>NC_045709.1:29369897-30709459 GCF_009834535.1 Camelus ferus
GCCAGGTGTGTGACCTTAGATTTTTAACAAAATTTCTTGGGCTTCAGGTTCCTTCTTAATTAACATTTTTAAAAATCCTGTAGCACTGTTAAAAGTCTTAAATTTGACTGTTTCTAAGGCGCCCAGCCTGGCACCTGGTACTTCATGGACATGAAAAGAAAAATCGAGTCCTTCATCACACACCTCCTTGGACAGAGCTGCTGCCCCCGGTCCTAGGGGTACTGACTTCACAAGGGCTCTTGGCCAAGGGTTCTCAGTCAAGGCTAATGCTTAGGAAGTTGACATGAGACCATGATTCACCTACATGCACCTGTATTTGCCTAGATACAAGACCAAACTTGTATGTTTCCCTCTCAGACGGAAGATGACTGGTACAGAAATGGGAGACAAGTATAAAATATTTTTGAATATTCAGATGGGACATGATGTTGGAGCAAAAACTTAAAGTTCTCAGAAGAATACAGGATCTAAGTCATAGAGGAAAGGACAAGGCTTGGACAAGAAGGGTCACACCTCCAAGATAGGAAGGAATAAACAAGTGATCAGAGAAGTTAGTGCAGGTGAGTTCTAGTGGGTTGAAACTGGGTCCAAGCACATTCGTTCCGTTGTCTTCTCACTACCAGGCGGGGACTGTGGTCTCTGAGCCTCCTGTAGGGTATGATGGATATGATGGAGCAGAAAACCCTGGGGCGCCTTAAGGGGCATCAGAATGGCCAGTGGCCCAGAAGCGTGAGTTCTAGCCCAGAGCATGAAACCAAAGACAGCGTGCCTGCCCACAGCGTTTATCAAAATGTCCAGCTGTCAGAGGATGATGGAGTCATCCCATACTCTGGAATACACTGCCCCGCCACCTTGGAACCACGATCACTCCACCTTGTGAGAGATTCTACCACTCAGTTTCTTCACGCTGGAATTTAAAGAACCAGGTCAACGTATTTTCTTCCAATGAGAAAAATATCTGGAGAATATTTGCTAAGATAACTCCAGTTCATCCTCTTGTTATGTTAAAATATTGGCATTTTCTATAAATGATTCAGTAGAGGACATGAGATGCTTTATTGCCCTTTAACTCAAATGAGACACATAGGACGTTATACAGAGCCTAGAATGCCAATCAAATGACAGAATTCCTTGTGGAGACAAAGAAATCAGGATTTGATATCTAGTGACTAAAGGTTTTAATTTTTTTTCTCTGTGTGGAGAAATAACTAAGAAAGTATGAACGTAAAATTATCTATGGGTGGTCAAAATACAAATATAGGAGTTCTTAAGTCTTGTTCTTTTTCCATTGAAAGAATTCACCTCACTGTGTTGTTTTAAGAATGTTTCAGGAAACTTACTTTTACTACCATTTCATAATAGTAATCTCCTTAGATCAAGGGAGCCTAAGATACAATTCCATCTTGGTGAAAGTATTTTAAACAGTATGCTAACTTAGAAATATTTTTGTGTTCTCCCTTCTGCTTATTTTCCAAGTTTGTAAAAGCTGTTTAGAGTCAGGAACAAAGGCACACATTGGTTCATTCTTTCTCTCTCTCTCTTCCTCTCTCTTTTTAATAAAATTGTGTTCTTCACTTTAATACGAGTACACTGATATTATTTTGCTCAGATATTCTAGAAGTTCCAAAGAATGAGTTTGAGATAATTTGATTTTATTTCTGCCACACTAACTGCCTCGGGGATTAATATGGCTGAAACTTATCAGACTGGCTAACCTGCGATCAATTTGTTTATCACGCAGAAAAGCATGCATAGAGATTGATTGATTTCATTTGGATGTTGAGGAAAACCTCGCCTCCGTGACCTTCCCTGCTTCTCCTTATGCCACAAAGAAAGCATCTTGTCTTTTTATCTCCTGACTCAGGACTTGCTTTACTTCGTTTCTTCCTTTACGAATCCATTCACCTGTTGCTTTTTCCGCAGTATTTCTTACATTGTGTTTTATAAGCACGTTTTTCTCTCTCTGCCCCCATCCATACGACAGCACTCAGTCAAGCCTGTCACTTCACTATCACTTCATTTACTTAAATATCTTTCCCAACAGCCTGCGAGGGGCTTAGGATGGAAAGTACTTTTGTATCCAAACAATGAAGCTTTTGTTGAACAGACAGACATTTGGGAAAAAAAGCATCAATAATTAATAAACAATTGACTGATGAGGACTCTAATTCCATTTCCAACAGATGATCATCATTAATAGGGCCAGGATATTTTTCATCCCTTTGTAAATAGTTTTGCTCCATTCTCTCATTCTTTGGGTTAATTACATGGAAAGAATCAACCCCTCCAGCCGAGACAGACACAAAACTGTCAATGTGCTTGTCAACTGTTCTTCACATAGCTACTCCCCCAAAGCATGCTTTGCCTCTCATAAGCTTTTTATAAACGACTCCAGTTCAGTTGAAAATCTTTTTTCTGTTGTAAATCAATGTTAAAAAAAAAAAGTAGATGGCTAGTTGGAGTGAGAGGCTTTTCAGATTGACTTAAAGAAAAGAAGTTTTTGCAACGGGAGCAAAATCAAGGTGATCTTCCCCTCTTTCTCTAGAAAATATATGGCGTATTCAAGCCATCAGAGACAAAGTTGATGGACAACTAGACTTTTACAAGTGAGAAAAATAGCTTAAATTCTGGACGACATAGAGAGCAATTCAAGTAAGTGCTGTCTATGGTGAAGGTTTTCGAAAGTAGAAGAGAGAAGCAGGTTAATTTGCCAACCTTCTACATTTCCCAAAGGAAGTGACATGACGCCAACCTTATGTTGGTTTTTGTGAACTGGCAAGCTTTCAGTGCTCCAGCTTGACTTTGCTCTGCTTTTCTGTACTTGACCATCAACACTGGTCTCCACGTGCAAGTTTGCCTGCAGACAAGTTGGGGGTGATCTTGTGAGCTCTTGGGTTTCTTCTTTGCATCTCTATGCAGGAGGGGTGCAGGAAGTGTCTTCAGAATCATCTTTTATCATCAGAGCACTGGATAGACTTTAGTGAATGGATCTGATATTTAACTTTCTCAGTGTGAGGACTGTGAATTGGGTTAAACCTTTATCCTCACTAAACAGTACCATTCCTGTGCATGGTGCACATAAATGATGACGGTGAAAGCAATACATGCATCTCTCTAGATTAAGCAAGACAGCTATTGAATATTTAATTAAAAGTAAAGCAATAATAAGGACATATGTCCAGAGATTCAATCAAGTTGTGACACATACACAATCTACCAAATAAGCCATCATAAGATAATTAAGAATTTTAAATAATTAGCTATTGTAATCAGTGCATAGTTAAGCTGATTTAATATTATCTGATTCCCTGGGGATGTATCTCCATAAAGGATAGGCCGCAGTAATATTTAGCCCAAGAGATAGTACCATTTTTCCATCTATAAATGGAGGGAGGATGAAAAAGTCACCTACTTCTCTAAAGATGTCAAATATTTAATTTTTAAAATCGTCACTAAAATACCATGGTGGAATTTGAAATGGCACTAAGTTTGGGGTTTAGGGGCAAAGAGTTTAAGAAACATCTGGAGATGCCAAAATAACCTGCATTCATTTCTGTTATTTAGGTTGTAAAATCATATTCAATCTTGACCCACTCAGGAAATCGAACATAAACGTCCTTCTGATTTTGACAGTCATACAGCAAAACACCCACTAATGAGCATTTAATAGTCACCAAAAGTTTTGCATTAAGTACAAAGCCCTTTTGATTACTTATTCCACTAATTTAAAGTAAATGCTTTTACAGATGGCATCTGTTAGCCGCAGAACGTGTGCTGCATTCGTATGCAGTCATTGAAAATAGATTCCAGCTTTAGTAGGAAGATTGTACCAAAAAGATCAAACACGAAACACTGAGTAAACATTTGCCAGTGACGGATTTTCTTTAACTCTCTTCCTAAATACTTACCCAATCAGAGAGTACAATGCTTAGGGTCTGAGCAGTAATTGAGAAATACCTTGACAAATTAACACCTACAACAAAATGATCCAGACAAAGAAACCGAGCCCTTCATTCTCTCGCGCCTTCCTAAGTGCAGAAGCATATAATATTTCAGTCTCCTTCAAACTGCATTATATGACATGTGAAAAGTGCCGTGAAATGCTTTCAGATGGTGGAGGTGTTCAGGAAAGTAACAAAGACATATTACAAAAAAAAAAAAAAACAAAAGAAAGCCCAAGATGGCTTTATGGACTGATAAGTGAATAATATTCTGGTTTTAATTAGCAGAGTTATTATCATTATTATTATCAGTTCCCTCTGATGTCAAAAGACATTATAACAAAGAGCTAAAATAAACGATACATTATGATATTATGTGATGAATTTCATCTATCCGTAAGAAAGAGCACACAGTCAGAAACATGAAAAGAACTCAGTTTTGCTGGGGCCTAAATAACTTTGTTTTCAAAGGCTTGGGAAGCACGCTGGCTGCCGCTGGCCCGTGGAGCGTAGCAGGAACTGGCTGTTGAATCCCTGATGACTCCCTTGTAAACAAAGGCTGAGACCGTGTCCCACATTTGCTGATCCTCAAGGAACTTCTGCTTCGAAATACAGAAAACGAGCCATTCTGATATGCGAGGGACACTGATGTTTTAAGTCTGATATCGCAAGAGTATTAACAGAACCTCAGAAGTTAGGAAAGTTGCACAACTGGGTGAGTCCTTGAGCCTAGTTTCACACTGAGTATGACTGTGGACGTTGAGGGGTGTAATACATTCATTTGAAGAGTTTCTCTAAATCTTTTCATTTACTGAATGTTAAAAAATAATACTTCCTTTCATTTCCAGGAACTTGATTGGCCAAACTTTTCACACATGTCAGGTCTGATACTTTAATTTCTGATAATAATAGAGAAAGAAGAGAAACTAGTTTTTGTCAGAAGCTAATGTGTGTTTGTTGCTTAACCTCAGACATTAAAAAATTAGTAGAGGGCCAGAATCAATTAGTAGTGCCAGATTTCTCTTTTGTTTTTATTTACATGTTTGTGTCCATTTTAATTAGAAAATAATATAATGACACTATTAATTTTACCCAACAGGCTCCATTATTGGTGCAACATGGCATTGTGGGAAATGGGACTTTTTTTTTCTAGAGAGGGTAAGAATTCTTATAGTCCAAAAGCTACGTATTGCCCTTATAACCCTTTTCTAACTATAGGTGGTTTTAAAAAGTCCAAAAATAACGTTTTGCAGAATACTTGAGATTAGGACTAAAATTTTCTCATGTTCTAGGAAACTACAAAGATGAAATTAAAATAAAATAGCCTTTTATTTTTTATTTTACATTACTTACTGGCCAATTTTATAGTTATAAGCATTTAAGATATAAAGTTTAATATTCTCAATTTTTCATGTTTTTTCAGAAGTTGTGCTAATGACTACAGATGACATTTTAATATCACTGACTTCATTGAAAGATATTTGATGTTAGACTTGCTAAGATGAAGATAAAAATTTTAAAAATACATGTCAGTTAAAAGAAATCCACATTAGACAAAATTTCAGTTAAATGCTACCATCCATCTTATTTCAGTGAAGGTAACCTAATGTGTTATTTTTATTAAACTCTGTGTTATTTTTTACCATTTTAATTTCTCCTGAACTCATCCCTGTACTATTTCTTCAGTCTAGACCAGAAGTTGTAGTAAAACAACGAAGTAAAATCCTCTTTATTTCATTCTTTTCACATCATGGGTTTCGCTTGTCTATTTAATCATCATATGAGTTGACACTAAGTTAATATGTAAGTGAAAAGCAGAGTAGATACACACATCATACATATTAGCAGGGTAACTAAAGTAACAGAGTAACTTTAACACCTGGTGTCTAATTAAGTGTAGCTTATTGTCATTGCTGTTAGGAACACTAATACTTATGCACCTGATACATGCATACAATGCCTATTAAGTCTGTTCCAAGAGGTGATATGGAATGGTATGCCATTTTTAAAACATCCGAACGTTGACTGCTTCAGCATAATTTCCTTTTATAAGGCAAAGGATGTATGTGAGGTTACTTGCATATAACCTGTATATGAGGCTTAATTACCTTCCAACAAAAGGCACAAAACACTGACTTCTAAAATCTAGGAATGGACTTTCCTAAGCCAATAATTGGATTATGCTTTCAAATGGATGCAGACGTATCTGAATGTTTTTGATACTCATCTTTTAATGACTCTTTTATTTTATTATTCCTTAAAGCAAGAGTCTAGTTAAAACAGAGATAGAAGGTTTGTAATCTTTTCATAATATTTTTAATCAAATGCAAGACATTTATACAGAAGAACCGGGAATTGGGGTTCCTGGACAGATTACTGTTTGTGTTGGCCTCCTTCTTGGTCACCATCACGGGTACTAGTACCTGGTTGGTTTTTATGCAATAGCAAAGCTTGCCTGATTTAATGACTGATTGAAGCAGATATCATGTATACTTCTATAGATGCTCATAATTACCTATTTTTCTTAGCAAAAGTCAAATGGCTTTTGAATGTATTACATGCAATTTTTGTGTATGAAGTATAATTTATTATTTTAAAATACATTTGTTGTATATTTCACTAGTTTTTACAAAGTAACTTCTCAAATTGGGGCTAGGACAAAGGCTCTGGTTATCAGTTAGGTTTATTTAATTAAGAGCCCTGTATTCTGTTGCATTTTACCTGTTTCATAGCGATACCTGAGGGCCAGCTGAATGCAAATTCATTGCCTTCATGTAGTGTAAATAAGGTTTAGAGTATCTTCAAGTAATTGTGTTACCTGACAGTGATAAACACATTAATGATGCTGGAAGGGTTCAGACCTCATCAGTAACTAAGCTTTTTGTGTTTTAAGTTGATTTTCCTCATGAATTAAATTAAAATAGCAATTGGGTGGTGAAATTATTAGACTGGTCTGATAAAAGAATTCCATTTAAAGTGCTTTCTTCTTTTAGGTACCACTTTAGGTAAATTATGCAGAAATTTTTGTTTGGTTTGCTTTATTGTTTATTTTACTTTATACAAAAATAGAGTTTGTAAGTATAGTAACAAAAGATTTCTTAGATATTTGGTGGTAGTCATGGCAGGTTTTAAAATATATTTGTTGAAAATATAGACTATGAATGTCTCTCAAATCAAGGTGAATTGAGATGTGTTTACAATCAAGTTTATTTCTAATGTTTGATATTCTTTAATTTTTTTTTCTTTTTTTTAAACTTTAGTGTATATATTTCTTCCAGGGATGAATGTATACTCATAGTGTCATTTCTGAGTTATCTGGTATTATTTTAGAGGCTCAAAAAAAAAAAAAAAAAAAAAGAAATTTCCGAGGGGAATATACTATAAACTTCTTTAAAAAGATCCTTCAGAAATTAGCTCTTCCCAAAAAGTGAAATTCCAGATTTCAGGAAACAGCAAGCAATAGCAGCTGCAAAAAACATTCCAGTTGAAATTTTGATCACCTTTCTATGAAAGCGAACTTAAAAGTAATGTTGAGGTCACGGCCGGATTCATTGGGCTGTATTTGGAAAATTGCTTTTCCTGCTAACAGGGCACTGGTTCTTCATTCGGGTGGATTAATCTGCGCTCTTGGCTCTTCCTTTGTAATATTTAGAAGATTTCCCCCCCTCTTAAAATTGGCCCAGTTTTAAAGAAGAAAATGCAATTTGAAGAAATTTAATTTTGTTTTTAATTGAATGTATTTGTTTAAATGTGTGCCTGTTTCTCACGCACCTCCCAGAAGCCTTCCAGCTTCATTTCCTGAAGTCCGGGCTGGGATGGTGGTGGGCTAGGACCACGGCACCTGTTACACTCCCAGGACGTCCTAGGATACCCAGCCTTTTGAAAAATAAAATGTCTTATTTATAGTTACGAAAACCCTTGCTATTTCCTTGTCTCTGAATGCCGAATATTTTATAGGATTTCTCTGTTTACAAATCAAAAGCAGCATTTTAACTTGAGAAATCCTATAAACTCACAGCTGACTCCGTATCTTCTGTAAGTCTGTTTTTCTTTATCCAGTGTTAAATTTTATGGTCTTGGGTGATAACTTTAAAGGCCTATCATGAAATCGGATTTTTGTCTTTCTGATTTGTTTCTCCTTAGAGGAAATGCACTCTTCCCTTTTAATGTAAAGGGGAAAAAAAGAAAAAAGAAAAGGAGCTTCTGTGAGTCCCAGAGGGCAGACGGGCCTGCTTCCTGGCCTGGGTCTTCGTGCTGGGCTCAGATTAGGAGCCCCCTGGGCTCGGATTTACGGGGTCTGTAAAGTCTAAAATGACAGCTGATGTTTTGATTTGGAGACTGACACTAACGCTGGTCAGGGACAGCCACTCGTTTGCCGTCTCCTGGGTTTGTAATGGCCGGTGTTTAGCTGCCTGGGACTCCTGGGTGACCAGCGGGTGGAGAGTTCTGGGGGGAGCCGAGGACGTGCTTGCTGTGACCCCAGAAGCGTGCCTTGTCTTCATTTCGGGTCAGGAGAGCAGTATCTGGCTTACACAGCTGGGACCTGGGGCTGCGGGTCTTCCTTGCCGGCTTAGTCTTTATTTCTTGTACCTGGATATCAGTTGCTTTCAAGTTAGGGGAAAAAGGCTGCAATCTCCTTTGATAAGGGGCTTTTGGACCTCAAGCTTTAGTATATATGAGCTCGACAGGCATCTGTTCGTGGGAGTTGCCTTGGGGGAATAGATAATGGGGAAAATTTACATTGAAAGCAAAAGGCTGTGTTTAAAGTCAATAGGATAAGTGGAGTTGAAGCAGGAAACTCAGCATCTAAATCAGTTTAGTCCTCCTCCTAGTTTCTGTGCCAGCAGGGCTGGTGAGCTGCGGCCTCCCTGTGTGTGCAGAACAGAGCCTGTCTGCATGTTTCATCTCTTAGCGATCAAGGCGGAATCCAGTACCAGCTTGCGGTGGGAGCAGATTTATATTCCCAGTTGCTCCGTATTCCTTCGTGCTCCTTGTAATTCTCCAGACTCCTAAGCCCGTGTTAAGTCTGGTCGAGCACCCTAAAAATATTAAGCCACCTTTATCTGACATCTACTGTGTGCTTAAGCCACTGAGAATACCCAGCCACTGGATAGCTGTGTGACCTTGGATAAGATACTTAACTTCTCTGTGCCCTTCTTCTCTATAAGGAGGAGATAATGGTGATACATACCTCATAGGGCTGTTGGGAGGTTTACATATGTCAGTGTATATAAAGCACTTGGAACAATGCCTGGAATGTTGTAGTTACTCCAGGCACATCCTTACCTGCCCTGTGAGGTTAGAAGCAGTCTTTCTTATCCTCTGCCTTAGCCTGGGTTCCTTTAAGAGCAAAACCTGTGACCAATAAGTAATCCTTGGAAACAAGGAGGGAGGGAAAACCTGTGTAAGGATGCATTTGGGAGTCGTCCACCAATGGGTTGAATGTGATTCCAAGGGGCTTTTTGAAAAGGCTTAAGAAATGCATCCAAGGACTGTCTACTTGGATGTTTATCCATCCTCCCATCAGTCAAGGCTGGTGAATGGATGGGAACCCCCCACCCTGGTTTGTTCCTGCGTGAGTGTGTTCCCCAAGGTACCACACACAGCGATGTCAAGGACACCCTGTCACAGGACTGATGTGAGATGCTGCCCTTCCGTTTCCTCAAGGCTGGTGGGAGCTCAGCCCAGCTCTTCTCTCCAGGAGTAAGAGGTGGGGTGGAGAACATTTGGAGTCATGTACAAGTGTCTGATACATCCCCATTTTACAGATAAGGAAAATGAGTCCATTGCAGAGAGTAACCAAGGCCACTTAGCTGTTAACCCACAAAACCAGGTTTTGTGTTTCCAAAGTTTGGCCTTTTCCATTCCACCATATAATCTCTAACTGTGGGCAGATTTCCTCCACTATGCTTAAGGATGTATTTATTTCTGCTTAAAAGCATGATTTTTAAGCACACTTTTAGATGACTGGATAAAAATGCAGTAAAATGACTGAAAAAATATTTGAGATTAGAAAAGGAAACATTTTTATCCTGGGGAGTAATTCAGATGCAAAAGCTGTCACCCAATGCAAACAGCTCCAAATTTTAGGAAACGCATTTTAATTTCTGTTGAAGTTTCATTTTCTAAACTGATATTCAGCATTAATAGAGATGAAAGAAAATTTAATGAAAAATGGGAATGTTGCCAGTGGTAAATTTTTAGCCTGAAATCGTAAGTACTAAAAAAGTTTTCTTTCTTGTTCTCTTCCTCCATTCTTTGCTCTAAATATGGTGTGTGTGCATGTTTTCCTGTGTACTAGGGGGTGTCCTTATTTCCCAAGGAAACAATACAATTAGGATATTGTTTTCAAAAGGCATGAACCAGTGGGGAGGGTAGAGGGTGGAGAGCATGCTTAGATGCATGAGGTCCTGGGTCCATTCCCATGTACCTCCTCCAAGAATAAATAAATAAGCCTAATCACCTCCCCTTGCACACACACAAAGGCATGAGCCAAACCTGTGGCTTTGTTCTTGAGTCATAGAAATATCATTTATGACTTTATTGTAATTAAACATACAGTGTATCTATGATTATGCATGCAATTAGAGCAATGTTTAAGAAAATATGATTAGCATTTGATGAAATATATTATTTCCCCCTCAAATTTACAGATGAGAAATTTCTAGATTATAGATAGTGGAGTCTCTGACTTTAAAAAGTAAATAAAAATACAAGTCTTGAGCAAATCTATTAATTTATTTGTTCTAAAAGTCTGTGTGGCAAGCTGGCCACCTGTCCTGTTTGTTTGTTTCAGCACTGAAACACTGGTAGCTCTTCGTGCCGTATGTAAGTCTCTGTGCTCTCACATTTCTGCATAAAAATGTGTTTTTAGATGGTGTGTGCATTTGCTGATTTTGGTGTGGAATTAAGAATTGCTCTCTATCACTGGTTTGGGGAAGTTTGATTTTAATGAACTTTTGTGTAGTTTTCTCAGGTTTCTTTTGTGTGGCGTTTGTTGAACTTCTTAGATATTGGAGCTGGACATGGATATGTGAGTTTATATAGTTTTCATAAAATGTGAAATGATTTTTTAAAAAATCTCTAATAATTTTTTGTTTTTGCTTTGTCTGATGTTAATGTAGCCATATCAGCTTTCTTTTGATAGAGTTAGCATGGCATATATTTTTCACCCATTTCCTTTTAACCTAGTTGTGTGTTATATTTAAGCTGGGCTTACGGAAGGTAGCATAGAATTGGAACTTGCTTTTTTATCTACTTTGACAATTACTGCATTTAACTGGTGTGTTTAAACCATTTATATTTAATGTAGTTACTGTGATTGTGTTTAAATCTGTTGTCTTGCTTTTGCTTTGCGTTTATCTCATTTACTCTTTATTTTCTTTTCTCTCATTTCCTGCCTTTTTTTAGGTCAATTTTGTGTTTTTGGTGATTTCATTTTATCTCATTATTGACTTATTAGCAATAACTCTTTGTTGTGATTTCTTTTGGTGGTTGATTTATGGTTTATAGTATAACTTGAACTTATGACAGTCTTCATGAATAGTGTAGGGACCTTATAACCAAAGATTTTCATTTATTGCATCTTGATTTGGGGCTATTATTAAAACCTGTTTGATTTTCACATTCATTATAAGTCCCTCAATACATTATTATTTTTTGCTGTAAACAGTCTGTTTGCTTTGAAAAGATTCACATAGCTTTTTTCTCACATTTCTTTAGAGATGTTGCTGCGCTGTCTTCTGGCTGGCATCGTTTCTGAGGGGTAGTCTGCTATCATTCTTGTCTTTGTTTCTCTGTACGTGGTAGTAGTGTATTTCTTTTCTCTGCCTGCTTTTAAGAATGTCTCTTTTTCACTGGTTTTGGGCAGTGTGATTTTGACATGTCTCCACGTAATTTTCTTCATGTTTCAGTTGCTCGGGGCTTGTTGAACTTCTTGGATGTGTGAGTATATAGTTTTCATCAAATTTGAAAAGTTTTTGGCTATTACTTCCTCGATTTCTTTTCATTCTCCTCCTTCTCCTCTTTCTTTGGGGAAAGGGGCTCCAATTACACTTTTGTGTTAGGACTCTTGGAGTTGTCCTATAGCTCAGTGATGCTCTACCTGAAAACTGTAGCACCCTTGGCTTCTCCAGACTTATCCAGCTCTGTCTCCTCCACTCACAGAGATCGCCAGACTCAGCTGGGTTTTCCCTCCCAGTGACTCCGCCTGGAAACTTTCTCCGGGAAGTAAGCTGGGGACATCACAGAACTCACTGCATTTATGTTCTCTGGCATCATTGCCTTTGTTGTCTAAGGTCCAGGGTCTTGAAAATCATCATTTCACATGGATGTTTCTGGTTTGCCGGTTATTTCAGGTGAGAGGATAAATGTCATCTCCATCACCTCTGGTTTGAATTTTTATTTTTCCCATGCCTATTATATACCTACACCTAAATTATAATCTTGAAACTAGTAAATAATTGATATTATTTATTGTTTGGAATACTTACTATGTGTGGAATAATGGGAGATATGGCTATAAAATAAAGTAGAATTAAGATCAAATTCTAGCCTTAAGTTCCAGTTACAGATTTTTAAGCATTTCAGTATTCAGTGAGGAAACATCAAGAGTTTTTGAGCAGAAAGTGATTGAAGTTTTGCTGATAAAAATTAAACTAATGCTGAGGGGTAACACGACACACTCATTGAGACTGTGGCTCTGGACTTAGCCTGCCTGGGTCTGAGCCTTTGATCTGCTATGTAGTAGCAATGCAATCTGAATTAAAAAATTTAACTTTTAGGTATCTCAGTTCCCTCATGCTTAAAATAGGGTGTTGTGGGTATTAAATGAGTTCGTATTTGGAGAATATGTAGATAAGTGCCTGGCACACAGCTAATGAATACAGCTGTGGACATGGAATTTTCACGAAGATGTCCAGGTAAGATGCTTAGGGGGGCAGGAGAAGCAGTTCTGTATCTCAGGAGAGAGAGCATTGGGTGAGAAGTACTTATGTATGAGATGAGTGCGTGGACATGATGGCTAGAAAGTTGGGGGTAGAGAGAAGAGGGCTCAAAAATGACTTGGAATGAGGCAAAGAGTTCTGGAGACCCAGAAAAGCACACATTAATTAAAGAAGAGACTCAGGACCGCACAGCAGTACCTGATTCCTGGGAAAAGAGAGTTTCAAGAATAATGGCCTCTATAGACCCAGGAATGAGAAAAAGCCATGGTGTGTGGCTACTGAACAGTCATTGGTGACCTTCGAGAAAATCATTTCAGCCAAGTAGTGAGTATCAAGGCTGATTGCAGCGGGCACGTTGGGGCAATGAAATCATGGAGAGTTTGCATAGCCTGTGTCTTAAAAGAAGATCTTGTGCTGATTAGATAACATCAAGAAAGTAGATGGAAGGCTGAGTGGTGAAGGCAAGAATTCTCTCTTCACCCCGCCCTGGCATCACAATTTTACAAGGACACATTGGAGACAGAATGTCTAACAAAAGAATTTCAGACATCAGAGCAGGCTGGCGAGGGAGCCTTTTTCTGAGGTGGTGGTTTTTCAGCATTCTTTGTGTTACTGACACACAGCACCTCTCGGTGCGGGGCCGCCTGTGTTTGTATTTGCAACACTTTGTTGCTTATTTACTGACGCATCAGATTCACCTGGTGAGCTTGTTAAAATGAAGATTCCAGGGCCCTCCTTTAGAGTTTCTGCGTCAGTAGGTCTAGGGTGGGGTCCATGAACCTGCACATAAAAATGTTTATTTACTTTTTGAGCAGGCAGCACATCCACAGGGTTCCAAAGGTCCAGAAGGAGAGACAGTGAAGAAGCACTTTCCCACACGTGGTCCCCAGCCGCTCAGCCCTTATTCCAGAGCGTTTGATTTTATCAGGTTCCTTTCAAAAACGTATTTGCCTTTTGTTGTTCTAGTCTTTAATAAATAGGGAGGCTTGACCTTAAATATACCACAGGGCAGGGGCTGTCACCTGAAGGAGACACTGAACAATACACATGAGATGTGGGGGAAGGTATATCTCAGTGGGCAGAGCTCATGCTCAACATGCATGAGGTCCTGGGTTCAATCCCCAGGACCTCCTCTAAGAATAAATAAATAAATAAGTATTACTACCTTCCCCCAAAATAAGTAAATAAAAATAAATTGTACAAAAATTTAAGAAAATTTTTTTAAAAATACACGAGAGGAGAAAATCAGTGGAGGACTGAGTTTACAGATACGATTTATGTTTGGTGTGAATGTTAAAATAATTTTAGAAAAATCTGAGAGGACAGCTAGCAGTGACATTTTCTGATTATAAGGAAACATAAAGCCACTTTGGGGCTGTATCTATCTCATGTTAAAATACAGGAGGCGAACCTACATTATTAAAAATATCTATAGCTCTAAAATTTAATTATATAATTACCATGATATAAGTTGATGGAAAGCTTTAAAAAAATAAGCAAGAGCACAATTAGTGTATACATTTAGGAGGTAAGAGAACCACAAACCTGATTAAAGCCAAAAATACCTTTCAGTTTGCCAATTTAAAAAAGTCAGGGAGTTCTGATATGAATAATACGTAAATACGAAAACAGACGTCTGGACCTGGCTCACTGCATTTCACCAGAGCTCAGGAAAGGACTCAGCGTCCACAAAACAGTTAGTTGATAAGGACAATAATGAAAATATGTTAGATTTTAGTCCTGTAGTAATCGTTAAAGAACAGTTTGAATAATTGAATCTTCAGTTATGATCAGTGATGGTTTCCAGTATAACCATCATCTCTGTTATGGAAGGCGGGGGTTTGTCATTACATAGCCCATGGTGGGTGGGGGTGGGGGTGGGGCGGTGGGAAATGTCAGAGAAATGTGAAGGAGAAAATTATTTGTTAGGTGAAGGCGTGATCTCTCTTACACATTTTATTTATTTAAAAAATTTTAAATTGAAGTATAGTTTTTTGGGGGTTTGTTGCACCTTTTTTGTTTGTATGTTTTAGGGGGAGGTAATTAGATTTGTTTACTTATTTATTTCTTAATAGCAGTGTTGGGGATTGAACCCTGGCCCTCGTGCATGCTAAGCACGCGCTCTCCCACTGAGCCATACCCTCTCCCTTTCTCTTATGTGTTTTAATATTTGTCTTTGGAATTTAATTTTGTTCAAGACATTAGAAGAAACCTAAAAATCAAAGTGCTCATGTAAAAATGCCTATTTTTTTCTTTTAAAAAAATAGTTGTGCTGCCAATTCTCAGATCCCATTGTATTCCAAAGGCCAAAGTATTGTTACCTGAAAGAGATGGCATTTCAGGTCCCTCTAGGACCTCCCAAAGAGTCATCTTTCCTGCCTTTGTGGCCCGTTTGATGGCAAAGATAGCCTTTTTTGTACTGATGATAAGACATTTAGGAGATTTATTTCATCAGTTAAGAATCAAAAGGAGAAAGGGGAAGGAAATTCAAGGCAGAATTCTGAAGTTTGACACTAAAAATATTATTGCTTGGATGGACACATTTTAACATCATACAGATGGCCTGTCTTCAGACTTCTCTCAAAACACAGGAGTTGGCTACCAGCACGGGAGGTGAGAGGAGGAATCATCTCATGTTCCTGCCTGGTCCCATCTGAGAATCCGCGAGAACAGGTGTAGGCTCACAGGTCTCCCTGAAAGAAGGCAGAATTTTAGCTGCTCCCAGCCTTCTCAGGGGTTCTTTCCATGCTGAGGTCCTTGCATGCTGATGTGGGCTACAGTTTCCAAAATGCTCCTTGTTTTTAACTGGAGGAGTCTGCTCAGAGCTGAGTAAGTGGAGAACAAAATAACTATGAACGGAAATTGACCCAGGAACCCAAGCATCTTCCTCGCCAATGACTATTCTAAAACCGTAGGGCAAATTCGCAAAACTTTATTGTGGGATCAAGTATGGATTTGGGCAACAAGGTAACACTTTTAAAAAACAATTTAATCTCACTACTGTCCTTTACAATGAGACAAAATTTTGTTGTTATAAATACTGATCTAAAGAATCAGTATTAATATTTTTAGGTTTGTTTTATGATGAATAAAAGTGAAACAGGAAGAATTTAGAAAAAATTATTTGTCTATAAATATTGGGAAATTTTTTACCTTTTAAAAACACCATTCTTTAAAAAAATAGGAATTCGTTACTTTGTCCCTTTATTGAAATTTCCTCTCATTTCTCAGTGACTCTGAGGCTTCTTTGGTGTAAACAATCTTCATCATTGTTCAGGCAGGTGTAAAACAAAGTTATCTTGGCTTCTCATTTATCTTAACAGAAAGTAAAATAGATGCTTTCAAAATACTTCTTTAAAGAAAAATTATTACTAGAAGAAATGGCCCTTTTTGGACCTAAAGATGCTGTCTGCCTTTTATTTTTTGTCTAACGTGTAAGTTCTAAATTTATTCTTTGAGTAGAGGAAAACGAATCTTGCTGGAAGACTAAGAAAAGCTTGTAAATATGCGGGTTAAGTAATAATGCTTTTGTTAAATTAGGTTTCTGGTTTTGGGCAGTGATTTCCCCTCGTTTTGAGTCGTGAGCAGCTACTTCCCCCAGTACTCAGTTCTTCCTCTGGGCTCCACTCCTCCACTTGGAAACGTGCCTTCTAGTGTCTTGTAATGTAAAATAGACACTTTAAAAAGTTCTGAACTCTACCACTAATTTTCCACCCTTTTTCTTTCTCTGTTATTTTTCACTGATTAAAGTAAAATAGGTTAAAAAAGAAAAACAACAAAAAACTAAAAGCAACTAAACAGACCGTATTAACAACTCAACTTTTGCACTATTCAAGAGGCCGTCCATTGGTGAATGGCTTGGAATGACCTATTTGCATTAGAATGATCCCTTTTTGGTTTTCTTGTGTAACGTTAAAAATCACAGTATTTCCTTAACGGAAGCCCAGGCAGTGTATGGTTTGTAAAATTACAGCTAGGTCTTCACTTCCATGTGAATTGGTCTCACAGAATAGCTTCTTAGAATAAGGGAAGAAAGGAGTCCCCTGCGTGTGCGTGTGTGTGTGTGTGTGTGTGTGTGTGTGTGTGTGTGTGTGTGAGATTTTGCTTTGTTAACAAGGGGATACAGGCAGTATGCTCGCTACGCAGGAGCATTAGTGCAGTTCCAGAATTTACAGTGTGAGTCCTGGCTGCTTGGACCCGCTATGCACTCCATCAGCAGAGGAAGACAATTTAAGAAATGCTATTAAAAAAAACACTCATAGAGAAAAAAAATGTTTTTGACTTGGTTTATACTTACAATGTTTTCAAGGAAACATTTCAAGGAAACATGAAGAGCTATATTATAGTTTTTGACAAAGTTGGCTCAATGAATTTAGTCATAGAGAAAAAGTTTCATAAATCTTTCACCGCATATTGTTACCTGATTGGTACATACAAAAAATTAGAATTTTTTTTTTAAAAAAAGATAAAAGGTGAGTAAAATCGTCTAACACAGGGAGCCTTTGTTACATCAAGAAGAAATACAGTGTAATGTTATGTAAATATTATTTGCAAGATTTGTTGCCCGTACTCATTACAGAAATAAATATTGACTCAATTATTTGCTGTTATGAGAGTCAGCAGTTTATTTTTTAAATTGTGGTAAAATGTAAATAACAATATCATTTTCACCGTTTATCAGTGCACAATTCAATGGCATTAAACACAGCCCTAATGTTGTGTAACCGTCACCACCAGCTATACCCCAAACACTTTCATTGTCCCAGACAGAAACAATTAAGACCCCTTCCCTCACTTCTCAGAACCTCTATTCTACTTTCCATCTTTATGAATTTGCCAATTCAATTACCTGTAAAAGTGGAATCATAAAATATTGCTCCTTCATGTCTGATTTATTTCATTAAGCATTATGTTTTCAAGATCCATCCATGATGTAGCATCTATCAAAATTTCATTCCCTTTATGGCTGAATAGTATTCCATTATATGTACACACCACATTTTGCTTATTTATTCATCTATTAATGGGCCCTTGGAGCGTTTCCACCTTCGAGCTGTTGTGAATAATGCAGCTGTGAACATGAGGGACACGCATCTGTCGGCCCCCTTGCTTTCACTTCTTTTGGGTTATATACCTGGGTCATGTGATAGTTCTGTGTGTGAGCTTTTAAGGAACAGCCACACTGTTTCCCACAGCAGCTGTACCATTTTTTTGTAGAGTGAAAAATGTGGATCCCAAATCTGGTCAAGTTGTAAAGTGCATTTTGCCATGAAATGAATGCAGTCATTTTATTTCCTCAAACTACTTCTTATTCATCGTGCTAATGATAATGGAAATGTTCTGACTGGAGTCGAATCTCAGCTATTCTGGGAAATTCATTTAAATTGTTGCCCAGGTGAAAGAGATTTTCATTCGATTATTCTGTGGAGAAAACCAGAGGAATACAGCGGTCCCCTCGGCACTCCCCCGCGTGGCTGCTGCATCTGTTCTCGCCACTGGTCCCTCCTTCCTCTTCTCGCTTCACCGGCAGGCTAGTCACTTTCAGCGACTCTTCATTTTCTGCAAAATCGAGCTGAAACCCGGAGCACGGTGCTTATTGCCCTGTCCGAGTCCTCTGAACTGTGTCTCCTATTCTTGTTTCTGTGTCTAACCCTACATGTATTCAGAGTTGATGGCGAACCATACTTCTTCTTCACAGTTTTCAGCACTTGGTCTTGCTATGGCTTCTACCGAGAAGAGCACAGCTAATTTTTATTGATTTTTCAAATCTCAGGTCCCATGCCACCTCCTTCATGAAAGCTTCCGTTCTGCTGTCTTCCACTGCCCCCTCTGGGTCCCCCATCTCTGGGTCTCGGGATGCTGTCTGGGCTGCGTGGACGGGTCCCCAGGACTTCGAGGAGTCCTGATGGGAGGAGAGGGAGGTCAGGAAGTTGCGTCCTTGGCTCCCGCTGTGAGGTCACTTCTGGCTGGTTGGAGCCTTTGACTAAAGCTTGCTGCTTCTCCGCAGGAGTCCATCCGTCCCTGTTCACCTTTGAGTGAACACTTGTCCTGTGAGCTCGGGTGGTAACAGCTCCTGCGGTGACTGGCCCCCGGGTACCGGGTTGTGGTTTCCCGTTGCCCACACCTCTATTTACAGAGCTCCCTCTGTCAATAAACCCTCTCAGAGTCCCCTAACTTGCAAGCCCCGTCTGTTTTCTCCAGGGACACTTACTGCGACATCGTCCTTCCTTGCACTGGGTGGAAACTGATCTCTCCTCGGCCCGAGTCCCTGGGGTGACTTGTTCCTCTTTTACGGGACTTAACACATAACACATTTTAGTGATTTATGCATATATTTTAACTTCTGTTTTCAGATTACACATTTCCTATGGGAGAATAACTGTATTTTGCTTGTTTTTACATTTCTTGGGCTCTTTCTCTGAAAGAGTGATGTTTTATTCTGTTATAAAAGGCACACTACAGTGAATACCTTTGGTTTTAGGTAAAGGGTTTGACAGCCATTGTAGACCCACTGTGTCCACAGAGGATGTAGCGTAAAAGAGCTTCGAATTTCAAAGAAAGAAAAGTGCTGAGATGTGTTAAAAGCAAATGAACATTACATTATTGAAATAGCTGTAATGACCTTAACTAAACTGAGAATTTTAAAATTAATACTTGCTTCTATAGAGACTCAGTAATTTTGAAAGCGCCTGAGGCTGTGCTGTTTTAGGCCATAACAAATAGATAATCAAACCCACAGCAGAGTGTTTCTTCCAGGCAGTATCCTGGGCACACAGAACCTTCAGATGGAGATACGTGAAGCAGCGTCTTGAGAGTAAACTCGGCTCAAAGTGGGAATTTCAGGTTGATTGCAAACTCTTACTCCCCCCCACTGTGTTGCTTCTGTCAGAACGCAGACATGTGGCGACATCAGTCAGACAGAAAAATACTCTTTCTTAACCAAATGTCCCTTTACAGAGACTGCTCTCTGGTGTCTACTCACTGTCACCAGACACCACCTCTTGTCTTGCCCTTAATAAATTCATTCCAACCAAGGCTTCTCCCACCTTCTGTAAGACGGCTCCCATCAGAATCACAACAAGCATCATGGGAAACGCAGCCGTCAATGCCAGTTCTCCTCTGGTTTGACACCCCAGATGCATGTGACTCTTGAATTAGACTTTCCTTTCAAGATATGGTCTTCACTTGACCCCTTGGGTCAGCTCTCTCCCTGACATCACCTGCTGGATCCAGTCCCCTGTGGGGCTGCCCTTCCTCCTCACGTGGGACTACCCCAGTGACACAAGAAAATGGGATATGAGAGGATGGCTGGGTCCCAGATCTCACATGAGTCCCTGGGACGTGCCTCATCTCCCTCTGTCTCACGTATGCTGGCCCCGCGTGTACACCTCACAGACCTCCCACTGAAGGAAGTGTCCTTGAACGAGGGCCCTGGCTCAGCTTTGGAATCTATTGCTGTGTTTATGCCAGAACCAGACCTCCGGAGGGCCGCTCCGCGCAGAGACCTGTGTGGCAGAGCTACTAAAGCGGCCGTTCCCAGGAGACGTGTGGTTCCTTGTAGGCTGCCCTGGGCTCAAGGACTCCTTCCCAGCTTGTCAAACTCCCTGGACTCCTCGGCAGTCTAGGATGCCTCCACCCAGCCCATCTCTGGGGTCAGACTTGCGTGGCCCTCTGGCCACTCTCCCAGCCCATGCTGACTCCCTCTCCATTGCCTGTGACACGGGCAGGTCTGTAATAATACCCTTGCCCGGAGGTCCCACTGGACATCTGCTTCTGAAGACCCAGATCAGCATGGCTCTCCCTTCCCTGAAACCTCTCTAGTCAGGCTGCCAGCCTCTCTCTCCTGGACCCCCCACAGTAGTACTTACGGAGTATCCTGGCGCATATCCTTGTTCTTGGACTGTTTGTCTAATGGATCATGATCCTCCAAAAATGTAAAATAGATTATTTCACTTCCTGCAGACAACTTCTAAAGGGTCTCTGGTACGTTGAACTGGAAATGCAAACCCCAGGGCCCCTACAGGATCAAGTCCTGGCCTTCCCTCCCACCTCCTCCCCTCCCTCATCGCGCTCCCGTCTCAGGGGCCCTCCGGCTGCTCCTGAGCAGGGACCGCTCCCCACAGATCTCTGAACCACCTGCTTCTTTTCTCCGTTCATGTTGCTACTTAGATGTTGCATCCTTAGGTAAGCTTTCTTCTTCTTTTTAAAAATTTTTTTAAAGTTATTTTTAAAATTAAAAAAAAAAACTTTTTCTTTTTTTGGGGGGAGATAATTAGGTTTTATTTATTTATTTTTAATGGAGGTAAAGTAACCTTTCCTTGTTAACCTTCTCAGCCCAGCAGACAGTCTGTACGTATTCTCCAATCAGGTTTTAATTCCTTCATAAATGACCCAACTCTCTGAATGTCTACTATTGATAATTTGTTCGCTTACAAATGATCCACGTCCCCCGCCCTCCCCAGGAAGGTGGCGCCATGTTCTGTATTATACCTCGGTCACCTACAACATTTGCGGATACTCAATAGTTATTTGTGTAATAGCTGAGTGGATGTGTTTTAGGGGCTAATAAAAATGACAAATTTGATGTGTCTGGTGTATACTGAGCAAGTTTGGGTGAGCGTATGACTATTCTTTACACTGGCCATGGTCCAGGATGGGAGCTGGGAGACCATGAGGCAGCAGGTCTGTATCCTGGAAGAGGCAATATTTCACAGAACACTGGAGATTTCTGAACATGCACATTCGAATTTGACTTGTGAACTGCATGTGAAATTCCATCCACGTCCTGTAATATGACCCTTGATTTAGGCATGACCCTTTGGTAGTAATGGATTTGGGGATATATCCATGAGGTGACGTGGAGCTAAACACTTACAAATTGAGTCTCCTGGCTGAGAGAACAAAGAGCAGTTATTGCTGGAATAAGACAGGAGACCAACAAGAGTGGGGGCAAGTGTGTTAATAATAAAACATTCTTCTAGAACTTTTCATACTTATCAAAGTATGAAGATAAAAATAAACCCGTGTTTTCAGTGGCCATGTTGCTCTAATAGAACACCATGTGCACACATATGCTTGTTAAACCAGTTTTTTTCCTTCTTTTTTTGTGATGATCTTGATGATTAACATTTCTTTACAAGCGTCAGTCCACATCTGCTCCAAGGCTGGGTGGGAACTCCTACTCCCACTGATGTAACCTGTAGGTGAATGAACTCACCCTTCTCAGTTACTCTTCCTTGTGCTTTTTTTAGTCAGCAGAGTAAAAGCCAGAAAAATGGTTAAATGATGAAACCAGCTAATTAATAGCCTTTAGTTATGCTCTTTTGTCCTGGAATTGCAGACATTCACATTTATGAATACTTCTGACCTGTTATTATAGTATTACTTCAAAATTCTGAAATTTTTCTTTAATATTTAGTAATTTTTACAAATGATTTGCATTTAAATATGTTCACTAAAATTTATAATTTTTGTTGAATAGTCATCTGCGAAAGTTTCACCAGCTGCTAATGGTCCCAGGGTTCTTTTGTTGAGAACAGGGAACTTTTCTGTAATAAATAGAGTTAATTTGGTCAGATATAACATATTTTATGTTTTTCCAATAATGATATTAAAGGAAGTAATAAAGAATTTGATTTTTATAGGAAATTGTATAATTGAAGTTTATTTCTTCTTCAAATGATGTGAAAATCCATGTGTTGTCTTTCTTTTAGAAATAGAATGAAATTAAATCCAAAGAGCTATAAAAGCAGAAAAAAAAGTAGATGAAAGAATATCAGATGTTGTTTTTTAGGGCAGAGACCTGAATACTTTAGGTTTTTGTACCCCATAAACAACATGTCTGCACCCATTGAACTTTATATCTTAGCATCATACTCACTGTATTCTCGTGGAACCTAGAATTATCTGTAGGTACATCCTAAAGTTGAAAATATAAAAAGTGATATAAAAAAATTTTTTTAAGTTGAAATTAAAGAGTTAAGAAGACAGAGCTGTGATACGGATGCAAAATGCATTACTTTTTGAACTCTCTCTGTGGTCAATTACCTTCTGATGCCGCAGAGTCTCAGATGGCCTTGGCTGGGTTGAGTCAATGAAATATTTATGGATCAAAGGGTCCTGGAGATGCTTCCTATGGGAACGTGTATAATAATATAGTATTTATGCAGCGTCGTCTTTGATGTGCTCAAAGACTTTTGCAGACATTATATACTTCATCTGCACCACCCGTGAAGTAGGTTGGGGGTAAGAATGAATCTTGTTTACAAATGAGAAAAGGAGTGCAGAGCAGGACTCCACTGGGGTTCACAGAGGGTAACGACAGAGCGGGAACCCCCCCCCCCCCCGCACCGGCCCCTTTTCAAAGATGCAAGGAGAGGGATCTGTTTCATGGTGTCCACAGGGATTTTCCCTCCAAATTTCTGATTTCCCTGGACATGCAATATCTTGAGCTGTGATGACCTTACAGTTCTAAAATTCTGCCCCGGATTCCAGAATTACAGGTTGTGCGACTGAAGGAGGGAGGTTGGGCTCCAGAACATGATAATTTCTGGTCTAAATCCTGACCTTACTGCTCATCAGGGAGGTGAATCTGAACAAGAAAGTCAGTTCATTTGAGCCTCAGTTTCTTCCTCCATGAGACGAGCATTTAATCTCCGCCTCACATGCCTGCACTGAGGGCCGAGAGTGATGATGTGATGGAGCACTTGTCCCAGCGCCTGGCCCACAGCAGACCCTCAACAAACGGTACCAGTGAGTGTCACCCTTTACGAAGACGGCAGAGATGGAAAGCGGATTCTTTCCTGCCTGCCCTCTGTCGCCAACATACAAGGACCTACATATTTATATATTTTACTAACAGTTGAGGTAAGAAAATATGATCTCCAAAGAGAAAAATAAAAAGTTCATGCATTAAATAAATGCACTTTCTGGGTAAGGATTCATCACAGGGGGTCTTCTTAGAGATCATCACGTTTCTTATGAGCAAATTACAAGTTAACTGACTATTCTTCAATTTTTTAAAAAAATGTAAAAAAAAAAGAATGACTTAGTTTCTGAGGATTTCTTATGAAAAGTGTTGTGATGTTCTTGGTTTTCAGGAATAATTTAATTACCATGTAGCAGAGAAGAAAGAGTGTAACCCTCCAAGAACCCAACAAAAATGCCCTCTTGGAGGAAAGGGTGTGGGTGGATTTTGGTAACAGTATTACTGGTAGAGAGCGCATGTGTATGCTGAAGCCTGAAGGAAGATGCTCTTTGTTGTAACAGTGTTGTGTGTGGACACACGTGGATGGGTCCTTGTGATATTTTAGGTTTTCAAGTGAACCTATACGTTTAAAAGGTCCTGAAAGGTCCCAGGTTAAAATATCACCTCAAACCTCGCCTTGCTGTGCTGTGTGTATTTTTTTTTTTTTTTTTTTTGAGCTTCTGTCTCCTTGTTTCAGTATTAAGTCCAACATCACAGGCTAAAAAGACTTCCGACCTCTTAGGGGGTGAACGCCCAGGTCGAAGGTCATTTCTTCAAAGACTAGATAAATATGTTCAGTAACTCATGAGGCGCAAAAAAAAAACGGCCTCTCCTGGCTCTGGATGGGTCTCCCCGTGGTTCCCTTAAGCAAGTGCTGACTGTGTCTGTGGGATAAAGAGTAGAATTTCCCCACTTGCAGTGTCCTTCCCCGCAGGACACCCTCAAAGGAAAACTGCAGTGGGAACTCTGAATGCAGACTGCAGAGAAGCAGACACATGCAGGCAAATCCAGCTATAGAAACATGACCTGATCCACGCGTGATACATTGGAATCCTAGCACTGTGGGTGCTGCCTACGGTAGTCATTGAAAACTGTCCGTGCACTCTGACAAATGATGTGAACATTTGTGGTACGAGTTTGTTACCTTTTAAAATCCACCTTCAAAACAGGAAGAGAATTATGTAGATAAAGACCACCGGGTCCAGAGTTACGTAGGTGCTTCTTGGATCTTAAGGAAAAGACCTCATTAAAATATAAATAATGGAGAATAATGGAAGCACATTGCTTTAGAGAAAGACTTCTCAACATTTACGGTGCAAAAGAATCACTTGGTGATCTTGTTAAATGTAGATTCTGATTCACTAGGTCTGGGGGTCCAGGAAAGACCCAAGACTCTGCAATTCTTTTTCTTTAAAAAAGATTTTTTTTCTGTGGGGGAGATAATCAGGTTTGTTTATTTATTCATTTTTAATGGAGGTACTGGGGATTGAACCCAGGACCTCGTGCTTGCTAAGCATGCTCTCTACCACTGAGCTGTACCCTCCCCCCGGGACTCTGCGTTTCTAACAAGACCCTTGGGGCTGCTGTGGGGGTCTGAGGACCCCATCTGAAGTGGCGGGGGTCCAGGCAGGAGAGCTTTCCGAGGCCACGCACTGCCTTGCTCATCTTTGTCTATCCAGTGTGTAGTCTGGAGAACATCTCTGATCAACAAGCATTCGCAGGGTCGCCGGTGGGGACAGGTGGAGGTGGTGTGTGAAGCTGAAACAATGCATTTCGTTTTTGCTCTGTGCGTGGGCCTCCTAGGATGCCAGGCTTACAGAAACTTGAAGAGCATCTCCCATCCTCAAGTTTTCTATGGGTGGAACAAGAATCATTGGTTGGAGGCAAAAGGGAACGTTCCATTCAGAATAAGAATGCATTTGGTAAGAATAACGGCTTCCCAGTTATGAATAGGCTGGGTGATGAATCCTGTCACTGGGAGTGTTAGGACCCAGGCAGCACAACTGTTTGGGGTTGTTATGATGCAGATCTGAGTGACTGCCTGATGGGACTAGAGAACTTTGAAGATTTCTTCCAATCCTAAAAGCCTATGGGAATGAAGGTGAAGCAGACAGAGGCTGGTGAGGCAAAGAAGACCGCTCGTTTCAACTTTATAACCCCTCAGGCAGCAGTTTAAATTCTGGCAAGTTCCTTCTCTGAGCTTCAGTTTGTGTTCCTGAAAAAAAGATAGCAGTAACAGTGCCTGTTTTATAGTGTTGATATGAGAATTAAGTGCAATTATTTTTTTATGAAAGGGGCACATACTATTGCAGAGACTCAACAAATTGCTGCTTCTCTGACATAGTGGCGAGACGGTAAATATTTAACCATGGGCTCCCCTTCCCTCGCCCAGACCCTGGTTGTAATGCTTGCTGGTTTCCTTGGGGAACATGGTCCAAATCATCCTGTTAGGGTCAATGTCAAGCTAGCAATGGTTTAATAGCCAGCTTGCAAAAAAAAAAAAAAAAATTTCTGAAAGTCTACCAGTTGGCTGTTGTGAGCCATCAAAATGACTCAGCACAGCATCGTGTTCCCTTTCCCACCTTAGCCATGATCCTGTGTGATCCTGAGCATAGAAGAGCATCACTTTTCATCTACTCCTGTCCCATTACATGAAACAGACTCAGTGTTTTCATAGCCTCTTGTCTCCCATATTAGATGAAGAAGGAAGCCCAGGGGAGAAGGACTTGGACTGGAGATGCACTGATTCTGACCTAATTCACGAGAAATTGGCATAAGGCAGATGAAACACTGATCCTAAAGTGAACTTGGGAGCTGCACAGATCTGCTCCCAGGGGGGAAAAAAAAGAGGGTTGAAAGATCTGTAAAATACCCACAGGAAAATTGAGATCAAAACCAACCAAATAGTGGGCAGGTATATTAAGACAGATGGCTTTTTTTGAGTGTATGCCTCTAAAATGTTCAATGTTAAAAATGCTCATGTGTTTCTTAGATTAGAATGCTATATTCATGAGCATAATTACTCAGTCGTTCTTTGTGAAATGAAGTTTGAATTTTAAAACCTTATTCTTCCAAATTAGCCATTAGAAATATGAGCATTTTTATTTGAATTTAATTCCATTACCTGACAAGTGTTAGTTCTTCATAATAATGACAAAAGTGTGATTAGATCATTAAGTTCAAAGCGTCAGAGCAATTTTCAAATGATAAGCTCCTTCATGCATTTGTATTAAGATATGGCCCTAATGCAAGGCCAGGAATCAAATGCATTTCAATCTTTGTTAAAAGAGTGACATTCTCTGGCCGGGTTGATGTCAAGTCGTATGAAGAGTTTCATTCTTCCATTTATAAAATAAGAAAGTAATGGTTAATGGGAATATTGGGCAAGTTCATTATTTAACACAGCAAAAAAAAAAAAAAAAATCCGATCATGATAAACAGCACTCACCTGGCCTTATGTTTCAGCACCAGTTTTTTTGATGAATGACCCTATTTTTACATGAAATAAGCACATGCAATTATCAAGTCCCTCAGATTAATTGATTCGGGAGTTGGTTAAGAACAATTACTTTTCCCAGTTTCTCATCATACATACATGATGATATCGCTGTGAGTGATATTTCAGATTTGTCCACTTTGGGATTGTTTTGAAGCAAAACTTTTGAAACTAATAGCTGAAATTAAATAGGTGAAAGAAATTAACCACGGGCGGTGGCCTGAAAGCCTTGGATGTTCATTATAGCCTTTAAAAAACACACACATAAGTTTGGTTGCGTTTCTTCCCTGAAATTCTATGTGCTGACAGAAGACGTGCCACTCACAAGTAGGGACAGTCCTGAACAGAGCCCCCTTCCCTATGGTCTGGGTCTTACTTTGTCTTTTTAATCTGGACCCTAGGATGGTGCCGGAAGTTGCGGTAACTTTTTATTGCAATATCCAAGTAGGTTCTTTTAACTTGGGATTTACAAGAAAAACAAAAGGATTAGTTGAGAAGAACTGAATTAATGTTCTGGGATGAGCTGCACAGAACTGCAGAGAGTTTTTTAAGAGCTAAATCATGTAAAAATACTTGAAGAAAATGATACGTAATTTAGGGCATAATTAACTGGCAAATCGTGTGTTAAAAAAAAAAACCTCTCTTCTCTTGTGGTTATCAATGCAGTGCAGACAGATTGGGTTGGCTTCGGATTGTTTCCAGCAGTGGCTTCCTATCTTGGGTCCTCTTGGTTCTATCTTCAGTTTGCTGTGTCCACTTTTGAGGTGTCTCAGTACACAACCAGAGCAGCCTGTGTCTTAGGTGAGATGTCAGCTCTCCTGTGTTCCATTTCAGCATCCAGCCTCTACCAGGAAGGATCATTTAGAAACTGATGCTCTGACACTGAGGTTACTTATAAGCTCGCAGACCTTGACGCCAACCAGCCATATGATCCCACTGTCTGAGGCTGCTTTAGTGTATTTGCAGAACCAGAGGGCCATCTCTCGCAGGGAACCTGCTAAAAATCCATTGACAGTTCAACTTGATAAAATAGGTCTTCGGTTTACAGCGAGTAAGAGGGACAGGGGAAGGTCACGTATCAATGGTACTTTTCTGAAATTGGATGCTGCCATCTGATGATTGACCGCTGGGTGTCAACGGGACATCGTTTCAAGATTATCGAAGCTTTCAGAATTTGGTCCAGTAACATCCCTGATCCATGCTTCTCTTTTTTCTGGCTTCATGCTAGTTTGCAAACACTAATTTTCTGCCTTGTTTGCAAAGATTAAAGTCCAGTCTTAAGATTCAGAAGCACTTTGCCACAGCTATAAAACCTAATAAACTTAATTTCCATTGCTCTGTTAATTCTATTCTTATTCCCTGTTGCACAAAACCTTATAGACAAGTGGAGAGATGGGAATCTCGTGCTTCCTTTGAATGCAAAATCTTTCCAAGAGTGACTGAGAATGTTCTCTGCAGGTTGCCTCGGAGGCGGTGTGCTCAGAGGCCACCAACCAATCTCATCTTCAAGCCTCCTGAAGTGTCTTGCAATATAACGTTAGGTCTCGGGGGCTTTGCTGTCTAATTGTGCCATGTCTGCTAAGGACTGGTAATTCTTGTTGGTTTATGGCTGTGTCAACATGAAAACGCCACCCAAACCATAGCTGGGAGAGTTCTGTAACTGTAATTGATGGTCACGTAAATAGAATTGTAGTTCTGTTGCTTGTTACTCCTGCACCTCCTTCTCCCGTCTTAATTGATCACAGCAAAATGTTATCCTGCCTCTCACGTGAGGACGAGCCTCGGGCGTCTTGCCTGTCACTGTCACTGTCTTGTAACTGAGGTATTACTGAATATCCATAGTGTATTTGGCACTGGTGTGTTTCAACTCAGATGCTGTGCTTCGCTTGGATACGCAATGATGGTAATGTTTTAACATCATGTAGTGAGCTCATCTCTTTTACCACAGTGAGTATAAGACCTGAGTCTGCATCACCCGACAATCCTCTGCTTAGATGGAGGAGGGGACCTGTTACCAAAGGGAGGCAGAGGAAAAGACAAAGGAGATACTCAGCTCTAAATGTTCAAAACCGAAGTGTTTTGGAAAACAACAGCCTTGTAAGTCAGGCTGTTATTCTGAGAATGGAATTCCAAATTAACTTGTTTCCTCATTGGCCGTATGAACAGCTGGGCTTGGAGACCACGATCGCTTGTCTCTTGCTGTTTAGACAAACCAGGAAGGCTTTTCTGGAGACAAGAGGAAGACATGATGCAAAGAAGGGAAAGAAAAGCCTCTTTTATATAAAAATGATAAACAGCAAGTTCCTACTGTGGAGCACAGGGAACTTTGTGCAGTACCTTGTAATAGCCCATATATATATATGTAAAACTATGTATCAGTGAATCATTACACTGTACGCCAGAAATTAACTCTGTAAACTGACTACACTTCAATTTAAAAAAAGGAAGAAAAAAATTAAATTAAAAAGAAGAAAAAGAAAAACCTCTTCCCGCTTGTATCAAGAAAGGCAGGCAAGGGCGGAGGCAAGTTGAGGGAACAGATCTGGCCTCTGGTTCCCCCGTCCTGGCTTTGGCTTGGGGGGCGGTGATGCCTTGTAAAACAATGAACCCCTGTCATCACTAGGCCCCACCCCCGCCCTAGTTTTGCATTTCTTTTTATGCTTCTAATTAATACTGTCTCCTATAGGTGCCTCATAATGCTTTGTGATAATGAACTGATGATCAAGCATTGTGTTCAAACAGAAAGCTAATTAGGACCATTTTACAATGTATTAACCATGATCCAGTTGTGATATTTTTAGGGAATTTTTCAGAATAGATGAAACAAGCACCCCAAAAGATGAATTGGCACCCCAACTTTGACCTTATTTTTCCTGTAACCAGCTGCTCTCACCAAAAGAGATGTTACGTGGAAAATGGAGGGCAGCATTAATTTTGCAAGCGTTTGTTACAAACCAGCAGGACCACAGCAGGAGCCGGGGTTAAACCCAGGCAGGTGAGGAGGCCTTCCTGGGGCTCGGTTCCAAGGGGGTCAGGGGAGCTGACGGGGATGCTGAGGCCCTGGCGGTCGTGGGAGGGAGGCCTCCCTTCTCCAGGGCGGGAAGGCAGGTTGAGGGAACGGCCCGAGCGGGTGAGGCCGTGTGGAGGGGCTCTGAGACCACTGGTGCTGAGATGCAGACGCTGCCAGGGACCCACAGTCTTGAACTTGACCCAGGGCCCGCGACCCTGGGAAACAGCAAAGATTAAGAGATCTTCCACCCTTTGTGTTCTGGGAACGGCTTCCTGCAGGAACCTCCCTTCCCGATGGGACCAGATAAGACTCAGCTGCCCCTTTGTCTGCCCAGGGCAAGGCCAGAGCAGACCCTCCAACTCCCATTCTTTGCTCATAAATGATTAGCTGAACTGCTTGTCCCCAGGGTTCAATGGGAACCGAATGCACGTTAATCAAACTTTGGTGAAACTCGGGTCCTGCCCCGGGCACCTGAACTTTGCCCACCCTCGGCCTGAGCCAGCAGAAGGCCCCTCCGGAGAACAAGCTGGCCCCAGTAGAAAGAACATTCTCTGATTTTCTATCTGATCGTGCCCCTCTCCCCACCCACCCTCCACACACCTGGGTCTTTCCAGCCTTGTTTACTCCTGTCTAGGAAAAAAAGAAACCATTTTTTGCCTGTCACTGCAGATGTTTGCAGACCTTAGCATGAAATTCTTTGCACGGCAGCAGTCCCTTTATCCAGCAGTAATCCTTTTGAATAAAATTGCTCCTGATTAAACCCAGAGGTTTTTTTGTTTTTAATTTCAGATTTTTTATTTTAAATTTTGGTGAGGCATAGCATCAAAACAGGAAGGAAGTGGGGAAGAAGTAGCCTGACCTCTCTCTTCTTGCTCTCCAGTTTCCCGCCAGTTCCTCAGCCTTTCTGGAAGAGCTGGACAGGAAGCACAGAGTGGGGCGGGGAGTGGGGGTGGCGCTGACTTAGGTCTCTGTTCCAGTGGTCCTGGCATGCTGCCTTAGTCCGGACCCGTTTCCACCCTCCTGTGTGGCTCTCCTAGCCAACGCTTCCTATTTCCACACTCCAAGTTTGTCCAGACATGTCTTTCTCAATTTTAATATCCAGAAACCACTGTTGTTAAGAGTGTGATGTATATTATTTCTGATCTGTGTCTGTGTATTGTCGACGAAAAATTAATCAGTCGTTCTAAGAAGGAAAAGGAAAAATTTATTCGAGCCAAATTTGAGGATTATAACCCAGGAAGAGCATCTCAGGAAGCTCTGAGAACTGTTCTGCTGGGTAGAAATCAAGGCTTGGTTGTATAAGTTTTTTGAGGCAGAGGGCAGTACATCCAATGATGTATTTATTGGTGGCAGTTTACATAATCCAGATCTAAGCGTCATCCTGGTGGGTCATGAGACCCCTACAAGCTCGAGGAGGACTGGTATCTTTTAAGGAGCCCTCTTGCGGGTGCTGGGAGCATGTTGCTCTCTATGGTTGAGCAGGTTCCTGCCAAGTGGGGAAGTTTGGTCCATGCGTGATGCAGATGCACGGTGCGCAGTTTGGGGGAGGAAGTCAAAAGGCAGAGAAGAGTTTTTTATGTTAAATTTTTTCTTGTCTTGCCATAAAATATGAATTTTATTTCACAGTATGTTGCATATACTCATACATCCAACCTGTCTTAACAAAAATGGTTCTATGGAGGATATCTAGTTTGGCAACTACCTTTTTTATATTTGGCACTGTATCTTGGATGTCATATTGCGTCAGCATATTTAATTATCCTTTATTGATAAAAATTCAAATAGTTCCTATTTTTTCTCACCCTTAGAAATCATATTACAAAGAGTGTCCTTTTGTGTGCGTGTGTGTGTGTGTGTGTATGTGTATTTTGCAAGTTTTTCACCTGGGTCAAGTCTTAGAAGTGAAGTTGTTTAAAAATGTGAACGTTAAGCATTTAATAGATATTACAATTTTTCCTTCCAAAAAATTAGCTCATTTTTATACTCCCACTAGCAGCATAGAACAGAACTTGTTTTCTCATATTCTTGCCAACCCCAGGAATTATTCATCTTTTAACCACTGCCAACTTGATAGTTGAAAAATGATATCATATTGTTGTTTGAATTTAATTATTTGTGAGTTTGATTAATGGCCACATCTGTTTGGTCCTCTGTGAAATCTCTCTATGTCCCTTCCCCCTTAACCCACTTAAAGATCAGGCATTTTTTCTCTATTGACTTATGAGGAGGGTTCATCATATCAAGAAAATTAGCTGTTGCCAGATGTGTTGCTAATATTTTTCTCAGTTTCTCTCTTCACTTTTTAAAGTGTACTTATCTTCTGACACAGAATTAATTTCCATTTTTAGATCTAAGTTTATATAAATTACGTAAGTTACATCTATTACCTTACAGGCTTCGCATGGGGCTTAGAAAACTTTACTTCATCAAAATTACAAAAATATTCAAAAGTTTTTCTTTCACTATCTTAATGTTTTACCTTTAAGTGGTTATTCTGTCTGGATTTTATTTTAGTGGGAGAAAATGAGATAATAATGCAGATTTATTCATTTATTTTTCAAATGGCTAGTGAGCTCTGCCAACACTGTAAATAATAAGTGCATTTCCTCCAAGTCACTGGCAATGCCATCTTTATCGTGTCCTGTGTCCACAGTTGTAGGAGCTTCTAGTCTGGACTCTCTATTTTCCCCATCCCTGTTGCTCTGTTTCACTGCCGTACCATTTTAATTATTGTTTAGAATTCTGCTACTCTGTTCCTCAGAAATTTTCTGATTATGTGAGAATATATCCTTCTAAATATACTTTGGAAGAATTTTATTAAATTCAAAAAATATTACTTTAGGAAGTCAATTATAATCATGCTTCACCCCAATATTAATTAATGGAGAATCTGTGTCTTTGCAATATTGAATACTCCTATTCGTAAATTATCACTTTCATATGTTACTCGGGAGAATTGTATCGTGTGCTTCAGTCACTCAGTTCCTTTGACTTCCATATTGCATTCGTCTGGGACTCCTTTTACAGAACGTTCAGACGTAGCACCAGAATTGAATTTGTTTTTTTTTTTTTTAATTAAAAAAATTTTACTGTTTATTTTATGAAGGAAATATTACAAGTTGATTTTAATTGTATTTAATATTGTGCCTCCTATAAATGATAAAAAACAAGGCTCATTATCAGCATATAACAGCAGTTTTCACTATAGAAATATGTGATTGAGGTGTTACAATTTTTATTATTTTTTCCTTTTATTTATTTACTTATTTTTGTAAACAAAGTTTATTCTAGGAAGACCAACTCATTGAGAGATAAAACCGTTTTAAAATTTACATATATGTACTGTTCATTGTTTCTAAGAGCAATTTAGAGCTTTAGCTTTTTAAACTTACAGTTATCAAAGGAAGAAAGCCAACCACAAAATAAGAATCAACAGAATGCGGTAATCCAATCGTAAAGGACACTCAAATGTGCTTACAAATATTCAAGAAATCAATCGTCTAAGTTATAAATAATAAGTGATTTAACTTGAAGATTTTGCTTCTGCCAGTTTGTAATACTCCCCTTGTATGGGGCCATTCCAGGATGATTAGGAAATGTTGACAGTCCTCATGCAAGGGTCCACCCTGTGCTTTGACATGTATTTTGATTTGCATGTGAGTGGTCCCTACGTCCACTGCATGCCAAAGCAAGCAGGACTTCTGGCCCAGGTCCAGCCAAACTGTTAACCCTGTATATCAGGAAACAGGAATTTCAATCTACCCTTTCTACCCACCCATAAAGGGAGTGATCTTTGAGAGAGAAGTGGTTCACTCCGCAGCTAATGCGTCGCATCAATCTGACAGATGTTCTGGGTCTTCCTAACACAGACCTGAAGTTGGAAATACAGAACAGTGGAGAAAGGGGAGTCTTTTCCCAGCAACTCAAGACTTAGTTGTCCTAGAAATGTGGATTTGTAATTCTATTTACGTGTTGTGAATTACAAGGATATCAGACACATGGACGTGAAAATGGAAGTGAGAATTCTCATTCCAAATTCAGTTACATTTTGGAAGATCCACTGTCTTTAAATATTTCCACAACTTCTCTCCACTTCCAGCTCCCTTCATTCCCAATTCCTTACCTATAATTCTATTTCCTACACAGATTAAAATATGTACTCTTTCTTAGGGGAATAAAAAGTTGGCTCACAGAAAGGGTGAGTGTATAATTTTTCTTATCAAGCTGCTTCTAAATTTCAACTGGATCCCTCTCGTGTATCTGTGCCAACCACTTCCCCGTGCATCGACATTGCAAAATCCAGGGCTGTCAGGAAAGGAAACTCATTTGAAAATTCATTATGAATTAGACATATTCTGTTCTGTCTTCCTTTAGTGTGCGATGATATAACAGTTCATCTGCTTTTGCTCGGTTATTAAATTCCAAGCCAAAGTATCTTGTGATGGGGGAAAAAAAAAGCTCATACAAAATATGATAGATCACTTGAAGGGGTTTCCATACTTGCCCAAACCACAATTTTCACTTCATGCCAATATCTTTCTTTGCCAAAATACACTCTGATTATGGCAGTCAATTTGGATAACTTAACATTAGAATTTTTGGAGGAGCAGGAGATTCATAAAAAAGTACAATTTACAAATTAAGAATGACTTAGAATACACAATATTAAAAAAATCAGAAAGCCCACAAATGCCATTTTTCATATCACTCGGATGTAACTGGTTCTGGAAAGGTGCATTGGATTGGACTAGTTCTTAAACACTTACCATCAAGCATGTAAATGATACTTGCTGTTTATAAAAAAAACTTTTTTTGATGGTGCATATAGGGATTTATTAACATTAAAAATCACTCAGCTTTTTATCTGGACTCAAGAATCTCTTTGGGATTGTTGTTTCCTCACTTTGAAGGAAGTGCTGGTTTGATGGGAAACAGGGCCCCGTTAATGCGGAGTAAAGAAAAGCATTTGGGGAGCAGCTGTGAGTTATGCTTGAGGAAGAACGGGGACAAGACAGAGTAAATGATTCACGAGGAAGTGACATCTGAGATTGAGTTTAAAGCGAGAGGAACATTTGCCATTCTTTAAACGGGAGAATCGGTGCAAAGCCCCGTTAGTGAGAAAAAAACTGTACAAAGGCAGAGGTGCTTTATTTGTTTGTTCTTTTTAAATGTTTTTATTATAGATAATTCTAAAAAAGAAGCAAATAGTACACAAAGTCCTACTATGTCCATCTTCCAACGTCAACAATCACCTCTTGAACAATCTGGTTTGTTCCAATATGCCCCATCCACTCCCACCTCCTCTCATACTATTTAAAATCCAATCCCAAGTATTAGAACACTTCACCATTAAATATTCAAAACGTTTATTCTGAAAAATAAGGACTCAGAAAAATAGACGCAAAAAACAAAATACCGCTGCTCAGCTAAAGCAAACAAAAAAATCTAATGTCATCAAATACCTAAGATTTCCATCTCTGTTTTTCTTCAATATGACCAATTTTTAGGTTTCTAAAATTTAAATCAGCATCCAAATAAAGTCTGTCCATTGGGGTTAGTTGATATGTCTTCCAGTCTCTTAAAAAAAAAAAAAACCCAAGGAATAATCTATATACAGTGAAATGCACAGATCTTAAATGGCTGATTTGATGAGTTTTTACACATATATTTCACCTTCTTAACCAAATACCCAGTCAAGATACAGAACATTCCCTTCCCCCTAGAAATTTCTCTCTCCCTTCCCTTCAGTCACCATCCTTCATGGGCAGCCATTGAAATGGGACAAGGAAAGGTTTTTCCTCCCTCCCCCACAAAATATATTATTCATAAATATATTAAATATATTTTAAAAGGACCTCAAGTCCTAGTTCACACAAACTTTCTAGGCTTAGTGTTTGCATGGTGTATTTTCCCTTCATTTTACATTTAATGAATGTCTTTATATTAAAGGATGTCTCTTGCAAACACCAAAGAGTTGATTCCTGCTCACCTCTTCCCCTCTCCAACTCCAGTGAGAATTTCTGACTCAGTGGGACTGCTCAGTTCATTTACATTTTATGTAATTATTGGTAGAGTTGGGCTTATTTCTATGTTGTGATTTATTTTCTAATTTTCCCTTCTGTTTTTGGGTTCTATTTTTTTTCTTCTTGCCTTTTCATGGGTTGATTGACTATGGAATGTTTTTATTACTTTATTGGGTTTTTTTGTTGTTGTTCCTGAACTCCGAACTTTATTGTTTTTTAAGCTATTTCTTTACATTATTTTTTAGAGGTTGCTTTGGGAATAATAATATTCACCTTTAACTTAGAGTTTATAATGTAATATTTTACAAAAATAGTCAAATCCTTACAACTACAGAATTTCATTTATCCCTTAGTCCTTCATTCTTTTATTGCCATGTATCTTGCTTTCAAATACGTTAAAAAAAATTCATGATACTATGTTAATACTTTGGCTTTTCACACACGGTTGTCTTTAGAAACAGCTAAGAGAAAAAGGTGGCCTTTTACATCTACCTCAGTGTTTACCATTTTGGGTGCTCTCCATTCTTTTGTGTGGATCCAAATCTCCCTCCACCTGAAGAACTCCCTTCAGCAGTTCTGGTTTGCTGGTGGTCTTTTTTTTTTTTTTTTTTTTTTTTCAGATGATGTTGATCTGAAACTGTTTATTTATCCTCATTTTAAAGGATGTTTTTATGGCATATTCTGAGCTTATAATGGAAGGTGTTGTTCCATTATTACTAGTTTCTTCTTCTTTCTTTAATGCCATTGCTCTTGTAGAGTTATATGTCTTTTTTTCTGAGTGCTTTCAACATTTTATCTTTGGTGGTCTTCAGCGGTTGGCTGCTATGTGGTTAGGTGTGTAGTCTGAGCTGAGTTGTGTCCTACCAAAGTTCCTATTTTGAAGCCCTCACCCCCAGGACCTCAGACCGTGACTGTATTTGGAGATAGAGCATTTTAAGAGGTGATTAAGTTAAAATGAGCCCCTTCATGTGGGCTGTAATGCAATCTGACTGGTGTCCCCATTAGAGGAGGAAACTGGGGCAGAATAGGGACCCTAGATGCGCACATGTGTGGGGGAAGGCCATGTGAGGACACAGCGAGGAGACGGCCACCTGCAAATGGAGGAGAGAGCCTCGGAAGAAATTACACCTTCCATCCCTTAATCATGAACATCTCGTCTCCAGAACAGTGAGAAAATACATTCTGTTGATTAGGGCACCCAGTAGTGGTATCTTGTTATGCGGCCCAGGAGACTAATACAGTGTAGTTTTCCTTATGTTTATTCTGCTTGAAGTTCACTGAGATTCTTGCATGTATAAATTGATGTTTTCCACTAAATTTGGGGGAATTTTGCCATTAATTCTTCAGATAATTTTCCCTCCCCATTCTCTTTCCCTTGCCTGTTTGGGACCCAGCTATGCATATGCTAGACTACTTGGTAACATGGTATGTGTGTCACTGAGGCTCTGTTCATTTTTTTTAAGCCTATTTTCTCTCTTTTCCCAACTTGGTAATTTTTATTCATCTATCTTCAAGTTCACAGCCTTTTTCCATGTCATCTCCAATCTGTTGTTAAACCCATCTTGTGAGCCTAGGTTAGTATTCTGTACTCCTCTGTTTCACCAGAACATTGCATTAACTCTTTCTGTGTCGTAAAAAATCCTCCCCTTTTATATAATACCTTTTTTTAGGGAGCTCCACCAGCCTCAACAAAATTCCAGTCAAGACAAATTCAGGTTTGGATTCGTTGTTTGCCTCTGTCACATAGCATAGTGGACAATATGTAGTTTTTAATTATAGACAAGAAATATATAATTGTAACAGATCAAATCAACAATATCCTAACAATAACAATGGGAAAATATCCGACTATCCCAGAGACGCTGATTCACCATCTAGATAAGTAACAACAACAATATAAGTTGTTGCAGAAATGAATAGTCACCATTTCTGAATTCTGGTTATTTAATTAACACACATATGACGCTGTTAAAATATTATTTAGCACCATTAAGCATGTCATTTGACCTTTAAAGCACATGGAGGTTGAAAGGCTGTTCAGAGTACAGCAAAATCGTGCCAAGAAGAAATGCTTATAAAACTTTTAAAAGAGTCAGGCACACAAATGTGCTTTGGTTAGGCTTATATGCAATGTCAGTGCGCTGGAGATTAAAGGTGAGTGATTTAATGACTCACCCCAGTCCACACTAAACATCATATTTTTTTCAGATTTATTTTGCCTTCCTATTCTCTCTCCCTTCTCATACTTCTATGTAGACCAAATATCAGACTAAAAGAGTATGTTCACTTACTTTTCTTCTAGATGTTTTGCCAACAAATCTGAACATCTCCCCAGTAAGCTCAAATACTAACACGAGATACTTCTTTTCACTGTTGTGGTCACGTTCAGCAATGGTATCAAACAGTAGGTAAGCTTCCAAGCATCCAGGCAGTTTGATCGTATTTTTCAGAGATTTGAAGTCTCAGAAATTGGTGTTATGTTAGAGAGACTTACTCTCTGCATACCAGATGGGGCCCAGAACAGGAGAGGAATGTAAGTTTGTCCTCTGTCTACACAAGTACGTATTCAGCTGGATTTATTAATTCTCTTTTTAAAATTCAACAGTCCTAGAAAGGGTTAATTCTATTAGTCATTCACATCTTAAATAGCTACTCTTTAAAAGACTACTTTTCTCCAAGATATCTTACTGAGTGCAACTGCCCTGAGCGCAAAGGCAATTGGTTGAGGGAGGGTCTTGCCAAGAATTAAGCATTACTTGGAGGCTCTTGCCGGAGAGACAGGTCTCTGAGCTGCAACGTGCTGGCCTCTGTACAGCCAGATAGAAATATAAAAATCCTGAATATTTGGAGAAGCAAAGAACTTACATAATGTGGATAGACAAAATTTTTGCCGAGGATCTTATGCTTTCTGAAAAATCATATTTTGAGCCACCCTTCTTTGAGACAGACCCAAATCTGAATAACTGAATGTGTGTTGGTGTTTCCATTGATGCGTTTAGTTGCTTGGAGTTTCCTATTGTTTGGAGAGCACTCTAGAAAGAAAGCAAGTAAACAAAATGTTTGATTCCTCCTCTGCAGGAACTTTTGTTATGCTGAAAAACGGAACTTGAGAGGTGTGCAGACAAGTTGAACAAATTCGACAATTTTTAGTTTAGCTCCTTTTATGTGCAGGTGCTGTTTGAGACTCTGGGGGTATGCTGGCAAAGAAAACAGAAAAAAAATTCCTGCCTTTGTGAAACTCACATTCTGGTGGGTGAGGACGGACTGTAAATGTAATAAACGTGGGTTAGAAATCGTTACTTCTGAATATATGTTATTTCTATACAGTATATTAGAAATTATACAGTATGTTACTTGTTAAGTGCTGACAAAGGAAGAGCAGAGAGAGGATAACAAGATGACATGGACGAGGCAGGTTGCGTTATTAAATAGGAGAAATGGGGGCTCATGGAGAGTGTCATCTAAGCTAAGACTTGAAGGAGGTAGGGGGACTGGTTATGCAGATTTGGGAGAAAATAATGGTTCCAGGCAAAAGGAAACAAGCAACAATAACACAATGAGGTAGAAGCAAGACTGATCATTTTAGGAACAATGTGTTGGCTGATGGAGTGGAGTGGGGTGAGTTGGGGGAGAATTAAAGAGGTGTGGCAGACCAGGTAATAGGTAATGGGTAGAGCCTTGTAAGTCATGAAAGAAATTTGGAATCCACTCTGTTACTGAGTCCAAACTCGTTCTGCTTGCTGCACGACAGGCCAATAAAGTGAGATGTGTGGTCTGGGGCAAGGAACAATCACTTTAATTGGAAAGCCAGCAGACCAAGAAGATGGGAGACTAATGTCCTGGAGAATCATCTGACCAAGTCAGAATTCAGGCTCCCTTTATACTAAAAAGGGGAGGTGGTGTGGTTGGTTGTTGCAAACTTCTTAGTGTTGGAATCGTTTGTTCTTGCAGCTGTCCCGGCAGGTCAGGTCATGATATTCTTGTAAACCTCCAACAAGACAAATATTATTCTCTGTTCTGCAACATTTTATCTCTATATGAATGGAAAAGTGTTATAGATTCAGAGCCTTGAGAATGGGCTGTCTAGTATATTTCAGGCTACAGGCAACATTCTTTTACAAAAGGTGCAGAACCAACGTGACTAAGTGCAGGAAACAGAGCGCAGGACTAGAGCTAAAGGAACAGATCTAATATGGAGTCAGATTTTTTCTTTATTACAACTCTAAATGAAATGGGAGACTATGGGATGGTTTTAAGCAGAGGTGTCACATGGTCTGACAGTGTTTTAACAGGATCTTTCTGGCTCCTGCATGGAGAACAGATTGTGAAGAGACAGTGGTTGGAAGCAGTGAGATGTTTTGTTGGGGGGCTTTTGCAATAGGATCAGATTGGAGATAGTGGTACCCAAAGATGGCAGCAATGAAGGTTAAGAACTGTGGTCACATTGGATGTATTTGATGTATTGTATACAGTTCGAGGGTGAAGCCCTCAACAGAATTTCATTCTGGATTGGATATGAGATATGAGAGAAATTGTGTTGTCAAGGATGATTCCAAGGTAGCTGGAAAGATAAGGTTGCCATGAACTGGGAGGGAAAGCAAAGGGGAGAGGTTTGGAGGTCAAGGTCAATGTCAAATTAGTTTTTGTTTTTAATCACACACATGAGAAATCATTTGGAAACCATCTCATGAGAACCAAAGTTAAGGAAAACCTTGCCCTGTTTGCACAAGCGAATGCACATTTATTTAGGATACTATACTGTAATGGGCTATGTTTTGCTGTGTCTGGGTGGCACAAAGTCTTTTAAGTTTGGTATTTTCTGATTGAAGCCTAAGTGACAGTGAGGTCTGTGTTGTAAGTTGAAGAAATGTTTATTTATCTTGGATTGATTTATCCCAAGAAAGTACTAAAACATATTGAATTGAAGGTTATTTATTTAGTGCTAATAATTTGGGAACTGAAAACTTAAGTTTCAGTATTTCAACATGATTAATTTATAATTCCCATGAAGGGATAGAAATCTTTGGGGTTCTATAATATCTGATAGTTTTTTTGAAGTCTACACTTATTTCTATTTACAACACCTCAGAACCGTGATTTTCTGCCCATTTTCTGTAACTTTTTTTTCACTTCATGTCTTCTGTCATCTTCCATCTCCTCCTACTCCAAGCCTTCTAATCTTCTCTCTTTACCATTGGGAAGATTATATACATAGTTTTGGTTTTAAGCCATTTCCAATTCTTTGAAAAAGTGAGGTTAAATTGAATAGGAAACATTATACCTAACATATAAAACAAATAGAGCTTATTTAGAGTTTATATATGCTTACTTTTATTATTTTTATGATTAAATTCCATTCCAAAATCAGGAAGACTAATGTCAAAACCAGACATTTAGATAAATCTCTAACTGTGAAAATTCCCCATTCCAAAGTCTACTTAGGACATGGTCCTGGAAGAGGTAAAGGAGCTCAGTTATGAAGAGAAAACCAAGAGTGTGTGTGGATTAGTTTGGGCTGCCAAAGCAAATACCAGACTAAAGACTGAGTGGCTTTAACAGCAAAAATTCATTTTCTCGTAATTCTGGAGTCTCGGTATCTGAGATCAAGATGTCAGCAGGGTTGGTTTCTTCTCGGGTCTCTCCTGAGCTTGTAGATGGCCATCCTCTCCCTGTGTCTTCGCCTGGTTTTCCTTATGTGTGTGTGTGTGTGTGTCCTAATCTCTTTTTATAAGGACTCCAGTCATACTGGATAAGGGCCAACCACGTGATCTTAGTTTACCTTAATTACCTCTTTTAAGGCCCCCAAAGTATGATCTTCTGGGGTTCATGGGGGTTTAGCATTTCAACACATAAATTTTGGGAGGAACAAAATTCAGTCCAAAACAGGTGGACTGGGCTTAAAATATTTTACCTGCAGGGAAAAAAGTCATCTGAAATGAAGCCTGAGGGACCAGGATTGTCATGACAGTTGCCCTACCCTCTTAAACCTTCTGCTGAGATTCAGAAACCAGCAAATCAGGTCATTTCAGTCCATTCTTGAGAAACTTTTGCAGTGTTTAGAGACCAGAAAATATAAAAAGAAAATCCATTAATAAATGATACTAAGGGATTGATGGCCCTTTGTTAGTGATAATAACAACAATTCATAATCAGTGAAAACCTTGTTTTCCGTGGCTGGTTTGGCATTGTGTGTGTAGTACCTCCTCCCACATTATCCACATTCACGTTGTCATTGCTCTCACTTCCCCATGATTCAAGTGATTTGAGATTTTTTAGGGTATAATGGCACAAAAAAGGAAAATTGTTTTCTAAAATTAAAAATGGTAAGAAGAATGACATTTTTTACATATCAGCACCTCTCTTTAATGTCAGGAGTACTAAGACTGCTGAGTTCTCCTATGTGCTTCTCCTTCGTTGATTACGGTATGTTGTCTTGGGTGAAGTGCATTAAGAAAATCCAGTCTCACCCAGGTGTGGGGTGGGAACAGGAAATCATGGTCAGTGGCCCTCGATGCTACACCAGACTCAACAGTTGGTCATTACCCGCCATTAACTACCTGCTAACAGCTGGTTAGTTACCATGTGGAACCTGAAGCTGAGCAAATGAACTTCCTGAGAAGCTACATCAGTCTTGTTGTCGACCTGGCACTTTGAATGGCTCTTTTACCCATTTTTAAAGTAAAAGTTGCCTTTCACGGGAAAATTACTGACTAGTTGGGTGCTTTCCCTGGAGACAACCATCGTACTTGGCTCTGCTGCCAAAGTGCTGCAGAGAATGTCAAGGAAGACTTGTCATCAGAGGATGAGATTTGTGAGGTCAGTAGTTTGTAGTGCTTCATCAAGGGCATCTTAAATGAAACCGGTGGCTTCCTCTCAGTGTGAGTGCGTGGAGGTGGGGAGGAGCTTGCCTGCTAGGACCGTTGGGTCCCCTGGCGTGATTCGGGCTAAGGCGACAGCAGTTCAACCCTCCAGTTTCTGGTCCATCCGTGCACATGTCAACACAGTGGAAAAGGGAAGTATCTTCATATCATTATGAACCTCTTTTGACCTCCTGGGTGCCCTGAGAGGGTCCCCTGAAAGATGCCTATGGACCAAACTGACTTGTTTAATGTTGATTTAGGGAACTGTTCTAAGTGTTGGGAAATATGTTATGTTACTGAGGTCTCAGAACAAAGCTGTGAGTCTTCTACTTTTATGATTTCATAGCTGAGGCATCTGAGGCACAGAGAGGTTGCGCCACCTGTTCAAGGCTGCACAGTGGGAACTGGTCCAGCTGGGATGGGAGCCAGCCTGTCTGGCTCTAGAGGATGTGGTTTTTGCTACTTAGCTGGCCTCATCTGGCTGTTACTTAGCTCCCATTACCTAATACTTAACTATGTTTAATTATGATGAAATAGTCTCTCCATCACAACCCGTATAGAATGACACCTCTTTTTCAAAGAAATGAGAAAGGTGTACTCACAGGTAGCTCTTAAATGATATTTAGGTTTTATAACCAGAGCTACTAAGTTTCATGTTCTTGACAGTTAACTACGCTCTTTGTATTAATATATTTAGCGAGAACATGTGTTGAACCATTTGCTTTGTGGTAAAGCTACTTTTTGAATATATTTACAAACAGATTCATGCAAACCCAAGAAGAAAACTGAACACTGACGCCACACAGTAATTTAAATTCCTTCGTTCAGGTGGAATGAAAGCTTTTCACTAGGATGTGTAAAATGTGTAAGGGAAATGAGAATTCTGTTGGAAAGTCTCCGTACAGAGCATCCTTGCAGCAGTGAGTCATATCCAGCATCTTAGCAGTGGAGGTGACAACCCCAACACATGGTCTCTTAATTACACATTTCTGTCTCTTTAAGACTTGAAGTGGCTTTCTTCTTGGCCATGGACAGTTCTTGAAATCAAAGCGCTCAAGCCCAGATCAGGAGTGTAGAGGCCTTTGCTCCTGAGGAGGCCTTTGCTCCTGAGGGAGGAAGGCGGGCTGAGGAGTTTATGCTGTTTCGTCCTCTGAGAGCTCCAGTGTGGGGCCCGCTGATCCATAGCTCCGAGGCCCCAGTGCATCACTGAGGGGCGAGCCTGCCCCCGGGGGGGTGCTCTGAGGGCCAGATGAGAGGGCTTCAGCTGCCCAGACTCTGGGGAGTAACAGCTGCAAATCCTTGAGCGTTGACTCAGCCTTCGCCCTCCTTTGAGAAGCTCTCTTGCATGTTGACTGCCTTGGAGGAGTCCTGTGCTGAGGGAGACCTTCACTTTGAAGATGCAGCTCATCCCTTTAAGTCAGCCTCTAGGTCCCACTGCCTGGCAGCTCTGGTTTCCCAACTCCCAGTGCGGACATCCCCTGGAGTGGCTTTCCCACGGGTACGGAGTGTGACCCTGCGTCCCGGGTCCTCTGGTGTTTTCTGTGCATCACTGACTGCTTCTCTTGTGCCCTCAGGGGCCTGCCAGCAGTCATCAACTCCTTGGCTCCTGGCTGCATGGCCTTGTCTGCCGAGTTGGATTATGATGCTGATGTGTGCTCAGCTTTTGTCCAGTCTCAGTCTCCCACTTGCCCATCCTGTCTTGCAGGTTGCCAGACTCTGACGTGACACTTAGCAAAATATAATACGGCAACCTTTCCTGTTATAAACCCTAGAGGATAATGCCCGTGACTCTCTTGTCAGTACGTGGCTTTCAGTAGAGAAAACCCTTTCCCCTTTTTCAGTTCTCCTGAGATGAGCATATATCAAGATGTATGTGTCCTCAAGCCGGCCCACGCACACGCACGTGCACTCAGCCTCTTGGTCTGTCCCTGTCAGTAACCGCAACTCACTGCAGCCATCGCGATTCTGCCTTGTGGCCCAGTGCAGTTCCGTGTAGCTCCCCTTTCACTGTTAAAGGGTGAAAGTAAGATGAAATCCAAACACTAGGAACAGAGAAGAACCTCTGATCAGTGAGACTTCGTGCAGGTTAGCATTCTAAGCAAGAGAAAGGACTTTGTATCGAAACTCCATGGATCTGTCTCCATTGAATCAGGGCTCCTTCCTGGCTCTCTTTTTCTCTCTAGGACACAAATTCATTTTTGAATTTTATGAGATGTCAAACATCCTCGGGAGGTGTGAGAAACAGCTCGAAGGTTTTGAGTAAAAGGTTTCAGGCTGTGATTGACACTGGCGTGGTGAGGGCCTGGCTTTCCTGACAAGCTGTAAATTTGGCCGTGAATTAGTGTACAGGTGCTTCTTAGGACGCTGTGACTAGATAATTTGTGAATATCGCAGATATATCAACCGCAGGAGCTTGCGAATGGCCCCAGCGTTGGATGCAGAAGCATCTTTTCTTTGTGAGATGGGCTCCTCCCCTGAGGCCGGGAGACGGGGTGTGTGTGTGTGTGTATGTAGTGTATGTATGTGTGGTGGTGACAATGAATTATGGCGGCCAATGGAAGGGGGGATTATGGATTACGCTGAGAAAAAGTGCGACCATCACTCAAACAAGGTTTGACAGAACCTTCCAATCAAGATTCCACTTCCTGGCCCTGGTGGATTAAGTTAAGGAAAAAAAAAAAAGTGCTTGAAGTTCCATTGAGAAGCAAGCCACATCTTCATAAATAAACCTTGACAACAAAGGTGCCTGAAAATATACGCTCTTCAAATTTACCGGACGTAAATCACAAGTGAATGTCTCCGGGTGAGCCGCCGTGTCCTCCTGACAGCCGGTTTTCTTTGTCAATAAGAACTCATTTCTTTCTGTTCTCGTGTTAAATTCAGGCAGTTCTTGCTCATCAGGACCCGAAACAAGGCTGGGTATCAGATGAAAGAAAGAGGCAAAAAGTAACTTTATTAATAATATTAATCTACAAATATTTGTAGGAACCTAGTTTATTTTCGCCATTCATGTGACAGTCTAGGCAAAATTCCGTCCCTCCCCCCACCCCGGCCCCATCCACAGGTACTGAACTGTATTTGTTATTTCTGTCAGTCCTTTGAAATCTGAGTTAGAACCTTTAAAGATATTTTCTATTTCCACTGATACTCAGTTTCAAATTATTCTTATGTTATAGGTGAAAACTTACAATTATTTCTTTGTGATTTTTTTTTATAATTGCTTTTCTTTTCCTGGAATCATATCTAGTGGCCTTTATAATAAGCAAAGAAGAGATATGTTATTACAGAAATATTCCAAAGGTATGATATTAGATGAATTCCCCTTTCTACTCCTGAGAGACATAGTAACATTTGTTCCTGACGATATATAGCCCCCTTATGCATGTCAACAATGTATGTACAACTAATATTTTGTTTTATTTCTAAATAAAAATACAAATCACTATACATTTTTACTTAGGTCACTTATAAAAAGTTCACAAAATGCAAGGAAGTAACTAACAAATTAAGTAGAAATTTCCACTATTAAGTAGTAAAAAGTCAGGGAAATATGCTAAAGCTATTCATATATTTTTTTAAAAAAAGTCATTTTTATGTTGCTGATTATTTGCACAAGTTTAGAATAAAATCAAAAGAAACAAGAGAAATAAATGATACGTGATAAAACCAAACTGTTAGAAAGATACTTAGTATTTTTTATTTCTCTCTTGGATTTTTATATTAAGAAAGTAAAATATGGCTCATAAATTTATTTGCTCTCTTTGTATGCATTATGCTTGATATAAAACAAGTCTGGAAAATAAATGAGGAATATTTAAAATTAAACTTTAAATATATCAGGGAACATCATTTATGAGGTTAGTATTGCACCATTATCAATTTTCTCTGAGCAATTATTAAAGAATCTTTTGTTTTAATTTGCCGAAGACAAAGCAGTTTAGAGACATTTACAAAGATGAGGAGGGAGCTTCAATTAACCTTCGTCGCCGAGATATTTTATGTGCATGAATTACAATATAACAGGGTAATTACATAGTACCTTTTGTGAAGAAATTCTAATAAAGAAAGAAATTGATTTATACATAATGAAATTCAAGCTCTTCATTTAATTTCTTACTGAATTTTTATTATTAAAATGGTTGTAAACTCTTATTTTGAGACCACTGGGGAAGGTTTCTAGCTTACCTATAATGTTGAAGAAACTCTATTCTTGAAATTTATTTTAAAGCAAATTAATAGCCAAGTTATAGCTGCAAAACGCACTCTTAAAGGTCATTATGTGCAGTGTGGAGCTGAACTTCATTTTCTCTCCTAGAGGAATTAGAATAAGGCTCTAGAGTTTACTCCTACATGTCTAATCCAAAGCATTATTTAATCCAGAGGAAGATATTTCCTAGACTCTTCCATTAATAAATATGAGTTTTTAATCTGTTGCTTAAAACAATAACCCTTGGGTTACTTTTAGTTTCATAGGAAATATATATTTCTTTCTGAAAGTGACTGATACGAAAATAAAGTGAATGCTTTTAGGATTACATCAAAGTTTGGAAGCCTCAAATGTTGTTTTGAACTAATGGAAAATATAACGTATCTACAATAGTTAAGGTTACTCTCGTGTTTTCTTTCCTTTTCTTAAGCTCAGTGAAGAACAGTTAATGTCAGTGGTGTTGGTCGTGTTGGCAACGTGGGCTGCAGTCTCCTTGGAGTAGATGTGAAACGAAAACTCCTTTAACTCAGGGCTGTAAAGAAGGGAGGTGTGCGCCTCTCTGCTCTCAACACATGGATTTGTTTCTACCTCCACCCCCACAAGCTTCAGGAAAGGTGTGAAGAGAAAGGGGATTTTTTTATATCAGATACTTCAGAGCAAGCAAGGGAGGCTGAAAATAGCAGCGGAAAAAAAAAAATGTGACAGGTTTCCCTTAATGAAACATATTTAAAAATAAAATTTCTTCATCAGGTTGTTATCCCATACCTATTAATTAAAGCAGAACTTTGTGTTTATTCAGTGCTAGCAAATCTTAGTGTACGTGCAACACGTACATATATTCTGCATCTAAAATATGTAATACTCTAAAGATATAAGAAGTTATTTTAATAAGTGTAATAATATATTGTTTTTCCACTAAACTTCTGTTTTCCAAGGGCTATCATGCACCACGTGTGGTTACTACATACAATGCCAAGTATTAAAATAACTGAAAAACTCAGGAAGATTTTCTTTTTCCTTCCAGGTTTCATTGAGTGTTTTGGTATTGTAAGAGCAGAGTCTTACTGGGAGATGCTAGAAATAATGCTTGGAGTAACACTGTATCTGATTAAGGCTTTTCCACACTGTTTCTTCAAATTTGCACAATTAAGAATTTGCATGTTTATCCAGAAAAGATGAAAACTCTAATTTGAAATGATAAATGTACCCCATTGTTCATAGCAGCACTATTTACAATAGCAAGGGCATGGAAGCAACCTAAATGTCTATCAACAGATGACTGGATAAAAAAGATGTGGTGTGTGTATATATATACATATATATATGTATGTATGTGTATATATATATATATAGCATATTATATATATAATGGAATATTACTCAGCCATAAAAAAGAATTAAATAATACCATTTGCAGCAACATGGATGGACCTAGAGGTTATCATACTAAGGGAAGTAAGTCAGACAGAGAAAGACAAATATCATATGATATCACTTATATATGGAATCTAAAAAAAAATGATACAAATTAACTTATTTACAAGAATACAGAAATAGGCCCACAGACATAGAAAACAAACTTGTGGCTGCCAAAGGGGAAAGCATGAGTGAGGAATTAATTAGGAGTTTGGGGTTGGAAGATACACACTACTATATATAAAATAGATAAACAACAAGGACCTACTGTACAGCACAAGGGACTATATTCAGTACCTTGAAATAACTTATAATGAAAAAAATTTGAAAAAGAAAAAAAATATATATATATATATCTGAATCAGTTTGCTATACACCTGAAACTAACACAACATTGTAAATCAGCCATATTGTAATGAAAAAAAGGGTCTGCATGGACTGGAAGCAAAAGAACAAAAGGCAATAACACTTCCGTAATGTGATGGTCAGTATTAAGCCAAATGGTGGTAGAGCTGCTGCAGACATTGTAGGGAAGGCATCTCAAAGGGCTTGAAGGTGGGGTCCTCCTTTCTTGTTCCACTGGGAAACCCATCAGGCCATGATCCCCAGACACCTCCTTACTAAATCCATTCATGTTTTGAGATCTGAACTTGCTTATATTCACAACAGCATTTGACAGTGCTGATTCTTGCTCTCTCTCTCAAAGGACTCCTCTCTTCCTCTATCCCTTGGATACCAAGATTCTGTTTTTCTTCTTCCCTTTCTGGGCACTCTTCTTCAATCACCTTTGTTAATTCCTCTTCCATTTGTACATCTCTTCAGCGCTGGGAGTTACCTGATACCTTCTCTGAGTTATCTTCCATTCTCCAGCTACCCTTTCCTCCTAGACAATTTATTTGCTTCAGTGAACATCTATATGCAAAAAACTCCCCACTCTAACCCTTTAGTCCAGACTTTTTTTTTCTGAGTTCTAGACTTCTATGTTCAAGGATTTACTGAACATCTTGACTTGGATAAATTCCTAAATGTATCATTCCAATGCTTCCTTTCCTCTCTCCCTCACACATTATTGGTCACTTCTTTGTGTTGATTCTCTCTCTAAAACAATTCTTGAGCCGTGGCTTTCCATCCCCCTGGACCAGCTGTCAGCAAACTATGACTTGAAGATCAAACTTGGACCACCATCTGTTTTTGTGAATAAAGTTTTATTGGAACACAGCCATGCCTATTTATTATGTCTTGTCTGTGGCTGTTTCAATGCTATAACTGCCAAGTTGAATTCTGGTGACAGAGAATATATGATCCACAGAGCTCAAAATATTTCCTCTTTCGCCCTTTACAGAAAATGCTGGCTGACCTCTGTCATAAGGAATACTCCTACACAGGTCACTATAGCAACTCAAACTATTCATCTCAACTTCTAAAAAGACTCCTTGCTTGCTACCTCAAATTGAATTCTGCACTATATAATGAGTCATTATATATAATCTAATTCTCATCATGTCACCTCTTATAAGCTCTTCACTGACTCCCATTTCCTTTGGGGAAAAACCCAAATCTTTGTCTGGATCAACAGAACTTTTTATGAGCTAGTTTTGTCTCTCTCCTTAGCACCCTGTCTTGAGACTCAGTACATCAGATGACTGAGGTCTTTGCATGCTCCATGTGACTTCAGTACATGTTATTTTTTATGTTTGAACATGGCCCCTGGATCAGCTGTCACACTTCAGGGAAACCTCCCATGACCCCTGAGTCTGAGACAGGGTTTCTCCTTTGGTTTTCCCCTATAGGCTCCTTCCTTCTGAATGAAAAATGCCCACTCACCACTTGTGTAGGTTAATTTTGTGTGTCGACTTGGCTAGGCCAAGCAGTAGGCTAGAATGCTGTGATGGTCTATTTTAGATGAGATTAACATGTAAATCAGTAGACTTTGAGTAGAGCAGATAATCCTCCCATGATGTGGGTGAGCCTCATCTAATCAGGTGAAGGCTTTCAGAAGGAAGCCTGAGACCCCGTACGGCAGAGGGAATCCTGCCTCCAGCCCGTCTGCACACTCAAGTTGCAACATCAGCTCTTCCCTGGGTCTCCGGCCTGCTGCCTGCCCTGCAGATTTTGGACTGACCAGCCTCTGCAGTCACCTGAGCCAATTTCTTGAAATCAATTGCTATCTCTTTGTCTATGTATCTGTCTCTCTTTCCATCCACCTGCTGTCTATCTGCACCCTGTTTGTTCAGGTTCTCTGGAGAACCTGGTCTGCACAGTCCATGCGGGAGCAGGGAGATGTCTGGCTTGCATTATCGCACCAGAGGCAAGTGTGGTGCCTGGAATAAAGAAATATATTTTAAATAGGAATAAAGGACTGGCACAAATGAAAGTCTCTCTGCCTCTCCGATTGTCATGAATAAAAGAGGTAGACCCGTAGATGGGAGTTTTGCTCACAGTCCCTGACAGGGTGTCCTCTTGTTTCCGTTATTGTTAATGAAAATGATCAATCTCACACCGTGGTAGGAACATCAGTCTTGTAGGTCACCTATTCTCGGGAGTGCCGGCGAGGGACGGCGCCAACAGTGGCGGCATTACTCGGACCACGTCACCCGGGCATGGTGTAAAATGCACTGGCACGGGTGTTGAATTAAACTCCCGCGTAGTGACGGGAATCACAATGACTCTGTCGTCTCTGAAAACACGCTCCCAATTTATAGGCAGTTTCCTCCTTTTTGCTTTTCAGTGTCCGCTCCAGCCGGACCTTGGTCAGGTAGCATTAACTGCTGTTTTCCTCTCGAGAATTTAAGCAGAGATTCTCTCATTTGAGTTGTGTTCTCTGGGGCGCCACACCCGAGACATTATTCTTCCCAGTGCTTCACTAATCTGATTTATTCACTTAATTTATTTAACAAACACTCATACATAGTGTTTATTATGTACTAGGCACCGTTCCAAGCACTTTTCTAATAATTAATTGATAGTATTTGCTACTTAGCAACACCATGAGATGAACACATTATCCATATGTGGCAAGAGAGGAAACTGAGGCACATAGAATTTGGGTAAATTGTTAGGGCTTGTGCAGTGTAAGTGTGAGAAGCAGTGTTCATCCTACAGAGGAGACCCAGGGTCTGTCCTCTAAGTGACTTTCTCTGCCGCCTGTTCTTGGTTCTCTGGCTCTGTGCCTTCCTTTAAGCTAGATTGCATCAGATGGTCCTTCTAGACTTTCCCTGGGCTGGACTTCACACCCTCTGCTCCACGCCCAGGAGGCTCAGGCCAGGTCCCCTCGTTCTGCATTTTCCCATTTAGACCTCGTACTGGTTCCCTGGTCCCCCCGGCTGGCTGGCCACACTCCCAGACAGGGAGGATGGTCACGCCGAAAGCACTTGGCTATAGCAAAAAAGAAGCCGGTCTTAAAAAAGGAAGAGGGAAAATAAACACAACTTGTTTTTCGCGTTCTCAGTCAAATCATTGAATGAAATGGGATTTCTTTAGAAATGGGACCACTTGACAAATCAGGTTGAAATAGTCTCTTGCAGGTTCAAGGAAGAGAAGAGTCCAGGTAGCTCAGTTAATGGGTGATTAATGTCATCAAGACAGAAAAAACATCTCAGCAGCCTCATGGCCAGTCTGCAGAACAACAAAACGCGACTTACTGCCCGGCAGGGCACCGCAGTGGCTCCGATGGCTGGCAGTGGCTGTGGTGCTCGGTGACTGCGGTGTCCTACCAGGCTCGTGCCTCAGCCCCTCTGGCCACATCCCTTTCCTTGCTGACTCCTGGGTCCTCTCCCTTCTCTCTGCCTCCTACTTTCTGCTTCCCAATGATGCATGCTCTCCTTGGCTTCAAACTCAACGTTAAATTTGCTTTTATTAATGGAATGGGACTCAGGTTATCATTCACTTTTTTCTAGTTCTCTCAATATCCTAAATTTTACTGGGGAGTAGAACTTGTCATGTATTTGCTTGAAAACAAACAAACAAGCAAACAAAACAAAACAGAACAAAACAAAACAAAAAAACCATCAGGACATGCCAGAGATTGTTCACTTTAAAATATGGTCATTTTTTTTTTCATTTGACATCAGATTCTGTCTACTTGACACTTCTCAAATATTTGAAAAATTAACTACAGTTAATAGATTTGGTTGTTATGTCTTCAACACTTGCAAATGAAGAAAGAAGAATCTGGCCAGCTTCAGAAAGTCCAATCTTACTTACTCTCCTGTTTCAGGAGTTCTTTGTTCCTCCAAGTGCCTGTACTTCCCAGGAGCGGGGCTGGAGGGATTACCAAAGAGGCGAATCTCCCTCCTCTGTGACAGCAACACTGCTCGCTCAGCGGGCAGGGGTTGAGAACCTCACCAACCCCGAGCTCCGATGAACCCCCTGTCAGTGTCAGCCTCTCCGGCTGATTTTAAGGGTCCGTGACTTCCTTAGACATTGTATCCAGGGGATGCTACGGGCCATCCACTTCTTTTAATCATAAAAGAGATTGTCCACAGAAACATTTTCTTGCTCCTAACATTTTCTTCTTAAAAATCAACATTGGATGTACTATATATTTACTGGGGGGCTTGCTCTGTCTGTTTAACTAACATGAGAATGGGGTTTGTTTGCTGCTGAGTCACACACTTAAGCACCCAATACACATTTGGGGGGAGAATTAACAAGTGAATGCAGGTAGGTGGACATCATCTAAGTGAACCTTCTCCACCAGGCGGTATCAGTTCTGGGGGGCAGGTGTGAGAGGGAGAATATCTTACTCTTTTTATGTATAAAGCACAGATTTACATACAGTTACCTAAACCTATACAGTGCACCTGCTGCCTCACAATTTCACGGTAGGGGCTAGTTAGGGCAAAAAAGGACCTAAAAAGTTTCCTTAGGTGGGGGGAGGGGCAAGAATGAAAAAATGCTTGGGACAAACACTGAAACAGACATTGAGATAAATGTATTACGGTGGCTTTCAGTTTTGTTCATCTGTAGACGTGTTTACACCACAGACAGCATTGCTGGGGGCTAGGACTTGATTGACGTTTCTACCAAAGGTTAGTACTTTACTCTTTCTGTAAATGTGGAGAAGTAATTTTCATTTCCCAGACAGATTAATCTTGGACTTGATATAATCTAGGGGGAGCAGCTTTGTTTTTCTGTTACTGATCGTGTATGGTAACACTACGATTTTTCACGTGTAATTAAAAAAAATGAAACAGAGGTGTCCGATGGCTTCTCTTCCTCCTATATGTCACTTTCATCCCTCTTTTCCCCCTTCTGCAAAGTGTTCTGAAGACCACATGCAGCTAACTGACTGTTTCATATTGCAACCTACAGTTTGGGAGTTAATTAAGAAAATATTCTGTTAATTAATTTCCTGAGCACTTCTTATCAGTACACAGGCAAACTGTCAAGCTCATTTTATAGAAACAGTTTTGTTTCAGCTGCTTATTAGGCACTTCATTGATTTCAAAGTGTGTTTTAGGGCATGGTGGAATATGATAACTGTAGTTCTGCTCGATTCTTAAAGCAGGAAAGTGCATTAGACCAAAGTGATGGACAAACCAACAAAATAAAAGACAAATTGTATGAGACTAATTTTAACATGTGCATAGAGAAGGAATAGACCTTCAACATAGAAACATAATGCCGGTTATGTAATGTTATAGAAAATAGGTGCTTGTATCTTCCCATCATGTAAAATTTATTTAGACTACAGTGTCCAAAACTTGTATGAGTGAGCCCACATGTGTCTGTGGAATAAGCAGACTTCCCAAATATTGATAACTCCTAAATAAAGAATCTGGCACAGGTAAACATAGTTGTTGCAATACGTACTGGCTTGCTTATGGTTTCTCCTTTGCATTACCATGGTAAACACAGTAACATCTCCCACAAGATGTTCATGTTATACTCCCTGGAATGTGAGAATACGTAGGGTTACATGGAAAAGGGGAATTAAAATTGCAGATGGAATTACAGTTGCTAATCAGTTGACCTGGAAATGGAGAGGTTACTCTAGATTATCCTGGATCATGCACGTGGGTCCAATGTTATCACAAGTGTCCTTCAAAGTAGAGGAGGGCATTTTAGGAAATAGAGAGAGTCAGGATAATACACTGCAGAGATTTGACTGGCATGCTGGCTTGAAGATGGAAGGGGTTCTTGAACTAAGGCATGTGGCCAGCTGCTACATCCTGGAAAAGCAAGAAAACAAATTCTCCCCTTGACCTCCCAGAAAGGAATGTGGCCTGTCTTGGCAACATTTTGATTTTAGCCAAGTGAGACCTGTGTCACAAATCTAACCTACAGATACATATTTTCTCATTGAATCTTTGAACAAGTATGTGGGGCAAGGATGGCGATTTTTGTTTTACAAATGAAGAACTCACGACTCAGATTTTATGTTGCTTGTCTAAATACTTAGAGCTAGTATCAGAGCCTCCCTTGAACTCACATCTGGTTTGTAAAATCTGTCCTCTTTCCTCTGTATCACAATGGCTTCTCAGTCTACCAGGTGCACAAAACATCACTGGAAGGATTTGATGCACATGTGTCTCTCTTTGAGTCCAGCAGGTAGGTTTATTTATTGCTAGCTATTTTTTTAAAATTCCCTGTTCATATAGTACTCAGAGAATAAAAGAAGGGCTCAGTATGTGAATATTGAAAGAATAAAAATATAAATAAGTCAATGACCAAGTTTTATTGCTGCTCCAAACAAAGCAGTGTGATATTTCAGCCAAGGATCCCATGTACTAAGGAGAACATAATTATTACATTCTATTAACCACCAATGTTTTTCTGTGAACTCTCTCTGAAGTTTGCTAAGCAGAATGAGTTGTTGATTCATTTATGCTCAGATAATACATTTTCATACCCCTGAGTGATCTCTGACTAGACACTCGTGTGTCTCTTCATCTAAATTCCAAAGTCCTTGAGGAGTTGGAGCATGTCTTCCATAGTCCTGAGCACTAAGTACCTAGACACGTGCTATGAAGCACTCCTATAAGAGACTCTAGGAGGTGTCCTTTGCTCATGAGCACCAGAACCAATGCTGAATGACACAAGAAAGGGGTTTCACAGAAAGATCTTGAGTGGCTCCTGGAATCAAAGGAAAGGCTGAGCAACCAGGTCACAAGAAGACCACAACCAAAGCAATTTGTTGATCTCTCTGTAGGGGCTCTTTGACTCTCTTGGTTCAGCCACCTGGTGATCTTGCCCCAGAGTCTTTGCTCAACATTCAAGTGCTCAGGAAAATCCTAGTCCAACCTGGGCCAGGAGCCACTTGTGGGACCATTGGATCTACCACCTGGAGGTTGGGAAGAGACAGTTTCCCAAGGGAAAGTGGGAGGTACCAAAAGAAAGGCCAAAGAAATTCTGAAGGGACCAAAGTTACAGAGTAAGACAAACATGGCTTCAAATCCTACCTCTCCCGTCCACCGTGTGACTTTCATCTATTTGAAATTACTATCTTCATCTCTAAGATGAAAAGTATAGTAGTTTCTTCCTCTTAGTGTTGTTGTGAGGATTAAATGAGATAATATATACATGTCTTTGACAAAGTGCCTGACACAAAATGTGCAAACAATAGCATGTATTTTTTTAATTTAATTTTTTTTATTGATTTACAATGTTAGTTTCAGGTTTCAGTTTCAGCAAACCAATTCAGTTATACATATGCATATGTTTATATTTTCTTTTCAGATTCTTTTCCATTATGTTATTATAAAAATATTGTACATAGTTCTCTGTGCTATAGAGTAGATCATTGTTGTTTAACTATTTTATATATAGTAGTGTCTGTTAATCCCAAACTCCTAATTAGTCCCTCCCCTAACCATTCCTCTTTGGTATCCATAGATTGTTTTCTATGTCTGTGAGTCTATTTTGTTTTGTACATAGAATTTGTATAACTTTTTATATTCCACATAGAAGTGATATCATATGATATTTGGCTTTCTCTGTCTGACAGTAACATGTTAAAAAGAGACAAGTCATACATCAAAACCCAGGAAATCACGTCCTTGGTGATGAACTGGGAGAAATAATTCCTCTTCGTTCTCTTTACTGCAGGGACTGGCCGCAGGAGATGGTTTTTGGTTGGTGTAAATAGCCAGTGTGGCGCAGTGGGGATGGGCAATAGGTTTCCTAGTAGCCCCAGATGGCCTGGGGCTTCAGAACAACACAAAGACCTGTTGGTGGGCAAAAGACCGGATAACACTGCTAACCCACAGGTTGGTAAATCTGCCCACAGATAAAATCGAGTTGACAGTCTTTACTTTTCATCAGTCTTTTTTTTTGTCACTCAGATTTGCTAGCTAAACACTGACCAGTTTCAACCTGCTTAATTTATGAAAATTGATAAGATCACAGACCATTCCTGAATAGCTTCAGCAGTCTAATTTTCTTTTGCCATAGCCATTGGAGTTGTTTGAATACCATGTTATTCTTGTCCTCCTCTTCCTTTTCATTTTTTTCCTATTGCATTGTTGAAAAACTAAAGCAAAAGCTTTTAGTTAGCCGATCTTACTCTGCAGGGTTGATAGTCTCATAAGGTTAGAATTGTTTTATTACAAAAGCAAACATTTGAAACCAGAGATACACAGCTAAGAATGTCTGACTGAGCAGGTGACTTCAAAGATGAATAACTAGATAGACTTCGAGAGTTTTTCAGGTTTTATGAAATGAAGTGGAACCTTTTTTTAAAAAAAGTTCTTTAAAATGTTTTTTTCTTTTCCCTAATGATAGGATTGGTATTGCTTATCAAAGCGCTTGATTTCAAATAGGCACAAATAAACACGTGTACACAATCACTTGTCTTTCATTTCCTTCATTCTTTCTGAAGGAGCAAATATTTTATGAGTCATGAAAGATCAATTCTCTGTGCTCCTGAACTGCATCAAGTCACCCAAATGGAAGGGGCGTTTTGAGGAAAGGCTGATGCATGTATGCAGAATGCTCATTTCAGACCTCACTTCACTAGTAGCTTCATTCTGTCAAAGTTTTGTACCCAGGCAACAAACAGAATATATTTGTTTATTTATTTACATTTTAATTTTATTTTTTATTGAAGTGTAGTTGATCTACAATGTTAGTTTCAGGTGTAGAGCAAAGCAACTCAGTTATATATATATACATATATTTTCACATTCTTTGCAAGCCTATTACAAGAAATTGAATTTGGCCCCTGTACTGTACAGTAGGTCCTTGTTGTTTACCTATTTTATATATAGTAGTGTCTATCTGTTAATCCCAAACTCCTAATTTATCCCTCCTCCCATTCCCCCTTTGGTACTCAGTTTGTTTTCTATGTCCATGAGTCTATTTCTGTATTCTTGTAAATATATTAATTTGTATAATTTCTTTTAGAAGGCACGTATAAGTGCTATATGATATTTGTCTCTCTCTGTCTGACTTACTTCACTTAACATGATCATCTCTAGGTCCATCCGTGTTGCTGCAAAGGGCATTATTTCACAGAATATGTTTGAAGAGTCTAACTTCTTAATTAGAGAAATGTCAGGGTGGGTACTTATCACAAGAAAAATAAAGCATTATTATTATTATTGTTGTTGTTATTATTATTATTATTATTATTATTATTTCTAAAAAACTTACCTTTGATGAACTCCAAGGATGAGACTCATTAGCGCCAATGTAAAAACAAACCTTCGAATGACAGAGACAGTGGGGAGATACTGCTGATGATCTGTTGACAGCTGATGGCTGGCTCCATTTGTCCCCTACCAATTCTTAGGAGCAGTGTGATGATGTCGTGAGGTTTACATGGCCGAGGTGATCCTTCTGCAGGGGACGCTCAATTCACAGGGCTCCTTCAGCAGATATAAAGAAGCCCGAGTTCCACGACAGAGTTAACTTTTTTCTCGGACAACTTCAAGTAACAAAATTTATATTTGAGACACGAAAGCCAAGTTAAGACATACTCAGGTATGGCAAGCATCTGCTCTGCTTCAGGAGGTGAAACCACAGTTCTGGGAGTACCAGCAGCATTTGTGTTGAGAATCTAAAGATGGCTTTGTTACGGGTACCATGGTGATCTTTGCATCCATCACTATCAAAAAGCCATTCAGATGTAGTGTGAGTTTCCACCTCTTCCTAAAATGTAAGATGTCTGGGGTGAACAGCTGCCTTGTCAATGTCTGAAAAAAGTTGGCATATTGCTATAAACTGCGTATTTCTTCCTCGAGTATTTACATAGAGCTAAGGAATGTTTAATTGCAAGTAAAGGGAAAAAGCCACATTGGGGACATCTTTTTCCAAGAAAATGTCAAAAGCTAATTCGCTTAATTAGAAGTCTGAATTACAGCACCTAATTTTTTTTAATTGAATGAGAATATTATAATAATTAAAGACAAACAATGTTTCTGAACAATTTGGGATTAACATTAAACTTAGAAATTCAATGTCCCACAGCGGACTTACCTCTGATTCTTTATTTTTAGATATATGTCCTATCTTTTGGGGGACTTTTCATTAGCAGATGTTATAGGCTATGGCTGCAAGTGTAGAAAATGACCTGAACTCCATTCTCACAGTGTATAGTTGTGTGTAATTCTTTATGGTGCTCCCCAGAACATGTTAGGAAACTCTTAATTTCTTATTTAGCAAAGTCAACTTTGATGTGAGGCTATGCCCATTAATAGTCTAGAGTCTCTGTTACGTAAAACTTCCTGGGAAGTCATTTAGCAGAGTGATAGGCCTTTAAAAGGATAGGCATTTGGTTAATCCTAAAACTAATTAATAGACTTGCCAGGGTTTGGAAGGGGAGGCCTATCCCAAATGCAGGTGGCTTGGGCAATGGATTCTCTACTTCCGGGGAGTGGTGTACCAGCAGTCCTTTCAGTTGACCTTCATAATGTGAAGCAGTAAGTGCCGTCCACCTCAGTGGTGACCAGGACTAAACTGCATGATTCTCTCACATCCTTGCCACGGAGACACTGTGTCAGTTGATCACATTCACAACTTTAAAGGGAGAAGGTTTTAGGAGAGCTCCTGGGTGGAGATGTGTTGAGCAGGGCAAAGAACGCTTCCCAGCAAACCGCCTGGCTCTCACAGTCCCCCCTTTCCCACCTACAAGTGGGGAAGATAAAAATCATCCCTGCAAAGAAAGGTGACCCTCGTTTTGCTTCAGAGGTTTGCCTGGTAAGAGGTGTATGCCCGTACAAGGAAGGCGCGCCGTCAACGAAAGGGACCTGGCTTGGCCCTGGAGTGCGCCTGCCCGGCCAAGTTTCCCCTGCTGGCCCGGATGAGAGCTGTGTTACACCGCAGCCTCTCCACATGGGTTTCGACTGTCTGACAACATCCTCATTAAGAGTGACAAGCCAAGCTGGTGGGGCCCAGCCCCTGCTCTTGGAGGAGAGGGGCACTAAGGATAGGTCTCCATGCAGCTTTCTAACCAGGAGGGCACGAAACACAGGGCAGGAAGGAGTTGCTTTCTCAGGGGTACTTAGGGGTAATCTTATTAAGAAACAGAGGAAGATTATTTAAATGCCTCTTAAGCAGCAGTTCCTCCCTCTTGATAGTTTCAAGGCCAGTAATCTGGTCTTTGTTTTACTTCGGGGCTGCCAGCCCGGCTGGTGATAGAGCTGGCGTGCAGCTGATGCTGGCAACGTGCTCACTGCCGTCAGATGCCAGCTTTAGGGATGCGCACAGAAAAGCCAGAATCCTGGGCTTCGCGTGCCAGCTCTGATTTGTATGAAACCAGCAGGTAATGTTCTTTGTTTGGAAGGATGATATTTTTTTCCCATTTCATGATTCACAATTAATTTTCTGGCTGGAAATAATCTCTGGAAATACTGTGTCCATTGTACATGGAAGCACTCAGTAAAAAAATGTATCTCATCAGGATTAGTGTGTGTGTGTGTGTGTGAGGATGTCACCCATGTGGGTTCTGGCCGATTTGTTTTTTGAAAAATTGAACCTGAAAGGCCTTATTGCAAGGGTTAATGCTTTTCTTACTATGCCAGTACAATAAGAAAAGCTGTTTAAATGCTCAGTTACGACCTGAAGGTCTTTTTTTTTCCCACTGCATTCTAATTTAGTACCTAACCCCTGTGATGCCCGGCAATGAACATAAACTTGTATAATAAATTGAGAATAATAACTCCTTTTTAGATAGAAATGAGAATTAAAGGCACAGATTTGCCTTTAAACAGGTTCACATGATTCACTGAGGTTTTGGCTTATGACTGCCTCCTCCGTAAGTAGCTAGTTAGCTGAAAAACCTCAAATTACTCATCTTTTTTTTTTTTCCTCCGTCCAGAGAAACCTCAAGCTGCAAAACACGCCGACTATATACAGCCATTCTCAAAACACACAGTCATTTTCTTGGAAGAAGTCATGGCACTGGGTTGGTGACTGTGGAATGTGGATGGCCTGCCGTCAGTTATGCTAACATTTCGTCTAATCCTTTCAAAATTAAGTAAATTAAATGCTAATAAAACTCTTTTACTGAGGTGTCTACCAGCCCCGTGAAGGTCTCAGAGGGATACCTACAGCTGCATTTGGGGGTCCAGTAGAGTGCAAGATTATTTTCTCAAGTTTCAAGCTTAAATAAGCTGAAGATTTTACCGGTTCTGGGTTGAGGTGGGGGGTGGGGGTGTGAGGATTAATGGAGCCATTTTTGAAAACCGTTGCTAATCAGGCTAAAATGAATCACACATTTATTGGAACGTTGGCCACGGCGGAAAGGTCTCTTTGTGTTTGTGTGGGGGGCACACACAGCCTCCTTGGTATCTTTTGTGAACTTATTTAAGTCAGTAGTAATTCCTGGTTAAATATCCAAATCTGTGGGGAATCCAGCTATAATCCAAAATAAACTAACTTTGGAAAGTCACGTGTATTTGACTATAATGGACCCTCGTGAAATGGGTAGCCAGGTCATTCAAATTTCTGTTTGACAACAGCCGCCAGAAAGTAATGGCTCCCTCATGGCCAAGCTGATTTTAAACAAAGGCATCTGAGGTATTTTCTGAAGGTTTAAAATACTGTTGTTGTTTTTTTTTTTAAATATTTGAAACAAAATTGGTCTGGAGGAAACATAAGAGGCCTTCTAAATAATAATAGAAAAAGATATTAGAAAAGATGTGTGTTTATGAGGTTTATGAGTTTCTTTTTTATTATATTTTTCGAGACTCCATCAAAATTGTTTTAACGTTGTTATGTGCAGAACACTAACTCCAGTGACACAACCATTGGTGTAGAAATAGCTCCTTCATCTAGGTGTTCTTTAAGAACATGTTTCTGCACAGCACTTGCTAAAAATGCTATTTCTGTGCTCAGAAAATGAAATCCTTTGCTCTCCAATACTTCTGATCACCGAAAAATGTAATATTCTAGCTCATCACAGAAAATGTGGAATATATTTAGTTGCATGAGCTGAGTCTGTATTTTAATCATAATGTGTGATTTTGTAAGGAAGTTGGGGCTAAGCAAGTGGGGGTAATTACCCCCACCCAGCTCAGTTCTACTATGAGGTTGTGTCCGTTATGGAAAACACGTGTTACAGACTAGCTTGAGTCATCATTACGGAAGCTGCTACCCTGGTGAATAGTCAAATATGTTATCTCTGTCCATGGTTCTCCATGTTGGAGGGTCAATGTTTGTTAGCAGCTAGAGTAGTTGGATTGTGCACGATCCTTGGGCTGTCGGGAGTTTTACACTAAACTGATCTGACTGCAGCAGAAACTGCTATTCAGCATTCTGGGGCAGGAGGCAAGAAGGAACTGACACATTCAATCCTATTTAAGCAGGATAAGAGCAATACAAATAAACTCGAGAGCAATTTCATCAGCTGGCTGCCTAGAAATTATTATTATGCCTTGTGTTTCTCATTGGAGATTCATGGATAAGCCTCACACATTTGTTTAAAATTTGGGGGGTGAGACAGAGCAGAATTCTGCTCAAGATAAGACTTGTACTTTGATCTGCAGGACAGAAATACGTCAAGGCGCCCACCCCCCACCTCCATCCTTTCAGGAATTTGAGGAGGAAAAATCAAATGAGTTTTTGTTCATCGAAGAGACCTGGTAACACACAGCAAAACATATCAGAAAGCCCTAGGTGGGAGATGCTTCATGACTTTGGTATGTATCATGATGACTTTGGTATTTTTTAAAACAGAAGTTGTGGTGCAGAAATACCCCTGAAGAATCTTGAAGAAAATAAAACCGTCTCCCCCAGATGTTCTTTAATCACACAGCTGTGGAGTTGCTGCTGTAAATTCAAATGACCTGTTGTGTGTAGGGTCCTTCAGAGTGTCATTGATGGCAATGTGTTATTTCCATATGACCGACCAGAAGGCACCCACCATTTAAAAATGATTATTTTCTGCAGTTATGCATAAATGTGTGTACAATATTTAAATTGGAACATGTTTTAGTCACTGGTGGCTCTTGGCACATATTCCAGAATTTGAGGTAATCCAATATCGCAAGTCACATAGAAACATGGATGTGGAATAAGAAATAAAATGTATCTCATGCTCCTTAGGACTCCAGGAGGCAGAAGGAATATCAGCTGTGCTTTGTATGTGTATTCAGATTTGAAGAGGGCAATGATGACAGAGTTCATCTCTGGAGTTACCACCGATGTGATATCGATGCCTGGCTTTTCCTGATGGTTTCCAGATCCAGCTGATCCTTTCCAGAATGACTTTGCCCAAGATTTTTCAGGGAACCTTTCTGTTTGGGGTCTCTGCAACTTTGTGAGGCGTGGTGCCTGAGCACAGTCTGTTCATATCACTGGCAGTTGAATGGGTTTAATCCTGACGATGCTTGCATTCAGGGGCTCATAAAAACTTTGCTTCTAAAGACTCTTTGATGGTAATTTTAGACCCAATGCCCTCAGCAGAAATTCTCCTTTGCAGCACTCCTATGATGTATGTGCTGGGGATCAGGTAAGGAGGAGGTGGAGCGAAGTGAAGCTAAGTCACGCTCCAGAGAAGCGATGGGTGAATGTTAGCAAAACACCACAGTTAAGTAAAAGGTCTCCAAAGACAAGCTGTTGAGAGTTGAGTGGCCCAGGAACAGAGACAGCCGATGGGAGCTCAAGTCAGGGTCACAAGAGCAGCCTCGATTTCAGAAGTCTGGGGCCAACAGACGAAACCGCATCAGTTTGCAAAGTTCAGCATCTTTGGTCCCACCAGGCTCTGAAAGAGTGAGACAGTGTTGTCCTAATCACACAGTGAAATATTTAAAAAATATCACTCTGTATCTGACATTAAATTCCAGAGCATTTCCAGTGATAAAGAACTTACCACCTTCAAGGTAGATATTTTGACTATGTTAAAAATAAATATATAATGATAATCATATTTTAATAGCATTTATTATAAGCCACTTATTATTTTGTCAAGTTATTATAACTTGAGGAGAAAGTCCCCTTCAGAAAGTGGCAACTTCTCAAATAGCGTTACATCCATACACCTGATTTATTAATATATGTTTAAATTTCTGATAATGACTAAGGATTCTTGAATTACAAATAAAATCACGTAGATTCTGTGTGGCCTGAAAATATTTGCTTTTGGAAATTGTGTTGAGGGATTTCGAGCTCTAGAGGGAGAAACGATCCAAGTTCTTATGCTTCCAAGCATCCAATGGACAGATGGTCAATGCAAGTACTTGGTGGGGATGTGGCGGAGGGCGGTGTGGCTGGCGGAGTTCTTGTGGCAAATCTTACTCCCAACTGGGCTGCCCTTTGTGTCTCTGTCCTTTGTGTCTCTGTGGGAGTCAGGGTCCCCCAGATGGGAGCAAGGGCTCAGTCAGCCCTGTAGGGCATCGGCTCCTAATGCTTCAGCTGGACCTTGTTGAGGGCCTGCTCCCTCCCATCTTCCAGGTGACCCCACTGCCTCCTCTGCTCCAGGTTTCTCCTCCTCCTCTCTCTTTGGGCTACCGTCACTGAGTCTTAGGACTGTAGAAATGGGCTTTTCAGGTGTGTCTCTGAATCTTTCTCTCTAGAGCAGCTTGCACAGACTTTGTGTCCACAGAGGAGGGCCCAGTCTGTCGGTGAGGAGGTGTGAGGAGGGGCAAGTCCTGGAGGAGATCCCGGGAGCCTCTGTGTGGGTGGCAGGGGGAAGAATGAGCAGTGAGGTCCCCCACATAGGACCCCACCGTGCACCCATTTCTAGAAGAAAATTTCTTTCTCTGTCTTATACATGAAGCCACACTCACATATCCAAATGCTTGCCATTTTTGTCAAGGTGACAGTATTTTTACTGACATGTGGAAACGTATCTGGAAAACCTGAAGTGTGTCTCGCGTTTCTTTTGACCGTATTCGTCTGCAGATGGCTTGTCAGGACGCGCCCATGACCACCCTGTTGGGTGGCGCTTTGTAGTGTCGATGCTTCCTTTGAATTGTTAGGCTGTTTTGGAAGCCGAATTAACTCATTCAGACACAGGATCAGTAAAAAGGATACAATTAACCCCAACTGAACACTTACTATATACACCAGACACCGTGGAAAGTTCTCTTCATGGATTAATCGTCACAATGGCCAATTGTAGCACATCAGAAAGATGCAGAAGGCATGTTAAAACCCGGGTTGCTGGCCCCATCTCCAGAATTTTTTATTCAGTCGGTCTGGGGTGGGAACTGAGAATCTGCCTTTCCCACAGGGTGCTAGGTGATGCTGCGGCTTCTGGCCCAGGGACCACACTTGGAGAACCACTGATGGAGAAGCAGGCTTGATGGGATTTCTGCCAGAATCACCTGGGGGCTCAGGTCGGGGTGGAAGAATGCCTGATAATATATTACTTGCCAGTAACTAAGCAATCCTAAGTGCCCCTCCCAATAGGTTTAGTAATACCAGTGTTACGTTCAAGCGCATCTTGAGCTGGAGGTGAATTACGACAAGTTTGAAAGCTCTGCTCTTTGGAGAGTAGGTGTGTGGGATGGAAGAGGATGGTGACGCGAATTTCTCTGATTTGCTCTTGGGGGAAAACGAGTCTTAAATTTTAAGGAGCATCAATTTGACACGATTCAAAGCTTTGACTTCACTAAATCAAAATTTTCATTTTTAGGTCTGGAGCTTTCAAACGTTCTGATCTTAACCAAAGTACCAAGCTTATAAACATATTTTTCTTTCTCCCCCACAATAGCAGCCTTTTAATCACTTTGTTTTTGTAAGAAGTGGTGTGAAGCATTTTGCATGAGTAATTATAGTTATGTAGGCTCCACTGCAAATTTTTTGTACTAAGTAAAATGATTTTTACTCTAAGGACTTAAAAAATACTTGGCTAGCATACTAAATACTTTCATGTGTCCTACTACAATGGCCTATAGTTTTAAATTTGCAAGTACTTCATAGGTGACAAGAATGCTATTCAGATTGCATATTTTGCATTCTAACAGATTTATATTTAATATGAGTAACTGACATACACCATAAATGAAAAAGCAAGTTTTCTTTATGGTTGGTAATAGGAGCCTCTTATGCAGGAGAAGCAGTAAAAAAAAAAAAAAGGAGGAGAAGAAGAAGAAGAAGAGGAAAAAAAAAGAATCCAAACAGTATATTTGACTTTCCCTGTTCTGATGAAAGTTGTAGCATCACTTTCTAGTATATTTTATATTTTTATTAGGCAGTGTGTGAATATATGCAGAATTTACTAAAAGGACATATTTAGCTACTTACCTAGTTATTGTACTAAATATCCCACTACATTCTTAGACGCAGTATTTCATAAGCAGGCTCTGGTTTTGCCATCTCGTGTACATTGTTGATTTAAGTTAATTCATTTACTGAATTAAATTACAGAAGAAAATGTGAATCGTATGAGGGAGACGTCTGTTTCCCAGTTGCCTCCTTCTGTTTTGGACGTCCCACATTTTTATCCTCCCCTGTCCTCTGCTCCTGCTGAGACGTCTGCACACTCAGGGTACCAACGTGGCGGGTCATCCTCCCGCTCTGTGGCGGAGGCAGCCGGGGATGTTGATTTGAAGTGGAATTAGTCTTACTGGTCCACCTGGCCCACTGCTCATGTCCTTGTATGGATGTAGTCCTAGAGCTTCTGCTCAACTGGTGGCTGAACTTCCTTCCATGGTCCATTTTTCCCAATGTGAGCTAGTCATTGAATTTCATATTTTTTTTTCCTTTATTGGCTAGTTTGTACAATCTGGAAAATTTTCTCAGTTATCATCACATCCTCAGGCAGCTTTCCTTACAACATAGGCAATTTATATATCAGGTCCATTTCCTAATTTTTCACCGGACACGCACAACTCCCCTCTTTCCGTATAGAGGGTCTCATGTTCTTACTGCTCACAAGAGCTGCCCAGTTCTCCTTAGACCAGAACCAGTGTCTTCTCATTTTGCCCCACCTAAACCTAAGTGTCTCTTATTTTATGTTAATATAGGATGAAGAACCTCATTTTGACTTACAAGTTAGAGGCGTCAGCAATCCATTCTGTTAAATTCCATTTTTACCAAAACTTTCTGTTGTTTTTCTGCTCTCTCACACACAGCACTGTTTCAGTCCCTTTTCTCTTACTCGTGGGTAATTGTTGCTCTTTGTCTTATCTTAGTTAAAAAATAAGTAGAGTGAAAGAAAACAAAGGGAAGTAGATTGACTGAGTGTCTTATTATTTGGGCCTATTTAAAGGTCTTGTACTAAAGTTCCCTTGAAACACTTTTCCTGATTGAATTCTAATTTCAGTTAGTATCTGTTACCTAAAACTCCACAACAATATAATATTGACTTTGCTCCTTTGTTTTATTTCTGCATGAACTTATTTAATACAGGGAATAACATTAGCAAACCGTTCAAATCAATAGAGCTTTACTTATATGCAATAGTGCACATTTCTTATGAATGCATTAGAGCAAGTAGAAATTCATTTTTAACAGGTTAATGTTGAAAATTCCTAATTATAACCGACGTGTTGCCTGGGTGGGAAATGCTGAGGTTTAATTTAAGCCTATTTTTTGGTTTATAGACTTAAAACCTTTCTTTCATTTTGTATGAGGCTGTGAATGGATCTAAATAAAATTCTAGTTTGCAACTTACTTACATTTTCATATTTATTGTACATCTCCAAGCAGGGGGAAAAATGGCTTGGGTTCATTTATTTCACATTTTAGTTCAATGGCAAACATTTAGTTAAAAAATTAACTCTTTCCTGAGTATCAAAGATTGATTTCTTTCAAATTATTGATCCAAAGCACATGGAAAATGCAGAAGTGCTCATTGTAGGTTAGGAATTATTCTCAGACATTCTTGATGTTGAAGGAATGAGACTTTCCCAACTTTAAATCTGTGTTATCCTGGAATTCTCCACTATAGTAAGTTTCATTTATCATATTCATTAGCAGCTGATTATAGTTGGAGAAACCAGAAAATTTGGTTATCAGAAGTGTATTAGAAAAATTGAGATTCAGCAGGAAATGCATTTCAACTTTTTGCTATTTCAGTAATGTAATTTTGGGGCTAAAAGATTAGTTGATATTTTCCTCTAAAAATTAGTATTTGTTGAATCTACTCATGAAAAAATAAGTTAAGAAAGGAGATCTTGTTTTTCATCTTCTCTTGAGACAGAAGATCTCTTTAGGGTTTCACACGTGACAGCTCAGATATATACGGTCTATGGCATCACTTCTGGGTCATCATAGAGCTTAAGCCACACAAGGGAGTGGGGGCCTATGAAGGGTCCCTGACAGCAAAGATACTGCTACGTATCTAGGTCATGATCAGGGATTATTATTATTATTACAGTTGGATTAATTCCTAGATAGTAATCAAATGTTATTCTTAAAAAAAAAGTGCATACTGTTCTATCAGCTTACTCCCACTGAAATGCAACCTATTTTGAAGCATGGAAATATCGGGAAACCTTGATGTCCAGGTCCTGGCCATCTCTCTCTCCTTCTAATAGGTAACAATAGTAACTATACGATAAAATAATTTGATGTACAGACAAAATGTTATCATGAGCTTACAGAAAATCTCCTACATCTGTGTAGTAAAACATACTGATGATGATTTAATGCATTATGATATAAAAAGGTAGACACATCCTCCCAAATCAACTAATCAGATGAAACAAGTTTCTGACTGCTTAACTCTTCCTTTAAATGAAGTCGGACTTTAAGGCTGGAGGAATAACTCTCCCAGACTTCAGACAATACTATAGAGCTACAGTAATCAAAACAGCATGGTATTGGTACAAGAACAGACATATGGACAAATGGAACAGAATAGAGAGCCCAGAAATGAATCCACAAACTTTTGGTCAACTAATCTTCGACAAAGGAGGCAAGAATATACAATGGAATAAAAGACAGTCTCTTCAGCAAGTGGTGTTGGGAAAACTGGACAGTAGCATGTAAATCAATGAAGCTAGAACACTCCCTTACACCATGCACAAAAATCAACTCAAAATGGATCAAAGACTTAAATATAAGAAAAGATACAATAAACCTCCTAGAAGAATAGGCTAAATATTATCTGACATACATCTCAAAAATGTTCTCCTAGAACAGTCTACCCAAGCAATAGAAATAAAAGCAAGAATAAACAAATGGGACCTAATGAAACTTACAAGCTTCTGCACAGCAAAGGAAACCATAAGTAAAACAAAAAGACAACCTACAGAATGGGAGAGAATTTTTGCCAATGAAACCAACAAAGTCTTGATCTCCAGAATATGTAAGCAGTTCATATGACTCAATAAGAAAAAAACAAACAATCCAATCCAAAAATGGGCATAAGATCTAAACAAGCAGTTCTCCAAGGAAGAAATACAAATAACTGATCAATAGGCACATGAGAAAATGCTCAATATGACTAATTATCGAAGAAATGCAAATCAAAACTACAATGAGGTAAAACCTTACATCAGTCAGAATGGCCATCATTCAAAAGTCCACAAATGACAGATGCTGGAGAGGCTGTGGAGAAAAGGGAACCCTACTGCACTGCTGGTGGGAATGCAGTTTGGTGCAGCCACTGTGGAAAACAGTATGGAGATTCCTCAAAAGACTAGGAACAGACTTACCATATGACCCAGGAATCCCGCTCCTGGGCATATATCCAGAAGGAACCCTACTTCAAAAAGACACCTGCACCCCAATGTTCATAGCAGCACTATTTACAATAGCCAAGACATGGAAACAGCCTAAAAATGTCCATCAACAGATGACTGGATAAAGAAGAAGTGGTATATTTGTATGATGGAATATTATTCAGCCATAAAAACCAACAACATAACACCATTTGCAGCAACATGGATGTTCCTGGAGAATGTCATTCTAAGTGAAGTAAGCCAGAAGGAGAAAGAAAAATACCATATGAGATCGCTCATATGTGGAATCTAAAAAAAAAAAAAAAAAAAAGAAAGAAAAAAAAAGGAACGTAAATGCAAAACAGAAACAGACTCATAGACATAGAATACAAACTTGTGGTTGCCAAGGGGGTGGGGGGTGGGAAGGGACAGAATGGGATTTCAAAATTCATAGATACTGACAGGCATATGGAGAATAGATAAACAAAATTGTACTGTGTAGCACAGGGAAATATATACAAGATCTTGTGGTAGCTCACAGTGGAAAAAAAGTGACAATGAATATATGTATGTTCATGTATAACTGAAAAATTGTGCTCTACACTGGTATTTGACACAACATTGTAAAATGGGTATAACTCAATAAAAAAAGTAAAGAAAAAAATGAGGTCAGACTTTAAAAGAGCGAATGTTTAATTGCAAGGGTCACATGATCAGCACAACTTGGGGGCAAACTCTGTGGTGTGCTTTGGGTCCAGTGGGAAGGAGTGTACACCTCTCTTCAATTACAGACCAGTCAGAACATGTTACTCCAGCAAATCATCTCATTTTACTTGGCAGCTTCTTAGATGTTTGAATACTTTGCTGGAGTTTATTAAACCAAATGAGTTGCTGCAGGATGTTAGACTGAGAGATTGCGGGCCGATAGCAAGTCTCAAGCTGTGTACTTTTCTCTTTCCGGTGGACGTGTCCTGTCAGAATCATGGTCCTGTCTGTCACGGGGGAGCGGCCAGACGATTTTCCTCCCCATCAAATGTAAATTCTGTAAAACTGTGTCAATGGAAGCCCACAGCTAGAAACTTGTTTCCCGCCACCTTCTCCCTGCTATGTTAAATTCCTAAATGTACATTAAGCCTGCACTTGGTGCCCAGTGCCATTGAGAACAAATTCGTCAGCAAAGTGAGCTGATGGAGTGCTCTGTGGGTGGTATTTTTTTTTTCCTTTTAAGAAGTGTCTTGAGTTCTGAGACACATGTGCATTTCCCCCAGATCAGCTCTTGGCCTCACTTAGTAATTTTCCTCTTGCTGGTGTGTCACGTGGTTTAATGGTAGACTTTCCATGGCCTCTTCTGTGGTAACTGCAGTGCTTCAGGACCAGCTGGAGCACTATTCAGCTTATAAGGGTCTTTATAGTTTTTAATGGGCCAGACTGGTGCATAGTCATAAGACTCAGCAGAACAACTGGCAGGAAAAATTAGGACTTCTCAGGGAGATTAATGACCATTAGGACTTTTCTTTGGATGGTCCCACCACTGGGCCTCCCTCTGGTCTTAATCAAAACCAAGTGAAAACTTTGAGCCAGTGTCTAGAGTCGGCATTGGTACTTTTATAACGTGGTTGGAAAAATTCTAACAGAGAGACTCTGCTGCTTCTGATGATTGTAGTGCATTCACTCATTTAATCAACACACCTATGGTGTGCCCGGCATGGGGAGACCACGAAAAATAAAACCCAGAGTGCCCTCTAGCATCTCTTAGCTGGAAAGAAGTGACAGATGTGTAAACACATGGCCAGGACACAATATAACACAGAGGGGACAAAGCACTGGGGTGGTTCCAATGGCGGTGGCCAGCTGGTCTTGGAGAGAAGAGAGGTTTTTACAGAAGTGGGAGGTTTCTGAAGGATCAATAGGAGTTCTCTGTGTTCATTGAGCAGGAGAGTGTCTTTCAAATAGAGAGAAGTCTTTGAAAACGGATAAAAGCAGGAAGCAGCCTGATGTGTTCACAAACTATTAAGGGCTTGATGTGGCTGAAAGTGTGGAGTGCAGGGGTCAGGGAGCAGGCGAGGGGGACAGTGGGAGGTGAACCCAGAGAGAGAGCGAGGCCAGATGATCACAGACGTCGCACACGAGGGGAAGCTGTTTGGAGCGTTGGAACCACGGAAGGGCTTTGAAGCAGATTGTGACATGGTGAGATGTATGGTTTTGAAAACTCACTTGAGCATCAGGAGGAGTGTGAATGAGAGGCTCTCAGGCTAGAGGCAGGGAGGTCAGGAGGGAGGAAAGTGAAATGATCCAGAAGAAAGGTGAGGCTGCAGCCTCACCAGCTCTCAGGAAGGTCGGGGCTCTGGCAGCAAAACATACTTGTCGTGAAGTGAAAGCTGGAGCCGTGACTCACGGGAGACAGGGAGCCTGAGATGTGTGGGAGCCTCAGGGAGGCTGAGAAGCAGCCTCACACCTATTTGGAGTGGACACAGAGGAGAGCTTCAGAACAGGAGCGCTGATCTAGAAGGCGTGAAGGATAACGAACAGTTAGAGGAACATGACGTTCGTGAAATTAATTAGGCTGGTGGCTTTGAAAGGCCTTTGTGCCTGTGAAGTTGTGTGCAAACATTAGACGTTGCTGTTATCTTCCTCACGCTAAGAGAACCCGGGCACGGGCCCCGTCAGGAGGGGCGGGTGTGCTTATCCTGTTCCAGAGCCATAGAAATAAACCTGGACCACATCACAGGCCACCAGTGCGTCGCTGCAAAGTATGTCTCACCAATAACATGGCACAAGCTTCGCGTCTGTGTATGAAGAATATCATACAAATATTCTTGCATATTCTGGTAAATTTTCATTCAATTCAACCAACTTTTCCAGAGCCCTTAGTACGTCTTGTGTGGAGTCCAACAGTCAACCAGACCCAGCCCCTGTCTGTCCCACTCATTCTCGTGGAGGAAACCATAGGTGAGCGGGAATTTCAGGTACATAATCCAAGGGGGAAAACATGGTGTGGGCTGACTGCGGGGCACTCTGGGGAGCTCCTAGCTGGTCTTAAGGGTCAAGGAAGATAGTCACATCGAAGCCCAGACTTGAGAGGGGCAGGAATTAGCCGAGAAAAAGAAGTTGTCTATTGGGAGTAGAGGAGAAATCTGGATTTCTGGAGGTGCAAGAGAACATCCCTATGTTGGGAATATAGTCGAGAACATCAGGGAGGCAGAGGACCAGCAGATGGACTGGCCACAGTGTACGATGCAGAGCGTGGTGTGCAGGAAGCTCAGACGGCTCAAAGCACAGTTACCTAAGAGATGGCAGTGTCCTGCACACGTGACACTGGAGATGGGTGAGTGGGTGGGATGGAGAGGAATTTAGGAGGTCACACTGGCAAGACTCGGCGGTGGGTTGGATGCGGGGCGGAGAGCCAGGGAAGTTCAGTTGAGAAGTGCCGGCTGTGGTTTGTGCAGCTGGGTGCAATGATGTGCAATTAATCAGGGTGTTAATTTAGTATGAAAATCACTGCTTCGTATTACATTTCACTTTACACTTTCACAGGAGATTTATTTATTTTTGCTATGCAGTGACATGATCAAATACCCCAAGTTGCTCTTTAAGATGAAAGAAAAATGTAAATGAGCAGTCACCTAGGACCACAGAAACAAAGGAGCTCCATTCACAGAGGAGAATGACACGGGAGGAAGAGCAGGTGTGGAGAGAGGATGACGGTGTCGGGTTCAGGAGGGACCCTGGAAAGTGAGCATCAAAGCAGCTGTTCTGGACAGAGCCTCTGGCGATGTGTGTGCCAAGACCAGGCAAAGAGTTGGGTGGTCGGTCTCTGGGAAGTCTTTCTAGGTCTCTGGTTCAGAACAAGAAACTAGCTCCCCTGGGTGGCCAGCAGTAATAAATTAAACTTATGCCACCGTATTAGAGTTGCTGTAACGCAGTGCCATGAACTGGGGGCTCAAGATGACATAAACTGAGTAGAACAGCTCTGAAAGCCGAAATTCCAAAATCAAGGTGTTGGCAGGGCCCCGCGCCCTCTCCCACTTTCTGATGTCGCCGCGCTCTTTGGCGCATGGCCCCATGACTCCAGGGTGCCTTGGTCTTCACGTGGCATCTCCCCTCTACATGTCTGTCTTCCTGTGGCGTCTCCCCTTTACATATTCTTGATGCTTCTTACAAGGACACCAATCATGGAATGAACAGTCCTCGCTTCTCCAGTATGAACTCACACCTTATTGACATCTGCAAAGACTCTATTTCCAAATAAGGTCATATTCACAAGTAGAAAGGGTAGGACCTCAACATGTCTTTTTGTGGGGGGATGTGAAGGAGACACTTCACTCTTCAGTGCCACACTAAGTGTGAACTCAGCAACAGCTCTTCTGTGACCTGTGTGGGGCTGGTCATGGTGATGGAAAGAGATCGCCTAACCGTCATGTTCTCTAGAAGTGGGGCCAGAGGAAAGGTTATGGACCACCAGGGATAGATGCAGAGAACAAAGTGCAGACAAGATGGCCAGCCTGTGCAATCTATTCCAGGGGAGCAAACCCTGGTCAGAGAGGCCAGGGGAGCGAGAGGTTGCTAGTAAGGCTGACATTCAGAGTATTATGTGCCCATGGTTGGCAGCTCTCACAGGTCTATAAATCCAGGAGGGTATGTGAATAATCTAGAAGTGAGTTTATAAACCACCAGGAGACAAGTACTGACCAGAGTATTGAAGAGTAGATTTGCTCATATTAACTCATTTAATCCTACCAAAAAACCGATGGGTTAGGCTCTGTGGTAACTGGTCTTGTATGGATGCGTCACGGGTTGCATAACCAGTAGGAGGCAGATCTCAGCTTTCAGCACAAGGGTCTCATTGCAGAGCCTGGAACATAACGGCCCTGCTCTTGGAAATCACTCAGGGCTTCTTAAACATATGCCATCGCTTCTGGGTGCCATCCCTGTAAAGCCTTCCCAGGCAAGCTGCCTCCCTGATGTTGCACAGAAGAAACCTCCATATGCTTGAGTCCCACTGCGGCAGCTCCATCGTTTCATTCATGGAAGTGCCTTGCGGGCTGTGCCCCACTGTACTGTGTGAGCCTCAGATGGAATAAGAAATGGAAAAGGGCTTTGGAAACTGAACATGAATTATTTGTGATAATGTCGTCTCTCGGGGACTGGTCTCTTGGTCACTATCCTCTCTGTCACTTTGCATTCTTCTGCCCGAGAGCCTTCCTAATGTCTGCAGCGTTTCTCTGACTTGGCTCTTTCGCTCATATTTCTAAATAAGCTCTCAGGGCATTTTGAGGTGGGCTCAGTACTGTTACAGTTGATAACAATACAGAAAGAGAAAAGTTAAAATAATGCTTGTGAGCAATTTCAGAAGCCGTGACGTCTGGCGGTGGCAGCACCTCTGGTCCCCTGGGGACGGAAACGGAGCTGGTGCTGCTGACTCTGACCGTCCTCACTGATCAAGCCATCAGGCCCAGCCCTTCCAGCCAGTTACCCTGTCTTTTGTATGCTGGGACCAGTTTCCTCGATTGTGCAATCTCAGGATATCTCTTCTACCTCCCATTTTTTTCCCAGAGCGCTAAACCAGCAGATCCCAAGATGGGGAAGTTACAAAAAGAAGATGTGTTTAAGGTCAGAATTTCTCCTATAATGTTTGAAATGAGATCCATTTGCATTCCAGAGTATATTGAGTGTAAAAATTCAATTGCCTCATTTTCAATGCCATTTTAGATCAATCATGGCCGCATAGAGGTCACCTGTGCAGGGCCCAGCGTGGGTGTGAGGGGGCTTCCTCATCCCCAGTGCGTGTGCAGACGGAGCAGTACCGCACCTTTCTCTCTCTGATATTTTCCCTCTGGACGCCAGCCCTACCGTGGGACACTTAGAAGCGAAACTCCTCAATGGCGCCTTATTCATGGTAATTTCTACAGCAAGAGTAAGAGGTGTTTGGTGCAGATTTAGTGTTAGCAGGAACACAGATCTCTCCCGCAGCGCCCGTGAACAGAACGAGTTGATGATATAGAGAATTTATGACCTGGGGGATCATTTATTTCAAATAAAATTAGAAAACCCAAGCACTACTTTGGGATTTTGGAAAACTTGCCTGTTCAATTCCCAGAGTTGACATACTTGAAATATAGAAAGTGTCACTTCACAAAAAAACAATGGATTAATCTGTACCCTTGAATTAGAGCCAGGAGAAAGATTACTAAAGACAAAGAAGTCACTCTTGAGGGGATATGCCAACTCTGTTTCTTGCTTCTAGAATATTCACATACCCATCTGGATATATAAGGCAACTTAGTAACGTTTGATGTCCTCCTTTTTCAGTCTGCAAAAGCGATACGTAATAACGATAGTTGTCATTAATTGAGGGTTTACCGCCCTGTGCTGGGGGTATGCTTTGATACCACTTTGATTTTCTCTAGTTGATTTTATCAGGTGGTACATTTCCTCTTTTTCTGATGGAGAAAACAGGAAGGTTATATAACTTGTTTAAGATCATACAGCTGCTAAGTGTTAAAACCTGGATTGAGAACTAGGGTCTGTGTGGTTTCAATGTCTAAACTCTTTTCAAAAATACTATGACACCTCTCCAGAAACTATTTCAGAATGAAGCTTTTCTGAGTGGCATCGTTGAAGAACATTTACAAACTAAGAAACATCCAAATAAGAGTGAAGAAGTTGGTAGTCATCTGGAAACCATGACATAAGAGAAAAAGCTGAAATTACTAAAGTTAATTAAGATAATAGAAAGAGTCACTTAATACAATAACTTCCTTCCTGTAGAGTGACAGGAGAGCTGTCGCACATAAGGCTGGACATAGTCTGTTGAGTCAAAGGGTGGGTAACAGATGAAAGTTGAAGATGGGGACTTTGACCTATGGGAGGCCAGCGTTGGGGTTTGCCTGGTGGTGGAGTGAGGAGTGAGTTGATCCTTGGAAGTGACAGAGATGTTTGCTTCTCAAGGACGCTGACGAGCAGATTGCTGTATTAGATAGAGTTGGGGCTGGATGGTCTCTGATCCATGTTTCAATTCTGAGATTACATAAAGGTCAACTCATAACACTTCGGTATGAAGTTTACCAGTCCTCCTCCGGGTGATGGGGGACACTAGACAATGTGAAAACACTGAGGGGCTGAAAATGCGGAAGTCTTAAAGACACTTTGCCCATTTAACAGTTTCACTCACGATTGGCTTATATTTACATTTTTCATCACAGGAGAACATGAAAATTCCAGTAGTTGATTTTCTCAGAAATTCTGTTTCTGAATTTGAAGAAAACTACATTTGAGTGTTTGTAAAATCTAATGTTATTTTTAATGGATTTGGGAGTTCTCCTGACTAGATATTTAATGGGTTACAAAGAACCTGGTGGGAGTTTTTCCAAGATGTGATGGGTGTAATTGAGTTGTGACAGGCTATCAGAAAGGACTCAAAATACAGGTAGTTCATTGCAGACGAGAAGAATTTTCCCCATGAATGCTGAATCAGTAGTGCTGGTATTAATAAATCGTGTTTGGATATATGTTAGAAAATGCATTGTAATTGTTTCTTAAGTGGATGTTATGCTCACAATGTTTTAAAAAGGCTAAAAGAGTGACACCCTGGAAAATACTTAAGAAGTCTTGGCAAGAAGTTAGGATTAATTAAACTGTAGGGACTGCATAATTTGGAAGCATGGTTTTATTAAACTAAGAAAACTAGTCAGGCCCTTCTCTGGAAGTTCAGTGGATGGTGGGGGACACATTAACTCTCAAGACACTTATCATTTATTTGTTAATTTCACAAACACTTTTAACTCATATGCCTTGATTCATCAACTCTAGGCACATACACATATGGCCACATATACACTTTTTTTCCTCCAGTTATTCTCTTGAGCTTCCAGTGTCTTCCCTGTGCAGAGGTTTCCAGAGCAATAAATCATTCTCACTTCCAGATGGATGTCAGCAGCTACCATTTATATTTTCCCGAGACTGAGTGTCCTTTTGGGGATTGGCCTGTCTTTCCAGGGCACTTCCATCCATCACTTCAGGGAAACCATTGCTAGTCCAGGCTCCTGCACTAGCCAGTTGGTACCCCTCAGTGGGGCTCCAAAGGTAATCACTCAACACTTAGCTTTTCCATTGAATGTGAACCACCGACATTGACGAACATGGGTTATTACATTCCAGCACTCTTATTGCCTTTCTTTGTCAGTGAGAGAGAATCTTGATTGGGGCTACCCTGGTCTACACTACCTGCTCACGCATACTTCAGTTATCAAAGAATGGGTGTTGGGAGGGGCCCTGAGCCCATTCCATAAAGAGGTGATCCATTCCTTTCTTAGTGGTGAGTTTTGTCATCAACTGATGTAAAGCTTGATTAGTGAATAAGAGGTCTGCTATGCCCTATTCCCCCACCTATACTTACACAGTAATACTTACACAATACACGAAATATACATGCATGTATATAAATATCCACAAAAGAGGAGACCATTCAAGTGTACTTTTCAGAAGTAAAAAGTTATCTTCAAGGTGACCATATGTCTCCCTACATATAGCATAGAAGAGACTGGCATATATTTAAGTAGCTTCTTCAAAGGACTGCCCAATTGATTTTAATCTTAAATATTATCCATGTATGGAGCCAATAATAATGTCATTAAGCATCTATTGAGTACTCACTATCTGGTAGGCTCGATAATAAATATTTTACATACACTAAAGCCTTGCACAGATTTGCTGTAGATGCTCCTCTCCCCACGGGACAGATGGGAAACAGATTCATAGAGGTTAAAAGCCACAGCTAGTATCAGAGTCAGGATTTGGAACGAGGCTGCGGGACTTCATCCCCAAGCCTTTAACCACCGTGTGGGGTCGACCATTACGCCCTTTCCACCTTGATTGTCCCACTGGTGAGCTTTTAATGTCGTTGGTCTCACACATAATTTAATTTTTATAGAAGGGCACAAAATGATGCTTTTTCAGAGTCTTTGTGTGCATGGAAGTGTCTCTCTGTTGATTCCACACATGGAAGGCGACTTGGCCGTGTGAAAAACCGAGGGCCCACAGCCTCTCTTCCCGAGAGCTCCAGCTGCTGTCCTGGCAGCCATGGTCCAGGAGTCACGATGGCTTCCGTACTTGTATCTGTGCAGTTGCGTTCCCTCCACCTCCAGGTGTGCCCGATGCTTGTGGGAATTTTTTTTTCTCTTTGTCATTATTTAATTTTATTTTTGGCCAGGCTCTATTTGGATGTCAAGGGCTTTTTCTTGGTTTTTACCTGCAAAGCAGTGAATCCCTTCAACCCATCGTTGCAGATCTTTTTAGCTCAAGAAATTTTTTCTCTTGATTTTCCTTTCCTTTTCATTAAAAAAATTCTGGAATATGAATCTGTGTCACATCTCTGTTCTTCCTTTCGCAGGGCTCCTTTTCTCTCTCTCGTGATTTCCATCTGTTTGTCATTTTCCTCTTCATCCTGGGGCAGCTTTTCAAGTTTGTCTTCCATGCCCCTGGCTCCATGCGCTTCGGTGTGAATTCTGCTCTTCTCTGTCTCCTACATGGGTTTCTGATCTGATACGTTCCTCTTAATCAGCTGGCAATTTTCTCTTTCTTCATTTATCCTTCTTCTCTCTCCAGCCTGTTGTTTTCAGCTAAGTTTATTCTCTCTGTAGCATTTTCTGTCCTGTATTTTCCAGTAGCCACAGGCAGATTGCTGTAGAAAGACAGTGGTGGTGGGGGTTATGGTGAGACGGGTGCAGCATTTGGGTCCCTTCAAAAAACTCCATCTTGGTGGGTGGATACAGCTCAGTGGTGGAGCACATGCTTAGCATGCACGAAGTCCTGGGTTCAATTCCCAGTACCTCCACTAAAAAAAATAAATCAAAAGTAAATAAATATGTGTCTTTAAAACAAACAAATAACATTATAAACAAAAATCCCTTCTCAGCAAGAGGAGAGGTTCAGCATACTCCCACCCTGGATATTTTTGAGGCTTAGGACAAGACAAAAATGTGGAGATCCACATACTGCATGTCTCAACTTTTAAGAGGTGTGAACCAGACTTCTAAAATGTTAAAAAAATGATGTGTTCTCCCGTCTTGACAAATACACCTTCATAATGTCAAAACTGAAAAACACATCCAAAGTTGTGGTTTCTGTAAGAATGAATGTTGGCAAAATGTGACTGAATTTCATGATCATTACACGACAAGGAGTCCCACTGACAGGCGTCCCAGTGCTGTTTACTTAGTATAAATAAAGGAATGTGTACCTTATAAATCCCATAAAACTGCTCTTGCTTTAAATTAATCAGAATCACTCATTGTTTTATAATGAAGATTTTCACAAAATTCTTGTTCTTTTTTAGAGTCATGACCTAAAGAAACAAGGAAATGCATGCAGAATGTTCCAAATCTGAATATATTTTGCTCAAAATGTGAATTTTACAAGTTGAAAAAATTTCGAGTATTTATATTTTTTCAAAAAGCTGCTCTTTCTAAAAATTCAAAATTATCCATTCAATAAAATATAAGTGGTGAATATAAAACATTTTAATACAATTCTTTAAAGAAAACTGAACTTTGAAAAAATCTGAGTTTTGGAAAACTTATGTTTAATTTTTCAGAAATCTAGACACACAACTTTTAAACAGTTTAGTATCCTATGATGCATCTCTGTTGCCATGTTAAGGGTAGGGCGTAAAAGACAAACAAGGAAGTGAATGGCGGTCTCCAGTCAGGACGCAGCACTTCATCATATGGGCAAGAATCCACTGCAGTCATAAGCCATCTCAGAGGAAGAAATCCACGCGGAATTCATTTGGTTTTTTCTCTACCTAAGTGCCCTGCCGTTGATCCTCTCTGCACCGCCAGCCTTTGTCCGTCCTGGATGAGAGCAGAGATGTACCTCGCAAACCGCTACGGTGTTCAAGCAAAACTGAGTTCTGTTTCAAGGATGTCCGTAGGGCAGGAGCTGTGAGGAAGTGTTTCCAGGGAGCAGGAATGGTGTGATTCAGGGGCAAACCCCCAGCAAGGAGCCACCCACGTGTGTGAAGATATAAATCATTTCAGCGTGTGTGTTTGTGATTCGCAGAGCCCAGGCAGGCTCTCAGAGAGGACCGCTCCCATTGTCCTTGGCTGCTGGGGTGAGTCTCTGAATTAGGCAGCAGACATCAGAGCTGGGAAGAGCCTCCCTACCTATGTGGAGATTCTCTGCGCCCTGGTTATCATTACTGTGCCAGGGAAGGAGCAAGCACTTGATGGAAACACAGGGAGTAGACCTCGAACGTTTGTTACGCTGTTTATTTAGAAGCTCTTTACAGACTCCATGTTTTTTTTTTCCCCGACCAAAAATATAAAAACTGATTTGTAACATCTTCAGCAAAAATGGCTACAGGTCTAACGTCTCATCTATACTCTTCTGGAATGAAGATTCACAAAAGCCTCACTTTCTGATTGTCTTATATTTAAATTACTTTCTTACTGCCAGTCACCAACCTTCAGATGCTGCTTTAATGATGAAAAATAGCAGTAAATTACTCCATGGATGTATTAAACAGCATTTAGAGAATTAAAAATAAGTCAGCTTGCCTTGTTAGACTCAAACATGAGCTGGTGCAAGTCCTGGGAGAATAGCTCTATTTTGAGGATAGTGACTAATGTGAAATGATCACAGGTTTCAGTTTGTGTTGGTTTTATGTGTATATTTTGCAGTTGATAGGTTCTTATCCATATATGGAATATACCACAGAAGTCACTTTTAGCTATTGTTTAATGCAAATGATTTCAGGCAATGAATTTCTTAAGGGATAATCTTCTTTATGCAGAATATGCCGTCCAGTCACTGACTGTAGTCTGCATGTCCACTGTAAACAAAGCCAGGGTCTCATGGTCAATAACCCATCACTGGAGAGATTTTAATAATAAGGATGCAGTTATCAAAATGCTTAAAAATTCCGGAACATCATTTTATGAACCACCCACACTGAAGATCTTCAAAAGACCTACTTTATGTACTTTATTGGGGGGGGGGGTAACAAGAAAAAGCCTCAGAACTTCGCTAAGTGATCAATACTACTCCTTTTGTTCCTTCTCATTTTTCTCTACCTACTTATTAAACATCTTAGAATTTAAAAGAGATACTTGTGATTTTAATAGTGGGAGAAAAAAGACAGAGAAAAAGATCATTAGACTAGTAAATATTTAAAAAAAAAAAAAAACCCTTCATTTTGAAACAAGAAAGCAAATTCTAGTATTTTCCTTGAGCACTTGATGGATGAAATGGTTTGGCCGTCTCAGCAGGCTTCCATAATTCATGAAACGGACTCTGATTGATTTTCCTGATTGGAAACTGATCTAATTTTATTGTTCACTTATGTTATAATGTAGGACTTTTCTAAGGCAAATCGCCCTCGTGTTTAATTCCTCCTGTTTGCGATGACTCCTTCACACAGATTTTGGGGGCTGTTTTTTGGTATCACTTTCTTTTTCAAGGAGTGTGCTGTATAATCACTGAGCTCCTCTATAATTACACGGCAAAGACGATGTAAATACGTAATTATGTTCATGCAGATTACTTGATAATTATACTTCCAGTTACCAAGTAATGAACGGAATAATCATCATGCAACTTGCAGCTCTCAGACTTTCAGCTTGGTCTTTGTTTTAAAAGAGGAGAGAACTAGGTAATTACTCCATGGTTACATGGCACTTACGTTGTCAACAGTCATGTATTTACGTTGCTATTACATGGTTATTTTTTACCTTGTAAAATAAAGTGGTACCGCCTTTGAAAGAAGTCCTTTCCTCCTCTTTTCGACAGGAATTCCACGTCTCAGGCTGGTGAATAGCAGAGCGGAGCCTCTCTTTTGTATGTGCCTTAGTACCCGGGGCGGCGCAGAAGCAGAACCAGAGAGGTCTCTGAACTTATCCTTCCCAGGATGAAAGTAAAAAGAGAGAGGAAAAAAACCCTATATGTCAGGTGGCATCAGTGAAACATGAAACACGTAGTTATTAATCCTCGATCCGGGAGACTCATTCCCTAGCCAACAATGAGTTTCCATTTGCCGGCTTAGCCTATTCACAGTACCATTTACCCAGGCGTTCCTCTCTCTGGAGTCTATTTCCTGCATCATTTCAAGAACCAGCTCTCCCGTCTCTCCTCAGATGCATCATTTCCAGCCCCTCTGTGTGCATCCTGTGCTTCTTTCTTTGACCCTGAGCACCTGCCTTCAGGTTAGCACTGCCTGTGTTTTATTGTAGGAAGTCTTTACTCAGTGTCCTGAATTAAAGTCTATCCATGCCTCTCTGTGATTAGTTGCTCTCCATCCTATCTCCGGAGTCCAGCACAGAACAGAGGTGTAACTAGTTTATGAATATATTTATAATAAATAAATAATAGATGTACAGATAGAAAAGAATGGATGTATCAGCCAGTAGATGCACATAACCAACGAATGCTCAAACCATTATCATTTGCTATTTCATTGGTCCAGCTCTGCATGGATCCAATGATGAACATTTGTCACAATTTCAGTATAGTTGACTTAAAAGTTTTTTCCCCCCACCCATGGCATGCTTTGTCTTTGACAAAGCTTTGGGAGCTTAATGAAGTTTCAAACAAAAATACAAGGCATTGGATCCATGCGTTCATATCATTGATCTGACGTTTTCTTAACACATATCATATTCAGTGCACTGCGATTCAGCCCAGAGGACATTCAAAGATAAGTAAGCAAACTTCTACCTTTAATAACGGAACTCCCCATTCACGAGGGGAAGGAAGAGCGTCCGTGTGTAAGTGGACACGGCAGACACAAAGCAGAAGAAACTAAGGACTAAAACACGAAGGAGCAGGTCCGGGAATACTGCTTTCCTTGTGATTTCACCTCATCGTCTGTTTCACTGGCTACTTTACTCTTCCGGAGCAAATTGGCATCTCAGCTCAAATAAATCAGCCTTTCATTTTGCGTGACCCATATGTTGAAAATTTAGAATTCATTTTGCTAATTCCCCAGATTACCAAACATATTACGCATTGTGTTTCTGTGGTAGCAAGCATTAAGTGAAACAGCCATTTCTTTTTTTGCTCTTCAGGGAATGTGAGCTTCTTAAAAAAAAAAAAGCTCTCTACAGATTTTGAAGGATGACTGTATAATATAAGAATTTGATGACCATTTGGAATCTCTATGAACCTTGCTAGAATCTTTTCACTGAGATTTTAAACTCAAATTCATTAATGACATCTATAGATGTCAAATGATTTCTATTATTTCATATTTAAAATGATCAAATAAGAAATAAACTAAGCCCAAGAATTTGTGCATGAATTAAAAGAAGAAAAAATTCCAAGTAGGCAGGAGAAATTAGTATATACAATTTACATTTAAATAATTAGGGAAAAATAGCCACCAGGAAAGGGTTACAACTAGACCTCTACATCACTTATTATAGCAATAAAAATTCACAAAGTCCTGAATATTGAATGTAAAAAGTAAAAATATAAAATAGCTGAAAGAAAATATGTGAAGGCATTAATATTAGAGATGAAAAGCCCTGTTATCTATAACCATAATAGAGAAATACATTTGGTTACATAAATATTAAAAATTTATTCATAGCATAAAATGAATTAATTTTCTCCATATATAAAAGGCTTGTAATTCAGTAAAAAGATGGACAATATGAAGGGTCAAATAAATTAGTTCACAGAGAAAAGAAAAAAACACTCCAAACAAGTGCTGAACTGCAAAAATGCTTTAAAGCCAGCTCAAGAAATACAAACTACAGCATTGGATTGGATCACACGCTTTATGGATGATGCTGACGAGAGTGTGGAGGGCCCAGTCACTCCTGAGCACTGCTTTTGGAGCGTATTCTGATTGGAATGATTCTCACAACAGGCCAGCCTCAGAGCAGTGAGACTTCTTACGTGGCATCTAATTTCCAAGGAGAAGAAGCAGCTCGTTCCCTCAAAAGCTTCAGCCTAGAAGAGTATCTGGTGTCCTTCTGCCGTATTTAATTGGTTAAAGCAGGGACAGGACCAGCCCTGATTCAAGAGGATGGAGAAACAGGCTCCCCCTGCACCTGGGAGGGTAGCAAGGAATTTGGAGCCGTCTTTCATCCTCTTTCTCTCCCTCTCCACAGAAGCATATTTATATTTATATTAGTTCTATTTAACATCTTTAGCAATGACTACCTTTGGGCAAAGAGACTAGGAAACTATTTGAGATTAAAGGGACGCTTGGTTTTCACTTTATTCCCTTTTCCATTCTTTGAATCTATATAAATATATTTATAATATGCATGCCTTATATTGTTAATTTTTTAAAAAGAGAATTTAATCTCTATGTGCTGGTATGGAAACATCATCAAGATGCATTATAAAGTTTAAAAAAAGCAAAACGCAGAACAATGTATATAGAATTCTTGGATGTAGCCAGATACGGATGCTGGCACCTCATTTGCCTGTGTGAGTGTGTGTGTGTGTGTGTGTGTGTAAGCCCTGTAACCGTGTAACACTGCGAACACGCACACACACAAGCAAAGACCCCAAGCAAGGCTGTGTGGGAGAATCTGTGTAAGAAAGAGCAAGGCAGTCTCAGTTGAAAGCATCCCCGACACGCAGGCGGCGGGTTGAGCCCTCACCTCCCGGTTGTTGAGATTTCCATCAGACTCTCGCTGTGCTGCAGAGATCAACGGACCTTTGTCGTCCGGTGCTGTGCCACTGTGTGCACACGGCGGAGGCCGGTAAGAGCGCAGAACCCGGGCTGCTCCCTCGGAACACAAGGATGCAACACACAGATGCACTCAGGCACTTCTCACAAAAAACCGCAAGCCTCTTATCTCCATTACTGGGAATTTAGACTTCTGTCTTAAAGTTAATTCTCCTGTCTGCTTCTGGTTTAAGAAGTGAACTCAGGTCTGCACCAGATTCCTGAGAAATCCAGGTTGTAAAACCCAATAACGAGCAAGGCCTTCTCGTCGCAGTGACTCTACACCCTCTGCTGCGTGATGGGCCATGAGGAGCCTCTGACTGACTGACCTGTCCGGCGAGTCCTCTTACCTTCGTCCTTAGTGGTCCCGGGTGCCAGGCAGTATCTTTGAGACGTACTTTGTCTTAGATGAAAGACGAAAGATGGAGATGCCATCTCTCCCATCATTGTAAAGCTCTGGTCCTTCTGTAGGGCCAGTGGAAATCCTCTTAAATGCTTAGTTTCAGCCTGAGAAAGGGAAAAAAATACAAATGTTGGCAACCCTTCTCTGCGTTTTCTGCCATTGAAGGACTCAACAGTTCTGTGACGACCTAGAGATTCCAAGATCCAGTCCCCACTCCTCTCACTGTCTTATAGTCTTCCTCTTATCTCTTCCTCTGTTGTGACTCTTGCCGAGACAGCTCCCAAGTTCTTGTTCAGGTGGAGCCTTCACATACTGGGAAACGAGAGAGCAGGGGTCTCCTTCCACTGAAGAGAGCTCCAGGCAAAAGACCCGAGATTCTTAGAGCTTCTCCTAACAGATGGCAGAAGATGGAATATGTAATTGACAGTTTCATGAAATTCTTTCCTTTGCCTATTCAAATGCTTAGGATCGCTGAACTGTTCAATAAATACTGATGAGTGAGCTATGAATATTCCAAGATGCTACAGAACCTTAGCAAAGGTGGAAGTATCCTAGAATGTTAATGCCTAAATGCCTAGCTAGGGATCTATCATGGGCCACAGAGAATTCAGAAATCTTCTGTGACAATGTGCAAAGTGAGCATTGGTGACTGTACATCACTTTTTGGAAAAAGAATTGATAACTTTTGTTGACTTCTTAAAGGGGACACTGGCCCCAAAATAGGTTAGGAGCATTCTTCTCTTAAGTATTTTATGCTTCATAATTATTTTGACAACTGGAATATGGCTGAACAGTGCAGTGACTTCTATCTCAGAGGAAGTATTATTCTGTTTCTTTAATAAATGGAATAGCCAAGCATCAGAGTTTAAGTAATATGAGTAAGATCAGTACTTGGAATTTGGGCAACATCCTGCATGAGGACAGATGTGATTATGAAGAAATGATCATTGGAAAATTCTACCCAACTTAACATTGATTTCACTATTTTGAGTGTGTTTAGGAGGGCGTTAAATTGTTCTGATTCCCAGGCCGTTAATTCATCAGGGCTGGAGGAGACCACAAGGTGCCTCAGGACATGTGAATGAATGGTGATCCCTCTTCTCCTCGGTGCCTACAAGCCGCTCTGCAGTCTTGCGGAATCACCTGACTTTGCTGTGTTCTTCTCTCGGGTGGCGTTGTTGGGTTTGCAGGTGACCCTTCTGTTTTGACAAACTCTGTACCCAATTGAATCCTTGGTTGCCAGTGAGCTCTGACTTCTAATTCTTCTTTCTCTGCTTTGACAGACAAATCTGATATCTGGCAAGAAGATTAGGAATAGAAGTTTATCAGCAATTCCAACATCACTCCTTAGAACTCCAGTTTTTATAGCCTTGTTTTATCTCAAGTAACGTAAAGTTCTCTCAAAAGTTTTCTCTTTCCTCCAGATCCTCCATCCTTGTGAGGATTTTTGGAAATGCAATCCAAAATTAAGCTGCTGTTTTTGAAAGTGTTTAATGTCATTATTGAAAACTTCTGTTCAATGAGTAACTTCTGAATATCTTATTATGGGGAAGCAAGATACATGATCATTTTCCATTCTTCAGGGCCTTAGTTTGTCCTGGTGAAACTAGGAAAATAAAATATTGCTAAAATACAGAGCCTTTTGACCAAAAGTTTATAGATTTACTGTAGAATGAAAGTAAATCTGAAACAAACTTGGTTGTATGCATTTCTTCAGCTTTCACACAAAGTCTTTTCAAGGCATAGTTTAAGTATGCGTCTTATAGAGGCGAAGTAAACCTGGGGTAACACATCCGAGCAAACATTGTAATGCGTTTGGGTTATATTTAAATGAAAATTCGAGGGGAGGGTAATGCAGAATGGGCTTCGTCCTTTCCGCCTGCCTCCCCACCACGTGTCTCTGTTAGGTCAGTGCTGCCTGTTTGTTGATTTCTGCTGTGTTATTTGGCATGAGTGGTGGGTCTTCTCTGCTGTTCCATTTCCCTGAACTAAAAGCATCCTCAGAAGAGCCTTGCCCTCAGCTCTTAGCACTTGGCAAGAGGTCGAAAGATTGTGAGCCTCCCGGTGGCCTGCCTGCCATAAATTTCTGGTGCGTCATCAGCACATTTTACAGCATCAGCAAGAGCCTTCATCAGCAGTGGAATACAGCCGAGGGGCAGCGCTGCGAGTCCCGGGTGATGCGTTAAAAAGAGGCAGTCCTGGATGTGTAAGTTCCTGAAAGTTGGCTGGGATTTTTATTTTTGCAACAATAGCGGGAAGGTGATGGGGCGAGTTTTTTTGCATTTTACATTTTTAAACCCTTTATATAAAGAAATTACATAGGAATAAAATGACCCTTCCGGACAAACATATTAAGATTAGAATTAAATGAGACTCAATGAGGTAAAGCAGTAAAAGTGCTTTGAAAACTTTTAAAAATTGAATTATAGTTATTTACAATGTTGTATTAGTTTCTAGTGTATAGCATAGTGTTTCAGTTATAGTGATTCAGTATATATACACACACACACACACACACACACATATATACTTCTTATATTCTTTTTGTTATAGATTATTACAAAGTATTGAATAGAGTTCCCTGTGCTGTACAGTAGGACCTTGCTGTTTATCTGTTTTATATATAGCAGTTTGTATCTGTTAATCCCAAGCTCCCAATTTACCCCTCCTCTTCTTTCCTCCTTGGTAACGATGTTTGTTTCTGTGTCTGTGAGTCAGTTTCTGTTGTGTAAATACGTTCATGTGTCTCATTTTTCTTTAGATTCCACATATAAATGATATCATATGGTGTTTGTATTTCTCTGTCTGCTTTCTTCACTTAGTATGATAATCTCTAGGTCCACCCATATTGCTGCAAATGGCATTATTTCATTCTTTTTTTTATGACCGAGTATATATATACACACATACCACAGTGTCGTTATCCAGTCATCTGTCAATGTACATTTAGGTTGCTTCCATGTCTGGGCTATTGTAAATAATGCTGCTATGAACATTGGGGTGCATGTATCTTTTCAAGTTGAAGTCTTCTCCAGATACATGCCCAGGAGAGGGATTGCTGGGTCACAGGGGAACTCTATTTTTAGTTTTTTAAGGACTCTCCATATTGTTTTCCATAATGGCTGCACCAAATTACATTCTTAACAACAGTGTAGGAGGGTTCCCTTTTCTCCACACCCTCCCCAGCCTTTATTATTTGTAGACATTTGAATGATGGCCGATCTGTCACCAGTGTGAGGTGACACCTCATTGTAGCTTTGATTTGCTTTTCTCTGATAATTAACGACATTGAGCATCTTTTCACGTACCTGTTGACTACCTGTATATCTTCACTGGAGAAATGTCTGTTTAGGTCTTCTGCCCTGTTTTTGATTGGGTTGTTTGTTTTTGTGTTATTGAGTTGTATGAGCTGTTTATATATTCTGGAAGTTAAGCCCCTGTCAGTCACATCATTTGCAAATATTTTCTCCCAGTCTGTAGGTACTCTTTTTATTTTATTTATGGTTTCCTTTGCAGCGCAAAAGCTTGTAAGTTTAATTAGGTCTCATTTGTTTATTTTTGCTTTTATTTCTATTGCCTTGGAGAGAGAGAGACTGACCTAAGAAAACGTTGCTATGATTTATGTCAGAGAATGTTTTGCCTATGTTTTCTTCTAGGAGATTTATGGTGTCCTGTCTTATGTTTAAGTCTTTAAGCCATTTTGAGTTTATTTTTGTGTGTGGCGTGAGGGGGTGTTCTAACTTCACTGATTTACTTGCGGCTGTCCAGCTTTCCCAACACCGCTTGCTGAAGAGACTGTCTTTTCTCCGTTGTATATTCTTGCCACCTTTGTTGAAGATTTATTGACCGTAAGTGTGTGGGTTTATTTCTGGGTTGAAAACTTTTAAACACTACATGATAGTGTAGTATTCCATTATGATTTTATTTACAGTTTGGATTTCGTCTGTCTTTAGAGGAGATACCCTTTGCCTGGAAGCAAAACAAACCATCTTTAGTGAATATAAAGGGCTATGCAAAGTACCACACATCCACCCAAACAAGAAGGTGTGTGGTCTGAGCAAGAAGAACCTGTCAGAGCTGGCCTGCGGCACGGCTGTAAGTATTGCCGTGAGCGCGCTTAGTTTCCATACATCCCCTGTCATCTTCTTCTGTCTCTGAAGAGAGCTCTGACCATCACTCAGTGATTTCGTATTTGTGGTTTGTTTCACCCCAGCTTTGTGATATCTTGAGACAGATGGGGCAGGCAGCATGAACTCCATCTTAGGATAAGTAGACCAAGTCTTAGGTTAAATGATCAACCAAGATGCTCACTGGTTGGAGAGAAGATCAGACCCCATTACTCTAAACTCACAGCTAATGTTCTCTCCCTAGTAAAGGACTGCGTGACTGCAGGCTTCCTGAGGACAAAGACAGGGTCTGCTGTGTCCACCTCTGAGTTTCCATGACTTAGCACTGGGGTCGCCCGGAGAATGCCCCTTATAAATATTCACTGATTGAGTGATTATGCTCAGATTATCATTTCCCTTAATTTCATAAAATTAGATGTCTGGAAGGAGGGAAAAGCATCATCACATGGGAAGAACTTACCCTTAGAGATGCATTTAATGTCTAAAATGTGCTGGCACTTGAATAAACGGTAGCTTTTCATTCTATTGGCTATTTTATCATCAAGGTATTCAGTTGAAAGAGGTCTTTTATGCTCCAAAGTCCAGGAAATAAAAGAGAATCTCATTTGTCAATGAAACATATGATATTGAGCCTGAGGTTCAGTTAACATTTGCCACTTCAAAACATTTCTGAAAAAAAATAAATCAACAATTATATTTAAAGATGGGAAACAGCTTAACTTTAAGGAAAAAAAAATAAGCATCTGGCAGGAATTTGGATTCAGTCTCTCTTCTTAAAGGACCTGTATTCTAGCCCTCCCTCAGGCCACCTTAGTCTGAGCATAACATTTGTTCTATTTACAAACTATGGTGGGTCCGCCTACACTGCCCAGTGATTGGAATTGAGATTCCGTGTGGCCCGGATAAGCTAAGCCTATTTCCCAGGAAGGTGAAAGAATCTTGGCTGCTGAGAATTTGAGGATGTAGACCTCATGGGGAGCTGGTTACTGAATCTGGAATGTAAAATGAAGGTTCTATCTGACAGACCAACAGCCGAGTCTGTTTATGGGAACTAGAACACAAATAAAGGAGAGACGTCCTCTCTGACATGCGTGCGTTCACTGGAGAGGCCCCAAGGTCCTGCCCCGGCGTTTCCCAATGTCTTTGAGTCAGAAGTGCATGGTGCCGGGAGCTAAGAGGCAGCAGTAGGGGTACTAGGTGGGGTCAGATGATGTTAACATTCCCTATATAAGTTAAAAGTATTAAATAGGAAGGAGTAGCCAGAGCAGAAGTGGGGGAGTTTCTCCTCAAGTGTCCAGCTTGTCGTCCCCAGCTCTTTTCCCAGAATGCCCGCCATCACTGGAGGGAACATTCACGACTATTGTGTTCTTTCCAGATCTACTCTTCATTGTGTTACATACTGGATGATTAATAAATGAACAAATTCCAATTTAGTTAATGAAGATACACCTGCTAAAAGAGTCCTAATTCTCAAGGCAAATAAAAGAAACTCTATTCATGGACAATGTCTTCTTAAAACACTACAACGTATTAGATGAGAAACAAAATCCAGCAGGTGTGAGGGAGGAACCATGTGTTGGAGGAATCTGGGTTGATATCAGTAAATAACACCGCCATCTTGGAGCCATAGTTATGGTTTGCAGATGGAACTGTCCATACCAGCTTTGTGTACATTTGGCATCATTAAGAAGGATACAGCTTAAAATAGTAAGTACCTCTGCTTCTGCTGGTTCTTAGCTCGATGTACCCTGAGTTGACGTGGTTAGGTGGAGTTACAGCCTTCCCCTGCATCAGGACGCTTAGTGTAAGTAGCCAGATCCTTTCAAATGCCTTTTATCCAAAGGTCACTTAATTCATCCGGGGATGACTTTGTTTTCCCCACTATCTCTTCCAGGAGCAGGAAAAATAAAAGGAGTATGAGTTGGCTCATCTGTTTTGCCCTGGGGTGATTGCTCCCCATCTGCCATGAGCTAGAATACTGCCCTCCCTGGACGAGTGTAGACAATCACGCGGAAGCCCGGCCGGGCAGGGTCAGTGCGAGTGAAAGTGTGGAGATTAGCGAGGAATTTTTAAAAGCACCAGAGTGGTGTTACTAATCCTTTGAAAGTGTAAGCCTTTCTGATATGGCAGCTGGGCTCCTGGGGGAAACTGCACAGCATTCTGTATACCTGATAAGGAGAGTGTCAAGTAAAATGCAATGAACTTAATGACCCAGAAATTAGTATTAGAGGAAATGAATAACATCTTCCAGAGATTTGTGACTCTTTATATAGAGTTTGAAAGAAGAGAGGCCTTTCTCTCAAGCTGCCTTTCGTTTTCAGTGTAAACATGCATATTTGCATTCTGTCCAGCAAAGATGTAAGATTTGGCTTTGAATGAGCAGTGGTTCTTGAGTGTTGGAGCAGGAGCCCAGGTGGTAGTCATGGGTGGGTTTCTGGGAGGTGTGTGCATCCTTGCACTCTTCTTTGGGTCTCTCCCCACCCAGCATTTTATATTTGGGGCCACCGTGTTGATTATGTCCAAAAGATGGTTTCAGTCCTGGACTCTGTCCACAGAGGAAGTTTCAGTTGATGTTCTCTTCTGTTCGGCTGCTGCAACTCAACACAACACAGCACAACTCAATATAACACGGCTCAACACAACTCAACATAACCCAACACAACCCAAACCAACACAATACAATTCAACCCAGTACAACCCAACCCAGCCCAATACAACTCAACACAACACAACTCCATATAACACAACTCAGTACAATTCAACATGACACAACTCAACACAAAACAACACAAGCAAACCGCTGTGAAAAGGGCCTCCCTGATCCCTCCACTCACTGCTGTCTCACCTGTGGGGAGAGGGTGATGAGCTGTGAGAAGTAGGGATGGGATTGCCCTTAGTAAGCCATCCCCTTGTCCATTCCATCCTTTCTGGGGCCTGTGAGTGGCCACCCCCACTTTCTCAAGAGCTAAGAAATGGAGATGAACAGTGTTTCATCTGTGCTGGAGACGGAGCCACAGTTCTGCTGAGATTTTCCAGCCAGTGCCCATCAGCCCTGGCCAGCCAGCCCTTCAGTACAAACAACCTTCCTTGTGCATAGAACCTTAAAAATGTAGAGTGAGAAGAACTTAAGAAATTATTCAACTGAAGCTCTCCACTGTGTTAAGGAGTCTCAATCAAGAGAGATTAAGTGAACTAATCAAAGCCGCACAGCCACTTAGTGAGAAACCAGGTTTTTCTCATTATTATATCAAGGTTTGGGTATTTTTTTTTTTTTTTTGATGGGGGAGGCAATCCACCCTTACTCAAGTTTTAACTAGCCTTTTCCAACAGGGTAATTATTCTTGAAATGATTTTTATTTCAAGATAGTAATTAATTAATTAATATTTAAGAGTAATTGATTTACAATGTTTTGTTAGTTTCTAGTATACAGCACAGTGATTCAGTTATACACGTCTATATTCTTTTTCATATTATTTTCCATTATGGTTTATTACAAGATATTGAATATAGTTCCCTGTGCTATGCAGTAGGACCTTGTTGTTTATCTATTTTATGTATAGTAGTTTGTATCTGTTAATCCCATACTCCTAATTTATCCCTAATTTTTTAATTTAAAATTACTTTGAAATGGAAAGTTACATTAGGTAACAGTTTTCTATTCTGGAAAACAGCCTTGCATTCTTTCCCTGAGAAGAGACAAAGGGAAGTTAGGATCGGATTCTGTGAGCACACGGTCAGTCATACATTTTGAACATCTTTCCAAGGAAACCGAAAGACCCGAGGGCCTCACTCTTGGAAATCCACCACCCAGTCCATTCCTGAGAGCTTCTTCTGTAGGGAGATTAAAGAATCACCAATGATTCTTCCTCCGCTGTTTAGTTAATGACCGCAGGGGCCCAAAAGTCAGGTGGGAGAATACTGGGTCTGTGTATCACACAAATTAATTAATTTCTTCATGGAACTTTATAGATTCTAAAAGTGAACCCACATCGAAAGGAACCAAGCTTCTTGCTAAGGGGACTGAAGAGTGTCTTTGTCATAACAAAATTAAACCAACATATAATTGTCATTTGCTTTATTCTTATGGAAATTGAACATTAGCATGTGTATAATTGATCTGAAATCCAGACACATCAAAGACATGCATCTCTGTATCTATGGGCTTTTAATCTAATTATAAGGAACTACATATGTTTTTACTCAAAACTTATTTTTGCTTTTTAATTTTTTTTTTTTTTTAATGAAAGGACATGTCTTTTATTCCATGCCTCTGCCCCCGGCTTTTAAAAATCTCTTTCCTTTTTCCCTCAAATGACTGGAGCTACAGTCATCAGCCTCTCTAGGGCCCTTGAAGCAAACCCTTATTCTTTTAAAAATCATCAACACAGGCTCAGTTGCCAAGTGGAGAAGCTGATTCTTCTCTCCACGCTCTGGGAAGTATTTTCTTTGAAGCGCTGTTGGCATGGAAGTTAAGGGCTTGGAACTTGATATTGAAATGGCAGTAAGAGAATTGCTATTGGATAGCGTTTATTTCAGAATTTAAAGCAAACACATCCCGAAACTGCAGTCAAGATACCCAAATAGAAGCACGTGAAAAGTTACAAATGTGTCCACATGGGTCTCTCACATGAGCTGCATGGAAAACTAAGTGTATTTGTTTTACTATTACCAAGTACACATAGATTTGCTATTACGGCAGTCATTTTATTCAAGCAGAAAAGAAAACTCAGAAATTAAGATAAAACTAATTGTCAATGCTCTGTAAAAAATACATGTATTTATCAGACCTATATCAATAGCTAGATATTTGGCTGCTATTTCTTATGATAGTGGTAAAATAAATAAGAATTCTTGTTTAAAGATAATCGTAAAGGTAGATGTATTAAAAGGGGGGCTGGAAAGATTTTGAATTCAACATGAAGCTTGTGGGTTTCCTTCGTGCATTTGATACATGCATGTTTTATCTATAATACAGAGAAGGTATATGTCTCTGATACTGTGTCTTAGTATTTGGAAGAAAGTAATATGCTACAAAATATGGCAAGATGTTCCTTTCTGCATGTATACAATTCTGTGAAAGTTGAACAGATACTTGGTTTTTCTAACCTGCTTTTATTAGAGGTTGTTAAGGTTTTCTAAGAGGAATGAATTAGTATCTTCTCTTTCTGTATTGGAGCTTAAAGCCAATTTCATTTGAAAAGGGAAGGCTCATATAGTTAAGATGTGTTACTGGAATTACAGAAGTAACTGTTTTAGGTTATGTATATGTAGATATTACAAAGGCCTTATTACTCTGACACCTGGGTAGTTTTGTGTGTGTCTGTGTGTGTGAGCACGCATGTGCACGTAAATGTGTGGGTGAAGAAAAAAGATGTCTCCTTTTGGAACCATGTGCCCAAATAATTTTAATAATAACATATATAAGAAAAATGTGCATACTTTAGACTTATTAAAAATCTGTCTTTAATCCCCAACTGGATCACACTGTATATAGACATTTGATTTTTTAGCAAAATATTTTTCAAATTTTAAACCAATTTCTAAAAAATAGAAGTCTACGTAGCCAGCTGTCTCCTGGCAGCTCTTTCGTGAGAAACTTAAAATGTCTAAAATAGAGCACTTGATTCTCCCTCAGATCTGCCCCTCCCTTAAACCTCCTCATCTCAGCAAATGACACCAAAACTCATGGAGTTGTTTCTATGCATTTTGTAATCAAAATTTTGTGTCTGTGTCTGAAGGAGGGTGGTCTGATGCATAATCACTGGAAGTTTGCCAAATGTGGTCCCAACCTACACTATAAAGTTCCCCTTTAGGGGGAATCTTTGTGTGAAGACAGAAAGACTACTCGAAAGTTTGTCGTGAGTGGTGCTGGATTATAAAGACCTTGCATAATCATGTGCACATTCATATTTCTTGGGTGCCTGCTAAGTTCATGGCACTCTTTCAAGCACTGAGAATAAATCTGGGCATTAATGTACCCTTGCCCTGAAGAGACAAGACCAAATGGATGAGTCGTGTAATCTGATGGGAGTCCACTCCACGGTGGTAGTTTCCTACTGAGGACACACAAAAGAATTGCCTCGGTTGAGTCAGTATGAGCTAGTGCAGCTTACACACTACGTGTGCATACACATGAGTGAGGGTTCAGAGCAAGTGAAGGGGTACGGCCAGCGGAGTCATGCATTAAACAAACAAACATTGAGAACCGGTTAGCAAGTCCTATGCATCTGGAGTGCTGACCTATTAGAAGACTAGTCCTTGTTTCTTTCACTCAACATATGTGTACTGAGTGGGGGGGGGCGGGGCGGGCAGCTTGTTAATTTCCACGCTTCCCTTGTTGGTGTCAATACCGGTCACGTGCCCACAAGGAGGAGAACGTTGGTGTTTTCACTGAAACCCTTCCTCCCGTCTTGGTTGTTGAGCAATGAAATGTTCTACCAAATTCCTCAGAAAGAGTTGGGGGGATCTTAGCACTCTACCATTCACCCCCTTATTTGATAGGTGAGAAACTTGGGATCTGAAGGGGTCAAGGTAGGAGAATATATCGTTCTTGACCACCTATCAATTATCTTGCCTTTCTAAATGTAAATTAATAGGCTAGGTTTTTCAAAAAGTAAAATCAATTAGGGGAATTCTTTCAAAAAATAGTATTGTAAAAAAAAAGCAACACAAAAAACACAAAATTTTTTTTAAATGCTATTGCTCTCTACCTCCTTTCGTAGATTGCTAGTGAACTTAACTAATTTTTGAAAACTCAGGGATAGATCATTATGGAATTGACGGAATTATTAATTGCACAGTCTTGGGAGACAGAGCTGGGATCCAGTCTGGCTCTATCACTGACTAGCTTTGTGACGTAGGGCACATGGTTAACACCTCTGATCTCCCGTGTCCTTGCCCACAAAGTGGAGTAATAATCACTGGGACCAAACTCATTGGGGATGTGTGAGAATTAATTGAGAAAACGTGCATGTGGAAAACTCAGCAGGGGGTGTAACGAAGAGTGAGTGTGGGATCACCATGAGAAGTATTATGGTTATCACTGTATTCACTGGGATATCATTTGCAATTTCTCTGCCTCTTGTGAGCTTAGACTCTTTAATAGCCAGTAGCTCAAAGATTTCCCCACAATTTCTGTTACATGCATCTGTATACTCACTCCTTCAGATGCTTCTGATTCCTCTGTTGATGTCTGCCCTCTTGTTTGGCTTGAATTTGCCTTCTGCTCATTCACAGTAAGCGAAGGCTTCTATAAATGCAGCCCTTTACTGCAGAGGTGGTATTCGAAGGAGCGGGGTTACACTGCACTCCGCACAGCCCTTAACTGCCACGTCCTTCCCCACTCACGGTCTGCTTGTTTCTCTAGCACTAAAATTTATTTTTGGAGCGCTATCAATTCCTTGTGAATAGTAAATGCTATCTAGATTGGCATTTAGTCAGAAACCTCCATCATGAGAAAATGATTTTCTTTATGTACTTCCATTTAGGGTTTGTTTGTAGTAATCACAGCATATTCTTCCCAATTTTCATGGGTTCTAAGTCATTAGCTAAATGAAATCGCTCTTCTCCTGTACTGTGAGTGTTTAACAAAAATAAAAAGAATGAAAGTTTTGAGCATTTTTTCTTGTGTATTTGCTTTGGATAGGTCATGACCTGATTCTTCTTCTATACATCAGTGTACCTACCCGATTGTGAAGCAAAGTGTGTGTAAGGCATGCTATGAAGAAATAATTGCTCTTTTGGCTTGGATGCTATTGACATCACATGACTTTCAACAATATCATCTAATTCAGGAAATATGCAGGAGTTTTCTCTGCTTTCTCTCCAAGCATATTTGTCATTAACTGTGTTATTGATTCTTCATGTCTCTCTTCAATTGCATTATTTTCCTCTGTTTTTTGATAAAAGCCAAAATTTGAAGGATGTTTATAATTTCCATCTCTTCTCTGCTATTAGCAAATCAGTCAGTTTTATACAGAAAAGCATCATTTTATACTGGTTCTGCAAAACCTTGGTTGGTTTACCCAAGATGCCACTCTGAATTTTTCTTTTGAGAATAATTTTTAAAACCACGTGTCCATGATTTAATGCCTTTATTTTGAACGTTTCTTAGTAGATAACCTACGAAGTAGTGAAGTGAAGAGATGATTCCACAGAAATTCCCACTCCTTATTCTTCCTTTATTTTCAGCTGTTTTAATAAAATTTCACTTGTAGATTCTCTTATTTTCAGCTGTTTTAATAAAATTTCACTTGTAGATTCTCTCATATTTGCATATCCAAATTTATATTTTATATTCCCACTGGAATCTATGTACCTTTTATGCTTATAACTTCATTCTTTGTTATAAAATGTGTGTTTCCTCTTATATTATTATTTGCAAACTCTAGTTTGAACCACTGATAAACTTCATAAGTGTATTTCCATATAGAAATTAAATGCAAATCTGAAAAGTGGAAAATGTTATATGCAAATGATATGATGTTAGATAAGGTGATACTCTCCAGAATTACTCTATGTTAGTTGAATTAATCTAAGCAAAGCCAGTTTTGTAGTGTGTGTGTGTGTGTGTTATCTTTAAAAACACAGTCATTCTAAATAACCCCAAAAGATTTAGAGAGAATCATGACCATTCTTACATGTATATTTGGGCAGTACTGGGTTTAAAATAGGCTTTTCCTCTGCATCGGCTGAACCCCCTGCAGACATGTCATAAACTGGGGTGGTCTGTGGTCACCAAGCCAAAAGCAACTGTCAGTGCACTGCTTTCTGCCCACTCAGCTTTCATTCTTAAATTGATCACTTGCTACCTTGATTCCTTTACTTCAAATCTTGTATCCTTTATCCCTCGGTAAAAACTCAAATTTCATATCTGAACTCATAAACTTTATTTTACACAATGAAAGAGAGTAGGTTGTGAACTAAAAAGCACAGCACACTCTCATGACACGTCCACCACACGTGCTTTGAAATGACCCCCAGTTTTCATGATGCTCAGAAGCCTGTTTAACATAATGGTAACTGCCATGGTAACGTAAAGGTAACCGGTTTAGTCTCAACTGCTTTTGCCAGAAATCTAAATTCCGGAGAGTTTGTGGTCTGCTCCCTACTTGTGAAAGTGTCCACACCTACCATCCAGCTATTGTTCTGCTGTGCTTACAATTTATTCTCATTCATCCAAACTTTTACTTGTTAAACAAGTACACCACGTACTATTGCTTTACTAGTATTAGCTCATTTAATTCCCTGAAAAAGCCTATGAAGTAGCGACCATTTTTATAACCATTTTACAGATGAGAAAACTAACGCATGATGATACTAACTTGCCCAAATCCATGCATCTTGTAGGGAGAGGAGCAAAAACTTGTAGTCAGACTCTCTGGCTATCGAGCATGTGTCTTGAACCATTACCTCATGCAATATTCATTCAACAGACTTTTGGGGGCTACATGTGATGTAAGAAAACGAGCAAGAAATGAGAGGAATTAGATAAATGTATCAGGAACTAAAATCCATTGAGTATAGAATATAAGTCATAATAAATATTTACATAAGCAACTGGAGGAACTCAGAGTTAAATGGAGTCTTTAAAGAAAAGGATTAGGGAAAACTGTTGGTGGACGAGGTGCTCTTTTGAAATAAATTATAAAAAATAAGGATAGAATTTTTTAAAAAGATTGATATTTAGGGAGCCAGTGTTGAAGGGACTAGAGTGCAGGCCAAGAAAACTACATGAGCAAAGCCACCGATCTTGGAATTATAAGCCAGGACCGCATAGGGGAGAGCGAGCAGATGGTTCTGTTGAAATCATGATACCCACAGGGTAGCTGTGATGGAAAAGGAGGTCGTAGTGGACCAGAGCCTGAAGATCTAGACCAGAGACCCAGGGCCTACACGTGTCAACGTATTGAGTTGCAGTTTCCTATCCCTTCCTCGCTCCATCCCTGCAGGGAAGAAACAAATGATGTCTGGGTTCTGAAATGGAAAGTATTCCACACACAGAGCGAGAATGGTAGTGATGCAGGCTGGTGGCTGCCTGAGGTCAACAGCGAGGGGAGAGTGGAGCCTTGGCTGGGGGAAAAGGGGAGAAATGGGGGAGAAAAGTGTCTGCTGGGGACTCTTTCAAAGAGCCTCCTCCTGACTTCCCACTTTGGCCTCAATAATCTCAATGAACCTACAGAGGACTCTGAGACGCCTGGTGCCATGATGTTTCTGGAAAGCTGGAGAGGGGCATGGCTTGCCAGCCCACGGAATTTAACACCTTGTGCAAAAGGGATGAGAGTGCTAAGAGACACTGTTAGGACATGTAATAATGGATGATTTTATTTCCTCTATTTTTTCATTAATAAAATAATTTCCTTGCTCATAGGCGATCAGCCAACACATACAAGAACAGTTCCTAAACTAACAAACAGGAAATCTGTTCTTAGCTGATAATGGGGTCCTGCTCTATTTCATTCAACCTGTGAAACACCGTACCTGCATCTTGGGATCTAAAGTTATCATAATAAACGCCTTTATCCTGATATTTGAATCAGCCTTATAATGATTTAAAAGGCCTTGTTTTCTAAAGCATTTAGCAGTTCAACTTCAGATTTATTAAACTGATAAAATTTCTATTTTGATGAACATCTTCCCTGGGAATATATGTTTATATAAGTTAGTGGACATGTGTGAGCATTTGTGTGTATGCGTGCGTGTGTGTGTGTGTGTGTGTGTGTGTAAATTGCAGGGATATTTTTAAAGAAGCCATTGGGAAAAAAAGAATAACCAATGTAACTTATAAAACATACCTTTGACTATAACAAAATATCATTCATTAAAACCCCAAAAGATAATTTAAATTTTACTAGTTTGAAATTTGTTTGGCTTGAAAACCAAATTGTGATCAATTTCACATAGCACAATTTTGAAATGGTTCTAAGAAGTGATTCTAAGTGAATATGTTAAGCATGATGTTGGGTGCCTGCTCCAGGAATTCAGAGAAGTCTGGGCTGCAGATATGAAGTTGGTTGCCCTTGGTGTCTAAATGGTATTTTAAGCCGAGGGAATGAATTATATCACTCAGAAAGAATGTTCTACACCATCAGTAGAAACTCCATCCACAAGATGACTTAATAAGTCAGATTGAACAAATCTTTCATTATCAAGTGGGATTAGCTTTAATTAGCTTTAATGAGATTTGTGTATCTTTAAGGAAATATTACTGCTGTTACCTTCAAAATTTATAATTTTTTTCATGACTAAGTAAGATCCTTAGAGAACTTTGAATAGTTTGCTAAGTCCTTAGCAATATTCTGAAGGTGGTTAACAGGTACAGTAACTCTGAAAAGACTGTATTTGATGTTCACAAGTGGCAGATAGTCAAAAACTCACTTCTCATTTTAAAAAATGCATTGCTAATAGGAATAATAGTGTAAATGGTGCTTGAATTCTCAGGTCAGTCCTATAACTGAATAATAATCTTCTAAATATGTTTGCATATCATGACACATTTGTGCCATTGTTTATACATGCAGAGAAAATAAAGCTCAGAGAGGCTAAATGATTTGCCTACAAATGCGATGATATCCGTGAAAGTCCTCTATACGTAGCAAAGCCCTAAAGGAAGGTATTTTTCTCAGTGTCACTTTGTACGTGGAATGGAGCATCTCCCTTAAACCACTTGTGAAACGTCCTGCTGATTATTCATAGGAAGATGCCCTTTGGTAGTAGATAGCATGTCATCAGTGAAGTGTTCAATGTAAACAGCGCACTTGTGCGGCGGCGCTCTCTGTAATGAGTGAAAGAGAGGGTCGCTTGTCTAAGGAGCACTTGGACCCCGCAGCGCGGCAGATGAGAAACAAGGTGAGACCTCGCTGTTCTGAGAACACAGGCAGGAGTCAGAAGTGGGGCGTGTGAAGATGCTGGAGGAGGAGGCATGGTCTGTTCGGTGCTTTCAGCGCCTTCCCTTTCTTCACACTGCTCTCTCACGGACGCTCGCAGTGCTGGCGGTGTTCATTCCGCACCGAGGCGCTCACCACTGCCGTCATCCTTGGGGGGGGGGGGGGTGCTGGTGGTCACTGATGCTGAAAGATGACCTCGATCTGGTGTCTGAGGTCCAGTTCTAGCTGACATTGAACTGTTGATGAAAACCAGTCTTCCTACTCTTTGAGTCTCTGTTGCGTCATTGGTCAGATTAGAAATGCCTTCAGCTTGAAATTCAAGTTGTCCATTTGGCCTAGAATGTCGAAAAGATAAGCCTGCTTTCTTCCTGAACTAAGGAAAGGGTTCTGAGCTTTACATAAATGTAGGCTGGGGCCTGAAAGCCAGCTGAGTCTGAGAGCAAAAACAGAGTAAACATGGAAACAGACACATCTCAAGGGACGAGGTCATGGGGTGGCTGGCTTCTAAGGACTAAGGCCATGTGTCCAGAGACACTCTGAGAATGAAGTTTGCCCTGATAACTTCTTAACTCATGGCATGCTTGATTTTCTGCATTCAGCTGGTGGCAAAACCTTAGGACTAAGAAATTATTTGGAGGAGATTTGAGTGTTATTTCCGTAGGTCTCAGGAAGGCACCTAGAACACCCACCAGGCAGTGGCAGGAAAGAGAGAACACCTGAGATTTGGCCAAACCACTGAGTAATTCTCATGTCTATGGAGGGATGCTGGGAAATGCACTGGAGGCCAACTCACTCCACCAGCTACATCATTTTGGAGGCCCTGAAATCAAATGGCAAGAACATCTGAGCATCTAATCCTGAATCCACTGCCTGGGCTGGGGGAGATCTCGGTAAAGCCGTCCCCATCACTCCTCAGTTTCCTAATCTAAAATGGGAGTAATATCCACTCCTTCTTACCTGTGAACATGTTGTGTAGATTAACATGATGGAGTTTGAAAGGTGCTATTTAAATATAATATGTTATTAAAGTATTATCATTCTAGTTGCTGGTGATTATCTAAAAAGCTTTAAATCACTTGGTTATTTCCGGGATTCAGTTTTCATTGTCGGTTGTGAGTTCTCCTCTCAAAGACGTGACATTTCTTTGTCACATAGCACAGACCTTATAGTTTTGAGTTTTGGAGTCGGGAACACAAATCTGTGTTTCACTTGGATGCATTCAGAATTGCGGTATTGGGGTTTTTAGATACAGATTGCTGTAATAATTTAAAAGGGGTAATGCGGGGCTTCTTGAGAATGAGTTTTTTACTTTGCCTGCAAATTTTGTTTTTGGAGGATGAAGTGAAAAATGTGGTCAAGGCCAATTAAAGGATCACATCATTATTTAGCTACAGATAAAGTGAAATATGAAAATCCAGAGATTACTGGCAGAGCAATTCCATCTGCCTGGCACATGTCTGTGTAGATTCTGTCCATTTCTCTATTCATTGCCCAACTGTAAAAACTTCGTGCCGCTCCCCAGAAGGCTGTCTTGTCTTTACTAGTTTCTTTATGCATATTGGATATTTCTCATTCAATTGCCCCAACCCAGAATTTTTTTTTCTTTACCATAAAAGTATATCTATTCTAGGGAGAAGCCCTGATAATCTGGGCCATGTAGAATTCTTTGTGGTTCATGTGAAGTGAATGTTGCTTTTTCTAAACTTCTTTTGCCTTTTGACCCCTATATAATCAATACTGGAGTGTTTTCACTTTAACGTATTGGGCGGTTGAAAGAAACGTGATTGAATGTCTGTTTACTTCCTGAGCCAAGATATTTCTCACTTGTTATACAAGTCGGTGGTTAATGGAACGGGGGCAAGGGGACCCAGTCTGGGTACACGAAATGATAGCATAACCTTTCCTGCAAGCTTCAGAAAGAAAATTTAATATGAAACGTTTAGAATAGTCTTAAGACTTTCCCCCTTAACCTCACTGCATTTACATACTCAACAAAGAGTCAAGAGGAGACCCATTCGCGCTTTTATGACCTGTATTTCTCCTTTCAAAATGAGAGTGGCTTTTCCTAATGTTACCATGCACCCCTCCAAATGCAGGCTATTTTTTACCTCCTGGAACCTTTAAGGGATTTTTAAACTCTAGTTAGTTTCTTTCCATTGGTAGCGACTTGACGGCGATGGGCAGGTGGGTATAAAGGTACAACTTATTAAGTCTGAGAGGGTTTTGTTTCAAAAGTGTTACTTTAATGATTCCCCTACCACGTCCACGTACTTGTCGACAATTTATGACGAATGCAGTGACCTCAAAAACAATAGATCTAAAAACTGATTCCTTTTCATTCCCGTAGACTTTGGCTTTTCCATTTTTAACATGTGGAGTGCCCTTCCTTTAGTAGAACTCTATTAATAACTTTACACATCCATCATTCAGAGAATACTTTCCAGCCTGTTTTTGATTAGAAATTACTCTAGTCTCCTGTTTGAATTAAAAGAAAAAGGGAAAAGGGTGGTTTTTCAGTAGATGTCCAGGCTACTGTTACTTACGTGATGCTTGAGACACCTGAGGCCCCACACAAAGACAGCAAATGGTGACACGTGGTGCAATTCCAACCTCCCTCACTGCTGAGCGTGGTCCGGTCACTCCCTTTTCTTCTCTGTTGCGCGGGCCTTCCTGACAGAGACACACACCCCGTCTCAGGGAGAGCTGTGGGCACGCCAACCTGGTAGTGTGTCTTCCCCACTCCATGTCCCGCGCTAACAAAGGCGAACTTTATTCTCTCTCTTTCTCTTGTCTGTCGCGGCATTCAAGTTCTTTCCATGCCAAGGTTTTCAGTCTGTACCTTGAGCAGAAGAGAAGAGAGCCGAGTATCACACTATTGTCAAAGGGTGAAGATGGCTTACAGAGGTTAATTTGAAATGACACCGCGGAGCTCAACAGTTCACGACGGCCATTTTCATTTGTTTGCCAATTTTGCATGTTTCCTGCATGAGAAGGCTACCTTGGGAAATAGCCCTGTTGTATTGATTGTTACTCTAAATGAATTAAGCGACAAAGCAAATGACGAGTGGACCCTCACTGACATGTGAGTGACTGCGCAAGATACATTTTCTGTAAACAACTACCAGCGAATAATCAAGAAATGCAGACTCATATATGATGCAACATTCAATCAGCAAATCCTTCTGCATTATGGCTTTCAAACTATTTTCTCCTTTCCACGTGGAAACACCATGTCAAGGAATTAACACTCACTATTTGGTTTCATTGGCATGCTCACTCACCAACTGTTGCTCATAAATTAGGATTCATGGAACATTCCTAAAAATCTGTCAAACTCTCCATTTTTAGCAGGCAAGAGTTTGTTGCTGCAAACGGGGCTGCTCAGTTTACTATGTGAGTTTGAGACGCTGAAAAGCTGGGGTAGTGTCATACCAGCTGCTGCAGGCTGCTCGTTATTAGAGAATTGAGAGGGGGTGTGTGATTCTAAAACTGTCTTTTCTCTTTTTCAAATACACCATTGTTTGAAAAAGAGGTGGTTTTATTGCCTCGGCGTGAGCATTTTGTCGTCTTCAGGTGTGACAGCTTGCCCCGTAACTGAGCACACACAGTTTCTCCTCCGTGTCCTTGAATCTCACCTCGCTCTTTCCTCTTCCATGGTCCCTGTTCAAAATACAGCTTCCAAAATAGTCATCCTACTATTTCTTTTTATCACTTTAATTGGTGAAGTTTTACTTTTTTCCTTTTATCTGAAATTGTTAAGAGGTATATAAAAAGTTAAAAAAAAAATCAGACACTTGATTGCCAAGTATTCGGAAGCCTGGTGGTAGATACACAATTTGAATGAGTGACCCGATTTGTCATTTCATCTGGGCGTCAAGATTTGAAGAGGGAGGGAAGTGGGGGGAGAGAGAGAGAGAACTTGAACCCTTTTGCTTGTTTTTCTTGGAGGTCCTCTTCTTGTTCAAGCAAATTACCTCATTCTTTTCTTGGCCTCTTGTCTGTTCTTTCCCATCTCTTTGATCTATTTTACTATTTTTCTGAAATCAAAGGATGATCAATCAATGAACAAATTCCAATCGCTTGTTGAAGTTCTGTAGAACGCTCAGCGCTGGGGACATCTGCGATGTGCAGCAGTCCTGACCTGTGGTCTGTGCATTTTTAAGACCCAGCGTTCAAAACACCCAGTGACTCAAGAACATGATAATATTGCATGCTTATGGATGCAGAACCGTGCGATTTAAGCTGCATACGTAAACAGGACATGGAAAACGTTTGGTTGAAGGTATTTTTCAAAGTTGCGAGTGACAGTGACTGTTGATAAAAAGTGACTGAGTAGTTTCTCAAAGTGAAACTGAATTTTCAGCCCCTGGAAGTTGGAAGGAATTGTGGATATTCAGAGGAAGTAAAAGATGAGAGGACTGAAATATTTTTCTTTTTTGTTCCTAGGCAAATAAATATAGTTTTAAAAATTTAATTAATTAATTAATTAATTAATTAATTTATTGAGCCCATTGTAGAAAAAGCTGCAACTGGGCAAAACTTGCCATTTTCCTGAGAAGTAATGTATAGTGCATCTTTTTTTCCACTTAATAAGACACACAAAATGCATGAAATATTTTTCTTTTCCTCGTTATAGTGTAAAAGTATTAAAAGTCTATGAATCTATTTATTGTGCTAATGGCCCATTCCAACATTACAGGAGACATTTACTGGTGTGCTCAGCGTCTGTGGTCATGGAATTGGATGGGATTGTCAATGCTGTTCTCTCACTGTTATTAGCTCCCTTTAGGGGTCCAGAAAGGAGAATATTTTTATTGTTATTATTGTTGACTATCTGCTCTGAGAATCCTGACACACGAGAATGCGGGGAAGCATACATTCAGTGCTGGTGAACAGCTTCTGAGGACGGGAGCGTCTAGGCTTCACTTTTGCTACTTCATGATGCCCCCTCCCTCCCTTCTTCCCCTTCTCTCCTTTCTTTCCTCATTTTCATGCATTTATTTCACAAATGGGGGCAGAACTTAGCTGCCCAGACCCATCACTGAATACCGCCTCTCTCTCTCCACTCTTCAGTCTATTTGCACAATCAAGCTCAGCAGAAAAAATAAAAATCATGGACAAGTTGCCAATAGGGTGTTTATTTTAAATGAAGGAAATCGGGGGAAATTTTTATTCTCTAAGTTAAATAGAGAGCACCCATCTTATCTTGCCCTAACATGTATGATGTCTTAAGTCTGAAGAATGCATCTCATCTGTCTGTGGCAGTTGCCTTGCAATTTGGAAATGCCATATGGCTCAGTCTTCCCTCAAAGGACACAGCAAGTAATTTTCAGCTGTCAGCAGCAATCTAGATTGTAATACCTTTGGATATAGTAACCTCAGCTCTTTGCTAACCTTTCTTATCAAAGCCGTAGGAGAAGTTAAAGGTGTGTCTGGGCAGGAAGCAGAATCCTCCCCCAGTGACGCCAGCAGTCAGCTGGACGTCACCTCTCCTCCTTTCACCTGGAGGAAGGCAAATGTCCTGGAGGAAATCTAGGGGGCTGCTCAGCTGTGGAGGTGGGCCTCCTTAGGACAGAAGGTGGAATCCAATCAGAATCTGTGCTTATGACCATCCTGTTCTCTCCGTATGGGAACTTTTGGACATTCGCTTCTTGGGGAAAACATAAAGAGAAGGGAAAATGTGACTCTATTCTAGTCTCACGTAATTGTGTATCTGTAAGCCCAACTCTTGGATCGAAAACCTCTGGTAGCACGTGTTTCTAATTTCCGACAGACCACAGTCCATTACAGAACGGCTCCCCTTGAAGAGGGAAACATCCTTCTGACTCTTTCCTTTCCAACGCTTTCATCCAAAAAACAGTGTCAGTTCCTTCGAGAACTGCTTAAGCTGGTGACTTTACTGAGAAAACAGGAAGAGTTAATGTGGTTTTTTTGAATTATATATACATCTATATCCTACATTTGTAATGAGTGAGCCAACCTAATCATTCTCATTTAAACAAAAGAAGAGTAAAAAATGTATCATAAAGAAACAATATATATGTTTTTATTTTCTAAAGGATTAAATGTCTATTTTATTCTGTTTATGGGTGAGTAATATTCCATTATATCTATATACCACAACTTCTTTTTCTAGTCCTCTGTTGATGGACATTTAGGTGGTTTCCATGTCTTGGCTATTGTATAAGAGATAAACTGGGAGTTTGAGATTTGTAAATATTAACTACTATATATAAAATAGATAAAAAACAAATTTCTTCTGTATAGCACAGGGAACCATATTCAATATCTTGTAGTAACCCCACCTATAATGAAAAAGAATATGAAAACAAACATATGTGTATATATGTATGACTGAAACCTTATGCTGTACCCTGGAAGTTGACACATTGTAACTGAAAAATTAAAAAAAAATTTTTAAAGGAATTAAATGTCTAAATTTCTTCCTCTTAAATGGAAGAAATAAATTTCCAAAGTTAAATATATATTATTTGATGCTGTGAAATAGGGAGCCAGCTCATTCCCTGAGGAAAATGATTGTGTTACTACAGTAGTTTTGATCGCTTAGATTGGATCATATGCGACCACAGGATAACACGTTCAGTTTTGTCCCCTCTTCATTCAAAGTGGCAGAGTTGTTGGTTGGTGGATTATAGGACAAATAGAAGCACACAGAGAAGTTAAGTGAAAAAAAAAACACTGAGTGTTAACAGATCTCAGAGGCAGCGGACAATTGAGTCTACAGTCAACTTTCCTTTGTCTTTCTTCTGACCTTTCTCTAACCACATTGTGCAAAGGGGTGAGGCGTCATTGATGGGACAGAAATGAAAGGTTTCATGAAATGAATGGGTCTGAAGGGGGATTTAAAAGGGCTTTTCAATAGCAAAGGGCGACCGCTCCAACAGCAGAAAATTCCCAGTCTTCCTTGAGTTAAAAGACTGCAGAGAAAGGGAGGCAATCTTGTTTTAAAATGTGGTGGTGCTTCCCTTTTAGTTAAAGGAAAATCTTGCATGCAATTTTTAAAAATCTCAGCTTTTACATTTTATGGCTTAGTAAATACATTTATAATTTGAGGTATGTTATCTTTTCCTATTCAGAGGGGTCAGGGCGTGAGAACTTGAGGTCTGAATTAGGTGAAAATGGAAAATTTACTTCTTGGTTATTTTTTTCTTCTATTTTAGGTTTTCCTAAAATTCAAGTGGGTTCAGGGTGGGGGATGTTGGTTAAAGAAGACATAAATAAACTCTATGAACGTGGTCCCTCACAGTCTGATGTCAGTCAGAAGCTCCTTGCCTTCGAGTACCTCTGTGCAGGTTCATACTGCAAGGAATCACCCTTAGGGGTCATACAATTTTTATTATCATGGTAATAATTGCTTCCATCCAACATTTATTTAATTTTCTCTCTATATATGCAGATTTTAAATTTTATTTTTAGTAGTATGCCTTTTTTTTAAAAAATTCTTAATTTTAATTTTTTTATGGAGGTACTGGGAATTGAACCCACTACCACTAAGCTACACCCACCACCCCTTATATGCAGATTTAAAAAATTTTATTGAAATATCGTTGATTTACAGCACTGTGTTAGTTTCAGGTGTAAGCAAAGTGGTTCAGTAATATACATACATTTTTTTTCAGATTCTTTTCCATTATAATTTACTATATGATACTGAATATAATTCCCTGTGCTTCACAGTAGGCTTTGTTGTTTACCTATTTTATATATAGTAGTTTATATCTGCTAATCTCAAACTCCCACATGTGCAGATTTGATACATACACAAAATACATGTTACATATACAATATACATATACCAACAGACAACCTTCCATACACTTGAAATTCACCTTCATGATTACTTTCCATTGAATTTTGCCAGGACTAGATAATGCAACTAATTGATACTTATTTCCTTTTACTGCTGGAGGACATTCTAGCAACTTTCAGACTCACCAGGAAAGCCCCAGTTTAGTGCTGACTGTTAATGAGCCCTCCCATGCACCTGGTTTTATGGCTGGGAAGAAATCATTTCTCTCAAGGGTCCCATTTCTGTAAACCTCCTTTAAACTAGCAAGAAGATAGTATACAGGCAAAACTCAGGTTACTCCAAATATTTGGTCTAGAATTTGCTTTTGAAATCCAGTGGGTATTAGAAGTAAGGATTTGAAATCCCCTGGGTACAATAGGTTACTATTAAATTTGTGAATGTTTTAAAAGGATTTAATTCAGATAAAAAATCCTTAATTTTCAATTTATATCACAGACAGATTTAACCCTAAAAGGCTAACTAAATTACATGACAAATTCCTTTACCATTTGAAAAGAAAAAGTGCTTTTCTTTTCTTAAACCAAGTTTAATAATGATAACATTTTCTGTTTGGAGTAAGGATTTAAGAGAGTGCTATTTTGGATTTACCATAGAGCTTTATTCTCTCAATTTGATTAAAAAGTGCTTCTTTTAGTGGCTCACCAAGCTCAGTTAGAGAGGTCCTACAAAGACTATAGCTCTTGGCCCTGCATGTCCCAGAAACCAGCTCCTGCCTTTAAAAGTTGTTTTGCGGCCTTTGGTTCAAATTAACGCCCCATAGGTAAGAGGTTTACATTTGGTTTATTTTCGGTTAAATACAACTCTTGAGTTTGAAATACAAAAAGTTTCCTGAGAAAAGCTTGTAAAATCTTTGGGGCAGTCTTAACAGTGCTGTTCAAGTGAATCAGAAACATATGGGTTCAAATTTCTCTGAAAACACATGGTTCTATGTGTTTGGGAGGACAGTTGGGGTTTTGCGGCACCCCAAATTTGAGATATGTGACTTCAGGGAGGAGTCTCAGGTATGTAAGAGTGCGCTCTGCAGAGCTGTGTTTACTCATCCCTTACGGAATCCCTCAGCAGAAAGGTCTGGTTAATATTTCTGTGTTTTGGGGGGAGAAAACATGGTGTTAATTTGTCTTTCCTGCCACAAGCGGTCTTGATGCCTCTGCCACAAAAATTTTAGTGTAGCCAACATCGTGCCCTATCTTTCTGATGGTGAAATATTTCCTACAACCTCAAGCCATTTGGTTTTCAGGGGACCTCGCTGTTGACAAAATGAAAGATGTGATTTGCTCACTGAACCTCAGTTTCCTATTCTGTCATGTAAGGAATGAGCTGGACCTGACCACAGGGGCTGATCTGGGTTCAAAGCCAGATGAGAATAATTCTTCAGATTCCAAAAGGTTGTTTCAATTCATTTTATTATCAAACAACCAAAGAAGCAGTGCAGAGACAAAAAAGATCACAGGCATAGGTGAGTGTGTGCAACCCCATGATGTTATTTCCCTCCTTAGATTTTTAAGGAGGTGGTCATGAAATTTGTGGTTCCCTTATGCTTTTGAGGAATGAAAATCTCCAGAGCAGAGAAACCAGAGCTTGCTGCTCTTTATGGAGTTATTTTATTTTATTTGAGGGGCTCCGGGGAGCAGAGCACACCCTACCTTACATATGCAAATTCTCACTACCCCATAGTTACCTAGTTTCTATTTCATTTCTTCCTGTGTGGGAGCCTACTCACTGTCTTTGCATAGCAGATCCTTCCTTGGCCTTCTGAAAGCTGGATTCATTTTTTTAGAAAATAAAAATAAGGTCCATTTCAGGTTTAAATCCCCAGTATTTGCAACCTGAAATTGTCTCTCTGTGTGTCCACTGAGAGCATCTTAGTCAAAAATCATGACATTCACTTCAATGGAACCAGAAAAAACATGTTCCAGCAGCAAATGACATTTAAATTTCTAAACAAGCTGGAGAGATATGATTCACTGAATTCCCAGTGTGTTTTTAACCAGAGTGCTTCATCTGAAGGATGACAACACTTGGTTAATTTGTCACAGTGGAGGAGTGGAGAGGCTCTACCAAAGACATTTTCCAAATCGCAAGGAAGTGCTCAAGTATCAACACTTTGGTCTTTTAACTATTTTTAGGAAATATTTTTTCCTGAATGTATTTCATGCTTTCCTACCACCATTTTTATAGATGGGGGACAATTTGATCTCTTCAATAGTTTCGAGGTCACTATTACAAATATAGGGGCCAACTGAACATCCATTAAAATTATTCAGTTACCTCATTAGTCCAGTGACACGAAGATGACTGTTCCACCTTTCAGAGGAGGGCAGAAGAATGAAGGTTCAGGGAGGCTCGAGGAGGTTGGGCTGTACCTCATGGCACGTTAGCTCAGTCCTGTCTGGCTCCGAAACCTACTCTCCCTTCTCTATTCCAGACATGCTTTTCCCTGTGCTAAGACATAAACACGTGGAACAGGATACAACAACCCGACCTGAGGTTTTCTTTGTGGCTTGAGCCAAACTGGCCATTTTTTGAGGCAGGTGACCCACTGGGAAGAATGAACAGATTTCTTTTCCTATCCAGGGAGGGGAGACCAGAATTTATGTTTCTAAGGGACAGGGTTCCCTGGTGATGAGATATCAAATTCTTCTTGATGGTCATTAAATATAATTTGAAAGAAAATATTTAGCTTAAGGGCTTTTCTCTTCAAGGGAAAATGGAAGGTTGGAGGGAGGGACAGGGATTGGGGTGTTCCGGGGAGATATGGGTGATGGTGGTGGTGGCTTGGGAGCTTGTGTCAGTCTGTTTGAACTGCCACAACAGAACACCGCACACGGGTGGTTTAACAGCCGAAATGTACTGTCTCACAGTCTGAAGGCTGGAAGTCCAAGGCCAAGGTGCCGGCAGGGTTGGTTTCTGGTTCGACCTCTCTCCTGGGTTTGTAGATGGTCCCCTTCTCACTGTGTTTTCTTCTCTCTGTGTGATAGCATGTCTCCTTGTGTCTCTTTCTCTTCTTGTGAGGTCACTAGACTTTTTAGATTAGAGCCTCACTTTTAGTAGCTCATTTACCCTTAATTATCTCTCAGTGTAGTCCACATTGCAGGCTAGCGGGTGCTTGGGCTTCAGGGTACATGGTTTTTAGGGGGAGGGACACAATTCAGCCCCTAATAGAACTACTTTGGGAACCTAGGGCTCCAAAGAGAGAACGGTCTCATCGCCTTTCTCCAGCACAGAAAGTGCAGGGGTTAACAGGGCCACTGTGGCGGGCAAGGTGGGTCCAGGCATTACTCGCAATGTCCAGTGGTCAGCGCATGAATAGGTGCAACCCCCATGGTGTTCAACACCCTGAGCATCACATTGGTGGGGCCAGAGAGCTGACCCTTGGGTCCCTATGAGCCCACCACTCAGCCACCTTGGGCGGACGCCTGCTTGCTGCACTGCATGCAAATCATGGCAGGGAAGAGTTTCTGTAGCTACATCCCGGAGCCATGTAAGACACCATTCCTCATCTTCAGCTTGAGGACAAGGGGGTGACTTTCCAAAGTCATACTTCTAGTAACCTTAACCATATAGAACACTGTCACAAACTGAGAAGTCAGTGAGACTCCAGGGTTGCATTAGAATGTGGTAGTGCTTTCAGGGGCTACAGAGATTACCTCCCAAATACACGTCCACAAAGGACTGTCATTTTAAAGGTCTGCTGGAAACTGTTCCTGCATCCTCTTGCTTCTGATATGCTGCATTGTTCTACCCCAAATTGCTACCATTAAGTTCAGAAATAGTTTACTTTTGTGTGTGTGTGGCGTTAAGTGAGTGGATTTAAGAACTGGGAAATCTTTTTTCATTCAGGTTTTTTAAGATGTAATATTTGATGTTGAATGGCAGGATTTGTTAGTGGGCTGATTTAGTTATTCTCTATCCGTTTAGAAGGTAGTGAAAATGTTCTCTTTGTAAAGTTGGTTTTAAAGTATAAATGTTTTAAATATTTTTATAGTCGCTGTTTGGGTTGAGGATGTATCTCACCTGCATATGTACTGCTCAACTGCCCATTCCTTTCACACGCTGGCCAGTCATAAGCAAATGTGTCTGCCAAGCTGGCTGGGGGCTTGTGGAGTCTGGGAGGCAGGATGTAAGTTTAAACTCTTTGTCCCAGTGTCCTAACCACCTCTGTTGAAGTGGGATGTGTTCAGACTTCAGCATCTAATGTCGAATCATTGATTCCAATGTCCGTTTTTTTTCCTTTTTAAAAAAAACTCTGAAGCTTTTTGTATTAAAAACACTTATTTGCCTAAGATTATTTCACAGAAGTTAAATAAGATTGAGGTAGAAGGAATCTAGAAATATAAAAGTGAATGAAAGTGATGCACATGCCATTTTTTATGGTGGCGGCTCTCACCACACAATTTTCTTGCCAGATTCAACAACATGTCCCTATTTCCTATAAAACCCGCTGACAGTCATTGTTGGTGTGCCAATTTCTACTCAGTGGCGGGGAGTCTCTCCCTTGTTGGCCCGGTACCCTGCGCTCATCCCAGTTTGGCCACTACCAGGAGTCAGTTTTGTGAACTCCCCTCATTCCTCGCCCAAACTTGGTAAAGCTAATTATATTAGGTTTGTGATCAAACGATATAATCAAGCAGGACTTAAAATGATGGAAAACAAGTGCAAAAAGAAAGTGTTGTTACTATGAAAACTAACTCAAACGCTTTACAGTGACTCAGTAAAAGCTCATCACTAACAGTAATTGCTGCCAATTAATTACAGGCAAGTCAACTGAAGGAGGAACGTTATAAGTCTGGAAAGATGCTGCACTCTGGAGTTTGCACACCTACCTTTGTGATCTCACTTCACTTTAAAGAAGTAAAACCCTGAGAATCACGAGTGATGTGTCCAAGGGAGTTCTACGTGAGAAAGATGACACTGAACTCTAATCAGAGGGTCCATATTCAGAGAACGAGTCTTGGCCCTACATTCATTCACTGGGAAAGGTTATTCATTTGCATGTTTTTAGTTAAAATTGTTTAGAATAGGCACATATCATTTGCACCTTTCTCTGTTTCAATCAACTTTTTCACCAAGTACAAATGTCAGTCACATTGCAGCTTCTCAGCTAGAAGGGCTGCTTCTGTCTAAAACAGATTTACATGTGGTTAATCAGGAGGGGTAGTTTTGTGTTCAAGGGCAGGCGGAAAATTCAAAATGATATCGCTATATGGGATTACATTAAACTTCATAAGGTTGCAAAAGACAGTTGCATAATTTCAGGATAAGGAAAACTGGCCTCCGAGCACTGCAAGCGAGTATTTGCAGGGAAATGGGACTCTGGGTAAAGGGTGGGTTGGTTATGAGCAAAGTGACTCAAAATAGCACGTAGCTTTGGTTTGGCCAGTGGGGTGGCCCATCCTGGCTGTAAGTGAGATGAGATGATATAGAGATTATTCTGCAGGCAACGGGAGGTCATTAAAGGCATCCATGGTGGAGCTACAGGGGGGCAAGTCTCGGTTCAAGCTGAGGGTGCTCCTGTTACCAGGGAGGGTGTCTGAGAGTCCACGTAGGCTTTCTTACCAGACGTGAAGTCCCCAACGTGAGTCCGGGTCAGGAGCACTTAGCCTGTTTTCGTGCTACGGACGCCTTTTGGCAAAACCTTCTCAAAACACTGTTTTTAAATGTATAATATAAAATATACAAGATTTCAAAGAAAACAAATAGTATTTTAATAATTACGAAATAATGAAAAAAATACATTTTTAACACATAGTGGTCTGTGGGTTTCATTCTGAATACGTGACTAATACATGACTAGTGATGGGTGTGCTTGACGAGCACAGTGAGGATATATAGATGTCTGATATGAAACTATGCGTAATTTCAGTTAGGGACAAAGTACCAGGTACTTTTTGCTTGCATTCATCATTGAAGGAAGTGGAAAGGGAGGTGCAATTTTATTTGTTTCCCTGTCCAAATTCATGGACTTTCTGAATTCCATTATTCAAATAGGAGGTAGTCAGGTTTATAGGAGTCTACAAAGTATCATGAAAGGTTTTGAGTGACAATGACTAATCAGAAATATTCAGAAGACTCAGTAATCTATAGAGAGTGGCTAATATATACATATTTTTTTTCCCCTGAGGTTTTCAGGGCATTTCAGTAGAGAGGATTTAGGAGAGACTTTCTTTCCCTAAATCACACATTTCTAAAACATTAAAACTTTTACAAAAAACATGTTTTATTATTAAAAGAAGAAAAATAATGTGAAAAATTCAATTAAAATAATCTTATATTTAAAAATAGAAAAAAGAAAGAAAGAAAGAAAAGACAAGACAGAAGGCCCAACCTGTCTTTTCATCAATTAGGGAAACATTAAGTAGATTATGGTGGTTCCTACCTCAGAATACCAAAGTGTTTGATAAGGTTGTACTTTTGAGGGCTAGAAAAACCAAACCTTAATGATGTATACGTATTCATTGAGCTCTACATTTGAAATGTTTCACTTCATTGTATATAGGTTATATTTCAATTTAAAAAAAAAAAAGTTAAACACAAACAATTAAATCTTGAAAGGGGAAAAATCAGAGGTGAGTAAGCAGGAGGGCAGGAAGTGGGAATTGATGCCACAGACGAAATGACAGGAAGAACTGGGGAAATTTAATTAGAACAGGAAAATTAGGGGTTACGGGGGAGTTTATGGAAATAATTGAAAGGTTGTCATGCAAAATAGGTTAAAAAATTAAAGTCAAAGCGCCAGGCAAACATGTTGCAACTCAAGGATGCAACTCAAGGGTGACAATTTAGGTTAAGTTGGTTTCCTCCCAAAAGAATCACTTGCCTCAGTGACGTATTTAAGGAAAGACTAGAAGCTGCGACTCACAGGTTTCTAAAGACCTCCTTAGTAGGCGGAATCACTGAGATCCTTTCCAGTTCAGCAATCCCCGGTTCTTTGGGGATTGGTGTGGGCTACTAGCATATTAAGATTCCTGAGAGGTCTGTTTCTTGAAAAGCTCCAATGTACTCTCTTTCTGGAACTCAGATTCATCTGCGTGAAAGAGGATAAAAGTAACGTGCTCTCCGACTCCCAGGCTCGTACAGAAGCCAGTCATCGCTGCCTAGATATTACAAGCCTTGCAGACAGCAATCTCTAAAGAAGTATGTGCTAAGAGTAAACGGGAACTAAGTCTCTAAAATCTGAGGAAATTCAATAAATAGTTTTATGGTCATCATCTGGGGTTCAGGAATTGCCAAACATTTGTACATACAATTTTTTGAAATTGAAGTATAATTGATTTACAATATTGTGTAGTTTCAGGTGTATAGCAAAGTGATTCAGCTATACATTTATATATTTTTTCAGATTTTTTTCCATTACAGGTTATTACAAGATATTTCAACACAGCTCCCTATGCTATACAGTAAATCCTTGTTATTTCTCTATTTTATATATAGTGGTATATATCTGTTAATCCCATAATCCTAATTTATCCCTTCCCCAAATAATTTTATTAAGTAGTAAAATCTAGTGTTACAGTGTATCCTAAAATGAATTGTAATTGAAGACTGAAAACTTTACTTGAATATTAATATCAGCAATGAACTTCCAAAATTTTGGGCAGGATATTCATAAAGTGTACATCCAATTATTTGCTGCAGTATTTAGGTTGGTTTGACAGATCTGAACTGTCTAGAGTGGGATATAGCTCAAATGGTAGAGTGCATCCTTAGCATGCACAAGGTCCTGGGTTCAATCCCCAGTACCTCCTCTAAAAATAAATAAACCTAATTACCTCCCCCACCCTGCCAAAATAAAATAATTAAATAATGCAATAAAATATACAAAAATAAAACATAAATTAAAAATGAACTGTCTAGTGTTTGCTACATTGTATGAGATGTCATACTTGTATACATACACATATATATATGCATAATTGTGATTCAGTTGGGCTAGACATTGACAGAAAATAAGGTAAAATTTTGAAATTCTCCTAATGTCGGTATTATTTGCTGATCCATTCAGCTTCTTAAGTAGTAACATAGTATTGTTTCAATAGCAGTTCTTAGACTAGATCAAATTCGGATCGAAGAGTAAGGTCACAGTGACGAGATTCAAAATGTGTCAGATGTTAAACCATCAGGGATTTGGGAAGATGGAAAGACGAGACTTCTGATGTGACCTGATGTAGCTGAGTAACTCACAAAGTCACAAGTCAGTTTGTGACTATAAAAGAGACATCTGATTGGATTGTCATGCTCTAGGTTTAATGGAGTGTTGCAAGGACTTTGACACAAACCATTACCCACTATTTACTTATTCAAGGCAGAAACCTACTGGAAAATTGAGTGAAATTATCCATACTTTAACAGCTTTGAGCAGATTGCATTATGATCAAGATTTCTAAAACACACCTTTCCGAAGACCTAGGCATTAAATACTATTGAGTTCTGTTAGAGTACTTTAATTGTCATGTTTTACAAGGTTGTTTCTATCCCTGGAACATGAAGTAACATTGTGTGATTGTGGGAGAACTTAATACCGGCAGTTGGATCTGTGATTTGTCAGTCACTGTGCTATTTGGAAGGAAACTGTTAGCCCAGAAAGTCAGTCAATTTTCACACTGTTCTTTTCTCAACAGTCCTGTTTTACTTCCAAATTCCCAACACTTGTTCTTTATTTGAGTTCCTCGGGCAGAATTACATAGTAAGCCAAACATGAATTTTCTTGTGTTTTAGGCTAATTGAAAGAAAGCTTTTCAAATAAGACATAATAGAACTCGCAAACTCAGTGAACAGTTCAGGTGCTATTTGTTTTTAATCAGTTGCTAACATTACATGGGAATGTGCTTAATCAATTAAAGCTGTGTTTAAAATGGTCTTTTCAGAGTGATGGAAATGTTAGCTCTTTTGATTGTGCTGGTGGTTTCATAGCTGTAGCATCTATCAAAATTCATCAAATTGTACATCTGAAATAGATATAGTTTACTGTCCAGAAATTAAACCACAAGAAAGTTGTTTTAAAAAATTGTCTTTTCAGACCCTATAAGGTTATAATGTACAACTAAAATGGAAGAAATCGACAAATATTAGTGTAGAATTGGAAGGGAAAATTTTTAAAAAATATTAATAAAATGTTTTCCAAAGACTCTTTTAGCCAAAACATTATATAAACTGCTTTACTGACAAATGTGGTATGTACATTATATTATACTATCCTTTAATTAATGAATATAATATATAACAACAGATTTTTATGACGTTTTCCTTAATTTTTCAAACTTGCATATTTTTATTTGCTTTGAAGTATCTTTGAAGAAGAGTTTTGCAAAAATGAACCAGTTTAATAATAAAGAACTGCTGATGATCTAAAATTTAATCACTAGTACTATGCTGTTTGTCCCAGAATAATCTTTTGATTCTAGTTTCCTCATCGTTTGAGAGTCTGGCACACATTGTAAGATAAAATTAAGTTTTTCATCATCCAGTCTAGTGGTATCAAGATGGGGCCTAAGGTTAATCATATCAGTCAAATACCCAACTTGAGACAAATTCCACTGGAAAGCTCTTCAAACATCAGCAGTGACATTTGAGGTAATTGCCAAGCTCAAGCACCAATTTAAATGAAAGGCTACCTCCGTCTGCTATGTTCTCTTTTCTCTAGTCGAGCATTATAATGTTAAAAGCATCAAAGTACTATAAGGTGAATTAATAATGTGGTATTTTATTGATTGCCTATATATTCATTGGAGAACTCCATTTTCAGCCTGGAGATTTTATGGAAAGACCATTTCTAAACATATATTGGGCAAAGTTCTGAAAGCTGTTGTGTTTTAAAAATGCTGTTTACAGGGCAGTAAATTCTGAAGTGCTCTTTAGTCTTTGAGCCATGTATTCTGCTTCTAAAGTTGCACTCATCACAAAGTTTTTCAGACAGGGCCGCCTAATGAGCCTTCAAATGGCTATTAAAGCCATAATCCAGGAGATTACAAACAGGCTACTATCTCTTAATATATTCTGGTAGACTGAATGGGAGCAGCTGGGAAGAAACTAACTGAAATGTGACTTACACCGTTGACAGGTTAAGGCTTTTTATATGAAACAACTTGATAGGTGTTTAATAGATATGACATTTTACAATAAGCTATTTTTATACTTTTAATATGTTGATAGGCTCCAGTTAGGGATTATATAAATTTAGTGCATTCACTAATGAAAATAGGATGTATATGAAGAAAGGAAGACTAAAATGTACCATTCCAGACCAAGAAATTAAGCAGCGAAATAGGGAGAAAGAGGAGGGAGAGGTTTTGCCTTCAAGCTGTTGTTGTGGGAAGTGACTGGGTAAACAGGTACTTGTCACTGAAGCTGTATCTTGCATTCCTATCATACCCAAAGGCTGGGAAAACATCCTCTCAAATTAAGGTTTGCGGGCTGGCCCCACCCTGATTTGAGTTCTGGACTGGTTTTCAATGCCAAGTGTTGAAATGATAGAGTGGATGCTGTACTTTCATGTCATAAATAATATTTGTGTAATTTCCCGATTATGAAAGTTGTATACGTTGAGAGTACAGTGGATTAAACATGGAGGAAGCCAACAAGAAAATCCAGCACAGCCCTAAACCCACCCCCAGTGTTTCATCTTGCTGCAAGTCATACATATAATTATTTTACTTAAAATAATTCTTCTAAGATTTGCTTTGATTTTAGTTGTCTAAAGGCATGTTGCCTCTCCAGGACAGTAAGAGGGCAGTGAGGGGACTTCCACACAAGGGATGGCATCCTGGTTCTTCACCGTTCTCACTAAGGTGTGCTGTGTGCTGTATCTTCTAGAAACTCCTGGGCTGGCCCTAGAGGTGTTTTTGTTTGTTTGTTTGTTTGTTTGTTTTATATGTAGAATGCTTGTACATCAGTTAAAATACCTCCAGGTGCAAATGGTAATCCCTGATTAAGAGACATGTCGACCAAGAAGTCTTCCTTTACTTCACTTAAAGGTCAGTCACCTTTAAGGATGGTTTGTGGGATGGTTTAAGGCCTTTGGGTTCACTTCCTTCCAGTCTTCTCCAGATTGTCTCAAAATGGATGTTGCTGCAAATGTTGTGGATTTCCACAGCCCTCCCTAAAGGTGGGAAGACAGTGTGGTGGGGACGGAGGGACACCTTGGGATGGGACAAGAGTTCTCCTCTCATCAGAGAAGAAGGTCTTTCCAGGAAGACATCCAGATGGCATCTCTGTAATTGGTCAGAAGGGGGCCTGACCCCATTCAAACTGGGTAAACTGAGGCAAAAGGGCAAGAGAGGCTTGTAGAAAAGGACAGTGCCCACCAAAGCTCACCCTCCTGGCTCAGCAGATGGTCATCAGAGCCATGTCACGGTCCTAGTCCCTGTCAATTTACCTAACCACAAGCTCAATTTCTGTTTCCAGCTTGATTTTTCTTTAACAAATGAGAAAGATCTTCCAAAACTTAGAACAATAAAAATATCTCAACTGACTTTTTTCAGAACTCCTTATTTTATACTGTCCTACTTACTATTTCTTGAAATGTAAGAAATAAGTATGAATGAATGAGAGACTGAGTGAAACCTCTAATTACAAAAAAGATTTAAGGTTTTTTTTTTTATAAATCTATGTATATTTAATAAAATAGTGAAAAATTAAAATGACAAATGGTGGAGACTTAAGGGTTGAAAAGTAAAGTTCTACCAGGCATAAAAATGATAAAATTGGAACACAAAAGGTGTGCCAAAGACTTCGATACATTTGTTTGGAGTGTGCCACAAATTTTGCTTTAAATTTCTTAGCACAATACACTTATTTAAATAATTGTAGCTTGATACTGAGATTGGTAAGATTTCTTCCATGAATTCCCACTGAGATCACACTACTTAAAATGGATCTCATCCTTGGTAACATTCTTAGAATAACCATTACTTAAAACGTCTATTAAGACATTCTCTTAAGACATCTCCTAATATTAGGGTTCCAATAACCTTCAAATAGGGACCCTTTTGAAAGAGAAGTTAATTATATCAACACGACAAGTGTCATGGGGACCATCCTGGACCATCCATGACATAATGTTGCCCTTCCAGTCCCAGATGGAGCCATCACTTAAGAGGAAATATCTCACATACTACTATATATATATAACATAAACAAGGACCTACTGTACAGCACAGGGAACTATATTCAATATCTTGTAATAAGCTATAATGGAAAAGAATCTGAAAAAGAATATATGTGTAACTGAATCTCTTTGCAGTACACCTGACACTAACACAATGTTATAAATCAGCTGTGCTTCAATAAGAAATAAAAATACAAGGAAACATCTCTAGGCCATTCTTGCCCCTAATCCCCACAACAGATGTTTCAACCCTTTAGTATTCTCTCTAAACTCTGCAACCCGCAACCCACCTTGCTGAGCTGGGCACACAGCCTCATCTCTCACTTCAAGTGTGAAACTAAAATTACTTGGCAGCACTCCTTTCCCAGGACTCCCCCTTCCTCTCCAGCTGCCATCTCCAAGCTTTCTCGCATCCTCTCCTGTCAGAATGTCAGTAGGCCTTAGCTCTCCATTCACCACTGTCACCTCTTTGAAGAAGCTTGGCTGGCTCTGAAGCAATGGACAGAGTTTTCTAGGTTCATCTTCAATTCCTTCCCTCCCTTCTCTGCTCTGCTGGCTACCATCTAGCTTTTGCCTCTAACTCTCCACAGAAATTCCAAGAAAGCCCACCCATGCCAACTCAAGGTCCCCCTCTGTCATGTAGCATTCTTGGTAACTCCCTCCTTTAAACCCCTCCTTTCTTCATCTTCTGTCCTTCTGCCACACCACACCCTCTGCTCCCACTCTGTCTTCTCCAATCACATCTTCTGGTTTTCCACCCTGGAATTTCTTCTGCTTGTCCCTTATATGTGGCATTCAACACAGTCAGTTCTGCCTGGTGGTTAGAATGAAGACCGAGTCCAGATCATGTGGGGTTTCGTTCCTCCCTGTGCCATTTACTACACATGTGACCTTGGGGGAATACTTTATCTACCTGGTTCTCAGTTATTTGAAACTTAAAAAGGATGCTAAGGATGTACTTATCTCCTATGCCTGCTGTGAAGATTAAGCAAATCAAAGTACATTAAATACATAAGGCAAAAAAAAATGGAGGCTTCTAAATTTTTTTAAAAAATAAAATACATAAAGCACACAGAGCTCTATATAGCTATTAATTTAAGAACAAAACAAACAAAAACCAGATTTTTCCCTCTTAATTCTGTTCTCTTTGTTGCTAATCTTTCTGGATGAACTAATTGTCTCAAATGGCTTCTTCTGTCAACTAGAGACAGATACACTGGGCCACCCGCTCCAGCCCACACCGCCTCCTTGAGCGATAGATTCCAGCTGATGAACAGGCATCTTAACTCACCTCCAGAATGAACGTAGTTCCCCCCACCGTCACCAGAACTGTTAGTCTTTTCTTAGTATCTTTCTTGGCAGAAGGTGTCCAAATGCACCAGCTGGGATCTCGGAAATCATTTTTCATTCTTCCTCCTTCCCAAATCTGATCAGTCATCAAATTCACTGGCATCACATCTCCTGCATCTCTCACCTTCCTTCCATTCCCTCGGCCCCTCCCTAAGTCCAGACACTCACTAAGTCAGCCCTGGGTTATGAGATCAGAGCCTCATTTGTCTCCTGTCTCCTGGCCTCCGATCTTATTCCTCTGTGCTTCATTCTCCATCTAGCTACTGCGGGGATTTGACCTGACTCGAGAGCTGATCAGATTACTCCCCTTTTAAAAGTGATTCATAGATTCCTAATAGTCTTTAGGATGAAGTCCAAAGCCTTTAGTATCGCTCGTCTGATCCTTCGTAATCTGCGTCCTCTACTCTTACAGCTTCATTTTTTGACACTTCTTCCCTTGAAATGTACTCTTCAACTAAAGTCATGCACATATGGAATCCATAGGTTCTAATCCTACTGAATTAACTTCCAAGTGAATTTTTATTGAGACTGTTGTCTCCAGCTGATACAGTACACCAAATTATTGCTTGTCTAAATGTTTATGTAGCACAATTGAATTGTGAACAGTTCACTTTGCATTTTTTATTTACTTGAAATAGTATCATTGGGAAAATTATCTTGTGTGTTAATTTTATACTTGATATTTGATTTATTAATTAGGCATCTCAATTATCAGAGTACTTAACACATTCTTTCACAAAATTAAAATTTCTAATTCATTTTTCTTCTAGCGTAAGATTTGTGTTGTACCTGTCACTTCTTTCAAGTATTTTTTTTTCTGGGTAGAATTTTGGAGATTAAAATTTTACCATGTTTAGGTTTAGCCCTTATTAACATTTTAATTTTATTCATTATGATTTCCAATATCATTTATTATGAATAGAATAAAAAACTTATTCTATATATCTTCATTTAATTCAAAAGACCGCTATAAACAGTCCTTTCAGGTGTTCCAACGTTGTCCAGGGTGGTGAGATGTTCTGCTGTGTTGATAATCTATCTCTTTTGCATGTGTCCTGCTGTTTTGTCTGACACAAACTTGCCATCCATATTTTGGCAGAACACAGGGCAAGGAACAGGGTTAGAGAGACAAGGTCAAACTATCGAAATAATGCAGTCCAAATGGTGGGTTGGAATGCAAAAGCACAAATGTCCCTTTTCTGTATTTGCTGTACTGTGGCTCTCCCTTGTTCTCGCCATCACAAGTTGTTCTCTTCCTAGAATCTCTCTGGTCAGTTAAGACTCATACAATTGAGAGTGAACAAAACTGATTCAAATAAACATAAGAAGAACATTCATCTATTTGCTATCATTAGAGATTTTCTCTCTCAACATCTATGACAAAAATCTCAAGAAGTGTTTCTGATTGGTCCACCGTGGGTCATGTGCTCACCCTGGACCAATCACTGTGGCAGGAGGATGGGGCATTGTGGTGGACCCTTCTTGCATTGTGTGCTCACCTGTGTAGCGGAGAGGCTGGGAGGTGGGAATGTTGGCTGGAGAGATGGTGGAGGAGCAATGCAGACAAAGAAGGATGCTGTCTCCAGAAAGAGAGGAATGAGTGATGGAGAAACAGCAACACCTTCTGCTTACCACTCCTATTTGCTCCCTACACACTTTATACATTTTCTCAGTTATTATAACAAAATACGGTAATTCTTTTGAAACTTGATTATCTTTCCCACTAGTTGAGACTACCTTTAAGTTGGGGAAAATTGTTCACTTTAAAAAAAAATGTATTTATATTTTTTATTTAAGTATAGTTGATCTACAGTGTTGTGTTACTTTGTTCACTTTTTTTTTACCTACTGCTCAGAAAAAAGCAAGTGATCAATCATATCTATGAACAAAGTAGGGGAAGTTTGGGAATTCATTGTTTTAAATTAGTTTATACCTGACCCACGAAACTCCATTATTAATTGAACAACTCTTCTCTGGAGAATTTTTTCATCTCAGATTCACTTGGCACAGTTGCATTTAATTTTAAGGATGACAGTTCCAACTGATCATGAAATGACTTAGTAGGAAGAAAAATTAAAAAATAAAGATGAGCCCCCACGTTTGACAATTTTTGAGCCTTAGAGAGAAAGTAACCAAGAAAGATGTAGCAATGAAGAGAGGAGAATAGAAATTATTTTTCTTTCCAGTTGCTTGAAATATTATGTACCACAAGGGACACCATCTTTTTGAAAGATAGTCTAGTAAAATGTTAAATTTGAGGAATGAAGGGGATAAGTTATCACCAGGGTTGATAAAAAGCAATGACTGTCAGCCATTTTAGACAGAGATAACATTTTTGCAACCATTTTAAGTCATTGCCACACGTAAGGTGAAGCCGCCTATGGAAACCACCAACAAAGGAATAAACCTGCCACCGGACGAGATTTACAGCCCTGCCAGGCAATGAACTCAAAGGTCACTCCTGAATTAAGTTACCTTTGTATGACTTTCTGTTCTGGGTGTGAAAATACACAGGCTGGTGAAATCCATTAAACTACAGCTGACAGCAAGAGGGGTTCATTAATTCAGGAGTGGGAGTAGGTTTGCCTTTCTGCAAAAACCTGGTGGGAATGTGATGAGCATGGTCTGGTTCTTGGCGCCAAATGGAACATTAAAATAGAAGACGGCTGTGGGAATAAAACCGGGGACTAGAACCTTTGCCTAAAAATAGTCTTTGCCTGAACAGGCTGCGGGGTGGCCAGGGAGAAATCACATTTGTCACAGTGCATGAGGGCTTTGTGATAATTACTTGGCGACAGGAACTTGCCAACCACTCCCAGTGTCCACTGGATAAATGCGGTTTCAGGGCAGTGGTTCCATCGCCGCAGGTGGTGGAAGCTGGCGTGGCTTTGCACTGAGTCTGGGTCTGCTCCGGGCTGAGGTCGGGTCTCCTTGTGCCGAGGAGGAATTCATCCTTCCCTGGAGCCAGAGCTTTGATAGTAACAGAACTATTCCATTTCCTCCCCTGAATGAAGTCTGATGCTGTGCCTCCATGGTTTACCATTTTAAGGGACGTGTTTAATGAATAGGTTGCTAAACAGGGGACTTGGGAGGCTGCCTGCTGTCACTGGTGAGAAGTGTGCCCCAAGATGGGAGGACACTGTCCTCCTTGCTGGTGGGCAGACCCCGTTCCCCACAGGATGCTGCTCTGCTGACTCCGGAGGGGCAAAAAGCTGTGCTTGTTCAGAGATGTTCTCGGGAGCAGCTTGAGAACGATGACCACGTGAGAGAAAACAAACAAGAGCTGAAGACAGCCATCAGAAGCCTCTCTTGCAAACCATCTTTTCCAGAAAGAGGGTGACGTTTTCCAGCTGGAGAGGGAGAGGGACCCTGTGGTGATGGATGAGTCTGAAAGCAGGAGAACCAGATTGGAGTGGAGGGCTTGTCAGGGGACACCTTCTAGTGAAGATCGAAGTCTCAACAGGCAGTTCTTTTTGTTGTACACGGAACAGCTCAAGCCAGGTGGACCTTCAAGTTCATTTCCTTACTGACATGGCTCTGCCCTTCAGGAATTAATCCTGGGGGTGCATCATAGACTCCCATAGCCTTCTGGAGGCAAGGAGGCAGGAACAGAGAGAGCACGGACATCTACAGCCTGGAAGGGGAGATCAGGGAGATCTAGGAGAGGGTCTTACTTTGGTTTTTAAGTGTTTTGCAAGTTAGCCAAGTCTGTATCAGGGCTGAACTGAAAAGCGAACATATTCCTTTAGCCTAGCGCATTAGGTTGCACTGGCAAAAGTGGAAGGAATTAGCCTCTGATATTTTCTGCCCCTGCTGTGCCTCTGGAAGCCTTCTGAGGCCAGTCCCGTAGTCACAGGTGTGGCCAGCACCCGCCACGTGCTCTGGATTTACTTCCCTCCTGCTCTGGGAGAGACCTCATTCGAGACACTTCCAGCAACGTCACCGCCCCACCGGCCCCTCTGCATTCATTCAGACAAGTTGAATTGCCTCTCACTTGCAAAATTCGCTCCTCGAGTCTATCTCCCTTTCTCAACTATCGCCTGTATGCGCAGACACTTAATCCCCGGACAGTTGGTCTGCGAGTGTGTGTGTTCTGGAGGTAGTAGGGGGTGGTGTTTTGAGATCTCAGAGATAACCCTGGACTATCTGCTCATCATAAAGATATTAACCGTGTAGAAGCACGTACACCATTTATCTTCCAACACGATGTCAACCCCATTTCCAGTTGCTGGTGGTATTTGGTATCATTTATCAGTCATTTTCTAGATTCATTTTAGATTTATCAGTCATTTTAATTGCTGCCAATCGGATGAAAGAAAACAGTTGTCTTCTTGTTTTGACTCGTATTTCTCTGAGAGCTGGTCAGTGTCTCTAATGGGCTTTTATATCATTCATATTTTTTTTCTGTGTGTTGCCTCTTCATATTCTGTGCCTAGTTTTTTATTGACTTACAGCAGCTCTCTACATGTTATGGATATTAATTCTTTATATATACGTGTGTGTGTATGTGTGTGTGTATGTACTTCCAGCTACCTATATATACTTGGGTAACAAACTACCCTAACACTTAGAGGCTTAAATCAACAAGATGTTGTTACCTCATAGTTTCTGAGTTGACTGGGTCCAAGCGTTGATGTTTTCATGTAGTTACAGTCAAGCAGCAACTGGGATCTGAGTTATCTAAAAGCTCGACTGGGCTGATCATCCAGGAGACTCCCACACAGGGTGGCAAGGTGATGCCATCTGGCCCTGGGAGCTATGCTGGGGGTTCAGTCAGGACTGATGGCCAGGGTGCCTCCATGTGTCCTGTCCACGTGGTTTGGGCTCTCGCAGCCTGGCGGCTTCTTTCTAAGTGCAAGTGTTCCAAGAGACAGGATGCTGTTGGCCAGTCTCTCTCGAATCCTAGGCTTGGAAAGTAGCATCACTTCTGCTCTAATCTGTTGTTCAAAGCAGTCAGGGAGCCCACCCAGATTCAAGGGAGGAGACAGGAAGAATACAAAAAAAAAATGATCCTCCTTAATTCACCCCAGTCCACTCTTTTACCACAAATTATTAACATATTTACATATTTCCCACATGCAAAATTAACACTGCCCCGGCCCTTACCACCACTTCCTAACCTCCCCTTCCCACCCAAAGGCTCACTTACACCGTGATAGCTTCGAGTTCAAGTTTAAGGGTCAGCGTTTTATCCTCTAAATCAGACCCAGGTGTGGAGGAAGCTTCTTGGGTATGGGCCCTCTCCATTTGAAGACCTGTAAACCAAAGAGACAGGTTATCCACACACAAGCACTCGATGTACGATGTTGGACAGGCGTAGAGAAACCACAAATGATGTTCGCTTTCAAAAGTGAGGAAAATGGGAGGCACATGGCCGTCACTGGGCCGCAGCAATTATGAAATCCAGCTGGGCATGGAGTGCCAATTCTTTGAATTATTCTGCTCCCTGGGAGTGATTCTCCATGGTTCTTGGCTTTGGGCCCTGGTTTCTTGTTTCTTCCTTCAAGTCATCTTTCTTTTTCCATCAAATACAGACTGTTACATCCTCGTGTTTCCTCTGCCTTCTTTCTGCCCATCGTAGTTTGGTGAAGGGGTAACCAAAGTCCCCCCGATTCCTTCAGTCCAAGCTGATATAATTATTTTAAAAACATCGTAGATCCCTCGTGTATCACATCGTAGTATGTGTCACTAGACACATACTCACATTTTTCTAATATAGGCTTTTTATTTGGGTCAAGAGTCAGGGTGCCATGGGGCAATACCCTTAAGGTCTTAGAAGACTTTTTGCTTAGCTGGCAGGATGTTTGGGGCATCTTCGTTCTTATAGAACGCATGGTCTAAGAGAGAAGATCTAAGAGTAATGGCCTTAAGATTATTCGAGGCCCTACTAGGCACATACATGAAAATCTGAGGGCCCAGCACAAGGTTGAAGCCACCCTATTAAAGTCTTTACACCGAGGCCATGCTTTGCGGATAGAACTCTGGATTTAATGTTTGTCCTGAAGCCATTTCTTTTTTCTTTTTTTCAGTCTTTTGTTATCTGGATCAACTTGGAATAAGAATTAGTTTAATTTTCTGTCCCAGTAAGTATTGCCTTTAATTTACTTTTTTTTTGAAATTCAGCTTGAAAACTGAACAGTTCTTCTTTATTCTAGTTCAAGTATCTATTCTCCTTATGTGTGATCAAAGGGTACAACAGACCTTTCAAGGGGAGAAGTGCAACGAATTGTGGTCATCTTGAATCTGCCACATAAATTAGTAATACTTAACCTCAAATTGTTCATTTCATCCTTTTTTTTTTTAAATGGCTTTGGGATTTTGTGTTTTGTACAGAAAGCCATCCATACCCTGAGATTCTAAAGAAAGACTCCTGTATCTTTCACTAACACATGGATTCTATTTTTTACTTGTTACCTCTTTAATCCATTTGAAATGTATTTTTGTGAATGGTTGGCGGTAGAAATCCAACTTTAGTTTTTCCAAGTAAGTACTGAATTATCCAACACCACTTACAAGCAATCAATTTTAAAATGTTTCAATTTTCATATCATAAAATTCTTTGCATACATAAATCTGTTTTTCATTCATCTATTCTCTTCTACTGATTTCATATTCCTGTACAAGTAAAACATTGCTTTACTTATATTGACTTATATTTTATTTGATTTTAAATAAATCCCCTCTTTCCAGTGGGAATCCAGATAAATTTTAGTATTAGTTGTCAAAATTTGTAAAGAGAAAATGATAAAATGTTTTAAAAATTGTGATATTATTATATTTACATTGAATTTTATAAATTAATTTATGGAGAAAATTGCTTTAAAATTTGTTCTTGGGTGTTTTTGTAATATTTTATTCAGGAATTTCTTTTTCTCTGAAGTTCAGAGAAATTTTCTTCTTTTTTTAAAAAATAATTTTCTTCTCTCATCACTTTTTTTTCCTCTTTTTATCTTTTTTTTTTCTATTTAAGTCTAGTTGATTCACAATGTTGTGTTAGTTTCAGGTATACAGCAAAGTGATTCAGTTACATGTATATATAGCTATTCCTTTTCAGATTCTTTTTCATTACAAGATATTGAGTATAGTTCCCTGCATAGTACAGGAGGACCTTGTTGTTTATCTCTTTTATACATAGTAGTGTGTATCTGCTGATCCCAGACTTCTATTTCACCCCCTGCCTTCCCCGTCTCTTCTTTTAGAAGACTTCTTTGATATATGGTTAAAGTATTGGATCTATCATTTTTGTTTTTTAACTTTTTCTCAAAAAATAATTTCACATTTCCTATACATTTTTGGAAGAATCACTTTGTTTCATATACTTCTGTTTATTTGATTCAACTGTTTTTCTCTGCTTCTCAGATCATTTAAAATTTTTTTAAATAATGTTTTTAAATTCTTGGGACATTGATTGACTTTTTTCTTGTCATATCCTGTTTAAAGTAATTACAGGTGATTTATCTTCCCAAATCTGAGATTAATAATTGCACTTATTTGAGGTTTTTTTCTTTCATTAATACTGCTTCAGGAATTATTTGCAACATATGCGATAGGAAAATAGGGCTTTGACTCATTATCTCACCTGTAGGATTTATTTTAAGTAAATAACCTGAAAAGTTCCAAAAGATATATGCACAAGGATATGTAATATCAACCTGCTGATTAACAGAAAGAAAGAAAATTAAAGAACTAAAAGTCCAATAATAGACATTTAGTTAAATATTTTTTAGTCTACCAATTAAAAAAATGGAAAAAAAACCCCAACATATATTAACCCAGAGAGGTGTGTATAATTTTGTAACAGAATCCTGGTGATAATCCCATATATATATATGAATAAAAATGTGGATTTCTATACACACATTGATTATGGTGGTTATTTCTGAGAGTTGAGATTAAGAAGAAACTTACTTCCTATATTAACCACTTCTATTTTACACTATTTGATATAGTTGTCAATCAACATGTTATTTTATAATCAGCAAAGTAATCAACTTATTTCCATTGAAAATTCAATACAACATTGAAAATTCAATACAATATGCTTGCTGTAAAAATATTCAGAAAATACATGAAGGTATAAAAAAGGAAGGGAAGGGAAGAATGACCCATAATTCTACACACTGACATATTCTGTCTTAACAGCTTAGCATCTGCCTCATTTATTTTCTGATGCATGTGTGCATTAGTGCACACACACTTACAGATGTACACACACGTACACACTACTGCACACACACACACACGTATTTACTCGAAGGACACATTCCCAACATAACTGTCTTACTTTTTCCTTTTTAATCTGGGTTTTGCTTAGCAGTGTTTGTTGTACATCCTTCCATGTCCATAAAGGCATGTTTGTATCTCGATAAACATAAACACATCATCGTCGTGATACTTTATTATCACAACAATTTCCACTCCTTTGAGGGCTTCTCACCTCCTTGTGTGATGTCCTGTTTGCCCCTGTGGGTCTCCCCACATCAGTGTGAGCCAATGTGCCTCATTCATCCCTGCTTCCTCCCTGCGTCCCGAGCAAGTCCAACACATGATGGATTCTCCACGTTGCCTGTTGAATGAAAGAGTGAATGAGCAAATGAATGAGTGACTCCATCAATCAGAGCCCGCTTTCCTGAGTGCGCTGGGGACCCAGTCATCACGTGCCTTTGGGAAGATCATACATTTCTCTGCGGTTAGTTGTCCATCTGCAAGCTGAGAGTAATAAATGCCACATCACAGGAAGTTTAACGGGATGAAAGAGATAATATTTATAAAATACTTAACTTCTTTAGAAGGAAAATCCCCGCCAAGCCCAGTGTGTACACTATTATCATTGGTTCCCCCGACCCCATCAATCACTCAGAGGATCCTCTGGCTTGTGCTCGTTCTCAGCAGCTGTGTTTCTAACAGTTTTTTCCATTAACGTATTCTGGGAAGTGGAGATGGATACTCTGCTGTGTGAACATCACACCTTCCTTAAAATCGCAGCGTGTTCTACACTAATTAAAAAGGTGATATTTTTTAATCCTCCCAACATCTCGCTGAGATCGGGGAGGGAAGCTGTTATTACCCTAACTTTGCAGCGAGGGAAACTGACAGGGAGACACACTCACGCAGCACTTGATGGAAGATGATAACGGGGCAGAACGCGACTTGGAATCTTTGGGTTTCTATCTGTAAGCTGATGAGTTCACAGTAAAATCACATCTTAGAATGCAAGATAGTTTTTTGAGTCTGTGGGAGGAGGAAAAAACCCCTCCTTTTTGCCCCAAAACAATATTATGTCCTGGAAGTAAAATACTGACTATGAAGCTGTTCAGATGATATATTTTTTTTAATTACTAATTTTATTAAATCACCATTCCTTCCCTCTCTTTTCTGGAGGTACTGGGGATTGAACCCAAGACCTTGTGCATGCGAAGCACGCACTCTACCACGGAGCTATACCGTCCCATCCCCCTCAGACAATAATTTGCATCAAGGAAACTGCCAGGTTATAAAGCCTTTTATAAAAAGCACGTGGAGGGAAGGTGAAAGGGGCTGGCGATCCTTTACACGTGGGGCTCTCAGCTTGGCATGAAATCTCAAAATGTGTATGGTGCTGTGACTCACATGTAAGGCTGAGATTGTGACTGTTTGAGATGCTAAAATTAAAGCCGTCTTCTGTGGCATTAGACGTCTTCTGTCTTATTTTTCTCAGTGACTCAATTGCATTGCCTGTGTAACAAACAGGCTAATAAAATAGGCTGATTTCTCTGTTAGTTACAACATTTACTGAGCCCTGATGATGTACCAACCCCTTGTGGATGTTGGAGAGACTGAGGTGAACAAGAAAAGCAGAGCCCCCTCCTCGGGAAACCCACACTGCAGTGGGAGCTACAATGAGCAAACAGCAAGCAGGATAATTAAAAGTCATCTGCAATTCCCATCGTGATAAGAACCACGACGTCAACAAAGCAGCGTGGAGTTTGGAGAGTGATGGAGGAGGTGAGTCAGAAGGTGGCTCTGGAAGAGGGGCCCTTGCAGCAGAGGTCTGAATCTCAAAGACCAGAGCCACCCGCAAAGCACTGGGAAGCCCTTTTCCAAGCAGACGGAACAGTTTCCTCGGCCTGAAGGGCTTTTCTGTTTCTCCTGCATCTTTCAAGACGAGCCCACAGGGAACTGTCCACCTTTTCCTCCTTAATGCTCTTCTGGCACATCTGCTTTTTCCTTTCTTCCAGGTCCTCTCCAGTGACTTAATGCGGCCACAGGCTGTGGATGCTCCCCACCCGGAGCCCCTCCAGTTCCTGGTGTGCATGGCACCTAGCAGAGGGCCAGACACCCAAGCTTCTCCACAAAGTTCCCCTAAAATCCGCAGAACACAGACTTCTGTTTTGGCCCATGCCTCATCCGTCCCTGCTGATTCTGAAACCGTGACGTGCCCCATGAAAGATTTAATCAGCCGTCGGCCGTCTCGCTGTTGGAATGAGCCTCCTAATGCTTCCAAAGTTCTTCTTATCTTGTTTTATTTGCCCAGTTTCTGTTTGGCACCAAGCTGAGGACGGGACGCAGGCAACACCTTACCAAAACAATGAATTCTTCCTGGAACGTCAGCTTTCTGGAACGTGCTCTTGGCACCGTGTGGGGGACATTTCAGCCCCCGGAGGGAGATGAACTACGTTTTATGCACTCAGGGCACATCCCTCCCTTTCTGGGTCTCAGACACCTCAAAGAACACAGGAACTGGACCACAGTTGTCTCTTCTGGGGCCAAACAGCAGCTGCTGAATCGCAGAGGCAGCCAGTTTTCTGGAAAGACTGTTTCTAATTTCTGTATCTCTCTTCACCGTTCTGGCTTTGTTTGGAGAGTGAAGAAAGTCTCTAAATAGTTTGAAGCCCAGGGTCCTTCGTGGCATTGCCGGGTCTTCTCTCCTTTCACTGAAACATCAAACAACCCGCGAATGTTTGCCGGTGGGGCATTTTCTCTTCCGTCCACATGCAGGAGGACGGGGAATCGCTCAACAAACGGGTCCTCTCCCAGCTTCTGTCACAGGTCCTTCCGCAGTGGAGGCCTTCTGATCGCCGCAAGAGACCCTCGTTTGGAAAACGCAGTCACCCCAGGTGGGGTAGCTCAGAGACGCAGCCTGGGAGAGAAGGGGCTGGTCTCACGTTCAGGTTCGACCAGGTGCAGTTAGGGCTCAGCATGTGCTGCCCACATCCCCCGTCAGGTGCTCCCGGTAAACGATAGTTAAGTCACGGCTTTGGGGCACTACGGTGTGACTCTCACGAATGGGCCAACTCGATTCGTCAAAACCGCACTCCAACAACGCTTTGATCCCGCCTGCAGCCCACACCTGCCGTGCTCTGGCCCGGCGGCCTGCTGGAGGGTGCAGGCCCCGCCCCCGCATCACCCCACCTTGTGCCCGGGGCACACATCCACCTGTTGCCCCAGCCTGTGTCCCCTGGCTTTGATCTCCAGGCACTGTGGCAGCCATCGGCTGTGACAGAGTTTTGGTTAGGCCTCATTGCCTTGGAATGCAAGTCTCAAGGATTCTGCCCCTGGAAATTTGATAACGAGGTAGTACACATTCCGGGAGGGCAGGCTGGCATGTCGGGACGTTCCAAAGATGCTGTTCCATAACTTCATTCTTCTGGGGACTGGCCAGCAGTGATGAGCAGCCCGTAAGTCTAGGGACCGAAGCATCTTCGAGAGGACAGCGTGAACTCATTCCCACGCCCAGGTTCATTACTGCCTGGATACGGCTGCACTTTGCAAAGACAGTCACTGTGCAGTATCTCCCTCAGGGTTCTGAGTCAGTAGGCTCACCTCTGTCTCTGCAGGCAGGTGGGAAATCCATATAAAAATTGGGTTTGTAGGTGTTATAAGGGGCTAGGAATATTTTTATAAGAAGGAAAACACAGTTGACCCTTATTTAAATTGCATCTCTGGCTGCATATAAGGCCAAAGCTTTTTAAAAACAATTTTAAACGGGCCACCTAAAATGTTGAGTCATTTGCCAAAAGCCACATCTGACTCAAATAAGCAAATCTGTTGTATGTAGCCTGTGCATATAAAACAAAATCCAAATGCCAGCGCGCACGCTTTCATGTTGTTCAGCTACAGCAGTCCGTATCTTATTTGTGTGTACCTTTGATGTCTATTATGTTATGTCGTCTGAAGTGATTACACTGCTTTCATTTAATAAAGTTTTTAAAAGTTGTTTCAAGTCTCTGAATGGAAAGACCAAAAAAATAAAAAAAAAAAAGGCTGAATTCTTATTTGCCACATCTCAGCTTTTATGTTGGAGGCAGCCGATGTCGAAGCCCTTGGTCTAAACAATTTACAGTTTTCTGGATTAGGATCGTGTGGGAGAAAGATGAAAATCTTCAAGGCAACATTACGTAAACGGTCCTGCCACTCACGAATAAATTAGATATTTGCAGACTCTAACTGCTGGTTACCCTGGGGATTTTCTGAAGTGGGGAAAAGGTGAGAGTCCCTGGGAGAGTTACTGGAAGCAGAAAGAGTAAATCTACTCCCCGAACTGAGTTGCCCGCAAAGGCAAATACGCCCTCTCACTGAAGTGAGGAGGGAGCTCAAAGCTTTCAAGCTGTTTGAGGCGAAAACAAACCCATTGGCTGTCCGTGTGCTGATAGGGGCAGTAGGAAGGGCTCAGGCCGCTGACAGAGCAGTTCTCCGTGAACTTGACTATTATTTCAGGTTTCTATCTTTTCCTCTTCGATAGGAAGATATTAAAAGTAAGTCGCTGGCAAAAAGGACAGAAAAACACAGAATCTCTGAAATTGCAACCAGGGCAAATTTTTGGCCAACAACCTGGATGTCTGGTGCTTGTCATCCATGAGCAGTTTGCAGAATTTCCTCTCTTAAAGGGTTAGAAAATGCTGGAATGTTGTGGAAGATTTCAGGACTATCTTAGGAGTATAGAAATTTACAAACTCTTAAAATACCATATGATATCACTCATATGTGGAATCTTAAAAAAAAAAAGACACTAATGAACTAATTTACAAAATAGAAACAGACTCACATAGAAAATAAACTTAAAGTTACCGGGGGAAGGTGATAGGAAGGGATAAATTGGGAGTCTCAGATTTGCAGATACTAACTACTATATATAGAATAGATCTACAAGTTTTTTTCTGTATAGCACAGGGAACTAAATTCACTATCTTGTAGTAACCTAGAATGAAAAATAAAATGAAAATTAATATATGAAATAAATGAAAAATACATGAATAAATGAAATTGATACAAAATTGTAAACTGACTATGCTTCAATTTAAAAAAAGGGAAAAAAAAAGAAATTTAAAAATTTGCAAACTCTTAAGAGTTTGTCTTTGCTGGAAGAAATTCCATGAGAACTTTGAACGCGAGGATTACCGACATATACCAAAAGCTTTCCTTTGCTTTCCATGTGCAGAAGCCACTTAACAATTTTTAGAACGATTATCACTCACATATTTATTTCTGGTAGGATTTACAGTTTATAATCCCCCTGTGCTTCAGCTCAAAATATAAATGATTTGATTTCCCCACCGTCACACCACGTCTGTCTGGCATGTGTTTGTTTCCACATTAAGATAATTTAACAGCTAAGAACATAAGGTTAGCTCTCCCTAATTTGGGATATGGAAGACCAAAAAGAGACACAATGGCCTTTTTTTCCCACCAAAACATTTCACAGGTCAGAGCTTTATTTAGAGGGTGGGCGAGCGGTTGCACAAAACGCTCGTGGAATTCAAACACTTTAATTTTGGGAGGGTTGCAACCCAGGTAGTCATTCTTAATGTTACTTTGCTATTTATTAAAATATTAAAAATATTCCGCCATTACTGTCACCATTTTGTCACAGGCCCCGCCCTTCAGTCTTACTGCTCTATTTTTCCCCTACCACCATCAGCATGCTTTTGCTGCAAACCAAATCTGATTATGTTGCACTTTCTGAAGGAGAAAATCTTCAGTGACTCTCCGGTAGCCTTGAGGGATGTCCTGAAATACTGGGCTCTACAAACCCCGCCGGGGGCCTCCCACCCGTCTCTCCTGGGGGCTCTGCACTGCTCTGTCCATTCTCCCATCACGTCCAAGGGACACCTACTCCCACTTTGTATCTAAGACAGCTTCCTTCTTCTGGAACAATCTTCCCCAAACCTTTGTTAACTCCTAACCATTCTCAGGACCCAGCCCCGGAACCCTCATCACCCTGGCCCCCATCTCCCTCCTCAGAACGCCTTTCCTGCCCCTCCCTGGCTGGCCTGGTGCCCCCTACGCTGGCCTGACTCACCCGCACGCAGAGCAGAGCTGTGATTGCTGGGTTTTAAGCCAAGTCCTGCCCTCAGTCAGGAACCCCTGCTGGCACGCAGTGGGGATTTTATTCTTCGGGTCCAGCATTTCCCATGGCCTGGCACATAGCTGGGAATTTTTACCAAAAACATGATATTTGTATAGAAATTGGGGTCTAGAGATACGTTCTTCACTTTTTTAGGGATTGGGGAATTCATTAGTTAAATTTGTATGATTTTATCACAGAGTAATTTTTATTTTCTCTTTTATGGCAAAAAACAGGGATGTTTCAGAGAAGCTAAGCCAGTTTTGAACTTGCCTGCATGTCTCATAGGATCCTGCTATGACTGGCCGCTTGTCTTCGCAGAGAAAACACGAGGGACATTTTTGACTTGAGCGGCCTACCTGGGCGGGAATGGAATGTCCTCGAAGACTCCCAGGCGTGGGTTGACCCGAGCGGGCACGTGGCATTGGAATAGAAGGTAGGAGTCCACACTCAGTGGCTGACTAGCCTCCAGGGTGCCGGGCCCTGAAGGTTTGGGGTCCAAACCTGCTCCCGTCCTTTCCCAACCCCAGCAGGTGACCTAACGACCCCTTGTTTGCCCGATGGGACAAACGATTCTCCCTGGACGGGGTTGGTGTGAGACCCCTGTGGGTTAGTCCCCAGGAAGCACTTTGGTCCCTGATGCGTGGTAATCGCTCACCCACGAGAGCTGTCACCATCCTCCCTGTCGTCACTTCTCCAGCTTTACCCCCTTTTGGCACGACTCCGGCCTGTGCGGGTACAGACAGGTTCCCCTTGGTCCCTGAGTGTCACCCCGAGTTCTAGCAGCACCCCTGGGCAGCCTGCCGGCGCTCTGACAGCCCACCTGCTGGTCGAGCTTCAGTGTCACTCTCCAATGTGATTTGGGGCGTGCCCGCCTTCGGGATGGTGCTGACCCGAGGGGGGAAGGGGGAGCCTGAGACTAGGCGAGGTGTCTTTTCTTGTTTCCTGTTTAAACCCCAAGTCCTGCTCTGCTCGGGAGCAAATCTGGAGCTCATCGGCTTTAAGGAAAAGAAAACTAGGTTTGTGTCGCTGAGGTTTTTACCCACAGACACCTAACCAGCCCCAGAACATCTCTTAACGACCTGCAGACTGAGGTGGACAGGCGTTTCTTCCATCACTTCCTCAGGGTGTATCTGTGGACCAAGGCGTTCTCACGGAGGGGGTTCCCACAGAGGATTCCAGATGAGACCCCTCTCAGTGAACCGCGTTTTTTCACAGAAAGCGAACCCTCTAACACACTCCCCATGGGGGCATCTCAGCACGTTGTAAAATTATTAGTTGCTGCAGCCCTGCAGGGGCAAAGAATAAACTAGGACCAAGATTTATTTGAAGAGGTCTGTGTGTAACAAATTTCCATAGTAACAAAAGTTTAGCAAAACTGGTGTCATGGTTTTGATCCTGAAAGACAACTTTGGCTTAAATGTTAGAAAAGAAAAATATGTAATTCCAGTAAAACCATGCTCTGGAAATTTTTTTTTAAGAGATTGAAAAAGAAATGATCTACCGCTGAAAGGCCCTTCCTGAAGGTGGTTCTTACTTGTCTCATGAAACCGTGAACTCTGCTGTGTGACAATCTAACCACACAGACTGCTTATTAAAAAAATTTTTTTTTGCATTTTCCCTTAAAGCCAAGAAGGAAGGCAGCGAACTGATTGATCTTAACTTTGCTCCAAAAAGTTTCTTTTGGAAATTATAAGGATGCCACAAACTCTCAAAATCCATGCTAGCTTAACTCTAGGCCGGCGCTGGGATGTTGGCGGAGTGCTGAAAGCAGGAGGGTATGAAGGGATGAGGACTGCGATAAACAGGGCCGTTCTAACTGTAGCTTGTCCACTGACACGTGGGAGCCGATGCAGACTCCAATCATGTTGGGTTCTGTCGCCGAGAAGATCCAGAGACGTGTGAGTGAAAGGGCAGTGGGAGTTTGGTCAGGCATGGGAGAGTGCTGGGTTCCAAAGGCTGCTGGGTTTGGAGCCAGACCCCAGCCAGCTGCAGGTGGTCTGGGGAGACAGGGACCCCACCCAAGGGATGCTGGGCAAGGCAGCCTTTGCTGTGGAGTGACTGGAGACTTGTAATCCTCTCAGCAAACCAGTCCGGGCTGGGCAAAGTGCTTAGTGGCAGAGAAGAGGGTACGATTTGAAAAGAAGCCTTAAGTTCACTGAACTCACCTTTCCAAGTATCAGGTTGTTCCTACTGAGTGACTTCTGTACGTCAGGCACTGTGGTTGGCACAGAGAGCATGGCCGTGACCACTGTAGATGCCGCAGGGCATAGTCTCAGCGGGGGAGAAGGACTGGACATGTTCCTGTTAGTGCGTGATTGCGCGTTCTGACACATGCGCCGAAGGAGAAGTATAGGGGGATCTAAGAGGGTCTAACAGGACATGCTGGACCGGGAAACTTTCTTAGGAGGTAATGACCTTTGAGCTGAAGGACACCAAGCAGAAAGGTGGAGTGGAGGTGGGATGAGGGTCCAAATCAAGTCGGGGTGTGTGGGCTACCTTAGGTTTTTATGCTAAGGTCAGTGGATGCCGTGAAGGTGTTCTAAGGAGGGGACAGATGTGGGCAGGGGGAAAGCGGCAGCCTGGGGGATGGGCTACAGACACCACAAGTGCAGTTTTCTAAAAAAAGATGATGACCCTTGGGCGGGAGTAGACAGCAGAGACGGTGAAACACGGACAGAAGTGGAGAACTCTTAGGGGGCATAAAAGTTGTAGTGGGGAGCAGCACCATGAACTGGGGCATGCTGGAGAGGAAACAGGTCTGGGGGAGGGATCTGGGACCCAGGGACTTTGAAGTGTCCTTGAGACATGTGAGTGGTTCTAGAAAGACTCTGAGGTACAATTAGACTGGAGACAAAACCCTGGGACTCCGTGTCTAGATGGAAAGAGAGAGAAATGATGGATGGAGATGCTGTTGTCTCGGGAGACAGTACGCAGTGAGGAGAGTGGAGGACCTTTATGGGACTTCAGGAGCCAAAGCCTGTGTTGAAGATGATAAACTGGCCAAGGAACCTGACAAAGAATTGTCCTGGTGAGCCAAGAGAGGGGTGTTTCTGAATCCAAAGGGGAAAGTGTTTCACGGACAACGGGGAGGTTGACAGAAGCGAGCCCTGAAAAGGGCCAGTTCAGTCTGGTGACATGGAGGTTACTGATCACCTCAGGGCAAACCACACGGCACAGCTAGGGCTTAGGGAAACAGTCCAAATATGGTTGAGGTTTTTAATCAACTGAGTGAACAGTTCAAAGGCCAGACTACGCGACCCCTGCGTGGAGCTGGAGACGGTAGAGTGAGGCACAATCAGCTGAGTCAAAAGGAAATGGTGCTTTTGCTGATGGAGCCTCAAATAAAATGGCGTGCCCCAAACAGGCATTTTCTTAAGTTTAATGGTGCTTATGTTGTGGCTTTTAACGAATCTGTTGTTTCTGATGCTTTAATTATGAATCTAATAGTAAAACATTGATTATTTCCTTGGGAACAAGGGGATACGCAGGCAGTTACGGCAAGCAGATCGTCTGAATCACAAGCGAGCGATGATTTGCAGCTGAAGTACGATATTATCTTACGGACGATCGCGGGTGGGGCAGTGTGTGAGAATGGCGTGCCAACAGTGAGTTGGAAGTCACTGCAGTTGTGAACAGGTGATGAAAATTTAAGCGGCCTAAATATGATGTAGGTAGACTAATGGCTTTTCTTATTTAAAAAGCTGTGAAGCCTGCCCGTTCACATCAGACCACATTATTAACCACCGCAGAGCTAATGGAGAGTCGCAGACCTGGGGGAAAACTTCAGCTTCTGGTCCTTGAACTTATTATCCATCTGACCTTGCAAAAACGACCTCCATTTGCTGGGCCTCAGTTTCCTCATCTGTAAAATGAGGATGACAATGAAAGCTATGTTTCAGGATTGTCGCTTGTATGAAATGAGATCAACTGTGTATGTCACTTAGAATGCCTGGCAGACAGGAGGTCCATCATAAATTCAGTTCTTGTCATTATGTTATGAGTGTACTATGATAACACATTTTCATAAATCTGTCAATTTTTGGAAATTAGATACACAGCACTGGAAACGTTAAGGCGAAGCATAAAATCATCATTTTGGTTTTTTAACTTTTGCTCTTTATTTCTTCAAATACAAACTTGAGCTGATTTTCAGCCATAGCACATGGAGGTGAACATAATTGTGAAAATATCGAAGTATTTGTGTAGGACTGGTTAGTAAACAGCTGCTGGACGGGCCCCTCCCCCTGTGCTCCGAGCCATCCTGTCCTTCCCCCCGGGATCCTCAGACGTCCCCAAGGCTCGGGAGAAACGCCAGAACCTCCTCCAGCTCTGTGGCCCGATATGTTCTGATTGTCAGGCCCAAGCCAGTTACTAACTAACCAACATGCATTCTGATCAATATTGCTGTAACACGTGCTTTCCAGTAAATGCTTAGTGTCATTACCCAAGCTCTCCGCTTATCTGTAGCTATAAAAATGCACTGCAGTTGAATTCCCATTTCCTTGATGTTGAGAGACGCGAGCGTTTGTCTGCATTTGCTTACCGTCCATTTGTGCTCCCTCCTTGGTCATTTCTGTGCTGATCATGGGCCTGCTTCTGCCATTGGAGCCTCAGTGCTCCTCCTAATGACGTGTGGACGCTCTTCATAAATCTGAGTGTTGACACAGTTTATGTGTGTTTGTCATTTCTAGTCTACCTGTCTTTTAGTGTTGCTAGTGATCTTTTTTTTTTTTTCCGGAAGTTTATTAAAATGGCAAAAATTTTCAATTCCTACCATTGCTTTGATGCTTGGGAAGTTTCTTCCCTCTATCTTAGAGTCAGAAAAAAAATCATGTCTTCTAGCTTTTTTAGGCTTTTGCTTTTAAGTCACAGACATTAAACTCGTCCATCACCTATAGTTGATCTTGGTGGCTGATGAGAAATAGGGGTGCAATGTCACTGTTTCCCAACAGCGGGTCCCCCCAATCTGGTTGAGTTGGATGCCTCCTTCATTTTAGATGACTTTTGGCTTATATACCTATTTTAACACTTTTTGGGAAAAGATGGGCTGTCCTATGTTAATATTTTTGCTTTTAAATATTATGCAGTGTCTCTGGTTGCTAGGCAAGCGCGATGCCATCAGCATCTTTGTGAACCTCCGCGGGGTCCATGCCCTCGCTCTGGAGTCGGAGCCCGAGCCATCGTGAGACTTGCTCTCAGCTGACTGGGTCGTGGCAGAGCTCTTCTTGATGCTAAAGTAGTAACGGTTTGCCAGGACTTCGTATATGGCCTTAGAGCGGAACCGGAACACTTTCTTAAAGCACATGAGGTGAGCAGGTGTATTCATCACCTCTGACTCCACATTTGGAGTCAGACATTTGGATAGGACAGTGTCTAACTTGGACTGTCAGGTTGTGCTTTCATAAAATAAGTTTATAAAAGAAAAAAAAGTGTGAATTTTCAAGGATTTATTTTCATTGAATTCATAGAGGAAAGAAAGACCCTCTGAATAAAAGGAATCCTTGGATCAAAAAAGACATTTAATTACTTCTTCAAGCTCTAATGGTAGCACTTTTCCATAATTTAAAAAATAATTTGGATGAACTTTTCTTTTTGCTTCTCTACCAAAGTGAGGCAGGGAGCAGGGACAGCCCAGAGGAGAAACAACGTCTCTCGTTTCACTTTCGACCCCTCGGTAATTCCAGGTTAAACGCACCTAAGGATATGACATTTTTTCCCAGGGCGTCATTTCACAGTACTGTTGTATCAACCCCAAAATATGTATTTTCAATTACTTACCATTTAATATATCATTTGACATTGAAATTTCTACACAACGATTTGTCTTTCTCCTCTATCTCTTAAGACTGGATCTCCAGCTGAGACCAAACTGATGAGCACATTGCAAAGAAACTTACAGGTGTGCCTAGTAAAAGAACATGCAAAATTACTACAGAGAAGACTTTATAATAAATACTTTTAGAAATTTATAGTAATGTAATTTACTGTTGCAAAAGTGTCATACTCTAAGATAGTATCTTACACAGTAATTGGTATATATTATTGAAGAAGGTCTAGCATTTGCAGGACAGAAAACTTATAAGCAATGCATCTTTTTTTTGTGGGAGAAGAATTCGTAATATTATAGCTTGTGTCCCTGACAATTTATTTCTTACCTCATGTCTGTGACGTTTCAGAAAAATAAAGAAGCAAAATTTGAATTTCAAACTTTGAGGGTTGATTTAAGTTATGCTATGCTGTTAATGTCTCAGAGGTTTTCTTGTAGTATGTTTCTTGTTAGCCTATCATTTTTAAAGAAACTTCAGCAAGTAGCATTTAGAACTAATAAATAAATCTGTCAGCGTTTTCAAAAGTGCTACAGTGTTTCAAAGAAAAAGGCATTGTTCTTTACCTAACCCAAGGTAGCAACAGGAGCAGGGCAGGCTGATTTAGGGTAAGATTCCAAAGCTGCACTATCATGTCACTAATGCTTAAAAGCCTTTAATTTACATTTTCAGAAAAAAATATATAGAATTAAATATCTTTGAACCAGCAAGACTGTTCATTACAGGAAGTTATTATTTTGATCAGGCTGTTGGTTTCTGAAGTCTCCTGGCAACAATACAAAAATAGCTTTCCCTTGTTAATAAAGAACAATCTGCAAAAACAAATTAGAAATGTGTTAAGGACAAAATAAACAGACATTTTATTTTTTAAACTTGGGGGCCTCTGAATTTCACAGACTTCTGGAATCTGGGGCGCTCCACCCAACTGCGACACATTTTATTGCTCTGTTATAGGTTTGGCACGAGACAAATAATTTTCCAACTGTTGGAACAATGTAGATTCACCTTTTTCCAGAAGGGGAAAAAAAAAACAAACTCTATCTTACATATTAAATTCCAAATAGAGAAACCGTGTCTGTATCACTCTTCCCACTTTATGATGGAATTTGAGAACTAAGGGGAAAATTACATACATATATATATATATATATATATATATATATATGTATATATGAAAATGGTATATCTAAGTGTAGCTGAAACTTACATCTGGTGAAAGGATGTTTAAATTGGTGGAGAAAAGTCAATCCACAGAGCTAAGCTCCCATGTTGTGAAATCCTACTTATAGCGGTCACATGAGGCCAGTCACCTGGGATTCGTTGCAGTAACTCCTGTCTAGTTCTTACTGTTATGTATTATACACACACTGCTGGCCGCTGTAGGGAGCTTGGTATAACTCTGGCTGAGAAAAAGTTCTTTGAATACTTGCTTAGTCTAACAGTTCCTTCTGGATGATCAGAAATGAATATTGACTTAACTGCCATTTCAACCAACATACCTGTTGGAGTGAAGTGAGGTGGGGAGAGAGGCTAATATTTTAGTTTTTTTAAAAAAGCATGAAATTGAGATTTTTCATGTTTATACAAAAGGATGATATAAATAACGTCCAATGGAAAGTGATTATCCCATGTTTTCTGCCTGCTTTCTGAAATGGGCGTAAAAAAAAAAAAAAAACAACCCAGAGCTGTTCACGAGACACGTGTGAACAAATTTACTCAGTTGAAATTGAATCGTGGCTTCAGAGCTGTGTGTTTTGCCCTCCTAAACGCATGGCTGAGGCTGGCGTGGATGGGGACAGTGGGAGGCCGAGGGGCTGGGTGATCCGTTTAGGTTTACCTGGTGAGAGGGTAATGACATCGTCGCGTTGAGATGCACAGAACATGCAGGTGTTTGTGAGAACAGCGCCTGAGCGTTTTGGATGGTTCTCAGTTCTTTCGCTCGGACGCCAGCCATCGTGCCTTTTGTTACAGCCTTGTTCACACCCAGACGACACGCCTGCCGGCGTGTCAGCCTAGAAAACTGTTTTCTCTGGCTTGTGCTCTCTGCTTCCTGACGTCTGCGTTTCTGCTGTCCCAGGTGGTTTCATTGTTCTTGCCTCTCCGTCTCCCTGGTCCCCACCCTCCCTGGCGTTGACTCTCCCTCCCCTCTGTCTCTGTCCCCTTCCTGGTCCCCAGCTTCCTTATCTTCCCGCTGGGGATGCTCCCGCAGGGGTCTCGGCAGCCAGCGTGGTCAGGGATTGGATTTCCAGCTCCCTGATGCAGGTGACAGAGTGAAGCAGCGACTGAAGGTAGGGGAGGCTCAGTGAGGTTTGCGGCTTCTGCCTCTGAAAAGGCAGGCAAAACTGGCATCACCGTGTTGATTACGCATCTCAGGAGACCAGCTGGTGCAGCCCTCGGCTTCGCAGGGAAGGTGTCGTTACCCCCAAGAGGCAGCTGAGGTCTTGAGAGGTTAAGTGATCTGCTTCAAATCTCACAGCTAGTGAATGGTGGCTGTGTTGTGCATGTGTGTGTATGTGAGACAGAGAAACTAGAGCATTGGTAGCTTCCTTCTAAAGTTGACCTTTTTTCTCCCATTTGGATACATTTTTAAAGTACAGAAAAGTACAGAGAATAATGTAACAATTAACTATATTCTCATCACTCACATTTAGAACTGTTAAGCATTTTGCATTACTGTGTCTTTTTTTAAATTTATGTTCTTTAAAAATCACACAGGAAAAGTATGCATTCGTGCTCTTTGGGGGGAAAAGGTGGCCAGAAATAGAATAGAGAAAGACTACATTAATTCTCTTTAAAAAAAAAAAAAGACAGAAAAGAGAAAGACAGTACATCCTGCAGTGATGTCAATACCCTCTCTGACCGGCCCCACCGTCTCATTCTCTTTCTTTCTCCTTCAGTCACTAAACACCCAGGTTCAGTCTGATGAGAATCCTGCCAACGTTACATGTGTATTGATACCCATGACCAGAAGACAGTGTTGTTCTCCACTTGTTTCATCATCCTGAAACTTGCTTTCTTTACTAATGCCGTTTGCTGAGATGAAACACACATATCTTTAGTGCATTGGTTTTAACCGTCACTCAGCAAGGCATTGTGTGCACGCACCACACTTTATCCAGATAGTCGCTTTCAAACATCTGGGCTCCCAGTTTAGGATTGGGCTATGCCATTTCCATCCCAAACCATACCACATCTCTCTGTGCATGTGTGCTTCCCTGGGGATGAAATGGCACGTGCTTCGTGGCCACGCGCCTTCTCCCTTGTACTCAGTATTGCCAAATGGCTGCAACAGAGACTCCTGCCAACTCGAACGGGGGATTCTGTTTCCATAAATCCTTCCCAGCAATCAATGGTCTTTGTCTTTTTAATTTTTATATAGTCGATGGAAATATAGTTTATCATTTTATTGTGCAAGTAAGAGGTAAGAGACTAGGTGAGAGTTCAGAACACCTCGGTGTGGAAATGGAATTGTGACCAGAACCTAGGAGACAGCAAGACACAACTCTATCAAGACTGTGTGCTGATTTTATGACAAATATCATCAATAACAATGAACAAGATATTATGGGACACATTATATTAGTTTTCATATAAGTTGCTTAAAAGGTGTAGAAACAACGTCTTTTCAGTAATTTACAAATGGGGTGAAATCTAGAACAGGAAGCAAAAAATAATCTAAAAGTTGGCTGCATGAAATTAGAAAGAGGCCATGTTGATAGGGATAAATGATTAACTTTATTGATTAAAGGAAATGTTTTTCGGATTAAACATTAAGATGTGCTCTTCGTTGCTTTGAGACCGGATGCCTGCTGACTTTCGGAGGGGCAACCTGGCATTAAAGGGAGAATGCCATGAGATTTAGGAGACTAGTTTAGGCTGAAACTAAGAAATACGTCAGTGACTATGAAATAGACGAGACCCGAGAGGAAAGAGGTGTGGTGTGTGGTCTGGGAACCAGGCAGTCTTCTGGTAGTGCCTCCCACCCTCATCCAAAGAAAGAGACACTCTGCTTTCTGAAATCCCGTCGCTTCTGCGGCCCTGGTTCACTCGGATGGGGCACCACTGTTCTTAATCAACAGTCAAGCTTTGGAAGAGAAACTGAGGACCCACCTTCCCACCTTTGGAGGGAACACATTTGACCAGACGGCACGATGTCTCCCTCTCAGGAGCTGTGAGGTGTCTGCTTAGCGTCTGAGGCCGACAACGCTCCCACCAGCACGGCTGGAGGATTCGTTTATTAGAGAGACTTTATGTGTCACATATAAAGCATTTACCAAGCATTTTATAATCGTTTTTTACTGCTCCACCTAGCAACCTTAACATCACTGCAGCCGTGCCCTCTGGGCCTCAGGGGTCTGCTGCCGCAATCACACCCAGCGCCTTCCGGAGCCTCCTCTCCAAACCTTCCGCTGGGATTCTGTTTAATCTCAATCAAAGTTAAAGTTTAGAAGTTGTCATGGTTAGAAAAGAGGATAGATAATTTAGCTGCCTTTGGACTTTGAGGATTACAATGATAGCCGATTTGTAAGAAAAAAAAAATTCCTGTAAAATGAAAGGCCGTGTCTTTGGCTCTGGAAATCTCTCTTTGTTCTAAAATGAATAGGAAGATATTAAAAGTACAGAAAAATATACTGGTACAGAAGGAGTCACTGACATTTATTTCTCAAGCTATTTGTTGAATCCAATATAGAAAAGAGGCAGAAAGAGGATATTTTACACTAAAGGGATTAAAGTTACAAACAGAAATACCCAATGTCATTTATGCCTTTTAAATCTGTTTTTAGCATTTGCAACATATATCACATTTACAGCACGAAATATATTAAAAAGAGCGTCAGTAGTTAGTGGCCCAATGTGAAAGGAATTCAGTAAACCGCATGTCTTAGTTGTGCTTGAAAATTATGTTTCAGGCCAGACCCTGAAGGACATTTTTTAGGTGAATTTAAGATTTTGCTGCTTTTAAATTTATAACTTAAAGAAGAAAATGGTGCTTGTGACTCCAGCATACCTAAGGAAGAGTCCACTGTGTGGAATTCTTGGAGAGCTGGTGCGTACCTGAGTAATTTAAAGCCAGACTGGATTCGATATTCAGGAACATTCCTTGGGAGTTTCCTGCAACTGACAATAAGTAAAGCCCCTTATGAGAACCCCCTTCTACCTCTGGGGCTATTCCCCACCCTCCCTGCCCTGATCTGTCAGTCTTCCAATTGAAAAAGAACCCAGATGCACTTTAGTTTTGTTAGTGCCTATTTTATGAGATGTGTACATCAGAGTCACGGTAAAAATAATATTTGTAAAAAAAAAAAAATCAGGGAAGACTGTGAGGTTGATACACAAGAATAAACTTTCAAGAAAATGTGCTAATTGTCAGTGGATTGGAAGACTGTTGTTGAGACTATTCATTGCATTTGAATAAAGAGGCAGACTGAAATCTGCCACCCCACCCTCTCTGCCGGACTCCAGAGTGAAAGGAATCATGTAGGGAATTGAAATCCCCTGTAAATGACTTAACAAGTGTAGAAGAGTAATACAGTTCTTTTTTACCCATTAGTTATTTTCACTTCATAAAATCATAACGACTGGTAATGTGAAAACAGAAAATTTTGTTCACTTTCTTTTTCCCCTAGCAATACAGTGCGGAACTTGGAAATTCATCATGGAAGGGACTAGTCAAGAAGTGGAAGAGTGATCAGACCTGATTAAATGTTGTCTAAGCAGTGGTTTGCAGGGTGAACACAATTGCTGTCATTCAGGAGATGTTCCTCCAAACGATTGCATATATATACACACACACACACACACACACATATTTTTAATTTTAGAAGCTTCAACTGGCTAATGTGCACTTTAATGACAGTAATGTTATTCTCCCAAGAGATAACAGCAGTCCTACAGAGTCTAAGTAGAAATAACACATTTATGACACGTATTTATAGCCTCCCAGACACAGTACTTCTCCATCAACACAGTCAGAGCTAGGAACAAAGCCCAAGAAGTTAGCTTCTAGTGTCTGATTCTAAAACCCTCCATCCCTTAACAAACAAACAAACAAAAAAGTCATCTTACCTTGTCAGGAAGAAAGAGCCTTCAGCTCCGGTAAATTGCAGGGCTGTAATTTAAAAAGAAAAAAGGAAAGAAAAAGGAGAGGGGGAGGAAAAAAAGTACGGCAACTTTGATTCAAAATGTTTAAGATTCTAGCAGGACATATTGCTTTTGTATCTTTGAGTACCGCGCAAAGATTCCTGCTGAAGTGCTGTGCAATCTTCCCCGAGTGTAGAGAGAACGCACACTTGAGCTTTTCCCTCTCTTTCCCCTCTTTTTACAGCACAAAGAGCTTCCCCGCTCTGACCCCGCACTGTGCATTAGTGGAAGGCTCAGGAAGTTGATCTTGGAAGGGCTGACTGCTCGTGTTGCCCTGGGGTTATGCCCCCTCTTGATGATGTGTTAAAATTCTCACATTTTGGCCGTGGGTCATGTTTGCATTGTCACGTTGCTATTGGACTTGACCTATTTGAGCACGGAAAATGTTTTCCCCAAATATCTCCAAAAATAGTTAAAAAAATTTTTTTTTCCTGGTGATACGGCCGTTTGGATTCCTGTGTGATCTGCTCCTGCAGTGAGACTGCAAGCGCAGAAGGGCAGGTGATGCGCTGAGAACTTTGATCTCTTCCTGCCCTTCAGCCTTTGGAGTTCATCAGAATCAAGTCAGTTTCAGGAAGCTCTGTGCTGAGGGAAGCACAGTCGTAAACGCTGCTCCCGGGGCCCTAAGCCCTCACTGAGCAGGGAGATGACACACTCGCTGCCAGTTCCTTTCAGAATCAGCCGGCTTTTATTTTTGTCCCCGTGTATCTGTTTCCTGTTTTGTCTCCAGTCTGTAAATGAGAATTGGATTTACCGAGTAGAGTTTTCTGCACTATTTTCCTATTGGGGTGTGTGTGTGTGTGTGTGTGTGTGTGTGTGTGATGTGTGACTGCTGAAAGCTGGTTGGGTTTTTTTTTTTTTTTTAGAATAATTGGTGAGCCAAACCATACTCTTACTAATACGCAGTATGATTTGTTGTCATAGGAAGGAGGTTAGGACGTATACTTCTAAAGCATTACTCAGACAGTTGTATTATTTTTCACCCGAGTCAGCCAATGAATCAGTTAGTTCAGCAACAGGGACAGTAAGTCACCTTAGTGTCAGGGTCCTGGGGAGTCATTTGGTCCCCATCCATCCCCTTGGTGTCCTCACCCCATCTCCTGTCCTACTGGCCATCTAAATGCCAAAGATGCCCGGATTCACATCCCTAGCTCAGAACTCTCTACAGAATTCCAGACCCATATATTCAATTGCCTGTGATATCTCCATTTAAAAATCTATGAGAAATGTAATTCTCAGCAAATACACCTTCTGAGTTGCTTCCCAAATGTGCTCCATTGCAGACATCCTCGTAGTCAGTCAACCAATGGCCACTTCCGGCCACTCCAACCTTCCAGATGTTCCTGCCAAATATTTGGAGTCAATTTTGTCTCCTCCTTTCCCTCGTATTCCACATTCAGACAGCGGGGAGAGACCGTTGACTTTATTCCAGCAGTGCTGGAGGTTCCCGGGCTTCTCCTGCCCCTTGCCTGCCCCCAACCCAGCGTTACTCCAGTGGGGTCCCCACCGGCCTCCCTTCTGTCCTTGCCCCCGTCATCATCTCAATCCCACGTCCACAGCATCTCTTTACAACACAGGTCGGGTGATGTTGTGCCTCTGTTCACACGCCTGCATTTCTCCCCAGCTGAGTCAGAAATAGAAGCCACGTGGTTATCGGGTCCTACGAGCCCCTCCAGCCGACCCTTCAGCTGCCCCCGGCGTCTCAGAGTGCAGCTCCTCCAAGGTCTCCCTCGTTACTCCACTGCCAGGTCCTGCCCGTCCCTCTTGGAATGGAACCTTCTCCTGGCTGGTGCCTTTTGCGTTGGTTCCTCTCTCGTCCTGAAAATACCCCCATGGGGAGTCCCCTCCCCTCCAGCATCTTTGCTCAAAGGCTCCCTCACAACCAAGTCTACCCTGAACTCTCTCTTTAAAATGCGTCCTCAGCCCCACAGCCTCCATGACCTGCCCTACATCCTTCTTGCCCCCACACCTGCCTAATATGTGCTTTACTCATCCGTTATTTTGTGTGTATTATCGCCTCTTTTTCCCTCTCAACCCCGACCCTGCCACTACAAGATTCACTCGTGCAAGATCTTTGTTTTATTCTGACATATTCCAGGCTCCTGAAACAGTGCACAGCACAGAGAGATGCTGAAAAAATATTTCTTGAATGAATGGCATCTTAAAAGCGTGTGGAATTAAAGAAATGTTGTAAATAAAAATTATGTCTATGCCCTCACCGTGCTGAAGAACTCAGGGAGGGAGAAGGGAAAACCCGAATGGAAAACACCAGAAGAGCAAAACCTGTAGAACATCTCATTAGACATAGAGGACTAAGAGCCATGAAAAAGTAGGGGAGGCAGCTAGAGTGGACATATTCAGGGAGGACCTGGATATATTTAACTCGTTGCTCTCAGTTTACAGGTGATGAAGCCTGACTTGAGCCAGACAGCAGCTGGTTCTCTAAGAATCCCTTGTAAAGCCTAATGCAAAGGTTAATGAAATGGGATGGTTGAGAGACTCTCTGGTTCTCCCACCTCTGAGCCTTCATACAGGCTGTTTCTTGTACTTAGACACCCTTCCCTCTCTTTTCACCTGGCCAACTTCAGCTTCTCCTTCAGGTCTTGGTGGGCAGATCGCTTCCTCAGGGACCCTTCCAAACCTCTCCCCCAGGACTGGCTTCCTCTGCTTAGCACTCCTGAAGCTCTTTACTTCTTCATCACAGCAGCTTTTGAAGCCTTTCTTCCTGACCAGTCTGTAAATTCCTCAGGGAGAGGAGTATCTTTGTCCTGTCCCAGCTAGCATCCTAACACCCAGCAGCCGTGGAATGTTTGTGGGCTGAATGACTGTCAGCCACACCCTAATCCAGGTCCCATTAGCCATTATCAAAGACAGAGAGCCTGGGATTCGCTGTCGCCTGGGCTCTGATTTCCCAGTCAGACTGTCTCCCAGTCTTGCTGTACCTAATACCTTTTATTCATGGAGGAATGACTCATCAGAAATATTTTGGAAGCAAAGAGAGAGAAAGAGTCTAAAAATTAGAGCTCCCTCACTTTGTGTGATTATTCATTTGGCACATGGTGGGATACAAAATTGCTTAAGATCTTTCTCCTTATAATTTGCTCAGAGCCTCGTTCAGGGAAAGGGAGTAAAAAGCATTTTAAAAAACGTTGAAACAACTGGTATTAGAGAGATGTTCTGATGTGACCATGGCAGCACTGTGCTTGGGTGTGTAAGTTTCCAGAACTGTCTTAAAGAGTCAGCTTGACACAAAAGGAAGGTAATGCCATACAGTTAGAGCAGGGCTTGGAGAACCATGGCCTGTTACCTGTTTTTGTGTGGCCTGGGAGCTAAAAATGTTTTTTACATATTTAAGTAGAATAGCAAGAACAGAAAAATAATATTTCATGATAAATGTATATTTTATGAAATTCAAAATCAGTATCCACAAATAACGTTTTATGGGAACACAGCCATGTCCATTTATTTATGTTCAATGGCAGGGTAGTTAGTTACAACAAAAACCACTGTATAGTTCAAAAGCCAAAAATATTCACTATTTGCCCATTTAAAAAAAAAACAAAAAAAAAAAAAAAAAAAACAACAAACTTGTTGATCCCTGAGTTAGAGGAAATAGCAATTGCAAAGCTCTATCTGCAAAGTATGCAGGTTAACTGGAGTGCAAGGGGTGTGTGTGTGTGTGTGTGTGTGTGTGTGTGGCAGAGGGGTGTGCATGTGTGGAAGGGGCAGGATGTGTCAGGAAATGGGGCTGCACATGTACTAGGGAAGAACAAATCTGATTCCACAATGAATCTGCTTCTGTTACATTAACCTTTGTATTCTATTGCTTTTGCTACAAGTTAATCACTAAAAGGATGTTATCTATAGCTTAAAAGATACATAATAACCCATCTCTGGGAACCCTGCCTCCCAGGTAATGAGCGTTGAGCTAAAATACCTTTGTGTAGCTCACAGGAAACATCCTGACCAGACCCACCTGTGAATGGCCAAGAAAGCAGAAATGAACACAGCCCCTCTGGAGGCTGCCCAGAAAAGCAGAGGTAAGTCACGGGGAAGGAACCTGTCTGAGGGTCATTGTCATAGCAACCCCATCCGGGAGCACTTGCTGCTAACAAAAAGAGCTTGGAGGGGCATCACCCAGGCAGAGGAGCATCTTAAGTAACAGTCAGAGAAAGAGTTGGACCTCATTAAGGGAACATTAAGAGATTTTCATTTGGGGTGGTGTCTCCAAAGAACCACAAATGCATTCAAGACAGAAAGTGCCCTGAAGATGCCCAAAGTCCAGAGAACGCTGCTGGTGAGTGATCAGAACCTTTCTGTACACCTACCTCTCCCTCCTCTAGTCTGTCTCAGCCCAGGAGGAGCCAGAAGACAGCCTCGTGGGGACAAGGGTAGGACAGGAAAAGGAGAAAGTGTTGAAATGGAGAGGCTAACCCCTTTCCCACAGCAGTCCCGGCAAAGCAGGGGGTGAAGAAAGGGAAACAGGAGAGAAAACTTACCTCCGAATGAAGCTCAGCATTTTGACACTCATGATTTAGACTTTTAAACGACTGAAATTGGACTACTTTAATGAGTAAACATGCCTGAAGGGCTTTCCTTGTCTGAGAATGACCAGGAACATCAGGTGCCCCGTTGCTGGCCACAGAGCAGAGTTTTGAAAGGGTGATCATGACACAGCGATACTGTTTTCTCCTTGTGTCCAGTGGAATCCTGCCCTCTTGGCCCCACAAAGAAGGCTGCAGAAGGTCTACGCTCGTAAATCACAGTAGCAATTTTACAGAAGGTCGCTTTCTCGATCTTGTTTTTGGAACAATAAAACATGAAGTTAAAAAGCATTTAAGTATAAGATTTTATTAACTTCATAAAAGAAATTGTTAATATTAGCCAAAGACTTTATGAGGATATAGTTTTCAAAAAAGACCCTGTATGGTGATCAGTGGGAGTGGGTAGTAATGGAAAACCACCGCATTTGGGACTCAGACGGGGGCAATCTCTCCATTTGGCGATAATTGAATCTCAGTTGTGGTAGCTTATCCTATCAGGGTCAGACCTATGTTGTGAAAGAGAGGAAATTAAATGTACTAACCAGAAAGTTGCTCAAAGAACATTAAGGTCACGACAGACGCTAACAAGGAAATTCACAGTTGCAGCCTGTCTCCCCTCCACGGACTCAGAGGGGCATCTGAGGGAAGTGGTTCAGAAAACACCCCGGTGTTAGCAGGTATTGGAAGTCGGCCTTGACTATACGTTTCCTTATTTTCATTAGCTTGGGTTACAAACAGCATTTTTTGAATGCCCTTTTTGGTAAGCACACTTCCTCTGTTTTTACTTACAAGTTCTGTGGTAAGTAAGAGAACTTCTGTAATCAGTAATCACCCATTTTATTTCTATTTTCTGTAATTTCACAATGAAAGACAAACTTCTCCACTATCTCATAATTACCTATCTTGTCCTGTAGAACAATACTTTCTTTGTGTAACAAAATATTCTTCTAAGAAGCTGGTAAAACTGGTTAAGCGGGTTCCCCACTGAAGCAGAAACCAACTCAAAAGGGAGCTCACAGATGGAATCTCCAGTGTTTATTTTCACATATGGGTGGGTAAACATCAAATATGTGACCAGAAAACCTTTTTTTTTCTCCTGAACATGCAGAGATAACATGAAATTGATGTCTGAGAATAAAACGTAAATAGCTCAGGAGTTTAGTGATCAGTCAAGACAGAGAAACGCAGCATGGAAATCTCAGGGCAGACGCCCGCGGAGACGGAAGCCACATAACTGCAAGTCTGTGTCACCTGCATCTTTATAGCGTCTCTGGGGTCTACCTGTGGGCAACAGGGCTTGGGGATCTGGCCTGTTTCACCAAAGTAAACATTGAAATAACTCTTTCAAATAAGTGTGTGAATATTATTCAGTTCATTCATTGACTAAACCCTGAAATTACATGGTTTACTTTTTTAATGACCCAAGTGAGTATGCAATTTAATTCCATTTGCCTTCACTGACGTCAGTGAAGTTGAGAAAGAAATGCTGTTATAAAAATAGTCCACATTGAAGAAGAAGAAGAAAAAAAAGTATGGTTGGGTAAAAGTTTAAGGTAAAATTCTTCAGCTTCTTTTAACAAAAAGTAACATCTGATCAACATCATTAAATGTTAGTATAACTCTTATCCCCAAAGCCTCTTCCAAGTAAACAATCCCTCCAGGATATCAGTTTTCTGTAGCAACATGCTTAGAGGAAAAAAAAAACATAGTTTCTACGCCAAGAATAAAATTCTACTGGCCAAATATTTGCATAAGCAAACATTTTCAAATTCAAATTCTACATACACGCTAAACCTCTTGGTGTTTCTAAACGCTTTTGTGATTAGTCTTCAAGTTTTTGTTGGACAGATGTGTAAAACCAATAATTAGAAGTGAGGTGTTAAAAGATAAAAAATAAGGAGGATTTTGTTCATTATTAGCACTTAAAATTATGCTTAGCTCTTGTTATAGAAAACCAAAGATCCCAGACAAAAGTACTTTTAATTTGACCTGTCTTCAGATTCAAACCTTGAATTTATTAGAATCATTTCATTAGGCAGCCAGGGAGGAACTGGCTAAGACATAAGATGAAAGATGGTGGGACATAATTTTTTTTGTTTTTCTTTCCAGTTGAGGCAACCTCAAGTACACTTGTGTCTGTGACATCAAGTCTGAGACACAACAGCGATGTGTATGTGGGGAATTAAAACAGCAGTATATAGACACATATAATTACATCCAACTCACCTGAAAAAAACCCAGGTCCTAAATATTGGGGGAAAATAAGAACTTTCTAACAAGTTGTGGTTTGACTGTTGCAGATGAAAGGATGGGATCTAAATTTCACGTTACTTCAGCACATATGAATTTTACTGAATAAATAATTTATAGAAGACTTACCTGAATAATTTTCCTGAAAAGTAGTCATGAATATCAGTCATTTCAAAGACTGAAACAATTGTTTTTCATGGTCTCCCAATAAACAGCTATTATCATTCATTCCCAGCTCTTTTTGGTTATTTTTTGGTTCTTTGTAACTGGAGCTCCTCAGTTTAGTAACCAACTTTTTGAAAATTAAAAAAAAATTATTTTATTGAAGTATAGTTGATTTACAATGTGGTGTTAGTTTCCAGTATGTAGCAAAGCAATTCAGTTATACATATATATACTCTTTTTCATATTCTTTTCCATTATAGGTTAATACAGGATACTCAGTATAGTTCCCCGTGTTACACAGTAGGACTTTGTTGTTTATCTATTTTTATATATGATAGTTTGTATGTGCTAATCCCAAACTCCTAATCTATCTCTCCCCATCCCACACTTTCCCCTTTGGTAACCATAAGTTTATTTTCTATGGTTGTGAGTCTGTTTCTGTTTCATAAGTAAGTTGATTTGTGTCATATTTTAGATTCCATATATAAGAGATATCATTCGTATTTGTCTTTCTCTTTCTGACTTACTTCAGTTAGTATGATCATCTCTAGGTCCATCCATGTTGCTGCAAATGGCAATAGTTCATTCTTTTTAATGGCTGAGTAGTATTCCATTGCATACATACACAATGTCTTCTCTAAGATACAGATCAGCTTTAGTGCTTCTCTCCGACTGGTGTCTGTTCTTCAGAGAAATTGCATCAGTAGGAGAGAGGAGTCAACAACCCAGTACTCAGGTTCTCACAAGTTCTTTCACTGCATGTTCTTCAAAAAGTTTCCCTTTGACAGAAAAAAAAAAATGTTACTCTGTCTCTGTCATTCCTCAGTCTATTGTGTGGGATGCAGCATATTCATTCTTTCATCAAGTGTTTATTGAGCACTTACTTTGCACCAGATGCTTGGCTAGTGCTGGGAACCCAAAGAAAGATAACACGTTCACCCTTAGAGAGCTTCCAGTACGTGTATATATGCTAGTATGTGCCACACTTATGCCTATTATCCATTCTTTTAGGTATAAGAACCTTCATAAAATAACTTAATCATCTTTATAAAGAAGGCTTTGTGATTTGCTTTTGCCCCTAATTGGTGGATGTTGCCCGGTAAGTCATCGATGTTGACGATGGAGATTCCAGGGGTGCTAATGGTATGGTGGTAGTTCCGAAAGTGGGCTTCAGTGTGAAAAATAAAGATACATCTGTTACCAATTAGTGAGTAATGACATACTAGATGGAGAAAAAGAATTGCAGAAAGAGAGGGGTGTACAGAAACCCTGAACAATCAAAGTGGTGTCTGAAAGGAAAGCAGCTGTATTTTAAAGGACTGAAATTGTTATCAGTGACCAGCAGAGACAGTAAACTGGCACCCTCCTTTTGTGATATATCTCCTAAAAACCAACCAGCACCTACTGACACCTGTCAATACTTTCAAGTTTTCTTATATTAAGAGTAAGTTCAGTTACAAGCTTAGTTGACATCTATTGATTTTGCAATATTTGAAAAGGAAAATTAGACTGGTGTGTTGGGGACCAGTGTTGAGAGGCACTTGCAAGGCTCAGTCCTGTTCAAAAGACAGCCTTAGACTTCAGGAGATGCATGTTGATCCCCGTCAAGAGGGGAGGCTGATGCTTGGCCCATCTCCACATAAGGTCTGCTTGGTGTTCCAACAACTTTTACTGCAACCTATAGGAATCCATGATGTATAGGATGTGGTTTCAGGGAGAAGGCAATCATCTCGGGAATCAAATACCAGCCCCCCAAATTTAGCTTTTTAGGAATAATAACAGGCATATCCCCCATTTTTATTGAGATCATACATTGGCCAGGTAGAGACCTTACGAACACTGTCTGAACCTTTAAGCAGTTATGCACGGTCGGTAGAATTATTCTTATTTTACAAATTAAAACTCTGGATTTCAGAGAAATCAATAGTTTGAGACACAACAGCTCTGAAGTATCAGCATTGGTTTGAAAACCCAGGTGAGTCTCTAAAACCCAGGTTTTCACTGTCATTCCATGTTACTAATGACAAGACAGGCTTTATGCTATAAACTACATGACTAGGCGTTTTTAGACACAGAGTTCTCCATTTCTGATACTTCCTTATGTCCCAAATAAACCTCAATACAACAACAAACTGTTTAAAGCATTACATGGGCTCAGCGGTACTGGTTGCAGAAGGACCCTGGGTGCCTGGATTCAGAGAGTGATCATGTGTCATGGTTGCACTTACAGATTCTGCTAGTTGAGTCCTACCTAGGAAATCTGTAGCAAACCAAGGGTAGACCAATTTGTTTATTGCAGAATTGTTCAGACAGAAGGGCAGCTCCGAGAGCAGAGGTGAGACTTCAGAGCAAAGGCTTTTAGCTGTTTATTTGCTGCTGTGGTACATTTGTCAAATGTGTTGTCCTGAGCACTTGATTTCTTGATGATAACTCATGAGCTGCTGTAAAATGCTTTCAGAGCCCGAGATCAAAGGGGCCGCGTTGGAACTGATAATGCAGTTGCTACCTTTGAAGTTATAGACACTTTTATTTTGATATTGTTGTCCTTCCCTGATATTGGAAGGGCTTAATTTTATCACAGTTGCTTTTGGATGATGTTTACTGTGGACTGATATATTAGTTATTAAGTTTTTATTGTCACATAAAAATTCCCATTTACTCAAGAGAGAGACTGTATATAAATCAGAAGTGAATAAAATAATGGCTTTAGTGGATGTAATTTATTAATATTATGACCTTAATTAACTTGTTCATAATAATGAATATGTGAATTACCCATGGTTCTGCCTGACAGATATATTAGTCAGTGTTTGCTCATCTTGAGCATTTCAATATATTAGACAGCAATTCAAATTCTGAACTCTTGTCTTTCTACATTCATGAAAAAATGAAGTTATACACAAAATAAGTTTTAATTAAGTTTATTCATGATGAACAAGAAAGAGTCATATTATGGTCTATTACATGGCTTGTAGTCTGACATTTTCTTCCCAGCTCTATTCAGCTATATTTTATTTTTTGATTTAATTTAATTGATTAAATGATTTTATTTTGGGGGGTTAATTAGGTTTATTTATATATATTTTTAGTGGAGGTGCTGGGGATTGAACCCAGGACGTCATGCATGCTAAGCACACGCTCTACCACTGAGCTGCACCCTCCCCCAGGCTACATTTTAAATACAATAAAATTCACCCATTTTAAGTACAAGTATACAGTTTGATAAATTTTGGTAATTGATACAATCATGTAACCACTACCACTACAAATACATGGAGCATTTCCCTTAAATGAGGGAGCTTTGCATGCTCCCAGCCCCAGGGGGTCACTGATACACACTGATGTCGCTGCTGTTTTAATTTTTCTATAATTTCATGTAAATGGAATTTTATGATGTGTAGCCTAGATTAGGGTTCTCCAGAGAAACAGGAGCAATACAATTCTTTCTCCTATCCGTCTATTTATCTATCTACAGAGAGATTTATTTTAAGGAATTGACATTTGATTATGGGGGTGGGCAAGTCTGAATTCTGCAAGGCAGGCTGGAAGTTTTGGGAAGTTGAAGAGTTGATGTTGCATCTTGAGTCCAAAGGTAGTCTGGAGACAGAACTCTTTCCTTTTTTTAGGGGACCTCAGTCTCTTCCCTTAAGGCCTTCGCATGATTGGATGAGACCCACCCACATTATGGAGGGTAATCTGCTTTATTCAAAGACTGCTGGTTTAAATGTTAATCACATCTAAAAGATACATTCATGGCAACATCTAGACTGTTTGACCAAACAGCTGGGCAGCATAGCCTACCCAAGTTGGCACATAAAATTAATCATCACGCAGCCTTTTGTGATTAGTTGCATTCACTCAGGCATGATGTTTATGAGATTTATCCATGTTATTGAACGTATTCATAGCACATTCTTTATATCGTTCATTTGTATTCCATGGAACAACTCTACCACAATTACTTATCCATTTACTAGTTGATGAACATATGAGTTCTTTCCAGTTTTTGTCTAATATAAAAAAATACTGTTCTGAACTATGACAATTAGATGGCCTTTAAAATGACTTCTTGAGTCAGTTTAAAATGTGATCAATTTTACTTCATATATTGCTGCGTAAATGGCTGATGTTTATATTGACTTTAGAGTTTACAGAGTATGTTTGCATTTTTTTGCTTCATTTAATTTCTACCATATAATTATTAAAATAGTAAGCATGTAAAATAATGCTTTTTGTATATGTTTCCATATTAGTTATCTCATTTACTATTTACACTAATCCTGTGATGTAAGTATTTTTAGTTTCATTTTGCAGATGGAAAAATGGAAAGTTAGGGATATGTAAAGATTTGCCTAAGATGACTATAATAGGAAGTCACAGAGCTGGGATTCAGACCAGGGCGTTTTGACTTGAAGCCCAATTAGCTCTGTTCACTGGTGATAGCCAAGAGTGTGCCCAGAAATTTCTATGATAAAATTGCAATAAAGCATTGGAAAGAGGCATGGTCAAGGCTCAATCAACCTGAAGAGTTAATTTTCCTGATTTAGAAAGAACACAAAGTCTTGACCAAATTTAAGGAATGAAAAAATTCAATCTCCTCTGAAGTAGGTGCTGAAAGCTCCATTTTACAAACAAGGAAAAGCAAGGACCACTGAGATTAAACACTTTGCTCCGAAGGACATAGCTCATAAGACGTTGAGGTGCAGTTGGCACTTATGTCTGCCAGACTCCAAAGTGAATCCTCTAATCCAGGGTCAGCCAATGTATTCTATGAAGGGCCAAGTGGTAAATATTTTATGTGTTGTAAGCTATGGGACAAAATTGAGAATGTGATGTAAGTACTTATGTACAAGACTGTCTCTGTCAAAAGTACTCAGCTCTGTGGTTGAAGCATTAAAGCTGTAACATACATAAAGAAGTGGTGTGACGGCGTTCTAGTAAAACTTCACTTACAAAGACGGTGCACTTGGCCCGTGGTCTGTAGTTAGCCAACATCTACACCAAAGGATGCTCTATTGCTCCTTTTATTTGGGGGAGGGAACTCTCTTTTCTGCATTAGTTTTAAGTTATTGGGTAAGTGGAAGGTTTTCACTTAATGGTTCCCTTAGAAAGTTTGATTAAATGCCATTGAATAAAATCCCATTTAGTGCCTCCTGTTTATGGAAGTGCAGGTAAACGGGAAAATTGTCATCTTAGGTAATGCTGGTAGGCTTAAGGGCTCAGAACATCCAGTTAGCTAAACAGAGGATGATAGTTAAAACAGGGAGAGAAAAGCTAGATCATGTGATAATCTTAACTTCTCTGAAAAAGGAAATATTTCAGTTCCTATGTATATAAATCTCTGGTTTATTTTTGAGTCTGTCAACAGTACCTCACATGAATTGTGTAAGTCTCCTATTGCTGCTGTGACAAATTGCCACAAACTTAGTGGCTGCAAAAATACAACTTTGTCTTTTAGTGGGAGAGATCAGAAGTCTCGCTGGGCTAAATGAAGATGATGGCAGGGCTGCGTTCCTTAGGGAGGCTCAAAGGGAGAAGGTTTCCTTTTTCTAGCTTCACAGGCTGCCCACATCCCTTGGCTTGTGGTCCCTTCCCCTCAGTCTGACCTCAGCTTCTGTTGTCCATCTCCTGTATGGACCTTTGTGATGATTTGGGCCCATCTGGACTTAATTACATCTGCAAAGGCCCCTTTGCCATGGAAGGGGCCCTATCCCTGGGCTCCGTGAATGAGGACATCTTTGGAGGAGCGTTACTCTATCACAGAAATGATGTTGAGCAGTGGGTGGGTGGGTGGGGCACGGAGAGGACCACTTTAATAAGACTGTGTTCCTCCAGAGGCACAGGACAGCCTCCAGTTTGGGGAAGTCAGCTTAGGAAACAGTCCTGTCAACTGAGACCTGTCATTTTTCACAGCAAAAAAATCGGAAGCATTTTTGAGGCCCTGCCACCACTCCCTGGCTGAGCAGATATGAAGTGACAGCCACACGGACTTGATCTGAGTGTGAGAGTTTATCAGGACGTTGGCACTCTCCTTGTCTCTTTTAGCCAAGTAATTTGTACCACTCAAAATGTAGCTATTGTTAAGGAAATGATTTAAAGATGAGTCACATGTTGATGGTATTTAGCACCTACTGAAAGGATCTGTTACGTTTTCTTCTTTGCAGGGCTGCATGCAAATGTGTAACGGCTCTCTTGTAAAAGGGTTTACAGATGGTCCCGGACTGACAAAGGGTGACAATGATTTTTTGACTTTACTGTGGTGTGAAAGCAACAGGCGTTCAGGAGAAACTATACTGCAGATTTTGAATTTTGATCTCTGCCCAGGTGAGGGGTATGCGGTCAGATGTTCTCTTGTGATGCTGGGCAGAGACCACAAGCCGCAGCCCCTGGGAAGACCCCCAGGCACAAGGGTAAACAACTGATAGGGTTACAGCCACCCTGGACCCAGACAACCGTTCTGCTTTTCATTTTCAGTTCGGCGTTCGATAGACTGCGTGGGATACTCAACACCTCATTATGAAACTGGCTTTGTATTAGATGATTTTGCCCAAATGTACTAACGCAACTCTTCTGAGCACGTCTAAGGTAGGTGTGGCTAAGCTCTGATGTTCATTAGGTTAGGCGTGTTAAATGCATTTTTGACATACACTATTTTAAACCTGTAATGAGTTTATCAGGATGTAAGCCCACTGCATTGTTTTTTTATAGACAGATCTTTCAGAATTTCGTGGGGAACACCAGGTAAGGATTTTCTCACCACGAAAAATGACCACTGGGATGATGCTAGCCTGGTCTGTCCCAGGGGACTCGAAAGCAAACAGAATGATATTCTTTGCACAAAGTCTTTTAGATGAAGAGAAAGTAAAGTGAGCTGAACTGTTTCCAGAGGCTCCCCAGGAGAAATTCCAGCGACTTTCTGGTAAATAACCAGCCCTACTAGTGCTCTGCTGAGCTCTGAAAAGATGTGTAAACATGTCATTACCACGCCGAGGGGATCAAAGACGACAGTGACGGACCCCGTGTTCTATGTTATAAGGTAGAAATTGCTTCCCCGAATCGTGCTGCCTGGACTGAGTTTAGTGTGGAGATTGGAGCTCAGTCTCATGGTTGAATCCAAGAACCAGATTGGTTTCCCAAATAGGTGACAGTAATATCTTGTGGCTCTGTCTTTGGCTGCAGAATGTGTGAATCATGGGGTTCTATTTTCAAGAGCACCAGGCTTCAGTTATTTCCATGTGTAGTTAATCGCTGGCAGTAATACCGAAGCTGATGAGTAATTTCCCAACTTTAAAATTCCTTCGTAGAAGGATATTCCCCAACCTAAACACCAGGAAGCAGGATTTAAGTTAGATTTAAGAGCTGGCGGATGGTGAAGTTTGTTAAATACTGAAACCAGCTCCTGAAGGAGATGGCAAAGTCTTCACTGGAGGTCTCTGATAATGGTTTAAGTGTTGGCTTGCCTGAAGGCAGAGGGTATTTTTAATGTGTTGAATCTGCTTATTGTGGATTTCAGGAGATCTTTGAGAGAACATCCTCGGATACACTCGCTGGGGCAAATAGGGTGCGTATGGGCCTGGTTAAAGTATTGTAACTGTGTATGCGCCTTCTCTTTGAACAGCTGGTCGTAATTTAGAGATGAGCTACTCCGCAGCTCTCTTCTTGGTTTAGAGAAGCTATAGGAAAAAAAAAAAAAAACCCTCCATGTTGGGCCTTTCCGAGAGCTGTTGAGTTTCCAAGCATTAAGTCTACAGCTGAGAAACAAGGAAATTCAGAAATTCCTGAAGGTCTAGACGCTACAGTAAGTATTGGTTATGGGGTCCAGCCTTGCTTAATGTTAAGCTGGGGAACCCCAGGGCAACAGACAGTTTTATTAGTCGTGCAGAGATCTGAACTCCTGGCTTGTGGAGAAGCTCTAATCTCCTCAAGGAGAACCCAGTCCCAAGCTTTCCCCCCTATGTTGGAAGGGGCATGCGTGACCGTGTAGGAATGTCAGGCCGGCAGCAAGGAACGTGTTGTTACTGAACCTTAAACATGTTGGTTTAGTAAGTATCGTCCCAGCGGAGGGAACAGATCCTCCTGAAGGAAAAGGTACCGATGGGGGACTGTCCCTCTGTAACTGGAAGGGTGCTCGGAGCTGGGAGATTCCTGCCTCCAGCGCTGACTGCCTCTCTGGGCCTCTCTTTTGTTTGCGTTAGTGGAAGAGCTGTTTGCCTTCAAGGACTGAACCTGTCAGGTCCGGGGACACCCTTGGACCCGCGCGTTCCTGATTCCTGGTTAGAGCTCATGCTTGAAACCATATGTTCTTTCACGTTCTTGCTAATGACATGAGTCAAACCAAGGAAGCCCTGCCTTTTCACGTGGACTGCACAAGGCTGGGAGTAGCCAATAAAAACAGCGAATGGCTGCATCAGGAGGCTGAAAGGATGTGTAAATAAGGAACACCATAGATCAGAAACAGAGAGATGAAGTTTAATGGCATTAAGTGATGTCTTATGATTCAGCTTGTACAGATTAGTTACATAATATGAGGCTTTCATTGCAGTTCATCCTGTGAGGTCAACACCTTAGGCACCAAATAAGGAGATGGACCTTATCCAGTAATGAGGACCTCCCCTCAAAGGAAGCTGCCCAATTTCACAGTGGTTGGCAATTCGCTGGTGATCAGTAAACATTTGCGGCAAAGATTAAATACCAAGTGTAAACTAGAGATTTCCTAAGACTTCTTTAATGTTCTTTTCCCTCTCTGATACCTTGTTACCTTTCCTCAGAGAGTTTCTCAGTCAGCTTGGTCTTCCCCAAACCTCCTGTGCATCTGTTTTCCTACCTTTAAAGACACACAATTCTCACACGGAGTTAGCACTTCCTTTTTACTAGTAAAATAGTATTATTACGTTAAATAACATAAGTATTAAATAACGTAACAGCCCAGCTCAACCTATTCCCCAGCCTCAAGCAGGAGCAGTTCTTTTCCCCCAAGGAAAATTTTCAAGATGTAATTTTAGTTTAATCTAATTATTCATGATTTTCTTCAGTATACACACAATTACGTGTTCACTTTAAACATAGCTGACACTAATAATTGCATTTAGTTCCTGAATTGTACTTCAATATTTTACACTTGTTGATGGGAAACTTTTGTAATGACTTAACATGATATGCTTGATTTTGGGAGGAAAAGTCATGTTTTGAGGAATATAAAATTAACAGCATCGGTTATGTTAATCATTGATATTCCTCACGTTTTATTAATTCATACATTATTAATACATTAAGTTCTGTGAAGTATTACAGTCTGGTGGAGAAGAGAGAAGAAGAATGATTCCAAGTGGAATCATATGTTTAACACCGTATTCTGCAATTTGATAGCATGACCTAATTTTAGAAAATGAGACTTCAGTGATAGCCATCTTTGGTAAATAACAAAACTTGCCGCAAATGTGCTAATTATAAAGGCATGCGTTGGTTTGTACAAATAATACATTGTAATCATTGTAACTCTGTGGACTGTGACTGGTGTGCTTACACGTAAACAAAGTGCATTATTCAAGAGTTCTACCCTACAGGCGAAATGTGCATCACTCAGCCAACAACGTCAGACATAAACAAACATTGACAACACGAACGATTGTCTAGGTGCTTTCTAGGTTACTGCTGGGAATCGCAGAGGCTCTGCGAACTTGGGTTTTGTTTTTTTTTTTTTTAAGAGAAATCGTTCGGAATATGAGGAAGGAAATCATTACTGTACACACGTACGCTTATGTAAAAAGCAAAGAGAGAAAAGGAGAAAAATGAGAAGGGGTTTGCAGGCACGTAAAAGCAAAGGAAACGTTGATGGATTGTGGCCAACCTTGGAGTCCAGTTTAACTCGGGGCTTGCACACTTCAGCCTGGACTGAGTCTGGATGGCTGGGTCTGTGCCAAAGCCCCCAGGACTTACCAACAGGGAGGGTTCGTGCCAGTCACTCTGGGCCTGGAGAGCAAGGGATCAGAGTCCTGGTGGAGAAGACCGTTAGCTACAGTGCGTCAAGCCCCCACTGCAGGTGCTGGGAGGCGCCTGAGCTCCGAGGGCTCGTGGGAGCGAGAGACGGAGCGCGCGCCCCGGGCCCGCAGCCTCAGGCGGGGCAGCCAGAGAAGGTGTGGGCGCCGCGGGCGAGGGTCTGGGGCGGGGGAGGCGGCGCCCCGGGCAGACGCCAGACCGCAGAGCAGCCCCGACGCAAACCCGTGCGTGTGTGCTCGCGCGGATCGCGGGGGCCCTGAGCCGCGGGGGCCCTGAGCCGCGGGAGGCGCGGAAGGCCTGTGGGCGGAGCGTATGGCGCAGCGCCGCCTCCCGCACGTGGGCCCCACGCGCCGCGCGTGCGCTGAACGGGCGGCGGCGGCGGCGGAGGAGGCGGGCCGCCTGTTGGTCTGGAGCTGCCGGGAGCGGCCGGGAGCCGCGGGACGTGGGGCGCTTTCAGAAGCTGGAAAGTCCCTCTCCTGCAGCCTCCCGAGGGGAGTGCGGCCTGGGGCGCCTTGACGCCGGCCAAGCGGGACGTGCGCCGACGTCTGGCCTCCCGAGCCACTAAGGTGAGAAACCTAGGCTGTCGTTCATGCTGCTTTAAGCCGCTCAGTTGGGCCTGTGGAAATGTGTTCCAGCAAAAGTGAAAACGGCTACAAATGTGGGCACTGCTGAGAAGCAGAGCAAGGAGCGCTGGGGGCAGGACAGGGCTCTGGGTCGCACCTGGGGGACGCTCGACGCCTGCTCCTCGGTTTGGGTTTTATCCCGATAGTGATGGGCGACGCCTGGCGGGTTTGGGGGGTGGGCATGTGACTCGACGTGTGTTCTAGAAGCGTACTCAGGCCACAGGAAGGCTGCGGGGGGGGGGGGCACAACGGTTAGGAGACTTTTGGCAGAGAGCTTTGACTTGGGAAACACTGAACTAGCGTGAACACAGCTTGCTGAGCGATCGCGTTGTGGGGGGTGGGCTGCAGGGAGGGGGCCGCGTCGAGCAGGGCCGCCTTGCTTTTTCCTGGATTGTTGGGCGACGGATGGAGAATTCCCTACGGTGAGCGTCCAGGACGAGAAGTGAGTTTTGTGGTCTCTTGGTAGGAAATTGATGGCGTTTCCTTTGGCCCCTTAGTTCTGAAACGTACGTGAAGTCATCTCTTGAAAACGAATGGGTTAGAGATTCTGACGTGAGAATTCTAGGGAAGAAAACAAAACTTGTATTATCTTCTGTGAATAGGAGTTAAAACTTGTGTTCACAGTGAACTAGAAGAGCAGGCAGCCAGGAAGGCCCAGGTGAGTGCTGGGCCTCTGCCCGCTGGATTTCTTCTGCCTGAAACGAGTTCCCTTTCTTTCTTGCCCTGACCAGCTACAAGCTTCCTTGAGATCCCAAACAGGAAGGCATTTATATCCAAGTCTTCCCTGGAAACTTAGGTACCCGTTGTGAACAGTGTTAGTTTTGCCCACCTATTTCCTCTTTCTGATACCTGGAAATCTCCTCCTTTCAATACCTGCTCCTGTGCCTCGGGTGGGGATTATGACAAAGCCCCACTGTCTCCCTAGCGGGTTGGACACGGGGCCCTGGCTGGCCAGAGTGATTCTTTGAGAATTAATGCGGATGCTGAGTGAGCCTCCCTCCCCAGATGAGAAGACAAAGGACCAGGGGAACCTGGGGCTGACTGCTTTCCTACGAGCGGGAAGCCTGCCTGAGAAGAAGGCCCGGACGGAGCAAGTGCAGAAGGGCCCTGAAGTGGATGTTTAAGCCCCCAAGCACATGTCTGCCCTTTGGCCTTGCTGCTTGTGGGACATTCAGTTTCATCTATTGACTTTACTCAACTTGAGCTTGGCTTCCATTCCTGGCAGGCGTGACTTTTTACTAATACTTCTCACCCGTGGCTCCTTGTAATTCCCCCTCCTGACACCTGCCGTGCTTCACCACTAACCGCTCGGTTACTCCTGCTATTAGTTTTCTAGGACTGCCTTTAAGGACGAGAACTGGGTGTCTTAAGTCCGCAGAAACCTTTCCTCACAGTCATGGGGTTGGAAGTCCCAGACCAAAATGGTGGCAGGGTCATGCTCTCTGCAGGCTCTCGCGGGAGAATCGGTCCTCTGCTGTTCTTTTAGCTTCTGGTGTTGCCCGCAACCCTTGTGGTCCTTGGCTTGTAGGGGCATCACTCCAGCCCCACCTCCATCTTCACGTGGAATTCTTGCTGTGTGTCTCCACATCTTCCCTCTTGTGTCCGTGTGCTTTTCTGTGTCCCTGTTCAATATAAGCTGATGTCTAAATCCACTTACAAGGACATCAGTTATCCAGCTGCTTTACCGCAGCATTGACCTTACTGTAACTTGTGTATTAATTGCACCTGTGAAAGATCCTATTTCCAAATAAGTGCACACTTACAAGTACCAGGAGTTAAAACTTGAACATGTCTTTTTGGGAGACACAACTCAACCCACAATGCTTGGCCACGTCATCATCCATCATCCACAAAGTTGTAAACTGAGAGCAGAAACCACATACATCATTTCAGAGTTGCCTTCAGGTGCTCACTTAGCACCTGACACACGGCTCAAAAAGGAAATCTCAATGAAGCAGAAAGGAAGAGAGGGTTTCCGCAGAGAGGCAGAGGCTGGCAGCATCAAGTGCTCTCAGAGTTTCAAATAACGATGGCAACAGTGGAGCATCGGAGCATTAAGCCCGAGAGGCTTGGTGAGTGGTGTGGTTTGGGCTGAAGTCGTGACAGTAGCATACAAAGTGTGAGGAAGACAAGAAATTGGAAGGAAGTCCTTCAAGAGTCTCCTCTATGAGAGGCAGGAGAATGACAGCTTTGTTGGAAGAGCGTTTGATTGGAGGAAGATATTTCGATGTTTGAATGTGAAAGTAAGGCTTCTAAAGAGAAGCTGAAAGATCTATGCAAGGAGACAGGAAAATTGATGGAAACTGGCCAGCAGATCTTACTTTCAGACTTGGGCTTGTTCCTGGGGAGCCTTGGGGGTGAGTACCTGCCACACCAGGGATGTGGCTCCGGTGGTGGCTTGCTTGGCCTTTCTGCAGGAGTCCCACTCTGAGGCTTCATCGTGGGTCAGTCATAAGAGGCTATCTCCTGAGGGTTCCTCCTTTCTCTCTTTGGTTGTGATGTGGGGTGGGAAGGTAGACGGCATTCACTTTTTTCCTTTTTTTTTAAGAGTTCATCTTTTTATTGAATGTGTTAATAAAGAGGTTTAGTCAAAAAGCCCAAAGCCCATGTCATCATCAGACTCCTCAGATTCCTCTTTTTCTGCTTCCACTTTCTCCTCAGTGGGGGCAGCAGTGTTGGAGGGGGCAGGACCTTCCCACTGGGGGCAGGACCACCAGTCCCTACATTACAGACGAAGCTCCCAACGTTGACACCGGCCAGAGCCTTTGCAAACAAGCCTGGCCAGAAAGGTTCAGCATTCACACCAGCTGCTTTAATGAGGGCATTGATCTCATCTCCGTGATCATGTCCTCATCGTTGTGCAGGATGTGGGCCAGTAGATGCAGGCAAGCTCGGAGACGGAGGCCGTGGCACAGGAGAGCTCCAGGCAGGCGCTGCCAGACACGGTGCTAGTCTCCAGATGGAGCGCGGGCCTCACCCCAATGCGTCCTTAGCTTCCTCGGAAGGACCATACACTTAGCAGCAGCAGAGGAAAGGGAACTTTTTCTTTGTCTATACGTATAACTAACATTTCGAAGACTTAATTTCTTTATAGTGTGACTTCTTGCTGATCATCCTTCTCATTTGTCCTAGGATTTCCTCCCCCACATTCTCTTTTACTTTAACTTCAAGATGATCCATTGAGGAATACTACTCGGCCATAAAGAATGAAATAAAGCCATTTGCAGCAACATGGGTAGATCTAGAGATAATCATACTAAGTAAGTCAGACAGAGAAAGACAAATACACGATATCACTTACATGTGTAATCTAAAAAAAAGATACAAAACAACTTACAAACCAGAAATAGACTTAGAGACAGAAAAACTATGGTTACCAAAGGGGAAGTGTAGGGAGGAATAAATTCAGAGTTCGGGATTAACACACTGCTATATATAAATAAATAAGGACCTGTGCAGCATAGGGAACTATATTCGGTACCTTATAATAACCTATAATGGAAAAGAATCTGAAAGTGTGTGTGTGCATATATACATATATTAAAAAAACCCAAATCTTGCTGTACAGCTAAAACTAACACAACATCGTAAATCAACTACTTCAATTAAAAAAAAATTAAAGACGATCCATTGAAACAGTCTCCCCGGGGCATGTTGTCTACCGGACTGGTTTGAAGCCCTGTGTCATGAACCCAACAACGTTACGAGGTGGTGGCTACCATGTTGGTTCATCCATTCCACTTGTGGATGCATTTCCCCTCCATGACTTCTGTAGAATTAGCTCATCCTCGAGCTGGAAGGAGCCTTGGTCATCCAGACAAAGATCTTGACCACCTGCCCAAATCCTGCCAGGCTCTTCCCGACGAGTGGGTGAACACTCCTGGTGATGGAGAGCACGTGTCTTCAGATGACAGCTCATTCTCTCTTCTGATGGCTCTAACCCTTAGAATGTCCTTCCTTCTACTGAACTAAAATCAACCCCTCTATAATTTTCACGAACCTGACAACTCTGAGTGTTTGAAGATGGTGAGCTGGACCTCTGAGTCTCTCCTAGGCTGAAGAGTCTCCATTCTTCCACATCCCCAGCTTTTTCAACTGTTCTTCAAATGTCAAGTTTCCTGCCTTTTGCTGTCTTGTCTATATTTCTCTTAAAGCACCAAACCTTTTTAGAACTTTCTGAAAGTATGGGCACCAGAGCCCTCCAGGTGGTGTTTTGAGCAGCAAACATAGTCCAGAATATCATCTCCATTTTTCTATAATAGGGAAAATTGCCAGCAGTCACACTCCGAGGATACCTTCTTGTTGGAGATGCCTCTCACCGACCACAGCTGGGCCTTCTTTGTTCATCCCTCAGTCGTGTTGTCATGATTGGTTCCTCCATTCAGGACAAATCTATTGAGTGTGCTAAGTATTCTGGTGCACGCTGGGCACCAAAGAACAGAATAAGCTCATCTCTGCCATAAAGGGGAAGAGGGTCGAGTTAGAATAAAATACAGGAACACAACATGGAGGGGACAGATGGATCAGAAGGAGAATGTTTTGCCTTGGAGAAAGGAAATAGATCAAGGTGGGTAGAAACAAAGTGTCACACAGATGAATGCATTCATTCATCCAGCAAATATTGAAGTGGATAGTTGATCTGAGCACTGAAGACCCAGGAGTGAACGAAAAAAAAAAGTGCCTTTCTTCTTGAAGCTCATAATTCAATAAGGAGGGGGAAAACACAGGGTACGTAAAAGCCTCCCTCTGGAAGAAGGGTCTGCAGACTAGGGTGTCCTGGCCAAGCCCGGCCCGCCGCTTGTTCACGCAGACAGCATCAGCAGAGTTCCGCTCACTAGTGGAGCTACTGTCAGGTGCTCCCCTCCCACAAGGACGGAGCTGAATCACTGTGTGCAGAGACCACAGGGCTGAAAATGTTGGCTCTAGCCCTCAAAGGGAAAGTTGACTCATCCCTGATCTAGAAAAATAAGACAGATGAAGGAGGATTGAGGGGGAGAGGGCTCCTCTTCAGAGGGGTTGGTCAGGAAGCCACACTGATGAGGTGACATTTCAGCGTAGACCATGAAGGATGGCTGGGGCCAGCCATGTGGACAGCTGGCGGAAGAATATTCCAGGTAGAAGAAAAGGCAAATTCCCCCTCCCTCCCCCCCAAAAAACCAAACCAAAATCTGGAGTGAGCTCAGAGGATCCAGGTCACACAGGTGTTGTCGGGCCTTTACCAGGATGCAACGGGCAGACAGGGACAGGTGAGCAGAGCGGCAGTGATGATTCAGCCGGCATGGCGCGAGGCTGGGGGCCCGGGGCCGGGGCCGGGGCCGGGGGTGCAGAGGAGGGTCTAGTGCCCCAGTGGCCTGGGGCCCAGGCTGGGGCGCTAATATGGGAGCCAGGGGTACGTGGCCGCACCTTGGGTGCTCCCTGAAGGTAGAGTCAGCATGACTTTCCTGGTGCTGTTGAGTGTGGCATGAAGGAGGGAGGAGGGTGGTGATAATTCCCTTTTCAAAACCGTCTTAGGAAATAATTATAAACGGACAGAAAGCTGCAAAATTAGTTCAGGGGATGCCTGCTGCATTCCACCGTCTGCTTCGTTTGTCCCCCTTGCTCTCTCGAGGATGTGCATATAATGTTACAAACTCTGTGTTTCAACTTTTATCTTGAATCACTTGAGGATAACTTCTATTTGGCTCTTCACTTCTAAATATAGAAGGATAATTTCTAAGAACAGGTTTCTTCTAATAAATCAAAGAATTAATCTACTTTTCCTGCTCCTCCCTCCACCCCGCTTACACGTGCCTGTGCAACTCATAGGGTGCATATTCCAGTCGCTGGAGGTGGATACACTGAGAAGTGGGGGAGAACTTTTGGATGGCAGGAGGAAATGGGGAGGTTAATTTTTTTTATTGAAATTCTGGTGTACAGCATAGTGATTCAGTTATATGTATATGTATATTTATATTTTTCGTTATAGATTATTACAAGATATTGAATGTCATTCCCTCTGTTATAAGTAAGACCTTGTTATCTATTCTGTATACAGTAGTATCTGCAAATCCTGAACTTCCAGTTTATCCCTCCTCCCCTCCCCTTTCCCACCAGTTACAAGTGTGTTTTCTACGTCTGGGAGTCTGTTTCTGTTCTGTAAATAAGTTCATTTGTGTCATTTTTAAAGATTCCACTTACAAGTGATATATGGCATTTTTCTTCCTCTTTCTGGCTTACTTCACTTAGAATGATGCTCTCCAGATCCATCCATGTTGATGCAAATGGCATTTTATTTTTTGTGGCTGAGTAGTATTCCATTGTATAAATATACCACATCTTCTTTATCCAGTCATCTGTTGATGGGCATTTAGGTTGTTTTCATATCTTGGCTATTGTAAATAGTGCCGCTTTGAACATTGGGGTGCATGTATCTTTTTGAATTAGAGGTCCCTCCAGATATATGCCCAGGAGTGAGATTGCTGGATCATAGGGTAAGTCTATTTTCAGTTTTGTAAGGAATATCCATACTGTTTTCCATAGACGCTGCAGCAAACTACATTCCCACCAACAGTTTAGGACAGTTTTCCCACACCCTCTGCAGCATTTATTGTTTGTGGACTTTCAAATGATGGCTGTTCTGACCAGTGTGAGGTGATAACCTTGTTGTAGTTTTGATTTGCATTTCTCTGATAATTAATGATATTGAACATTTTTTTTCATGTTCCTATTGGCCATTTGTATGTCTTCATTGAAGAAATGTCAGTTTAAGTCTTCTGCCCGGTTTTTTGATTTTTTGTTTTGTTTTGTTTTGTTACTGAGTTACATGAGCTCTTTGTATATTGAGCAGAACCCTGATACCCCGGTAATATGCATTGGACCTTGGGGTTTCGTGGGTCTTACTCTACCTCTGAAATAGCGTTTAAGTGACGTTTTCTTTGTGTCATCTTTTCACCTTAGCAAACAGGTTACTAAACAGTTCACTGTGTCAGATTTTTTCAGTTTGCTGTGTGTCCTAACTTCCAGATTGTTACATTTGATAAGACATGTATATTTCAAGTATTTGTATTTTAGTGTTGTATGCTTATTTTGGAGGAACTGAACAACCCAAGGGATCTTTCAGTCTTAAGAGTCCTACTTTTTTAAATAAAATACATGACTTAAAGAACTTTTAAAGATGATCAGAAATACTAAAAAGTTATTTGATAGAGAAATGTATCTTTTAAAGCAGAAGTAGATACACCTCAAACTTGAAATTATCAGTGACATTTGACAACTAAGCACGTGTCAGCCTCAGCGACCCCTTTGGTCTTAGTACATAACTCATCTCAAAGCTAGAGGGCTTCATGTTGCTGTGTTCCACTAGACCACATAGAACTTCATTTCATAAAACTTTGGTTGAGCAGCTGGAAAAAGTGAGGCAGGCTTGGTTTCCTTGGTTAATCCATTTCAGAGAACATGAAAGAATGTTATCATTGATTACACAGAATAAAGACCAGGGGTAAGATTCAATAAATACACACTTACAACCAATTACTGTTAGGTTTTAATTTAATTTGGTTCTTTGCTTGAAGCCAAACTTTGTCCTAAACTAATGGCTAGATTCTTCACTTGTGAAACTTTTAATTACTTCGTAGTTCTCTCAGAAGAGAATCAAGAAATCAAGCTCGTGTTTTTGCCTCTCATCATAATCCTTGGATAAAGGCAAGCGGGACCCTTTGGAGAGATGAGGCTTTTGAGGAAAATGCGTATGTAATTGGCTGTGTGGTTTGGATGAGGAGGAAAGAGATTGGAAATTTGTGGGCCTCATTTAAGGTTTAAAATGCAAGTTTTAATCAAGCACAGATCTTAAAAGCATAAAGGTCACTGCCCACAATTGGTTGGAATATAACTCAATGTATTTCAAGTGTGTTACATTATCTCTGGAGTTTCTCACTTTAGCGGGATTTAATGTAACTTAATGCAAGGCAAGATAACAATGGAAACAGAATACAAAACTGCTAAGGTGTTCTTTTCTCTGCATAAAAATAGAAACAACACACTGAAATATTCTGATTCTAATGGCCTGTTTTCCCACTAAAATAAATAACATGTTTTCATAAGGTAATTATTTTATATGATGAGTTATCTGTAGAGCAGAAACTGAGTCATCTTTTGCAAATCAGCTAAGATACAATCATTATTTCTGATCATGAGTCTACAACGCTGTACCCAAAGGATGACCTGTTCATAGTTAATTTAGTGTCATTTCAAGATTTATTTTGAAATAGCTGAGTCATAAGGCTTAGGACATCATCCATTCGATGAGCATCATTTAATAAACATGAGTGGAACCCTGGCATTTCCACATCACGAGCTTGATACCGGGGCTGACAAGAGCTTTGCGTAGAGTGAAACCTACTGTCTCAGCTGGGGGTGATTGTTCTCGGGGGGCCCTTGGCAATGCCTGTAGACAATTTTGGATGTTGGGACTAGTGACTAGAGATCCGGGGTGCTGTGAAAGATCTTACGAAGCCCAGGACAGTCCCCAACAAAAAAGAATTATCTAGTACAAAATGACAGCAGCTCTGAGGTCGAGACATCCTGGCCTAGAAGGAGCAAATGAGGAACAGCTGCAGCTTGACAAGGACCAAGATGGAGCTGTTGTGCACGTGGCGCGCTCACAGCTCGGGAGGCGGCGTTCGGCCTCGGCGGTGGTGCGTGGAGGCGCTGTTACAGGTGAGGATTCCTAAACGAAGCATCATCTTAGCCTAGGCTTAAGTGCTGAGTAGAAATTCACTTGACAGTTGAAGAAAGGTGGGTTTTCTGGTGGAGGAAGCGTCATATGCAAAGTCATAGAAGCAAGAGATACTCCAGAGTGATTAGTGTATTACGGCAGCATTAGGCTAGCCGGAGCTTAGATCCATGTGAGGGACAGGAGACAGATGACTCCGAGGGGCCAGATGAAGAGCTGGTCCTGCGCGGTGAAGAGGTTGAGCCACCTTGTCTACCAGCGGAGAGCCGCTGAAAAATCATGAGCAGGGCAGCACTACTGTTGAGTCTTGGGGCCTTTGGGCAGTTGTATGGAACCTAGTCTGGAACCATAATCGTTGGAACCGATTAATTGTCTAGAGTAGGTAAGAGACAATGAGACATCTCTGAAGACATTTAGGAAGCAAGATAGAGACCTTTGGAACAAACTTACTGTGGTGAGAAGGGAAGGAGTTGAACACCCCTAGGTTTTGGCTCGAGATGCTGAGTGGATGCTGGTGTCAGTTACAGGAAACGAATCAGTGCTGAGAAAGGGAGTGGACTCGGGTTTGGACTCGGCATGGCTAGCTGGGGGCAGTGGATTGTCTACAAGTGCTCAGGGCAACTCTGTACATTTAGAGGGAAAGGAATTCCATGATGGGAATCTTAGGAACACAGACTTGAGAGGCAAGGCAGCCACAGGCGGGGCCATGAAAGGAACTGAGGACCAAACAGAAGCAGAAAGGAAGTCAAAGAGCATGGTCAGCACTACTGACTGAAATGTTTATGTTCCCACAAGACTCATATGATTGAGAACTTGATCCTCAACGTGGTGATATTTGAAGATCAGGCTTTGGGGAAGTGATTAGGTCATGAGGGCAGAGCCTTCACGAATGGGATTAGTGTTGTTATAAAAGAGACCCCGAGGAGCTCTCACACCCGCTCTGCTCTGTGAGGACACATGGAGAAGACGGTCGTCCGTGGGCCAGGAAGCAGGTCCTCATCAGACACTGAATCTGTCAGTGTCTTGGTCCCAGACTACCAGTCCCCAGAACTGTCGGTGGCTTAGAAACAAATGTTTCTCCGTCAACACCATTCTGTTGTAGCAGCCTGGATGGACTAAGGCTGTTGGAGTCCAATTAGGATGGTTTCGGGGATGGTGCTCCCATCAGTGTCAAAGATACCGTGTCAAAGGTGACAGAAGTCCACTTGCTCAGAGCCCACTGAGTTGGGTAACGTATAGAGGTCACTTGTCACCTGCAAGAGAACAGCTCTGATGGTAGGAAGTGTGTGGGATGACACTGGGATCAAAGGGTCTAGAGAGGGAGGGGATGTAAGACAGTGAGTGCCCTGCACTTTTTAAGGAAATTTGCCTGAAATTGGAGTCAGAGGGTAAATAGCGATACTTAAAGCTGGAATTGAAACGGACAAGCTTATCTGCTGAGTGTGCAAGGCCAGCAGTGCTCTTCTGTCTCCTTTGATTTTTTTTTTCACGTTTACATTGCTATTTTTGATTTTTAAGTTTACATTGCTATTTTTGAGATTATAATTGTTGCTAAGACTGGATTGAACCATCAAGCTCTGCTAGACATAATACCGAGAGCATGAAAGGAGGTAGACTTGACTGAAAACATTCAACATTGCAGTTTCCATACAACAAAAGGGACATTCCTTTTAGGTTAGATGAACTTCGGGTGGGAAAGTGGTTCAGAGTCACAGACAGGCAGCTGAGAAGCGTGGGTGCGGTTTGTTTTCCGTGGAGGGACGCAAGCAGACAAAGAGGTAGGCTCTGAATTGCACTGCAGGCAGCAAGATGGAAAGCACTTTTTCCTAAAACAGTTTGCTAGTTCTAACAACGGAATGAACAGAATGAAAAGCAGGAGCCCAGCCCAGAAAGGAGCTTCCTGCTTGGCATGCGGAAAACTTTTAATTATAAATGTTTGGTTGGCTGTGGGAATACTGTCTGATGGGAGCTTCTGCTGAAGCATCTTTACCTAAAATGAGAAATGGTCGTACAGAGGTTTTTTTTCAATATGTTCAATGTGCAGCTGTCCAGAAGAATTCTGCGTGAGCTTCTGTAGTGTAGTTCTTTCTTATCCATCCTGAAACAGTATGCTTATTATGTTCGTTAAATTTCTGTTAATATTCTTCCACCGACTTTCTCGATTCTAGATAATTAATGCATTGTTCTCCTTATCCCAGTAACGGTTCATATTTAACAGCATCCGTTGAGGTACTGGGTACATACTAGGCAGCCAAACATATATTGGAAATTGAACTGAAATATACACACTGGAATACAGAATGAAAAGAGGGGAGAAGCTATCCAGATATGGTAAAATGCATGCACACATCCGGTGTTTTTACCGGCTAAAGCCAATTAAAAGCCTGTAAAGAAAGCATCTGTAGACTGTTTCAAATCTACTGTCGTCAAGAGCTTCCAGAGAATCAGCATTCAATTACTGGGGGCCTTTTAAACACGCCGAAGGACATGACTTCAGGCTTTGGGATCAGGCTCTTTAACAGCTCCAGGGGGCACCTCTGGCCTTATTTACCATCTCTCCTTAACTGGCTCACCTCTAAAATGGGCAAAGCGCTATCTGCTTCACGGGGTTGATGCAAAATGTAAGGCAAAATGAACAGCGGTACCATTTCTTGAATGAGGGATTAGGGCTGCTTATTTTGTCAAGTATTATGGAAAAGACGTTAGAGACGGTGTTTGCATCTTGATGCAGTGGAGGGACCCTGACAACTCCACCCTCCTGAGCTGGAAAATAATCTCCAAAAGTCATCTACGGGAGTTAGGCTAAACATGACTACTGAGATGTAGAATGACTTCATGACATTCAGTTCTTTAAAGTTAGGTCAAGCCATTTGAAATCATTCTTATAGGTCAAATAGTCAAGGTTTGGCAATTTCTTCTGGTCCAAACTAACACAGCTACATTCATCTAAAAATACATTTCAAATTGTACCCTAAAAACAAACGGTGGACTTGGGTGCATTCTCCGGTGAGCCGCTGGACTAACTGGCATTCTCTCAGCGTGGAGGGGGCAGTTTTTCCCATTGCTTTGAAATGCGTGACAGAAATTATGTTGAATTATTGTGTCATCCCTCCATCAACTGGGAAGTGATGGGGAGACTTTTTGAGGTAGGGCTAAAGTTGGATCAGATGAACAGTTTAGAACATGGATGGAAGACCACAGGCATCTTCCTGTTCAGCAGAGTTCATGAAAACCTACGGTGAAGTTTATTTGGAAGTTAGAAGTGGCTTTGAGAGTTCCCATTTAAAGAAGCCTCAAAAAGCCTTATCTTAGGAGACACTGTCTCCTTTCAGAAATACTGTTATCTTTTCTTCATTAAATAGAACAAATCAAGTTCCAAATGCCATATTGAAATGACTGGGCTTTTGTTGTTTTATTACAAGAAGAAAACAGTCTAGTCTTTCTCTTTGCCTTTGAGTGTTTCATAGAGGAAGTCAGGCATTATTTTGTTTATAATTAAAGACTATGTACTAAAGCACAATTTGAATAAGCAACTTTAATTAATCAAGGAAAAAACCCAATGACATTCTACGCCCATATTTCAGTTTCTAAGAATGAGTGAAAAGGGTTTTCTTTTCTTTTTTTTTCCTATTGAGGTTAGAAGCAGGTCAGGTCAGTAATTGAAGCTGGCTAGTCATCAGCTGGTTTGACCTGCTAGGCTAGAATTTTCTTTACTACGGGAAAGTGTAATCAGAAAACCAGATGTAGCCCCATCCCGAGGCTGGAGCATAATGAAAAGCAGGCAGTTCATTTATTTTCTCCAAGCCTTTCAGATCTTTGTTCAGCCATTTGGGGCTCGACTTTGCCCTGGACTGAGGAACTGCAGTGGGAGCTTTTATTTAACTGGATCACAGTCCAAAGATGTAGAAATGGAAATGCAAATGTTTGCAATGTCTTAAATCTCCTAGTTCCTTCAAAAGTTGATGGCTGTTTTGTGCTTTTTGCCTGAAAACAGGGGACAAATGAGATTTCAAATAAGACTAGGAGCCCGTCCATTAGAGGCTTACTCTGATAAGAGTGTCCTCCTGAGGTCCTATAGGTGATACATCAGTGATTGGGGTGGGGTGGGAAAGCGTGACCTGAGCGAGTGATGTGGGGGGTCAGATACAGTTTGATCAAGCATATTCAATAGAACTCTTGTTTTCATGACATAAACTAGCTCCTTCTGCATTCAGCTCTGCACATTTATTTGTCCTACTTTTATCCCAGAGCTTTGCACGTGCATCCCAATGCCATTCTCCATTAAAATTCATCTGTGTATCCCCATTCTCATAAAAGAGGTCATCTAAGAGTTAATGTTCTCTTTACCAAATTTCCATAGACTGTCTTGTATATCATGATACTGTTGGAATGTTTCTTATATAAACAGGTTTGAACTATTTTTCAGATATTATTTATTCAAAGGCTCTCTCTCAAATAATGAGAACACTATTTATTGTGAGCATAAATGAATAAAGAAAAGAATTCCATTTATGAAGCCATTAGTCTTTGGGAAGGTACTTTAAAGACCACAGTTAAGGAGGAGTCCTCACCACAAACTGCAGGAGAGTCTCCCCTTCAGGCTTCTGAAAGGGCTTTGTCATGCGGGGTGGAAGGGGCACTGCTGGGTTTGACCTCTCCTCCGTAACTTGCAAGGAAGTGAGGGCTGAGAATGATCTGAAGATGCGAGATGCTGAAGTATTGTGCATGTATGAGTTAAACCTGGACTTCTGCCTAGGATACAGAAAAGAAATCTGGGGTTCTGTAGTTTCTGATTGTAATTTAGGGAAGGTGTTGAAGGAAGGAAGTAAAGCCTGGTGGAATCTATTCTTTTTATGTGGCTTGGATATGGTTTAAAGAGCGGGAAGACGGGGTGAGCAAGAGATCCGTAAAATGAGTCACCAAAGCGTGTACTCCGTGGATGATCTCACTCAGACATCGCAGATACTTGGTGACTGGAGTATGCGGAACAGGGCGGATGGGTTTATTTGTCCATAGTGGATGGAGATATCCAATCATAAAGGTTGGGGTGATCAGTCTCACCCTTTTGAGCATCTTGTCCCAGAAACCATTCCTGATACAGAAGGACTGAGCAGGAGAGCTAAAGGGCCTCCCGTCTCGTCCTCTTTCTTGAGTCAGGAGGCTGGCTGCTTTCCCCAGGTCTGTGATGGAGGAGAGGGTTCTCTTCTCTGGACTACTGAGGACTTCAGCATCCAACATTTTATTTCTGAGCTAGATGGAATTATGGCAGTATAGAATTTCATCCTCCGTTCTACTGTGGTCGGGGGCCGGAGGGGCCTGGGATCATGTTCTCCACGTGGCTGAGGCATTTGGAGTGAAGAGGGGATGATGATAGAAACTTCCAGATGGATTTTGGTGTCCTCCTCCCTCACTTGTGAGCAGGTGCAAGCCGCTCCCACAGGACCTTCACTTTCTCAACATGACCTTTTCTCAGCTCCCCTGTTTCTCTTTTTTCCCCTTAATTCTTCTACCTCCACCCTCACTCCACACCCCAGGGCTTAAAACCACAGACAGATGGGAAGGAACGGCTGAGACTTCAGTGATCGCCAACCACAACCACGGATCAGTTCAGGGACCTGGGGAAGTAAATATGCTGCCCACATGGCTTATTCCAGAGAAACATTTCAGTTACTATCTGTGCTTACCCTAAAGAATTTGTAGAACGTCCTCTGTTTGCTAGAATGAACGTCTTCATCTTTGGAACACTAATTTGACTGCTGAACAAATTCTTTTTTGGTTTGTCCAAAGTACCTGAAGAAGACGAAGGGACAAGGAAATAACAAAATAGCAAAAAAAAAAAAAAAAAAAAAAAAAACCAGAAAGCCTGAAACTCTGGAATGAGCACCCCAGTATAATTCTCATTTTGCATCAATCTTTCCTGGGCTCATTCCCTGTGCTGAATCATGTCTTTTCTTGGATTGGCCCTAGGAAAGACGGTCATCATTTGAAGTTTGTCTTTAATCAACTGAGCAACTGTGTCCCTCCTCACAGACACACTCCCTTCCCCCTCTCTGGACCTAAGCTCCAAATGTCCCTATTTCTTTCTCTTTCGCATCTCCATCAAAAAGATGCCTGTCCCCAGCACCATTCCCTCAAGGTGATGGCTAAAACCTGAGACTCAGCCTGAGGACGTCATAGAAAGTTTGATCCCTGATTCAAATGTAACCCTAAAAACTTAAAGGGCTTCTTAAGCCTTTGTCAAATAGGGCTGACAACTGCACTGACACTCCTGTGGCTTTCTCAAGTTTGATCCTACAGATGGCTAACTTGAGCCACCATCATTTTAATTCTCTTTGCCCTTTTAATGCTTTTATTTCCTCCTTAATATTGCCTTTACTGTCATATCCCACTAAAGACAATTTTGACAAGCACGTGAAAAATGAGAGTAAGTCATATGATTTTTAATCTAAAAATGCATATTCCATTTAATATAGAATTGAGGTCTCAAATAAAAGATGGCAGGTGTATACATCAGATATTTAAAAGGAAAACTACACTCTGCCTCTTAGAGAAAAAGCATGAACTGCTGAATTATGTTGAGAATTGAGTTTTGGCAGGTCTTCCAGGTTTGCCTGTTTTAAAAATGTTTCAAATATCTTAACACCGTTTTATCTTTACTGCAAATACATGGTAATTTCAGGCAGCCTGAGTCGCGATAACATTCTCTTTTAGGATGTAAACTCATTCTTGGTTTTTTTTTCCTTAAGTGATTCTGTATGTGTGTTTGCGTTTAGAACCAGGAATATCTTTGGGAAATGATTTCTGTAAGTTGAAAGGATGACCAGGTAGGGAATAAAGATAGGGAAGATCTGTGATTCACTATTATAGTGGTATGTGCCTTAATCTGAATTTCATGTAGGGTTAATTTAAGTTTATGAAAAAGACACTAATGTCTCATAAATTAAAGTTTTTGTTGCAATACTGACGTTTGGCAACTAAAAGAATAAACTTCTGAGCAAGGAACAAGAATATAAAATTCTCCTTTCAGTCCTGTTCACAGAAGAGTAAAGACAAGTCTGTCAAATTCTAGAATTTACTACGTTTTGGGGAGTGGCAACAGGAGTGCTTTTCCTACTTGAAAATGTCATTTTTACTTTCTTGTTTTCCTTTTGGAAAAGCATCAGGGAATTGTTTTGGGTTCATTTATGAATCAACGTAGATGGCTCTCATTTCCTGAAGATGAGTGACAAGAAATAGCACTAGTCTCGTTAGCATTTGAGGATAATTATGTATTTTTAATAGTTACATGATCTTATAACTATAATTATGTATTACATAATTTAATCTTCTACAAACAGAAGGGGTGTCATTACTGTTGAAGGAGAATGTAGACTCCAAATTAAATGATAAATGGTTTTGATATATGCAGAATAAACAGGGAGATCTAAAAGAGAAAGCAAACATAAATAACAAACTGAAGAAGGCATTGTCACAGAGCAAATAATACCTTAGGGACTTGGAGGAAACGGAAACTGATTCTATTGAAGCCTTTTCCTTAGAAGGAGATGTTATCACTGTATTTACTTAGTGATGTCTGATACTCACCCACTCTGTTAATAGTTCTTCTGAGTCAGGGGGCTTAATATTTTTAATCGTACTGTAACTAACAGTTGTCTGCACCTTACAGCGTCGTCCCCCACTCCTCGGGAGTGGAAATGCACAAAAGGCAAAACACAGTGGAGAATTTGGAAAGAGCCGATTCGGGAGTGGTGGAGGCTGCTCCCCAGAGCTCTGATCTCGGGTCCAGGGAACCCTGTGGAACAGCAGGCTGGCGGTTCTGTTAACGGAGCAACAGGCTGACCCGTTCACTTCAACCACAGTGTGCAATGCAGCTTGGCAAATAACCGATGGAAGAGTCTTTGTAAATATTATTGGCTTGGTTGTCACATGTTTGCACTTGGATTTATTGAAGCATAGATTCAGACCACATTGCCTGGACTTGTCATAAATCTTGGGTTTGTAGGACTTGAGAAAAGAGCAGTATTTCTCCTCTGTCTTTCCAGCACAGAGGCACAATGTGGCTCAATGCTGAATCCTATTTTAATGTTTCAAAGTGTCGGCGCTGTGTTTTGCGAAGCAGGGAGGTATGTGGAACCTACTGTAGGGAGATGAGAATATAAACAGATGAGTTGAAAATAGCTAATGTGTCATGTGTGCCTCTGGGGGTAGAATCTGAAGTTTTTGAACAAAACTTCAAAACTCGTCCATGCAAGCCAGTACTGTCTTCCAAGTACCTTTCTTCAGATTTAGAGTTTGTCTAATGATGTTACTCAGCTCTTCTCTTGGAATCACTTTCAGGGTCAGTTTATGAACCAAATAACAATCCACCTGCTTCTGAGTCCAGCACGCACTTCTACCAAGTCGTGTCCCACGGCTCGATGACTCAGCCCTGCTCACCAAACCCGACTATGAACAGCCGTCGTCTTTCATTCCCTTCCAGAAATAAAACTCAAAGTGGGAGGACTGTCCACCACTGGCAATATTCCAAAGAAGTGCTTAGGAAAAGGCTCAAAAGAGAAATCCCAAACATGGGAATGCTTCTGGGTGATCGTAGCATCATGGTCACGACACCATCACGAAGCCCCAAGCAGGCGGGAGTGGGGCAGGAGTTCCCCCAGTGCTTCGAGGGGCTGGCTCATCAGAGGGGTGTGGGCCCCACTGCTTTCTAAGCCAGGGCCCAGGAGCCTGGCATGGCCAGACATCAGACCTCAGCACAGGGGTGCTGGGTGAGGGACCCTGACATTGGACGGTGTGATCAGGGACACTCCAGCCCCTCTGTTGGCGTGAGCAGGACACCGGACTGCAGGACTTGTGGTGGCAGAAACCATGGTTTGAGCTGCTGGCTCAGCCCACGACGCTGCCCAGATGCCTAAGCACAGCCCAGACTGAATTCTGTGGAACTCGCCAGGAGGCTGTTCTTGGGGGGGGGGGGGTCCCAGCTGTGACTTTACCTCCTTAATACTCACTCTGCCCCAAGTGCCCACTTTGCAGGGGACAATGTGGGCTTACCTTGTCATTAAATTGAGGGGCATGTCCTGGATCTAACTTCCTAGCACTGTGAGCTTGAATAAGTCGTGACCTGCCTGAACCACAGCTCCTTAATTTGTAACACCACCGAACAGTCTGGAACTTTCTTTCACAGTGTCACACTATCTTTATAACTGAGCACTTAAGCATTCTTAACACCGTTGCTTATTTCAGAAACTCATGTGGCATAGGGTGAAAACAAAGTCTTAACTTGAACACAGTATCTAATACAACATTTGCTTAAATAAATGTCCAGAACATGAGCTCGACCTAGATTTAAAAAAAAAAAAACAAAAAAAAAACAAAACACGTTTACTGTTGATCCATTATGGTAGCAATTTTAAATTTTGTAACTTGCTTTCACTTTGTTCCTAAATTCCTATCCCATAATCTCTTTCGATTATCATAGTTGAGGGGAAAAATGATTCATAAAAAGCTCCCAGTGGGATTAAATGAGTTACAGGCACATCTCACACAGATACACACTCTGGTCGGAAAAGCTTTCTTTTCAAAGCTTCAATCAAAGTGAGCCTTTTACGAAGCTGGCACTGGCTGCGGCCACTTTCTGCCCCCGTGATGTGGGTGGGGATTTCTGGTCTGAAATATGCCCGGATTGCGCGCCCTGGCCTGTTTGTGCGTGAAACACGGCAATGGCGCTGCAGAAACGATTCCTCACGTCCGACCCCCGCCGCTAGCCTTGCGCACATTGTTCTCATTTCCCCCCTTCACAAGGCATTTGTCCTTTCCACCACGCCGTGCTTAAGTGGATGAGGTTCATCTGGTTTGTTGATGTTATGAAATATGGAATTCTCATATTAACGGTCCTCGAATCATATGGGAATACTTTGCACCGTGTCTCTGCCGCGGCGCGGTGTTACCTTGTAGAGTGGGCTGACATGCTATTAAATTACTCCTTTTTAAGTCATTCGCGTTTCTTGTTTTCGGAGGACCTTTGTCCTCCTATTTGTGAAGTTGCAGTTCTGACACTGGAAAAGGGGCCCTTGGAGCACTTGAGAGCTCGACTTCGCAGAAAGCCCCGTGGACCAGCACCTGCAAGGTCTGAGAGAAGGGACGTTGAAAGCGGCACTGGAAGACGTCAAATTACTTCGTTTATCCATCAAGTCAGGGCTCTTTTAAACCCATTGATACATTTTAACAGAAGATCACCTGAGCCTTTCCACAAGAGTGTCCGGTGACGTTTCTAGAATACTAACTTTGTCTAAGATAATGCAGGTCAGGGATTCTTTAGCGAAGTAAGAACAGATTATCTTGGTTAAATTATTTCAACGAACTATAGCCTAGTACAGTGAAAGGTAACCACAGCATCTAAAAGCCAAATTATAACTGGCCTTATTTTTCTTACTAAAATCTTAATGTTCTGAAAACACGCAGAGGCTGGGGCACTGGTTCTTCAGCTTGAGTGTGCGCCTAAATTGCCTGGAGGGCCTCTTTAAGACAGACTGCTGGGTCTCGTCTCAGAGTCTGATTCATGGAAGGAGGTTGGGACCAAGACCTCCCATTTCTGACAGTTTCCCAGATGATGCTAATGCTGTGATCTGGAGCTCACACTCACACACCCGGGGGAACTACTGAGGGAGAAAGGGGGAAATGGAAGGGCAGGTTAATGAGAGCTCTGAGCATCACTTCTACTTTTAATCAAATTTGAAATACGATTCAAGATTCAAAAGTACCAGAACCTGGATTCAAATCTAAATCAGAATTTAAGGACTTACAGATACAGATGTAAAAACGATAAGCTCCCTTTTATTTCCTTCCCTGTAATCACTCATAGTCTGGCCCCTGCTCAGAGAATTCTCCAGAACCACAGATGCTTAGAATTGGACAGGACAACAGAGCAGCCATCTTAGTGAACCTACCCAGAGCCAACAGCGGCTTCAGAGGAAAGCTCACGAGCTGGGACCCAGCACACAGGGCCTCGAACCTTGACTTCTTGAATTTCTTAAGTGGTCAGTCGTTAAGGGACACAGGCACCCCTGCCAGTTCCCTTGTAAAGGAAGGAAATGAACTTGTCCTTCGAATCTTCAGCTGCAATAAAAAGACATAACGGAACCAAGTGTAGATGTGCAAAGTGACCATTTGAAGGGACCTATGGGACGTCTGAGCCTGCAGGACGGAGCTCCACACTAGATGAAATTCATCTGCACATCTGGACTGAATCCTGCACGGATGTGCCGCTAGCATCCATCAAAGAGAGGAACACTGGCTGAGCCTCTTTTGAGTGCCCGGTGCCTCTGGCAGGTGTCCCAGGTGCGATGCTGCTGGAAGTGAGCGTAGCCCAGAAGCCTCCAGTGCTGTGGTCCTAACTGGCCAGAGCCCTCCCTTCTGGGAGGGGACTGTTTTGGTGCCTGTTTTCCGGATGCCATAAAAATACCCAGTTCTTCTAACCTCCGGGTTAGAACATCCTGGTCATGGTCTGGCTTCCCCTGGCTCAGTCTGCCGGTTTGAAGTGTTCTGGTTTCTGCAGCAGTAAATTCTCATAGTTGGTGAGGAAGTCGACTCACTGTAGAGAGCTGGACACGCAGCCCCGCTGGGTCTCCGCACGGCGATGCTTCTTGGTATCACGATGGAAAGGCTCGTGATTAGCAGCTGGGCTGTCCTACACCTTAACCTCGGGGACGGGATGCACCGGGCCTGCTGAGTCTGTATGGGGGTTTTGTTTCTGTGAAGTTATTAAGTGGACATTCTGGCTTTACACTCTAGTCTAACGAGCTTGGAAATGAGCTTCTGCCCCCAAGTAGCTGCTTGTAAAGCCGAGGGCCAAGTCTCAGATGGAGGTAAATTCTCCGAGTCCTTAGTGCTCTGCGTTGGGGCTGGGCCGCTGGGTCCTCGGTGGTCCAGGTGCGACTGTGTGGAGAGAACCAGCCCTTCGTTTCGTAAGCAGACCGGACATTGGCATGCTACCAGTACAGGCCTCTCCTGGGAGGCTCAGATAATGGCGCTAGTGTCTGTCCTGACTGGGAATTTAATAAGCTTCATAGTCTAATGCAGGCTTTGTTCAAAATATCTCATGGGAGAAAATGCCTGTACTTAAGACACTGCAGACTTGTGTCAACTTGTGGCTTAAGCTCATGACCATTTGCACTTGAGTTCATGGCCATCCTTCCCCCCTCATCCACCAAAGCTGTCCATTTGTCTTTAGTGTCCCCAGTTTGCCACTTCTTTTGTCTCCATCTCTTCTCCAGACCACAGTCACTTCACAAGGATGTGACCTGTTTGGCCATACAGGGTCCCACTATAAAAAAACTTTTTTTACACGCCGTAACTGTTTTGGGGAACTCAGGTAATTTTCCCCCCTAATCAGACATATTCCCAATGGCATCATTGAGAATGGCGATGTGTTTATTCACTCCTTCCCTCCTCCGTTCCACAGATGCCTGTCAAACGCACCATAGGGCAGACCCTCATTAGGTGCTGGGGAGAGAGGCCAGGATGCACCCCGCGGGGCATCCATTGCGGCAGAGGCTTCTGTTCCAGTGGAGATGATACGGTTTTACTCAAAAGAGCGGTCAGTCCAAACAGAAAAGGGGGTGAAGAGCACCAGCTGGAGGCCTCCCTCCTCCTGGTCCTGGGAGGATGGGCTTCTTGTGGACAAGGAGCCCCTCGGGAGCAGACACAAGGTCTCCGTTACTTCTGTGTGCCCTGCTGTAATGTCCAGACTGTCCCCAGGCTCTGAGGATACTGGTGACTTTGAAAGTATTAAAAGTGAGGTGGGGAGAAAGGTGAGCAAGATGAATGACGGCTTGGAAATAGTCCTGGGCTTGGTGCGTGTTTCCGTCTCAGTGCTGACATGCCTGAAGTACCACATCAGGGAGCTCTTCCCCTTTTCCTCACTGAGATAACTCGTTGCCTGAACGAACAGAAGAGGGGATGTGTCTTTAGAGTGGTTCATGCCATTAAACTACTCCCAATAGTAGAGGACAGAGTAGATGCAAGGTTTTAATTAGACTAACCCCGAAGAGGTATAAAGAGTAGTTTTACAAAATACTATCCTGTCATAACAAGACAAAATTCTGCCACTTGTGGCCACATGGATGGACTTGGAGGGCATTATGCTAAGTGAAATAAGCCAGACAGATAAAGACAAATGCTGTATGGTATCACTTCTACGTGGAATCTCAGAAATATAACAAACCAGTGAACGTAGCAAAAAAGCAACCTCTCAGATCTAGAGAACAAACTAATGGTTCCCAGCAGGGGCGGGGAGGGGCAAGATCGGGGTAGGGGAGGAAGAGGTGCAAACTGCTGGGTGTAAAATAAGCTACAGGGACGCGCTGCACAACATGGGGAACACAGCCAACATTTTGTAATAACTGTAAATGGAGTATAACCTTCAAACATTGTGAATCACCATATTGCATACCTGTAACTTGTATAATACTGTACAGCAAATGCACTTTCATAAAAAAATAGATTTATGAATAGAGACAAGGGCAGGAAGACCAAAGCTATGAAAATGTCATGGTCATGTTTACGAGGAGAGGGCGTGGATTGGGGTAGATGCGGGGAAATGATGGGGAGACACTGACCGAGAAAACCAACTTGAGTCCCTCTGCCCTCTTCCCACCACCGCCTCTCCAGATTGGTATTAAAGGAGTTTGAGGAAGGTCAGGGAGTTGGAAGTGGGGGACCATGTTTCAGTCCATTTCTTCCATCTATCTTGAGGGTCAGTGTGGCCGCAGGACAGACCCAGCAGGCCCTGGGGCTCCCACATCGTAATTGGTACATGAGCATCTTCTCTAGGCTGCCTGTGTGCCCTCTAACTAGACCAGCCCTACCTGTCCCCACCCCCCCGGGCTTTCCCAGCTCCACATTTCTGCCTCTGACAAGAGTTCAGGATCCACAGAACTCTCACCAGCCTCCTTCCAGCCAGTGGGGGAATCTCTTCCTAATTTCAAATCTTTCTCTCTTCATGAACTGTCTCAAAGATATTTTGTCTATGTGGAGTGTTCAGTGTTTTTGTAAACAAGATGCTTGGTTTATTGCTAGAATATGACCTTGTGTAGCCCTTAAGGAAACAGACTCAGCCCACACTACCAGCTTGAATGGTGGGAAGAAAAGAAGGCTGATGCACAGGGAGGAAACAAGAGTACAAGTTAGTCTTGTTAAAATCGAAAACCCTAACAAAGCTATTTTTCTCAAATCTTCAAACAAAGATGTATCATGTTTATCGTGTGCCGTTGATCCCTCCATACAAACAGTTTCATTTCATTCAAATTTTTGTTGAGCGTCTCTTATGTGCCATGGACTGTGTTAGACCTTGTGTAGACTTTAAGAGAAAATCCATAGCCCGAGGGGTTTATATCTTGGCGTTGAGGAGCAGTGACTGAAGGGTGATGGGCTGGTTGAAGTGGCCTCTGTTCCAGTGTCATCATCTGGTCACTTAAGGAACTTTGCAGCTTTTCTGAGGTTGAGTAGAAAGCCAGGCATAGTCTACTTGTCTGACTTTTCAGCCAGCAAATGAGATTTTTGAGTAGCATGATTACTTGGTAATAAAATTTAAATTTGAAGAGGGGTCAGACCACAGACCACTTTTCAAAAGACCTTCCTTTTTTTTTTTTTTTTAGGTTACATGTTACATAATCGCCAGGAAAACATTTCTTTGAGTCCAGGAGAAGGGTCTTTGTTTTTTGCCCTCTGGGGGCCGCCGACTGCAGTTTCCATTTTGCGGTGTGTGTTAAGCAGTTCCTGGCATGCATTTGCTTGTGCACCAAACACAGCTTTAAATAAACAGCAAGGACCCTCTGAAAGACGGTGAAGACAAAAAGGAAATATTCCCCATGTAGATTTGCTCTGCCACCGAGGGAAAGCCGACTTGAAAATTAGATCATCTCCTCAGAAACCCCAAGAAACCAAGTGTTCTCTGCTGAAAGGGAGAAGTAAAAAAATCGAGACCGTTTTATTCCAGCACGAGGAGGGCGGGGAGAGGACTGGACTTGCAGCTCAATGTGACAGGCGGTTGGTCTGGCGACAGCAAAGGAATCCCCACCCCCGGGGTGTGTGCGGTTCCCGGACAAAAGTGTGGCCCCAGAGTCTTCAAGGGGGGAAGTTTGGCCTTTCATCTTGCAGTTCCCCGGGCACTGGGAAGGCCAAACAAAAGAGAGTTTTCTTTTTTCCTGGGCTGGAAGGGGCACCTTCTTAAATCTCCCTCCCTTCCTGCCGGTCCCCCCTCGCCGCCCCCTGCTGCTGGTTGACATCCTCCCCTCTCCCTGTCCAGGCGCATCTCTGCAGTGCATCCCCAGGGAGCAGCCTCAGTTGCTGCACCAGTCACTCGCCTGTCTGGCCAGTCAGTCTCTAAGCTCCAGGGAAGAACTCCCCAGGGGTCAGGCGCGGTCCCTCCCTCCATGCCCTGCTGCAGTCCCTCCAGGGACGGGCTGGGGGAGGGTGGCCTGTGGGACCCATTTACCCTGACAGGGCCCCCTTTTTACCTTCTCCGTGGAAGGGAACAAATCGTTTAGAAAGAGAAGCATGGAGATAAGGTTAAAAGAGAACAAATCAGGTCATTAAAACTGGGAAGGGATAAATTGGGAGTTTGAAATTTGCAGATATTAACTACTTTCTAAAAAATAGATAAATGACAAGTTTCTACTATATAGCACGGGGAACTTACTCAATATCCTGTAGTGAAAAAGAATATGAAAATGAATATATCTATGTGTATGACTGAAGCACTGTGCTGTACACCAGAAATTGACACAACATCATGACCTGACTAGACTTCAATAAAAAGAAGAATAAAAAAAAATTGCGGTTGATTGATGTCGGACAACAGTCCAAGGATAGGGACCTTTGGCCTTGTTGCCCTTCTCAAGTGCCTGGGGTGGCTCGCGATAAGCCTCAAGTGCTTTGTCCTGTTAAGAAGACATCATCGGCAGAAAAAAAAAAACTTTTTGAACCTGTATTCCTTAATCAGAACACGTCCCCAGCACTTGGTTTTATCTCCGGGCAGGGCTGCAGGCAAGCAAGGCCCTCTGAACCCTCCCCTGGCTCCCAGCTGCCTCCTCCCTGCAGCCAGGCTGCCTTACACATGCATGTTCCCCTTCAGATGGCCCGGAATGCAAAATGATGAAAATTAATGCTATTATTAAAGGATTTTTCAATTAAATGTGCAGTTCAGAGCCAGATGCTGCGCTTTTAAAGGAAGAGAAGTTTAAGTAAAAAAGCCTGACAGATATTCGTTCCGTCTAGTGTGGCAGAATTTATGGTAGATTACAGTCTTTGATTTCTGCGGGCCTGGGTTGTCAGGTCCACTTGCAAATGGGCTGTGGGAAAGAGTTGCACGTTGGTAATTTGAAAACATATGGGACATATGGTAAATATTACACCCAGGACGGTTACGATGTTTTCTTCCTTTGAGAACTTCTCTTCTTTGCCTCCAGTGGATTGTTTGCAAGAACCCCATTACCTTTCTGCCTCTATTTTCCCTCAGAGGATAATTTGCTTTATTCTGATGCTTTCGAATCCCAGGGAAAAATCTAGAAATGGGGTATTTCTCTTCCGCGTGGGACTACGTGTGTACAGCTTCTGATCCTCTCTGAGCTAACGTTCATCCTGATTCTCATCTTCGTGTGCCAAGATCGAGGCTATCTTTTTAATTTTTTGGTATCTTATAAATTCTGCATATAATGTACTACTAATATTTTAAGTCAAATGCCAAATTGAAAAAATGGATCAGATTAAAAAAATCACACAATCAACTCACAGATATTTACTGATATTTAACCAAAGGGGTATAAACTGTTTTAAAAGTGAGTTTGGATGATGTGATTTTTTTCCCCCCGAGACCTCCCCCCCAAAATCTTAAATGGATCAACTGACTAGGGATTGGCTACTCTAGGAAAAAAAAGGGCAGGTACAAGTTTCAGGATTTGAGAAAATATATTACACCTGTAATTAACAACACAGGCTTGGCGCACTTTAGAATATGTTGAGGGTAGATCTCATGTTAAGTGTTCTTACCACAAAACACAGCAACAAAAACCACAGAAGAACACAAGGAAACTTTTGGAGGTGATAGATATATTTTGTACCTTGATAGATGGTGGTGAGGCTCTCATGGCTGTATGCATATATCCAGACTCGCCAAGATAAATACCTTAAACTTGTGCGGTTTTGTGTGTATCAACTCTATTGCAAAGCTTCAAAAACCTATTATAATTTGCAAAATGACTTTTTATGAAATGAGTGCAAAGGTCTTTGGGAACGCCAAGGAATAGGAAATCACATCTGATTAGAATGATCAAGATAATCTTTATTGTGGAGGACACATTTGGAATAAGCCTATTAAGAATGTCATAAGAGGCAAAGATGGATACTTCAGGGTTCCTACTAGGAAAGGCTACTAGATGAATTTGTTCGTAGACCGCCATGTGACATGTCCCCTTGTGAAATGGGCTATTGGATTCCAAAGTTGGCGTGGTCAAGAGTAGACCACCGTGGACTGGTGATCCCCTGGAATACAAACTCATCAGCACATAGGTCGCTAATAAATAACACGGGAAGGCCAGCATGGTGACCAGGCATGTCTCCAGACCCTCTGCTGGGCTCCACGGATCAGCTCTGAGAACCACTGAAAGTAAAGTCATGCCCTTAGCAGGACTGTCCGCGCCCCCGGTAAGGCCAGGCTGTCCACCTGACTCGGCACTGTAAGCCACAGCACCCCTCACTGAGCTTACTCTCGCCGTGGGCTAACTTGTCTGCTATTTCATCTAATCTCTCTTCACTCAAGTCAGGGTGACTTTTGTAAAATGACAAATCGACTCATGGGACGTCCTGGCTTAAAATACGTGGAGGCTCCCCACTGCCTCTAGAAAAATGTCTGAGCTCTTAAACATCGCCCACAAAATGCTCATGATCAGATTCTTGCCGGTTTTCCGACCTCACCCCTCGCATCCTCTTTTTACACAAATGCAGCTGCCTTGAAATTATCCTGTGGCTGAGTTTCCAGGGAACCCAGTCTGCCTCCATCACACACCTGCTTTGATTCCTCCTCCAGGACTCCTCTGGGTACCACTTTCTGTAAGAGACCTTCCCTAACATTGCAATCTAGCCCAGGAACCTGCCTTTGTAATTTCATATCAATTACTATACTTTTAAAATTACTTTTTTTTTTTTTGTCTGTGACCTACTGGGCAATAAGCTTCATGAAAATAAGTGTTAACTTATCTTTCTCAACCTCGTATTCATGGAACTGAGTACTGTTTCAACACAAAGTGAGCTTCCTATAAATGGTGAAAGAATCATGAAATGAAAGAATGAATGAATAAAGGAAATTGAAAACATCCCTCTTGAAGTTTTACAGTAAACAAAAACAGAAACAGATTTCACAAACAACAAAAAAGATTCTAGCAGGATTCGCAGGCTTTTGTTCGACAGAGTGTAGTAACTCGTTTCTTAAATAGAATTTTTACTTTACAATTTGTCAAGATGATAACTAAATTGTATCACAGAATATCATTTAAAACTGATTTTTATGGCTGTTATGACTCCTTTTAAGTATATCTCTCAGACTGAAAAGGCTATCCTAAAAAAGTGCTGGAGGGGAGGGTACAGCTCAAGTGGCAGAATGCCCCCTTAGCGTGCACGAGGCCCTGGGTTCAATCTCCAGCACCATCATTCACATTTATAAATAAACCTAATTACCACCCACTCCCTGGAAAAAAAAACCTTAAAAAAAAAGAAAAAAAAGTGCTTTAAGAACCATTCTAATTTTTCAGATCTAAAATATTTTGGCTGTATTTAGAGATCATTTCATTAATGTAAATATTAATATTAACAAACTAAAACTAATAACTAATATTAGCTAATTACCCACAAGTAGTTCAGAAAATAATTAGAAACTGAAGTAGCATGTTAGTTACAAAATGTTACCTTACGTAATAAAGCTTAAAGAGAATTTAACTCCTGAATTTTCTAGAACTCTCTAGAGGTTAGATCTGCAGCTCCTGGTGTTTGAGGAGATCTCTAAATCATGCTAACTGCTTAATTTTTATAGTCATATCAGTTTTAAGTGGCTTTAGGATTTTTGTTTGCATTTATAGTTCTAATAACTTTAAATACCCCCCTGGTTCAAGGAGTCTTAATTGAGGTTCAGTGACCTCTTCATTGTCCTGTCAAATGTTTTTAAGGGAGGGGGAGTGTCTGAACCTTCTCAAGTTGTACATAAATGCTTGTATTTACTTGTGAGCTTTGCCTGGGGGGAGAGTCTGTGGGTTTCACAAGCTTTTCAAGATGTCACAGGCACCAGGATGGCTGCGTTCTGAAATTTGTTTAATTTATTATAAAACAGCTGACCACAAAATAAATAGGACCAGGAAACAGATACTGTAAAAAATGATAAAGCTGCAGAGAGGAGTGCAGAGAGTCCAGGTTTTACTGCTTCAAATGGCAAGGGTGTGGTAAGGCCAGGCGAGTCTGCATTGGCACAGGAGAAGTAAGCATTTTGCAAGGTTCTCGATCAAGTGTGTAAGTAGCTCATCTTGCAAAAAACGCTTTGGGGCTGTGAATGATAGAAGCATAAGACAGAATTCTCTGCTTCTGAGGAGCGTGGGTGTGTGATTTTTAAAGACCTGCCGTAGTTTCACAGAGATTTCAGTTCAGAATGCTGCGGGCTCTTAATTGTTCATAAGGGCGGAAGGAAAGCTCGACTCCAGCTGGGAGACCTGCAAGGTGCAGGGTCACAGGAGAAGGACAAGGTCCCTGTGGGGCAGGAAGTGGAGCCTTATGGCAAACAGGGGTGGTTCTGGGGAGTGGAGCACAACGCAGAACGGCACTCCGAAGATAGGCAGAGGCCAAATAAATATTTGAACGCCGGGCTGGGCTCTGGTACTTCGCTCCCTACGTGGTGGGGAGTCATCAGAGCTCTGAGCATGAAGCAGTTATCAGATTCCTCTGAGGGGCATGGGTTTTGAAAGCAACAGGTCAGAGGCAGAGAAGTTGGGAGAGATCTCTCATACAGGAGCCCGCGCCTGGAGCAGTCCACGGGGGACACGGCACGCTGCTTTAGGAGAGCGCAGCAGTGGGGTGGAAAGAGGGGGCGCAGTTCCACGGGGGGAGTTGTCAGGATTTCACGTATGACTGGATGTGGGTGTGAAATGTAGGGACACATCACAGATGGTTGTCAAATTTTAACTTCCTGGATGGTTACTGATGCCATTGATTAAAGAATAGTTAAACCTTTTTTTTGGTGGGGGGGAGAGGAGGCAGCTGTGTTCTATTTTGAGCGTGTTTTTAGGATTCATTTGGAAAAGCCTCGTCTACAGCTGGAAACACGAGTGTGGAACGATGAGGACTTGGGACATAGACAGGGGACTTATTTGCAGACTGGGACCAGTTTGAGACATAGAATAAAAATCCTAATGTGAGAGGACTGACAAAAAGAGAGCCGGGTCTAGAGGAGTGCCTGGCTGGGGATGGGGTGGCAGCCAGCATGTTGTGAAGGGGACGACATTGGCTTGTTTTAGCGGGAGGGTTCCAGTAGAATTGAGGTCAAAATACTGATTTCATGCAGCAGACAGTAGCGAGGAAGACGCGAGGTAGAGGTAACAAGCATGGATAGGTCTTTCAGAGGAGGAGCGGTGCCACTGGGACCGGTGGGATTGCGTGCGGGCTGCGCAGGGCTGGGATAAAGGAAGTCTTGAACTTGTTGGCGGGTGACCGACAGCAGAAAGTCAGCAGAAGAGAGGTGGGAGATGTCAGGGGGGAGATGGGATCATGGGCAAAGCAAGCTACTGGCACAGTGCTAGCACCTAGAAGAGAATGGGTCCAGCTGCGAAGTATAAAATGGAAAGGAGGGTGGGCTGTGGGATGGGAATGACTTCAACAGCAAGGACCCACAACTCCTACGTCCCCGCGCCCTGAAAGCAGGCCACTCTTGGCAGAACTTGACATAAGCAACCCCCTTGCGAAACAATCGTTTTACAAGTGTCACCACGTCAGGTTTTGCTCCATGCGAAGAGCTCGCGTCAGGTTGGTTCTTACTGACACAGGGTGTCTGCTTTATAAGACGCTTCTCTAGCACCTCTGCTTTGGTCACTGGGCCACAAAACATCCTAGAGATTTAAAAAGCTATTTTAAAAATGATAGACTTATTTAGGCTAATGGTAAAACTGTCGTGGCTTTTATTGGTAGTAGTGAATCAAAGACTACCCTACAGCACCAACTGTTAGAAAAATGAAACTTTTCTGGGAACATTGGGTTGATTTCCACAAACAAATTTCCCTGATTCTAATATAGTAATTTCCCCAAAGTGGATCTGTGGATCTCCATTGTGGACACTGATGTGCCTGAAGACGAAAAGGAAGGCGGCCCTCTGTCCTGGAGGCGTTATTTTCTGGATGTCATCCCTAAAGTCTACACACGAAGATGTCTAGGAATAAAATAACATTTGTGATCTGTACAAATTTATCTGCAAAAACACCACACTCGTTTTATAAATAAAAGACAGTGCCCAGAGCTGTGGGGTCTACAAGATGGAGCTAACACCCTAACGAGCACCACCATTTTTGGGGACCTAACCGTCTGTGAGGCATGGTTGTAAATGTTTCATCTTTTCAATAGCTTAATACTGTGTCACTGCATTTCAGATGAGGAAGACTAAAGCTCCGTACGGAAAGGAATTTCTTCAAGGTCACACAAAGCTGCTCCGAGGGCAGGAGAGGGGTTTCTGTGCTGAAGCCCTTTTGTAGGGGGAGGTGAGAATAGAATCTGCACACTGGCAAGCACGCTCCCTGGCCTCGGGTGTGCGATGTGTGTGAAGTGCCACTGCGTGAAGCTTCATGACACTTAAGAGTGGGCAGAGGTCTGGGGGGGCAAGGGCGGGCTCAGAAAGGTTGGAGGCCACGTTTGATTTTGGCTTCAGAGAGAAGTTCAAGTCAGACAGGTGAGGCTGTGGTGGGGGAGGGGAGGGGAGTGAGAACAGGGGAGACGGGAGGAGGAGGATAAACCTGAGACATGCAAGGATGGGAGAAGCCTTCCAGTCCAGGGGAAGCATGAGGTCTGCAAGGGGAGAGGCCCGGGGAGAGGGTGGACTGGGGCTACATCAGAGTAAGGCCCTGTAAGCGGCTGAGGATGCTGGATTTCCCATCAGGTGTTTCAAACGGGATTCGGTCAAGGAGTGACAAAATCCCAGCTTTGTTGGGAAGCCATATAGGGGAGACTGAACATAGAGATGATGATTCTGGTGTTTTTAGAAGAACCCTTGGTTGCTGAGATGTGAAGGGTCAGAATGAAGCTGGAGAGGATGCTACAATCGGAGTCTGGGGAACTTAAATCAGACCGGCAAACCTCTGGTGGAAATAGCTCCTCCACCAGCTCCGTATCTGATCCAGAAGCTGGGAGCTGTCCCTCACAGCAGTCCCAAGAAATGTGGCCGTCTTAGGTGACAGATGCTCATTGTGTTAACGAACATGGTGATTTATTAGCCGCCTTTGAATACTTGGCTCTGAATTTGATACTTTCAAACTAGGGTGGCTAGTCAGGAACTAGCAACTAATATTCCTCCAGTTGGATGTTTTTGTCTGCTTGGCTTGGTTTCATATACTTTTCTTACTGAGGAATCCTAAGTTTTTCTTCCATCTCACATTTACTACTTTATAATTTGCATACAGTGCTGAAAAACAGCATTCTGAGAAAATGTCCATTACAATGTCGTGATGTGGTAGAAAAATAGGCCCTTTTGTACTGATTTTCAAATACTGCACATCAGGTCGTGTGCCTGAAAGCACGCGCAGTACATACTCAGTAAAACTGGACTTCATACGTGAACTTTTTCCTCCTCTTGAGCTTGGATTTGGAATCCTAGATTCTCATTTTGTCACTACTCTGCAGCTTCCTTGTTTTTGATATCATGCGTAATTAATTATTTCTGTTCTCTAAAACAAAACGCACCCATCTGAAACATGAGGATAGTCAGAATTCCTGTTTCCCAGGACTAAATATGAACAGGAATTATATAAAGGTTTCTGTATGTTTTAATGTGCTGTTTAAACGCATCATATCGTAAACTTCATTGCAGAAAAGCAATATTATTGAAGTGTTATTTTTGAATTTTGATAATACGGGAAAGGAAGTGTGAGATGCAGTAAGGCGGCCTTTCAACATATCCATCATACATTTCAAGCCTGCATTTTGGAAAGTTCTCTGAACAATACTTGCTTTATTGTGGGCAAGGGCATGTGTATCTTAATGATGCTCCTCATTTTTATTTAAAATCCGAACAAGTAAAGGTCACACTGCCCCTTTGGCCCTGACTCCTGGTGAAGTCTCTCCCGCACACACCGAGGAAGGAGCGAGCCGCCGGTGGACGGTCATCAGCTCCGGGTGCAAACGCCTGCTGTCCCGGGGAGCATGCGCAATGGACGTCCACCTCGCCACGCCCCTCCCAGGACGCCTGCGGAGCACATGGCGACCCGACACAACCTGGGACTAATTTAGGATCAAAGTTGTCCCTCCATCTGCCTCTTCCCAATGATTTGGTAGGGTTTATAAAGCTTCGCTGGTTCATCATAATGTTTGGGTCAAAAGCTTACCCCTATTTGGGAGAATTTTGGCTCTAATAGGAGGGCTCCCCTTGGGCTAGTGTGACTCTGGCGTGAGATCCGCTTTGTCCTCCTGCCTGCTCAAGTCAGAGGGGGCTTTCAGTCTGTCTGTGCCCTGTCTAACGGAAATACGTTTGGGGAGATGCTCCGCAGCTTGGCTGGTAGCATCTGGTCTGCACACTTGAACGCTGCCCCTCCAGCCTGCCAGAGTAATGTATGTTACTTTACTTACTATGGCGAAATTATTTTTCAAAATCGGGTGATTCAGCTCCTTTAAGATTGGAAATCCCTTCCACATGATGGATCTTTCCCTCTCCTTTCTGAAATATGCTTTTTGAAGTAGGGCTGATGTCTTTGTTATTTCTCTTATTGTTAAGCTGCATTTTAACTGCTAATGTATCTTCTGGAGGCAAGCAATTGCCAAGCAACTGAAAGCGTAAAGGAAAATTTGTACTATGCAAATGAAGGACTTAATGCATTAATTAGATAGATTGGAACATTGTATTTCTATGTGTTTCATGCCTTAATTCTCAAACTGAGAGTTGGAACCGCTGGGAGGGAGGGCTCTGATGGGGTTCCAAGTGGATGCTGGAAACCAGAATGTCAGGGTTTTTGAAAAGCTGTGTGGTCATGGTAGGAGCCAAATGAAGTAGGAAAAGGGGATGGATTCTCTTGAAGCTGCATTGTTACTTTATAATGAGACAGTACCACAGAGTTCTAAGTGCTGTTTGGTAGACATGGTCCCTAATAAATGAAAACTATTTATTTTCACTTGCCACAGTGGTCAGATGAACTAGCAAACCCTTTTCTTCCTTCCTCTGAGGGAAGCCCACAATCAAAAAAAATTAATCAGGGTTGGCATCCTGAGGCTGGCACTCTTCCTTCTGGATAGCAAAGACAGCAACCAGTGACAGCTCCCAACGTGTCTCTTGAAACACAGCCAAGCCTGGGTCAGGACAAGGAGCCAATGCTTTTTAGTGTAATATGGTGGAGGGATGTTGGGTAAGGATTTTTTCCCAAACAGCAAGGCTAAACTCATGGTAACAGGGGACATGTCTTCCTTGACACTCACTTTTTTCCACTCTTTGATTCACTCCGTACTCCAGAGATGAATCGAGTACTTCTGTGTTATATGCTGGGGGATAAATTGGGGAGTGAAACGGACATAGCCCTCTTCCCATGGAGATTAATCTAATGATGAATAGTATTACTGTGGAATGTGTAGTCACAAACTGGAAAAGTTGCCTCCAAGGTGAGGATGTAGTTTTGTGAGAAATTCCCAAGGAACCGGGATGGGGTGGGCGGGGGATGAAGGAAGAAGTCTCTGATCAGACGATCAGAACAGAAGCTAAGGGGTGAGCTCATGTTCACAAGGAACAAGGCTGAGTGTTTGGAGTAGACGGTGCTGTAAGTTCATAGCAGAGAAATCAGCAAAGTAATTGTGAAAAACTGGCAAGACCAATGACCCTGGAGTTGAAGGAGCAAGGGACAGGGCGGCAGGGGCAAGAACGCCAGCATCCAATAGACCGTGTCCAGGGCTTGAGGCTCTACCCAAAGAGCGACGGAAGATATGCTTTGTGTAGGGGAGACATGTAAGTGGTGCGACTGAGCTCTTATCTCCTTATCTCCTGGGAAAAGCAATTCTACCTTTGAAGGTTTACTAATAGATTTACAGATGTGTCTTCTCTATGTAGCTTCTTGGTTAAGCTGGTTAGTTGGAATTGGGTTTTTGTCATGTTGTTACCTGTGGATACAGGCATGTGCCTGGTCACCAGGCTACAAACTCAGTCACCTTTGATTCCTCATTCTCCTCACACTCACCATCAGTCACTAAGTTGAACAATGTCACCTTGCAAAGTAGATTTCAAAACCCTCTCCCTTTCTTCTTAGCACCTTTGATTCCTGTTTGGTTCCATCACGTTTGGTGAGCCCTAACTTGAATCTATCCTGTTCTTTTGGCAAGGCTTGTAGTCTCTACATATGTATTAATTTAATATAGTCATCTTGACACTGATGGTACAAAAAGACCTATTTGCAGCCATTTTGATGTGGGGAAGGTTGGAAAATGAAACATCAAAGTTCCTTCATTTTTTCCTTTTTTATTAAGGATCACCTTCAACAGACACTCTGATGTCAACCTGAGCTCTACCTGTCCCTGATTCTTATGACATCCCTGACCAGTCTGTACCATCCCCGCTCACCCTGTCCCTCAGCCTGAGTCCAAACTTTGCTTCATTCCAGGAAACCTTACTCGTTCCATTTTTTCCGTTAAAAAAAGAAAAGATCACTGTTCCGCAGATGATGGCTCCTCAAAACCTGTAGGATGAATCTCCACCTTCTAAATGCAGTTGTAAAGATCTTTAGTACCTGTTGCATCCCTCATTCTCAGATCCCTCTCCTCCTAATTTATACTCTTACATCCTAATTTCTCCAAATCAGTCCATTTTTCTGGACCTCTGCCTTTTCCCATCTCGTTCCTTTTAATTAGGAAGTCCTCTTTATGCCCCGTCTCCTGGTGAAATCTTTTCCTTTCCTGACTCAAGCACAATGACTCCTGATGTTATAAGGCAGAATTACTTCCAGAAGCAGTGTCAGTTTGTACTGAAGCCCCTTCCATTGTCTGCCCGTGCCGTTGTCAGCTGTGTATGCCTCTCCCCCCTCTCCAGGGGGGTGGTGAACACCCAGGGAGCAGGGACTGTGACCGTCTTTGGGTATTCCCCATGGGGTATAACTGTTGAGTGTTTCTTTGAATGTTTTATTTTAAGCAAAAAAGTTAGGCCACCACCACCAAGCATTTTAGCAAAATAATAAACAGTTTGCACTTAGAAAGACCTTCTGTACTGTGGCTGATTTTGTGCGGACCGCTCTCGTGCTGTGCCTGTGAGAAAGCGCTACTCCTTTCCCCCGTGAATGAGGGAAAAACCAAAAGGGACCACTGTGCTACTTGCTAAGAAGATGTTACACTGTTTCTGTTAACAGGAAACCTGGCAGGGTGTATCTCTCTTAATTTGTTAATTTTTCCTTTCGCTTCTCTGCTGTTTGTACACTTGTCCCTAGACTGAGATACGGTAAAGAGGAAAATGTGTATGAAAATGTCAATAAAAAACTCTCCATGTGATGTGCTGTTTATACTGACAAAGAATTTTTATAAAGAAAAATCTCCCACATTAGTATCATTTGTACCTGCATTATTCTTGGAAAAGCATGAATTACAAGGTGCTGTCAAGGAGTGCTTGTATTTTTGGTTTAGAAAGGCTTTGCCTAAGATGGTGTTGTATTATTTGCATTGTAACTTAATTTAAACTTTTGCTGAATTGGAAGAATGGAATCGTCACGTTTGGCAAGTCAATCATACTTAGGAGCTAGTTGCTTTCAGAACAATACATCTTAAGGAATAAGGAGGAAACTTCAGTTCTGTTTGCCAGCCCACTGCCTCACCACCACAGGGGCTTCGGCTGAACATTGTGTTAACTACATAACACAATTGCCTTGCTCTTGTCCCCCGCAAACCTGCCTACCCCGAAGTCATGCCTGCTGGCCCCGGTCTGCAGTTGTCTGTGTTTTATTAACATATTGCATTCGTACTCCTAACTTTCAGTTATAATCTCTCAAATGTTAGTGTGATAGATGAATAAATCTACTTGATAGTATTTAGGAAGCTAGTCTATAATCATAAAAATGGAGAGATGGACTATTTTAGTTAATTACAGTTATTTTCAGTATGAGTTCAAGTGTTAGACATCTCTCGTATAGTCTGAATTATTTTAGGTAGTCAAAGGCTGAATCTAGTGAAACCATGACATACAGTTTTGGCACTTGGCTGCAAGGCAGCAGCATGTGAATGTTAAAATGATAGTCACACAGGACATAAAATGTCACTTCATTCAGACCCTCGGTTATCAGGATGACCTGGTAACCTGCTGACACTTCATTTGGAACAGGAACCCACTGCTCTTTGGAGCTGCCCTACCACGTATCACACGCTGTTCCTTTCATCTGATTGTCCATTTGATCAAGGATGTAGCTCATTCATACTTAAATTACAAAAAAAATTCACCTCCCTCGAGTTAGGGAGAAAAAATCTTATGTTCTTGAACATAACTAGCTTTAGGAAATTACGAGTGGAATTGGAATCAAGACCTCAGGAACTTAATATTGGGACTCTAAGTTCTTTTTCTTTTTTTGGTGCAAGACCAATAAACTTTTATTTGACATTGGTGAGTCTGTTCTGCGTTACAAGTTCAGTCATGAGCACGGTGCTTTTTTTATCCAAATCTGCTGTTACTGTTTTGAAACAATGCCAGCGCTGATCTCAAGTGACTAGATAAACTACTGAATGAATGCACGACTAGATAAACTATTGTTTTAGGTTAAAAAGAACCAAAACATTTTTGGCACTTGCATTGGATTATGTCACTGTCACATAGACAGCATTTGAAGGTCAGGTTTGTGGGTTTGTGGTGCAGAGGAGGGAGCACAGAGTGGGAATGCGTGTTTACATTGTCCTTGTCACATTTTGTTCTACCTAAATTAATACGCCCTTCAAAATGGCAAAAATTTAATTCATTACATTCCTTGTTAGCTAACGTGGCTGTAATGGATGTGCTGGTTTACTGATTACAAATGGAAATAATCTGTAACATTTTAATTGGACTATGCAGCTCTCCCCTCCTATGGTGTGATACTTCTCTCTGCAAAGTTTTAAACCCTTAAAAATCTGACTTAATTGTGAAGAATATTCTTAAGACTCATTTGAGAAGAGCAGTGGGGAGTGTATAAATTCTGTTTTTGTCAGAATCAATGCACAAACCTAATTAGATCATGTAAAGGTGAATTTTCTTCAAGAACAGAAGCAACATTTTTTTGGAGGGGGTGGGCGGGGGACCCAGAAACGAGCAGGCCTGGCCAGGATGCCTTTTGCGTCTGCATTAGAGGAGGAGCGGTTAAAAGTGCCACTTCATGGACCGCCCAGCCCTACGCCTGGCGACCTGGGGGTGAGGGCCTGGGAGCTGTCACTTTTGCTGAGTGCCCCGAGCACCGGCCCCCGCCCTGGAGTTGGGTGTCCTTAACTGAACAGGAACAGAGTTGGAGCTGGATAGTAAGATGGTCCCAGTAAGGGGCACTTCTGGTTGAAATGGAGCCCAACTGTCTGCAGATGCCCAGCTTCCGCCTGGCATGGCTGGTTTGCTTTTAAGTAACTCTTGGTTATTTCTAGCAGCTCCAAAAAGCTGCTTCAACCAGATGCCTCCCAGACAGTCAGGCAGACCTGGTCCCTGTGAGGTAGCCACCCTGTGGTCCTGCTGCCTCTCACTTTCCATTTTACTGCCCACCCCACCCTGGGAGGGGCCTCACTGCCACCCCCGCCCATGGCAGTGACAATGGTCAAGGTAAGAGGCAGGTGTGTCCAGGCCTCTCCTTCCTCAGGGCGCTGACTTCTGGGCCCGGGCCCAACAGTCTCTGAATCATACTTACAGCCTCGGTCACAAAGTCGCACTGGGACTCTGAGCAGTGCCTTCCCATGTGACCTGGCCCTGCCAGACACCGGGGCCTGGCACCCAGGCTGCAGGCCGACCCCATGGAGGAAAGAACTTTTTTCCAGCCTGTTTTCTCCCCGCCCCTACCCCAGTTTAAGTTCCTCCTTCATCAAAACTCATCATCACTACTTACAGATTGAAAAAACCTTTTTTTTTTGCTTTTGACTGGGGCTGTGTGTGTGTGTGTGTGTGTGTGTTGTTACAAGTAGATCTTAATCAGTGCCTTGGAAAAAGTGAGCAACAGGCAATTTTCATACCTTGAAATTAAGGGTAAGTTTTTCAATCACAAAAGCCAAGCAGGTGTCTGGTACCTTCTGATATAACGTGTTGAAAAATCACATGGCTCATCTGGCAGTAATATCACCCAGTGTTGCCATTCAAAGGAGTAAATGTATGTACGGCAATAAAGAACTTGAGCTTGAATATGTAAAAGGTCAATAAGAGGAAGTGGCCAAAGGTCACTCATATAAAATCAGGGATGTGCTGTTAAACATTTACCAACTGGCCCTCCCCGCCTCCCCGCCATAACACAAGCCCGGTCAGTTTCTGTTGTCTAAGTATTCCTGCCGTGGTCAATTTACACTATCAACATGACTTCAACTGGCTTGTAAAATTTCTAAACGTTTAATAATTGCCCTCGCTGGCCACCACACCGCTGGGTTCGGAGTAAAGGAAATACAGCAGCAATGGAAGCAAACGTCCACTTACGACATTACAGGCACAGAAACAATGGACTTCTTTCCAAAGACAATGCGGGGTGAAAGGTGAGGACTTCCCCAGGAAGCCGTGCGGAGCTGCCGTCTCGCTGGGGCAGCAGTGCCTCCTGGAGGACTGATTTCTCTTCCAGGGAGCTATGTGTGGGGGCGGCGGTTCTTGTCGTCATCATGAACTGGGGGTCATGACAAGGATATTAGGCACCCTGAAAAGATCAGGTCCATATTACACGACAGCAAATTACCCAGAGTTTTGCAGAAATGTCTGTCTTACCAGATAATTTTAAGCGTTGTTTTTTTTTTAAACCTGCAAGATTATCTAAACCTAGAACTTAGCTCTGTTTTGTGTCTTGTGTTTCTTGAAGTGGCTTTCATAGTGGATTTTCTAGGAATGCAGCTCTTGTGTAAAATGAGGTATACTTGCATTTCTTGGCTCAAAACATTACTGAGAGCCATTTATCATCCACGTCAGGGTGGCAGCGGCACTCGTGGGCTCTAAGGTAACACACCTGCACCAGGATCTGTGACTCTTACAGCCGGCATGTTTCTATGTCAAATGTAAACATTATAGACATTTTAAAGAGTAATATATATGCAAGTATGTCGTATTATGAACTTTACTTCAGGATGGGAAAGGAGAAATTCTATAGCAGAGTAGAATTTATAGTAGGATTATTGCTGACCACTTGTCAAAAATTGCCTGAATTGGTGCCTGGGCTGGTCATCCTGAAATCAATCCAAAGGCCAAATGGAGCAGGGGCAGCCCAGAGGGCCTGACGAAAAATCGTACTCTGTTCGAAGCTTAAGTGCAAAGGGTAACCAGAGTTTAGTTATTGCCTGAGCTCCTACGTTTTTGGAATATGATGTGACCCAAACTTGGTAAATATATTTAAATATAAATTAAATTATTGTAAGTAGAAGGGAGTCACAATAACTATTCACCATAGAAACATAAGACAGATGAGAATAAAATGGATACGTGCACATGATTATATAAACATTATATAAAATTGCCATAAGATTAGGAAAAATAGAAAAGACAACAGTTTGGTCATGCCGGGTCACATAACTTGTGCAAGTGTGTGTCTATGTAGACATGCACGTGAATCTGAGCTCTTTGAGACGAAAGCCCAAGAGAAGGTTATTTGTATTCCCAGCAGTTAATAGGGTACCTGGCACAGAGTAGAAACTCTAGAAGCGTTCCATACACTCACGTGTATCTGAATGAATGCTAGACTTGGGGAAAGCAGTATTTGGGTGGAATAGACGGTCTGAGCAGCTGATACTGTAGTGAATGGGGAATGCAGCTGCTGGAGGGCTGTACTTTGGCAAATTGTAATGTGCATAAAATCTTGTTAAAATCTGGACTACGACTCAGTAGGTCTGAGATGAAGCTGCAGGTTTTACATGTTTACTGAGTTACCAGATTACGCCACGGTTCTGCTTGTGGTCCACACCGCGGTTTGCGAGGCTTGGGGTTTTGCGCTGAGCGTCCGTTGTTCTGTACCCGTGGGTCAGAGCTGGTGCATCCACAAGGAGAAAAATTACATGAAATAATGAATTTCTTTTACTTTTGATAATGGAATACTTCACAGTGTATGAACACACTCCAGCTTATCCACTGTGGTGTTGAAAAATGTTTGGGTGGTTTCAACTTTTTCTCTTTGCTGTCACAGTCATGAAGGTGCGAGCACCTGTCCCACGCACGTGCAAGGGTTTCGCTTTCTCTGCAGACTTGCTGGGTTGTAGGGCATGTAAATGTTAAATGTCTGTCAGACTGTGTTCCAAAGTGACGCTGAATCCTACCTCCACCAACACCGCTGGTGTTTCCATCGGTCCCAGTACTCCATGACTTCACGTTGTCAAACTTCGTAATTTTGGCCATCTGAGAGGTGCAGAGCAGCGCCTCGTTGTCTTACATTTCAGTGATTATGAATGATTACGAATGAGGCAGAGAATCTTTTCACGTGTTTTTAGGCCATTTGCATGGATGGCTGTTCAGGTCCATTGCTATTGGATTTCCATACTTTTTTTTTTCTTAGTTATATCTCGGACTCTCTTCCACATTACAGAAACTAATCTATATTTTTGGTTATATGCATTGCAGATACAATCTCTCAACTATGTCTTCCATAATCTTGTGACTTCTAATTTACAGAAGTCTTAATGTCGGTCAAAGTCTGACTTTAAAGGGAATGCTTCAAAATGTATATCATTAGGAATTGCAGTTGATCTAGATTTGTTTATAGGTGCCTTTATCTTGTTAAGGTATGTCTTGTTGGGTAACATTTCTTGTGTCATGTATGAGTGTTATTTTATCAAATGCATTTTCTCTATCTATCGAGATGCTTATGTTGTTTGTTTTGATCTTTTAACATGGTGAATCATACTAAAATTTTTTTCCCTTGCTTAAAACCTCACTCCTTGCTTTCCCAGTATAAACTCAATTTGGTCATTCTTTTTCTTTTCAATTTCACAACTCAGTGCGGCTTGCTAACACATTATTTAGAAATCTTGCTTCTATGTTCCCAGGTGAGATTATTCTGAACTTCTTTCATGTCCTGACCTGTCTGCTTTGGGATCAAGGCAACAAATACAAACCTCAGGATATGAGCTGGAGAGGGATATCTATTTTCTGGAAGAATTTATACAAAAGTAGAATAGGGAAAAGTCCTATAAAACCATTTAGGCCAAATATTTTTTTCTGGGGGAAAGATTTTAAACTACTTACGAAAGGTTTTAAAATAAGGCAGAACAGTTTCAGCTCTCAGGCTTTATGTTTCTCCTTGAATCATTCTGAAAACTTGTGTCTTTCTAATAACTTGTCCACTTAATCTGTCTTCCAGTTTGCTGACATAGTTTGTGCCTTAGTGTTCTTAGTGTTTCTTTAGGTTCTTGACCTGTGGTTGTGTCTCCCTTTTCGTCAGTGGTGTGGACTCTCTCTTTCTTTCTTTCTTTTCTTTCTAAATGCCTTTACTGTGGTGTGGTTCCTGCACAGCAAACTACACAGACTACAAATGGACAATTTGATGAATTTTGATAGATGCTTATACACCAATGACACCACCACCACAACCAAGACACCTAACATTCCCATCACTCCCCAAGAGGTGCGAATTTCAAATTCCCAGTTTATCCTTTCCTACCCTCTTTGCCCACTGGTCACTGTAAGTTTTTCTCTATGTCTGTGAGTCTGTTTCTGTTTTATAGATAAGTTCATTTGTGTCCCTTTTTTTTTTTTAAGCTTCCTAATATTAGTGATATCACATGGCATTTTTCTTTCTCTTGCTGGCTTACTTCACTTAGTATGACGATCTCCAGATCCATCCATGTTGCTGCAGATGGCATTATTTTATTCTTTTTTATGACTGAGTAGTATTCCATTGTATATACACCACATCTTCTTTATCCAGTCCTCTGTTGATGGGCTTTTGGGTTGTTTCCATGTCTTGGTTGTTGTAAACAAGTGCTGCTATGAACATTGGTGTGCATGTGTCTTTTTGAATTATATTTTTCTCTGGGTATATGCCCAGGAGTGGGATTACCGGATCATATGGTAAGTCTGTTTTTAGTTTTTTAAGGACCCTCCGTATTGTCCTCCCATTAGTGGCTGCACCAATTTACATTCCCACCGGCAGTGTAAGACAGTTCCTTTTTCTCCAAGGTGTGGACTTTTTTTCTTTATGTTTATAGTTTACCCTTCTCATCAGAAGATTATCCATTTTACTAGTTTTCTTGGAGAGACAATTTGTGGTTTTCTTGATTCTCTGTATTGCCTATTTGTTTTAGATATCTGTCCCATCATTTCTTTTCTGTTGTAAAAATTTAAGAATCCAATAATTGAAATACTACTTTGAACCCTGCAAGTGTTAATATATATTTTATTATTATTATTATTTTTACTTCAGATTTTTTTTTTTTAATGGAAGTACTGAGGATTGAACCCAGGACCTCCTGCATGCTAAGCATGCACTCTACCACTGAGCCATACCCTTCCCCCTTGATTTTAAAATTATGTAGAACCATCTTAGATTTTTCAAATATATGGAGATTTTAAATTTACCTTTGTGTTAGTGTTATCTCATTTTTCTTTGTGATATAAATCCTTTGAAATAGAGACTTTCTTATGAACTAATTGGACAATTGAAAAAATTTCCGTGTGTTCTTGAGAAAAAAGCATATTTTCTCTGTGAGGTTGGAGGTAAATTCATCCCAACAGGTTTTTAATTTACTCTTCACAAGTTTTCTGTGTCTTTACTCATACTTTTATCGTCTTGACCTGTCAATACTTGAGATATCCTACTGTTGGAGACTTGCCAATATCTTGCTACAGTTCCACTAGGTTTTCCCAGTTTTTTGTTTGTTTGTTTGTTTTGTTTTTTTAATAAACCTGGCTAAGAGGCATGATGTCTTTACTGGACTTTGAAGGCCTGGGGCATAACCTGTTATCCTCTCGTCCCCAGGGTGGTAGTTGTTGAATGAACAAATGAAGAAATGTTTTGGGAAGGCTGAATGGATTTCATAATCTGATTTTTTGTGCAAAATGGAATACCTCACTCACAAGAGAGAATCTGAAGACTGTCCAGGAAGGGACTATGTCTGACAAAGCTTCCCATTAACCATCATTCACAACGGGCCAAAGATCTTGTAACGTTAGTGAGGGGCCCTCTATCAAACCATGTTTCCTATCAGCCTGGGTTAGGGTTTCAGATGAAAGCAGTGGGAGTTCTAGAATTTGGAGTCATGCCTGTTAGTTAAGTGAAAGGCATTTCACACATCTGCTTTTATCAGTTTATTCATGCTGATAGGTGCTTTTAGAGGGAATTCACAGCTCGTGAAAGGCTCTGAATGAAAAGATCCAGCGAACAAAGTCTTCTGTTTATCTGTAGAATGTGCCTTAGGAAGGGTATTAGGAGCCCCACAAATTTCTCCTCTGTGTTTGAACACTTAAGTGGAGGAAGAGTAACCACCATTATTATTAAATTACTATTTTAAAAAAAGAACTTCATTAGATTAAATCAGTATTGGGGCTCACATGTAGTTTCAGGGCACATGATAATACTGAGGCTCGTTTTATAGGGGAAGCTAATTCTTCTTTAAATCATTTGATGTACGTTTAAAAATTTCAGACACTTTTAGCTCTGATCCAGTTTAAGATGATTGTAATTCCAAACCTGGCTCTGTCTGAAAAGTTTGAAATCAGTAACACGACTGCTTAAGAGATGAAAAGCTGACCCCACGTTTATCATCCTTTTCTTGGCATACATGCAGGAAGAATATTACAAAATATTAAACATGATGATGCTGTGTTTTAGAATTTCTCTCATTTCATTCCCTACCTTATTGACTTGCTGTTAGATGCCTTCTTTGAATACCCGTGAGTCCCGAGATCTGCTCGTTCTTCTTGCCTTGAAGGGTTACTTTAAATAGTAACATGAAAGTTACTCAGTATAGATGTTAGATGGAAACAAATTCTCTTTTTGAATGAGAAGCAGCAAGTAGTAAAACTGAGCTGAGAAGTATTGCTCTATTGTTGATTCTGTCACCCTGGAAAAAATAACCCACCAGGGTCCCTAATTTTTTTTAATGCTGAGTTTTCATTCTACTTAAAAAAAAAAAAAAAAGAGTGAAAGAATTGCTGGGGTTGTTATTTGTAGGAAATGCTGGTGTCTGTGTCTATTCTAATCCTGTTTCTTCAAGGAGACACAATGCTTCCGTGGATTCTGAGTTTCTTTTGATGGAACATGGACCAGTTTGTTTTCTTCTTAATAAATTATGAGAGTTCTTGATAATAAATAACTAATAATAATAAATGACAGTTTTCTGGCTTTAAGTTCTTCTAAATCTCTTAAATTATTGTTTGAAAAGCAGAACAGAGTTAACAAAGGCTACTACTTTAGAGAAATGGAAACGATACATATTTTATTCTTGGATAGATAGGAATCACATATTTTAAAATAATTAAAATCTTTAAATCAGAATATGTACTATATAAATTAGTTATTTTTAAATGATATAGCATCCTAAAATGCTGTAGAATTATAAGAAAAAAACATTTAAAATGTTGAAGCTAACTTGGAGTTAATTCTATTATAAATGTATGTACTACTAATTACTTACATGCTTTTTGTCCTCTGAAATATCAAGTGCTTTTTTTGTGTTATCCTGTCCTTATCTAAGCAAAATTTTTAGATTTGGGGGTATTTTATACAAAATTCTAGAACAATTTGAAAAACATAAAAATAAGCAGAGAATGTATCTTTCAGTTAACCTTAACTAGTTTTAATCTCTTTAAAGGTTATACTTTTATTTTATGACCAAGGTACCTGCAAACTTACAACCTAGGCAAAACTAAAGCTATCTGAACTACCAAAGCATTTGTTTCACCTAAGTTTAGTTTATAAGCTCATGCTTCAGCTTTTCTTCAATTTCCCGTCTGTAGGAATAGTCATCTTTTGATTCCGTCCCTCTACTTTTGTGAATTAGAATGAGTGCCTGTTCTCTGGTCCTGTCTTTCTCTGGTGTGTTGGCTATTGCAGCTGGTCCTTGGAACGTGAACTCCTGGGGCAGGAGTTGTCTGACTTTGGCGCTTCCTGTTCCTTCCGACCCCGTGTTGACTTCTCACCCTCTCCCCATGTGTCAGACCGCCTTTGCCTTCATAGCATCATCACACTTTTCCCCTCCAATCTTTGATCTCCCAATTTCCTCTCTTAATTGCTTTCAGAAGTCTCTCACCACTGACCATTTTTTGATTGTTTTTAAATCTCTCCCCATACCCTGTGTTAGAGCTGTCCTATTTTTTCCTTTCAGAAGATTGTGAGCAGATTTTTAAGTTGCAAGCATGTCAACTTGATGCATTTATTCATAAACCTCAGGCTTCATGTTATTTGTCAACCTTCACCTTAATACATCTATGTTTTAAATTTTTTTCTTCTTTTTGAATACACATTTCCTTTGCTGTATAAGTAGTCTTCCATTTAGAATGACATAACTTGATATAACTTTAAACATATCCTCATGTATGTAAAACATGCCTCAACTTCATTTCTCATTTTTATTAATATTGAGATAGTAAAAAAGTTCTCTCTACAAAGAGGTCTGTAGCAATCATTCCTAACTCTTTCTTCCTTGCTTTTTCGTGGATATATTGGAGATGGATTGACTTGGGCAACACAGGGGGACCGTTAGTGCCCTCAGAGCAGGGACCATGGCTGTCCCGATCAGGAAAGACACATCAATATCACTGTGTCCAGCTCATCATAAGAGATCAGTGATAAAGTTAATCAGAACCACGACAGTGTTATAAAGCCGACAATCTTTCCTCCACCTCTACATACAATATCAGCTTCTTAATCCAGGCTATAAAAATTACATAGATTTTAAACAAGAAAGCCAGAGTAAATAAAACAGACAAGCAAAAGAGATTATATCCCAAAGAGGGGCAGGAATTTTGATCCCCACTTAGGAAAAATAGGAAAGGGGAGAAACAGATAAGATCAATGCCTTATCCAGGTCACATAATTGGGCAGAGCAGGATCCAATGTGGGAAGCAATTTACTGATCAGCTAATTTGTCTGTCCTTCCCGTATCTCTCTCTGTAGCACATCTTCCACAAACCCTTCCTCACCCCCGCCATCATCCCATGAGGTAACTCGGTTCCTTTTGAGGACTTAGGTTTTATTCTGGACTCAGATTTTCAGACCTCAAACACTGCTTAAATACAATAACTCTTCCCATCTTTTGCCACAGATTTATTAAAGGGTGGAAGTTAGGGATAAATGCTTTTGAGGACCAGTGGAGGGGAGATGTCTCCCCTCAGACTGGAGAGAGCAGAAGGTAGAGGTCTCCTAGGCAGAGTGGGGGCAGGGCTGGGCCCCGAAGGGGGTAAGTGATTCACACATTCACAGGCCTGTCTCTGCCCAGTTCCCAGGCTTTCCAAAGACACCAGTGCCTCTGCCAAGGCTGGGCAGTGCTAGAGCTGAGAGATCTAAGGGCCAGGCAGAGGGAGACTCTCAGTGACCCGGTGATAACAAGAGTGGATTGGTAGGCTGGGCCTCCAGGTCTTAGGTCCTGGACAGAACTCTGGAATCTGAGCAAATCAGAGAGGAACCCTACAAGTAACCAGGGTTAATCTCCCTGCCAGTACGTTCAAATGGGGGTGGGGGGTAGTCAGTTGAAACTTTATTAAAGAAGAAAAAAAACACGATTTTTCCTGTAGGGGGATAATTTGGGATAAATTCATTCGTACATTTCATTGTTTTCTCTGGGGCACGCCTTCTGCGTAAAGACTCACACCTGCTCCTTTAACAGTGACATTTTCCAAGTCACCAAAGTTGCTTTAGAATCAGACACAGGTGTCAGGATCTCCTGGCATATTAACAAAAATACTTGGCCCTAAGATTTCTTAGTCGTGAAGTATTTAGGTTGTGACTACGGCGAAGGCATTCTCTTGCTGGGCACACACATGAAGCAGAGCACATTTCTAAGTGGAAGAGCTGAGCTGAGTTGACCGAATGCACTAGTTTCGTGGACCAGTATCACCTGATTTTGTTACGTGAGTACACCGGTTCTGAGCAATTATTTTTAATAATACGGAAGGCTGCTGTAATTGGAGACTTTGGGGAGTCAATGAAAGAATGAGTAGACAATGACCCGTTTTACGGGGCTGGAGATAGTACAGATTCGAGTATCTCTGTCTTTGAGCATATCTTGTAGGTCACCTTAGTAAAATTGCACGCTGCAGTCCGTCCTCCCTGGGGATTCCTCTCTTTTGCCAGCTGTGGCTCAGAGAACTAGCTCTTTTTCTCAGATGATCTCTTCTTTGTGGTTGTCTCCCTCCTTCAAAGCTGCCCACTCTTGTAGATGAGTATCCAGGCATTTAGTGATTTCTCTCTTCATCAGAGTCCAACTCTTTGTCATAGAGTCTCTGTTAACTTTATTTTAAAGTAACTGGCTTTCCTCCAAGATGCTCAGACTAAAACTTCTCAAGAGGCTGCCTCTGCTTCAGGTCCACTCTCAACGGTCCCTCCCGTGATGGGAGAGGTAGCAAAGATGAGAGCCTGTCCCAGCTTGAACTGGGCAGTATGAAATGTCATCCTCAGAAAGACATGGTCTCTGCAATACTTTTCTTAATCCTTGCAAAATAACCTGTCTGATAGTTAGTCATTTTATTTCCCTTTACTTACTCTTACTGGCATAATTTTCAGCCCTGCTTTCAGGAGTCTTTAGGACTAAAAAGACACCCCATCAAGAAATCAATCTGTTATAGAACAGAAAAATCAGTGAGTCAAGTTGCATGCATGTGATAGTACTGTAAGAACACAGATTTATTGACATTTGTCACTAGGTCCTACAACAATTTTAAGTGTAGTTGATCAAGGATGTCCATATTCTAGGGGGAGGGTATAGCTCAAGCGGTAGAACGTATGCTTAGCATGCACAAGGTCCTGGGTTCGATCCCCAGTACCTCCTCTAAAAATAAATAAGTAAATAAACCTAATTACCTCCCTCCCCCGGCCGGAAAAAAAAAAGTATATGTAAAGTGTCCATATTCTGTAACTGTCACTTTTGTTATTACTCTTTCAAAGAAGCGATACTCACTCCTTGGCCTCTAACAGTTCACATCTGATTCCTGGACCAGGTAGAATGTGGCAGGTTCCCTTTGCAGATGTAACCATTTGCAACTGCTTATTCCTGGACCAGTAAACAGAAACTTTATTCTAAAGTATGAGGTCCATGATGGTTTTCAACCTCAGGCACAGTCTAACACAGGCCAGGAGACAATTGCTTATGTGCACTCAGAACTCTCTCCAGGAGAGAAACAACGGGAACCAGTAAGAATGTTCCAAGTTAGTCACACCCAGGGAATACAGCCACTAGCCAGGAGCAGTGGAAGACGGATGATGTACTGGGAAGTTTTCAGTCTTATTTATCTACGTGGCATCACCAGGCGGCAGAGTTATGCTTTTAGAAATTGCGGGATTCAGGGTTCCTATGCACCAGGTGGTCTCACTTCAGCTCTCTTGTAAGTGAATCTGGGGCTTCTGTTTATTTACAACTTCCATTGTATAAAGTGCTTCTTACTTTCTAGAGAAAGTTGAAAAGTGCTGTGGTTCTCAATCACCCCTCATCACCACATACACTTACCTGAGGGTTCTTGTTACGTAGACAGTATTTGCAGTCAAAGAGTGAAGAGACAGGGCACTTACAGAAGTTTTTCGGGGCTCCTGCCTTAGGAGGAGAAGAAGTTGGGTTACTCACCCTGCTCCTTTTTTTTTTTTAACAGCAAGTTTTACTGAAGTGACTGAATATTAATCTGTAATTGAATATTAGATATCATACACATCTTTCCTCTTTGTGGCTAACGTTACTCTCACCTTTATTTTCAGAGTGAAGATGTTTATACGATGATTGAATATGTTCACTTGAAACCTTGATAAAAATCTTTGCCAGGAATAGCCAAGCTCATCACCCTGTAAATGTCTTAACATAATTAATACACAAAGACAGTCTCTAACCGACAAATGGCTACATCCTAAAACTTCTCAGGAATGTTTAGAAAACATTTTCCTCTAGAAGTTACATCCCTGGTGGTTGTGTCCATAGACTGTTCCTCAGAATCTGAAGACCTTGGGGTGTTCTTGAATCATCACACGGTCTCAGTCGCAGCATTGGTAGACCAGCTGTAACAGGGCTTCTGAGAGAAGAGGATGTAGGGTTCCTTTACTGTAACTGCATTCATGCTGACGGGCCCAGGGGCTCCTTCTCTTACCTTCGTGAGCCATTAGAGGGGGCATCTCTGACCCCAGAAGTGCTGGTTTCACTGCAGGGGCTTCGGCTTGATGGGGTTTTAGATGTGGGAGTGAGGCTCCAGGAAGCCTCAGGAGCAAGGAGTGGGAGGGAAAAGAGGCCTAGTTTGTACATCTGTAAACCCATGAAGAAAAAGGGAAACTTCTTGGTTTTCTCCACCAGCATTTTAGTGACCAGTCGGTCCTGTCCTTGGAATGCCAAGATCCACATTCTTCGCTTTTGACTATTAGCACCTCCTGGTCCTGACCCATCCCTGTGGATCCATGTCAAGACAGAGCACTTCGCAGGGTGTCTGCTTCTGCCCTCCTGCCCCCAAGGCTGGCTGTGGTCCCTGGGAAATTTCTACAGGTATCTGTTTCATGTTACTTCTCTGTTGGTTCTCAGCTGGGCTCCCGTGATGCATTCGTATGAGGCAGATGGGTTTCTGCCCAGGTGTCCTTTCTGTCATGAGTGATGACAGTGTGCTGATGTGCTGGGAGGCCGTTCTCCATGGGGTTCTGGTTTCTCTGCATGTCTTCTGAGAGAGACACTGACTGCTGGTTGTTGTGGACCATCTCTTCAAGGATGTTTGGGAAGAGAGAGCTGGTAGGTCCCCCTGAAGCAAAAGGTAGGCTTGTTTACTGCCCGGTGTAATAAAGATAACATCTCTCTCTTTCTGGCACTTACTGCCTGTTATAAAAGACTCAGGTTCCCTGAGCTCAGGGTTCCTTTCCTGTGAACACAACCCACTGTCTGGACAGGCGTCATCTGCCCCCTTTACGCTTCCTGTGAACACTGGGGCTTGGGGAAACAGTACTCACTCCCTGGCTACAGTGATTGCTGGGAATAACAAGTTGTCCTTCTTGGACCCAGGCATCTCTCTTTCTTGTCTCCATGAAACTGTCCCATACTAACTTTCAGTTTAAAAGCAGGGAAAAGCTCAGGCCCTTCACATTCTTGATGGGTTGCTGGAGTGGTAAATGGATGAGGTGTGGGGACAGGAGGGAGAGGAAGAGGAAGGTCTGTCATCACTGTGTGTCCTACTACAAACCTAGCTTTGGACCAAGATGGAGTAATGTGAGAGATGGGGACAAGGATGGAGGGGGAGAGATGGATGGTCCTCAGGAGGAGGCTGGGAGGAAGAACAAGGGAAACCCAAGGTGCCTGCCGAGGAGAAGGAGGAACAGTTCATCGCGCTGACCCTGATGAGGCAGTGCGGTGGGACCACTCGCGCTCTCTCTCCTCAGTGCACAGCCTTTTATTTGTAAGGGACACCTGCATGCTGTTCATCGGTTGTCTTCAACTGCGTGTCATGTGTAGAGTTTGAATAAGCGGCATCTTTTCGCGTAGAGAAGGGGAGTGTTTGGGAAGTGGCTTAATTGGAACATTTGAAAAACACATTAGCCCTGGGCTCTGTGGTGCCCTGATTACAACGTACAGTGTAATTTTAAATACGACTTTTGCTTTCTTGAAACTGTTAGTTGTCTAGGTACCCAGGGTCAGAGCGAGCCCTTGGTCAAGGTCCATGGTCAGACAGCAGTGAATTCACGGGAGTCCACTCCTGCAGGTTTTCCCAAGTTCACGACCATTCCGTTCAGCCAAATATGACAATCCATTTATTGTTCCCCTCGGCCCCGTAAGCCAGGGAGAAGGATTTTCTTTTTTGTTTATATCCAAGGAGGAAATTCTAAACTTTTCCTTTCTTCTGTCCTATGTATAAACATATTTCTTGATTCTAATATTTGTATAAAGAAGGCAAAGGAAGCTGATTCGGAAGTAGACATAATCCAAGTATTTAAAAATGTTCAGAATGTTTTCTCCCTCATTTTAAACAGGAACATGTCACAGTTTTTAGTAGGTGCCTAAATTAAGAATAAAATACTTGGAAAAGTAGTCACAGCACCATTGATGAATGGCTACTGTGAGCTTAGCTTTGGAGCAAACAGTCTGCTTTTTATCCTCTCTGCACTTCAGGTAAAGTGACCTGTTTCATTTATTTCCTTTTCTTGCTTTGTTCTTCAGTTTTCTCCAGTTCTGGGTTTTCGCCTCCTTAATAGTCTTCGAGCATGATGATAAATTGAAGCCCTGTTTAACAGCATGGTTTTGCGTTAGGGTGACAGTTCCTGAGGAATCCAGTCACCTCTGTCAGCGTGGAATTTTTGTTTCCAATTATAATGGTTCTCTAAATAATTTGAAAGAACAATAATTAGATCTGGGTTTATTTTTGACTTGCTGTGTGTGGTCCTTTTATACCGGAGTCTTCTAATTTAATCAAGTTAGGTTATTTCTAAGCTCCTAGTTTGTACATTTTCTGTACCGGAATGCTGACATCTCATTGACCTAATTCTGTGACTTCTGCCGTCGCGGGCTTATCTACCTTAGGCTGTGTTTCTTTTTGTCCTGTCACGTTCTCTGCACAGCTGGTCCTTTCTCCAGACCACCCATCTGGACTGAAGGTTTCAGATTTTCCGTTCTGTAACAGATTCTAGGAAACTGGAACGGACATTTAATTGGTAGGGCACATGATGTTACATTTGCCTCATTAATTGATCAATTCAAATATACTTAAGTGAACCCTAGGATGACCTCTCAAGCCTCGCTGGCTATTTGATTATTTTACACCTGTCAACAGGAGTCAGTATGGGAAGAATTTCTGAGTCCGTCAGCTGGTCAGGGCCCATTTGTGAAACAGTAGATCTCAAGGCAGTGTGGCTTTGAAGCAATAGTGGAACCATGTATGTGAAACTACACATTGAGTGTGGATGGAGTTATCTGTGATCCCACTTGGGCAGAAGAACAGAAGTTTAGGCTTTTCACATGGTTCTATTCTTGGTTGCTTGTTGATAGATACAGAAACAGTAATTGCATGTTATCTGTCAAATGAGGACTGTATCCATTTTCCTCAATGGGTGGCTATGGAAAAGTACAAATAAAGAATATAAACAAAACTTTCAAATACTCTGAATTTCAGTGAAAATTCATGAAAGCAATGTTAACAATTTTGTTGAGATTACAGTTTATACACCATACCATTCACCATTTAAAGTACACAAGTCAATGATTTTCAGTACTTTTGCAAACATGTGCAGTCGTCAACACCATCTAACTTTAGATCATTTTTATCACCCCAAAAAAGTCCCATACCCATTGGCAGTCACTCTCCACCCTCCTGCCCCAAGTCTTTAGCAACCACGAATGTACTTTCTGTCTCTATGGATTTGCCTATTCTGGACATTTCACATAATTGGAATCATGCAATTTGTGGTCTTATTTGCTGATCAGTTTCACTAGTGGTTTATCAAACTTACTGATTTTTTTCCTCAAATAATAGTTTGTAGTTTTATTGACTTACTCTATTGGTTTTCTGTTTTCTATTTCAATAATTTCCACTTTGATCTTTATTTCCACTGCTTACTTTGAGTACTATATTTTAAAAATTCCATTTTATTTTTAGTTTAAGATAAGACTTAGACTCTTGATTTGAGATTGTCCCATTTCTTATAAAGATATTTTTGGTTATAAAATTTTCCCTAAGTAAATCTGTGGAATCTCAGATTCTGATATTTTATTTTAATTTGCCTTCAGTTCAAGGCATTTTCTGATTTTGCTTTTGATATCTTCTTTGACCCGTTGGTTACTTAGAAGGGTTTCCAAATATTTTGAGATTCTCCATATGTCTTTCTATTATTGATTTCAAATTTAATTCCATTATACTCAGAGAAAGTACTCCTTTAGGACTTAAATCTCTCTCTCTCTCTCTTTTTTTTTTTTTTTGGAGTTTTCAAACACCCTTTTATTTTATTTTTTCTTTTATCTTTTTTTTTATTGATTTATAGTCATTTTACAATGTTGTGTCAAATTCCATTGTAGAGCACAATTTTTCAGTTATACGTGAACATACATATATTGATTGTCATTAAATCTCTTTAATTTGCACTGAGACATGTTTTTAGCTCAGAAAGTGATGTGACATGGTAATGTTCTGTGTACACTTAAAAAGAATGTGTATTCTGATGTTGGGTAGAGTATTCTACAAATGTAAGATCAAGTTGACTGATAATATTATGTAAATCTTGAATATCCTTTATGTATACTTGTTCTATCCATTACTGGGAGAAGGATATTAAAACATCTCACTGTAATTGAAAACTTATTTATTTCTTATTGCAGTTCTAGGATTTGTTGTTTTATGTGTTTTGAAGCTCTGTTATCATGTGCATAGACATTTAAGATTCGATTATCACGTGCCTTGGTGTTTTCGTCATACTTCTTTGCTGAGGGTTACCTGAGTTTCTTGGATATGCAAGTTGATAGTTTTCATGAAACTTAGAAAAATTGTGGCCCTTGTTTCTTTCAATCATTTTCCTGTCTTTCACCTCTCCCAATCTTGCCTTTCTAAGGGACTCTAAATATGCATTTATTAGGCTACTTGAAGTTGTTTCACACCTCACTGATGCTCTTTTGTTGTTAGAGTCTCCTTTAGTTTTCAATTTGAATAGGTCTGTTGCTGTATATTTAAGTTTACATGTCTTTTCTTCTGCAATATCCAGACAGCTGTTAATTCTATCTGATGCTTGTTTTTGTTGTTGTTATTGTTGTTGAATCTCAGGCACTGTCATTTTATTCTCTAGAGGTTTGAGTTAGATCTTTAAAATATGTTACATTCCTCTACTTTTAAACACCTGAAACACACTTATTTTACCTGATTTAATGTCCTTCTATGCTCATTCTAACATCTGTGTCAACTCTAGAGCATTTTAGATTTTATCTCATCATTGAGTCATTTTTCCTGTTTTTTTTTTTTGCTTTTTTATGGTAATTTGTTTGGATGCCAGACATTGTGAATTTCATCTTACACAGGGTGATGTTTATTGTCTTGAAGATTTGTGAGGCATGTCCAGAACAATGTTTAGGACTAATTATCCCCCATTTCTGAGATAATGCCCTTCTGTGCGTACTACTCAATACCTATAAATCTTGAGGTCTACCAGTCTGACCAGTGGGAACAGGCATTATCCCTAGTACTATGTCTGTGCCGGGCACTGTTGTGAATAATCCCTTTGAGTCACTCTTTACCGACTCTCAGGTAGTTTCCTTGTATTCATGGGCTGATCAATCCAACAAGCTAAAGCAATTGCAGAATCTATTTGTCTCCTGTCTTTCAGGGATGATCATTCTTTGAACTGATGTCCAGTGTCTTGCCAATTTTTGTTTCATTTTTCCTTTCTTTTGTTTTTTTAGAGGAGAGGGTAAGTCACATTAATTTGACTTCATCATGGTTGGAAGTGGAAATTGCCTTCCTTTTAAAAGCTGAATTTTATTTGTGTGGCTTTACCATAGTTTATTTAGCTAATTTCCTGTTGCTAGACCTGTATGTTCTGAATTTTGTGTGCCAGTGTAACTATAGGACAGACTGAAAGTGTGCCAATTGAATCAAATGATAAGTGCATCCATAATCTTGATGCCATAGGTAGGTATTGTATCATTGTACCTTCCCTCTAGCAGCGCTTGAGGATGAATGCGTTTTGCAGGATTGGGGATATGCCAAAAGGAAGAAAGCCTCAATATTTACCGAGTATTTCGCCAGATTTTATTCATAACTTGCTCTCCTGACAGTTTTGTGACACCACAAAAAATAATAACACAAGGCTAATTCTGTAGAGTCACTGAACAACTCTCTTGTCTTAGGGCTAAGAATTGGGGTGACTAGACACTTCATTTCCTACTATGTCAATTTTCTTAAAGAAGCAGTTGAATGCTATAGGTCCTTTTCTGAAAAAGACATAATTCTGTGATAGTCAATCACTTTCTTGGTTTGAAAGTTTAATTTATTTAAGCAATCCTAAGAATAGATACTTGAGACACGTAACACCGTCCAAAAACCTAGGGAGAATCTGAGAGTTTGCCATGTCAAGTGCAAACTCTTCTGTTATAATTACCTGCTCCTCTTTACTGCATAGTCTTACCCTCCAGTATTGTCCAGTCTGAAATCTGTATGTAGACTGAGTTGTAAGGTGGTACAAAAGTGTAGTAGCAAAAAGCAATAAAATCAGTGAGACTTGAACAGTACTTGTTCTCCAGATATGCCGTTTGCATATCCAGATTAAAATCTTCGTTCACTTTATCCCCTATATTTGGAATATTCTTCTCTTTCCATATAATTTTATTCAGTGGCCCCAAATCCTGTTAGTGGCACTGATGGCCCAGTAGTAGATAATGAGAGGTGGTTATCCAAGCTAGGCATGGTAAGATGTTCATGCAAAACAGTGGGGAAAAGGACACGTTCCTCCATTGCTTCTTGTGACCTGAGTGGCCACTCTTCTAAACTAGCACTTTACATGGACTGTTTAGGGTTTTTTATGGTTCTACTTGCTGTGACCAGTCTCTTCTGTATCATAAGCCTGCTACTAATAGGCTCTCTCTGCCTCTCCCAAAAACACGATAAAAATTACATCATAGTGAATAGAAAAGAAGGAGAGGAGTTGATTTAAGAATGGTTTTAAGATTATTCCTTACCCAGACCTGTGAACACTGGGATGGAAATGTTCAGAAACAAGAGTTAAGAACTCAAATCAGTAAAGTTTTTTATTTAAAAGATTCACTTCATGGGGAAAATAATTTTTTCTTTATTTCAACCAACTTTTCAAGTTATAATTTTAACCCAAAATATAAATTTAAGTTTAATTGGAAGAGTATACACAATAATTAATTTTCTGAATTAAAGTAACCTAGGAAAATACCTTAGAGGCAAATTACTGGGAAATCAGCAAAGCTTTGTCTTCTGTGACAGTAAAAATTAGCACTCTCCAAGTAGTTGAGCGAGAATAAGAATCAGGTTCAATGATGACACAGAAATAACAAACATTGTAAGGAATTGCTTGGAGGTGATTATAGAGTGTCTGTAGCTCATAGGAACATTGCATGATTTATTTGTCACTGCCAGTAGCATAAAGGAACTAATTTAAAGCCACTAAAAATTGCCCGTATGTAACTGAGATGGGTAAACACATAGGAGAGCTGTTTTGTGTATACATGTAGGCGTAATTGATCTAACTGCCCATTATCCAATTACTGTATTGGAAAAATATTTATCTTAAGGTCAAGTCGATTTTTCATGTCACCTATAATGATTCTATCAGGAATTCTATATCGCAGTTTCTCATCATTATTATCTTCGCCTCAAAATGTATTTGTATTTTTCAATCTTACTTTAGTATTCTTCTAATTTGGAGATAATGTCACAAATATTATCAATAGCAACATTAAAACCAGTGATTTATAACCTGTTGGCATGATCAGTGACCATAACCTAGAGGCTAGTGATTGGCAGCCACTCTCCATCTTCTAAACCATATGTATCACTGACCCCTGAGTAGAGCTAAAAATGGATCAGCCAATCTGCTGATCACTAGTTGATGTGTGAGTCACACCACGCACAGCGGTGAAGACCCATGTTAGACAAGCCCACGATCTCCCAGAGCTGCTGTTGTGCTTCAGGAAGCAAGGCAGGTACCTGATCATGCATGGCAGATGCAAACAACGAGGGAGTGGACCACAGAGCATGACGGCAGCAGCGGGTCCAGGAGGGGCAGGAGTTCGGAGACTCTGAACTCACCCTGGAGTAGTGCAGGGGATGCAGGGGCTTCCTCAGGGAGTGATGAGCTGGGCTTTGAAGGGTCACAGAGAGTCAAGGGGTTCGGTCTGCCTGACATTGGGACTTGGAACACAGTGAGATGGAAAGAGGCAGATTATACTCAGTGGGGTCAGGATGTGGAGGTCCCCAAAGGCACAGAGGCAGGGTTTGGACTCAGATTCTTCCTCACCCTCCACCTCCATCTTGGAGGCTTGGGAACCAGGTAGCAACTGGGGGTGTGTTGGAGGTGTGCTGGGAGTGGGTGAGCAGAGACACTACTAACCACGGCCTTGAAGCAGGACTGTTAAGGCAAAGGAGCCTCAAACTTAGGTGAAGTTTTAAGTCCTTGATTCTAGAGGATGAAAGATTTTAATTAAGGGTATGAGAGAGATACTGTAATAAGAACAAATAGATTTGTTACCTGAGTGACAGGAGATCCCAGGAGACCAGCCTGCTTTTTTTTATTTAAGGAGGAGGGAGTGAAAGGACCACAGAGTGGGTTTCCAGGGGGCCGCTGTAAGGAGCAATAAGGTTGTCTTCTCAGTCTACTTAGTGAGCCCTGGTCTTTTGGAAGACTGACTGGTTTTACTTCTTAAATACTGATTATCTAAATCACAGGTCCACAGACTTTCTGTAAAGGGCCAGATAAGAAATGTTCTGGGCTTGATTGGCCAAGGGCAAAACCAAGGATATGATGTAGGTACTTGTATTATATGAAAGGAAACACATCTGTGCAAATTCAAAATATAATTGAGTACAGTATTTTGTGATACAGGTCTACTTAGAAGAATGGAATGATTTTTAAGTGCATATTTTTCTTACTTGGAGTTAGCGTTCCCTCTCATCAGATCAACAGCAAATGTTCATCTGTATAAACTGTTCTTAGTTTGTGGGCCAAACAGAGAAACAGGCTGAGAGAGGGGCTAGATTTGGCCCCTAGGCCATAGTTGGCCAAGTTTGCTGAACCTGGTCTAAAAAATAAGATTTACTTTATCAGCACATTTGCTAGAATGGAATGAATAGAATGTGATGGCATTGCTGGCAGAAATGAATTAAATGTGATGGGGGCAAGTTGGGGTAATAAGATAACACCAATTCTCATAAAGAAAGAGCAAATGAATAACAACCTTGTAACAAAAAGGGATGGATACTTGGGCAGGGTCACTTGAATTTTAGGCCACCATATGCCATGTTTGGAAATCACGGCTGAAATATTTAGCAGATCCAGTGGTAACACACCAGTCAGGATCCTTTCATGTTTCTGCACCTCACATTTAGTAGCTCTATAAAAATACACAAAAGGGAGAATATTAACATGGGAAGAATATTAGTGCATTTATCGTGAGTTAACTGCGTATTGAATTGGCTGGAATTGTGGGTGGTTAACAATTCAAGTCACAGAAGCGAGTCACCATTACAGCTATTCACATGGGTACTTTTGATTGCAGGTGTCTTGCAATTTTGGACTGCATTCAGGTCTCCTGTTCTTTCTTTTCTAACATTTTTATCAGTGTTGTCAGCATCCAGCTCTCTTTATTAAGAATAAAAGCTATAAATGAATGAAACCTCCAACATGACAAAAAAAACAAACTCACTCTCGATAGGGAAATGCTTGCTATTTTAAATTAAAATTTCCTAGCCTGCAGTCAGGCTCAGAGGAAAGCATGCACGACTGTTAAATGTATTCACTTTACTTCTGTTCGTGTCTAACACTGTTACATCTGAAGCCACCCATTAACGATCCTTAAATCTCTGGCGCGTGTTTGCTGGGTACTCGCTGAGTCTGTCATCACACCAGCCACTGTGAGGTTTCCATAGCTTTTGGAGAAGTAATTCTCCATCTTACAGTGTTTCAGTCTTGACAGCATTTGCTCTTTTTAGGAAATGCATCAATTGTGTGTAGATCTACCAAATTATATTATAAACATACCAACTATGGAAGTAATGGTGTTCAGTTTTCTTAAAAGATGAGAATTCCTCTATTTTCACCTATATTTCATTCAACTCAGTGAATTACTCTTTCCAGCCATACTCAGTGTTTATTTTAGTGTTGTGATACACATTAAAAACTTGTCATTTGTTTCATCAATGTCTTTGTTCTCTGGTTTGCCAGTTTCGATGTTTTGATTTTTGACCTTTTGGTGGTAGAAAGGGAAAAAATGCCTATCAGAATTTGAGCATTTTTAAGGAAGCCGAAAAGTCATCAATCTCAGCTTCCTAGCCAATGAAGAACCTCAACGTAATTACTTCCCACAGACCCTCCCTCTTAATGCTGTCACATTGGGGGTTACGGTTTCAACACAGGAATTTTGAGGGGATGAAACATTCAGTCCATAACACCCACTAGGTGCCCAGAACTGTGCTGTTGTGGAAACAGGTGAATACGTTGACATGGTTCCTGTTTTCATTGACCTTAACACATTTTATTTGGTATATTTCTGCCTTTGAAATGAGGATTTTAGTTTTCTGTTGAACTCTAGTCTCTAGTTTAGTAAAACATGTTCTATTGATGGTAGAATACTTCCTTTATATGTCATTAGTATATGTTTTAGGATTGCAGTTTAATTCTGTGTTTATGCACATGTCTAAGGGGAAGTGGCTGTTATAATGAGGGCAGTTAAGATAAATGAAGATAGAAGATATTCACCATACTCTCAAACATTAAACATGTTAATGAAATGATCAGATTGTTTAAAAGATGTGTGAATTAGTGTCAGAGCCTTAAGTTGATGTGCTGACTTGGCTAATACCTCTGGGAGAATGAATTGGACAAGGTGCCATTTAGGTTTTTTTTTTTTTTTTTTTTTAACAATATAACATTTTTTTATTGATTTATAATCATTTTACAATGTTGTGTCAAATTCCAGTAGTAGAGCACAATTTTTCAGTTATACATGAACATATATATATATTCATGGTCACATTTCTTTCTCTGTGAGCTACCATAAGATCTTGTGTATATTTCCCTGTGCTATACAGTATAATCTTGTTTATTTATTCTACAATTTTGAAGTCCCGTCTATCCCTTCCCACCGTCCTGCCCCCTTGGCAACCACAAGTTTGTACATTTAGGTTTGATATCCCAAGGGGCCAGTTTTGAAAGCAATGCGTGCTTGAATGACTATCAGAGGTCAAGAGGACTGCAGTGTGCAGGCCTGGAATTTGAACAAGGTTTGTTTCAGGCTGTGGCCTGAGATCACAGACACACTGAGTTGATGAAGAGTTTGGAGTTTAATTCCTAAAGATCTCTGTAAATGACCAACCACTGATCACCTGGCTTTGGAGCAAACCCCTCTAATCCCAGAGAACGCTGCTCCAGGCACCTTGTTCCCTTTTCCACCACTGTGACTTCTTTATGTTGTGCGGTCATTTCATCCTCCACCTGCACTCACTGGTTTCAACAATCATGTGGAAACGTGTTTATCATGTTTTCACTCCTTTATGTCTTCTTTACTCCCAGTCTTCTCTCCAAGAGGATCATTTTTAGTTTCTTTACATCTTTGTTTCCTATACAACAAAGATTCGAGATTTTCTCCAATTATGCAAGCTCCTTTCTAAGTCACCTACATGCAAATATACCAGTGGGAAGACAGGTAGATTATAAATGTATAGATAAATGTTTATATACACATACCCACGTGCATTCCTCAGATTTCTCTTAAACTTAATTGATGGCTGTATTCCAGGTGTGTTACTAACGTTTCTCCTTTGTTAGAGTTGCTAACGAGCGCCGACCTTACCCATGCTTGTGCGGCCTTTCAGTGTTTGAGAGCAGTTACATTATTCCCACAATTGAAAGAAGTCACATGAATGATATTTCTCATGAATATTTTCCCTTTTCTTTCTTGGTGATCAGATACGACTTCCAAGGAATTCAAAGCCAAGAGTAGTTATCGGCCCCTAGGATGGGTTTCAGGGAGATGTGAGATCTGGAAGATGGCAGACACTCCCTCTTCAGTATCTGTTTACTATTGTGTGTTCTTCTTATAAGCCTCCTGAAATCCATTTTTGGAGTAAGGTGGCAAGTAAGTGCACAACCAATGACCCTGGTGAAGATTCTAACTAGTAGCTTGGGAGAAGCCATTCTGACTATTTAAGTTTTATTAACAAGGGCTGTAGAAACCTCTCGACATAGAAAACTGTGGGCTTGTTAGTTTTTGGTTGACAAGTTGGTTACCCTCTGAAGCCTCAGATCTTTATAAAATAGGAATAATGATGTCCTCGTGTGTTTTAAAATGAAGGGAAATTCATGAGAGTTGCTGTTGACCTAATCACGTTTCCTTGCTCATTTTATTTTTTGCCTTAATGAACACTCTGTGCCAGACTCTTTTCCAAATCCTTTACGAGTGTTCATGCATTAAGTACTCATCCTTCCTACTGGCCCCATAGAGTGGGGATCATCATAACTAAGTAAGAAGGGAAGCTGAGCACAAGCAAGTCATTGACTTGCCCATGGTCACCCACTCACGTGTGGAAGAGCTAGGATTTGAACCCTTTCGTTTGTAGAACTCATGGCCTTTTTTATTTTATTTTTTTAAACCACAGGGCTCCCCATGCTTCTTCTCAACAGCTGGAAAAAAATTTGGGAAGGGGACCTGTGAGGAAAGGGCAAGATTGTTTTTCTTTGCCTTTCCTAGAATCTCTCCAGGGCTCCCCCCTGGATGGATGGGAGAATCATTACTCTAGAGCTGGTGGTCCCACAGCTGCCGGCAATCCAGCCCTCCTGTAACCCTCCAGAAGTGTCAGAAAGCAGCTGCTGCAAAAGCTGAGCTGCCAGCAGCTGCTGATCGAGCACCTCGCTGCCTGCGACAGGGCGGCCGCGTATCCTCAGGGCGACAAAGGATCCTCCTGGATAGCAGACCAGGGCCGACAAGGGCAAGAGGGCAAGACAGTCTCCTCCCCTTTGAGACTGTTTTCCAGGGGGAGGGTTGGAAGCAATGACTGATCCTAGAACATGGGAGGGTGTTACGGCATCTCGATGTTTATAAAAATCACACCCAGAAGCACATGTGCTCTCTCCAAATGGGGATTTAATTCAAAGCTGATGATTAATGAATAGCTCAGAGTCTGTATATGTATAACAGTCATGTAAACTCTATGTGGGGTGAACAAAACAGTCATTAATTTGAAGATACATTTTCTTTCTCAGTCAAACTTTCCAATGTTTCTTAAACATGTTGTTTATATAAAATTTATTTATAGCGGATTTTTACCCTCCCTCAGTAATCACTGAAGAGAGATATATATAAACAGGAAATGTCTCCCTTTAATTCCAGCTAACACCTTTGTTATTTATACTAGCACACATAAGTCTCTCTTTATGACATAACATCTGTTGCTGGAAGAATGGTTTTGTTGGCAGAGATGAGGAATATATTTTGAACGAAGCAAAAGGAGATCAATTACGGAAGAGAAAAATAATCTTGTTCCACACGCTGAACGTAACGCAGACCAAACTTACGCATCCGTGTCGAAAAGCATCGACAGAGTGATTTAAAAGCCGCTCATACGTGGCAACGTATGCTGAGAATTGGGGCTGCATATTCCCTCTTGGAGATGATCGTTCGAGCTTTTAGGGGCTCTGAGGGTCTCCCCATTTCTGATGAAGACATCCCTAGTTGTGAGAAGTTGGCACTTAAAACATTTTATATTTGTCCTTAACCAATCTGTTTTTAAAAACTGTCAACATTTGCTATGAAATTATAACTTAATTCTTAAAGTAAGCATCTTCCCGGTTTACTTGCTTTAGTGAATAAACTCGGTCTCCTAATAGAACTTATACATGCATATTTTTCTTTGCTGTAGTTTTGCTAAAATGAAGCCAATTGATATAAATATGGTTTTGAGTGAAAAATCTCAGCTTATGCAAAAGCATTCTCCTTCATAAAGATCAGGTGTATGTTAAAAATTGTACATCTAATATGTACACTGCAGAAAATTTGGAAAATGTGTAAGGAAGAAAGAAAATTTGTTTGTAACCTATGACTTGGGGCTTTCACTGACATCAGCAATCCAGAATGGCGGTGCTGGGCTTGAGAGGAATGAAAACTGTAGAATTACTTGGAGCAAATTTTTATTATAGTTCATTTATTAGCCAAAGATGTACAGCTTCAGGTGAAAAACAAAGTATAAATATCTGATGGAAAAGGAAGCAGTATGTGTCTTCCAAGTTGCCATTTTATAGATCACTCATATTTTAAACTTGTCACTACTGTAAAACGTTTCTTGATTTACAAATCCCATTAAGATTGCAAGAGCATCTATAATTCTAAAAGGTGAGGCAAACTCATTTGAACAGTGTAGGGGTTGAGAGCACTTTAAACAGTTCCGGAAAAGCATATTGGAAAGAATTACTTGTGTTAATTATCTTTCCTTTTCTTCCAATAGTTGTGTTTTGAAAAGAAAAACAAGTTCCTTAACAATGATAAATGAACCAGGGCTATGCCGATAGGGGGTAGGGGGTGGTAAACGAAAGAACAAAACATATTTGTTTTCACATTTCTGATACTCGAGAAACAATTAAATAAGGAAAATAAGTTATTTCCAAAATGAGGAAAGACACTTATGCTTGATCCACATTGATATGGAATGTGTGCTTCAGGCTAAAACTGTAATCAGGCTTTAAGCCCCCATTCTATTCGGGGGTTCTTCTTTATCCTGGGAAACACAGTTGTGTGTTTGGGTCCAACAAGGATGGCCTGAAGGTGTGGCGTGGTTCCCGGGGCAGAGAGACACCCAGTTTCAGCACTGAGCGCTCTTCCTGTTCTTTTGTGATGCTTGTTGAGGTGCCAGTGGCTTTATGCTGGTTCTCTTTGCATCTTGGACGTCTTCTTTCTCTTCTTCAAAGGCTCCGTGTGTTCCACTCTTTGAAATTCAGTACTTGGGCTTCTGCTCTTCCCGTGGTACATACCCTCCTCTGTAGGTCTCATCTAGTCTGGGACGGCGTTGGTACCAACCAATTGATGGTCCCCGCACTTGCGTCCCTGCCTTTTCTCTCTTCCCTGTGCTTCACTCCTTGATTTCCACCTGTGAGTTGAATGTCTCCTCAAAGTTGCCCTACATTCATCTCAAATGCATCATGTATTAACAGGATTGTTTTTTTAATCCCAAACCTGTTTTTATCTGCACGTGACATTATTTGAATTGGTTAAAGCTCAACATAGGAGAATTATTAGAACTGTTCTCAGTTTTATGCTGCTAAATGTTTAACAACTAGTGTTCTCAACAGTCTCTAATAGGCAGCACATGCTGACTGCAATGCAGCAAAGATCCCCACAAGACTGATTTAACCAACCAACGAGAATCATGGACAAGAGCTGTGAGCAGAGGGTCACAGTTGGCTCCGGTGAGGCAGTACAAGTGGGCTGCAGCACACTCCAGGCTACGCTGAAATTCTGGTCCTCCGGGAAGAACTGATGTTCTTTAGTAAACCTCAGTTGAAAGGATAAATATCTCAATAAGAAAATGTAGACATATTAAATATAAGTTGCTTCCATCCAGAGAACATGGTCCTACACAGAACATAGTCTTAGATGTTTACTGGGTGGGAGTGAGAAAGTGAGCTTGAATTTCAGCAATGTATTGCCAAAAGCATCTGATGAACCTTGTGCAGAAGATGGAGAAATTCAGACTGAATAACCAAAGAGTTGCGTGGATGAATAGCTCATCAAGTCAATACTGAAGTGTTGCGGGGCACTGTCAGTCGGGCTGCAGGTCTCTCGTGGTGTGTCACCAAGGCGAAGTCTTTGAGCCTCTCAGGATGTCTGGCATAATTATAAATTGTCATTACCTAAAGCTTGGAGGAGTAATTGCTATAGAAGATGACAAAGTCAGGATTCAAAACAAAAATTGATACGTTAAAATGATGAATCACCATAACAACAACAAAGATGTGGGACAGCAGTGTCAGACTCTGCAGTAGGTTGAAAGAATCATTTCCCAAAATAGAAGTGTGACCAAGCTTGACAACGTGTGCTGGAAGAACCCCGTGCGGGTTTTAGTTGATTGGTAAACTCAGCACAAAGTAGGAGAGAATGTGACTGCTGAACCAGCTCATGCATTCTTAGGTGATTTTAATAGAAACAGAGCGTTGTGCAGCGACCCTGTGGCCGGCCAGCGTAGGTTTGGAGAGTGGGTCTGCACACTGGAAAGTCCAGAGAGTTCTACGTCCTGCCGTGCCCATCACATCTCAGCCCAGGGGATCATCTCTTCCTCCCTCTGAGGTCCTGCAACTGCAAGTCATTTCTGTGTCTCTGCCTACACTGTTCCGTTTGCTTGTAACTTCTCGCTCTCCCCAATTAAAATCCAGTTACGTTTTAACTCTTAACTCCTTTTGTTAAATGTCAAAATCAGAAATACTCAAGGCTTCCACCCTGCTTCCTCGAAGATGCTCATACTCTTCTTAGGTGCTTATTTTTCTCAGCTTGGCTTATACTTAGTCACCTTCCGTGTCATGTAAACCGTCACTGAATGCTGATTTTATGCCGGGCACCGTGCTACGCCCTGTCACAGACTTAATTTCTGCTCTAGAATTTAGTGCTTTGAGGAGAGGGGTCCTAGCTCACTTGCTCCGATGGACTTCCATAACTAGCATCACTTGGGCAAGGGAATTGGCATGTGTTGAATGAACATAAGGTGAGTTGGATAAAATTTGAACTTTAAGTCATAATGGAATCACGACCGAGAATCAAGCTTCTCCCAGGTTTTTGGGCTCTTTCAGTACCAGTGAAAGCAACCTGGATTTGTGGTTTGTATTCTTGACCTTGGATTCTCACCAACATGCATTTATTCATTCACACGTGGGCTGGCACCATGCTAGACCACGGAGATTCAAAATGTTTTATTCAGAACTGTTTACTACAGAGATCTACCTTTAAATTGTTAGACTTTGACAAAATGCTGATTGTTGCCAGTGAATTGTTCTTAGAGTGAGACAATTTATTAAATTCTTGAACTGCAGTCTGTTCTTTGGGTTTCCTAAGGAGTCAAAAAAGCACTCAATAACGACCTGTACCTATTTAAAAAAATCTATTTGTATTGAACTATAGTTGATTTACAATATTGTGTTAGTTTCAGGTATACAGTGTCAGATTGTTTCCATTATGGATTATTACAAGATATTGAATAGTTCCCCGTGCTGTACAGTAAATCTTTGTTTATCTATTGTATGTATACAATGGTGTGTACCTGTTAGCCCCACGCTTCTAACTAACACCCCTGCCCCTTCCCCTTTAGTAATCATAAGTTTGTTTTCTGTGCCTGGGAGTCTATTTCTGTTTTGCAAATAAGTTCATTTGTATCATTTTTTTTTTTTGATGCCACATATAAGTAATACCATATGATACTTGTCTTTCTGTCTGACTTCCTTCACTTAGTCTGATAATTTCTAGGTCCATCCATGTTGCTGCAAATGGCAATACTTCATTCTTTTTTATGGCTGTGTAACGTTTCATAATATTTCTCATATCTGAATCATATGGTAAGTCTATTTTTAGTTTTTAAAGGAACCTCCACCCTGTTTTCCGTAGTGGCTGCACTAACTTACATTCCCACCAGTGGTGTAGAAGGGTTCCCTTTTCTCCACAACCTTTCCGGAATTTATTATTGGTAGGCTTTTTGATGATAGCCATGCTGACCGGTGTGAGGTGGTACTCGCTGTAGTTTTGATTTGCATTTCTCTGATAATTAGTGACGTGGACCATCTTTCATGTTCCTGTTGGTCATTTGGGCGTCTTCTTTGGAGAAACGTCTATTTAGGTCCTCTGCCCATTTTTTGATTGGGTTGTTTGTTTTTTTGATATGGAATTGTATGAGCTGTCTATATATTTTGGAAGTTAAGCCCTTGTTCACTGCATCATTTGCAAATATTTTCTCCCAACCGATGGGCTATCTTTTCGTTTTGTTTATGGTTTCTTTTGCTGGGCAAAAGCCATGTTTGATCAAACAGTAACTATTTTTGATGATTACCAGTGGTGAACCCAGTTGAGAATCCTTAGTTTTGCCCAGAGATGCCCTCCACTTTTCTAGTTATGTCAAAGCAAAACATAGCTCAGGTGAACAGAGCATCTTCCCAAGGGCATTTTGGGGTCTAACTCCAGGCACCCCAGGAAATCAGGAAATGAGGAAGCCCCAGGAGAGCACCAAGGTGCTTGGGCCATCAATCTTTCAGCTTGATACCAACAGCCATGTTACGATGAGCTTAGTGTTTATACACTTTTCTCATTTCATTCTGCTGAAGTCAACGTGCACACCCAAATAGGGAGGAAAAGAGCTACCCTTAAGGAAAATCTTGAATTTATTTACATTTTGATAATTATGAGAGCTCCATAAAAGATTTTTAAAATGGTAATTTTAAACAGTATTTCATAGAGGATTTACCTCTATTGGGAACTAACGACTACTCGTTTTGAGACTGTCATGTTGAATCTTTTAATAGAACTTTGTGAACAATAGGAGTAGCTTGTTAAATGTAAATACTACACCACAGACTTGGATTAATAAAAATGCCAACGTTTCTTTTAGCCTGGGAAGTTAAATGCTCCTTCCTTCTCTAGTTCTGATTGATAGGCTGGCGTCTCTTCATTTCATCCTAGTAAGTGTGTGCTAACATTGGGTTGAAATGTCATTCTTTTGACTCCGGAATCCGACATGTCTTTACCCCACATTATCTCTGTAATATTCATTGTGCTGCTGTTGGGAAGATGTCAGATGAGATTTCTGCCAATTTAGCATCTGAGAAGTTGAGTCACAAAGCGGTTCGATGACTTGTCTAAAGTCGTGACCCAGATCAGCAGGAAAGCAGAGCACAGTTGAAAGTTGGTGTTAACCCCTCTTCACAGGAAGCGATCATTTCTGTTTGTGGTGTTATGGTCACTATAAAAATATGACTAGGGAACATTTTTCTTTCTTGTGCAGCCTCCATTTCTTGGGCTGATGGCAGCTGTAAATCTGGGTGGTTATTTTAGAACAGAATCTAGCTCTAGCTTTCATAGAATTTGCCATCACGGGACAGCTCCCATCCCCTGCCGTTTACTCATGTACTTTGACTAATAATATTTGAAATGCGGGGGGAATTACGCTGGGGAAGAATGAGGAGGACTGGGGGACTCAATCATGTTAGTGCATAAAAAGGCAAACTGAAATGAGGAAAAAGAAGAATGGAACTTTGATTGTTAATAGATGCTTAAAGACTCCGAGATCATTGTTAAGTGGAGTTTTGGTTTGCACGTGCGGTGTCTTTAAGATTCATTCAAATGAAATGTGTGTGTGCAGCGCATACGAGATGGATGTGTACATCGGTTTATGTGACCATCTCTGTGGCTTTTCCTGGTGTTTGGAATATCTTAATAAATCAAGCTGCTTCTGTCACTTTATTATATAAACCAAACCATAAATGTAAACGGATTCAACTTCAGTTTGTTTATTTTTTTATGTGGAGGTGAAACTTGAAAAATAATTAACCTAAAGTTAATCTGAAAGGCATAACCACCATTTTAGGCAACAAATAGGTGCTTATAAAACCCACAAGCACTCTCTTCAGAAGAAGCAGACAATTAGAACATTTGAGAAATCTAGCTTTCTTCAACTAGAGTGAAGAATTTGCGACTGGCCACTGAGAACCCATCTTCCACCACTTAAAATGGAGAATAGCTGAAAGTATGAATTTTGGGAGAATAGAGAAGTCAGACACTGTGTGACTTCAGGTTTTCAGCATTGGAGTATGTGGAAGTAGTGGTGGCATTATTTATAATCTAGTTTTGTAAATGCTTGTGAAGAAATCAAACGTAACCAATATTAATCATTTATAAATCCTATACTTTGAAAGGCAAATGATATTCTTGACTTCTGCTGTGTCAGTTGTGGTTACTCAGATTTATTTCTCCATGCTTGCTTTTTCGGTATAGGATTTTATTTATATTGGGGGGTGGTGGTGCTGTGCATGGCTGTGGAGTCACCATATTTGTAATTTAAATACAAAATTGCTCAGTCATATCCATTTTGTTTGTTTTCTACCTTCCTCAAAAGGGGCTTGTAATGCCCTGTATCTTCTCACTCCTGAAGTAGAAACAATGACTTTTGGGCTTTGAGTTTGTTAGTAATTGAATGCAGGCTGGTTGGTTGTAATGGCAACTCCAATAGTGTAATTTTTAGAAATGAAAATCCTTGTAGCAAGTAGAAGTAGTTTGCAGTATATTACAATCAGTTCCGTAATAAAGTGCTAATTGCAACTTGACTTTAAATGTTACATATTGTATGCAAATTGGCCTGCAGGGAGTTATTTATTATTTAGTGTACCATTGGTAAGAACATTAATATTTGTTTGTAATTTGTTTGAAGTGGCTCACCATTACTACTAATATGTTAGATGTAGTTTATAGAAAAATATAACTTCCTTGTGGAAGAGAGAAATATTTTGTTACTGGACGTTGAAGGAAAGCCAAGAGAGACCAAGTCCCCTTGAGAATCTGAGCATTTCATACAGATGGGAGAGAACAGATCTGTAGCAGGCTGTGTGATTAAAATCTTTATCCACCCTAAATTGTGTGTCTCATATCATCACAGCAAATATGGTGCCTGGTTTTGCAAACAAATTCCGATGCTGGAGTTTTTTCCTTCTGATATGTAATTACCTGCAGAATACCACCAGATACAATGGCCGTATTGGCTTACGTGGGCAGCAGAGCGGACGTTGGTTTGAACAGTAGAGGTTTCATTTAGACCTGCCGTGTGGGTGGTTGTCTGGGTAAGGGACCTGACGTGTGCACACTCATGAGCTGTTAGGCTGGAACTGACAACGGAATGCTTCCTGTTACCTGACTTAGTTCCCAGTACTAATAGTGCAGTGGTGTATGGAAAGCAGTGGAGACAGAGTGGGAGTGACCTGCCTCTGTCTCTACGCTCTGCTTGTGCTTTTCTGAATTTAAGTTCAAGAGATCATTTTATTCCTGGATGACTGTTACATGGCATGGCTGAAAAAAAAAACAAAACAAAACACCAACACTAATAATTGCGGGAAGTAGCCCAGCACACTTCCTAAAGTGAGCCTGAAGGGGAGGAGAATCCAGTTTTCTCTTCCAGACCCAGTGGGTGAGAGTGAACGGGGTCGGGACCGCTGGGTACCAGAGCAGGCTCCCGGAGCTTGTCCTGACTGACCCTAGAACACCAGCCCGATGGGATGTCCGCTGTGCTGAAACTGGGTTTCTGCTGGACGCTTGGAGGTGTCATGTCCTAGGTTAACAGGTCCACATAGTAAGTAAATCATGAAACATCTCGCAATACGGGCCTAGACATAACCCATTCAAAGTGGTTTCATCAGCTTAGCTTTTATTTTTATATAAAATAGAGGTCTTATTGACTGCTGTTTGAGTCATTCAGTCATTGATTCATGGTGTTCATGATACCACTCAGTGTGTTCTGATACCATTATTTCTAAAAATTTATTCTCAGATAACTAAAAGGCAATAAAACAACATCTTGTTCCTTCTAAGGATGTTTTTCTTTGTACTGTGCTAACGTAGCTCTGGGATCTCCAGAACCACGTGGCCAGGCAAAGCACACCCCGTCTTACTTATGTCACAAGCCCACTTAGGAGAAGCGTGGGGTGTGGGATGCTCTGAGCCACCAGTCAGGAGGGAGTTCAGGAGGGTAATTGATTGGAAGAATAAATCAGCAAGTTCACACTGGGGCTAGAAAACAAAGCCTCCCTCAGCATTTTAATAGATAGGCAATCATGAATTTTACCCCAAATTACAAGCATGCTTATAATGTTTCAACAGCTGTTGATTAATTGTTGGACAGCAGTAATGGGAGGATGAGAAAACCTTGTTGACAGAAGGTTCGTAAGGGTCGAGAGATTTACGTGGAGCACAGCTGTGCCTTCTAGCCGCCAGTGAGGCTGTCAGGCCATCGCTCGGCCTTGAACTTACACTTTGGGTTATAGGACGCCTCTTTTCTTTTCCTCACTTTTTAAAAAAAATAAATTGTGCTGACTTACCATTACAGCCGTTGGATGTTTTTATTTGAATGCACTTTGTAGTTTTAATTCAAGATGATTCATAGAGGAGAGAATGATGGTGAATCTATGTTTCTTACGCAAAAATCTGAGGTCACAGAGCTCTGTGTGTTGCCGTCGTTGGCACCACGGTTAAAGCGGGTGCCTGGGTGTGCTACCTGCTTGGTTGGCTTTTTTTTTTTTTTTTTAGATCTTTACCCTCTTGGAATCTTAGTTTCACTACTTTTAAAATATGATGAGGTTTCTTGCTTGCCATGAGAGTGGAAGACTTGAAGAAAGTATATGTGATTTCTGAGTGTAGATACCGACTGGCCCATTACAGATATGCAATAAATACCCCTCTCATTTCCCCTTTCTCTGCCCTTCCAAATGAATGTAAAATTAGAGGTTGGTTTGAATTGCTGAAAAGCAAAACAAGTGAAACAAGTACCTTTTATTTCTCAGTTGTATGACTTCCACATCTGTATGCCATTCTGATCTTAGGGTAAATTGAACTAAATTATAAATATTGTATGACTGAGTCCAGAAATAACTGTTTCACTGAAGTTTCTACAAGAATACGGTAGGTGTACATATATGTTTAGAACATAGCAATTATTTTCATGCATTAAAATTAAACCTACATCTAACATTTCTGGATTATTTTAAAATAACGAATAGGAGGGAAAAAATCAAATCTGGGAAGAATATTAAAAAAAACTTGTCAATAGCTCTGCCAACAGCAGTGCCTGGTGAAATCACCATTTAGAACTATTTTAAATGGAAGACAGAGCAGCTGGAAAGTAACATGTGGCACACATGACTTTGAACTTTAAGTCATTGGAACAAAAGATGATTCTCTCATAACCGCAGCTACAACTGCATAGGTAAAGAGGAACTGCCCATGTTTCCTTCTCATTAGGGTCTAAAATACCTCCTTTTTTTAAAAAAAAGAATAAATTGTGCTGACTTATCATTACAGCTGTTGGATTGTTTTTATGTGAATGCACTTTGGAGTATTTTAGACTCATTCTCTATATGTTTTTGTTTCTTAAATTTCAATGTGAAGGATTCCCTCTAAAATGCTTCTGTAGCAGTTTGACTACACCACTCTTAGAGCCCTGAGCACATCTCACTTTGGATGAGAGCATCACAGAAGAGCACGGCGTAGACTCTAAAATACACCAAAATGCCTCACATTAATTTATGCTATGATTTTCTATATGCATACCAAATTTCATACTGGATTTTAAATTACATAAGGGCAGGAATTGTGTTTTTGCCTTGAATGTAGCAGACACTCAGTGAAGACAATAACCGGATACCCAGCTCTCAGGGAGGCAGTGGGCATGTGAACGGAGCAGGCACCGGAACTCCTCCAGCCCCACTGCCAGCCCTCGGGGTCTTCGTCCTGCCCTTTCTCTTCTTTGCACCTTTCTAGAGCTGCAGGGGATGTTTCCTGCCCCTCGGTCCTTCTTGCTTGGGCCCCATTCTTCCTCCTTTACTGCAGAATAAGGCTGGGCAGCCAGTGCTACCAGGCTCTACCTTGACCAAATCTACTCAAGTAAAGGTTTCTACAAGTTTGGTTCTCCAGGTTTCTGAGCAATTGGGTGAGCTCCCCTAAATCCTTTTACCAAACTTATTTTTTAGCTTAATCAGAGTCTGTTTCTACTGTGTGCTACTAAGAACCTCACCTATATACGATGGGGCTGGATGGAAATTACTCAAGAGAGAATGAAATGAGAGCAGAAAAGGGGGCCCACGACTTAGCTCTAAGGATCCGCAGCATTTAGCCCAGATAGGGGAGGAGTTGATGTCAGAGGAAACTGAGAAAAATAGAGCATGTTGACGCAAAATTGGAGAGAAGAGAATTCCAAGGAGGACGGAATAGCAATGTCCAGTCCTGCTAAGAAGGCTGGAAACAGCGTGAAGTTTGAGAGATGCCCACAGCGTGGGGGTCTTGTGGGTGAACAGGACATGGGGCAGGAGCTTGACTGCCAAGGTAGGAGAGGGGAGGTTCCTGAGAGGGCCGGAGGCCGTGGGCGCGAGTCCCAGGTGAGGACGGACAACTTCATTTCAAAGCAAAGCTAGCTCTGACTTTGTCCATCTTCAGATAGTACCTGTCCACAGCAAAACGTGAGGATGTTATTTTAAGGTATCACCTGAAATTTTCATGGCCCTAGAAAAATCGCATCTTTGGCACTCATTATTCTAAGTGTCTGTTTAGCCGTATATGATTTTACACAAGTGGCAACTTGGAGTTCCTGATCTTGTAATTTCGTTCTCTCTTAACAATATGACAGTTTAAATAAGCTATTTTAGATTTTCAATAACTATGTATCACATGACCATGTTTAGTAGGGATACTGTCTAAAGCCAGTTGCCTATGATGGATCTTCCTCATGTCTTCAGTTTTTTTAGCATTATAATTAACACTGAGCATCCTTGGACATACATTCTTAAGAAACTTTCAAAGTTTTAAGTTAAACGTTGTACATATTAAATATTTGTCTAAGTGTTGTGATTGTTCAAGAAGTGTGTGCAGTTTACACGCCTACTTAGGTGTCTCACACGCTTAACACTGCTCAGTGCTTTTAACGATTTTATATCTATTAGGTAGTGAAATGGTGCTGTTTTACTATTTTGAACTTAATATTGGGGCTTTTAAAAATCTTTTTTTTTCTTTTTTGGGTCCTTTGTTTTCCTCTTTTTGTTACAGAATGGCTTTTTAAAAATGTTTTCTGACCCTTTTTTTTTTTCCTTTATGGAATTTTTTTTTCCTAAGAAATTTTTTTTTCCTTACTGGTTTATAAGAGTTTTTCACAGAATATTGCAAATATTCTTTCTGGGCTGTTTGTCAATCTTGATTTTGCTAATTTTTTTTTTTTGTATAGAATTTTAAGCATCATGTGTTCAGTTATTTCACTGATGGCTTGACATGTGGGTTCTTATATATTGGCATTTTTGCATAACCAGCATTTAAATGGATATGCTTTGCTCCTGTAGGTTTTCCCAGTGGTTCCTGAGCTATTACATAATTAAATACGAGGTCTTTAAATGGAACTGGTTCTACCTTGGCATCCCAAGTGTGATAGCGGTTGGGAGAAGGAGCAGAGGAGGAAGCTGGAAGCTTGCCATGATCAGCACTGAAAGACTTTCTGTGCTGACCTGAGGGCGGGGTGGGAATTGGAGATGTTCAGAAGGGTGGTTTCACAGCGAAGTTGGCTGTGCCAAGTGTTAATGAGGGTGGGGGGGCCCATCTGCCTATTGACAGACATTGATAAATCAACCAGCTTTCCTATTTAAATGGGCTTATTTAGTGATACTTAGTTGGGCACTGCTGGATGTATGTAGTGTTTTAATAGAGGACGAGGAGATTCTCAGTTTGTTGCAATATCTTAAAAGTACCTTAATATGACATCTACACTGGTTAATGTGTTTGATATCATCAGCTTCACTCCAATGTGTAGGAGAGAAACTAGTCAGACAGCATCATATATCTTTGCCCTACCTGCATACTAAGTGTGGCTTATAAGACATTTAGGCAAGTCACAGCTGTTGGAGAAACCTTGATGACATGGTTTATGGTTGGTTGACATTAATATTATTAAATTGTTAAGGAGGATTTAATGAGCCAGACATTGTTCTAGGCACTTTACATGAATTATCTCACTTAATCACCATTTCTCAGATAAGGAAACTGAGCTTGGAAAACTGGGGCATCTTGGCTCAAATCATCTAGTTAAGTAAGTGGCAGAATGAAAACTCTAAATAGTTTTTTTTGAAACCCAAGACTATGTCTTCAGCACTATGGGAAGTCGTCCAAAGTGGGGGCAGCTTTGAAACCATAGCTTTCTTTGCAAAACCTGGGAGAAATAGTCAAACGAGTGACACGTACTGCATTATCTAAATCCACTAGGGATTCGTAGCAGCTGCGGTTCGAAATAAAAGCTAGTCTCAGTGTCAGAAGATTCACCAGAAACTTGACAATATTTTCTGACTGTCAGAATTTTTTTGGCTACAAAACAGGAAATATTTCCCTGAAGCATAACACTTGAGAAAATGTGACATGCCACCAGGAAACTGGCAAAATAACAGTCACTCAGATTGTCCAAAGTGAGGTATGAGTAGCCGATGTTGACATGTAGGACCCCTGCACGGTTACAGGATCTGCAAAATCTAACTATGTGGTTACTCAACAAATTGTATCCAAATGTGTATTTTCTGGGTGAATCCCTTTTGTGTGTGTATGTGAAAATGTGTCTCCCAACCCCCAAGGTAGGAAGGAAAGGTGATGGCCCAGGAGTATATAAAGCAACAGAGAAAGACAGGATGTCAGCGTCCAGTGCTTTCTGGTCAGCCCCCTTGGAAGTGTGAGGTTTTGAGGGCTTGGAAGCTTCCAGATCAGTTGCGTTTTTTTGTTTTTTTGTTTTTTGTTTTAATTTAGCCAGCTCAGTAAAAATGACCTGGGGATGTCATCATTTCTTCCTGTTGCCAGAGAACACTTTAAGAATTTATGTGTATGTCCATGGTCATAGAGACAATCGTCTAATAGTCAATGCTGTCTGACCTATGTCCACTCACATGGATACACATAAAACTTAAACTAGCCATTTATAAAACTTAAACTAGTGATTTTTTTCTGTTCTTATTTCTTAACTTTGCAATAACACATAGACATCTGTATACACCTCGAATCCAGAATCATTACACGTTATAGGAAATAACAGGATGTTTCAGCAGGAATTCTAAGAGATTTCCAAGTCTTCTTGATATTAACTATTTTCTTCAAAGTCAGTTTGACAATTGAACCTTGAGCCTAAGTTGAACTTACTATTTTTTTATGGTAGAATTTCAAACTTAGATGAATGTTAATGTTCCGAAGTACTTCTTAAAAAAAAAAAAAAAAGACTCTGCGAAAACTGATTCTTTAGTGTCAATTTGGGGTATGTGTTCATGTGTATTTCCATTCTGAAAACACTAGAAAAGACAAGAAGCTAGAAAACAAGTGAAAAATATAAGTCACAGAGGCATGAATTATAAAAATGTAAATATGTGAAAGGATTTTTCAGTTTCTTTTAGCAAAATCATGTTGAAACCAAATCGAACACTTCAGAAAACGTCACATTGGAGGATGTGCACTTGTCGGTTTTCATTAGGGATGCTCACCTCCGCACTGCCAGCTTAGATACAGCCTGCGCTTGGATATGCCCAGTTGCCTGCCAGAATGGGAGAAATGGACTCCAAAGGGAGTAAACAAAAGCTGTCTGCAAACCACTATATCAATGGGCATTGTGGTGGAGACAGTTACTGAACAGCGAAGAGCTGCTGTGATGCGCATGTCTCAGAGGTGACCTCTCAGGTCTGCATCACGTTGGCTGGGGTCTGGCGAGAAGCACCCGCTGCTCATGTCCTGGTAAGCGGAGCAGACTTGCACGTCTGCGGTTGTCCATGTGTTTAACTCTCACTTCCACTCTTAATTCCGCTTTCAGTCCCTGTTCATGTATTTCATTTGGATTTGATTAGGAAGATGGATAGTACTATGTAAAAAATAAATTTTTTTTTATCTAGAATTTACATTTCTTTAATGGGAAAAAATGAAATGCTTGCCTCCCTGATGATATTCGTTTGCTATTTACTATTTTTGTTGGTTAAAAATGGCAGTTATTTTTAGTTAAATGTGGTTGGAGTCTAGAATTTTTGTCTCAAACTTCACAACCTAACATGAAAAACAAAATCGTCGTAATGATACAGAATGAAACTTTTTTCCCTCACAATAGAACTCAAAATGGGAAAAGGAAAGGGTAGCCCAGAGGCTATTTTCATTTATTCTGGTCCCTTCCACCACCTGCTTTTCTTCTCAGTCATGACTTGAAAACTGGTGAGAGAGGGGAGGTAGCTCCTGCCATTTTTTCAAAGAATTTATTTCTCTGTTTGTTTATTTATTTGAGCAGTTTAGGTTTACAGTAAAAATGAGAGGAAGGCAGGGGATCTCCCATGTTCTTCCTGGTCTCATCATTTTTCATCCTTCAGTCCCCAGAGGTGAGAGGCTCATCTGAGAACAGCTTTGAAAGTCAACTTACAAACAGTAACTGGGAATGCGATCAGGGGAGAATCAAAGTGCTTCCTGTCCTGTGGGGGTGGAAGGGGGATTAAAAAAAAACTTGACTGATTCTTCGATCTGTCTGAGTTGGAAGCTTGAATGGAACAAACAAGAACATTGATAAATCAATCCAGCGTGTTTTCTGCAGGAAGCACAAAGCATTTCATGTCTAGCACACACTAGGCATACTCATCCAGGAGTGTTTTGTGTCCTTGTTTTGTAATTCCTACCCAAATATTTCAAATGAAAACTTCCAAGAAATTAGAATGTTCTATGAGTAATCGATGTCAATGCTGCTTTCCAAGAAATCGTCTTTTATTTAAAGTTTGATCCCCATTTCAGGCTTTTCTCCCCATCTGGCAGTTGTCACTTAGGCAGATGGCCACCAGCTGGGAGGGCAGCCTGTGTGTCTCCCCTCAGGATCCTTGGGGCCCAGTGGACCTGGTGGGGAAGGATGCCATGTCACTCCATTAGGGGGTCGGCAAGCTGACATACTGCCTTGTCAACCTGTCACCACCTGAAGAATCCCAGAGGGACTGCCTTTATGAATCTGGGATCTTATGTTGCATTTTTCTGATGTCATAATATCTCACATTGGCCTTGTATAAGAGAATGTGGCTAATATGCCTTCATAACCCAACTCTCCCAATGAAGGCAGCACCCATGAAAGCTGTAAGACTTCGTTTAATGAAAAGATGGAGAACGAGAGAGCCTTTAAAAGAAATACCGCCTGAACATTGTCTAGGCAGAGTCTGATATTTAAGGACGAGATGCCGTCTACTTGAATAAATATGCCCACATGATTATGACCACCTTGTCCCCAAATTATTTAAGTAAGATTTTTCACCCATCTAAATAGTCTTAATGATCTGTGAGTGTATCTGTAATACATGATCTGTGCTGCTAGGCTTCTGAAAGAAATTCCTCCTTTTTTCCCAAAGACATCTTGTAACCATGGGTTCTTACCACCAGGTCACACGTGAAAATTACTCTGTCAATCCCGTCATCTGTCTGAGAAGGCTGTTGCATGCTCACCGCTTCCCTGAGCCTCTAGGTCAGCCGGAAGAGCTGTGGTTCCTCAGAAAAACTGTTCTTTTTATAGCCACCTCCCATTGTTCTTTCCCTTCTTATTATAGGTGCATGCTCACAGGGGAGGGGGACAGAGGAGGGAGTAAAATTAAAACGCAGAGCCCTTTGACGTTAGTGTGTTTGTGTTTCCTTGTGTGTTCCTATCCACGTCTGCAAGGCAGAAGCACACACACAACTGCTGTGCTTGTATACTTACAAATCCAGACCAAACAATGTATCTGCTTCTTTCCATTTATTCTTATGCAGGGAGCATGTTAGATCTCAAAAAAATCTGTGTTTTTTGATGACTTCATGCTTTCCAGTTTATGGCTAGACCCGACTTCGATATTCATGTAGTGTTAGACATTTGTTTCTGATTTCTTAATGACATTTCAAAATAAAATAACGGTACGTGTGTTTTTTGTGCATATGTTTGAAAATTCAGTGCCTAGAAGAAGAATTTCTGGGTCCAAGAATGTGTACCATTGTACAACTTTAAAATTTTGTATCCTGTCCAGTTTCTCAAGAAGGGAAATCTCCCTTCTTGAGTGCTTGAAAATATTGTCTGTTGGTCTATATGAGGCCAGCCTGCTCGCCCTTTATCTCTAGACCTTGGCCCTGCCACAGATTTGAAGCTCTGTCTTGGGGCCTCCTTGGGAGTTTTTCTTGTTTAGCACTCCCAGATGGCAGCAACTCAAGGTCAGCGCGTCCCCCGTAAGCTCTAAGGGGAACTCGCTGCTCTGGTGTGTGCACATATTGAGGCCAGGGTTTGGTAAGAATAGCTTCACAGATGGTAGAATGCTCATCCTAAAGGCAATCCATTTTCGCTTTTTTTGGTCACACTTGATAAGGTGGATTTCAGATGCACGTTAACCACCCTTTGCCAATTTCTTTGCCGTTGCGATCAGGATGAATATTTCATGGTGACATGTGTCTCTACTTCTAACATGTGGCATGATGTAATTTTAGATTTATCCAGGTTAGCAAGCTCTCTCCTACAAATCGGATGTTCCATGACTAAGGAACGTCTGTCTTACTTACCACGCTACGCCCCCACCTCCCTAGAAACCAATGCCTGACAATCACTGCCGGTTTAATAAGTGAATAAATCGATCGGTAACTCCTTGCCTTGTAAGAACTGGATAAAACGAGTGTTTGAAACCACTTTGAATAATAGACATGACTATAAAGTATGTATGACTGCCCTCACCCAACTCAGTGGTCCTCAGATGTTTGTTAGGTGGGCATCAGCTTAACGCACGGAACTTGACAACGATGCCTTAACTCCTAGAGACCCTGATTGCAGAACAGGTGAGCCCTTGGAGGAGGTTTTGAAATCTCCTGTTTTAAGGTTTCCCGGCCTGAAATCTCTGTTCTGGCTCCATGGCCATGTGTCATATTTGGTGTGTCGGTTTCCATGCACAATTCTGAAATTTTCTGAGATGAAATGAGACCATGCAAGATGACAGAAATTAAAGCCACTTTGAGATGAAGAAACTATGGCTTAGGAAGGCACACAGCATGCCAAGGTCCTACAGAAATCTGAGTCAGAACCAGGACATGTGTCCAAGTCTTACAGATTCTAAAGCCACGTTCTTCTGACTACTGGAGGCTGTTTCACCCTTTTTATTGCTTAGAAGTACCTTATTAACAAACTGTCAGAGAGCCTTAAATGTTAGTCATCTGATTACTGGGTTAAAGTGTAAAATACAGCTTTTTGACAAGGGAGTTAATTTGTGAAATCATTACACAAATATTTATTGCCTGTTGCCACCAGGTCTTAGAGACATTCCCTACTTGCTTAATATTGCACAGACACAAGATTTTTCTTCCAGTTTTTTTTAAATAGCTTTTTTGCCCGTAATGTTTCACATTTTTGTTTCTTCTATTTTTGGATGTTGTCTGTGCCTCAAAAGTTTTGATTATAAAGTTCACTTACTGTTCATTCACAAAGCATTTATTGATCATCAACTCTGTCACGTCATGCTGGGGACTCAAATACGAATAAAACATGCTTTTTCATGACTTCAAGCTCTTCAGTCACTGAGTATGCTTCCTTGGTCAAGAAAAAGTTTTCTTTAATGAAAACAAGAAAATACAGAAACATACATGGATGTGGTGGCATGGAGGAAGGGAAGGAAATTGATGGTGTTGGTTTTAGGACCAATTAGGTTGAAGTTCTCATGGGACTCGAGGTGGCTGTTTCCATCAGCAATTGGAGACAGAGGGTTGGAGACTAGGAAAGATATCCTAACGGGAGATGAAGATTTAGGAGTTGTCTGTGTTTAGGGAATGTAGGTGAAGTCCTCCAAGGAGTGTGTGTGTCCTCAGAAAGGAAGAGAACCAAGAACAGGGCTCTTGGGGATCAATGACCTGTCCAGTACAAGCAGAGGAAAGAAGACAAGGAGGACCAAGGAGAAATGGTTGAAAAGGCAAGACCTGAAACTCTGGAGAGTGCTGCCCGGAAGTCACAAGAGGAAAGGATTCCAAGAAGTCTGGTGGTGAGAGATGAATGGAAGTCAGGGTGGAGACAGGGTGAGCAGACTCTTCTCTTGGGATGTGTGGCCGCGAACGTGCTTAGCGGGACGGGTGATGTGTGGATGGTGACCACCGCAGGCTTGTGTAGGATAAGGCGATATGTGAGCTCAGTCCAGAGCCCATAAATATACAGCTCATTCTGAAAACTGGTTATTTGTTATTTGCTTATATTGTTGTTTCAGAAGCCAACAGAAAGCAGTAATTCTGGAATTCTCCTTCCAGATTCTTTGATGATGATTTTAGGTGTAAAACTGGGAGTTTTCCAGATGTCCAAAGAGCATATTTTCTAGCCTGAGTGTATTGTGGTTCATCTGTCTCAATGCTTGATGCAGTCTTCTCCTGTCTTACTGTGAAGGGGAATTGTTCAAATTGGACATTATTTAATATACATACCAATTTCAACCACAGTGGAGACAGTATCTTAAGCATGAAGATGCTTTATGGAACAACCTTGTTTACCAGCTTTTTAGAAGCAGTTAGTATAGAACTCATGAAGTTCTTTCTACATTTCTTATATGTGGTAAGGAATGTGTCTCCTGCACAGTACTTGGGGTAAAAACCACACTGCAAACACTTATGTATAATGTGTAGAGAATTGAATAGGATTTTGGCTGGTGCCTTCTTACTGACCAAAAGCTTAAGCTCTGTGACCTTCAGTCTCACTCAGAAACTGGAATGGATGTTGTAATTGTCATTTGTATACATGTCGACTTCTGTAATTTAAATGAAATGTTGAACACTTTGGTAAATATAAAAGTGGCTTGTGTATTTTGTGTAACAAGGAATAAATGATATTCTCATACTCTGGAAGAGTAAAACAGTCTGAATCTGTCTTGGTAAAGAAGTGACAATCTTAATGAAAGAGAATATGGAAACGGATATATGTATGTACATACATGCCCTAGGACATCATGCTGTACACCAGAGACTGACACATTGTACTTCAATACAAAAAATAGTCAGTTACCATCTACCCAGCATGTTGACTCTTAGATTCCTGGGCACTGAAAATAGGTAGGAAAGGAATATTGTATCATTTACTAAAGAGAAACTCTTCCTTGGATAACTGTTGTTTGATAGGCTACATTGGGTTACAGTGTAGATGTCACTAAGGTGTCCAGCCTGAGTCCCACGTGGCTGTCATCAACACACATCCTACCTTAGGGACCTGAATGTCTCCATTCCATTCATGGCTAATGAGTTTTGACTGAAGTTTAATGAGATACTGAGACATTTTTGTTTGACTTTGTATGTTTGCGAAACTTAGAACTGTTGCCATTTTAAGAATGCTTCCAGGGTTCTTCTTCTTCTTTTTTTTTTTTTTGTAACTGTATTTGAAAACTCATTAATGTTTTTTTAATTTATCTATTTTGCTTAGATTTTAATCTTCATATCTGGCTTATAGTTTTATTAGTGTTAGATATGCAGATTTATTTATTATTGCCATCTGTTTCTGTGAAAGCTATTTTAGAAAATGCTAGGCAGTTGCCTGAATGATGTTCAAGTCCACATGGGGGGTAATTCTGGAAATCAGAATCCTGCAAAGACAAATCTTCTATTACTCGAGACAAAGATCGTGTACAAATTAGCTCACTGAGCGTTTCATTGTGATCCAAGCGCAAGTGTGCCATCTGTATCTCTGAGTTCTGAGATGTTCTGTATTTTCCAGATTGACTGCTAATGAACATTTTTTCTGTTAGTAAATTATCTTTTCAACATACTTAGAATATTACCAGGTTAAGATTATAGCTCAACAAAGTTTATTTAGAAGCGTTAATGAATGTCTTTATCTCCTAGATTGTTTCTTTTTCATATTATTTCATTGAAGTATAGTTGGTGTATACTATTACATAAGTTACAGAGGTACAATACAGTGATTCACAATTTTTAAAGGTTATATTGCATCTGTAATTATTATAAAATATTGGCTATATTTCCCTTGTTGTACAATATATCCTTATGGTTTATTTTATACCTAACGGTTTGTACCTCTTAATCTCCTACCCCAATGTTGCCCCTCCTCGTTCCCTCTCCCCACTGGTAACGGCTAGTTTGTTCTCTGTATCTGTGAGTCTGCTTCTTTTTTTTGTTTTATTCACTAGTTTGTTGTGAATTCCACATATAAGTGATGTCATACAATACTTATTCTTCTCTGACTTTTTTCACTTAGCATTAATGCCTTCCAAGTCCATCCATGTTGCTGCAGATGGCAAAATTTCATTCTTTTTTATGGCTTAGTAGTATTCCTGTGTGTGTGTGTGTTGTGTATCACATCTTTTTTATCCATTCATCTGTTAATGGACATTTAGGTTGCTTCCATATCTTGGCTCTTGTCAATAATGCTGCTATGAACATTAACATGCATATCAAACTAACAATAGTACTACACTATGACTCAGCACTTCTGCTCCTGGGTATATATCTGATAAAAACCAAAACATTAATTTGAAAAGATACATGCTCCTCTAGATTATTTTTAACATTCATAGGCTATGTGTACAAAATCACAGCAAAATTAGATGTAACCAAACACTTCAATGGGCTCAATTCCCAAGAGTTCAAGTTGGGTGGGAACTAATGTCGTCTTGATCAGAGCTGGTCAGTTGGACAGAGGAAACTGAAAGGAAAGAATCTTGCAATCCAGTTTCATTTTGCCTCATTCAGCTCTTCCCACCTCTGCCTCTGGTGTTACTTTGGAATATTCTTGGAAGGGTATGACAAAATTTAATCATTCTACTCAGATCCTTCCCAGTTCAATTTTAACCACCCCTCAGCTCCACAAGACATTTCTGTGTTTTAGTAATATCAAATGCCTCCTGTTGAGTGTTCTTTCTTTTTAATTGATCTTTGAGTTAATTGTTTAAAATTCTCTTACCTATTTATTTTAAGCTACTCAGATGCAAACTAAGTCATCCCAATACCTTCTTTGCCATTTTTCAAATTGTTTATTTTTACCCAGTTAAAAAATTAAGATAAGCAGCTATTATTTATGATAAAGTTTTATAAGTAGAAATTATGCCCACACAACTCCTCAGATCTCTCGTACTTCCTTTTTCCATTTAGCAATATATCATGGACTTCCTTCTGGGTCAGTAATATATAGATCTCATTCATGACTTTCAGTGTTCAAGTTTTATCTGTTTCCCTGATGCTGACTATCAGATTTTCCCAGGTTTGTTGTGGCTGTTACTGTTATTTTTCCACTATAAAAACACTGCAGTAAGTATCCTTATGCAAATATCTTTCCTTTTGGTTTCCTCTGGAGGTTAGCGTTCAAAAGGGCAACCGCCAAGTTGAAGGCTATATGCATTTCTAATTTCAAAAGATATTTCCAGAATTTTTTAAAAGGTGTAGTAAGTCCACTTATCCACCAGAAATGTGTGAGAGGGTCATTTCTGTTCCTCCTTGCCGGAGCTGGGTGTTATTTCTTATCTAAGTTTTGATCTTCCTGTATTTAGAACAGAGTTGTACATAGTATGTGTGCTTCAAATCCTGTTGTCACGTTCATATTTTGAAGCTACATTTTCCTGTTAGTCTTTTAATTAACACTGATTTTTCTTTATAGAGCGTAGTTTTTGTTTATAATATAAATTTGTAGCTATGAACTAGGATCAAAATATGTTAGTATCTATTTGTACCTTGGAATATGAACATCTTTGAAGTTTTCTTCCTCTCCCCTGCCTCAATACTTTGATTACTGCTGCTTTTAATACTGTAATTGCTAATCACAGTGATTTATATTAGTAGAATATTTTGCCATCGTTGGCCCACTTTTATTGACAAAAAGCAGTGATGGAAGGGTTAAGTCTGCTTATGATGATTCTGGATTCTTTTTTTTTTTTTTAAATACTTTTATTGTGGTATGATTCCTGTACAGTAAGCTTCACATATTTCAGATGTAAATTTGATGAATTTTGATAGATGTACACACCAGCAAAACCATCACCACAATCAAGATAGCTTTACATCTCCATCACTCCCCAACAGGTACAAATTTTGAATTCCCAATTTATCCTTTGCCATTCCCTTTACCCTCTGGTAACCATAAGTTTGTTCTCTATGTCAGTGAATCTGTTTCTGTTTTGTAGGTAAGTTCATTTGTGTCCATTTTTTTTACATTCCACATATAAGCCATACCATATGGTATTTTTCTTTCTCTTTCTGACTTACTTCACTTACAAGATTCTGGATTTCTTAAAGTGAATACCTTCTGACTTTTTCTTCTATGATGCTGTTGCATGGGTGTGCATGCCCCTGACACTGCATGGTCTGTCATTCCTTAGTGAGGCTCCTTACTGGAGAAAAAAATGCGTGAGTTTCTTTCACCATTACTTTTGAATGATCTAATAATTTATGATTTATGTATATGGCAGAGATATGAAAGTAGTTGAACTTTCAATACTAACATGTGTCTGGTGTTTATATACATTGAAAAACATTAAAAAATTGATCCTTACAATAACTATGATACTGGCATGATGGGTATCCTTATTTGACTTTTACTGACATAGAGACAGAGGTTCTGAAGAGGGTTTAAATGGTTTCTTGAAGGACTTACATCCAGTAAATATGAGAACTAAGACTTAAAGCAGGATTTCTTGATTATACCTCAAATGGTCTCTGGCACTGGTTCTCAGAATCCTAAGTGCACACAAGATCCTTCAAATCTTTCAATGTGAACAAGACCTACTTAAACAAGCAGTTTGCGTATTTGTTGACCATGTACTGTGTTTACTACAATTTCAGTTAAATTTGTCTTTGATTAATATGGATGAAATTCATAAATTAATTATAAATGTAGTTTTTCTTGGAAAAAATTAAGAACCTTTTAAATGAGGTTCATAGACTAATAAAGAAAATCATTAGTAGTTAAAAAGTGAGAAATTGTTACTCTAAGACTGGTGAGATTTTAGTTTGGATATATCACTGTAAGAACAACCCTGGGGGGCATTATGCTATGTAGAATGAGCCAGAAACAGAAGGACTCACACTACATTGCCCCACTTACATGAGAAACCTGAAATAGTGGAAATGTGGAAGCAGAGGTGGAGCGGTGGTTGCCAGGGGATGAGGGCAGGGGAAGCGGGGAGGTATGAGTCAAAGGGTGGAAAGTCTTAGTTCTGCAAGACTTGGAGGTCAGCCCTGGCAGTCTGCTGTACAGCACGGGGCCTGTAGTTAACAATACTGTATCGTGTGCTTGAAATTTTGCTGCGAGGGTCGATTGTAAGTGTTCCATCATGGTCATCATCAACAAATAAGGGCAGGAGGAAAGTTCCAGAGGTGATATGTTTCACAGAGATTGTGGCGATGGTTTCACAGATACACGCTTATCTTCAAACTCTTATCAAGTTGTACACATTAAATTTGTATAGATTTTTATGTCAATCACCTCAATAAAGTAGTTTAAAAAAAGAAAAAAAATCAGTTATAGAAAATGTTTCTGACTTTCAAAAAAAAAACTTGTGTGTGCACCCACACGTACTCAGACTTACTTTTCAGTTCTAGTCCTTTTCCCTGCTGGTTTCTAGTACCATTTGTACATAGTAAATTCTACATTTTTAAACAGGTGCACATCTAGATTCAAATCTCATCACATTATTGTACATGTTTGCAGTGGGAAAGACCCACTACAGACATATTCTTGGGTTTCCTAAATTTCCTTGAGGGTAACTATGGTGTTAAGATGCATTTTTTTCTGTATCATCAATTTTCTGTGTGAATGGTGGATGGACCCCCTACTCTGCTTGAAACTGGTCTTAAATATTGGACAGACTGCAGCATCTTGAGGTTTCTCTGTTAACACTCTGTGTGCTGCTTCCTTGAACCCATTTAATGAGATTTTTGAGCAAAGGAAATCCTTAAGAAAAGGGAAACATCTATACTTTTATTAATTACCTCAGTTGTACCTACCCCAAAAACATGTATACATGCATGATTTTACAGGTCTTTAAGTTGGTACTTCACTTTTGTTGCTAGTTGAATGCCGGTGACAGCAGCTAATCCTGAGTCTTTTTTTCATGGCTCTGAGTGGATTTTATCTAGTCTAGTTTGGCTTTGGTTTTGAGTAAGCATTTACTCCCTTTTTTGCTGTTGATACGAACACCAATTTATTAAAGGGTAAGACACCATATGTTCATTTCAGAAATACCAGTTTCATTTTGTTCATTTTAAATTCCAATATTTGCAAAGCAGTTTATTTCCTTCTAACTTGCAGTAACATGTTTGCTTTCTATTATTTTCATTTTGACTTACTTTCATTTTCAAAGAATTTTGTTATCTTTCTTACCTTACTGATTTTTTATTTTGTTAAAAGGATATACTTTTATTCTCATCAAAAAGAAAAACATATACAGCAGAAATTTTTGTATTTAAGCATAGCTGAAGAAAATTGACACTGATTTTTTTAACATTTTTTAATTGAGTTATAGTCATTTTACAATGCTGTGTCAAATACCAGTGTAGAGCACAATTTTCAATTATACATAAACATACATATATTCATTGTCACTTTTTTTTTTTGCTGTGAGCTACCACAAGATCTTGTATATATTTCCCTGTGCTATGCAATATAATCTTGTTTATCTATTCTACATATGCCTGTCAGTATCTACAAATTTTGAAATCCTAGTCTGTCTCTTCCCATCCCCCGCCCCCTTGGCAACCACAAGTTTGTATTCTATGTCTGTTTCTGTTTCTGTTTCTGTTTCTGTTTTGTATGTATTTATTTATTTATTTATTTATTTATTTATTTATTTATTTATTTATTTTAGATTCCACATATGAGCGATTTCATATGGTATTTTTCTTTCGCTTTCTGGCTTACTTCGCTTAGAATGACATTCTCCAGGAAGATCCATGTTGCTGCAAATGGCATTATGTTGTCGGTTTTTATGGCTGAATAGTATTCCATTGTATAAACATACCACATCTTCTTTATCCAGTCATTTGTTGATGGACATTTAGGCTGTTTCCATGTCTTGGCTATTGTAAATAGTGCTGCTATGAACATTGGGGTGCAGGTGTCTTTTTGAAGTAGGGTTCCTTCTGGATATATGCCCAGGAGCGGGTAAGTCTATTCCTAGTCTTTTGAGGAATCTCCATACTGTTTTCCACAATGGCTGCACCAAACTGCATTCCCACCAGCAGTGTAGGAGGGTTCCCCTTTCTCCACAGCCTCTCCAGCATTTTTCATTTGTGGACTTTTGAATGATGGCCATTCTGGCTGGTGTGAGGTGATACCTCATTGTAGTTTTGATTTGCATTTCTCTGATAATAAGTGATATTGAGCATTTTTTCATGTGCCTATTGATCATTTGTATGTCTTCCTTGGAGAATTGCTTGTTTAGGTCTTTTGCCCATTTTTGGATTGGGTTGGTTGTTTTTTTCTTATTATGTCATATGAGCTGCTTATATATTCTGGAGATCAAGCTTTTGTTAGTTTCATCATTTGCAAAAATTTTTTCCCATTCCATAGGTTGTCATTTTGTTTTACATATGGTTTCCTTTGCTGTGCAGAAAACATTGATTTTTTTTTTTTTTGAGTCCTACCTAACACAAAAACATCTCAAGAACTGCTGTTTAAATCTAATAAAGGGTGACTGAGAAAAGATCATGTAATGAAAAGAATCATAAACCAAGGTACAATTAAATAGGCACTAAAAAAGATGCACAAAATACGTCTCAATATGGAACTCAAACTAAAATTATGAAATGGTCATTCTAAATATTTGGTCTAATATGATGTAAAATATCTAAAGTCAATGAGAAAATTATGGATTTCTGGTTGCTATATAGAGTTGAATTCACACTTAAAACTGGCTTTTTCAAGCATATTCACTTATGATACATGCATCATTTTCAAGGTAGTCCTTGAGGTTGAATGCTAAGAGTGCGTATGAGTTAACCACCCCTCGTTAGTGTAGCTGATTCTTCTACAGTTCTGTTTGACTTTTACTGACTTACATTTCAGGTCTCAGGAGGGAGTCAAATCCAGGTATGACTGTCAAGTGGAGTTTTCTACAGTTAAAAATATAATTGATCCAACTTAATAATAGTGGGTGAGAAAGTCAACATTAAAGACTGAACCCTGAATATTATGTATTCTACTGAGAGTGTCGGTGGAAATAGTGATGTGGCATCTTCCTAAATTTTTAATTTCCTTGGTAATGCGTTTAGTGTTAGGCAGAAATGGAGTGCAGTCCCAAATTAGTAAGCATAGATGCCATTCTAAATCGATATGTATAGATGTTAAAAAGGAGAAACTATGAACATTTCATGTCAAATTACTCAGTAATTAAAACTAACTTAAAAGTTATTCTGAATTAGTTGTAACCTATAGTCTATGGTTTTATTAAGACAAACCAGGGTGAATCTTCCTTTTTCACATACCATTCATGTTTCTAGAATATGTATGACATATTAGGTTGCCTTTTTTTTTTTTTAAGTTCATTTTTACTTTTGCAAAAGATGTCATTGGGTCCATGTTGGACACTGGCTTTCATAATAAAAGTACTGATCTCAAGACTGTAGTTTTTGAAAGCACATTTGTAAACACTTTTTCCCTCAATCCTACCTAGTCACTGTGTGGGTCTTACAGTTATGTTAAACTTTCATTCTTTGGAGAAAGATAGTAAAATAGTTCTTATATGAAAACCTTTTATTTTGAGCATTTGAAATGGAGCATGAGTTAGCTGAACCAGGATAAATTCCTAGAGCCAGAAGCAGCAGTAGAACTTTGAGCAGAAAGTTGAGTCCAGCTAATCAACTGTATACAGTAACAGAATGCTTGAACTGCTTGAAGAAATGAAGGAATCCTATGAAATGGCATTTTTCTAGTCAGTCATGATCCAGCCTCACTGAATTCTTACCATAAATACAAAGACAAATATCAGACTGTGTTAATTGTGTGCTGTGGCCTGATGCTCACAAAAGAATTCCACGGTTTCTACAGAGATCGAGTTAAAAAGAGATTTAATTTTCTATTGTTAGATGGACATTTCTGATAAGTTGCTAAAAAATTTTTAAAAAGGAAGAGCTATGTGTATTTTAGGTGTTTGGTGAGTTGATATTTATGAACTCTATTAACATATGTATAAATACAAATGGGTGTGTATACACACAGTCACATGTTCTCTTTTTTCCACTTAACAAAAGTTATGAGAAGAAGAAAAGTAGTGACACGTTTGCTCCGTATGTAGATTTTGTGAACATTGTTGCCTGTAGAGGTGAATTGATTTAACTGTAAATATTTTCCTTCTTTTCATAGCTAATCTCCATTTGTCCTTAGTTTGGTGCAGGCTGAACGAATTATGACTGAAGAGTTCAAGAGCTGTTATTTCAAACAGCATCCCTGGAATTGTTCTCTTGAACATTTCAATGCCATTGAAGAACAAAACCCAACCTTATGGTTATTTATATTAGCAATTTATATCTGCATAGGACTTTACAGTTTACTGACTATTTCCTCAAAACAGTTTCTCATTTGACCTTTACAATGTCTAAGTTAAAAAAAATGTTCAAGTGCAAGGACTTTTGTCGAGTCGACCTTATCTGAGCAATAAGGAGATGGGGTCCCTGGGAGATTCAGGGTCATGATGAGTGTTTGACCCAAGTCCTTGCTACTCACCCTCCTGTACTTGGGAACCCTCCCCGTGGCCGCCTGTCAAGATATGTGCCATCGTTTTGCTGGGATATTTTTTGTCTAAAGGGAAGACACTTTTCTTTGATATGTGATTGATATTATTGCTCTAATTGTAGTACGTGTTGTTTCAGTGGTGCATTCACATTGCAATTGTGCACACCTTGATTTCGGCACATTTTCATGGTTACTCTTTTTGTTTCCTGTGTCTGCTATAGCAAAGTACTGCAGGCGGGATGGCTTAGCACAGCAGAAACGTAGTTTCTCACAGTTCCAGTGGCTGGAAGTCTGCAGTCAAGGTGTTGGCAGGGTCCTGTTCCCTTTGAAGGTTTTAGTGGAGGCTCCTTCCTTGCCTCTTCCCAGCTCCTGGGGGTTGCTATCCATCAGCTTTGGTCTTACTTGGCTTGGAGACGCAGCACTCCAGTCATGTGACATGCAGCCATCTACGGGCTGAAGCTGGGGAGGCTGAGTTTTCTGCAAGTTGCAGAAGCACTCTTCTTGGATCGAGGTATTCGAAGACCGCAGCCCAAGCTTGGCTGCCTTTTTAAGGTCAGTGGCTCCGTGTGCACTGTGGTGAAGGCTGCCTCTCGTACGGGGCTAACTGATGGTAGGTCAGGGACATTCGTTTTTATGACTGTGTCAATAATTCAATGTAACTGGGGAACATCACCACAAATGGCCTTCTGCAGTGGGCTCCGTTCACCTGGTTCCGGAAGTTAATGATGCCCAATGGGGGGGCACCGTGTGAAGCTCTGTGGCATATGCCTGGTGTTGTCACATAATTTCATAGTCCACAAACCGTAATGACTGAGTTTTCTCAGAGGTGTATTTATCTGTCTTCATCTGGTATTTATCCCTTTCTGCTGTGCCCTGATTTGGCGATTACATAACTGTTTACATGAGACAGAAAGTTATCAAGAAGGAAAAGACTATACAAAGTAGAGGAGTCAAGAAATCTTCTTTCCGCTCCCCAACCCCAGTCTTACTGAGAAATAACTGACCTGCATCACTGTATAAGTTTAGGATGTACACAAGAATTTGATCTATGTATATTATGAAACAATTACCACAATAGGTTTAGCTAGCATCCATCATCTTGTACAGAGATGATAAAAAAAAGAAAAAAAATTCTGCTTGTGATGAGAAATCTTAGGATTTATTCTTATCAACTCTTCTATATATCATTTGACAGTGTTATCTCTATGTCACACCCCCAGTACTTACTTATCTTACGACTGGAAGTTTGGATCTTTTGGTCATCTTCCTTTAGTCACCTGTCACCACTACAATCTGCCTCTGGCAGCCACAAGTCCGCTCTTCTGCTGTGAGTTTTTGTCTTAAATTCCACATATACCTGAGATCATACAGTATTTCTTTCTCTGACTTATTTCACTTAGTGTAATGCCTTCAAGGTACATCCCTTTTGTGCACAAATGGTATGATTTCCTCATTTTTATGGCTAAAATGATATTCCATTATATATATATATACTGGCTAAATAATAGTCCATTATATATATATGTACACACACCATGGCTTCCTTATCCTCTAACTAAATTTAGATTTAAACGGACTCTGAAAATCTGGTGCAGACTTACTTCTTAAAATAGACTGTCTGCATCTGTAATTGATCAGTTCATTGATTCCGACAGGTGACAGACAGGGGTAAACATCCCCTTCACTGGGCGCTGTGCTGGACACGAGGCTGGATACAAAGGGGAATTTTTACAAGTCTTGCCACCCAGGACTTCACAGTCTAATTGAACAGATGAGTCACGCAGCCCCCACTCACATGGCTCCTAGTAAGAGTGGATGTGTAAATGCTGAAATTAGTCAAAGCTCCATAATTTAGTTGAGGAGCTGTAATAAAGACAGGGAACATGCTATGAGTGTTCAGAGGAAAGAAACATAACTCTTGAAAGATCTGTCTAAATTGGGAAATGGAGATTTGCCCCTTCCCCTCCCCGCTCTGCCCCTCCTCCCATCCCCACCCTCCCCCTCTCCCCCTCCCCCACTACTTTATCTCTTTCTCTGTCTTTATCACAACCTCTGTTCCTTCCATTCTTCCTGAAGCATCCAGTTCCCTTTATTTAAATGATAAAATATTCTCCTTGTTTGCGCTCTACCTATCTGTCCACTGCTGTTTAGTTTCTTTTCAGTCTCCTTTCTTTGACAACTGTGATTCCCAGAGTTTTGTCAAAGGTTCCTGTTTCTTCTGATACCACGCATGCTTAAAAGGCTAAATACTGTATCACTTCATTTATATGACATTCTGGAAAAGGCAGAACTGTGGGGACAGGAAGCAGACCAGTGTTTACCAAGAGCTAAGGCTGGGCAGAGCGATAAATTACCAAGGGGTGTGGGGGAGCCTTCTGGGGTGATGGAACTGTTCCGTATCTTAATTGTGGTGATGGTTACACTACTGTGTACTTACAAAACTTCTTACAACTGTATACTAGAAGTGATAAATTTTGCTCTTACGTCCATTTTACCTGAAGAAACCTGTCACTTTGAATCCCTGCTTTCCTTTGAATGGAAAGACTTAAATTTTCTGCCCCTTTCCCACCACACTCCTTAGTTTTGCATTTAGTAGTTTCTGACTAAAATGAGAAAATTACTTCAAGACCATGGACCAAGGAATTATAATTTCCCAAGTATATGCTATGTGTAGGGGATTCTGATTTGTAACCCAAAGTGGAAATAGCTAAAACAAGCAATAAAGAAGCACCTTTCAAATGTCTCTGACCTGGTAGGTAGGTGTCACGGGATCTGAGCATAATCTACAGAATTACATCTTGCGCTGTCTGCCATTTTAGAAAGATTAAGACAATAATAATTTAGCTGTTTTTTTTTTTTTTTCCCAGCCATAAAAATACAAGTGAGCTCCCATGCCAGGTTAATTCACAGCTAGAGGATTAGAACCCTGTTTTTCATGACTGGTGGTGCAGAGGAATCAAGGCTGTCGCTTACAGAGGGAACTAACTCAGTGTCGATAAACAAAGCCCTGTGCTTCGTCCTCTGCAGGAAGCCAGTGCGAGATGGTGCTTCTCAGTTCTTTCCATGTGATCTGGGTACCTGCTTGTAGACAGAGGGGTTTTCAGAACTGAATTGTAAGTGCTCAGTTCTGTATTACACACTTTAAAAAATTCCTATTTTTTATTGAGATGTAGTTGATTTATAATGTTAGTTCCAGGTGTACAGCAAAGTGATTTAGTTAAATATATATATATATTATATATATATAATATATATATATAATATATATATATTCAGATTCTTTTCCAATACAGCTCATTACAAGACGTTGAATATAGCTCCCTGTGCTGTACAGTAGGTCCCTCCTGTTTATCAGTTGTATATTTAGTAGTGTGTATCTGTTCATCCCAAACTCCTAATATATCCCTCCCTGCTCCCTTCCCCTCTGGTAACCACAGTTTGTTTTCTATGTCTGTGAGTCTATTTCTGGTTTGTAAATAAAATTTGTAACTGTTTGATATTACACATTTTTAAGTAAGACATAGAAACCTTTTTCTCCCTGCCAAGGAGACTTTTCTCTCTTCTGGGAGGACTCAGGGAGCAATGGAACGAGTTTGGATTAGAATTCCAAAGATGCACGTTCCCGCCCTAACTCTGCTGCGACATTAGCTCCGTGACACTGAGAAGGAGGTGGGGAGGGTCTGACTTCCTCAGCTTGTTTTTTTGTTGGGTTGATCTGTAAATGAGCAGGAAGTCAGGCTATGACCTCTGAGGGTGTCTCCTTAAATTGAAATCCATTTCTCCAAGGGGTTCCAGATCCTGTTACACTGTGACTGTTCATGACCACAGCTTCCGCCTTCAGTCCCATACTGTGTTCACACTTTTCCACCAGAACGGCTTGTGTGTGTCCCTGACAGATTCCCGGACGCTGAATTCAGTGTCATTTCCTGACCTCCCTGGGCTCTTGTGGTCTAAGCAGCTGCCTTATGCTGCGATTAAATACGTCAAATATATCAGTAGGCATGGGGCTTTCCGAAGCTTGGATCTGGCTCTCCCTAAACAGTGTGCCTTTGCACCTTGGCATATGAGCTCTCAGAATGAATTGAGACTTCAGGATTTAAAACACATAGTTTTAAAGGACAAAAGTGCTTTCTAACTGAACATGAAACTGTGTATGTTTACATATTCCCTGAATCAGGGCGTCTGATGGCTGTGGGCGCGTCAGCTTTAAGGACGCCTTTTGGTCAGGAGCAGTCGGTTTCTTGTGAGTCTGCAGGGAATGCAGAGCCAGGAAAGAAGTAGGAAACGCAAATCTCGAGCTCTGAGATCGTGACTTCATGAAATATTTGTCATCGTAGAAACACCAGATTTGAGGCAACATGAGGTCATTTCCCATTCCACCTGCTGGACAGACTGAATTCTGTACATGAGAGTGTGTTGATACCTGCACCCCCAGCAGGGGCTGTGTTGTGAGAGTGCCTTGTGTTGTACAATTCTGCTTTGCAAAGATGTGAGAGTTGAGATGACGTCCCAAAGACTTTTGCCTCTCAGCTATGGTCCACATACGTTATTCCAGATATTTTGGCATTTTCCCCAACTCTAAAGGTCCTCAGGGAGGAATTCTATACTCTTGTTCGTCTCAGACAATTTCTTCTTTGTCAGGAAGTCCCAGATAAATTGAATATCTCCTGCTTTCATTTAATCCTGCTTGTTGCTCAGTCTTGAGTGGGAGTACAGAACCAAAGGGCAAGTTTCACTGTTTGCTCAGCAGTGATCCCCCCACACCAGAAGGCAATCTTGGGAAAATGAACACTTGTGAGGCAGCTTGGGGAATTTGAGCTCAGAGGCAGAGTGATTAAAAGAAGAAGAGGGAATGGGAAAAAATAGAAGATGGTTTCGGAATTAATGACTTCATTATCTTTTAATGCTTTAAGAAAGGAACAGAACTTGTAGGAGTTTGTCTAAGGGGTCCATGCTGAGGGTTTGCATCTACTGAGACATTGACAAGACACAGGAAATATGGAATAGTTGGAATATGATAAATAGAGAAAATTGGCTGGGTAATATTTTGGAAGTAATAAAGTATTGGGAGGAAACAAAGAAAGTCAGAGAACTGTGTACTTAAGAACCATAAATGCAATGAGATCCTTGACATATCTTCAGAAAGAAGTCCACGCCAGGGAAGGGAGAGGCCAGGAGTCTGGCAGGAGTACTTGCACGTGGCCTTGCTGAACGGGATTCTTTTAAGTTGTACTATGTTTCTATCATCTTGAAGGAATTTGGACACGGCTGTAATGAATGTCACATTCTCGTTATTAAAACCATAAAATGGAAACCAATCAATGCAAAAGGTTTTGGAGTAATTATTTTTTGCATCATTACCTTCTCCATAATTAAAAGCCCCCCCCCCCACCTTCCATGTCTCTTAAACCAATTAGTTATTCCACAGTAGGTGATGGCTGAGCAACGTGTGGGAACTGGCAGGACTACAAGGCTTGTCCTATCTTATCTTTCTGCTGTAGCCAAGTGCTCATTTGCAAGGTAGGTCTGCGTCTACAGTGCAGCCCTCTTGGGATAACTCATGCTATGTGAATAATCCTTTCCACATATTTCCATTTATCCTTTTGTGCCTTTAATAAGTCTAATTTGTTTTAGGTTCTCCTCAAGCTGGAGATAAATCTTAAGTACACTTGGCTGAGATTTTCAAACTATTAATTCTTTTAAACATTTATTAAAAAGCTATACCACGAAGCATCTTGAATCTTCATGACATAAAACAGGTGTATTCACTTGTTAGACCACTGTTCATTCATTTCGTAAATACTGATCGAATTTGCATTAGATGCCAGGAACTGGTTAGGTGGTAGAAACTGAGCAAAGAGCAGAACAGAGAGGTTTCTCGTACTCATGGCGGTGGCTGTGCTCACGTCTGTGATTCAGGCTTTAACATGAGACGGGATTGAAATTGTTGATTTAGCGCATGCGAGTGAATGAGAGTTTGCAGGTGAATGAGTATCGTGGCGACTTCGATTTTCTGTAGTTTTTATACTTTGCAATTCAATGACTTGTCTCAATAAACCCACATCCAGGTAAACACTATATTTTGTGGGCCAGCTCAGGCCCTGAGAGTGGGATGTTTGCTTAAAAAAAAAAATGCCAGATTAGGTCTATTGACTGGAACAGGGTTCACATTTCTCAGTCTCCTTACGCAGACACTTTACATCGCATGGTTTATTCTTTGTGTCTCTTTCCAAGTTATCATTGTGTCTCCCGTCGTTTTGAGACATTTAATGTTAGACACTTAATATCGTCATTTGTGTGAGGGAGAGTGACATTCCTTGTCCTCTGGCCCAGAGTTAGGAGACTACTGGGGCTGTGAGGGTGAAACTGTGCAGAGTTCATTGTTTAAGCATCTTAATGAGCTGTATGTACAGCGTGCTTAATGGCGGCAAGACCACAGGTTTGATCATCAGATACGTCCTCAAATCTCTCCTCTTGTTAATGGTACGTTCTTAGACAAGCCCCAGTTTCTCTACCGGCCATGGAAATAATTCTTATACCTACTCTGCGTGGTTCTGTGGGAGGGACGTGGGAGTGACTGTGCAAAGCAGCTGATCTAGGCTTCCCCTTTTGCGATCAAGCTATGATGAATTTGCAAACACATAACAAAAGGTTATTTGCTTTCTTAAGGGGAAAAACACTTATCTTCATGCAGAATGAGCCAAAACTTGTTTTTTGTGTGTGTGTGCGGGGGTGGGGAGAATGGGGGCGTAAGGTTAAATGTTTGCACTTAAATTTAGGGGAAAGTGGAGTTTGTTAGAATGCAAATTCTCTGAGGGTAGGTGGGGCTAGACTCTCCTGACTTAGTCAAATAACACGGGGCTATATAACCCCAAGTCTCAAAGTGAATACGATTATTAATTTGTGACATTTTCATAGGAAGAATATTGCTTTTATTTTATTGTTGTGTTTTATTATTGAGTGGGTAAGATTAACCTCTAACCTGGGAGAGTTTATACTAGTTAACAGGTCCGGAGCATGCATTTGTGTTTGACTCAGTGCCTAAAGATACATAAATCACTTTCATGTATGTCTTAAAGCAGGATGAAAAGGGCCACACAGAGAGGATTAAGATGAAGGATGAAAAAAAAAATCCTTCAACATCTTGGCTGCCCCTTCCCTCTCGCCGGCTGGATCCATTTCTCTGTAAATATTCGGAAGAGGACAGAAGTTGTCATCACTGCTCCGTCCTTGGGAGGCGGCCTCCCGCTGACGTCTAGGTGGGTGAGGGGAACGCACCCCGACGGTGCTCCTGCCTGGCTCTGCACAGGCCCCTTAAAGCTTGATTAGCAAAAGGAGCACTTTGTTTATTGGCCCAAGGGTGCCAGTGTCTGGTGCACTTTGCAGTGAACACATTTTCGGCTGGCCACGCCGTAAATCAGACCGAACACGCCTCCCATCTGAGAGCCCAGTGAAAAGTTCTTTTTTTTTTTTTTTTCTAATGGGCAAAAAAGAAGGCCAAGGAGAAATTCCCACATCCTGCCATGATGCTTAATGGGTCAACATTCCAAAACTAGTTGATTTTCCTTGCCTTGTTGAAGCAACTAAACAATTTTTTTTTTTTTTTTTTTTTTTGCCATTACAAGCAACAGTTCATTAGCTTTTTGGGGTATTCAGTTCCAAATCCAGAACTGTGTGGTTGAAGTACCATTAAGAGGCTCTACTTTTTTTTTTCCCTTCTGTTTAATGTCTGTGGGCTGCTTGTAAGATACTATAGAGTCATACCCAACCAAGAAAAGACCAGGCTTACACCAGCGCGGCAGCAGATTAACAATGCAGGAGACATCATGTTTGGTTATAGATAATGCATGCAGTGCTTAAAATAGCAGTTTGCCATCCATGTGTTATTTCATACCAGATGGTAGGAAGAGCACAGGACATGGTTTTTTCAGATGTGTATATATATATATATATATATACACACACACACACACACATATATATATATATTGCAAGGGTACATATAAAAGTCTGTTAATAGCAATGCACAAAAAAGGAAAAAGTTCTATAATTTAGGACAAGTGAATGTTTGTCAAATTGCCTTCATCTATATCAAGCTCCAAGCTATTTTTATATATTCAGTAAGTAAAAATATTCTGTTCAATGAAATATCAAAGTTGTCATATTAAGCTCTTCTGGAATTTTTGGGAGAGAACCCTCTTTCAAGTCCAGTGCCCATCTTGAACAGGTTAACTGAGCCTTCTGGGACACATTTCATTTTGGGTTACATTATATCATTTGAATTCCATATTTCAGGAGAAAAATTATTCACTCTCGTAAGAGTACCTGAATGTAGAACTCATCACTTTCTACTATTATTGTAACATCCAAGTGTTTAGGTGTCCTGCCCACTGTAGACTTTAAAAGAATATTAATTAAACGACTTAACCTTCAACACATTAAAACAGCATCTGTCAAAAGGCATGGAAAAACCTAAATGTCCATTGACAGATGGTATTTTAATGCATTGAAAGTTAAGGAGTTTAATTAATATTCTTATAAAGCCTACAGTGGGCAGGATGTCTGGTATATTTATACAATAGAATACTACTCAGCCATAAAAAAGAAGAAAATAATGGAATTTGCAGCAACATGGATGGAGCTGGAGATTGTCAACCTTAAGTGAAGTAAGCCAGAAAAAGAAAGAAAAAATACCATATAATATCACTTATATGTGGAATTAAAAAAAAAAAAGACAAATGAATTAAATTACAAAACAGAAACCAAGTCACAGACATAGAAAACAAACTTAGTTACAGGGGGAGAGGAGTGGGTAGGAAAGGATAAATTGGGAGTTTGAAATTTGCAGATATAAACTACTATATATAAAATAGATAAACAACTGTATAGCACAGAGTATGATATTCAGTATATTGTAGTAACCTATAATGAAAAAGAATATGAAAATGAAAAAAATAGAATAAAATAGCATCTGAGTGAAAATACGAGATTACTCTTTGGGCTCGCTGCGTCCAACAGTGGAAACAGAACTGAGAATGCAGGGTGGGGCGGGGACACAGGGAACCAAGGTCTTTATCTCATGGCCTGGAAAAGGGGTTCATTCAGGACTTTCAGCGGTACCTGGAGGGATTTTTGTTTGTCACAGCTGGGGGAGGTGGAGCTGATTGGCATCTAGTGACCAGAAGTCAAGAATTCTGCTAAACATCCTACAGCGCACAGGACAGCCTCCTCAACAAAGGATTGTCAGTTGCTCTCTGATGAGGGAGGCTCTCCTGTGCACGGCAGGGTGTGTGGACTTGGCTGGACTACGAGACCCAGTCACTTAATCAGGCATGACTCTGGGTTTGCTATGAAGGTATTTGTAGATGTGGTTAAGCACCTGCAATGAGTTGACTTTAAAGTCGATTACCCTCCATCATGCGGGTGGGAGTCATCTAATCAGCAGAAGGACTTAAAGGCAAAAACAGGATTCCCAGAGTGGGAAACTAGTGGGATTACTGGGAGAAAATGTGTATATATCTCCTAGTAATATATATAACTATATGTTATCTATACAATTCATGTATATATATGTATCTGTACCAAAGCAAACTCAGATCTGTTGGCCCACACGCAGTAAAGCCCGTCTCCTGATACTGGGTTATGTTAATTTCTGATGTACAGCATAGTGATTCAGTTATACATATATGCTTTCTCATATTCTTTTTCATTATAAGTTATTACAAGATAGTGAATGTAGTTCCCTATGCTACACAGTAGGACCTTGTGGTTTATTTATATATAGTAGTGTGTATCTGCAAATCCCAAACTCCCAATTTATCCTTCCCCCTCCTTTCCCCCCTGGGAACCACAAGTTTGTTTTCTATGTCTGTGAGTCTGTTTCTTTTTTGTAAATAACTTCATTTGTCTCAATTTTTTTAGATTCCACATATAAGTGATATCATATATTTGTATTTTTGTCTGACTTACTTCACTTAGTATAATAATCCCTAGATCCATCCATGTTGCTGCAAATGGCATTATTTTATCCTTTTTTATGGCCGAGTAGTATTCCATTGTATAAATATACCACATCTCCTTTATCCAGTCATCTGTTGATAGACATTTAGGTTGCTTCTGTGTCTTGGCTGCTGTAAACAGTGCTGCTGTGAACATTTCTTGACTGCTCCTCCCTTGTTTCTGCACTCCCTTCGTTCTCTGATTATAACAGTTTGAATCTGCTCTTTGGTACTCAGGAAGGTCTAGAAGGCTGAAGCCTTTACCCTGCAAATAAGAAACCAGTGGGGAGAAGGGGTGGGGGAGGTGTTTGTGCCCAGGAGGGCCCCACAGGGTCCTGCTGGGTTTCACTCCTGCAGCAGGCCACACAGCCCAGGGACCTCCAGAACCTCCCATGAGCCTCAGAGACCATCTCCCTCCGCCTTGTTGCAGCTCTTTGCTCTGCTTGCAGAGCTAGGTACCTCCCAGGATCCAGCCATCTGTGGTCGCAGCCCTTGACTTCTGCCTCAGCCGGGGCACAAAAGTCACCCCTCCCCATGGCTGGGAGCATGTCCTCTCTGATTTAGAAAGGGCAGAACTTAGCAGAATGGGCTCAGATCAAATGTCCCCCCTTTTCTTCCTTGAATATTGTGATTCCTGTTCTCCAGACCCCTGTGCCTATTGTTTGAATTGCCCTCCTTAATAGAGACACCTGTTGCTTCCAGATTATGCCTTCAGAGTTATTCTGGAGCCAAGATGACGCAGCGCTTCATCCTGTGAGTCTGGCCGTGAGCATCCCCTGCTGATCTCTGTGAGTAACCTGTGCTGCCCTCTCACACCACACGCACCTTACACTCTTTGAAAATGCGGGGAGGTGATCTCTGTCCTGAACTTTGATGGTCTGGGGCGTTAGATAAAAAGCTTAGTGACTCGTGGGATGATTTTGCAGCCTTTGGGATTTCCCTCGAGTAGTGATTGAAAAGAGGACCCGGCCAGGCTCGGATGAGTGCGAATCAATGCTGCTTTGTTTACCGATTCTGCGAAGTCCTCACATTGTGGGGAGGAATCTGAGCGCAGGGAGGACGCGGAGAACAGGATCAAACGTTTGTGGCGTGTCTCTCATGGCGATGCCGGTCCCCGTCCCCCTGCCAGGGGCGCAGGCCTGACAGCTGCCCGTCGCGGTGCGCGCTGAGCCCTCCGAGCATCAAAGCCAGCTGTCAAAGGGCCTTCTTGCGGGGTTAAAGGCTGCTGGCCTTTTCGAGCCCGGTGGCCCACTTGGAAACTGAAATAGAGTTCCCCCTCAGGCTACCAAAGCGAGTAGGAAGCCGGAGCTGGCCAGCGGCGGGTGTGGCCGGGGCCCGGGACGCTGCGGGGACCTGCCTGGCCGGCTCGGGGCGCGCGGCCCGGCGGCCCTGCGCCGGGGAGCGGGTTGGGCTGCGTCCTGTGGGCCGCTGGCTCGCCTTCCGCAGGGACACCTCATCCTCCCGAAAAGCTCTTCTTCCCCCGGGTTTTCCCCTTCCCTGGGCGTCATCCAGTTACCACTCCCACGCGCTTCTTGCAGCTGGGCTTCAGCATGACAAGCAGTTTCTGCTTGGTGGTTCCGGGAGGGCGACAACCATGAAAGCCAGCGCGTTGCTGATCGGGAGGTTTGGAGACAAAACTTGCAGCGAGGACCCCGAGTGACTTGGGAGGCAACAGGCCACAGCCCGGGGGCCTGTGTTGCGAGGGTGTGAGCTCCTGGGGGGCGGAGTGCTGGGGGAGAGAGCAAAAATACCGAGTTTTTATTTTTTTTTAACACTGTTCTAAAAAGACTTCACACGGGAAACCAATGGGTGAAAATGACCCCCTGTGCTTGGAGCTTGTGAAATGCAGAGGGGAGGGGCAGAGGGGCGTCCAGGGGGAGTGGGGGGGGGTGGGGGCGGGGCAGGGCGGGATGGAAGCGGCTCCACTGCCAGGGCCGCGAGCGCCCCGTGTGCCCAGGGCCGGGGGGTTTCCGGGATGTGAGGCTTTCAGTGTTAAAAATGGGTCAGTCCCGGGCTCATCAGGACGGCTGCTGAGTCTGTAACCACTTCCCTCAGTAGAGGTGGGGGAGGCTTTTACCCCGTTTGGATTAGATTAAAGAGGGTTTCTAAACAACGGAGCTTTAGGTAAACGGATTTTGCAGAGTCCCTCCATGACATCCCTGGGCTCTCGCTAACAATTTTTTAAAAGCTCTATCACTTGAACAGTCCCAGCTTGCTCCTGAGTTCAGAATCTCTGCATCGCATCACTGAATATTTGCACAGGGCTTAGAACAGTTGAAAGAAGGAAAAACTGCACCGTTTGAGCTTGGAGTTGGGGGGGGGGCGTGGGGAGAGGGAAAAAAACACTTGCAGGAGATGTAAGCGTGTGATGATTGGTGGTGGTGTTTGTATCTGGGTCGCCTTCTTAGCATCCTGTAGAGAAAACACAAGAGCAAGCCCAGAGTGACACGTGCAGTCCGAGGAGGGACGTGGTCAGAACATACTGTTTTCCTTTTAAAAGATAAATCATCAGCTTGCATGGGAAAGGAGCAGAGGGTCAGCGGGAGGGTAATCTAGTTAAAGGTGGAATAATATTAGCCCAACTGCCCAGCTCTGCATCCTTTTTGGAAACACAACATGACACAGCTGTTGCAAGGCCCAAGGAAGAGATGAATCAAGGCAGAAATCACAATAGCCTGGGTGCGAAAATACCGTCACCTACTTTGTTCACACTGGTCCTCGTAAAACATCCTGAGAAGTGGGCAGTGCAGAGATAGTAACCTTGTTCTTAGAAATGGGAACACCAGCTGGCCAGGGCAAGGGAGCTTCTTAAGATCACACCATCAAATAGAAGTCGGTCCCTGGTCTTCCAGACTCTGCTCCACAAGGAGTTTGTCTGACTCTTGAAAGGTTGTCAGGGTGAATACAGAGCCGTGGAAGGTTCACAGGATTTGAACCTGCTTCACGTGTGGCTGTATCTTCCCAAGTTAAGGTGTGAGATTAAGAAAAGGGGCAGTTTCACACCGGATGAGAGAACTATAGCTTGGAATTGCAGGCAGGATCCGCCAGCACCTGGGTTGGTGACCTGGAGCAATTATTCAACCTTTACAAATGTCTGTTTCCTTGCTTGAAAAATACCCATAACAGTGGCTCCCGGAAAGGTGGTTTCGAGGATGAAACAAGATAATGTGGGTAAAATGCCAAAGTTAGCACTCAAAAAAATACTTAACTCTTACTCTTCCTACTATGATTACTAATGATAACATCACAAACAAGAGTAAGCGTGGACAAGCTGTTGCAGACGTTGACTGTGGTACCAGGAGATGCCCTGGGACTCCTGGGTGGGGCGGGGGTGCTCAGCCTCTCAAGTGCTGGCCCCCAAGTGGACAGCACCCTGGTCCAGCCGGAGCAGTCGGCTCTGAGAAGAACCCAGCTTTCCTGTGTGGCCTCTGACTTACCTGATAAGGAAATGTCAGGGACTTGGAAGGCAAAAAGTCAGCCCAGCAGGACCAATAGGTGGAAGTGACAAGTGACAGCAGCACCATGGCCCCTGGAAGCCTCTGTGACGTTCCGATGAACTTTGTCATGAAAACGGTTCTGTCAGACGAGACACGAAGTTGGAAGTTAGCCACGGGATAAAATTAAATTCAGAGTCACTCATCAGCTATGAAAAATGTTACCTGTCTCCTTTATTCTGTGTTGCATCTGCACGTGGGTGGCAATACCCTCATGTAGGTTCCTTCATAAAGGGTCTGTTTTAGATGAATTAGCACTAAAGATCTCTTTGTTTGCTTTTAATTTTATTCAGTCCTGACACCACTCTAATGGACAATCAGGATTACTTTTAAGAAGGTAAGTCACCGACTCTATTTATTTACCTTAGCTATCTTGTTTCCTTCAAAGGCATGCAAAATCCTAGAAACAGGAGGTGACTCACAAGGTTAACTGGCTGGTCTAGTTCATTCAAGAAAAATGGTTGGCTCTGCTACTGTGAACAAGTCGCCAAATTTCTAAAGGACTTTATAACTTGTGCGTTTTGTTAGCAAATCTCCTTTCTACTGGATAGCCTTTTGTTTTGGGGACGCTTTTTACATAATGCACACTTTTGAGACTTTCCTACCCAATAAAAAATAAAATCCAGTGTTGATTGACTCAGTGGTGGGGAGAATTCCCTGCGCATTATATACGTATATCAAGTCATCACTTCGTACACTTTAAATATCTTACAACTTGTTGATTAGACCTCAAAGCTGGAAAAAATAATTAAAATATCCCGACACAAGAAGTGATAAACGTTTGACATGTAAATGCCGTACATTCACATTTTCTCCCTTTTCACCCTTGTCTCATTCCTCCTTTTATTCCTGTCGTGGAGCGCTCAGCCCTCCTGACCAGAAGACTTTTCTCCCCAGCGCAGAGCCACGAGCTTCAGAGCCGCTGCTCTCAAGGGAACTTTATCCCTGCAATCGTACCCTTGGTTGTGATTTCTTTTGCTTTAAAAAAAAAATCAGACTTCCTGCTCCAGCTCTTTCAAATCACAGCATCTCCAGGCTCTGACACGTCTGCTCGCTGACCTGCCGGCTCTCACTGTTGACACATCATGGATTCTGGGACCTGGGGCCCTTGAAAGGCAAGCTCTGGGATCCAGGCTCCCAGCAGTTAGTGGCCTTCAGCGAGTGACCCTCGTGGTCTCTGCATTGCGGTAGGTTGACTACATCGGGGGCTCATTCTTCACCGCACCTTCTGTTCAAGCCCTTGGGGAGGTAACCTTACCACGTCCACCCGCTCTGACTTGGCCTGGCCAGATGACTTTCCTTGACGGATGGGGTTCTCGTGGGAACGTGAGGAGCCCCTCCTACCTGCAGTCTCACCCTCCGCCCTGAGGAGGTAGTGCCTGAGGTAGCCCGCCAGGATGGCGTGTGTGGACCCCACCTGGTGGCCCCAGGTCGACAGCTGTCACTAGTCCACCACTGACCCCGGGGCACCAGTTCACCCGCAGTGGACTGTGTACACTGAGCAGGTGCAGCTGAGGTGGGCGGGGCTCAGGCCAGGTCAGTGTCACCTTGCCAAGTCCCGAGCATGTGATTATTGCCCCAGGACACTGAGGTTTTGTGGGTGTTTGTAAGCAGCGCTCTTGTGACAATAGACAGCCACTAGGCTTTCTCATCTTTAAATAGGTGAAGCATTTGGAACCCTCTCCGAAGTTACTGTGACGTAAGTGACTTAATGCATGTCAAACGCTGTGCTTTGGGCCTGCGCCAGAGAACCTGCCAGTAGCGTTAGTTACCACTGCTCAGACACCAGGGGCTACCACGCCCCCTTCCCTCCCCCACTTGGCTGTGCTCCTCTTTCGCACGGATTCCTTCCTCTGAACTCATGTCTCCTTTCATTAGCAAGCATAGCATTTGGTTAATCACACCCCATTTATTCCCCAATTTCAATTATTTATTTTTCTCCATCTGATTTTCCTTTACAGATTCTTGACCATCTCCAATGTGTCCAGTTTCCTCTATTTCAGAAGGATTTTTTTAAGCACAATATTTTTAATTTCAGCTCTAACATCCTTTCAGCTTGGGCTTGGAGAATTTGAGGGAGCAAAGGGAAAGGCAGACCTTCCTGTGCTTCTCTGTAGAGGGCTGTTCTTTAATGGTATCTGTGGATATAAATTAGTTAAAACCCACGTGGAAATCTATTTTCGTTCATGATGACTCTGATACAGAAACTATTTCCTGAATCTCCTGTTGGCCGAGCCAGGGAAATACACAAGGCAGTTTAGGGGTTTTAAAATACAAAACTGACATTGCAATAAACTGAAAAATTGACTCGTTCAGATTATCTCTCCTCTCAATGATGTCAGACACCCAAGCGTTACAGAATAAATAGGTTTTTTTGCTTGGTGGCATTTTGTACATTAGTTTCTTACTATCCTAATCAATAACTGAAATAGATTGATTTTCTAGCTTGCATTTTCTATTCAGTCAGTCAGTCATTCAACAAGACAGATTGCATTAACTTTCTGCATTGTGAGGCACTATTCTGGCTGTCAGGAGGGCAAAGCTCTATAAAACGCAGTGCACCCTCCCCAGGAGTTTATGGCACAGGAGTTGGGTTCAGGCCTGTGCGAAGTAAGCAGAACAAAGGATTCTGGGAGCTGTGATTCAAGCAGGTGGAGAATGCGGTGGGTGTCCGAGGAAGGGAGTGCTTTGTCATGGGAGGCAGGGGCTTTCCTCGCACAGGGTGATGGATGAGTGGATATTACAGGTGGGCAGGGCTGGACAAAGGTCCCCCCCTGGCAGAGGGATCAGTAGGAGGAAAAGGATGGGAGACACAGGAAAGACGGAGGGTACGAAGGCTGCAACTGGAAACTCACCAACATGTTGCGAGAATGTGGTTGGAGGCAGCGCTGCTGAAACAGACCAGGGTAGCCAGAACGCAGGCGGTTTCATGAGCCACACAAAGGCATCTGTCCCGTAGGCAATGGGAGCCATTCTAAGTCAGGGTCAGAGTGATCAGACTTGTGTTCGGAAAGGCTCTTTGCAGCAGGTAGGGAATGGGTTGGAGAGGTGTGTGCCAGGAAGTCAAGTGAGAGGCCACTTACTTAAAGGTGAGAGACTGACCTAGGATATCAGGCAAATAAGTTCACTTTTATTACTCACTTAGACAAATAATTAAGGACATCTAAGATATATACAGAGGTGCTAGGTTATCTAGGGTGTATGAAACATGACCAAATCTCTGCCATCCAAAGATTATGGTGGGGAGGGTACTTAGCTCAGTGGTAGAGTGTGTGCTTAGCATGCACAAGGTCCTGGGTTCAATCCCCAGTACCTCCATTTAAAAAAAAGGGTACAGTGCAGCAGGGAAAACACTGCTGACACCACGACATCAGGAGGTGAAGTGCAGAAGACAGGGCGGGGTGTGAACAGCTGAAGGCATTCAGAGGGGAAAGCGAGCATATTCTGTTGGGTCAACTGTAAAATGGTTTTGCACGAGCAGTGTAGGGTTTCAGATTGGCCTTGAAAGAAGAGCAGGCTTTCTCAAGGGAAAATCGTGGAGGAGGACTCGCCAACTGAGGTAACAGCCTGAGTTAAAGACATTGGGCCATATGCACTGACCATTTTTGATGAGCAGTGAGCGCCCATGTTGGTACTGCTGAGGAGACGTGTGAAGTGAGGCTGGAAAGGGAGGTGGACCATATGGCGGAGGCCCTGAAATGCAAGGGTGGGCAGTTTCTACCTAATTGGGCCTGTGACAGGAGCTGGTGAAGGTTCTAAAAACAGCAGGGATGTAGTGAGAGCTGCCTTTGAGAAAGCTTCATCCTGTGTCATTGGACAGGATGGATTAAAGGTAAGGAGAACGTAAGAAGGATCTTTGCATCCGTGTAATGGAATGGAGGCCAGAGCCAGGAGAGAAACTGGAGATGAGAGACTCGGGTTGAAGTCGATGCTCTGTGTCTTAGAGATGGGTCGGGCGTGGAGACTACACTGAAGCAGACAGACGTGGACGGTACAGAGGGTCAGAGCTTGAGCAACTGAGGAAGTGTCAGATCCACTAGGAGAAATTCGGGAGAGAGGACATATCCGAGGGAAGGCTAGGAAGACTGTGCACTTAATTTCAGGCAGGTGGAGTTTCAGAGGCTGGCAGGACATTCAGCTAGAATTCAGTTAGGTTCTCAAGTTGGGGCAATTTTACGCACACACAGACACCAGGGTTATTTTGGAACGTCTGGGAATATTTTGGTTGTCACAACTCGGGGCAGGAAGTGCTTGTGGCACCTAGTGGGTGACGTCCTGTATGGCACAGGACCCCCCCCCCCCCAGAACAAAGAATTATCCACTCCAAAACGCCACTGGGGCTGAGCCTGAGTCTGAACTAGAGGGTTCTAATAGAAAAGTAGAAATGATACTCAAGAAGGTAGAGATTTTGGAAGTCACTTACTTGAAACAGAATATAAATTATAACTATGAATTGTTTTAAATGTAGACCCAAGAATTAATCTAGCTAAATGGTACAAGAAGATTTGAGACGATTGTGGGTGATGTAAAGTTTAAGCACGAACTAGATTAAGAGGTCTGAAGACTGATGGAGGCTGATCAGCACTTGCAGAGTTCTTCGACAGTACAGGTTTCTGGGACACGGAATCTCCAGAATTTTGTATTTTTAGGTGCTTGCTCACATAATTATGATGCTCAGCCAGAGTCAACTGAAGCATTTTGCTAGATGCAAATGAGAAGTTACAATCTAAAATGACCGCTACTATAAAAATCTAGGTCCAAAGGCATAGGGAATTCTAGAGAAAGACTAACTCCTGAAAGTCCTTACAGAGCTGGTGAAAGCAGTCTTGAAGGATGAATCGATGTTCCCCAGTGTAAGAGGGAACAGAGCATGCTCGGCAGAAGGAACAGTATTTGTGAAGATGTAAAATAGACCGTGGTGAAGTACAGTTTTAATGAGACAGCAGAAAAGATATAAAGGAGATGAACTGAGTTGGTAAAATGGAACTAGAGATGCTGTAAAGCTTAGAAACAGCATGTGCAGAGAGGCTGAAGTACTGAAAGATGGTAGCTGGTGGCAGGGGACGGAGTAGAAGAAAATGGAATTAATGAGAACAGTTCCATGTATTTTCATGTTAATCACTTATTTTGGGGTCTTTAATGTTTTAAATAATTATTGAAAGACTGTGCCACACACATGGTTAATAAGTTAAAACATCGCAAAAGAATAAATGATAAACCAACCATCTTCCATAGTTGGCTTCACTTAGGGCAACTCTTAACAGTTTCCAGTAACTCATTACAAAAACTTTTCATGAACATATGGGCATTCCTTTCTATCTGTCTGTCCATTCATCCATCCTATTGTCTTTTTCCCTCTGGAGAACCCTAATATGCTATTTCATGTCATCTATTTTCTACCAAATCTTTGAAAAAATACTCAGGTGAGCATACTGTACTCATTGCTTTTTACGTCGACCTTACTCACCACTATATACGCACACTTCATGTGAATACACAACGGTTTGTGTCTCCTGACTGATGGTCGTTTGAGCGGATTGAACATTTTAGATGCATTGAGCATCCTTGTTCATCCCCTTTGTGCATATGTGGGAGGCTAGCCATGTATAAGTTTCTAATAGAATTGCTGGGACACCAGCTACAATGTCTGTTTGTATTATATTGTCTATTACATTTTGATAGAAATTGCTAAGTTGCTCTTTAAAAAGTTTATACCTATTTACAGAAGGCCAGCAGTGTATTAGAGGGTTTGTTTTTCTACACTTTTGTCACTATTTATCATTGTCAGGTGAAAAATAGAATCTCTCTTTTTTTTTTTTTAATTTACATTTCTTTGTGTGTAAAAGTCAGAAGTTATTTTGTTAATGTAAACTGGTGTCCATTTATTACTTGGTATGCAAAAACATTTGCAGTGTTTTGATGATACAATGAGCTTCAATTTGAAAACAAATTTGGATAAAATGCAATAGGCAATTGGCTTCCAGTCCTTGGGCCCTTGACCTGGAGCTATGGGTTCTGCAGACTCCCTCAGTCGTTTGATTAACCTCACAGTAACATCACTTTGCACTTGACCTGACTGCAGTTCTGATACCCACGTTGAGCACTATGGAAGGAATTTGTTGTTTACAGTTAAGTATACAATTAAGTATAGAATTTTATTAAAATGTCCATATAATTTTAACAAATAGTATCTCTTTTTAAACAAAGTCACCATTTACTATAGCATCACAAATATGTACCATGTAGGAATAAAGCCAATAATAGAATTGAACGCTGCTAAAGTAATTTATAAAAGAAATTACACAGTCTCATTGACAGCCACGAACAATGGCTGCAATACACGGAAACGTAGCCCACATCTACGCGGGTTATGTTGGCTCAGGGTTTTAAAGATATCAAATTTCCCAAATTGAATTACACAGTCAGTGCAATCCAATGAAAATCCAAACAGGTTCTTGGTGGAACTTAACAAGCTAAATCTAAAGTTTACAGAAAGTGGCAGAAGGCTAAGAGGAGCCACGGCACTCAAGAAACAGCAGAAACAAGTGGGAAGACTCAAGCTCACAAGTGCCAGGAATTATTATGAAGCTGTGGTAATGAAGGCCCTGCGGTACAGAGGCGGGTCTACAAACAGGTCGATGGAAGAGGCATGTACGTGGAAGTGGTGCTGCAGAAGGAGGAAGCAACTGGATTTTCAACAAGTGGTGATGAGAAAATCGGGTGTTTGTATAAAGATGAAGCTGATGGATCTCACAACGTAGCCCAGCGCAGTTCCAGCTGCATGAAAAGCATAAATACAATAAAGTCGTAAAACTCTCAGAAGATGATATAAAGCACGTCTTCATGGCCTCAGGGGAGAAGACTCACTTATTCATTCTTATTCATTAAGGAACAGGTAGATACATGACTATGTCAAAGTTCAGATCTTCTGTTCATCAAAATACACAAGAGGGAAGGGATGAGCTGTGTAGTGAGAGATGAGTATATATATCTGTGTCAATATCCAGATCCAAATCTACATCCATATTAATATATCCAACAATGGTTAATGTACAGAAGTTGCAAATCATCCCTACAAATCAACGAGAACAGGATGACTCAATAGAAAAATGGGTCAAAAACACAAATGACCACCTCATAAAAGAAGAAATCTAACTGTCCATTAAACATGAAATGAACATTGCCAAACTTCATTCTTAATCAAGAAATGAAATAAACACCCACAAGAATGGCTAAAATGAAAAGACAGACGTGTTGACAAGGTCGCAAATTAAAGCAAACCCTCTTGAATTACTTACTGGACAGATGAGTGTGTATTGGTTTCCTTTTGCTGATGTAACAAGTTTCCACAAACATAGCCAATGAACCCAGATTTATTCTCTTATGGTTCTCAAGGCCAGAAGTCCAAAATCAGTCTCATGAGACTTTAATCAGGGCATCAACAGGGCTCATCTGGAAACTCTGGCGTTGACTTCTTTTTTCTTATATCTTCTATTTACATTTTAGGTTAATAATTTTATTCCCATTAATAGTGTTTAGATTCAAGGGAGTGGCTGAAAAAACTAAGTGGACTATTGAAAGCCAATTAGTCAAAGGATGGCATTTTTACTGTAGTTACATAGGAACACGAATGAGAGATTTTGTGGCTCTTAGGTTACAAGAGGACTGCAGTTCTTGTCCTTATCTCTCTTTTAGAGGAAGTCTGCAAGAAAACTCGGCAGGAGGCTTTCCCTGGGGAGTGCCTAGGTAAAACCAGTTTTTCATTTGGTTTAACAAGAACGTGCCAATTGCTTCAGTGCTCTTGCTAAGCATGCATAGGTGGCTGAAATATGGCGTGATGTTGCCGTGTGCTCAGCAGTGACTCTGTCAAGGGTTATACAGGGAAAGTGACATCGAGAGAGATAGGAAGGAAGCCACAATTTATAGACATCGTGAGAAAGCCAGTGTTGGGCATGTCAACCAACACAGTCAGTGAGGTGCATCCTGAGAATGTGTGATACTCCGCAAATGAAGGGATGCCAGTCAGAAGACAGAGATGAGCTTTTCAGGGCGAAGCCTGGATGAGGTAAGATAACTGGGTTCCTGGTGGTTGGCCAGGCAACGCAACCGTAAATTGCCACACGCGGGCTCCAAATGCTTTTGGCTGGAAAAGATGATGCTGTCTGACCCCCGACACTGCCACTTAATTACACTGTGAGTCAGCGCGGATGCTTCTCAGGCTGGTGACTTCCCAACGGCAGGGACGGCGCTTTGAAAGGGCTACCCCCTGGCCTCTGCTGGGCCTCCCTTCTGAGGGTAGCCACATGCCGACTGTGGGCTTTCTGGTTTCTTGAATAAAGAAGGCATGTGACCACAGAGGTGGCAGAATAAAAATACAGAGTCGGTGTGACGGAAGTGTTTATCCTGGAGCAGATGAAGGCGAATAAACAGCCAGGTTGGGGAAACAAAAAAATAACGCTGTTTTTGTTGAGGCTTGTTTCAGGGTTTCATGATCTTCTGTTGAAACTCCTTGCAGAAAAGTTGGGGACTTTTGGCTCCAATACTCTGAAATTTCCATCCAGGTGGGAATGGAACCTCTACACCACTATTGGGAATGTATTTATTCCGGTTCCAAAGTCCTCTTATGTCAAAGCCAAGGAATTTGCAATGAGAAAACCATTTCATAAGAGAAGGGTGTTGGAAATTCACCTATTTCGAAATCTACTTGAGACCTGGTGACAAATTACAACAAGATTTCAGAAGGCTAATTGTCAGCAGGGCACTAAAAATACGTTTCGAAAAATGATTTTTCTTTGCCAAGATTGATATATTGTTAACAAGATTAATACATTGTTGAACTATCCAGTAACCGATCAGTATTGGAAGCCATTTTGTTTTATAATCCAGCTGCAAGTATCAAGACGACTTGAAGCTTTAGGGGATAGCCAAAAATAAATATACAAAATGTCAACAGCTGTCTACATGCTTAGGTTGTAGAAAAACAGGCAAAACCAAATTCGATGAATTGGACTGTCGTAGGCATCCACAGAGGAAAAAGGAATTGGCAAGTATAGTTCAGTTGTTAAGAAAGGATAGTACCCCAATGCTTGATATGAATAAAACATGGAGGGTGCACGTAGGCAGAGCCCACTCTGATGCCAGGGTCCTATTGATAACCGACGGCTGGCTGTTTTATTGACTCTTCCATCTTTGGCACATGAAATTTCTCCCTTGTTCTTTGCCTTGGATTTCCACATTGGAACTATTTACATAGTTTTATCAGCTGAGGACTCAAAGCGAATCTGTGCTTCGCTTTAGTTTATTTTTTTAATTGAACTATAATCGGCTTGTAATATATCCATTTCTGGTGTGCAGTATCATGTTTCAGTCAAACATATACATACATATATTCCTTTCCATATTCTTTTTCGTTGCAGGTTACCACAAGATATTTAGAAAGTTCCCTGTGCTATATAGTAGAAACTTGTTGTTTATCTATTTTATATATAGTAGCTAGTATTTGAAAAATCTCAAACTTCTAATTTATCCCTTCCCACACCCTTTGCCTCAGTAACCAGAAGTTTGTTTTCTAAGTCTGTAAGTCTGTTTCTGTTTTGTAAATAAGTTCATTTGTGTCATTTTTTTTTCTTTTCTTTTTTTTAGATTCCACATATGAGTGATATATTTTTTTTTTTTCCTCTTTCTGGCTTACTTCACTTAGTATGACTATCTCCACGTCCATCCATGTTGCTGCAAATGGCATTATTTCATTGTTTTTATGGCTGAGTAGTATTCCGCTGTAAATATGTACCACATCTTCTTTATCCAATCATCTGTCCATGGACATGTAGCTTGTTTCCATGTTTTAGCTATTGTGTATAGTGCTGCTGTGAACATTGGGGTGCATATACCTTTTCGAATTTGAGTTCCTTCCAGATATATGCCCAGGAGTGGGATTGCTGGATCATATGGTAAGTCTATTTTTAGTTTTTAAAGGACTCTCCACACTGTTTTCCACAGTGGCTGCACCAAACTCCATCCCCACCAGCAGTGTAGGGGGTTCCCTTTTCCCCACACCCTCTCCAGCATTTATCGTTCATGGACTTTTCAATGATGGCCATCCTGACTGGTGTGAGGTGACGCCTCATTGTAGTTTTGACCTGCATTTCTCTGATACTTAGCAGTACTGAGCATTTTCTCATGTGCCTGTTGGCCACTAGTGTGTGTTCACTGGACATTAGCTTTAAAAAGGCTCCACCCTTCAACTTAAAGATTACTGTGCATATTGGAGATCCCCTCAGCCACTGTGTGTTTGTGTGCCGTGTCCCTAAAAAAAGGTGTGTTTGGACACAGTAGATGATTCTTAGACTCCCATCTGGTGTGTGTGCAGTGTCTTTTTTTTTTTTTTTTCAGTAGTCTTGGACTGATGACTGCTCCTGGTGTGCAGCTTCCATTGGTCTCTGGATTGCTACCTGTCTAGACACTTACCCTGTGCAGCTGCAGCTAGTTTAAGCTGATGAATGAGAGAGAGGCACATTTCTTCATTATGTGGCTTGAGCAACAGTCCTGACTCCTGAAACTAGGTTCATCTTCCATGAAAACCCCGACAGTGACCTCTTATTGAGTGTATTTTATGAGCCCCGTTGTTACACGTGCCTGTTTGGGAACACAATTATGCATTTCTGTGCAAACCCCCGGCTTCCTTTCTTCATGCACGTCCATTGGATGCAGGATTAGGTTTTGTTCCATTTGTTTGTTGTGTTTTTTTAATGGAGTTACTGGGGCTCGAACCCAGGCCCTCGTGCATGCTACACGCGCTCTACCACTGAGCTCCACCCGCCCTCTCCTCTGGCCGCTGCTTCTATCCACCTCCTCATCTGTGAACTATTTGTAGGTTGGCCAAGAAGAAAAAGAACTGCCCCTAATGGGCATTTGCCGGAACAAAAGGGAGATCTTTGCCTGCTCCAGGAGGCACAGGGCAGTGGTGATCAGAGGCGGCTGGCCCCCCCCAGGTTCCGCCTGGACCCCCTCCTTCCCAGGCCCCGTGGCCGAGCTCAGTCCAGCATCCGGCTCAGCGTCCAGCTGCTGGGAGGTGGTGCGCAGCCCGAGCCCCTCGCTCATTTCTTGGTTCACAGGCAGACGGGAGTTTGTAGTTTCTACCGAAATCGCACCTGCAGCCCACACAGCCCTCAGGGGCCAGGGCCGAGATGCACCCTTCCGCATGCTTGCGCTGCTGCACGGCTCTGCCTTCCTGCCTTCCTCTGCAGTTTTAAGGGGGTGTTTGGTTTTCAGTAACTTTTCACTGTGGAGGTGTTGGTTCAAAGGAACTGGCAGGCTGAAGTCCCACATGTAAAAAATATAAAATCGCCCTTTGGTTGGATCTCAGATACCTGGATCTCTATTCTGCCCCATCACCCGGGAGGTGGGCCAGGGGTGCTGAGTGTGGTGTGTAGGGCGGGTGGGAGGAGCCCACCTCTGCCGGGTGACGATGACCTCATGGAACCGCCATTCCAGAAACACTCTGGAAACCCCATTAATTGTGTAGCACGGGGCCTGTGTTCTGAGTACAATTCTAAGACTGTTCTCACACTGCAAGGGTCAATACTGCTGGCAGGTGTTTCTTCTTGAGTCTTCAGGACAAGTGCATTAACTGTAGTTTATCCTTCAGCTGAGTTTAGCAGGAAGGAGACAGGTCCTAGGAATTCAAGGGTGTGAGAAGGGGACAGGCCACCTGAGGAGAGGGTGGTAAGGATCAGAGGGTCTGTCTGGTGTCAGAGAAAAGAGAGACACCAGCGAGGCACCCAAATGAGCTTTCTCCCCTTCAAAATTGTCCAAGACGATCCTGTTCTCCACGCTTGGGCTGGGTGACGGGCAGTGCCCCGTTCTTTTGCCTCTTAATCGTAATTCCAGACCTAGTCCCCAGCCCAGAGGAGGAGCAGGGAAACCCCAGCTGACAAACGCCCACGCACAGTCAACAAGGTGTTACAAAAAGATTTTAAATTTTCTTCAAGAGTGTTCTGATTATGCTGCTTTCCTCAACTGAGACTTTTTTAAAAGTCCTAAAACAGCCAACAATGTTTCTTTCTTCCCTCACACCTCCCTGAATGGAAAGGAAATTCTCAGCAAGATAAATCTATTTTTCCCACCCATTTCCTTTTCCACCACTGTTGGCCTTTTAAAAGTCTTTCTGGTTCCTATAATTTAAAAGTCTGTTGTCTACTAGTTCCAGGAATTCCTGCATCACTTGATATAACAAGTGGTATTAGGTTGATCTCTTGGTCAGTATTCTTTGGTGTCTACAGGTTTAATTAAAGTTAGCAAGTGAGTTGTGTTGACTGGGAATAAGTTGTGGATCTCAAATGTTTTTCCTTTTTGAGATAATTTGCTTCACATTCGTTCATTAACCAGATGATGTTTAACATTTAAATGTTTGATTCTTCATCCTGAAAAGCAATTTGAAGCTAGTCTGAACACCTAAAATTCATTCTGGATTTTCTTCAAAACTTTCGGGATTTAATAGCTCAATCTGTACTCCGTGCCAGCCCACCCACGGTGTCAGCAGAGATGGAATCCCTGATATGGTGTAGTTTTTCAGGACCTGTTATGTTATTTTCTATTAGGCTCTATAAATATTTCAGTGCATGTCCAAACAGAACACCAGTTGAGAAAAAACCATTGGTTTGACCTAATGTGATATTATTTCTTATGAAATAATATTTAATGTGAAAAATGCATGATAAATGCAGTTAATACTTCAAATGCCTTTTATACGACTGCCAACAAAACTTAATTCAAGTGTATAATGAAAGCTTAAAATACCATCTGTTTTATTGTGATCATTTTGGTACAGCACGTGTCAGGGACATATCTGGATGGAAACTGTTCCGTAAGCTAATTGTATTTTGCTGCTGAATTACATAGCTTGAAAGGCAATGGAGTAGGAATGAAATACTTGAAAAGATGTGAAACACGTATTAATGTTCTTCTTTGACTGGAAGGCTTGAATGCTGTCTTTATAAAGATTTGCTTTTTATGTGGTATCAATCAGTGACTATAAATGCAGAATGGTTAATAAGGTCTTCTAATCTATACTGCCAGAATTGTGAGCTGGATTTTTGCAAAAGCCGGAGACGGTTTTGTCGGGCTGGGCAATCAAATGGCCGGAGGATTAACCACCCATAACACTGGAAAAGGCACACATCTGTGTTCTCTGATTAGTTTCTACCTTTCCGTGAACCCCTTTTGAGATATTTCATAGAGATATTTTAACCTGTAGGGTGACACTGTCTTCTGTGGATACAGATTCCGCTGGTGTGAATTAATCGTCTTAGTTAACTTTACCCTAATGTAAATTAACTTAGCCACCTCCTCTTTCTCATTCTCTCTGGTCACAGAATGAGAACTAGGATGGAGGCTGGAAAGAATGAACATCTCCCTTCCAGTGCAGCCTCCACCTGGGGGCTCTGAGTAGCCAAGCGCTAGCGTGAGGGCTCTGGGTACCTGGGGAGGGGAGTGAATTGGGGAAGGACACCTAGAAAGGCAGCCTGACTCTTCAGAACTGAACAGACATGTTTAAAGACTTCCCCCAGTTTAATATTTTCTTCTAGAACTGTCCTTGAGAACATGACTGCGTATTCCCAAAACATCAGTGAGCACACTGTAGACCGAAAAACAAAAGCATTTGGTACTGCGTGTGCTGGATTTCACACTTGAAAATCGGATGTTCCAGTGTTTCCTTTCAAAACTTCTTAACACAACAAAAACAAAAATGCAAAAGCATAAACACAGAGAAACAAAAGAAAGAAATTGCAAAGCATCAAAGGAATTTGTTGTTGTTAATGTGGAAGCAGGAAAAATAAGGAACAGAAAACACCTTCCCAGATCTTTACCCTCCTTGATTTAGTTTCTTACAGATAATATCTTTCCTACCAAAGTTGCAGAGTGCGATGAAGGTTTCTCAACTCTTGTTCCAGAGATTTATCACTGTGAGAATTTCTCCTCTGCTCTGATTTAGCGTCCGGGTGGTGGCACCCCCTGTGGAAAAAGAATCTCTTGACAAGCCAGGGTGGTCTTGGCCCCTGGAGGTCTTCCAGTAATAGAGTCAGGCCCATGCGGGGAGGAAGGCATTCAGCCTTGGGGGCCTTCTTTGTGTGTCTCTGTCCTCTGCACACTTGAAGCTGTTCTGATAAAACCACTCTTGTGTCTCCCGACCTCTGTGTGCTGAGCCGGTGCAGCCAAGGGAGAGAGCACTGATGGGAGATGGAAGAGCCCGGATGCTGGCTGGGAACACTGGGTGTGGGAGCGGGCTGGAGCCGAGAGCTGCGGGTTACGTGGGGAGGGACCGGCAGCCTTGGGCAGGGTGGTTCCAGGGCTGCTGCTTCAGGTGAGTAAAGCCCGTGGGAGTAAATTCCAGGCTGCGTTCAGACGGCAGGAACAGCATCCTCAGGTTCCTGCTGTTTCCTTTGATTCACTGGCTACCACAGGACTCTGGAGATCTGGGGTGGTGTGACAGTTCCCACGTCCCTGTGTTCCAGGGTGACATCCTGCAGGGAGAGAGCTCAGCCTGGGTGTGGGTAGGCTCACAGAAGTCCAGGCATGCTCTGTAATAACCGCTCTTAAATTAGGACGGCTTTCGATAAGATCAGCCCTTCCCGGGCCCCTGAGGCAGACGGGGCATATGTTGAACAACTTGCAAGAGTCACTGTTTATCCCAGGTGAGACGCTGGTCCCAGCGACTTCCGCATCCTCCACAATTAATGGGACCTCAGCTGCCTCTCCCTTCGCTTTCCTATTCTCTTCCCTATTCTCTTCCCGAGACACCCCGCACCCCCGGGACGCCAGCCTCGGGCCTGCTAGAGTTACCCCCGACTTTGGGTCTTTTGCTCAGATGTGAAATTTATTCCTCCCATCGAACATTTTATTTATTTTACTCTGTAGCCATTTCCTAGGATTGAGGTGATCATTTACTTGACAGTAAACTGTGAAACTTTTTAACTATTTTATTCAACACGTGAAGCCTGGACAGACATCTAAATATGTCCTCAATAATGTGGGGGAACCTCATCTTTGGGGCCAACTCTTGGGAAAGATTGGGATCTTTCTTTCTAGCCAACGATCAAGGCAATGAACTTGAAAAGTGTTGCTGGATGCACAATGAATTGGAAACACAACGTGTAAAAAGATGTTTTCAGTGTAAATCTCATTTCAAGCCACTCATCTGAAATGTCTGATGCACATGATTTGTTGAAGACTTTTTAATGGCAACAGATGTGGTCATTGGTCCACACACCCACCTGCCAAACTGCATTTGATCAGGACACAGATGCACATTCCCGGTACGTCCTCTGTGACGCTTCCTTGGCCGTTCTCTCCTCCAGGGCAAAGGCAAGGAGGAGCCAAGCATCCATCCAGAGCAGACCCATTCAGTGCCCCACCCTCTCCTCCCCTCCGGACTGGATAAGACAATGGTCATTAAGCAATGTCCAGCTACTTGCAGATTTTAGAATCCCAGCCTGACTTTCCTTAGAAACACACATAAAACCATGCTCACTGCTGTGCTCTGTCCACATTGTCCCTGCTGGTGCTCAGGAGTGAGCTTATTCGTTGCATGGGCTCTGATGATTTTACAAGGCTAATAACAATCTCTTTGCAAAAACAAACACAAACAAATAAACTGTGAGCCTGGAATATTATTTCATTTTAAGATATGTATTTGTGACTTTGAGAAGGAGAGAACCACAGTAGGTAATTTGTAACGTTCCAAACGGAGGCACAGACTCTTAGGGTGTCTATGGCCAGGCTTCTGAATCACTCCTTTCTGTCTGATGGGGATAATAGTAGGTCTCTCTTAAGAATCTCAGTGGTGCCCATTAAGCAAGCGTCCACCCGTTTTTAGAATTTTTCACGGTATTGTGTACACAGTAGGGATGAATGAGCAGTGAGAAGCGCTGTTTTCCTTTGCTAGGAGAATGCCGCGTGGAAGAAACATGAGACGTTCCTTCTTTAGGCCAGACTTCCTTTGCCCCAAGGTTTATGCCCAGACGGGTAGAAGCTGATGTGCTGGTGCTGCACCCCAGATTCTGCTCTGGGGCCGTCACTGAACGGACATTTCGCCTGCGGCAGCTCGGTGCGTGTTGTTACTGTGGAGCTGGTAATTTTGTCGTGGGTAGAGGGGTTTCTCTCTGCCCACTTCCCTGTCTGCCCTCCCTGCCTTTTCTTTTATTACCACATTCTCACGTAAAACCTATGTGGTATTTAATCAGCGTAGAGACCTCCTCTGCTCCCAGATGCCCTGATCCATTTTACCATCGTATCTCCCAAATGTTCCGAAGTGTACATCTCAACTGGTTTATAGGAATAAACATATTGACATACGTCCTAACATTCATGGGCTCTCATCTTTGAGTGTGTTTCTGTCTTAGTCTCTTTGGGCTGCTACAACAGAAATGCCATAGACTGGGTGGCTTAGAAACACGGAAATTTCTTTCTCACAGTCCTTGGGGCTGGGAAGTCCAAGATCAAGGATCCAGCAGGTTTGGTGTCTGGTGGGGGTGCTTCCTGGTTCATAGACAGCAGGCCTCCTCATTTGGCAGAAGCAGCAAGAGAGCTCTCTGGGGTCCCTCTTATCAGGGCACTAACTCCCTCATGGCCTAATCACACTTCTCAATACCACCACCTTGAAGATGACGTTCCAGCAGGCATTTCCAGGCTACAGCAGTAGTTATTTGCACAGTACAGTGATTAGGAACTGGGGTGGGTATCCGGCTGTCACCGTTACTAGCTGTGTGACCCTAAACAAGTAACTTCTTTGTGCCTCAGTCCCCATGGCTGTGGAATGGGTATAACCATAGAGCCAATTTGATATGTACATTACGAGGTTTCAGTGAGATTCATGGGAAGCATTTGGCCTGAGCCATGCTACTTTTTTGTACTGAATGGCCACTTGCTCTGGTCACTAGGCCAGCATTTTGACACATCTGCTTCCTGTATCGGGAATAGGAGCTCCTGGCTAGTCTGGCAAACCTAGAGCATCTGAGTAGTGGGTGGACCCCAGTGGCTCCCTGTAACACCTCAAGGTTCTGGGAGCTTCTTCAGAGCAGGACTTGTGCCACTTATCAGCGTCCAGTGCTATCCTTGGTTCTTTAAAGGCAGTGAATAAGAGTATGTTTGCTGAACTGGACTGATCTGAGTCACTCGGCCCATCCATGACGTGATGCTGAGAGCAGAGCAGGTGAGTACCATCAAGGTCACCATCGAGGATGCTGAGTGAAGCCGGACAAAGATTCTTCTCTGCTCTCCTGAGGACACACCCTCCTCTGAGTTCCATCGCCAGCCAGTGTCCGCATTCGAGAACCACTCACTCTCCTCTGGTCCACCTGACCACCTGCTCCTCCTCGGAGACTGACTCATGGACACTAAATCCCTCGGAAGGACAATTACAAACAAGCTTAGCAAGGTGGAACAATCCAACAATCAGCTAACTGGGCGGCCTGCCTCGTTTTCCCCGAGCTCTCCCCGATTTCTTTTGGATTCTAGGAAAGCGGAAGAGAAAAGATACTTTCAAGGCAGGCTTAACTAGCATTCAGTGAACGGTTAATGGAATGAGCGTTCGTGCCCACACCTGGAAAGATCTCCCTTGACTATTTCTGCATTTATATTTTATACGGTAAAGCTTTTTAGCCGCAGGGAGATAGTCAGAGCTGATCTGTCCTAAGGCAGTGATATGACGACTTTTCCTGCATGAAAAACTTTCTTGGTCTGATGTTGAGAGGCAGCTAAAACGGGCAGATGAGGTCCGTGTGGATATTTATTTCAGTTACGGACGCCGCCGTGGATGGAATCATTCCGTGACAAAGTAGGTTTCCTTGGGAGCTTTCCTTTTGGATGTTTTGCTCTTGGAACTACAAACATCTGCCCAGGGCAAATAGCTAAATAGCTGTAATTTTCTAGCCTGGTCCTATTTTTGGCTTCCAGTGCCGGAGGCATGTGAACACCCATGTTGGAGGCTGGATTCTCGTGGAGATTTGGGGAACCTAAGAGAACCAAGCTGTTTTAGATCAATTGCTCCCCATGCTTGAAGGGCTAGTAAAAACAGGTTATAATGTTTACATGACTTTTTATGGGTCAGCGTTTATTGCCGCTCTCTTCAATGGCCTCCAGTGAAGGAACATTTTACAAGATTTTCTTGCATTTGACAGTTCTGTTTCAGTGTATCTGGAAAAGGGAAGTGTTTTTTTTTTTTTTTCCTTCCTTTCATTCTCTTTTGCTCTCTGTTTTATTTTTTCCCTTTCAAGAGGAATGAGCTGAGAAGGTTCCCTAATTTCAAGTCATATTTCTTTTTTAAATTTAGTTTTAATTTTTTTTTTTTTTTAGTTTTGGAAATAGTTTACTATTTTTTTTTTATTGAAGTACAGTCAGTTACAACGTGTCAGTCTCTGGTGTGCAGCACAAAGTCCCAGTCATGCATATACACACGTATATTCATTTTCATACTCTTCCTTATTAAAGGTTATTACAAGATATTGAATACAGTTCCTTGTGCTATACAGAAATTTTTTAAAATCTATTTTTATATATAGTGGCTAACATTTGCAAATCTCAAACTCCCAAATTTATCCCTTCCCACCCCCTTTCCCCGGTAGCCATAAGATTATTTTGTCTGTTTCAAGCCGTATTTCTCTTACTTGGCTATAAACCGTGTTGGACCCAAGATGCTATGGATGTTCAGAGACACTGTATGATTTCAAATGATTTTTCATCTTCCTTTGGAGGTTCGCATACATACGACTTATAAACAGAAGGGCATTTTAACTTAACCAGGAGACGACCGTATTTGCATAACTGTCGGGGAATGCTTCCCTGCTCTGCATTAGTCAGCAGCCCTGAGTGGCCCAGAGCCCAGACTGGAGAGCTGGCAGCCCCACACAGCAGCATGTCCCACCATTTGCTTGTTTGCTTCTCAAGCAGACTTCCTAACCTTCCTGAGCTTGCAATTGGTGACGCCTACCTACGAGATCATGATTAGGGGTGAAAAATGAAATTGTGCATGAGTTAAGCAGATGGGAATGACTGTGTCGGTCAGGATTTTATTAATCAGCTATTCTTGAACACCTGCTATGTGTTGGACACTGTCTTGGACCTTAAAGCAAGTGGATAAAGTCATGGTCCCTGTTCTCAAGTTCTGCTGGGGGAGAGACAGACAGCACGCAGACAGATGTCTGCCAATGTTAAGGGAATGGAGAGAAAGAAGGGAGGGTGAGACAGGAGTGACCCTTACTGTGTTATTTCAGTCGATGGTCTAGAAAAGCCTATGATGAGATGACAGTTGAACAGAAGCCTAAATTTAGTGGCTGATTCAGCCTTGAAGCAATCTGAGGCACAACGTGCCAAATAGAGGGACAGGAAGTGCAAAGGCCCTGGGGCAGTGTTGTGGAGCAGCTGGGCGGTCAGAGAGTTGGACCCATGCTCTAGGGGGGTGGGAGATGACACTAGAGTGATGTCCAGAGCCAGCTCAGTTGCATCTCACGCTGTTGTAAAGACCCAATGTTCAGTCTGAGTGTAAACAGCGATTGGAGGCTGGGAACAAAAGCAAAACACGATCTGGTTTGCGTATTGAGTTGATCCAGCTGACTCCCATTTGGAGAACAGACTATAAAGGCGAAAGAGAAGGAGCTGGGAAAAAAGCAGACCCCTTCGATATATAACGGGGTGAGGGCAACGCCAGTGCCAATAGCCTAGTTCTCTGGAAGTTAATATTTTATTCTTCGAAGGGTCACTTGCTTTTATTAGTGTAAGGCTTTGTTTTTAATCTTGAGAGCATTAATTTTATTAATTTCTGTCTTCATCTTTTTCCTGTTATCAGCTTTGTTTTAAATATTCAAAACTGTAGACCCTCCCCTTCAATGTTGCTCTCAGCCCTTGTTTCAGAAGACTTTGATATCAGTGTATTTCTTCCATATGCACTGTGATTGGAAAAATCAAGCAGCGTGGTCGAGTGTGGTGATGGGGACGCGAGTGGCTGGGGAGCTGCGAGGTGAGTCAGACAAGGGCGTGCACTTAGTTCCTGGAGGGCGGTGACTCGGACCAGGGTGTTCGGATGCTGGAGGCACCCAGCCTCCATCACAGGTTGCATCCAACCAGCCACAGCCCACCGAGAACTGTGATGCCCATGGGGCGGAGCTCCTTGTCTGTGGATCAAATCCACCTATGGAGGCTTTTGAAAACACAGAAGCCACAGCACATCACACACAGTTTTGCTGAGGACCTGGGTGTTTAGCCAGGGTGGGGGCCCTGTGGTACTGTCAGCCAAGGATGTAACATCCAGGACATGTTTCTGGGAGGAAAAGGGGCGTTTAGTGACAAGGACACTATGGGATAATTTTCTACATGTCTCTTCATCCATCCTTAAAACCTAAGCATCGAAATTAACTGTTTTTATCTTGGGAATCTTAGAGAATGCCAGTCTTCAGAGCTGTCCTTACCTTACCTGTAGGCGATGCGGAGAGCTGTCTGCAGGCTGTGATGTGAAGGGGGCCTGGCCGGCCACCTGCCCAGCCGATCCTGTCTGAAACACCACCCCAAGGTGTGCCCGTCTTACACAGGGGACCCCTCTGAAAAGGCCAGAGGTGCTGGGAGAGATAGGAAACCGTGAACACGACTGTAGGGGTTTATCAGACCCCTCCTTTCGATGTGGTGGTCGGGGGGAGTGGGAACAGCTGCCCCGCGTCGGAGGCGGCAGGGAAACGGGGGACGTCACCAGACTCGGGGCTGTTTCACGCTGGAGACCGACAGAGGCTTTGCTGTCAAGCTAATGGAAGTCTGAAGTTCAGACCTCGCTTGCCAGGTACCTGTGACCAGGAAGCTGGCAGTGGCAGCTCTAAGTGTGATAACCCCCAAATCACCGTTCTGTGGCTGCCACTTGTGCGGAGGTAATTAAAATCATTTATATGGTTGGCTTCAGAGAGGCAGTCAGGGAGCTGCGTTTGTACATCCAAGCTCCTCTAATTCTGCTGTTTGAAATAGCGGGCCACCACATCTGTTAAAATATATATATATATTCTCCTGAATTTTTATGAGTTGGACTCATCACATCTCTGCTTTGGCTCAAAAAAATAGTAAAAGCTAGAATATATAACTGGTTTCCATCCCCAAGAGTGGGTACACGTATCATATTATGTGATCCTTGGAAATAGGCCCTTCCTCTGCAAAATCTAGCCATACTTGGATGTTTTCTTATGCTCAAATTGACTCTCTTTGCCAACTGCTGGACTCACTTGCACGATACAGGTGGCCAAATCAAAATCAGGAATGAACACATGGCACAGATTGTTTTTTTTTTACCTTATCATACATAGGACAATATTAAAAAATAGCCTTTGTGTGTTTGCTTTCTATGTGGACCACACGCAGATACCAAGCAATGTATTCTTTGTTTGAGTGTATAGGACGTGCTTAAAACTTTCATTGGGATTTTATTTTTTTCCATTGGGATTTTATATAAAATATTAGTTTTTCTTGGAACTTTTGGCCAATGGCACGTTTTTGGAGAAATTCTCAGACCCACATAATTCAACGTTGGCTGTCCCACCTGCAGATGCCCACGTGAAAGCAAATGATCTGAGATTCCCAGTGCAAACATAATGGAACGATGGCACAGGAATAAAGAAGGCTGCTCTGCAGGTGAAGCACGTTGTCTGTCTTTGTGTCCCTCTCAGGTTAGAGCCCGGTGCTCGCACGTACCAGCTCCTCAATAAATAAGTGCTAAATGAACAAGCAGAATCGAGTGTGTCAGGGCACACTGACCAGAATGGGGGTAGAAAGGAAATGATGGCACCTGATAACTGTTGAAGAAGGAAGAGTGTTTCTTGCTTACACAAGAATCAGGGTAAACACAGTCATTGTCTTCATGGTTTTAGAGGCATTTAGTGGACAGACGCTAGAATGTGCTTTTCTCTAGAGGATCCCCAGAACTGGGGACCAAAGTCTGACCAGTTTTCCAATATATAAAAATGGCCTTTGTGACTGTTCAGATTGTATAAACAACATAGAGGGTTGCTGTAAGAGCTGTTAGCTTCTAACCATTAAAAATACACCAGAAGAGATTAGATGATTATTCCTCAGGTTTTGGGAAGCACAGAGTCTAAGCTTAGAGGAGGATTGGTAATCATTGTTAAAACCCGCTTCAGCCCTATGATGACATGACTTATTTGAGCCCATATATATTAGGGCCTCATGTCCTCCCCATGTGGCTAAGTGTTTCTGTTCAATGTATGTTCATCCTTCACATCATGCTCTTAATCACAGTGGTTATGATGTTGTGGTATCACTTGATATTTGCCCATTGAATAATGCTTCCAATTTTCCTAGTTGGCTTAGGGAATCAATCTCGTAATTTTAAAGTCACGCTTTGTAAAACACTTAATGTCCTGGTGGGAGAAGTAAAGGGAAGTCCCGCAGGCAGAAGTGCCCTGAGTTCTGTGTGAAAGCACCCGTAGTTTTTCTATTTGTCCCAGCTGTCCTGGGTCAGTTAAGGCACTGTAGGTGTTTTTATTTCAATTGCCTGAGTATCTCTGACAATAAGACAAACACTGAAGAATTAACTTCTTTCTTGATGAAAGGGAATATTTAAGTTAGAATTCCTTGTTAGAGCTCAACAATGATGGACAACACAAATGATAAATGCTGGAGAGGGTGTAGGGAAAAGGGAATCTTCCTGAACTGTTGATGGGCATATAATTTGGTGCAGCTGCTATGGAAAACAGTATGGAGACTCCTTAAAAAACTAAAAATAGACTTGCCATATGATCCAGCAGTCCCACTCCTGGGCATATATCCAGAGAAAACTCCAATTTGAAAAGTTACTTGCATGTCAATGTTCATAGCAACACTATTTACAATAGCCAAGATATGAAGTGAGTAACCTAAATGTCCATCGACAGATGACTGGATAAAGATGTGGTATATTTATACAATGGAATACTACTCAGTCAATAAAGAAGAATGAAATAATGACATTTGCAGTAACATGGATGGACCTAGAGATTATCACACTAAGTGAAGGAAGTCAGACAGAGAAAGACAAATATCATATGATATCACTTATATGTGGAGTCTAAAAAAAATGACACAAATGAACTTATTTATAAGACAGAAATAGACCCAACAGATATGGAAAACAAACTTACAGTTACCAAAGGGGAAAGGATGAGGGGAGGGATAAATTGGGAATTTGAGATTTGCAGGTACTAACTACTGTAATAGCTTATAATAACCTATAATGAAAAAGAATGTGTGTGTGTGTGTGTGTGTATATATATATATATATATATATATATATATATATATATATATATATATTTATAACTGAATCACTATGCTGTACACTAGAAACTAACACAACACTGTAAATCAACTCTACTTCAATTTAAAAAATGGTTGACTACATAGGATATGCAATATACGAGCAATCTTTAATAAACAATTTAGTTTCTAAGACACATGGGGCATAAACATTAATACAGCACTACCTTTCAAGAAGTTTAGATTCTGGTGGGAGGAAGGCAGAATTCATACTGAAAAGACTGGTACAAGACGGGAAATTAAAAGTCATGGAAATAGTACCATTAAACTGCTAATGCAGTTCAGAAAAGAGCCTGGAAAGACTGGAAGGCTAAGGGAAATGTGGCATTTGAGCAGGTCCCGGAGGTTGTGGAGAATCCGAACATCTACAGATAGCGAGGGCTCGCATCTTAGCAGCTACAACAGCGGAGCCCACACGCGGAGGTAGGGAAGCAGAAAGTGCGGAGCTGCGGCTCCCAGGCACGAAGGGAAGTCGTGGGAGATCACCTGCGATGTCCGGATGTGCGACACCCGAGACGCCGTGGAGGTGAACTGGGCTGTGAGTGCTAGCACGTGGTCACCTGGGCTACTGCCGAGCGGATAAATGGCCGGCAACTTCGTGTTTTGAAGACAAAGGGGAAGTGATGGGTGGGGTTGCTTAGAATAGGAACAGAACGGGGTTAGTAAGACCATCTAGAAAAACAATCTCATAACAGAGACAAGAGACAACATCAACTGCAACACTGAAGCAGAGAGAGGGAAACAAGGAGAAAGATGGGTCTGAGAAAGAGACTGAATTTAGAATTAAGGTTGACAGGATGTGGAGGTGGTCTCAGAAAGGATGTGACAGGAAGTTAGGAGGGAAGCAGGCTTGAGAAGGAGGGACTTGAGCTGGGCTGTGAGCACACGGAGCACGGGGAGTGAGGCAGGCATCAGGCTTAAATGCCTAGGAATGGAGGGGGGTTGCTGCTGAAAATTCCAGACCAACCTGTAGTCTGTGTGTCAGTAGAAACAAATTTGAGGGTGACCCACAAAGAAATCTGCTTATAATATAAAAGAATGAGATAATTAAGGGAGGAAAAACATAATATATATTTTATGATATTAAGCTTTTCAAAATACAAACACATGCTATTTTTTAAAAATGTTATTTCCTTAAAAGAACAAGATGGACCTAGGGATTGGAACACGTCGGTTTTTTCTCTAAGTATTTCTCTAAGCAAATATCAAGTGATACCACAACATCATAACCACTGTGATTATGAAAAGTTACTTGCATGTCAATGTTCATAGCAACACTATTTACAATAGCCAAGATATGAAGTGAGCAGTATTCCTCTAAGAGCAAACTGGTTCTAAGGGAGAAAACAGATTTCTTGTATTAACCCTCGTCTTTATTTCATGTTTAGTTTAGCAATGAAATAAAAATTAAGCAAGGTCTTTAGCAAAATATTTATGCTGTTTAATATCATTCTGATAAACATAATATTTTGCAGCCAAAAACTGATACATTTTTAAAGGAACCTCAATATACAATAATATTTCACTGGGATCTGAGAAGCCTGCCTGTTGAGCTACAGGTAAGGAACGCTTCCCTGCAGTGTTGTCCCGGAACAATTAGCACCAAAGGAAATGCTGATTGGTGCTCAGTCCTCTATGACTGCAGTAGACTAAAAATCCATTGGCCTTTCCAACAATGATAATAACCATTTGCTATGTTTAATTTTTGCTGCCCTAGCTCTGTAATTATTAATCTTTCTCACTCTGTTCTTGATATAATGTACTGGGGAGCAGATAACCATTCCCATAAACTGTATGTCCTACGTCCCCAGAACGGAGTGAATTCCACAAGATTGTGAGTTCTCAAGCAATGGATCCCAAATCCTGTGTAACGTGGAAGAGAAGTGAACCACTCTGTCCCTTTTTGGACAACTATATGTTTTCAACACTTTTTCTGCACAGTATCACCTCAAAAGGCTACTCTAATTAGTCAAAGAATCTTTCCTGCCGAGTGTGACATTTTCGCAGACATGATGTCACCTCCCAAAATTTCTTGGCTCACTAAAGGAAATATGAAACATGTTGACGTTATGCTGAAGATTAATTGGGTTCTAATTTTTAATTTTGGAAATCTTCTTGCTCCTTTTGAGTGACAGCTGAGATCAAACTTGCGAATGTATTGGAATAAATTACCTAAGGGGATACTCTCCTCTGGGAATTTACAATCTTAATAGAGATGTCATTCCCACGTGAGCGGGCGAGGAGGCTGCATGTGGCAGACAGTCGGAGCTTTGTGTCGGGTTTCGCTGGAAGGAGAGATTAAACTAATACAGATAAAGCTAAACTAAGTTATTCCAGGCAATTCCTATTGAATTCTTCAGACTAGCTTGAGTTTCTGGAAGACTTTTACGAAGTAACTGGCTTTGTGATTTATTGTTACTTTTTAAAATTTTAAGAATTTTTTTTCACCTTAGTCTAAAATATGATGGGAGGAATTTTCTGTTTTAAAGCACATCATTAACTATGAAATAATCCATTCCGTTTAATGCATGTATTTTGAAACTAAACCCCAAAACTTTAAATTGATTTTTTCACATCTAAGTTCACCAAATACGTATGAATCAATTTCTCAGTTTGGAATTGAAAGCTAACACTACCTTAGTATTGCTTAGTACCTGATTCTACACGAGCAGCACAAATGTGGTGGAAAGTTTGTTTCCTCCGCAGGAAAGAAAACAGAGCTGCTTTAATAAACTGTTCCACTCTCACCCTTGTTACAAAATACCAGCTACATGTTCATATTAAAAGTAGTTTCTCTTGACCTAATTATAATAATGATTCTTAAGAGTTAAACTTACTAATATAGATCTATGTGTATCCAAGAATATTATAGCAAACTATTACCAAAAAGAAGCAGTTGCTTTTAAGAAGAGGAGTAATATATTGAGGAGGTCAACAAGATAGCGGGGTCTGGAGTCTGGAAGTTCTAGAGAAGATTGTCCTTGGAAATTCAGGGAAGCCAGTCAGCGTCAAGGAAACCGCTCCAGTTAGGAACCCTGACATCTCCTCTCTGGATGCTGCAATCAAGGCCAGAGACAGGCCTCGGCAGTCTGGAAGCAGGTATGAGAACCTGGGGTCCAGGAAAGGGCTGGCTGGCCCAGGAGCAGAGAGGATGTCTAGCAAGGAGCTCTGGGCTTTGTAAGTGCCTCTTATCTAAGCTCCCAGATGCTGGGATGGGCCTGAGTCTAGAGCGGGGGTCAAGGGAATCCTTCTAATGGCAAAACAAGGGATACAAATGCCAGTATCCAGGCAGAATTTAAAAACTAGACCAGAAGTAGAAAATCCAAGTGCCTGAAAATGTTACCAAGTGAACAACTGCACAGAGCAGGTGGGTGTAAGGTAAGCGAAGTTGAACTGCTTCTGCTGTGAGCAGGAAGAACGCCTGCTCTTGGAACCTTTGCACAGGCGCTCACGTGCCCTGCCGGGTCCTGAGGAGGAGAGGGGGTCCAGAGGCCAGCAGAGCAGACCACACAGGACCTTGTGAGACGCAGAGGAGAGTTTGGGTTTCATTCTACACTTCATGGAAAGCCTTTGATGATTTAAACAGGTGATGTTGAATCTGGCTTGTAGTTTGAAAGGATGACCATGATTTTCGGGTGGAGAGAGGAGGGAAGGAGTTGGGGGTGGAACTGTCTACACCAGTAGAAAGCCATGCCCGTGCCAGGTGACACAGGAGAACAGCTTGGCGTGGGTGATGGGATGGAGGAGAGGCATCTTGGAGGTGGTGTCAGCAGAACTGGCGGAGGGAGGATGTGGAGGATGAGGGACAGAGAAGAAGTCCACACGACTTCTGGCTTCCAGCTTGGGAAACGGGATGGATGCTGAAGGCACCCCTCATTACAGCTTCTGCAATTCCATGATGGTTTTAGATCCTCTGCATTGATCTCATCATATAATCTTCTTGTTACCATATTCCTGTGAAAACCTCAAGGGACCATCACCCAGTGATTACCACCGTTTCCCCTCCCCACCCCCCCGGCATATGTTATCTCAGTAAGAGTGTAGCCGTATCTTTCAATGAGCCTTGCTAGGGACTGTGAAGACATCTTGTCCTAGTGTCCCAAGTTCCTGGTGAATATTTTCACGTTTTCTTCCAAGTATCCTTCATTTTCATTGTGGAGAAAGATGCAGAGAACTTGAAAGAGTTGAAAACAGTGGGGTCTATGGAAGGTCCAGGTACATGTGGGTTGAGGACAGTGTCGGGGGACAACCACGCTGGTATCTGAGTATGTGCCTCCTGCCAGAAACAAAACATTTGGAAAATTCTGAATAAAAGTTGAGAGCTGGTGATGAAGAAATCTGACTCCAGAAGACAAACTGTGTCATCAGGGCGGTGACAGGAGCTTGTGTAGATCGTAGAGCCGCTGGACCAGGACACAGACCAGGGTCCTTCTGCTCCCCTCACAGGGCAGACTGCGAGTCAGGAAGAGACCTGGCGCTCAGTTGTCACTCTGCCATTTATTAGTCCTGCGGCCTTAGGAAGACCACTTGTTTTTCTGAGCCTCGGTTCCTTTCTTTGTAAAAGGACCACCTCAGATGGTGATACTGTTTTTTCTGATTGCCATGACGTTTGGAAGTATTCAGTCTGAGGTGCCTATTACATTTATTTGACCAGAAGTTAGTTAGTCAGTTAGTTAGTTTATTTATTTATTTATTATTTAGAAGTAGAGTTGATTTACAACGTTGTATTAGTTTCAGGTGTACAGCAAAGTGATTCGATTATATGCATACATATATTCATTTCCATGTTATTTTTCATTATAGGTTATTACAGGGTATTGAACATGATTCCTTGTGCTCTACAGCAGCACCTTGTTGTTTATCTATGTTATACACAGTAGTGTGTATCTGCAAATCTCCAACTCCCAATTTACCCCTCCACCTCCCCCTTTTCCTCCCGTGGGAACCGTAAGTTTGTTTTCTGTGTCTGTGAGTCTGTCTCTATTTTGTAAATAAGTTCATTTGTTGTGTCATTTGTTACATTCCATATATAAGTGATATCATATGGTATTTTTCTTTCTCTGACTTAACTTCACTTAGTATGATGATCTCCAGGTCCATCCACGTTGCTGCAAATGACATTATTTCTTTTTATGGCCGAGTAGTATTTCACTGTATATATATATACACATACACACACACCACAACTTCTCTATCCAGTCATCTCTTGGTGGACATTTAGCTTCCATGAATAAGAGCTTTTCATTAAAATCTTTAATAAGATTATTCATTCGCTTGCTGTTTTATTCACTGACCTGTTTGAGGACCCCTGGCAGTTGCTCTGGGCCAGGCTAGTTGCTGGGCATCCAGGGTAAATGAAGATATTCCTGCCTTAGCCTCCTGTCACATAACAAATTCTAAACTTAGTGTCTACTAAGTGCTTTTGGAACTAAAACTTAAAAAAAAAATAAAAAAACATGACTTGGGAAAGTACCAGAAAGGATGGGAAGTTCATTTGAGACTGATTCATAGCAGAGAAAGTTGGAGGAAAGGAAGCTGTAAAGGGAGGGCGGGATATGAACAAAATCAAGGCATGAAATTACAGCATCTCCCTGGGAGATGGCCAGTTGTATAGTGAGGCTAAAACGCAGGGCATATATGAGTTGGAAAGAAGTGATGGTAAATAAAATCTAAAAGGGAGTAAGGAATCTGAGCTTGATATGATAAGCAGATAAGCATCATTCAGTTTTTAGGCTAACTTTTGGAACAGTTGACATAGGCATACACACCTTCATACACAAAACTGTGGCATTTGCCATTTTAAATGCCTAGGATGCATGGTTTTTTTTTCTTTTTTCAAAAAAATTTTTACTGAAGTGTAGTTGATTTACAATATGTTTCAGATGTATAGCAAAGTGATTCAATTATACATACATATGTATTTTTTCTTTTCAGATTCTATTCCATTATATGTTATTACAAGAAATCAAATATAGTTCCCAGTGCTATACAGTAGGTCCTTGTTGTTTATCTATTTTATACACAGTCGTGTGTATCTGTTAATCACCAGCCCCTAATGTGTCCCTCCCCACTCTTTCCCACTTTGGTAACCATAGGTTGTCTTCTATGTCCCTGAGTCTGTTTTTGGTTTGTAAATAGAATTTAGGATGCGTGTTTAACCTGCCTTTTACTCTGGTACACAGTTGTTTAAAAATAGATGTAATGATGTACACTTGACATATAATAAACAGTGCTTATTTAAAGTGTACAATATGATAAATTTTGACACACGTATAAACCCATGGAAACATCATTGTAATCAAGACAGAGAACCTGGCTGTTGCTCCCAAAGTTCTCCCCGTGCCCCTTTGTAATGCCGCCGTCCAGTCCTTTTACATCCTCTCCCTGGGCAGCCCCTGGATCTGCTTTTTGTCACTGTAGATTAGTTTGTACTTTCAAGACTTTTGTGTTAATGGAATAACACAACATGTGCTCTTTTTTGTGCCCTTCACTCAGCATGACTATTTTGAGATTCATCCAGGTTGCTACGTTTATTAATCGTTAATTCTCTCAGTGCTGAGTAATCTTCCCTGGTATGAGTGTTCCACAATTATTTATCCATCCTCCTGCTGATGGACATTTGACTTGTTTCCAGTCTGAGGGGAAATAGTGACTTCCCCTCACTTCCATTAACCAGATCTCAGTCACATGATCACTCCCGATCTCAGAAAAACAGGGACCACAACTTTGAGCTGATTTCCCTCGAAATAGGATGAAGAGGATTTGGTGGGGAAATTACTGTGTTGTCAGCATTAGGGAGAGGAGTTAAGCTACAGCCATTTGATTACCTCGTTATGTCACGCTCTCGTGGGCACATGAGGCTGGTAGGTGTTTGTGTGCATGGACCGCACTGCGTCAGAAATAGGCTTCGGAAGGGCCCTTGAAACCATCTCGTGCAGCATAATAGCGAGTACCTTTCTACACCGGGAGTCCACAGTCATGCCTACCTCCCAGCCAATTCCTGCCAGGTATGTAGGCAAGTTCAGAATTTAAAAGTCATTTTCCTTGTTCCATTTTTATGACTTATTAACAGTAAATCTTGATTTAATCAGCATGTAAATCTCTATTTAATTTACCATCCATCAGCAAAATTGTGAAAGAGAACGTTCACATGCACACAGAACGTGAACATGACCTAGAATGGTGGGTCCCCTGGCTCCGTGCGCCTTTATGTATATTATTCAAACATGAGAGTCATATCAGCTTCAAAATAAAAATGATCTTGAAGGCCTCTTTAAAAATTAAAACTCCAAGATAGTGATCAAAACCTAAAACTTTCTTTTAGAAATGTAATGTCGAAAGCACATAACCCAGGATAGAAAAATAGTCTGTTTATTAAAAAATGAGCACATCTCAGTTATGTGGTAGTAAAATCATCACCAGAAGGAATGTTGTATGAAAATGTATTTATATTCGCATTATTTACGAGTTAAATATCCATTCTCCGTTTACCCCATCTTCCCACCCTGCAATGATAATAGCTAGCATCCAGAGAGGTGGCATCAAGACCATTTAATTGTAGAATAAGAAAAACAGAAGCAAGAAATCCAAACAACAAAAATCCGTTAATATGTCTAAGTAGCTCCAAATCCTTTCTCAAGAAATTGAGATATTAATTTTTGCCTTGTTCATTTTGTACAATTCAATAAAGTCCTTCAAGTAAATGGGCAGAATTAGAAATCATCTCTAGGACTGCATTCAGTGGAATAAGCAGGGATGAGTCTTTCCGTTAAGTTCCAGGGGTGCAGTGAGTATGTTAGTATCTTGCCATTGCCGCCACCCCAGATCAGCGAGGGGCAGCACCAGTGAGGATGCGGTTATTCATCACCCCAACCTAACTGGCCCCTTTAGGTCGTGGCCAAGAGGCCTGACTTTCTGACTCTAATGAGTAATGAAGTTCTTGTGTGTTTCATGCCAGTATCGGAAGGGCGGCCCAGCCTGGTCCCGGCCAGAACGAGCAGCAGTGTTGTCTAACTGTGGCCGAGCCGCAGCGTCTTCACAGAGCCCACCCCAGAAATTAACTCTGCTGTCACGACTTAGTCCTCACCATTCAGTGTCTCAATTATGAGCAAGGGCTGACAATTACATTCATTTTGATGAATGAAAAAATTCACTCAAGGCTTCATATTTAGCACCTTTTACCCAATGAATGGAAGGCAAAAATAATTGTACACAGTTGGTATAAAAAGGGGTCTCACATGTAGATTTTGGTTTTTGCTAGAAATGTGGAGAGCAGTTGTAAAAGCTACCTCTGTTATGGTGACTTGGAGAGATTCTCCTGAAAATTACTTCATCTCCAGCTGCTTACATCCTGCTTCATCAGGGCCTTGACTCTTCAGCTCATACACTGGGTAGTCTGCTCACCAATTCTGTGATGCAGTGGAGCCAGTGCCCTAGCCACGCAAATCTTTGGGTTCCTTCACTTCAAATGACTTTTCTCCCTTTCTCACTTAGCAAACTATTTCCATTCTAAAATCTAGACTTTGCCATCACTTGGAACTGTTGGGAAGTTTGAACTTTCTAACCACAGTTCTTATCTTTCTACTTGTTCACTTCCCTTCTTCATTAAACTTGTTCTTCAATGTCAATGTTCCTAGTCTGTTGACCACTCTAATCTCCTGTCCACCATCTTTGCCTGAATCCTTTCCCCTGGATACATTAGAAAGTAACTTTGATTGAACACTCATGAGAACTTTCAATTTGCATGTCTCACTTTTATTGTCAATATTTGGTTCTGTTAGGTTCTTTGAGATCTATCTGTGGTGTTGCATGTCAGTTTTCCTTTCGAGTGCAAGGTTTTACTCCACTGTACTTTTATACCAAGTTTGGCTTATCCACTATCCTTTTGGATTCTTTCTAATTTTTGACTATTGTAAATACAGTTGATACGAACCTTTTTGTATAAGTGTTCTTATTTTCATGCATTTTCATTTTTCTTCAGTGAATACCCAGCACTACAATCATTGATCATAAAGTAGGTGAATGTTCAGCTTTTGAAGAAACTGCCAGTTTTCAAAACTCATTTACACTCCAGTGTATGCACCAGTTCCCCGCCAACATGTGTTGTTGTCTTTTTCCAGTTTTAGCCAGTCCAGAAGGTGTGTAGAGGTACCTGTTGCAACTAGAATTTGCTTTTCAAGTAAGGATACTTGTAATGGACTGAAAAGTCTCCACTGAATGATTTTTTTCAACCAGAAGCAAGACTGGGGAGAGAATACTTGGGTTGATTTTAATACTGATTTATATTTAGGGGTGGGAAATAGCTCAGTGGTAGAGCACATCCTTAACATGCATCTGGTCCTGGGTTCAATCCCCAGTACCACCATTAAAAAAAAAAAAAAAACACTCTTAATTTATATTTACATTCTTTTCTTAATTCACTTCCTTGTTGATCCTTATGCTGTTTGATACCATTGACTGTCATCTTTTGTCTTTAAATTCCCATCTTCCTAGTCTTTTTCCTATTACGTTCCCTCAGTTACTTTTTCTTCATGCATACCTTTGTTCTGGATCTTTTCTCTGAACAGGTAAATGCTAATGCTTGTGTTTCCCCCAGATTCTGCCCTTGGTCCTCTTCTCTACCCGCTTAAAATGCTCCTAGAGGACAAAAAAGTACTTTGATGCCGTTAACTACTAAGTATCTAGCTTACCTGGGGAGCTGTTGCTTGAGAGTCCCCCACACACCTCAAAATGAAAACCCAACCTCCTTGCCGTATCAACAGGAGAAACTCTTCTAGCTACTGCAGTCCCTTTCTTGCCAGTGGCCTCAGCAGTTGCCAACGATCTAAAACATAAAACAAACAAAAATCAAAACCCAAAAGACCGCCTTTGCTCACTGACTCACCCTCCTCTTCATTGTGCTCCCTAACATCAGCCCGTCAGTTACTTTGAATGCTATCAAGAAGATATCATCACGACAGCTGTATGCCTTCCATCCTTGATTCCTGGTTCAGGTACTTCCTAGGTCTCTCTTCCAGGCTCTTGTTCCTGTCCAGGCTACACTCTCCATCACCAACGGAGATGTGATGAATTAAATGCTAATACATAGGGTGGTCTAGTCACACATGTTTTCAGTCTTTCCTTTATGATACAGTCTGTGAAAGACACTTACCTTCAAGATACAAAATTATGAAATATCTGCCTAGTATGTAGCACACCAAATGATTCTAAAAGTAAGTATTTTGTTAAATAATATGTACAATTGTTTTATAGAGAATCAAAAAGATTTTTTTAAAAATCACCTGTTATTAAGAACTATGACTTTGGCTAAGAAATGACTCACCTGCACTTACGTCTACTCCAGAGTAAAACCACACTGTTGGGAAGGTGCCTGAAGGATTCCCCCCCCCCATCACTGTCAAAAAATTACTCTGATTTTATAAGGTAAATAATTCTTGGAAGTACTAACATATTTCTTGAGTCTGTTGTGGGGGAAATGCCTGGTGTGTGAGACACAGTGGGTTTGCAGTGAGTCTTCATTCTCATCCCACATTCTTCTGACTCACAGCATCCTTTATCATTCTTTCACCTTTGGTGATGGTATGGCCTCTTGTTCCAGTTCCCTTCCCTCCAATTACGCCTCCTTGCCAGTCATATTTACTTTCAAAGACCTACCCATTCTTCCAGGAAACAATAAAATTCCAAATCACTCACAAAATCAGGAATTCACTGTAACAGGAAATGCTATTTCCTTCTACCAAACAACGACAGCGCTAACTACTCTGCCATTTGTTCACAGTCACACAAATGCCTCGGGGCTGGAGATGCCTGAGCCCTCCCGTCTCAGGAAGCTCTTGCTAGTAGCTTCTTCTGGAAGAAGTCACCTCACTCAGAAATAAAAGAGAAGGGGGAAGAAAGTGATTTATGTCAAGACACTAAAAGAAAATGAATCACATACTTTTATAAAGCACATCTCAATGCAAAGCTGACAGAAGTCATCGCAAGACAACAGAAGGAGATAAAACCTAAGTTGGCAGTGTTCACAAAATATATTGAATAGCAAAATCGAAATGAAGACCCCATTGGAAGCAGCAAACTGGAAAGGCAAGACGGCTGGAAACATAGTAAAGAACTAGAAGGATAATATAAAGAAAATAAATCAACAGATGCTTGTGGAATGCCTGTCTGTGCCCAGACTGCTGCGAGTATTTTACATACATTATCCTCCTGGTCACTGCAGCCCTATGAAGTAGGTAGTACTGTTATTAAACACATTTACAAGGAGGGAACAAAAGTCATTAAATAACTGACCAAAGTTAAAAACTAAGCTTCCAAATCAGGCAGCCTGAATTCGGAGCCTGCACTCTTAATCATTATGCTGTTCTCCAGAAAAAAAGTGGTATGTATCGAACAATGACTTACAAATAATGTTAGGTAGAGAGAAGAATGTTAAGTAGGAATCATTCAAGAAAATGCACAGAAATAGAACAAGCAATTCTAAAATTTGTATGGAACCACAAAAGACCCAGAATATCCAGAGCAATCTTGAGGAAAAAAGAACAAAGCTGGAGGCACAGTGCTTCCTGATTTTGAACTATACTGCAAAGCCACAGTAATCAAAACAACATGATGTTGGCATAAAAACGGATAGCTCAGTGGAACAGAAGAGAGAGTCCAGAAATAAACCCACACATATATGGTCAATTAATTTATGACAAAGGAGCCTAGAATATACAATAGAAAAAGTACAGTCTCGTCAATGGGAAATTGGGTAGCCACATGCATGTGCAAACATTAACTTGGATTAAATACTTAAATGTAAGACTTGAAACCATAAAACTTCTAGAAGGAAACACAGACTGTAAAGCTCCTTGACACAGATCTTTGGAGATAATTTTTTGAATCTGACACCAAAAGCAAAAGCAATAAAAGCAAAAATAAACAAGGGGGGGGGCAACAGTTGAACTCAAAATTTCTGCAATATTAACATGATGGAAGAGGCAGCCCCCTGAATGGGAGGAGATGTTTGTAAACCATGTATCTCATAGGGGATAACATTGAAAATATGTGAATAACTCACAAAGCTCAATAGCAAAAAAAAAAAAAAAAAAAAAAAAAAAATCCAATTAAAAAATGGGCAGAGGATCTGAACAGACACTTTTCCAAAGAAGACATACAGATGGCCAGTAGGTGTGTGAAGAGATGCTTAACATCATTAATCATCAGGGAAATGAAAATTAAAACCACAATAAACTATCACCTCACACCTGTTAGAAAGGCTATTATAAGAAAGACTAGAAATAACAAGTGTTGGCCAGGATGTGGAGAAAAAAATCCTGTGTTAGTGGGAATGTAAATTGGTGCAGCCATTATGCTAAAAGTACAAAAGTTCCTCAAAAAAATTAAAAATAGAACTACCATATGATCCAGCAATTCTGCTTCTGGGTATTTATCCAAAGAAAATTAAATGAAAACACTAACTCGAAAAGATACCTGCACCCGCATGTCTTTTTGCAGCATCGTTTGCAATAGCCAAGATGCAGAGACAACCGAAGTATCCATCAGTGAATGAACGGACAAAGAAATTGTGATTCCATGTGTCTGTCTGTCTGTCCATCCATACATCCACCCATCCATCTATATATAAATTATACAGCCATAAAAAAGAATGACATGTCCATTTCTGACAACATGGATGCTCCTAAAAGGTTTCATGCTAAGTAAAATAAGTGAAACATGAAAAGACAAGTGCTATATGATCTCTCTTATGTGTCAAATCTGGAAAAAAACCCAAACCCATAAATATGGAAAATAGATTGGTTATTGTCAGAGGCAGGGGCTAAGAGGTGGGAGAAATGGGTAAACTGCTGGGTCAATTTTTATCTTTTGCTTTCTAAAAATTTTTGATTAAAAACTTTTTTTGATTTATCCCAAAATATTACTTTTATAAAGTGAAATTTTAAAAATAAATATTTTTAGCAACAATCCTAGAAAATGCCATTCAGTATCAGATTGCATAGGACTGTCAGTCTTCTGGAATCTCAAATAGTCATCAGAATGACGCTTTTTTTGTTGTTAAAGATTGAAACAGTATTTCTTTTGTGATGCTGTAAGAATGTGAAACATTCTAGTCACAGGAGGTGTGTAATGAAGGCATATTGATTGCTCTTTATTGAAAAACTTGTATCATTGAGTGAAAAGGAACCTTCAAGAGAGTAGAAATTAGAGGGAAAGGATTTTCAGGACAACCCCTGTATTCTTTTATTTTTAATAAAAATGTTTTCTTGTCGTTTGCTTTTCACTGCCTATGTCATTTATCAAACTTGCTTTCTCCTTGTCTGGTGCCCTGGAATGAGCATTGATGTGGAAATTGAAGGACCTGGAGCCCAAGACAGGCCAGTTCTCTTACCTCCAAGAATTGTAAGTTTTTCCCCAGAAAGTAGTTGAACTAGAGTGCGCAGACAACCTCCTTTAGTAAGAAAATATACAGTTGAATTCAAATAAACTTTTATGCTCTGCCTAAGTTATGCCTTGATTGTTTGAAGAAAACCTTTCTTTTCTATATTTATTTTGCTTAAATTTGTAATCAGAGACAGTTTTTCATTTTGTTTTTTATCTGCTCTCTCCCCTAGTGCAGACTGGCTTTGAGGCGTGGTGCTGAGTCTGGGAGCTTCATTCCTGTTCTTTTTCTAGTATCCTCTCCCTTCTTTCTTTCTCTTTATCCCAAATCCTGCCAGTTTCCCTGCAAAAGTATCTTAAATTAATTATTATTAGTTACATTTTATTTTATTTTATTTAAAATTAAAGTTAGAGCTCCTATTCCTTTGATTCTTCCTATTTTATGATGTTAATTAGAGGAATTAAATACTTTCAAGACAAGGTTTCATGCCAGCTGAAATGGTTTGGAAATCACATTCTCTTATTGGGTTATTATTTTCTTCCCCCAACGTGATTTCTGACTTTCAACCCATTTTATGTGAAACGTTTTAGACAGAACTAATTACTGTCAGTAACAAATTTTTAATCCTTTCTCAGCCACTTACTGGACACTTGAGTAAGGTTTTATACTCTTTAAAACTAAATGCATCAAATCTACCTTTTCTCATTAGGAAAGACTTAAAAAAATAATGATCATAAAGATCTTTTAAAATTAAAAAAAATCTCATTCAAAACAAATTCTTCGTGCATGTGCTTGTTTTGGGTACCTTTTCTCAGATCGTGTAAGAGACTGTTTCCTTTCCTCGGAGCCTCTGTGGTAGCTAAGATGTGTTTCTTCATTCATCAATATTTTTAATCTGACATTTGGAGGCTGAGTAGTTACAGAGAAATACCCATGACCTAGATTTCACATCCCTCCCCTGCCAATTAAGGCAATATATATTTTTTAAAATAGAAAAGGGAAAAAACAGGAAAAAAAAGTTTAGTTCTTGGTAATAAATTTTTACCTGATGGACTTAGAAAGATGGTTTCAATAGATAAAGGTTAGAGAGTGCACATAATTCCTTCTTCTTTTTAAAAATTGTTTGAACTTTACATTCTGGAAAAACATTTCAGGCATTTTTAAATTTATTACTTTTTTTTATGTTTTTACCAAATTTTGGTGGGGGGAGGACTTATAATTTCTGTACACTGGTGAAACATGGAGAGCTACGTGAGGAGGTGTGTCCTCCCTGCAACTTCATTTTTTATGACTTCGCTGTATCAGGATGTCTATGAGCAACATTTCTGTGCAAGTTGATGCGATAGAGTAAATTCTCTATGTTGGCATCCAGACTGCCTCGTTCAGGGGCTGTCTCTATACATTTACAGTGTGAACTTAGACTAGTTACTTACCCTTTCTAAATTTCAGGTTTTTAATCTGAAAAGCTAGAATCATAATATAACTCTTGGATTTGTTATTTACAGGAAGAAATGAGTACACACGCACACGCACATGCACACATACATACATAGTATTATACAGAGCAGAGGTGCATAGTATTAACACAAAGGCTAGAAGATATAATGCTGCTTTAAGATAAAATATTTACCGTTCTGAAAATACAATGGACCCAGAAAAAAAAACAGTCTGCTGGAACATCTTCCTCTTTTTCAAGACAGCCTGGAACTAACTCTCTTTCATGGTGCATTAGCTGTGCATAGCAATTGATCACCCAGCCTTATTCTGAGACCAGGGTGGGCAGAGTGATGTCACTACTCTCCCCCCACAACCCCGTGCCCGGGCCCAAGCCCTGGTCCCTAGAACCTGAGCATGTTACATTGCACGGCAAAAGAGCCTTTACAGATATAATGAAGATTATAGACCTGAAAATGGTTAAATAATCCTGGATTTCTCAGGTGGGTTCAACCTAATCACATGAGCCCTTAAAAGAAAAGTGCTCTCTCAAAAGGAACTCTCCTACAATATTGGTGGGAATTTAATTTGGTGCAGCCACTATGGAGAACAGTGTGGAGGTTCCTTAAAAAACTAAATGTAGAATTACCATATGATCCATCAGTCTCACTCCTGGGCATATATCCAGAGAAAACTCTAATTTGAAAACATACATGCACCTTGATGTTTATAGCAGAACTATTTACAATGGCCAAGACATGAAAACAGCCTAAATGTCCATCAACAGATGACTGGATAAAGAAGCTGTGGTATATTTATACAATGGAATACTACTCAGCCATAAAAAAGGATAAAATAATCCCTTTTTTGCAGCAACATGGATGGACTTAGAGATTATCATATGAAGTAAGTCAGAGGAAGAAAAATACTGTATGTGGAAAATGATACAAATCACTTACTTACAAAACAGAAACACTCACAGACAGAAAACAAACTTATGGTTACCAAAGGGGAAAGGTGGGGGAGGGATAAATTAGGAGTTTGGGATTATCAGATACACACTACTATATATAAAAAAAATAGATAAGCAAGAAGGACCTACTGTATAGCACAGGGAATTATATCCAATAACTTATAATAACCTATAATGGAAAAGAATCTGAAGAATTTTTATATATATGTATAACTGAATCACTGTGCTGTAGACCTGAAACTAACACAACCTTGTAAATCAACAATACTTCAATTAAAAAGAAGAAGAAGAGACCTCAGGAGCTGAAAGGGAGGGATGCAGCTGAAGGGGGAGTCATGGAGATGCTATGAGTGAAAAGAACCCGAGCTACTGCTACTGGCTCTGAGCTTAGGGGCCACAGGTGAGGGCCAGGGAAAGGCCTCTGGAAGCTAACAGCTGGCAGTCAGCAAGGAAGCAGGGACCTCAGTCCTACAACCGCAAGGGCCTGGTTTCTGCCAACACCCGGATTGACGCAGCAGGAGATTCTTCTCCAGGGCCTTCAGACAGGAGCCCAGAGGACCAACCCTTAGACTTTGGGCCTGTGAGACCCAGAGCAGAGACACCAGCCGACCCAGACACCTGACCTGCAGATCTGCGAGAAAACGAATACTGAGAGCGGCCTGATTGTCCCAGGGTTCTCCAGAAGGCACGTCCTGCCCCGGTCTCTGGGGCTCCAAAGCAAATCAAGCAGCTCCCGCAGCCACAGCCGACAGACAGTAAGCCAACAACCTAAACGGAGTGTTTGTGAGGCACACATTTAATAAAATTAAAACCCTTGGAGAAGTGCTGTTCTGCCTGCTGAGTCCACGTGACTAACACAAAAAAACTGGGGATCATCCCAGAGGAATGAAAGTCCTCCTTTCTGCGTGTTAGGAGGACTATTCTAAATAAAGCTGTAGCTTAAACTCGGGAGAGATTTTAAAGCAGTCTCTTCCTGGCTGAATCAATCTTCACAGTATCCCAGCGTTTTTCTAAGTGATGTATTGGACTTCTCGGCAGGGCCAGATGTTGATGTGGACTTTCATTTGCTGGACAGATTATAGAGAACGCTCAATATAAAAGTGTCCACTCTGGATTTCATTAGGGAACAAATGAGCTATGGCCGGTCCTGGGGTTTAAACAGAGACCCGGCTCAAAGCACAGCTGTTTCCTTCTCTTTCCCAGGGCAGAAAAATCCAGCGCTGCTCGAAATTGACCAGGTCCCCTGTCTACCCCCTACTGGTCTCCAGGCTGCCCTTTGATTTCAGCTGGTCCCCAGCTGTCCCCACATCCTGCCTCCTCACTTCTCACCTGCCTCCTTCACAGCCCACCTCGCTCAGGAGGGATTAGGAACAAGACGGACAGCGTGACTCGTGGTCTGTTTTAATCACAGTTAATGTAGCTTTGCTTCCTTCTGGTGAGGACCCCAAAACTCCAGTTGTAGAGGGGATTATATTTGCAAGAACATTTCACCTGATGTGGCAACTTGTTTTCCTGTCCCCCATAGTAAATTCAGTCCACGTTTCACTCTGAGTGTTGTCCCAGGCATTTTTTGATAACTTGTATACAGCAATGAGTCCCTGTGTGGAAAGGACTCTTATATTTTATTCCTACCCCAGTAGTCATCTCACTGCACAAAGTGTACTGTACAAAAAAAGCTCTTCAGTTTTACTGAGTGCAAATTTATTGCCTTTGTAATTTGACATCATTTTTTGCTCAACGTATGATGCATGGTTTCATTTTTGGCAGTCTGAATGTCTACCAGGACACACGTCCAAAAATCCAGTCCTGGTCGTAATCAATAAACAAGAAGTCTTGTGCCAGAGTCATTAGTCTCTGTGTTTCCTTCTCTCTCAACAACATGCTCCCGGAAAAAAAAAAAAATACTGAGTGAAAATCTTTAATGAATGCCAGACCTGTGGGTGTTACTGCCAGTCCATTTACCTCTCTGTTAAAAACTTTGATTTTTAATCAAACCTTTCAAAACCTTTTTCTTGCCTGCATAGATCGATCCTTCCTCCAAGGAGTGGGCCCACTCTTTCCAACGGTTACATTGAAAGTTTCAAATGAGTCGTTCGGATATTGACACGACAGCCCAACAGCTGAACAGAATGTATTTGACTGTAACTGGCTGTGCGGAATCATGACTGTTAGGTTTCTCGAAGTCTTCAAAGAGTTTTACTTGAATTTCTTTCCTTTTTTTAATTGAAGTGTAGTCGGTTTACAAAGGTGCGTTAATTTCTGGTGTACAGCACAGTGATTCAGTTATACATGTATATTCTTTTTCATATTCTTTTTATTATAGGTTATTATAAGATAGTGAATGTGGCTCCCTGTAATGTACAGTAGGACCTTGTTATTTATCTATTTTATACATAGTAGTTTGTATCTGCAAGCCCCAAACTCTCAATTTACCCCCCCCACCCCTTTTCCCCCAGTAACCATGAGTCAGTTTTCTATGTCTATGAGTCTGTCACTGTTTTGTAAAAGAGTTCATTTGTGTTTTCTTTCTTTCTTCCTTTCCTTTCCTTTCCTTTCCTTTCCTTTCCTTTCCTTTCCTTTCCTTTCCTTTCCTTTCCTTTCCTTTTTTTTTAGATTCCAGATATAAGTGATTTTTCAAGAGTCCTCATCCAGGGCTCCAAAGACATTTTGTAGTCCAGGCTGCACTCACAGTCACCGTCTTCTCACCAAATACACCCACACTCACTCACAGCATCTTCTATTGCACCCAAAGCCATCATGTTTTCCTCTGTTAAATACATCTTCCTGCTGGACCAGCACCGTCCAGAGGAGAAGCACACTCCAGATTACTCTCAGAAGTACGTATTTAATGGGCAAAAATAAAGCCCAAGAGGAATAGCAAGTTTGGATCGGCAAAAAAATGGGAAAGATTTGGAATATAAGGTGTTATTGAGAAGACTGTCTTTTCTCAGGGAGACCCAGGTGGTGACAGCCTGTGTGGAATGAAAACAGTAGCCCCAGCGGGGGTTTGGAAGAAGTTTGTTGAGGAAGGATAGTCACAAAAAAACAAAAGACCAGCAAATAAAAGACCTCCCCCCAGCCTCCAAGAATATTCACTTTGCTTTCTTCTTTATTTGCCCAGGACTTTTTCCCATTTACAGTTTAGGCCAGTAGATTCCCTTACATCTTTGTATTGATTTTGGATCTCAAATTACCTGAAAATCATTTCACTTGATTTGAGGAGAGATAAGGAAGTTATAATCATGTCCTAAGACCCTTTATATGCTGGATATTGAGAACTCTGTATTTCTCCGGAAGATCTGTCTACAGTTGGAACATCACTTAAGCAAAACGGACCCAGTACACCATGTTATTCCTGTGTAGTCTCTTCTTATATGGGGTATCTTGAAAGCCTGAGCTCATGTAAGGACCATTAAAAAAATGTCACTGCTCTTTATTATGGAAAATGTAACTTTATTATGCAAAATATGTTTTATGGTGGTGAGTTCAAATGTCTCCATCTAAGGTCTAAGCTTATACTGTTTGAAAGAGGAGGGTGTACTTTTGTTAATATTCATAATTCTTTGCTCTCTTGAGTTAGGGGCTTTATTGGTTTTAGTCCTATAAAACAGGCATTTTATATGATTTGAAATGTTCTGAATTCTTCAATTCAGTTTAAAATATTAATTTGGCTGTCACTAAAAATATGTCTTTTGGTTGGGTCATTTTATATCTTTATGAAGTTAATGAAAGTTGCATAATGGATTTATCCATGTGAAATTTCTGTTTTTCAAGATTGAATTTTTAGGGGAAAAGGAAGACATATGGTCACTAGGAGCTAATTTAGTGAAATAGAGGAGGGTTTATATTTCCTAATCCAAGTGAAAAGATAGGGTATTCACTTATTAGCTGTAAGATAGGGTATTCACTTATTAGCTGTACAGACACACACACACACACACACACACACACACACACCCTTGCACAACGTAGCCAAGGACATAGAGTTATCTAATTCTTTTTTGTTCTCATTAATTATGTGTTTCTTTTCCATTCATCAAATTTATTTGTCATCCTCTTTCCCTCCTTAAAAATGCATACATATATATATATATATTTTTTTTTTTTTCCTCTACTGAGACAGTCACTAAGGAATGCATACAAGCAGGAGATATTAAATGGATGCGTTGTTTCCGGAGCCATTTGAGCCAGGTGAAGGATTTATGGGCAGCTCAAAATTCCTCCTCAACTTGGCATTATTTCTCAAAGGGAGGAGTTAACTGACACTGAATGGAAGTGCTAAACAGCATATGATGTCATCCACTCTTGCATATGTAGCCAAAGGGGGAGATTGCTTTGGCTCACCCCTTCCTTTGTGTGTAAAGGATAAATGTCTTCTGGAATATTCCTGGGCTCTCTTGATGCAGACTGTGGAGAAGGGGGAGGCTGTAGTGGGCGTGAGTAAGGAGGAGGTGAGCGCAGGGTTTGGAGAGGGCTCTGGGGGAGCTGGAGGGTGAGGTGGTGGAGAGCGGGGGATGGGGGTCAGGGAGCAAAACTGAGCAAAGCCCTTCAAGATGGCTGAGAGGCAGAGGTGAGAGGAAGGCGGCCCTAAGGCGTTGCCGCAGATCGTACTTTGGATCTCTTTTTACGTTCTTCACGAAGCTCAAGGAGTGATTTGATTTTTAAAATTACTTTTGGTTGGCGGACTCCTTCATTGACATTGACCCTATGTGACAAAAGCCCTGGCTTATATTTGGATATGTTACTTTTATGTGCATTTTTCGGGGTTTTATTCTTGTGATTTTTATTCTTCCTTCTTGTGGAAAACAAATGGGAGATCATTTTACAACTTTTAAAAAGATGACATTTTAAAGTTTATGAAATGGATGTGTGTCATCTTTTCTATTACTCCAGTTTTGAAAAAAGATGGGTTCTCCCTTCTTTCAGCTGGGAGTCTCTGTTCCCTCAGCCCCCGATCACCCGGGGCTTTCCTTTGCCCAGCGCGTGCCAGCCGTTAGCACGGCCCTGGGCGAGCAGGGTGCTGCAGAAGGAGGCGGCTTTCCCGAGGAGGCCGGCGCTGCGGGGACACAGTCTGGGAGACTAACTGGAAAGCTGGCAGCTGGCCAGTCCACCTGCTCGCGGGGTCAGCCTGCTTCTCTCTTCCTTCTTTCCTTACTGAGACCACCCGCCTCTGATGCCCGCATCATCCATCCCGTCAAGGCCTCGTCTGTAGTCCTTCCTCCCCACTCACGGCTTCTAGAACCACCTCACCCCCCACCATTTATGCTCTTGGCAGCCGAATGTCTGTTCCCAGTACTCTCCTGAAACGGCTTTGAGTGTCCCAGACACTTCCTTTAGTTCTCACCGCCTTTTAGTTCTGCAGGTTCAACACTTCTGAACAGCGTCCTTCTCCCTAAACTTCACTTTTTCCATCACTATTTCCACTTCCTCCTCCCTTACTCAGAAGGTGGTTGTTTTCTAAGATGTTGTCCTTGGTCTCTGCTGTTTCCCCTCCCTGCCGACCACACACGCATGGAGACACGCACACACACACACACACACTTACTGGCCGTCTCTCCCTCTGGGAGCCCATGGGTGTGACTACCACATTTATACTTCTGGTTTCAAAGTAATTAATATCTTGAATCACTTGTTCATATATTCATTCATTTGAGTGGCCTGTTGAAAGCCTTCTGTGTACCTGTGTTACTGAGTCCAAGCACATACTGCTTGCTGCAGGACAGGCCAGTAAATTGAGAGATGAGTTGCTGGAGGAGGGAATAACAACTTTATTTGGAAAGCCAGAGCAGATCAAGAAGATGGTAGACCAGTGTCCCAGAGAAGCCTCTTGCCTGGGTTAGAATTCAGGCTTCTTTTATACTAACAGGGGAGGGAGTAAAGTCAAACAGTTCCTGTTTCCCATCAACCTCCAGAGGGGAGGTGCTACTTTCTGCCTTCCTGGTCATTCACAGGTGGGTCTGGTCAGGTTGTTTCCCAGGAGCTAAACAAAGGCATTTTAGTTTAACACTCATTACCTGGGAGGTGGGGTTCCCAGAGACGGGCCATATGTATCATTTAAGCTTATGGGCACCATCCCCTAAGGGATGAACTTGTAGCAAAAGCAACAGAATATAAAAGTTAAAGAAACAGATCAACGTGGAGTCAGACTTCTGCTTCCCTGTTCCATCAGGCTTTGAGGTGGACGCTGGAGACAGGACAGAGAGGAAGGGTCTATCAACTTTGTAAACCAGCGATTAAAGTAGCATAATAAAATTCAGATTAGGAATTTTCTATGTCCACTACCAACTTTACTTCTTTTATTTTAATCTACCCACATTTCCTTCCTTACTACCATTTTATGAGATAATGGTCTTTGCTTCTCAATACATTTCTTGCAGTTTTAAGGCCATGGTTAATTTCAAGGGGGCACAGCAGACATTGTAATTCATCATAGCAGTGAATATTTAGATCCTGTTTTTAAGTTTAATTTACATTCTTCTGTTTTCCTATCAATCACAAGGAAGAAGTCACTTATTTTATTATTGTTTAAATAATATACATCATAAGCTTAGACTCCTGAAAATATTAACTCTCTAGGTAGATTCCAGGTACCTAAGCAATGACTCAGAATCATGACCATGTGTGGCCAGTGGCTTATCAGTTTTATCAGTAAATGTCCTGTCATTACATCCATCAGCCACACTGTGCTTTCTTCTGTCAAGATTCTCACTCTCAGCCTCATGTGAGTCACTTTATGGTTATAAAATTAGTAAATGGTTAATCATATCCTGTTGGCATAAAATTCTTTATTCAGTGGAGGAATTCAAAAGCTTAATGGGGTCGAGTCTCTCAACCATATTATCTGAATTTGCAGTCGGGCAGCCCAGTTTTGAAAAGATTCCTGACTTGCCACAATGAGCTATTTAAAACAAAACGTTTCTGCACTCTTCCTCAAACAGGCTAATGCAGGAAGTTAGAGATAATCCACTCCAGTGTGTCAGGGGCATGCCATTCAGACCAATGGTTGGTCAGTGAAGACTGATTCTTAATATATGATGATGATGGTGATAATTTCTTTCATGCACAAAAAGAAAGGTGTTTACTTCCCTCCTCAGTTATCTGGGTTTTCTTGGAGACACAAATGATACCATCTGAGGCAAAATTAACACTTAATAGAATATTACAACTGTTTGACTCCGACAAATGTAAAAATTTTTGAAATTATATATTACTGCAGATGTCAAGGAAAATGTTCAGTTATCGCAGACATCCTAATATGCAGAGTTCGATTTTGTATCACTTTTATGACTTGAAATAAACACAATTTTTTGAACTCTGTGGATATTGTTGAACCATCTCTAAGGTGAAATATAATTTATCTTCAATCCAAAAACATGGAAAATTTCTAAAAACAATAGAGAGCTTTCCCACCCATCATGAAATGTCACACCATCATTTTCCCCACTAGATCACAGAATGCATTCTCTCTGGAGAAAAGAATGATGATTCGTCACGGGGGCACCTGCATCGCGGTTGATGGTTGTGAAACTGTGAGCTTTAGGGGCTGTTTAGGAGACGTGGCTTCCCAAGAGTCTATGTGTTATTTTTATTTTATTTTTTAATCAAAGACCACATCAGAATTTCAAAGAAAATATAGAACACCTGTTCAAGCCTGCCTCACCATGACTTGAGGTCTGGACGAACAGTATTAGCAAGTCCATTGGGCACTTAGAGTTACAGCCCCTCCCTCCAACTCTGTTTTTACCTTCATATTTGATTGTTTTTCTTCAACTTGCTCCTCAGTTTCTTAGAGTGTGGAAAAAAGGGCTTCCCTCCCCCTTTCTAATGAGTTCCTCCTCTGAAAACTCAACAATGTTGGCTTTTATTTTTTAGACGATGGTTTCCCATTAAAGTTCATTTGAAGAAATCATTCAGCCTCTTAATGTTCAAAAGCCATGTCATGCTGATGTTCAGGAGGGAGAAGAAGCATTGCATTTCAGGGTTTAAAGGACCTTCAAGACCCCAGAACTCCAATCATTGCAATACCCTTAAAACAGATGAGGAAACTGGGGCTAGATGCGTTAGTGACATCAGCAGAGTTAATGAGCATTGGAACAGCTGAGTTGACAACTAATTCAGTCCTTATCTCATGCTACAGTTTGCTTCTCACCATCATTCCTCTGTGATATTCTATACCATTCACCACAGTGCTGTCACTCTTTCATTACTTAGTTTTGGAGACGATGGATATGAGGAAACATTCAGCAATATCTTTCCCTTTCTCCAAGATACTATCAGTAACCTATCTGATTGGCATTCATCCAGTCAGCAACCATAGAACGAACATTTTCTATGTCCTGGGCATTTTGGTAGATTCCTGGGGATTACAGTGTCACGACCGTATTCATTGCCTTTTGGAATCACGTCTATGCAGACTGAAACGTCATTCAAGGTTTGCTAGGACGATTCCTTCCTGCCCTATGTTGGTCTGTATTTGGTGCTTCTTTCTCTGTGAAGACTGTTCAGCTCAAGAACGGAGGGAATGGGCTGTTGCTCTGCATGGGGAATCAGGGCAGGTAGAGACGGGAGGAGAAGTACTGAATTTTCTCTTTCAACATTAGCAAGTTTTGAGATACTCGGAACACGCTTCTCTATGCTGATTACAACCTGCTCCTCTGTCTCTAAGGATGGAAGGACTGTGTCTGGGAAGAAGCTGCTACCTCTGAGTCGATGAGCTGATAAGACCTATAAACCTCAGGTCATAAAGCATCGTTATAGGCTTAAATGATGAGATTTGGAATAATTAAGTAGTCTGGTCTCTGTGTGGAAAATATTCGCTACGATGATCACTGTTGTCATATCTGTCTAATTGCTTCTCAGATAGATAAGAGGTGGGTCGGAGAACAATGATGGCGGAAAGGAGTGCTGAGGGGAGGAACTTTGGGGATGTTGGTGGAGGGTTACACTTGTCAATACATTCTGAGGAGAGATGGGGACCCTTGCCATTGATGCAGCAAAGAATGTTCATTTGATGGTTGTTGGATGAACAATCATCAATAAGGCTGTTGATAGTATCTTGGAGAAAGGGGAAAACACTACTGGATGTTTTCGCATATCCATAGTCTCAGAAAATAAAGAAGTAAGTAGTAAAAGAGTGACAGTGCTGTGAAGAATATCCCTGAGGGATGACGGGGAGGCACACTTGTAGATTGAAATAAGGACTAAACTGGTTGTCAGCTGTCCCAGTTCTGATTTAGCACAGTCTTTGAGCTCAGCTGAGCATTGACTCCGTACTGAGACCCTCTCCTGAAAACGCATCCCGCATCCAGAGAACCCCGGGCTCAGCCCACGGGTGCCACACTTAGCTCCCTGCGGGAAAGCTGAGGGAGGCCCCTCCCAGGAAGTAGCCTTTGACCAGGATCTTGAAGAACGAGGATGAGTGTTGGAGACCATCTCAAGGGCTTGTGTCTTATTTGACTCTATTCATTTTTACTGGACTGTGAAGTGGGGGTGGTGGGAACCAGAGGGGAGCACTTTGAGGAGAAGGAGATGGAGGCAGGCCCCCAGGTGACTCCTGGGAGGAGTCATGTCCTGCACGCTCTCAGGGTGCGTCATCCACGGGCCTCCACGGCCCTGAGCAGCTCCGGCACCACGTGCTGAGGTGTCTCCTGCACTAGGTGGGGGAATGACCCCTTCCTATCTTTCAGTGCATGCCCAGGGCTTTAGCAGGAGACCTGGCACATAGTAGGTACTCACTAAATGTGCGCACAGTAGGTACTCAGGGATGAAATAAAAACCCTTGCTCTTTTTTCTTGGCAGACCGAGTTAGATACATTTCCAAAAATAAACAAACTCCCATGAATTCAGACTTCCTGTGTATGAGACCATTTACCTCTTTCTCTCATCCTTTACTGACTTGCAGTTTCCCAGGTTTTTGCCTCGTACAAAAACTTTAAATATGATATACTTAATTTTGTTTGAATGTGAGCTTTGCACAGTGCTACCCTGGAGGCATTTTGGATCATATTACTATTGGGTAATCCCAGACCACATTGTGTTAGAGGGATTTTCAGCATCCGTCCTTGGGACAGGAAGGTCTGAGGGTAAGGGGTTGAAGCTGGTTCACTGGGGCAGATTGTTTGGGTTTAGAAATGACCTTGTTGCCACAGCAGCTGCCCCTCACAGGTCTGGGCTTCTCAGCGAATGTGATTTAAGACCTCGTTGCCCTGTTACTGCCCCCCCGACCTGCTGGACATCACTCAGCTCTGTGTTCGCTGCCCGATGTGGATTTCCCCCACCCCTCTCCCCCTCTGTCTGCTGTTGACTCTGACTAACCCTGTCTTCACTTTATCAAACGCTTCTTATTGCCTCCTCATCTTTGATTTTTAAATAATAATCACGAGATGTCTGTTGGGGAGACCAAAACTGAGTTTTACCAGCTAAGCTTAGCCTGATTTTTCAAAAATCTGTCTCAGGTTTGTACATATTTTATTAAACTCCCGAAACCAGTCATATTTACATTATTTACAATTTTCATGAAACCTCTGATCCTGGTTAGGGTTTTTCCTCCCCTAGATACATTCAGTTTCACCCTAGTTTTTTTGCTCTGCTTGTCCTGTTTGATGTTGTCTGCAGGAATCCCCTGGGCTTGGGGGCTGCCAGAGTTGGTTCACTGCCAAGCGTAAACTGCCTGCTTCCTGGGAAGCCAGTGGAAATGTGGCCTTTGAGCTGAAATGAGAAACAGGATAACATCCCTCCCTCACAGCTTCACTGTCATGTAACTGCCCCCAAACACGACTTAGCACATCTGAGCATTTCCACTTCAAGGCAGAGGCGACGTCTGTGGACACTTGCCTGCTGAGTCAGCGAGATGTCCCTGTGAACAGCGAAGCTCTTACCTAGAAAATGTGATGCAATAATAATGAGCCACCTTCTGCAAGGAAAGCCTGGAATGTGGTTCCGATACAGTTTTGTTGCAGCTCTAAGCTTATTTTCTCATTTGCAGCGGCACAGAAAGAGAGATTGTTGAATGCAGAGGTGACAGAGAGAGTCAGGATTACAAGGAATAAAAACTGCAGCTGGAGCTTCAAAGCCTCCGGATTTCCCTGCCCCGGGCTCTGGGTTCGCAGGCTGCTCTTTTCTCGGGCAGCAGGCTGGGTCCTCAGCTTGGCAACCTGCCCGTCAGGTGCCCCGACTCGGGGATCTCACTGAGGGCGGGCCGGGGAGTAGGCTGTGAAGCGCTCTTTTCTACACTGGCTGTTCGTCTCAGTTGGGATTCACGTTCTTTGAAATGCCCACCTGCGCACCAAACATGCCGAGACCTAATTCTTCATCCGGCTGCTGTGGGAGAACATGAACATCGGAGTCAATAAAATCAACTGAACAGCCACCTAGGAACCATCCGTGTACCTGAAAATATAGACACGACCTTTTAAAATTAATTAATTAATTAATTCATGTATTTAGTAATTTGTTCATTTAATTTTATTTTATTGAAGTATAGCTGATTCACAATATGCTATGAGTTTCAGGGATACAGCATAGCGATTCAGTATTTTTGCAGATTGTACTTCATGCCAAGTTATTACGAGATAATGGCTGTTAATTCCCTGTGCTGAACAATATATCCTTGTTGCTTATCTGTTCCATACAGAGTGGTTTGTATCTGTCAATCCCCTCATTTTCCCCTTCTGCCTTCCTCCTCCCCTTTGTTAGCCACTAGTTTATTTTCTGTATCTATGAGTCTGTTTCTGTTTTGCTTATATACTTATTTGTATTATTTTTAGATTCCACATATAAGTGATGCCATACAAGTCATACAGTATTTGTCTTTGACTGTCATTTCACTAAGCATAATGTTCTTCTAGGTCCATCCATGTGGCTGCAAATGGCAGCATTTCATTCCTTTTCATGGCTGAGTAATATTCCATTGCAGGTATATACCACGTCTTCTTTATCCTTTCTGTTCATGGGCACTTGGGTTGCTTCCATATCTTGGCTTTTGTAAATAGTGCTGCTATGAACATTGGGGTACATGTATCTTCTTGAGTTACTGTTTTGTTTTTTCTGAATATATTTACTGATTTTAAATCATCCTTGAAAAGCCTTCAATAGAGGAGAGCAAACATTGAACAATCTAATAGCCAACAGATATGGCTCATACTCAGGTAAACATTTTGAGAACAGCAAGGATTTTTTGTGTCTATGAATCAATAGTCTATGAATCAATAAATTGTCAAATGTTTCCAGAATGCTTCACATGTTCTTCTCACTGTGATACCATGGAAATGTCAGAAAAAGTAGACATTGCAAAAGGGACACTTTTCAGTGTAGATGTAGGTGGCTCTGGCAAGGCCTACTTACCGGAAACGATTTGGTTTCCGAAAAGGAACTGCCCAGGAGGAAAATGCTGACGTGGTTAATGAACTGCTTTTAGTGTGACTCAGGGTCTAAGTGTTTTGGGGGAGAACTGGTTTTGGCAGAGCATGACGTTGAGGCTGGAAGCCACTTGATGATAATGAACTTGAAAGTTATATTTGCTTTCCTCTACTGGTGACTTGTCAAGGGTGGTAAGAAAAAAAAGTCTTATCTGTATTTTCGGTGGCAGGTGTGGTTCCCTCAGGAGTGTTGGTTAGTGTCCCTTGACTCATTGATTTATCCTGAGAACAGCCCTCTGAAGAGTTAGGCAGTTGGACACACATTGTCTGTGTGATCTTTCTCCAATAACATGAGCTCCAATTCAGATAAACATCAGCTTTCAAAAACCACACTTCACAGCCTACTCTCGATTTCTCCCGATCAAATAATTTTAGCAGAGGAACCTACACTGTACAGCTTCTTTCATAATCACAAAGCATGCTGCCTGGTTTTCAGTGTCATTTGGGAAACCCAGAGTGCCAAGGTCATTACAATCCAGGAGTCTTTGAAGCCTTAGTCACATTTTTTATTCCACGTGGTACTTGCTGTTTGTGTCATGTCCACGGCTCCAAGTGGGAAGGTGCACTCTGGCTGAATGTGAGTTCTAAGCCAGCAAGGGCACCTTGAATCAGGACACGAGGAGCCACTGGGCTGCGAGGGCTGGTCCAACAGCAATGCCAAGTGGAAGCCGTCACGGCTGCAGTGCTAGTGGGCTGGCCTGACTCCAGGTCTCTCTCTCTCTGTCCAGTGTTTGTTTGCAAGTGGTGCTGACTCCGTCTGAACTTAGTAGGTCTCTGCAGGACTTGTGTTTGATGGGAGACATCAAGAAGGAGCTACTGGACTTGTTCATCTGGGTCTTCAGATAGAAAGTAAGTAACTGAGAGGAGGAAAAACACAGGGCGCTGTAACCACAGAAGTTCGTGCAGCTACTGAAGAGGGTCATGACTGCTACATAGGATGGTGCAGCCTGGGCCTCACAATGAGATTTCTAACACTAGATGAGGAAGCTGAAGTTCAAGGATGGTGATGTCGTTTGCTTACTTTCACATGACCAGATGGTCATTGAGCCAAGGGTAAGGACAGAATCAGAACTCCTTCTTGGATTTCCCTGTCCTGGGCACTTTCTGTTGCTATGGGAGGGCTTTATTGTGGTGGTCCAGTCAGTGATCTCATTCATCAGAATGAGGGCTTTGAGTAGGTAGGACTCTGTGTGTGTGTACATATATATGAAATCATTTCCATCAAAAATATAAAAAATAAAGTCCAGAAGAGTAGGAATGAATATGGCATGTTTATTGGGCTCTTTGGGCCTGGTCCCAACTCTTCATTAATTTTCCGGGTCAACTTTAGATAAGTAATGTGAATTCTCAGGTCTTAATATATAATTAACTGACGAATACAGTTATAGTACTTCTGTGTCCCTCCCTGCTAAATCACAGAATCCCCAAATTTCTGTAATTTTAAGAGCTCCATCCCTACCTTATTACTGGTGGAGAAACAACTAAATCTGTTGAACTGTGTCCCTCCCTGCTAAGTTGCAGGACCCCTAAATTTCTGTAATTTCTAGGACTCCATTCCCACCTTATTACTGGGGGAGAAACTTAATTAAATCTGTTGAGCTAATAGACGGAAGGAAGGCTTGGAAATTCAGAGACTTGTGTTGCGAGCACAGTAATGATACAATGAAAGCAGCATTTTTAACTCAAAGATTAATCTGGTAAGAATGTGCTTCGATAAATGGCTACATCTGAATCATCCCATATTGCATAAAGCAAAAGCTATTTTGGGAGGTGAACTTTAAAGTCAATTATATGGATTGGAAATACGGAGCTTCAAAAATTTATGTGGGTTTCTACAAAACTTCTACAAAAACCCAGAATTTGGGCTGGTGAGATTAATTACAAGGAAAGCCCTTATTACCTTAACAGATAGGATGAAGGCAAGGAGGAAGTGTAGGATGAGAAATACTCAGGGCTGAAAGGCAGAGACATTGAAATGGTATTAAAGGGCAAAGAAAGAAATCTCAGGGAGTGGCAGGAGCCAGTGAGTGACCTTGAAGGACAGGGTTAAGCAAAGAGGAAAAATATGTTAATAGAATCTTGGAGACGTTGGGCACCCAGTGGAATTGGCCAGAGTATCGTAAAGAAGGTGGATTTCAACCCAGAGGCCAATACTAGTCCCAGGGAAGATGGAGTGAGTTTAATTTCAGGTCCTTACTTCGTGTGGATTCTACCAGACAGGCTAGCATCTTAGTCCTAAGAACCTGTAGCTTTAAAAATGAAGTGTGGCGCTGTTATGATGCTAACACCCAACTCCCCCACCACACACACACACAGCTACACACACAGCTACACACACAGCTATACACACAAAGAACGGAAGTAGTGTTTCTAAAGAACATTAACAATTTTATCTTCACCGTGGTTGTAAGATGGTGACAGGACCTGGGAAACAAGACAGATCAGACAAGAGACTCACTCCTAGCGTAAAATGACCACTGTCCTTATTCTCCGTGATCCTCTATCTCCTGTGTCTCTTCTCTTCCTTTTGAAAAGGAAATCGGGGCTGCTGACTGTCCTCCTCCTCTTCACTTTTCCTGGTGGTCAGTTCTGCGAGTCCTTGTCATAGAGGACTGATCAGGACGAGGGGGACAATGGTCTGGAAAGTCTTCCCGATTCCCAATTGATGAGTCACAAACTCTCAAGGGTTCCCCTTAATCAGAGATAGTGACACTCTCCATCTCAATGTCTGCTTTGTAAAAAAAAGTGGATAAAATAGTGATTTGGAGTTTTACTTCTTTATTTACTTCGTTGTTGTTGTTGAAAGTGAGTGATTTGAGAACCCCTGTCCCCTGGCTGGCGGATGGTGGCAAACAAATGACTGTAATAACAAGTCAAGCACATGGCTGAAGGCTGATAGTCTTCATTCTGCATAAGCTATGGTTCAACAACATTGATGGGCAAATACAGTAAGCACTGGAGTGTACAAAAAAGATACTAACTCTGCAAGTTTGCCTCAGGATGGCTTGCTCGGCAGGTCAATAATTTGCATTCATCTAATCCAGATTCTTATATAACATCTCAGGATGTCTCCAGGCTCTTCAGAAACAAATGTTGAAAAGGGAAAATGTTGTGGTGATTATATACAAATTGTCTTTTCATTTGTGGAGAATAAAGACTTTCCATGTCCTCAGTGTATTATTTTTAGAAAAGAGCTTGCAAAGAGCAGCCTGCAAACGCCCAAACCCTAATTTAGAAACAGCACATAAAAACTATAAAAATATACTCATTTTTTTCAGGAAAAGGATTACAAGCATCAGTTTGTGAAAACACATTTGATGTTATAATTATAGTTAAATTTCAGTCTACTGTTTAAAATGCACGCATATGCATGCATTCCATACCCAAACCAAAAATAATATAATATGCAGTTTTGTATTTACTTTTTGAGAAAAACACATTACTTTTCAACATAATTATTTAACAGTTAAGTGGAAGGATCTGTACCATTGTTAGACAGAAAAAGAGGAAATTTGTCTTTAAATGTTATGAATATTATTATTCATATTAGTACTTAAGTAAGTGTAATGTAATATTGAATAACTTACTGACCAATTTTTGTGTTAATACTATATATTTTCCACACACTACAGCAAAGCTGTGAAGTTATGTTTTAAAAACTACCAAAGGTGTTTAAAAATCACTCTGCTGAAGGCTCAAGAATAAACCTTTAACAGATCAACATAAATCTGTTGAATTCAGGTCAGTATAACTCTTAGGACATGCTAAAATAAATAAAGATACAAAGACAGAGATGCAATTAGTGTTTGCCATGTACCTATTCTTTGGTCAACAGAGTAAAAAGCTAGACAAATTGAATTCAGGCTGTGATAACAGAAACCTCCTGGGCAACCAGAAGTGACTTATTTATAAGCTACAGAGAGAGATTAGTCTAAATGTATTGCCCTTCTTACTTTGGGAGGGAACTGGCTCCGGGAAACAGCCTAAGTGACCTGTAGAGATCTTTCCTGCACGTATGTGCACTGCTGCTAGAATTCTTCTAACGAATTCTAACCAGTGTTGACTGAGCTTTCACTAAACGCCGAGCGCTGGGCTAGCATAGTTTGCAGCATCTCCACTTAGAGATGAGGAAACCGAACAACACACTCCCTGCTTTCTCAAAACATGTAGCCTGGTGGGCGAGCCAGAAAATGAATAACAATGAATAACAATTAATCACTTCACTACCTGTGAAGCAGCAGGTGATGAAAAGTCTCTCCGGAGCATATTACAGAGTCAGATAAAGATTCTGTCGACACACCTCAAGCCTGCGAAGGAGGACGCCAGGCCTAAGCGGTGCGTTTATGGATGACGGTTGGCACAACAGGGTATTTCGAATGAACAACTCTAAGAATTGTATTCTGTCACACTGAAGCCATTTATGTTTTAATGCAGTGAAAATTCGTCGCCCAACAAAATACGAGCATTGATCCAGAGTGTCAATGCCCTTAGGCAGTACAAACCAGAACCCCATTTTCTTTCACGCAGACGCAACTCGCAAGCAGAAGGAAGCGCACCTAGTAAAGGAGTCCGCGCAAAGTGGTTTCAGCGGTTTTGTTTTGGTCACATGTCATCTAAAGATGCTGTGGATATAAAAATGTGGTAAGACCTTACAGCGCCCAACACCATGTCGGTACACAGTAGGCGGTCAACTAGTGCATCCGCTCTCACCTGGGTTAGTCTGTGCAGGAGGCAGCTGTTGATTTTTAAACAACAGAAACCTATTTCCTCTCAGTCTGAGACCAAGGTGTCGGCAGGGCTGGCTTCTCCTGAGGCCTCGCTCCCTGGCTTCTGGGAGACCACAGATGGCATTCTCACGGTGGCTTGCCCTCTGTGTGTGTGCACATTCGTGCCATCTCTTCCTTTTCTTGTAAGGACGCTAATCCTATTGGGTCAAGCCCCACCCTTGTGACCATTTACCCTAATTACCTCCGCAAAGGCCCTGCCTCCCAATACAGTCACACCTGGGGTTAGAGTTTCGCCGTGTGGATTTTAGGGGACGTAATTTAGTTCATAACACCACCCTCAGCTCTTTGCTGCCCACAGTCAGCTTCCCCTGGGTGATTCGGGAACTTCCTTTAGAGGCTGAGTTTCCAGCAGGGACCTGTTTATTCGTGCAGTCATTGTTCCCTCCGTTCAGTGGTGGGGCCTGGTCTCCTGGGCTGGACCGGGAGGAGCACAGCTGTGCAGATCCCGCCTCGCGTCGGAGGCCCCCCGGGCAGAGGGAGGAGTCCCCCGGGCAGAGGGGGGAGCTCACCCTGGCCACCCGGTCAGCCTGGAGCATCAGCAAAAGCTGGGGGAGCCCAGGCCAACGCTGTGCCCTGGGAGGGGAGGGAGCCAGGCCGCTGCTGGGGGTGCCAGAGGCTGTGGGCACAGCCCGAGTTCCTCCTTCTAAGGCCCATGGGGGTGGTGTGCCCCCAGCCCTGGTGAGAGTGATGGAGACAGGGGGCCCTGGGGAGGTTGTGGGGGTCACCATCGTAGCCCCTTTCAGCCATTTGGAGGAGCTGTCCGTCCTGATGGGGGGGAATTCTTTGGAAACTTTGTCTTTTTATAAATGGTTTTGACTAATAGAAAAACAAGGGATTTGATGTAGAGAGTGAAGCGGAGGAAACTGTCACATGAAGGGAAAGGAAAACGGGTGATAGGATCTGTTCGAGTTACTACTGAACAGGTGGTTCGTGGTACCTTCTGCCTCCCTGGGTGCTGAAGAGCATCGTTCAGCTGCATCCGCCCGAAGTGCGGTGGTGCTTCCGGAGGGAAACAGAGTGGGAGATGCTGGCTCGCGTTGTCCCTTGTCGTGTGCCCCCGACTCATCCCAGAGAATGCTGTGCCCCAGCTCCGCTGCAGCCCTGGGCTAAGCACGTGTCTGCGTTAGTAGTTCAGACAGAAAATTTTACAGAGAAGTAGCTCTTAAGATATCACCACGTAACTCCCCACAGAGAAAGCCGAAGAAGCCGCCCTGGGAAAGCGTCATGTTACAAAACGAGCAAGGTGCGTTTGCCTCTGGGGGCGCCCACCCATCACGCAGTCCCTGAGGTCGGCCCCGGGCCCCAGCAGGGGTTTCTGGAGCATCCGACGGCCCCCTGTAGAGGGGCCGAGGCCAAGGCCAGGTCCGCACAGGCCCCAGGCTTGCGAAGAGGGTCATGATATGGAGGCATCAGATTCTGACACAATACACTTTTATAACATGAGGTATCACCCTTTCCGAAACCGGATACAGTATAATTCAGAAATGTCAATACCCACATTGTTTCGTCCCTTTAATAGCTAAAGACATGAAAACCATAGTTAGCAAGTAACCAATTTAGAGATTTTTAACAACTGAAAAGAGAACAGCCATTTTCATCACCAGACAAAGATCTACAGTGGTTACTGATTTCCGAGATAAGAAAGCGCTCTCAAATACGAAAACGGGGTAGTTTGGGATTCCTTCTTTTCAATGCCTCAGCCTTATTTTCGTAGTTCCCATTAGGAGCATACACCTGTTCCTTTTGTATTCTCTAAAAGTCACGGAGCTGTGGATTGAGCAAAGTAAGTGCTCATTGTCCCCATTTCCGCCACTCGGTGCTGTCTGAGAAGGAATAATTGATGTCATTATATTTTAGGAAAAAAATCAACAGTTGTACCTGTTCAGTTTTTGATGATAATGAACATAGAAGCTATTTAATAATCAATAAGAAAGAAAATTCCTCTGTGAAAAATTAGCTTTGCTTTAAGCTTGACTGATGAATAAAAACCCTGCCACATTATAACATTTCTCTGTATCGCACAAAATGCTATTTTGTTTCTCCAGTTGATTGAAGTTAAGCTCTGTTTTAAGAGCTACAGAAACAGAAAACAGCGCTCCTGCCTTTTATTGTGGTAGCACCTGAAACTTCAGAGTATGTTTCCGATTATTAACTTATGCTCTCATCTTTGTCTATCAGGAGGTTCAAAAATAACATAATTGTATAGCCTGTAGGTCCAAAGGAGGGTTTCTGAGCCTCGGTGCTATTGACATTTTGACCTGGATGATTCTTTGTTGTGGGGCTTTGCTGTGCGTTGAAGGATGTTTCGGTGTCTTTGGTCTCCACCCACTAGATCTCAGTAGTACCCACCTCCCAGATGTGACAACCAAAAGCATCTCCAGACATTTGCCATATGTCCCCCAGGAAGCAGTTGCAAAATCACCCTTGGTTGAGGACCCCAGCTCTGAATGAGAAAAAAAAACTACATTCAAATAATTAGGACCCTCCCACCATTTTTTCTAAACATTCGAAACTCAACGCTGTAACCTAAACAAAAATTTCATTTCATTTGGCCAAATGCACCTCAGTGTATGGAGTCATTTGCCTTGAGATTTAATGATATCTGTTCAGGGCCCCTTTTCCAAGCCCAGAACTTTCTCTCTCTCTGCCTCAGAGAACTGTCAGTACAAAATTCTATGGAAGGAGTCACAACTTGTTCCAGACCTTATTAATCCCTGAGCTGTTTAAATTTGAAAGCTGCTTTCTGACATAAAAATCCTTGTAAGTCTGTGCTCCCTGAATTTCGTCTGGCACTTCAGGGTGACATTTAGATATTTGATTTTAAGGAACTCCCACGTTCTCACTTAATCTTGTTATTTGTTCTTAGGTAGGATCCCCTCCCACCCACCCCCTAGTCTTACGTGGGATGTTATTTCCTCCAAATTATTGTGTCATTGTTCTGCTGAAAGCATCACCCAAAAGGGAGTTTCCTATTGAACCAGTATCAAAATGTAGACAAGATTATTATAATTTGAGAGCTGGCATCTTCTTTGGCCTCAGGGAGTCTTTGTATTCAATCTCTTTTGTTTTTTGAGTGAAACCAGCGTAGAGAGGAGTGGATAAATGTATTAGTAATTGGTATCCCCATAGAGAGTGTTTGCATGTGAGGGTTTCACACCAAGTTACGAGTCTGAAAGGTGGATTTAACGCAAATGCTGGCATATCAGTCTTAGACACATTTAGTCTGTGTAGCTTTCCATGCTGATGACTGAGGCATTCAAAAATAGCTCAGAAAAAAAAAGGTGCATTCAGGGTAAAAAAAAAAAAAAAAGAAACCCCACAAAAACAGGCCAAGCAAGGAAGACTGTATCAGTCCAGGGAAATCTCACTTAAAACAATGAAGTAATGTAATCATCTTTTACGAGAAAATGAAATTCTCTTTACAAGTTCAAGTGAACCAAACATAAGAAAGTGAGCTATCACTTATTGCCTGGAGGAATTCAAGAACAGTGCCTGACAACTTTTTTTTTTTTTTTAGAATTTGACATTATGCTCAACAAAGAAATTCAGGTGCCTTTTTTAAATTAAAAGGAAGAGGAGAAAAATGTAGGCACCTGAGTGTTTGCTACATGTGAAGACCCTGGAAAATAGGAAATAAAAGAACATTTCCCTGCTGGAAAATGATCTGCAAAGAACAAGGCTGGCTGTGTAAGGAGATTAATAAAGGGGCTCAAAGAGCACGCGGAGAAGCTGTGGAAGATCTTCAAAGATGTGTCAGAGTTACTTAAAGAGGTATCACAGAAGTCTGCATGATAGAACAAAAAAAAAAAAAAAAACACAAACACAAAATCCCCTTCCAAGACCATATCACTCCACTACTGAACACATCACATCAGTTCTCTGAGCTGTGTCACAGGCATCGCACACCCAAAGCCTCCAGACATAGAAAATGAGATCACACCTGTCTGACGATGCCAAGCACGGAGCCAAACCACCTAAGTACCGCTCCAACCTCTGCAACCCAGTGACGGCAGAGAGATCCCAGCAATGACTCACGGATCACGCTTTTGTGAAAACTGTGCTTTCTGACTGATGCATGAGGGCCTGCAGGTACGTGTACTTGCCTGTGAGTGTGTGTTTGGGGGAGCAGGATGGAGGCGGCGAAGTGGACTCGTAGTATTACGCTTCGGACAGTACAACAAACTCAGATGAGACGGAGGGTTTTCAAGGAGTTACCGAGCAAACATGGAGGAGGTATATTGATGGTTGGAACTCAGGAGTTCTCTCAACGGTATCAGTTTTCCTTCTAAATGAGGAAGAAAGGGAAACAATAGAGCTTTTATCCACGAGGAGAAATCACTTCAAGCAATTTTAGTATGGCACTGGAAGCCGGTATTAGAAGAGGATGCTACAGGCAGCCCTGGTGAACTCTTCCCTGGGGGAGCTTCAGTCTCCGTTACAACGAAGCATACTGGGTCCTGCCAGCTAATTCTGCTCAGTCCACAAGCAGACCATGAGAACCTCACCCTGACTGCTCCTTGTGCACATTTTCAGAAGGATCATTATCTTTCGCAGCAAGAGCAGTGACTCAAGATTTTTGACACCTGTCAGAGATAAATAAATATCATTTGGGGCTGTCTCCTTGGTTCACTATTTTTCACCATTGAACCTGCTGGCTTTTAGGGCAACAGAACATAGTGGACCAAACGCAGGGCTTCTAGGCATAAACAGGGTCTCCATCCAAATGCTGACAGTGACCAACAGGGGTGACACTGGGGTGTGGAAGATGTGGAGGAGCAGAGTTCACCACGTGTCATCCTCTCGACACGTTTCAAATGGGGGCTGTGTCTAGTGATAAGAAAGGAAAATTGTTCAGGAGAGTGACCACCGACTTATGCAGCATTAGATGATAATGGCAAATGGAGGGATTCGATTTTCTGCTGTTTGATGATTCTGGAGATAGGGACAGAATTGCTTAACGGTTCCTGCTTTTGAAAAGATCAGGTCTGGAAAGATTAAACAGGAAGTCATCCATTTGATGTGTTTGCTAGTTAACACTTCACACAGTCCCGGGAGTGGACTGGCATTCCCCAAGGAGCGCTAAAAAAACCCCCAAAAGACCAGCACTCAGAGGATTCTTCCTCGGTTATAAGAGGGGAAAAATGTATATGCAGAATAAATTGGACAAAAGACACCAAGACGTGACTGTGTGTTGCATGACTGTTTCAGCGCAGCCTTCTGGAAGAAACCACCTTCGTACCTTGGAGCACCCTCTGGGCTGGCTTTCTGCCCATTGCTCCTGACAGGTTCCTGCCCCCTCTCCCTCCACAGCCACTTTGGTCCCCACTCTCTCCTCCCATTTTTTTCTTCATATTTCTGCTAGGGAGATTTTTTCTTTTCAATACGTATCTGCTCATTATTAAATTCGTCTGATGCGAAGCATGAATGGCTCTTGGTAGTTCTCCAGATGTGCTCTGACTTCTTAGCTGAGCGCACCAGGGTCTTCCTGGCTTCCTGTTCCCGCCGTCCCATCACCTCCTCCTTCCCTTCCACCCTAGTGGAGAACTGGGGTTTTCCTGTGTCCCTCAAGTTCATCCCTCATCCCTGCATTGTTCTCTCAGCATGGAATGCTCCTCCTCCCACTTCTCTGTTCTTCTAATTTACCATCTGCAGTGTCACCACCCGTGGAAACGTCTACGTGACTATTTACTCACGGCATTTTTGCATTTTAATTGTCTGATTGCCACTTTCTGTCCCCATGTTACTATGAACTATGGGGGCTTAAGGAGCCACATTTTATCAGACTCAGTTGGAGTCTTTGAAACAAAGTGGTGGCTCAATATATAGATTTTAAAGAAAGGAAAGGAGGAGAGAAGAGAGTGGGAGTGAGGGTGGAGGGTGGGAGGGAGGAATCGTTATCTTCTGCCTCTTTTCTTCCTTGTCCTAATTATTTTGCCTATAGTTAGAGGACACATCTGCCCTTGAAATTAATTACCTAATTAATTTACAAAATGCTTTATTGAACATTTCTCTGAAGCCAGGCATCATGCTATGTGATAAACTTGAATAAGACAGTCCTTGCTTAGAAGTGGTTTCCAGCGTGATAGTGGGCGAAGTAGTTGATTCTGCCAAGTCTCAGTTCCCTAGTTTTAAACAGGGGGCGATAGTAATGCCTTCCCAACAGGGTTCTCACGAGGATGTAAAACTGCTTAACGACTTGTCTCAGAGCAAAGTCCCCCCAAATGACTCTCTGTCCCTCTCAGCTCCGTCTGTCTCTCATCCCAGTCACAGGAGGCCACCTGGGGAACTGGGGTTGGTGGAGGAGGTTAGTGAGATCCACGTCTCCCTGTAATGGCTCAGGCTTATCCGGATGTGGTCTCTGCCACTGGCTAACTGGGAATGGGGCCTGGGACAAGTGAGTTAACATCTCTGTGTTGAAGTTTACTTGTCTGTAATATGGGGACAATAATATTATCAATCTCACTGGGTTTTTCAGAGAAGTAAGCTAGCCCTTGGCTCAGCACTGACGCCCGTGCAGGGTGTTAGAGGCACTTAGTGAGAGACTGTGACCGCTCGTGGAACCTGCCTCAGGCCTTCTCACTCTATTTACCTCCCCGTGTTTTTAAACCACCTACCTCCTTCCTTCCGTCCTGCCCCTGATGGCAGCAGCCCTACTGCTCGGCCTTCCCCTGGGTCATGTGATGGGGACCACAATGAAGAGGAGACTGTGGGGAGAATTCATTCTTACTGGTTATTGTTATTACCTGGGACTCCGCCAGTATTAGTTGACAAGCCCCTGTGACGGCCCCTCTGCCACATCTACAGGAAGACTTCTAGATGAGTAGCTACCTTGCTCCAGGGTGGAGGCTCTCAGCCCCTTCCCCACTTCCACATCTGTATGAAAGCAGATGTCAGAAGCGCTGGGTCATCACTGGGATAACAGGGTGAGGAGGCAGGGCTTTGGGGCAGAGGACAGTGAACAGCTCTGCCTGCAGGTCAGGGAGGCTCCAAAGAGGAAGTGACCTTTTGTCCAGCCTCCATTAAAGCCGACTGGAGAGCTGTTGGCAGTGTTGATCCATGCTGATAAAAGTAAAAGAAAGAAAAACCAAGAGCTGCCAGGCTGAGTCGGATGTAGATCACTTGTGTCTATGAAGAAATCTCACAATTTGTGTCAAAGGTTCGCTGTTGATAAATCAAAGGGGTATGATTCCAGAAACAGATAATCCACTTGGATCAGTGCTTCCCAGACCCTTAGAACACAGAACGCCTTTGTAGTCCCCTTCTGCTGGAATTTTCCCTGTAACACGAAGTGCGCTGTTAGACTCAGTCGATTCAATAAATGGTTAAGAATTAGAAATACTGTGAATTCACTATCAACTGTATGAGGATTTGCATTTTGTTCAGTGAAAATTTGCATTTTGATAGGCAGACACTTGAAAGTACAGGACATATATGTGCAAAGCCTCTTCTTATTTTTAAAAATCTATACGGATTCTTGGAGTTCTTGCAATAACTTCCAAGTCCCCTGGGGTCCCTCTCCTACACTTTAGAGCCCACTGATCTAGATTTTAATCTGATGGGTTCCATCAAGGGGTTTGTTAAAGAAATTTACAAGTTACAAGAATCGTACGATTTTAGTATGAAATATTTACTAATATTATAGGCAGTTACTTGTTTTACAATCCACAGAAACAACTCTCTGGTAACTAGAATTAGAACGTGATAACGACTTTGATAAATTAGAATTGCAAACAAGCATAATTTGCCCCTGTTTTAAGAGCGTATCAGTGCCCCTTGTCCCCACTAATGGTGAGGATTCTATAAATCAGGAACAAATCCCTGACGGGGTGGCCTCTTCTGAATGCGCTTGTCTCTTTACAAAGGTGAGCACAGGTGGCAGGTGACACGCAGGGTGAATTGCTCTGCAGGTCAGCACTGTCTGAGTGATCTGCCAGGTGCGGGAATGTACAAATCAAACAGTACGTTTCTGGAATGTCTGAAAATGTGGGCCACCTATGGCCCGGGAGATAGTTTTGATCACTGACTGCAGGATAGACTGATCCAGCCAGAAAAATCAGGGATGGTGGCTGGGGTTGGAGGTGAGCAGAGAGCATTTTACAACTTACAGAAATTGACCCATCTCAGAGAACAGGGACCTTCAAGCCCCACGCCGTAGCCGTGGTTCCGGTGCTTGATTTTGCTGGTCTCTGCACCACCTGGGTGCCAGCCTGATCCAGCCCAGCCCTCCAGAAGCAGGGCTGAGGCAGGAATGAATCATTGTCAGGGAGAGTCTCAGCAAATGGGGTGAAAGGGCAGTGTGGCGAGGCGGCCCTGTGCACTTCTTATCGGTGCAGGCTTCCCAGTGATGGAATACCGGGAGAGGAACACATGCTCTGCCGTCGCTGAGACCCCAGTTCTGATCAACATTTACGATTTATTAGCTTTACGATCTGGGGCTGTTTCAGTGCATTTCTCAGCCTCCATTTCCTCATCTCTAAAATAGAGCCATTGCTTCTTTGTAAGACAAGGTGTGGGTTATACGTGATCGTCTCTCCCAAGTGCCAGGAAGAGCCTCGTGGAGCCGGATTAGAAAGAGCAGAAAAGCATTAGCGATTTCTTCTGCAGCTTCTTGCGTCGCTTGCGTATTACAGTGGAGCTTCTGTCCGTCTGAACTCCGAGGCTTCCCCGCGTCATGAAGGACGGCAGGGAGAAGGGTGGCTCACCAAGGGAAGCCTGCAGCCACCCTCACCTTCCTCGGGGCTTCGCTGCTCCGAGTCACTCAGAACTTAGCGTAGAGCCACACTCCAGACCTGGGGGCAGGCATCTCAGCTCCCTTGATCCTCTTTAGTCTAACCTCCACGTTTTTCAGACTATCACCCAATAGATGCTGAGAAGCGGGGAATCCAAAAATGGGAACTCCATTGACAAGTTCAAGGGGGCAGCGTGCATTAAAAGACTGTGAACTCCAAAGCGCAGGCATGCAGGCTGCGGCCAGCTCTCAGCAAGATGGTTAATGCAAGGAACTGGGGCAAGACGCTTCTGACTGGATTTCGGCTCCACCAGCTGCTCGCTGTGGGACCTTGGGCAACTGACTTCATCTTTCTGACTCTCAGCTCCCTCATCTGAAACAGTGAGGAGCATAATCATGCCATCAACCTCGTAGGATTTTCAAGAGGATTCAGTGAAATCCTAGATATAAAGAGCTTGAAGCAGAGCTTGTTGATGTAAGGTGCTAGTGTCAGCAGCCAAGTGATGGGTTTAAGAGATGCGGTCAACTAAGACGCGGCACCAGGGGACATGACAGCAGCAGCCGGACAGCGGATGTGTGACCGGGAGTCTGATCATTAGGGTTCCTCTGAAGAGTCAAACTCTGCAGATACTTTCCAAGAGTGGTGTCATGTGGGAGATGACCTCTATGCATTGGTAGCCTTTAAATACAATCCCAGAAAATTGATTTGGAGGGTCACAGAACAGAAAACCTCATAGAACAACTTTAAATGTTTGTGGACTATGGCATATTCATCAGTTTAAAATATAAAGCTAGAAGCAAGGGGAAAGAGATGGGGTCCATTAACTGGACAGATTGGAAACAGGGTGGAAGGACCATCCTACCTAAATCCTGGGGCATGCAGTGTCCACCTGCTCCTGCTCTCTCTCCACCTCCTTCTTTCCTGCAGATGAGGGGATTGAGGTTGGAGTGAGATGCCCAGGTCAGTGGCACTCACTTGTTCTCTTGGACAGACAGAGGGACAAGTAAGCCTGGACAGTGGCTGTGGATTGACAACCAACCTCCTGAAAAGCCATGGAATTTATGGTAATTTCTGGGACAGAAGACTCGGGGGATCGAATGAGTGTCACCAAAGGGTGTCTGAGTCAAGACCTCAGGAGTTCTAAGTGCTCATGTATATTCAGTGTGTCCTGAGTATTTAAGCTTTTGTATATATTTGGTGCATCATGCCTCATCCGTATTTAGAGTGTTTTGAATATTTTGTGCTCTGATGACTTATTTTATTTAATGCCTCAAGAACATCAGGTATCTCTTGACTCCCTCCCCCCATTCCTTTCTGTCTGTGTTTAATATCCATTTTTCTACTCACTCACTGCCCAGCAAACTTATGGGTATCATCCATTCCATTGATGTATTTATTTTTCTATAGCAGAACGTTATTAAATAACATAAGAAATGTGTATGTGGAACTTTCCTGTTGGGTGGCAGTCTTGAGGAAATATTTAAAATGCACGCTTTTCAACCCTGACAAATGGCCTCTGCGCAGATTTGGGGTTCACTGAAAGAGGTTCTGAACTTGGAACCATCTAACGAGAGACCCAGCCAACCGTCTGCACGCAGCCCCGGATATGACAGGTTCTCCATGAAAGTTTGCCAAATTCATGAGTGCCTTAAATTTGCAAGCATGAGTGAATTATCCTAAACAGTGTTTCTATGATTATTTGTAATTTTCAGCATGGTTTCACATCAAATGTCTCCTTTAGTTTGTACAACAGGGCTGTAAGGTTGGTAGAACAGGATTTATTATGTCTGTTTAACAGATGGGGAACTGAAGTCCTAAAATGCAATTGACTCAAAGTTGCACACAGCAAATCCCAGATGCTAGAAGTCAGATTTTCTGATTCTCAGTGTCCTTTGGACTGTGAGTCCCTCTTCTCTCCTGCTGTACAACCTCATGGAGCGAGAGCTGTGTCATCCTCAATGGGACCAATAACTTCCTGTAACTTCCGGTACATAAACCACGACCCACCGGCTGTGAACTTTTAGCACAGCTCTGAGTCTCAGTGACGATGAAACAGCCTGCTCCGGATATTACATGATTATCTGACCAATTTAAGAATACATCGACCTATTATATCCTATCACTGGTCTGCAAAAATTTCCCAGGACACATGCTGTATTGAAGTTTATCTCTTAAGAAGCATGGCCTATGTTTCTATTTGTAGAAATTTGCAAAATGGGTTTATCAACTGAAAGGCATTTGGAAACACAGTGTCACTTTTTTCAACTAGATATTTGGAAGGTGCTGCAGAAACCTGAGAGTCAGAACAATCTTGCCAAACGAGTGCCTTCCAGAATCCCCCACCGCTTCGATGTTTTGGACAGTAGAAGCACTTGGCTGCTCTTGGAGCCATAGTCATGCTGTGCAAGCCCACACGGGAATGCACTTGCATAGCCTGTAAATTTGCCCATCAGAACTCCAGGCGGCAAGTGAGTTAAACAATGCTTGCCCCCCCCCCCAAAAAAAATCCCCCCTAGAAAAATGATGAGCTCTTTCCTAGAGAATGAATTTGTGGTCTTTGTACCTCAGAGAAGCTAGGGGGAAAAATAGGTGTGTGTAACCAGGTCTTTTTTGTCCCTGGTAGGGTGATGCTTAAAGACATTGACGGGTGTCAGGTACTGGAGCCGATGGGTGTGCTGATGCCCCTCTCAGCTCCCAGCTGCCCGTTTTCAGGGCTGGCCTCTGTGGTGGAACCAGAGATACTTCGGGGACTTGTTTCGCCCTCTGAAGTCACCAGCTGTGGTCATTGACTACAGTTGCTGTGAGAAGGCTGTTCTGAATTTAGTTTGGATTTCTCTAATTTTAGACACATTTAAGAGCCCTTGGAATGGATTTGTAATGGGTTACAACATTCTTTTTTCTTTTCTTTTTTTTTTGGCCAACGAGTGTCACACAGCTGTGTGTATGTGTTTACTATGTAAGTGTGCTTGTGTGTGTGTGAGCACACGCCAAGGAGAAAGAGAGAGAAAAGGAACACAGAAAGTGATGAAGCCATCATCTGTCAGTTCAGTTGCTTATAGAAGCTCTGGTAACTTCAGTGCCTTTTAATGAAATTGATGGCAAAATTTTAAGTGAAAAAGTTACATGAAAATATGTGTTCATTATATAACAATTGTGTCCATGTCCATGCAGAATATTTTTTTCTAAGAAACTCAATGTCACTGAAAATAAATATTCAACAAATCAAAATGTATTAGTAAAATAAGAAAAATACAGCAGAAATATTCTGTACAGTTTGGAATTATACTGGATGACGTTTTCAAATCCTTGAGTTTTCAAAAGTGGTAATAAATCTTGTGTTGGGCAACATAAAAATATAATTAACTGCATGTTGGGAATAAAGGGGTAAGATGATCTTGCCTCCATTTATGATACTGAAAAAGGAAATATTAAATAGAAGTCTTTTCAAAATGTATTCCATCATCATATAGATTTGAATCACCCAGTGATCTGTGTGTATACATGTATATACATGTATATTTTCATATATGCAAATAGTAAGAGCCTACACTCGTAATCATTTTGTTCCAATGCTTTCCAAAAACCGTTTCTTCAGTTTTCCTACCGGCTCTGCTTCCAGTCCACTTAAAGTTAGCAACCCTAGGTTCTATACATCATTTGTCGGCAGCACTGAAAAATAGCCCCAAGGCCTTTACTCTTTGCAAATTTCTTCATTCAGGGTCTGTACTAATTTTTGAATTTGTTTTGTTCTCAGCGAACAACGTATTCTTTCTTCTACCGCATTCCAAATATAATGTAATCACTTGAGCTCTAGAAGAACTTAAATGAAGTGAAATCAGCTAGCACTATGTATATATACATTTAAAAATTCAATTTTCATTTTCCTAAAAATAGTAATTAGCCATCATTTATCAGGCCCCAGAAGCTCTGCTATGCAGTTTTCAAGTATATTTTTTATTAAATCCTCACAAAATCCTGGTATAATAAGTATTATTATCTTAATTTTATTGATAGCTAACTGAAGCATGGAGAGTTTGTTACATAATTTGCAGACGAGCACAGTTAGTAAGTTACAGAGCAGAAATGCTAAAAAAAAAATCTAAAACTCTATATTATATTGTCTCTTTGGCAATGTTCTTTAATTTATTCAAACCATTTTAACTTAAGAGGAGGATGGTATAAACATCAAGGGTGGTTGATAGAAGTGTGCAGCCCCCTTTCACGTAGACTTCCTTCCATATGTGACTGCTGATACATTTATATTGTAACATGTCATAAAATCTACTTGGAAATTGGAAATGGCTTCTTTTTGTTTTGTAAGGTTTTTATTCTTCAATTTAAAATGGACATACACCCTGTTGAATGTTCTTTCCATACGTTTAAGGTTTGAGAGGTACTTATTTTTCTCTCTTTGAAAAGAGTGTGACAAAGTAATGTGACAGCCTGGTTAGGATATCATCATTGGCATTTGGGGTGCATGGATTCAAATGACTCTTGAGAATTAGTCAAAATTTCCTTTCTGATCAAAAAAAGTTTTCCTATATTTTGTGCACATTAAAATTATAGATTCAATATTCTTTTTCTAAGTCTTGAGTGTTAGGAAAAGAAGTGTGCTTATTACATTTTCTCTGTATGGGAAATTCAGGAGTATAATTGGCATATTGCAGTCACACTGCTGTTCGTGTCGCAGGCTCGCCTCGGGTGCTGTAGTGGACAGCTTACGTTCGTGAATTACACTTTGGAAGTGAATTGTCAAATCTTTATAACTGATGTTTATTCTGTAACATATAGTGCCAGCTAACCTAGTGCAGCCATATTGGATTGACCATGGTTTAAAAATAAATCCAAAATGATTCTATTGATGCAAAAATGAAAAATGACCAAGGCAAGCTTAGGGTCACTTTATCAACAAATGTGATTTGAGATCTTGAAAGAATGAAAACAGGACTACTTGTCCTGGTGTAGAGATAGGGGCCTGAACGGAGAGGGATACAGGATAAAGCCTGGGATACGGGATAAAGACTAACGGCTGGCAGAACTGTGCTAACACACACCCAGTATTGAAACCTATGTTCTGTGGGTCAGTGGTCAGGGGACAGGACAGCTTGCTCTTCCCCCTTGAACCAACTAGTTCCTCCAGGCCACGTGGCGCAGAAGGATGTAAGATTTGACTAGCCCCTCCTTGAGTAGTTACATATCAGTTCTATATAAACAGCAGCCTTATGTTAGTTGTAGATTTCCCATAGAGCTACTGCAGTCAGTGTAGTTCAATGAGCAGTTAAAAGATGGCTGATAAACACTGAAATGAAGTGCAGAAATGTGAAAAATGTAAACGTTACTTTAGATTTAGTTCCATTAATTGTAACATTGATTCTATAGAATAAATTCTATGCTAAAAGGAAAAGGTGACAACTCCAACTTTTATCTAGAGGTGTCAATTTGTAACTGATTTCCCATAGCAATTGTGTAACTTTATTTTTACAAGCAAAACACCCAGCAAGCAATGCAAGTATCACGTTGATATTTATTAGTCTAATTAGTTGCATTTCCAAAATCCACTTAATATTCAGTATTAAAAATTCCATGATCCTCTAAGGAAGAAATATCATCATCTATCAGGAAATTAAGCAGAGCTTATAAAATCACACAGTTTTAATGCTTCATGTTTTAATATGCATGATGCATATTAGGTATTAAATGGGTTTGCATATAAGTGATTTTTAGAGCCTGCATCTTGTAACTTAAGACATAACCATTACAGCTTTCATGGAGAACGTCCAACTGTTGTTCTATCTCGACACGACGAAGTGCTTTGGATCATTAAAACTCTTCCCATGCCCCGCTATCTCCACGCATGCCTTTTGACTGCAGTGTATTATTCAGTGTTCTCTATGGGCTTGAATAGAAGGTCACTTTGACCTGCTGCTCATTTTTACTTAAGAACTGCTTTTAACAATAAGCCACTAGTGTACTTGTTTCTGGACTGACTTGAGTTTTTGGCACAATATGAAAAGCATTTGGAAAGTGTAAGTAAAAGCCTTCCGTTTCAGAAGAAATAATGGCCCCATTTGCCATGGAAACCGGAGGACTTTATGAAATTGCACTCAACTGTTTTCTGTAGTGAGCCTAAAATTATTCTAAAAATAAGTTGTATTCCTGGCATCTGCTAGCCGACGCACAAAGATTTCATCTCAGAACTCTTTCCCTTTTAGCGAAAAATGCTGTACCATTTGGATATTTCCTTTTTCCTGTGGTTCAGAAGGTAGAGGGAGAGAGACGTGATACACGCTGTAGGGAATCAACAATGAGTTTTTAATTAAATTAATCTAAACGTCTTGAAAGGCATGAGCTAGGAATTTGAGTACTGCCTCTGAGCACAGACCATCACTAAAGAGACCCAAGATAGGACTTTCCATCAGCATTAGAATGGGTCATGTTTTTGCTTATTTTCCCTTTAGTACAGACTATTTTGTATTAATGTCATGGGAGACAAACAAAATAGGATGCTAGATGATTATACAAATTTGAACAGACAAATACGAGTAAATAGAAACAAAGGGCCAGGCTCTTTGACCAAAATCCCACGTCGTGGATTCCAACACTGAACCCAGGTGCTTTGGCTGTTGACATGGCCGGAGTGGCCACGAGGGGCAGGAGCCACGTTTCTGATCAGTAGCGGGTGCCTGGGTCTTTGCGAGAGGCTGTCAATGAAAATCTAAAGAACATCACGTTAGGAGGTAAGAAGCTGTTTTCCACCTGGAAGGCTGAGCTGGAAGGCTGAAGGTAGGAAAGAGCAGAGCAAATAAAACCCTCAAAATAAGATGCCTCAAGAGACAAATAACACCCCAAAAAGCAAGAATTCACAATTTACATCCACACGTCCCGTCCAGCCTCACCGCACGTGTTCATAGTCACAGAACCTCACTGGACAGAGTAGGTCAACGATTAATAGAAATATGAGCTCAGTTTTCTCTCAGAAAGTATGCCCTGGATGCCTGCAAGTGCCAGGCACCCTGCTGGCAGCTGGGAATCAAGTGATGACTCATCCTGGTCCCCAAATGTGTATTGTTCTGCATCGGCAAAGGTGTCTGAGAATCAGCCCGAATTATTACAGGGAAGAGAGAGAACTGCTTCCCTACACCTGCTCAGGAGGTGACTGAGGAATTTCCTGAGTAGGGGGATAGGTGTACAAATCTGGAGCATTGTCCCCATTGCCCATAACTTGGGGCCATAAACATATAGTTTGACGTCCATACCAAGAAGTTTGAGAGTGAATCAGAGTCCCAGGTGTGGACTGGGCTCCTTGGTAGGCCAGCAAACATGATTACTCTGCATTTATACCTGATGACTGTTTGGGGGACTAATGAAAACGCTTCTTTACTGTCATTTAATTGGTGGGGACTTACAGCCCTTTATTTTACAGCGTGATCGGCGATGAGCAGATGACTGAAATAGCACGCAGAGAAAAGGCTGGTGGTGCAACTGGCGGCCCCGAATCCAGACGCTGATATCAGAGGTTCAGCCTGGCCGGCAAGCTGGCATGATTCTGTCTTGGTCAACATTTCTGTGGCAAGTTGGGTGAAATTATGGCAGACCTGTTTGTTGTAGGTACAAATAACCCAGCTTTGGGAAGGGTAATGAATACCCTGGCTCCAAGAAGCTCTTAATGAGCTGGGACAATGGAACGGTTTGTTTTTTTTTTTAATTTTGGTACTTAATGGGGATAGATGTAAGAGATGGCGCTTAATTTTACACAAGCAAACAAAATCTAGTGCATAAATATGACAAAGGAAAAGTGCAGTTTAGCAGCAGTGTTTGCGAAAGAGTCACACATCCTGGCCACGAATGTGAGCTCAGGGCGGGGGGGGGGGGGGGGGCTTTGGCAGGGTTTTATGGAAGAGCTGCAGGTCTTAGCTGGGTACTCGGGCAAGAGCGTGACTTCCAGTCCTGAGAGGCTGTATTCTGAACCTGTGAGGGCAGAGACTGTCCGCCATTCACACCTGTCCCCTAGCTGTAGAAGGTACCAAGCCACACTTGTTGAATGACTCGATACATGTATTATGGACAATGGAAGCTTAAAGGAGGGAGCTGACAGACTCTGTGCAAGACTGCGTCACACCTCTCTGGTGACCCATGTCCCTCCTGCCCTGGGGCCTCCACAGCCAAGTTCCCCCGTCTGGTGGCCTGTCCTCACCGCTGTCCTTTATAAATGCAGTTAGAAGGTTGAATCTCAGACAACGGAACCAAGAAGGCCTAATAACTTTGTAAATCAGTAATAGATACCTTTTTCTCTCTGGATCAGAGCATTGTTTACATAAGAGTCACCAAGCACGTTTAGATCATCGGCAGCTAGGGAACAGACTGGTTTGAACAATGTATTCCTGAAATCTCTTGCAGCCCACGCCTATGTTTGCTGTTGTTTCTCCTGGAGGCAGAGTGTTGCTCACAGCTACAGGCTGGGTGTTTACTTGGTTTTCTTGCACAGCCAGGAGAAGAAACGCCAGTGCATACGCTTCCTAACCCAGGCTTTCCCATCCGTCCTCTCCTGAAGCTGAGACCCACTGTTTTATCTTTTTCTGCCCATCTTAAGTCCTCTTTCAATGAGCCAGTTGGTTGAGGAAAATGCCGGTGACTAGGGTTTGAATTACTTTGACCACCCAGTTCCACAGCTTAAATCCACAGGATAATCACCTGATTGTTCATTATATTTCGCTCTCTGCCCCAGCTGGCCTGACCTAACAGCAGTAACAATCTCTTTTTTTTATAGTTATTTAAAAGTAGAGTATCAGAAGCCTATTTGTCAAAGTGTTTTTAAAACTCTTATACATCTGTCTATTAAAAACTAGAAGCAGTATTTAATCTGTAAGCTATAAATTAGGCTATTACAATCTATAAATAATTTAATTTATAAATGATAGCTTCTAATTCTAGACATAGAACTTCAGTGATAGGTATTCTTGATGAAATAGTTAAATATAGTTTAAATATTTATATATGTGTATATATGCATAATATATTTATGTATATTTCACAAATTTATGCGTTTATAGTTCTAAAAATAGTTTAAATAGTTCAAGCTACTTCTTAATAAAATAATTTGCAGCAGAGTCTGCTGCAAAGTGAACTTCCATCAGGCAGTCCTGGTACACGCAAGATTTCTATTATTTAAAGTGAACTGGGTTTTTTTTCATTTAAAAAAATTTTTTTAAGTAGACATTGTTTTGAAGAAATAATACAATTTCATCACTACATAGACAACTCTGTATTAAAAGGGCTTTAAACATGTTTTAAACAATGGCAAATTCTCCAAACTGTGCAAATATCATAAATACGTGTGTGTGTGTGTGTTTGGGGGGTGTGTGTGTGTTTGGGGTGTGTGTGTGTGTGTTTGGGGGGGTGTGTGTGTGTGTTTGGGTGTGTGTGGGTGGGCTGTGTGTACGTGTGTGTGTGTGTGTTTGGGTGTGTGTGTGTGTTTGAGGGTGTGTGTGTGCGCGCTCACGGGTCTCGTTGCTAGCTCTTGCGAGCTGTTTTCTGTACAGCTCCGGCAGAGAATATCCATTCACTTGGCAACAGTATATTTGCTCAACGGGAGAGAGCAGTTTATGAAGCTGAGCTCTGAAATATCTCATTCTTGCTTCTGAATGAAGTCTCATCCCACCAGTCGCTGGAATAACACATTGGATACAGGCTTTGGCAAACTAATGAATGTGCTTACTCCTGAAACAAAGACTCTTTCTGTTTGTTCAACGACAAGTAAACTTATTGGGCACAGATGACATGTTAATAAAGGGAATTTTAGCAAGATGCTGGTCATTTCTAAGTCTGTTTGATCTCCAGAGCTTGGAAATGCATCCTGGCACTTCTTTTAAACCTATAGGACCAATGTTCCTCAAATAAGAGACATTTGCATGTGTAATTCTGGTAAATTAAGATTCTTCTACAAATTAACATAGATACAGGCATTGTATGGGAATGGGGACCCAATGTAAGTTTGCAGTGAGCTCGGCTCCACTGTACGATAGAAGGAATTCAAAGGCAGTACACAGTAGGTGCTCAACAGTTACCTGCAAAAGTTGTTTAATAAGGTCCTGATTTGCTGTTCTTTTCTGATAGGTGCTATTTTTTTTACCACTCTCCCTTAAAGGACACGACAGACATAAATAAATACCAACATAAACGTAAACAAATGCCAACATGAGCATAAGCAGATACGCAAGGAGAGTAATTTATGTCTTCCAAGGAAGCAGAAACACGTATTTAACACAGTTCAAGAGGCAGTCGCCAACTAAGCCACACGTTATGAACATTTATATTTAAATCCCCACAAGGTTTAAAACAAAAGCTCTGGTACTGAATTTCTATTGACAATTAGAGAATTTTCAGATATCTCAGGAAACTGTATTAGATGGTCAGCTGTGTGACTTTGGGCAAGTAACTCAATCTCTCTGCGTGTTATTTTCTGTTATTTTCTCAGTTTTAAAATAGGGCAAATGAGAGGACCTAATGTATAACTGCAAAGGTTAAATGAGTTAATATAAGAAAAGTGCTTTGAGCCGTGCAAACTAAACATTATATGCACATTTCCATTACAGATATTAATATTGGTTAAAATGTAGAGATTTCAAACATTTTCCCTTACTACTCTCTACCAGAGCAGCATGGATGATAGTTCTAAAGAGTGACCTGATCTGGAAGAAAGTAATAGTATCATTTGAAGAGATAATGATGATAGTAAATGAGGTCTCAGTTATGCAATATCATCAAACATTCAATTTTCTTCATTCGAAAACGTTACAGCTAAGTGGTCTCCCCCGAAGTGGCAAACGGATATAAGAAGGCTGATGGTCATGTTCCTAAATGGATTATTTATTTCACTGACTTGATGCTGTGATGTATATTATGTTATAAGCATCCAGTATTTTATGATACAGTGTCAATGCTGGTATAAACTGGGGAAGCTCCTCGTCTGCACAGAACGGCCAATGGTGCTGTGACCTGAGAGTTTTCCTTTCCCCTCCCCCCCTCCCCCTCTTTTCCTCTCCCTCCTCTTTTCCCTCCTTGGGGTGAATATTTACTGTCTAATGCTGGCTCAATGGCATGATTATTTCCAGACTTTTCCAGTATGTACTAGGGACTTAAATGGGCTTTCAAATGACACAGTTAAGTTTTAGAACAAATAGTGTTAGTTTCCCCCACAGTTCGAAGTCAACGGCCCCTTCTTGGGGACAGGAAGGGAGGGGACTCCATTCCTCCACCATGACAAAGATACACTCCAGGACGGTGATTCCTACCACGTTACCCTTTTCCCAGTTCCCTTACGAGGACTGTTGAGTCCCTGGCTTTGTTTTGGGTGGTAGGCATTTGTTAGTACGTGTATTGCTAGATACATAGAGGAAAGAGCTTTCTGGATTTTAGTTTTTAGACAATGGTGAAAAACACAAAGTAAGCAGCTCACAAAATACGCGCTCATCAAAAATTTGGAAACCGCCATTGCCTCTACACCAGGGGAACGCCGCTAGCCACGGGCAGCCCGTTCCAATGAATGCTTGCTTAGTTCATAGAGACATCGCTGGAAGATCGGCCAAAACTTTCTGGGCGCTAAGCTTTAGGCAGCACAGTGAAGCAGTGGCACAGAAGGAAAAAAGACCCAAAATTCTGTAGTGAAAAACTGCAACCAAGGGGACTAGGGTCCCTGAAAGGTGGCTGAGACTGAGGACGAGATTAAGGGGGAAATCTAGCTTTCCCTGTTGGAGCTGTGCATTGTCAAGGAATTAAAAGGTTGTTGCCAAGAAGCTTCTTCTCTAAACAGCTTTTCAAAACCAAGCTTAATTCAGTAGCTTGTTTTCCTTCAGTTCACTACTAGCTTTAGCAATAACACAGAGCTCCACGGGTTCCATGAAACGGTTCTCCCGCATGAAAAAATTGGGAAATGACTCTGTCGTTCTTCCCTCAGTAGGACTCTTCAAAGGGGTGCTGGGTAGAACGCTCTTGTAATTTCGGGTCACAGGTCATGGGAGTATCAGATCGGGGTTTGTAAGGTGAACCCTCATTGTTTCCATCTAAGCAGTGACAACATGAAGAGGTAGGTGATATCAGCATAAAAGGGACAAAGTTTATGCTTCGACCCAAGACTCACTGAAGTTTGGCACAGCCTGGGGTTGGCAAGTGAGATTCAGAAGAGGCAGGAGTTGAAATGAGTCAGGACAGGTGAATGCTGCCTTCATCCCTGGAGGGCTGAGACTCAAAGACACAATAGCCCCTGAACACAAAACTAGCTCAATCTCTCAAGACCCTGAACACCTTCTAAACCATCGATAATGGTGATTTGTAATTAAGAAACTGAGTTACGAGAAAAACAACCTTTAAATGCTTTAAAGACAGGCAATCTAAATGTCTGCATGAGAAAATAATTTTAGGAAAATATTTTCTGTCTGAAATAGCAAAAATAATTTAGCTGGTGTATTTCTTCTACCTCACTTTCATTTAAACTCCATGAACCCTAAATTGTTCTAATTAACGTCTGTCATTAGGTTTGAGATCTCAACTTGGCATAAGAAATCTGGCAGAACGTGACATTAAATATTTGTACCCAGTCGTAAATTATCAAATTACTTCGTGAGATGTTTCTCATGAAAAACAAGATGAGCTCAGGCATTAGATTAAGTGATCTGTAGGATTTGGGGTAACTATGTTAGGCGACTGCAAAGTCCCATTTGTGTCATTTACTTTTTAATTAGGAAAGAAAACCAAACATTTCTGTAGTTTCTAGATGCAGAGAAGATTCTAGAACCTCTGCAGTTGGTAGAAGGGAGGCATGGGACACGCATGTGGGGGGTGAATGCTCACAGTTGTCAAAATTCTGAAGCTGAATGAAGTGGTATGAATGCAAGGGCCCATCTCCCTCTTCCTGGAGGTCCTGTAGCATGCTTATGGCCTGCACTAACTTTCTTAACTTGGACAACTGTTGTCAGCATCTTTATTGATAAATGCGTATTATTCAACCCATGTACAAGGTCCTTTGGAAACATAAAGGTAACTTAGGTCATGTAACATTACCCAAGTGGCGTGCAATGCAGTTGAGCAGAGAAGACACACGTGCATGAATAATAGCACTAAACAACATGGCGTGTGCACTTCAGGTGCAATCAGGTCAGTAAGTACCATGAGCGTTGGGGAAGGCGAACCCCCACTCAGCTGCGTAAGATGGTCCGTGGCCTGGAACACTTCTTCACCAAGAGTTATGGCGCCCTCCCAGTGTGGCTGGGCTGATGGCCATGCAAGGAAACATCTTTATTTGCTCTGTTCTCCTTTGTTCTGCTGAAGTTCAGCCATCAGTGGCCCTCAGGCACATCCCAGCTCTCTGTGTCTCAGACCCAGGGAAGAGGTCCTTCCGCTGCAGCAGGAAGTGGGAGGTGTGGGCTGCTGTGGAGTGGATGTGTTGGCCTGACCCTGGTAGGGTAAGGCAGTGCCAAGGGCTGGGTCTGCATGCTCTCTCCTCTGCTGGGAGGAAACTCTGCACTGCTCACTCTATCCCAGTGCAGGTGTCTGGTCCCAGTGACATCCAATCCTGTCCTGGTCTCTTCTTTATGGAGCATTTACCTCATTTACCTGCCTTTCAATCTTGGCCTCATTCATGTTGAGTTCTAGCCTGGGCACAGCTGGACCACCCCAGAAACAGTGGAACAATGAGAGTTGAGCAGTAGAAGGATGGCATTCAGCATCCATGGTCTACAAAGATTCACTGAGGAAGTGGGCTTTGAGCTGGACATTGAGAATGGGTTGGATTTTGACTTCCTCTTACAACGTTTCACCACCACCCAAGTCTTCCATGGACATATGTTGTAACTTGGTTTGATTTTCATGGAATTACTCAGAGTGGAGGATAAGGGAGAAAGAACTTACAGCGTGATGTCTTCAAGGGTCCTGGGCTCCCAAAGAACGTCCCTTTCCCTACTAAGGACATCTTTACTGTCACCGCTACAGAACTTCCAGGTATTTCTCTCCCTAAGGGTTTATGGTGGCCTGACCTCTCCCGTGCAGGTCACAGAATCAGACGTCTCAGAAAGGAATTGCACTTCAGAAGTGATACGTGCTTTGCAGGTAAAATAAACATCATCACTGTGAATCTTGTATCCGGGCAAAGACGGATTCTTAAGCCAGATAGGAGCTATTTGTGTTGTTATTCAAAAACTAGAAAATAAAAGAACTATAAAGAGGATTGACATGATTCTAAAAGAAACTTTTTTAAAACCAACATGCAAGCATGTGGGGTGTAAGTTTTTGTGGTTATACGTGAAACTCAATTCAGGAATTCAATTTCCAGACTTTCCACCATAAGCGTCAATAACTCACATGATAATGGACTCACCTATTAGTAATAAAATGTTTGAAGTACATCTTCTCCCACTTTATGGAGGCACTGACCTTTGCCGGAGTGAGAAGACTTTAAACAGTTTGCCCCCATCCCTCCCTCAGACTCAGTATTACGGACAACTATGCTCAATTTAACGTCTCCTCCATCTAAAGTCCATCCTCTACTCCACCGGCACAGTATTCAATTTCTTAGTAATGCATAGAAAGCACTTTATTCTGCATGGTTGGAAGTTGCTATTTTATGTTTGGAAATGTATTATGTGTCAAGAAGGGTGTGAGTAACAGATATCTGTGTCACTGGCCAGCTGCTATTTGGATGCCCTAAAATCTGAGCAAATACCGTAAGCATTGGGATTGATTTCTCAAAAACATGGCAAAATCCAAAATAAACACCTCTGTGGCTGTAAAATGAAGCCCTCTGGACAATTCATCTCCTCAGTGTTTTCTTTCTAACTAGACTCTCCATTCCCAGAAAATTGGCGGGTAGCGAATAACCACAGTGGGCATTCAAGTAACAGATCGCGATGGGTCCTGATTTAGAAGCAAGAACGCATCTATAACAGATCAGGAAAAAGGCTTCACACAGTTTGGTATTAAATGGAAAAAAATTTTAGGAGCCATGCTGAACAGAAAGACAGGATTCTGCTAATGAAAGTGTAAAGCCAGTTATTCAATGAAAAAATCCCTAGAATTTTGGAGACGGAGGGGAGCGCGGAGGTTTTCTGGTCTGAACACCTTCTATCACAGGGGAGATCACTGAAGTCCCGGGATGTTAGGTTAGTCGCCCAAATGGAGCCAACAGTGCAACGTGACTGTAAACCAAGCCTCCTGGCACTGTGTTTTACGTCATCATTTTTCTTCCCACTGATTTTTTGTGTGTGTGCCAGACAAACGAGTAACAGACATTGACAAAAGACTCCTGTCTGAGGTTTTTACTGTCAATTAAGAAGCTTCTATTTAACTGATTTTGGAATAATCATTTTGCTTTAGCTTGTGGTGTGTGTGTTAAACACCTTTATGGAGATATAACTCACATTCCATACACTCACTCATTTTAAGCGTACAATTCATATTTTCTAGTATATTCACTAAACTTCTAGTATATTCACTAAAGGCACCATCACCACAATCAATTTTAGAGTATTTTTATCATCCTCCCCCCCAAAACCTATACACACAGCAGTTATGCTCCCTTCCCCTCCCACCACTGCCCTGGGTGACAACGTATCCACTTTCTGTCTCTATGTAATTGTTTACTCTGGACATTTCATACAGAATCATAGTATTTAGTCTTTTGTGAGTGGCTTCTTTCACTTGTTTAATGTGTTTTCAAGGTTCATCTATGTTGTGATATGTATATGGTATGTATCTGAAGTTTATTCCTTTTAATTGCTAAATAATATTTCATCATATGGCTACACCACATCTTAATTATCCTCACATCACCTGCTGGGCATTTGTGTTTTTTCTACCTTTTGGATACTATAAATAATGCTTATATAAAAATTCATGTACAAGATTTAGTGTGGACATAAACTTTCATTACTTTTGAGTATATACCTAGCAGCAGAACTGCTGGCTCCAACCCTGTTTAACATTTTGAAGAACCGTGAGACTGTTCTTCAGAGGAACTGCACCATTTTACGTGGCTTCCAGCAATGCAGGAGGGTTTCCGCTTTCCCACCTCCGTGCCAACACTTGTTATTACCTGTCCGTTTGATTATAGCCAAGGTAGCTGTTGGAGGAGGCCATCAACAGGACATGGCCCTGAGAAGTGGACCCGGGAGTCCCAGGTCCTCACTCCCTCCCCTGTCCTCAGAATGTACGTTTCACCCACTGTTCTTACAGTAGGAGTTTCAAAAACACAGCCTTACAGAGTAAGGTGTTGTTGAAACCATCTGGACTGAAAACGTTACCAAACCCCATTGAGGTCTCTCTATACACTCTTAAGATTTTGGTGGGTGGGTGTAGAGATCTACTCTTGTGATTACCCAAGACAAGCCTCCCTAAGTAAGTTCCCTTAGTATTGAAACTGCCCCCTACCAGTCTGGAGCCGTCTGCCTCTTTCGTTGGTCTCCTTCCCTCCTTTGTATGGGGCCAATTTAAGAACCAACAGTCGTGGATAGGAAGTGGTATCTGAGTGTGGTTTGGTTTGCATTTCCCTCATTACTAATGATACTGAGCATCTTTTCATACATTTGTTAATCATTTGCATATCTTTTCTGGAGAAAATGTCTATTCAGGGCTTTTTTGGTCTACTTTTTAAATAAGTTATTTGTCTGTTTATTATTAGTTGACAGTTACATAGGCAAGACACAAGTCTGTTATCAGATTTAGCATTTACAAATACCGTCTCCCATTCTATAGGTTGTCTTTCACTTTCTGGATGGTGTCATTCGAATTTAAAAGGTTTTAAATTTGATGAAGTCAGTTTATCTCCATTTACTTTTGTTACTTGTGCTTTTGGTGTCATTTTTAAGATTGGTCTCACCCAAGGTCATGAAGATTTATTCCTATATTTTCTTCTAAGAATTTATTTTTTTTTAGCTCTTACGTATGTGACCGTGATCTGTTTTGAGCTAATATGTCTCTTCTGTGAAAAAGGGGTCTGAAATTTGTTATTTTGCATGAAACTATCCAGTTGCCGTAGCACCATTTGTTGGAAAGACTACTCTTTTCCTATTGATTGTTTCGGCACCCTTGTCAAAAATCAGATGACCATCAGTGTAATGGTTTACTTCTGGACTCTGAGTTTTATTCCGTTGAAATCTGTGTCTGTCCTTATGCGGGTACCACACTGTCTTGCTTACTATAGCTTTGTAGTATGTTTTGAAATTGGGAAATGTGGATTCTCTGACTTTGTTCTTTCTTAAGATAGTTTTGACTGTCTGGGGGACTTTGCATTCCCATTATCAATTTTAGGATCAGCTTGCCAATTTCTGTAAAAGCAAGGTGAGATTTTGATAAGGATTGTGTTCAATCTGTAGGTCAATTTGGGGGAAGTATTGCCATTTAACAATAGTAAGTCTCCTGACCCATAATTTCTTTCCATTTATTTAGGTCATCTTTAATTTCTTTTGACTATGTTTTGTAGTTTTCAGAGGATAAACTTTGCACTACTTTTGTCAACTTTTGCTAAATATTTTATTCTACTGGATGATATTGTTAGTGAAATTGTTTTCTCAATTTCATTTCAGGTTTGTCAAATATGTTGATGTTCAAGAAGAAACTTTTTGTGTCTTTGATTTTCTTTATTCTTTTGTATTCTCCATTTCATTCATTTCTACACCAGGCTTTATTATTTCCTTCCTTCTGCTTCTGCTTTGTTTAGGCTTGGTGCGCTCTTCTTTCTTCAGGGTCAAGTTTACATTATTGATTTGAAATATAAATGTTTACAACTTTCCTCTAAATACTACCTTGGCCGTATCCTAAAAGTTTTGATATGTTGGGTCTTCATTCTCATTCTTCTCAAAGTATTTTAATTTTCCCTTGTGATTTATTGTTTGATCTATTGGTTATTTAGTAGTATGTTGTTTGATTTCCACATTTGTACATTTTCCAATAATTTTTTTCAATATTGATTTCTAATCTCATTCCATTGTGGTCAGAGGATGTACTTTGTATGATTTCAACCCTTTTCAATTTCGAGAGGTTTTTATATGGTTTAGCACATAGTCCATCCTGGAGAATGTCCCACATGCACTTAAGAAGATGTATATATGATTTGAGATACATTTTTATACAGTGAAATGATAAAGTGTACGGATCTCCAGTATGTAGTTTAATAAATTTTGATAAAAATGCACACTTGCGTAATCATCACTTGAATCCAGACGTATCAACTCTGAAAGTTTCCTCGTGCTTTCTTCGGGGATACATGTGCCATTGATAAGTAACCATCATTCTGATTTCTACTATCATAGTTTAGTTTTGCTTGTTTATGTGCATTAAATATGTGAGTTCATAATATATGAATGATTATATATCTGGCCTTTTTGTCCTCAACCTAATGTTTTTGAGATTCATTCCTACTGGTGTGTGAATCACTATTTCTTTTTATCGTTGAGAAGTTCCCCATCACATGAACACACCACAACTTGCTTATCCATTCTCTTGTGAGTTTTTAATGCTTGCTGTTATGAACAGAGCTGGTGTACACATTTCTGTACACATCTTTTGTATACACCAATTTTTATTTCTCTCAGACAAATGTGAAGAAGAAGACTTGCTGAATCAAGAGTGTGGGTGTATCCTTAGCTTTATAAGGAATTGCCAAACATTCTTCTGAAGTCACTGTACTACTTAATACTCCCAAAAGGAAATGTATGGTAGAGTCCCCTTAGCTCCACATCCTCACAACCTTAATGTGTCCATGTGTTTTTCTATTTTGTTTTAGCAATTCTAGCAGGTGAGAAATGACATCTCATCGTGGATTTAGTAGGAATTTCACTGATGACTTGAGCACTTCATGTGCTTTTCGGACATACATCTTCTTTTTTAAAGTAACTGTTCAAGTCTTTTGCTAATTTTTTATTGAGTTACTTGCCCTTTTGCTATTGATTTCTAGTTCTTTTTCTATTTTGGATGCAAATCCTCTGTCAGATAGTATATATGCATATACATTGAAGGTATTTTCTGTGTCTCTGTGAATTGTGTTTACATTTTCCGAATGTCTTCTATTAATGAACAGGGGTGTTTTCTTTATTTTGACGAAGTCCAGTGAATCAACGTCTTCCTGTTATGTTTAAAAACAAAACAACATTCAAACATAAAAACATTACATAAACATAAAAGCATAAACATTAAATGTAAAAACATTTAAAATATGTTTTGTGTTTTTAAGAAAATACTGCCTACCTCAAATGTATGCACATAATTTACTATGTTTTCTTCTTGAAGTGTCATACATTCAGTTTTTACATTTAAGTCAACAATCTATTTCAAATTATTATTTCTATTGATACTAGGTAGGGGATGAGATCCATTTATTAACACACATCTATCAGGTTGTTCTAGGAAAATACCTTTTCCTCGTTGAATGCTCTTGATGTCTTCGCTGAAAATCAATTGAATATGTTTTCATATATGTTCCGTTTTGAATCTGTTCTGTTCCACTGATCTATGCAAAAGTACCATACTCTTTTAATTACTGTAGCTTTATGGTAAGCCTTAAAACCAGTCTTTTTCGTATGTCTTCCAATTTTCCTCTTCTAAGTCAATATTTGTTTAGGCTAATATAGATCTCTTGCCTTCCCTCATATTTTGTAATAAACTTATATTTTCTTTAAAAAACAGTTAGCATTTTGGTTGGAATTGCATCGACTCAACCTGTTTATTTGGAGGAGTTGACAGTTGTTACTACTGAGTCTTCAACCCATGTGCCTAGTGTATTTCTCCGTTTATTTAGATTTTCTGTTTCTTCGTTTGTCAGTTGTGACGTTTTTCCTTCAAGGAGTCTGTCCTTTGTGTCTGAGTTGCACGTTTGGTGGCATGAAGTTGGTCTTCCTGTTTCCGTGTTTCCTTTCAGTGTCTGTAGGAGCTGTCCCCGCCCCCCCTTATATTTATGATGCTGTTATTCATGTTTTCTTTCTTTTTTCTTCATCAGTCTTCCTAATAGTGTCTCAATTTTTAAAACTTTTTTATTGAGACAACATTCAGATTTATTAATTATCTCTTTTGTTTTCACTTGTCCCACTGAATTCTTCGCCTCATCGGGAAGGACCTCAGATTAGGGCGGCCCTTAAATTTTAGTGTAGGGGCTCCCGTTGTCTGGGTCTAAGAGTGGTGCTTTTCGTTCCCTTTGACACCACTGGAAAGAGTTTCCCCGTTTCTACTCAGCAGTATCCATGTGGCAGACGGCATTATTGTTTAAAAAAAAAACAACCCTTATTATCTCATCAAGTGGATGGTTGTATTTCTTTGTCCCGTTGGTATAAGGCTTGTCCCTGTGACTTAAAACGCTGGCCAATGAAATGAACATGCGAATTTGGCAGAAGCCACCAACCTCGTGATTACCACATCTCTTCCTCTTCCCAGTGTAGGCAGTGTCCCTGACAAGCTGCTCCATAACTTTGGTCCTAAAGCAAAGGTGGGGGGCGTGGGGCAGAAGCCCCAGGTGAACCATAACAGTGAACTAGAGACGGGAAAGTCAGACCAACAGCCAGTCAAACAAATACGCACCAACAACAAAAACCCTTGGGGGCTATTTGGGGAGGGGGTTTGTTTTTTGGGTTGTTATCACAACAGCATAACCTGTCCTGACTGGTCAGAATCAGCTGATGCCCATGAATTTTATACAGAAATGACCACCGACTTAGTGCTACGCTTCATTTTCTAGAGCAGGGCTATTGGTCCTTGAGACCCCACTCTGTCCTGAAAATGGCCCCTGGTCTTGCTGGCTCTACAACCTCGACCTACTGAGGCTTAAATCCAATCCAAGAGGCTGATTGGAAGATGTCTTTTAGGCCCTGAAACTTTTTTGTCTTTATCCACCTGCTAAAGTGAGCAATCAGGCTTGGAAAGAATGTTGCTTCTCTGGAATAATTTAGCTTTGGGTTGAAACCAAGCCCAGAAAGTTAATCTGAAGGAAAGCTTTTTGTGGAAAAGTTATGAATAAGTAAAAAAAAGCAGAGTGAGATATGATGTGCTTCCATGAATACCACTGGGTTTTCCTGAAAACACTCTAATAAGAGGGGAAGTATAAAATTAACAACTTTTCCAGATAATCAGCTTCACTTACAAAAGGCAGAGCACATATTTACTGTAAGGGCAGTTTCACTAATATGACTTGCATGAACCAACTAGTCTCAAATATACATTATATTAAAATAAGAGTTCAGAATATGGGTTTCCCATTCATAGTTTCTTTTAAGCAGGCACGTTTCTGCTTTTTTTTTTTTTTTTTTTTTTTTTAATAAAGAGGAGTACAGAGAAAAACAGTTTGTGGGGGGAAAAGTTTCAATTTCTGCTCTTCTAAATTCAATAAGGGAAAATTTGCTTCTTTAAATAATGTCACTGCTTGCCAGTATGGCTGTCCATAGGGGTTTTATACTGTTGGTCAGTGTAAACTGTAAATCTACCCCCTGCCCAATCATTCCATCCTTTGTATTTTTTTACATTTATCATAGTTTATTTTATCATAGTATTAATAGTATTATCATAGTTTGATCATAGTATTATTTTTTCATATGTTTCCAAAATTTTCCTTTATCTTTTCTTCTAAAATTAGCCAAAGATTCATAAAAAATTACCATTAAAATATATAATACATATTAACCTATCTACTGTTTATAAAAGAAGACTCTGTTAATCACTTCTTAATGCTAATTTTGTTCTTTAATTTCTTTCCGTAGAATCTGAAAGAACAGAGTGCTACCCAGGGGCAAAGTAACTCCCTTTGTTTGGCTTGCAGTTGAAAAATCAAAAACTCCAGAAACATTGTCTCTTGTCTTGACACCACTTAAATTATAATTCTCACAGTGTGATGAAAACACATGTAGTCATTTCTAAATTAACTGTCCCTGAGTATTTATGCTTTAGATTGTTTTTAAATCAGCAAGATGTTTTAAAACATCAGGTAAATCAAATGTATCTTGTTATATTTTCTTCAACTTCCCCAAGACAATTTACCTTTGGATTGAGACCAACTCTTTAAATTCAATCTGGGAAAGGATTGTTTTGTATGAGGGCTATGAATAAGAGAAAAGGACAGAATATGCTATACTTTCATGAACACCATTGTTTCCCCCTGCAAACCCTACAGTAAGAGGGGAAATTCACAGAACACAAAGCAAATAATGAAAGGAAATGTAGAGTGTTCCCATATCCTCACGGTAATGCTAGTGGCTGAAGCAGGAAACGTGGTGGCATATGATTACTTAACTGTATAGACTTTTGTGTTGAAATGTGACATCACTTGCCAACAGGGAGTCCCATTGGAAATGACTGTAAATCTGTTTTTAGCCACTTTTAGTCTTCTTAAAAAAAAAAAAACTGTTTCTTAAAGTATCTTCAGACTAAATTGCCTTTGAAGTAGATGAAAATATGTTCTTTTTTCTGTTGATTTTTTTATCTTTTTTTTTTTATTGAAATACAGTCAATTTGCAGTGTTAGCTTCGGGTACACAGCAAAGTGGGTCAGTTATACGTGTACACACATACGTGTACGTATTTTCAGGTTCTTTTCCATGGTAGCTTATCACAAGAAACTGAATACAGTTCCCTGTGCTGCACCGTATTCCTTGTTTATCTCTTTTATATATAGTAGTGCATATCTGTTAGTCCTGGCATTGGTTTTAGACATTCAGATGCTATGAGAGCATCTAGAATCAGGTTTTTTTTTTTTTTGTTTTCTGGACAAAAGGTAATGACTGAGCAATTACTAACAGTATTATGAAGTAATACAAGATTTAATTCTCATTTAAATACAGAGCCTGAACATAACCAGCGTGCTTTTACTGATTCAGATGATCGTAATGTATCCAGTCCATTTGTGCTAATAGCCTATTCTACAGCAGGAAGAGAGGACAGATTAAGCCTAACAATGTATAGATATCTGTCTTCACCTGAAGGGATTCCAAGGAACCTCCTCCACCCCCGTCCCCTTCCGATGAATCCTAGTTGTTCAACTTCCTTAAATACAGCTTTTAGGGAACGCATTCAGGTGGATTCAAGAGGTGCATGTGGGCATTTGCACAGCCTGTAATCGTCACCACACGATCATGTCCAAGTCCTTACAGTCAAATATTAGCAACTTGGGGATTGCTTGAGGCTAGAGCCGGTTGTTTGAGGAAGGAGAAAAGATAGCTGTGGTCTAATGGAAACAGCAGGTTGTGAGGGGACCAGAAGCTTCTAGAGATTGTATGTATCTAGGGAAATTGTATCATCCCTTTGGAAGTGAAGGACAGTACGTACTACATGATTCAGAGCTGCTCCTCTGGAAATTGTCCACAATTTTCTTTTCCTTTTTCCATGCTCTTATTTAATAAAGATAGTTTTGAAAATGCCAGCCTGTCTTGCAGTCATAAGAAATCTCTTGGTCCAATTTTGCATAAAAGTTTTAAAGGGACAGAGGCATCTCATGGAGAGGATAAGATGTCTTGTGATAGCAGGGCACCCATGATGTGAGACACTCAAGACAAAGAAGGAACCCCAGGGAACCGGCTCCGGGGCTTGGCCGAGGTACCTCTTGTCACCTCCAGAGTCTCACCCCAGGAGTCCCTGCTAAACTCTTGACCTTCCTTTGTTTTAAAAACAAATACCACCCTTTTCTAAGTTATGGAGAATAATTAAATGGGACCTATTTGGCTCAAACTCTAGAGTAAACGAATAAAAGAGACAGTGTGGTATTTACTGAGTTCAATTATCAAGAGAAGAAAAACCAACTTAACTGTGGATAACACCTTATGCAGCCTTGGGATGACTCTAAATTCCCAAGAAAGACACAAGGTGACGTTTTTCTCCAGCCCTAGACTGGAGAAAGTTGTCGATTTACACGATTTGTCTTCAGGCTCATATCTTTCCTTTGTCTTGTCCCCTGGATGCTGAGAACACTCCCACGATGGTCGTTTTTATTCCTTCTGCTTTTCTAGACAAGCTCCCCAGTTTTGGTTGACCTACATCTTTTACTCCAGGAAAGACATGTTAGTCCTATTTGCCATTTCCTTTCTGCCGAGATGCATTCCCTTATCCAAATAAGTTTTGAATTTTAAGAGATACTTTATGCATTTACTCAGACTGGGTAGTATGACAGATCCAGTATGGAATATCCTCTTTGGACACAGTAACAGTGATCCAGAGTTCAAAGCCAACGTTGGCTGACATTTCCCTGGTCACCTTCTAAGTTTTTGCTTGACTGAGTCCTGTCTGAAGGGCAGGTGTCGTGCAGAATTCCTTCTTCCCATTCCAAGACATTTTGAAATCTCTCTGCACTCTAATTAGACATGTTCAGATTTACCTTTTAGGGGCAGTTGGGTATAACCCACTTAGATTGAAGGTGTCTTTCAGAATATGGATCAAATTCTCACTCTCCACAAATGTGCCATGACCCCAACATGCTGGAGTCTTCCATGCACCAATTCCCAAAGGACTAAAGATTTCTGCAGCTAGTGTTGATTTTTATCACTCAGAATGAGCTAAGCAGTGGCTGAGGTTTGAGTGAAGCCACCAGTTCATACCAATCCAGCCATATTTGTTTGAGGATGTCCACTAGTTAAATGCTTTCCCTCTTCAGTGGGGAAATGTAGAACATATGGTGAATTTTACAGGCCCAGCAGGGGTTCATTTTTCTTGTAAGAGAATCCATTTCTTCAGGGACCATTTAACTACCTGCTAACTTTAATTAAGCTTGTATGGTTCTTAAATTAAAAAAATGTATATACACTAAGGTATTAGGGAGCTTCTTGGGAACTGACATAATGTTTGTTCTTTTACACAAAATACATGCATATTTGAGATTTTGAAAACCTACCTCTGACTCATTGCTCAGTGAACATTGACACAGGAGAACACTAAACTGTAAGCCTTAAAAGGGCAAAGAAGGAATGTCCCCAGCCCATAGGACTGACATTGTAGATGTTCAGTAAATCCTTGTGGGATAAAAGAATGAGGCTGAGAGCGATACACCTACTAGGTTGGAAGTCTCTTTATTTTCGAAGTTGATGGCTGGATGGACAGACTCATGTTTGTATCTTTGTCATTGTCCCAGGTGTGTCTCTGATATTGCACAGCGAGTAGTAAGGAGCGGCTCTTCAGTTAAGGGCACAAGGTGACTGCTCCCCTAGGTTAGAACTAGCAGCCCAGTCCCACACCTTACTAGGGGTAGGACATCCCTTTGAGAAAATGAAATCAGGAAACTGACCATTCGTCTTATGCATAAGTGTCCTTGTTGGAACTAAATATAAAACGCTTCTGCCTTGATTCTCAGGATAAATACTTCAGCTAGGGGCAGTGCTCAGAGCCAAGTTATCTTGCTGGTTATTGCTGAAGTAATCCCCGAGGAAACCAAGATCCAGACGGTATCGAGCAGTGTAAAGGGAGATGTCAACACCTTGAATTAACCCTTGTTATATATGCGTGTATGTTCCCCCACAGAGAAAGTTTTGTTTAAACATACATGTAATACTACGTTTTCTTAGCCTTACAGGTGAAAATAAATAGTCAAAAATCACTGCATTCTTAGACTAATGGCATTTCAGGATATGGACATGCTTCGAGCTTGTATTAATTCTGTTTTCTTTTCATACATGTGTGTAAAGTCACTGGCAGTGGATTTTTTAAAATTTGTGTAGTTTCTTTGGAGAAACAGTGACATATAGGAGTAAAGGATTATTATTTTTTAACTGTGGAGAAACTTTTTTAATGTAACATCATGGGGAAATAAATTTCAGGGTAATTCAAAAGAGGTCTTTTAGACTCTTAAAACAAGATAGCATTTATGTGAAAACCCATGGTACGCCTTTTAGCATTCTTGTGTACAGTGTCTAGGAAGGCAGTGTACGATGGTGAGTGTTTCTCTTGGCTTAAAGGTGGCGTCCAAACAGCTTCAGTGCCAAGAATAATTCTCAGAAACGTGCGCATTAGTCACTGCATTTTAAAATCCATATACGGTAAAATTCATTTGAGAGACACATGTGTTTTATGCGTTATCCAAAATCAAGTGCTAAAAAGACAACCTGGCTGAAATGTTACTGTCTTTTGCTCTCTCTTCTTTCTGCCTTTGTCATCCACCTGAAAGTTGTTTACAGCAGTAACTTACCTCTGTCAATATAGTTTTCTTTTATAGGAATAATATATAGAAATAACGTGACTTAATTTGTAATTTTATTGCTCAGTTTGAGGACCCATGAACCAGGAATTCTAGGATCTGGAGTCCTCAGAGCAGGGCACAGAATTAGTCAGAAAGAATATTTATCAGGGCTCGGGAAGCAGTCACAGAACAGATGGTACCAACCTGCAGAACCAAAATACAAGACCCCCTCCAGGTACGGAACCTCCGTACGGTCCTTGTTACCAGCAGACCTAGCAGAGGGGTCTGGATGGGTTGACTAGGAGGGGCCACAAGCTGTTGGAAGAGGAAATACCATAGAGGTGAGCTTGAGCCAAGCCCTTGAGAGATCGCTGGGTGTCAAAACCTGGAGAGATCACATTCAAAGGCCAATTTTAAAAGTAAAGAATAAAGTCAAGAATCAGAAGAGAATAAAGTTATAAAAGGAGCACATCGGGAAAAAAATAAGCAAGGGTTTAAGAAAACTACTATATATAAGATCGATAAACAAGGTCCTACTGTATAGCACAGGGAATGTATTCAGTATCTTGAACTAACCCATAATGAAAAGGAATACACACACACACACACATACACATATATATAACTAAATCACTTTGCTGAACACCAGAAACTAACATAACAATATAAATCAACTATACTTCAATTAAGCAAAAAGAAAACACTGTGAATCACTAACCAGGGAGGGGCCGTTGGAATGACAAAGGTCATCTGTTGTAGATGTTTGCAGCAGCGCAGCGAGCTGGGTTGGTGTAGAGCATCTTTTCTCACCCTTGGTTGCAAATGGCAGTGACCTGGGGAGCTTAAAAAGGACCGCAGACCTCCTCCTGGAGATTCTGACTTAATCTCTGAGCTAGAACCTGGGTACTGGGATTTGTGAAACTTCCCAAGTGATTCCAGTACGCAATCAAGGTTAAGAACCACAGCCTTACATGGGGGGGGCGGGTAAGTCTAGCAGCAGCGTTGGTGGTAGTCGGGGAGAAAATGTAAGAAAACGGAAATCAATGTTTCAGCGTGACTTGTCCCAAGAAGTCTTACAAGAGCCACAGACTGAGCTGGGGTCCTCTGGTGTGGACTTCCATTTACCTTCTGTATCACTCCCTTACGACGAAGCTTGCGCGAAACACAGTAGTGGTGGAGAAGTTCAAGGTTTTACAAACAAGCCACTGCAGCCAGGTGGCATGATTAACTGTGTTTCATGGGAAGTATCAAGCCTCACGATTCGTCCTGCTGGGAAAATCTATTTTCAGTCCGGTACCCCTAAGAGAAACTGCTTTTCCTGCCAAAATGGTTATCATGTTTGTCTCATTACTGCGGGGTTAGTGGAACACAATTCCTGTGGTATAGGATTTCCAGATACAAGATTGCCCACTTGAACTCGAAATTCTGATAAATAATGAACAATGTTTAAAAATGTAAGTGTATCTCTTGCAATATTTGAGACAGACTTATACCAAAACATGAATAGCTATTTATCAGAACTTCAGATTTAATTGAGCACCCAGTTTTGTGTCTTGTTTTTCTAAGTCTGGCATCGCAGCGTGGAAAGAATCCACAGCCAGCTGAGTGAGTGACAATTCAGGGATACAGCCAAGAGATGGGTATGCGTTCATAGAGAACAAAACTCCATCCTTGGGATTGTAACAAATCGGTAGTAGGTATTTTGTAGATTGTGTTCAATCAATCCAAGCTCAAAATACCTCTCAACACCACAGTTCAGTATTAAAATGATTTCAGAGTAAGTTTTCAAGTTGATTAGGGATTTCTGCCATTGGTTATAAGACAGCTGACTTAAGGAAGTAAACTTTGGGGGCTTCTAGTAAGACAAAGCGGTAGACAAAGACAATGATCTGCAGAATCTGGAGAACTCAATCAGAAAAGAATAGGCAAAGCTAACCTATGGTGATAAAAGTCAGAAGAGCGGAAACTCCCAGGACAGGGAACTGACTGGTTGCCGGGCGTGAGAGACATTTTTGGAGTGAAGGAGTTGTTCTGTTACCTTGATTGGGTTGTGAGTTACAAGGATTTAGGCATTTGTCAGCACTCAGTAAAATGTTCACTTAAGATCTGTGTGTTTTGTAACATGTAGATTAGGCTTCAATTATATGATGATTAAAAAATTATATATGAAATAATATAATAAATTGTAAAACAAATTTAACAATTTGGAGAACCTGAAGAGAGAAAATTGGTAAACAGATGGAATTTAAAAGTGGAGAACATTTGTAGTGGAGCGCCACCAGGTTCGTCCTAGTCCCCACTGACACAGAGAGCTTTGATGACGACAGGAAAGACATGGCGATCACATTTCAAGATGAAATGAAGCTGAGAGAAATGGCATGCCTGTGAGGAACTCAAGATGCAAAAAGATCTGGACAATGAAGCAATGAATTGAACTCTGCCAGATGAAATTTGCTTGAGATAAGTTTTGCAAACTTGAGGTCAGGAAATGTTCTGTTTTGTAAATATTCACAGCCAGCCTTAGGAATTCTTGTTTGAAAAATGGATTTGCTGAGAATCAGCAGCGTGACAGGATCATCAGTGAAGCTGCTGTGGTCTTCCATTGGGCTGTTCGAAGGAGCTCAATAAATAAACCCCCCTCCCCGCCGGAGCTCCTGATGGACTGGGAGGCAGGAGGAGCAGGTGGGTGGAGACGCAGGCAGCCCCTTCACTCTGGATCAAGGGTGGGTTATAGGGTTGCCTTGGGTATGTGGTAATTGGGTTCCCGACCCTGAACTCCAGGACCTTACAGAACTGCTGATCTCTCTTTGGAGGGTGACACTTTTATCAGGAAATCTAACAGGACAGAGAGCAGAGCCCCCCGCCCTGCAGGAGCTGGCCGCACGCAGAGGAGAGGGGTGCAGGGAAGACACTCATCCTTCTCCCAAACTCCTGGTCTGATCAGACAGTCCAGCGCCCAGATAGGACGGAAGAGAGGAGGCAGACACAGAAACCAGAAGTGGCACACTGCGGAGCACTCCTCCCCTTCCAAGGACGTGCCGGGACTGGGGCCTGTCCGCACTTAGTACTGAGCTGCGTTAGTGACTGACGGGCTGGGGACTATGTAACACATCTCCATGCTGCAAAGCCTCCAGCCACCTACTGTAACAAAACAGCTCTTGGTGTTGTTTACTTAAAGTTCCTGAAGGCATTTAAGTAAAACATTTGTTTCTCTTATTTCTTTGTCATTGTTCAAATAATCACATTTGATATGTAAAAAAATTTCCCCTTAAACTTACAGGCCAAAAAATGGCTGTTTCAGGTGTGCACATGTCGCGGAGTGTGTAGTAATCAGTGATACAGGATCCGGTCCAGACCTGCTCTGGAGTGGCCAGATTGTGAGGTTACTCTCATCAGGATGTAATTCACTGTCTGCCTTTTCTCTAGTCTATATTTGTCAGCTTTCCGTTTTATTTTTTGGCATCTTATATATCTTCAATTTAAGAAAATCCTTGAGTTTCATTCTGATAAATGCTTGAATATTTGAATCATTTGCAGTGATATCATAAATGTGTTTTTTAATTTATTCAAGAGACGCTTTCTGAGCACAGACCAAGCCCTGGTCACTATACTAAGCCAAGAGGTACTATTGATGGTTAAACCCTAGTCTCAGATTTGAATCTGTTTGGTTTTTCTCAGTTTTGAAGAAGGTTTTCTCCTTGCCTCCTCTGTCTGGTGACCTCACCCTTTTCTCATTAGCTGAGATTATATTAAATGTTCTGTTATTAGAAGTTTTAATGAAGCCTAAAGTAAAGCTTCATTCCACCTATAATTTTCTCCAGTTCCCTGAAACACTGCAGTTAGTCATCATCTAATGTACACTATTTATATCATTTTTTTCTCGTTACCATTTTCACCCAAGCAATGAAATCGCTTAAGTGAATAATTCTAAGTCAGTTAAATCGAGAATAACTAGGAATATGAGGAGAAAATGAATTTAAATGTTCTGATTTCCCCACCGATTTGAATTCCAAAAGGAAAAGGAATGAGAGCATGAGTACTTTGAATATTTCAGTAAGTTCACAAGCCTGACAAAGATTGAAAACAAAACACAGGAAATAGTTTGTGTTTGTTTGCAAACTCCTTTCAGTTAAAAGAAACCCTGCACGCATTTAATATGTGCAAATTATCTATAAATTATATACTAATATATGCTACTCTATCAATTACACATGTACTTTAAAAATAACAAACAGAAATTAGAAAAGAAGGAATTTTTAGAGTATCAATAGAACATTTGCATTTTTTACCACACCCATGTGATGGTTTCATAGCCCCTGGTTCCTGAGTGGATGGATTGTGCTTTTGGAAACAATTGTAGACTGTTTTCTGCCTGCATAAAATTCTAGTAAGTCCGCTAGTCTGCAGAATCCTATAGAAATGACAGCATAAATCAATGGTGAAACGGCATCAGATATGAAAAAAAGTGTAGCCAAACAGGTTCATAGGGAAGCTAAATAGATTAATATTGAGATTTTCCCTAGAAGACACCGCATGGTTTCTAATTAGAGATCCATGAGAAAGCCCTCCTAATAAAAAAGTTTGCAACCAATTTAGGTGATGAACCAATGCATTGTTTTTCTAAAACTCTAAGCAAGCAGCAGGCACCTAGAAAAGTGCGCACACACACACACACTCACACGTGTCTCTGGGAATTATAATGTGAATCCAAGTCATCACTGCATAAGAGATATACTAATCCTTTGAGCAAGGTGTTAATTGTTAATCTCATTGTTCCTGTCCAGTAGCCTGTATAACACTCTGTTTATAACAGGCTTCCTGTGGTAAAAGAATGGGCTGCTAACCCTCAACACATGCTTTCCAGTGATCATTTTAGTGGCCGTGGGTCCTTATAATAGGGGCTAATCTCCATAACATCGTCATTACTGGATGAGGGTAACTAAAATTATAGAGACCCTTTGCTCTAATTATAGACTCTGAATGGCAAATCCATTCTTTAATCAACTGTAAATGCACTGTAAAGGGAATTGTAAGTTCTTTCCAGGGAGCAATATGCATTCAAGCTAGCAGACTAGAACTGAGCAGCGTAATGTGTTTGGGGGAAAATAACTGAATATGCTCCTGGTAGAGCCTGCATTACGATGTGGCTCCTGGCTGCAGAGATTGTCACAGAAAGTCACATGCTTCTAGTTTCCGCATCATTACCAAGGTGTGGTGTTCATGCATTACTGGTCCAGAGTCCTCCATAGTACACAAGTCAAGTGTATTCTCAAATGTCTACTTTTTTTTCCATTATTTGCTTATTTTCTGATATTCTTTAGAGCCAAAAGAGAGGAAATTGTGTCTCTCAAAATCCAGAAGTCCATGGATTCCATTCAATTCCACGTATTTTGTTGGCATGGAGAGAAATTTCCATTTGCTTTAAACTCTAATGTACAAAGCCTGAAACAAATCTATTCTGCTAACCCCACAAATATTTTATCATTTACCATGGAAAGCGAGAGAGACATTTTCAGTCTATTTGAGTCACAGGCGACAGCTTGGTTTTAATCAAATGCTAGGCAGTTGATGGAGATTCAAAAGAATCTTACTAACTGCCTTGAGAGAATTCACGCCACAGGCTTGCCGGTGACACCATCTTTGTCTTGTTGATGGGATAGAAAAATGCTACAGATTCCATGTGAGAATGTAAGCAGTGCTTCCAAGTCAGCTTGCATCAGCAGAGCAGACAAATGCACAAGGGGGTGCAGCCCTAAGTGTCAGGAGACCCATTCGTAGACTCTCAAGGGTGTATCTTCATTTTCAGTCTTTATCATCTTCCTGTGTGAAAACTAATAAACTCTTCCTAAACACCTTAAAAAAATTTTTTTTTCTCAGTATGGGATGCTCTCAAGCCTTACCAGAAGGAACCTAATGAGAAATCAAAACCTTGTTCCATGTCAAGATTGACCCGATTGTTCAAATAACCCAGATTTTTTCTGGGCTTTGTTCTTTTCCTTAACTAACTCCCTTACCCCATTTCCTCTCTCCCCAAACCATCTTTCCACCTGTGAAATTAAAAGGAAGACATCATCTACTCTCAGTCCTTTTAATCTCATTCTGTCTTTGTGTTTGAATTGGCCCCTAACATTTTGGGAGAGGAAATATAATTTATTTGTTATTATATAATATTCACTCCTGGGAAGTTTTAATACCTCATCACTGTGTGATTAAAACAACAATAACAACAAACACCAAAAGCCAGCTAAGCCTGTTGCATTTTGATTTTTAAATGATTCGTCTTCTTTGACAGGGTAGCAATGTTTGTTTTCAAGCTTTTGTGTTGAGATGTTTTAGGCTTTTGATGGAAACAGATGATTAGAAAGAAACATTCTCCATTTTCCAGGTAAGTCCGATATGACAAGGAATACTGGCACCCGGTATGAAGATCTTGTGTTGAGCTGTTAGTGTTAGAGTAACATCCTGCAGGTTTCCCGGAAAACTGGGAGATTCATTTACTGTGACGTTCTTCTCTTTGCTTTAATATTCCCATGCTTTCTCCAACAATTTCCCTATATTTGAATTATTACCGAAAGCTACAAAGGTTAACATTAAATATATTAACTTTTTAATGTGATTCAGCTTTTTCAGCCGTTAGTCTTCCTCAGATGTCTGCCATTATTTACATAATTATTTCGTCAGTCCAGCGGCAGCTTTTACCTTCGGAGTGCAACACAATGAGTTTACATATTTCATCCTGCAAGGGGGATGGCATAAAGAGTGGTCATTCAGAAGGCTGACCTGAAACAGATCTTACGTTTGGTGGGGGATGGACCTCAGATCTACAGAAGAGGGTGTGAGGCTAGGGGCCGAGAGCTTCAAGCAGGCAGGGCGTGCACACATGTTTGTCGGCAGTGGGTTTTTGAAAACCTATGTCGTGGTAGATAGAAGATTTAAACTTTATAAGTGGATTCAGTCTTCATCAAATAAGCAATGATTCTGCCAGACACCAGTGCGCTCTATTTTTAACTTGAATAATTCAGACTTCTGTAGAAGGAGGAGCTCTGACCTTTCACTTGGATCTTGGTAGCCTGGACCTCCTCTGTGGTTCTTGTTCACTCTTGCTTAGTGAATGTACCTGGTGGCATCCAGGTTTAGCGAGGCGGCTGATATCCAGTTGGTGCCTTCTTGACATCCTTCTGTATTTTTGGTTCTTACCCACGGAGATTTATGAGTTCATTGTGTGCAGCCAAAGGGCCCCTGTGACAATGCCCTGAATTATCTCAGCCTCCCAAAGTAACAGTCTTGAAAAGGCAGACTTAGAGAGGATTTTTAAAGCTTAGTTTCGCTCTTTTCATTTCTCATAAATTACCACAATAACAAAGGATTCTGCTTAAGTTTCAGACCCCACTGCCAATAGAAACTACTAAACATGGTGCGGTGTCTTATTCCTACCTGACGGCTGGTCTAAATTTTATTTTTTGTATTGAAGTATAGTCAGTTACAATGTGTCCATTTCTGGTGTGCAGCACAATAAACTTTCCAACTGCAAGATTCCAAAATGATATCCAGCCAAAGTCTGAACCAATATGGGTGGATCTTAGGGTTCTCTTTCCACATGGTTCTCAATGTTTCATTTTCATTTTTAACTCACCTTCAGCAGAAGAATATAATTGTGGAAAACAGTATAATCAGTCAGAAAAAATTAAAAACTGCCTTCCTTAAGCCAGAATTCCAATCACTGTGATTTTCTGTCACCACTCACATCTGTTGATCTTTCTTCTCTGAAGGATTTTTGTTCCAGAATTTTGCAGTTTTAGAAAAATGTTTCTGCAACTCATTTTAAAGTTGGTAACATTTGAACTTACTAAACTAAACAAGTTAGCTTTTCCTCTTTAATTCATGAAAAAATGCTATTCACTTAAAATATAATTCTTTTCACCATGAAGAAATATGGACGTATACGAAATACATAGAAGGAGAATATACGCCGAGGCAACTGTATTGTTTGTCTTCACTATTCCATCTACTGACTGCTCTATTATTTGCATTAAATCCAGGGAATAATATTTACTCTAAAGTGAGAATCAAGAGGATTTATGGCCACGATCTTTTCTAACACATGGCTAAATTCCATATCCCTTCATCTCCCATCCATTTGGCCCCAACCTTCTTTGTTTTACAACTTTTCCCTTAAGACGCCCTCCCTAGCCCTACTTCCAGGACCGTTTACCCTCCTCAAACACATTCCTTTGTTTACTTTCTTTGAACTTACTCCAACCGCCTCTCATGTCTCATGAACTAATTAGAAAAACCAAAAATTCCTTGGTAAGAGCAGAATAAAGAATAACATGTCCAGAAGAGAAGGTATCCATAAGACAAACATTACCCAACTTTAAAAACAACACTGCAGATGCTTTGTGGAGCCTGGGTGTGCACGTTATCTCGTGCAGTCCTTGTCACGAGTCTGTGGACTGTGTAGGTGTGTTGGTTATTTTCCACTCTTCTCCTTCCCAGTCCATTCTCGGTCATTTTTCTCCTGCACCAGGCTCTCCTGCAGCTGGCTCCCCAGGTTTGTTCTTCAGGGTCACCAGGAGGAGGTCCGAGGTGGAGGGGGAGAGATCGGGTTTAGGCGCCACTCTGGGTATGACTGCTGCCCCCAGCCAGGGGTCCCCCAATACCGCCCCTTCTCCACAGCCCCAGGGGTCAGCGGGCTCCACTGTAGGATTTCCTTTGCTCATTCCTTCTGTCCAGGGTTGGTGACAACTTCCTTTTGTTAATAGTCTCACCATCTTTTAAATCTGCCCACACGTTTGTTAAGTGGTACCCTTATCAACTTCTTCATTTGACTTATCTAGGGTGAATTCCATCACCTACTTACACTTTGACCAACAAATGGGGCATATTTTATTAGCTGTGAATTCTGTTGATGGAGAAATTAAAGTACAGCAAAGAAAGTGACTTTGAGAGTCTAGAAGCCAGGTCTCCTTGTGAGATGTTCATGCTCAGAGCACTCTTTTAATGCCTAAACGATGATCTTGGTCCAAAAGATAGTAAGGAGGCTTGTTAATCTTGTTCCCTCAAGTATCCCAAGACCCTAGAGCAGCTCGACCGACGTGCACCCAGCTCCCCCGCCCCAGCTTGCCCGCATGGACCATTGAGAAGGGAGAGTTGAGAACACGTATTTTGCCCTGTGTCTACACACAGATACTGCTGGATAAGTTTTGGGTGTGGAGGTGAGAACTATAAAGCCGTACACACACAGGGGGCGGGGTGGCTTATTTCCAAGCTTGGGGTCAGATACCTGTTTCCTCTACAGCAACACCCCAAAGAGCACAGGTGGTGACTGGCCGTTCACAGCACGATAGCTTTTGGGCAGGAACACTTGATGGTACAATTGAGGATTAGTCCAAGTTCGATTTCTGTGACTCCATTTAAGTCCAGTCCCCTAACCCTCCCAGAGACTTTCCGAGGCATCTAACTTTTTTTTTTTTTTTTTTTATTAAATGTCATTACACACGGACCAGTGAGAAAACTCGGTATTCCATTGTCTGCAACTAACAATACTAGTCTATGTCTTCTGGATGAAATGGTCATTATGCTTTCCCCCCTCTATTTCAAGCTTCTCCATTTATACTGAAAACCTCCCCCTCCCCATTTTCTACGCCTCTTTTTCTTCCTTATTGTAATAGGAGATCTTACATATCCATTTTTGAAAGAGACCTTTTGTTTATTATCAAGTTCAAGGTTCCTCTCCTTTCTGTCAACCATAATTCACCATCATTTAGTCCTCAATTTCCTTCTTTCATGCAGTAAAATAGGCTCAAAGGAAAAGATATTCTTGTGAGTTTTTTTTCCCTTGTGGCTAAAACTGGAGCCAGCTCTCTGGCAGTAATGCTAAATATAAAAGTTGGAAGTTGTCTAAAAATTTCATCCCTCCCCTTTTCTAGGGTGGATAACATCCTGTATAACTGGATTTTGTAGATTTTGTTCCTTCCCGCTACATGCCTCTGCCTATTTTCTTATAATTTGAGATAATAAAGCCCAAGGGGAGAAGAAAGAAAGGATAACAGAATTCTTTGGAATTTACATATGCTGAAATCAACCTTGTTTTTTTCAAAGGAGCCTAGAAAACACAGATAGACAAGTTCCACCACGTAGCTGGAGATCCTGGAAGTACTGTGAGGTTTAAAGACTTAACGTTCTGTTTGGTAATACTCCCAAATGGTAGAATGATTGTCTTAAAGCTGTCCTTGGGAGTCACTGGGAACTGAGGCTTACGATCCACTATGTCCTGTCCTTTCTCTGCTGTTTTCATCCATCAACCCTCATGATTATATGTTTTGAATTTTGATTCCCTTAAAAATCTTTCAGTAAAATTAATATCAAGACAGTCTTGAAAGGAGCACACCCACAGGCACACACCCAGAAGTGATACGTGACTGGATATGCACACACGAGGTCTCTAAAGGAACACCTCCTCTGTCCTCCCGCTGCTGACAGAGGAAAAGACGGGTTTTGCAGGCTGATCATTGTGTGTTTACAGATACATTCCAGGTCTCTCTTGCTCCAGCTAGTGGCGTCTCTCCTTTTAACCAACAGCTGCTTCTGAGTCATTGCCCAGCTCCTAGTCAATGTCCCCACTGGGACAAAAACTCTCCCCTCAGTCCCCATTCTCAGGAAAGGATGTTCCTAAAGGCTCTGCCGCTGAGGGGCCTGCCTGGAACTAGTTCATGCTTTTAACGTTCTTCTCTTCATGCATTCGTTTATTTCAGAAACATTTATTTTGGGACATCTACCAGATGCCAGGCACTTGCAGAGGGCTGGAGGTATGAAAGTGAACAAGAAAGATGCAGCTGGGACAACGGCGCTGATACTCAGTTGGGGGGCAACTCCATCAACTGTAGGTGACTTGCTGTGGATAGGAGAAATGCCAGAGGGGCCTGGAGGAGCACGTTTTGGAAAAACGATTGAGTGTATTGATGCCCTATCCTCTCCGAGAGTTTTACATCGCAAGTGAGGATTGTGTCACCAAAGGGCTTTGATGTAAAGCACTGAAGCATTCATTTGAGGAAGAATTGTCCATTAAGATACCTTTGAGAAGCACCCCAAACCATACATCCTTTAAAAATGAGGACCAGGCCTTTCTTTTTAACAATTATATTCAAAAAAGAAATTGCATAGAAGATTTTTTTTTGTAGTCTAAGCTGAAGCAATTATCTTCTTTGTAAACGAATGTAAGTGGCTTTAGTCTTCGTTTACAAGTGGAGGTAATGTGACTGTCTTCAAAATGGAAATGTGCTTTACACGTGGGTTTTGTGCCTTCTGGTCAAGTAGAGCTTTGGGAAGATGCACGGAGCACTCTGCATTTGTGATCTTATCAGCAATTCACATGCCTGCCAGCACGTTCGGTTGTAAAGGAATTAACATTCATTTTGCCGATGTATAGAAATTAATTAATTAATATTAATATGCATGTTATATATTATTCACATATAAAATGTATTTCTGAAATACGTATAAATATACTTCAACATATCTCTGACAGCGGCATGCAAGGTTGAATTTGCTGACTTGTTTTGAGTACAGTCTACACCCCAGTGACCCCCATCCAGCGACAGACACAGCCACTGGCACACCTGTTGATACTGTGCTAAAGGAACTGTGGACAACTCGTAATGACCTTAGAAATTCAGCATATTTCCCCGTGATTACAGTTTTGCATTTAAGTTGTACATTCTCTTTGGTTCTTTTGCCTTAAACTTATTTTCAAACACTCGTTACTCTGGTAGGTATATGAATATGAAGTGTCCTTATGATTTCAGATGTGCATAGGTATAGGGGATTGGGTATTTGGAGGCACACAGGAAGTCACCCTCTGTTGCCTTGCTCCGTGTGCAAGGGTGGGACTTGTCCCCAAAACACTTGGTTCTGGTCTCTCGGAAGCACCTTCCTTACTGAAATATCCGTGTAGTCACAACTCCAACATTAGTATTGCAGCTAGCTAGCTGTTCATTGTTATCTTCATCCTAATGATATAGCAGCTGCATCTGTTTACCTTGTATTGTAAGCGTGCCTTTCAATTTCAGACAGTCGGCTATCCATCCCACTACAGGGAGATTTTAGAAACAGCATGAGTGATTTGGTCAAGAACATGAGTTTGACAGATGGGTATGTAAATCCTTTCACTCCCCTGACATTTCTCCCATCTTGGTTTTAAAGGTAACAGAAGTGACTTGAGTGGACATCACACAGAGAGACAGAGCCAGGAGGAATGGATGCAGTGTTGGCTTCTAACATCAAGACTTTCGCTGAAACGAGGCTGTCAATAGCTGTCTTTCTGGGAGCCGATCAATTACCCTTCAAACGCTTTGGGAGGTATTGTGGTTTGCACTTTTTTACTTTCATAATTTCAAGATCCACTGAAACGTCATCTGGAAAATTTATTTTAATAGAGAGAGGGAAAAAAATCTATATTCAATGTTTTTAAGTACACAAAAATGAAAGTTTGGTAAGTGCTACTTTGTTTCCAGCAAAATAATCATGCGGTTGATTACATCTTTAAACATATATCAAAAATCTATCCCACGGCAAGTTCCTTTCAAAAAGAAAACATTTTTGAAGTCACCAGTACTTCTAAGGAGTGGGGGAAGCCCGTGGCTTCTATCAAAGTAAGAGAAGTGTCAGTTTGCTCTCTGCTTTGCTATTTTCTTACCAGTCACGTGTGTTTGTGTGAGTCATACTACTTTAGATCTGGAGGCTACGGGAAGTTTTTGGTTTTGTTTTGGGCTTTGCGGGGAGAATTATTGTTCAGGCATTGTCTAATTTGTAACGGTTAATTTATCCACACTAGATCTGGTGATCTCTCGAAACTGTGACTCCGAAGCATGAAGAGGGCAAGGCTACCTGAGTTGATATACACATTAGATAAAACTTATTTTTAATTTTATAGATTTAAAAGAGTAAATAGATATTCGGCAGTCAAATGCTCTACTCCTGAGCTCTACCCCCCTGGTGCAAATAGATATTCTGATATCTTGTCCCCTTACTCTGTGGGTTGCATGCCTACCTCTGGAATGCACGTACCCCACTCACCCTGGGGACCTAGGGGTCTACAATTTGGCAGGAAAGGTGGAGGGAATAAGTGTGTTCAGGGTTCAAATTGAGAGCTTAGAAGTTTGTTTCCATCCACATACACTGTAGCCCCAGTTTTTTTTTTCAGAGACTTGACTTGAGCAGTTCAGTCATTTGTTGGCTGGTTAGTGGGTACCAGGAGCCTGAGTCAGAACTTCACAGTGTGTCTTCAACAGTTTTTAAAATGGCTTCTCAAATGTTCAAATATTCACATTCAAATGTAAGGGAGGAGACTGTGCGTCCCATAGCACTGTGGTTGCTGGAAACCAAGTGGGCTGGGTGATTTTAAAGCTCTTTGTAAGTTTCTTTCCATGCATTGAAGCTGAGCTTGTGCAATTTTTCAGTCAAACCGTAAAACAAAATATTAATTCCTTTTTGGATCATTCATTTGGATAATTCATTCTGGATTATCCTTAAGTGCTTGTGCGTTCTCTTGGTTAACGCAAACCATTCATATAAATGTTGACGCGTCTGATTAATTTCAATGGGAAAACCAACGTTTCTTCATAAGTTATGTTGAGTTACGACCCCATCATTTTGTTTTTCAATCAACGAACAGAATTCACATATTTTTGTAGGTGAGGGAGGCAATTGTTTGATTAAAAGGAAAAGACGACATAATCATTTGATCGTAGCTCTGGTTTAATGCTAAGTCTCAGCTGTGTTAATGCAACTAACATTGACAAGCAGCTGGAATAATAATTGGGCTAAAAATCTTTCTCCTAACCCCCTTCCTAATGACAGGCTGGCAAGAGATGGTAATATTATCACAGTTAACTTTTCCACAAATGATAATCTCCCAGAGCAATCAACTGGTATTAACCATCAAAGCTTCTTGGCTTTAGAATGTAAACTCCTTTGTATTCCAACATGTGAACAGATATTAAGATGGTATTTTAAAATGCCAGTTTTTAGAGCCATGGAAATTTAATTTTCTGATTATTTTGTAATGTATAGAAATAGTGGATCACTCTGCTGTGCACCTGGAGCTAACATAGTGTTGTAGGTCAATTATATGTCAATTATTATTAAAAAAAGTTAGATGGTGGGAGGAAATGAATCACATAGCTAAAGGTGGTTATCTCAGGGTGTTGGGGATTTCAGGTTTTATTTTTTAATAAAAAAATTTCTGGAAATTTTACTAATGAAATTTTAGATTTTTGTTTTTTACTTTATGCTTTTATGTATTTCTGGTTGTCTGCAATGGACATGTAAAATTAGAAAGACCACAATGAATGTTATTAAAAATGAGGGAAAAAAACACTCTGGACTCAGTACAGTGGAGGGAACACGTTTATTCTTAAATTATGTTGACATGTTCTTAAATGTATTATTTTCTAGTTTAAAACCCTCAGGGTTTGATAACCCTAAAACAGACCCGTTGACTGTCTGCATCTTAAAGGATTTGAGCTCCCTGTCCACAAACACACCAGGGCGTGGATGAGTGCTTAGCACAGAGAGACGAGAAGCCAAGACTTTCTCGTTCTCCTCCTACCTCTTTTATTTTTCTTGCCTTTCATTTTTCATTTTTTCTCACCCTCTCATCTCTCTCTGAGGGCACTGATGGCTTCATGATGCGGTGATTGGTTTTCCTGTCTCTTCCTGGATTGTAAATGGGCACCATTAACGCAGGGATGGGAGGAACCCACTGGTCCCGAGTGATTTTGAATTCAGGCTTTGAATTTGCTGGCTGCAGGACTCCAGAGGTCGGGGAAAGGGAACAGGGGAGTGCTGGGGAGAGGAGTGAGCCCGACCTCCCTACCAGCCTCAGATTTTTCACTTGTAACCAGGGGATAAAAAGGCTTACCTCCCAGGTGGTTGCCAGGATAAAACAAAGTGACTTTTATTAGAGGTCTGTTACGTGTAACCACTGGGGACCTGTAGGGTGCTCTGGGAGCCTGGTGGGCAGTATATGTAGGGGCACGGGGTATGTCGGCTTGCTTTCCTCCTCTGGGGACTAGTGAATACTGACTCTCATGGAAATAGGGAAGAAAAGGCAATTTTGTAAGTTTAGAACCTTTTTCACTGATGATTTGTAAACATGGTTCAACAAATAGTACAAACACAACTTTGGACTGTTAATGAAACATCGCATCCATGGCGGCCAGCCCTGGAAGACTGTAGTGGGAGGATTTTAACCAATTCTCACTGCTGTGTTTAAGAGAAGTATCCGCCTACTAGTACGTGTTATAGGTTATCTTAAAAGGCTTGTGCATTTCAGGGGACAAATTGATAACGGTTCTTAAAATCCACCAAAAGAACAAATAAAGGGATGTGAGGTTTCTTTGCCGAGAAGGGATGGTTAGGGATGGGGCGACAAGCTAAGAATTGTTCTTACAACTTTAAATCGTTAAAAAACCTAGAAAGAATATTTTGCAGAACGCGAAAACTACACATCAAAACACTTCTCTCACCCACTGAAATTTAGCAGAGAACACTTCTTCCACACCATCATTATTTGGAGATGATTCTGTTAGCCTGGTAACTCTACCTGTGTATGAATGTGCCTTTAAAAACAAATAGTGCTTGCACGTGGCCCCATGTTATTGTCCCCTATAATCAGTCACAGTTAAAATTGCTTGAAGATTTGTGCCCTGTGTCTTCCCAGCTGCCACCCGAGGAGTCTGCTCCGAGGACCCCTCGCAGGTGAAACGCACAGAGGTGGTGATGTTACAGGCCCCCGTGACAGCTGTTTCCCAGGGGCTGCCGACTATGGCAGACTAGACTGAAGCAGTTCTTGGGCGTGTACCTGTTCCTGATGGATGTGTCTGTGTGCAGTCCCAGTTTGTGCGGATTGGCATCTGTGCAGACAGGCAGCAAGCTTCTGGCTAAACTGAACCGAATCCTATGGTTCCTGGGTCAGTTTCACTTCCTGGGGTAGGCACAACTGTAAGACATGCTTTTCTACGTGGATACATATATGTTCACACTTTCCAATGCAATGCAAAGTGAAAAGCAATGGCAGGAAGTGGGTCGTCACAGACAGGTATCCGTGATCTAATCTACCTGGTTATTTGCAAACACCTTATTACTTGCCCATAATGGGATTATTATTTTTTTTTTGGTCGTTTTGTTTTCCTTTAAGAACCATATCTATAAAACATATGCAGCTGCTATTTACGTATTTAAAAAAATGAATAATGGGAGCACTTATACATTCTATAACGCAGGCTTGGAAAACCCATTTTGTCCTTGATGGCTGTTTGGAAGGTTTTTATGGGCTGAAAGCCAAGCCCAGGCCTGGCTTTCTGGGAAAGCAAAGGGCTGATGAAAAAGGCCCCTTCCAGCTCCAGCCGTCTGCCATTCTTTGACTCAGAGACAAACCTTTTGCAAGAGGATGACTTCCTAACGTCTGAAGTGTGAGTGGCTTTAGAATGCCGTGAAGGGGAAATATCCAGCTGCAATTTATTACCGTCCAGTCAATTAAGTGGGTTCCGAGTGTCATCATCTTGTTTATATCCATCACAGATCATTGGAGATGAAAAAAATGTCTCTGAGGGCTCAGCTCCTGTTTCCCCCTTTCAGAGAAGGAGCCGTAGAGACCCGTAAATGATTGTTGGGGTACGTTTCAACAGCAGCTTCGCCACATGGACAAGCCATTGCGTTTAAATTGGTTAATATCCTATTGTTAATGGTCTGCCTGTTACATAGAAAGACATTCAGGAAAAGGATTGGATCACTACATAAATAGCCTGGCTCTGTCTTGGCTTTGTGATGTGAAATTCCTGCCAAAGACGATTGGAGTCTTCGTGTTTGTTCAATAGGTAAAAAAAAAAAAAAAAAAAAAAAAAGCTTTTGCTTGTCACAAACGGTGTCTCATTTATTTATCTAGACCCTTTTCCTTCTGTTTCACTGCATCCTGTTCTAAAAATATAAGCATACGGACTCTGACAGCGCTGGTTTCTGCCCTGTCAGTATTCTGTTTATGCCACTTGTTTCCTTTAAAGAAAATTACCTGCCTTCAATCTGACATCTCTTGAGACTACTTTTACAATCAAAATATAGTATTTAGATGGCCAAGTGATTAAACAGACAGGCCAGCATAATAGCTGCAGTCTTTAGAATTTCATGTATTTTTCCTGTGCTTCAGGAGAAGTGTTTGGAGGCAGTGATTTGAAAACAAATCCAAATATGGATGGAGAATAATTTGAGAGGAAATGTGTGGTTCAGATTCCAAATGTCTTTCAAAATTTTAACCCATCAGTTTGCAAAGCTGAATTGCCACCTGCAAAAACGAGGCTTGTCATCCTGAGGAAAAGTCCTTGAGATGGTACCTGGCACTGTGGTTTTGCCTTTGCTCTGTTCACTTTATAATTTCAGAGTGCTCTTGCTGAAAGGTGAATGTCAAAACTCTGAATCCCGATTGCATGACTGATTTTTTTTCTTTTTGTGCCAATGCCAACCTAGGGCAGTTGTCGTGAATGCCACTTACTGACAATTTTGACAATTTTTCCGTTTCCTCTTTGGCCCATGTCCCTGTTCCTACTCTGTTTGCTTCCTCTATCTCCTAGACTTATGCAAAACATTTCCATTTAAGTCCTTATCACAGATTCACTGATTCCTTTCATTGGCTGAGTTATAACCAAGTGGGAAGGCAAAATCCAAAACAAAACAAAACAAATGGAATTTCAAGATGGTAGACAGCATGGTTCCAAGCAGAAGCAGCTCCTCCCAAACCAGATTGCAATGCGCTGCTGTTCAGACTGCGAGCGCATCCTCTCGTGACAGCATTTCTGCTAGATGTCACCATGGAAAGTCTCCCATCTGCTACATGGAGCCCTTGGGTGCCCCCTGTAGAGCGAAGTTATGCCTACAGGTGGGCACATGGAGTTGGTTCTGCTCATATGTGTGTAGCCTTGGACCTGATGTTTTAATTATCCAGGCCACTGTCCCACTGGGGAAATTATATTTGCTCCTCCTCCTTTCCAGAATTATCTAGAGGATCGAAGGGTCAAGTGAAGATGGGAACGCTGAGTAGACAGTAAGGTGCTATTGTAAGGAAGATGCTCGCTCTGTGGACACTAGTTTGGGTATGTGTTTTGAGGGTGGATGGTGTCCTATTTTTCTTATTGCCACCTTCCTTCCATCCTTTCCTTCCAGAAAGTTCTATTGCCCTTCTCTTGCTTAAAGGACACTCCTTGAGACAGGCTGTGAGTTGATCCCTTCTGTAAACTTTGTTGTAGGACAGAGTAGAATGGTGGGGGCAGGGGGCACCAAGCTTCATCCACGCCACCATGAGGAATTCAGTGGTGGAGACTGGTTCTTGCTCTTTCTAGCACCAGACCAGGGTTTGGAATATGGCAGGGACATAATACAACACACGTGCTGAAAGCCGTTCACTGCGTAGTATGTGCGCATACTAGATTTTACATGTAACTATCTCCAATGTTAAGTGAATAGAATTTCACTAATAACAAGACCTCAAATTAATTTGATTTTGGAAATCTAAAAGCTTTGCGATGAAATATTCAAAACTACTTCTTGGGAAATTAAGATTTCATGTTTTTCACTATTCTTGTCTCAAGTCATTTGTGTTTCATAGGAACTGACTGCTTATATTCAAATTATAGAATCAAGTGTTTGAGCCATGAAATTAATTACAGTCAATGTCTTAATTTTTGTATTTATTTTAGATGCGGAGAACACTTTTTTCTATCAAGTCAACTAATCATTTAAATTTTTTTAAAAGTGTGTCTTTCAACCAATATTTACTGTGCATCTACTCCATGCCGAGCACTGTGCTAAGTTTTGAGAATAAAATAATAAGACCAAGCCCCTACATTTCAACATTTTAAGGTCTAGGAAGCAGACAAATGTGCAATAAGTAATTATTACGTTACTGGCTGCATAAAAGATTTATTAATAAATGTTATAAGAGCCGTGAAGAGATAGTATTCTTCCTTCTATGAAAGGAAGATGATCAGCTTTGGAAGACTGCAGCTTTGTGGTGACCCCAAAAGAAAGATGGGTTTGTTGTTGGTGAAAGAGAGAGAGAGAGAAGTTTAGATTGAGGGAACGATAGTGAAGCAATGTGATAATGTTACTGAGTCCAAGCTCGTACTGTTCGCTGCACGACAGGCCAATAAATCGAGAGATGAGTTGTTGGGGCAAGGGGCAAGGGGCAAGGAATAGTGACTTTATTTGGAAACCCAGCAGACCAAGAAGATGGTGGACTAGTGTCCCAAAGAACCATCTTCCCTGAGTTAGGATTCAGGATTCTTTTATACTAAAAGGGAAGGAGGTAAAGTCTTGTTTCCAGTCAAACTACAGGGGGATGTATTAACTTCTTCCTTCCTGCCGTCATTTACTGGTGGGTCTGGTCAGGATGTTTCCTGTGGGCTAAACAAAGGTATTTTAGCTTCACACTCATCACCTGGGAGGCAGGGTACCCAGATATGGGCCATCATGTATTATTTAAGGTTATCGGCAACATTTCTTTAGTGATTAACTTGTAGCAAAAGTTACATACAGTAAAAGAAACAGATCCAACGGGGAGTCAGATTTGTTCTTCCCTATGACAACTATGGGACAGACAAATAGGCTTTGGGATGATCATTTTGTTGTAGTAGGTAAGGAGTATTGAAGCAGAAAAAACTGGTAAGAAAAACAAAAAAGACTGGTTAGATAGGAGATAATTAGGGAAGTTTGGCTGAGTAACATGAGGTCAAATATAAGAGAACGGCAAGATGCATGAAGAGTAGGGCACACATCCTGATGCTTTAGAGGCGGAATTCACCACAGTGGGAATAAACAGGACTTGTCTGCAGGGCGTAAGGTGGAGAGGGCCATGTGTGTGACTCTGCAGTGGAGCAAGGTATGCGGTGGTGCTGATGGGGAAACCATGAAGCTGTCATCTGAAAGACAGAGCACAGGGTGAAAGTCAAGTTTAGGAAGGAAGACAGTGAGTTTTCTATGATCCTACAACTCAAGAGTGGACCTTGAACCAGCAGCACTAGGGTTACCTGAGGGCTCATTAGAAACGCAGGCTCTCCGGCCCTACCCCAGACCTACCCAACCAGCATCCGTATTTGACTAGATCCCTAAATGAATCCCATGCACCTAGAAGTGTGGTCCAGGAGCACACTCAGCAAGACAGGCTGAGTGTCAGACACCAGTGGCCACAAAATCAATGGCTTACAAGTAAAGGAACATGAGACCTGGACGTGATTGTCCCAGCCATTAAAGACATCAAAATGTTCTTTGTAAATAAAATTGTCTGTGAAATTCAGGCAAAAAGGGAGCCTAAGCTTAGAAGTTCTGGACATTAATGAATTTATAAACTTTGTGTTAAAAGGAGATGCCTGAATTAATCAGCCAACACGGGCTACTCGTCCTTCTCACTGATATGTCAACTTTAGGTGCTCGTGGAGTCACCAGAAAGGGACAAGGCTCTGCAATGTTTTCTAAATACAGAGGTTTTCCTTTTGCAATACTGTGTTGAAAGCACTTAATGTCTGAGCTGATTTTGGCTTGAAGAGAATGCATTTCAAAAGCATGGTTTAAAATCATGACTTTTACATTTGGAGTCCAAATTGCTGCAAGCGAATTTCTGATGGTCACTTTTTCGGCAGTGCGTCTGTGCAGTCTCTAGTTACAGTAACACACAACGTAAAGCAATGACAGAGTCACAAAAGATGTTTTAAATTAACAATTGTACTTCACCTATTTGGCAAGGCTTGATTCTATCAAGCCTTTCCCTCCACTGTTCTATCCAATTCCATCGGCATTGCCAAGCCTGGAACTGAATCCGTTTATTAAACTAAACCAGGCAAAGCCAATCAGGGCCAGTCAGATGCCAACTGGTTACAATAGCTGACTCTAATGATGAAATATAACCCAGTGTTAAAGTCAGACCCAAAACAAACAAACAAATTCCTCCAGATCGGACGCCACATGGGCCCACTGGAGACACGGGGTATTCAGGACGGATTTTCTAGTGGATGGAATCAGATTGAGTATGACCATTACTTTCAAGAACCATGTAATGTCTGTTCTATGAAAGTAATTGTAAAATATGCTCCAGTATCATTCGACTCCCCCAGATCCCTGCGCTTGGCCTCTTTGCAGTAGTTAATTATATTTATTGTAATGATGTGATGTTTGGAACTCTGCTGGTTCCTCACGCTTGTGGTTTTGATCCAGGCAAAAGTCTGTGACCACAGTAACCACATCAGCCTGGCTCAGAACCCCCATGTATTACAAAGTCATTCAACACTGTCCCCTCTCCCTAAAAAGCCTTCAAGATAATCATCTCTCTTTTTTTTTTTAAATACATAACATTTGAAAGCACTTTCCTGTCTCCCTAGATTAACAAAAATGGAAAACATTTTCCATTCTGAAAATATATGATGTAGGCTAGGGACTGACTCCATCTGGGCCATCATTTTACTGCAAAGATAAATATACCATCACTTAAATTTTAAAAAATTATATACCTATACTACATACGCACATATATAAAGGATATTATAGATGTATATTTTACATATTTTAAGATCTATTTTTTCCTGAAAATTTTGCTGAACATTAAGTATTATAATGCCATTCACTTTCGTTCACTCATACATGACATTCGCTCATGAATAAATGTGCGTCTTTGGTACTCTGCTCAGGGATGTGGCAGCTCAAACTATTCTGCCTGCTTTGTCTTGATATTAGATTGAAATTGATGTGTTTTGAAATAGGAATTAAAATACTATTTGCCTGAACCAAGACTTTGTTCCTTGAGGCCTAACGGCTCTTCATGTGACTGTCAGGGGACGACAGAAAACTCAAAAAATGAACCCTTAAAATTCATGTTTACGGAATCTGAGAGCCACGTGCTAAACAGGTAAACCCTCTTCCTCTGCAGACAAGTCTTAGTTACCAGTCCCTTAGCCTGGCTTCAGGGGAATTTATGTCCAGAGTGAAAGCACTTTACAAACTGCTCTTGTCCTGAGCCACCGAGAAGCTTTGGCTTTGAGTCGTGGCTACATAGCAAGGTGGTCTCATAAAGAGTTTAAAAAATTCCCAAAAAACCACCCTGGTAGAATTTGGCCATCACCCTTTTTTAGTAATATTTATGAATGTAATACCCTCTTTTCTTCCTACTCAATTTGAAATGCATTCCAGTTAACACACAAATACAAAGATTGCCCAGTAAGGGTAGAACCGAAGATTTAGACTTGTTGTAAGCCATATATCAATTTTTGCAAATACCAGAAATAATATCCTGTCACATTTTTTGTGTCACCAGGTTGTCTTCTGAGCCATAATTAGTGACTTGGACTTAAATATTCTGGTTATGTTCGATTAAGCTAACATATGTGTACACAACTGTAATTGTATCTAGAAATAATAGTGCATTAAGATAGTTAACAGTAAAAATAGAATTCATGAATGCTTTTCATACACTCCAGAATCTTTCACATTCTTATCTTCCATTTAAATCTCTCTCCTGATTCCAGACACACGTGTCTGGCCACTTCCTTGAAATGTATTCTCGAATGTCTCACAAGCATCTCCGATTTATCACGTCCAGACTAACTCCTGATTGACCCCGCAGACCTGCTCCTACCCAGCTTCCTGTTCTTAGTATATGGCATTAAAATCTACCCAGTTGCTCAAGCCAGAAGCCCAGGGTCATCGTTGAAAGCTGTGTCCCTCACCTGCACATCTAACGCCCAATCCATTGCCAGATCCTGCTGTTTCTCCAGGATGTGTGCCCCGTCCTCGTGGTTCTCCCCGGCCGCCATCTCTGTAGCCCTTTCCCCTCGCCCCTGCAGCAGTCTCTTTTCCCACCACCAGTCCTGCTGCCAGCCAGATTAACCCCTCACAGCATCCACAGATTACATAAGAATGTGAACCGGGTCGGGTCTCTCCTTTATCTGAGGGCTCCTCAGCCACTTAGAATAAAGTCCTAACTGCCCGCCGTGGGCAGCAAGGCTGCAACCGACAGCTGTCTCAGCAGCCTCAGCTCAGGCCTCTCTCCAGCTTGCTCGCAGCTTCCGCCCTGCTGGCCCCTGTCGCGAGCTGGGCTGTGCCCGCTCCCCCCACATATGCAGAAGTCCTGACTCCTGGAACCTGTGAATGGGGGACGTTGCGGACATCCAGTTACGATGAGGTCGTTAACGTGGGGCTGCTCCAGTATGGCTGGTGTCCTTAGGAGAGGGGCAGCTGGTCACGTGGAGACGCAGGCAGACAGGGAGACCACCTCGCGGTGACGGAGGCAGAGCCGGGAGGGGTGCGGCGGCTCAGTCTAGGGCAGCCCAGGAGGGGGTGGCAGCGTCAGAGGCCGCAAGAGGCCGGGAGGGGCTCTCCGACAGCCTCCGCAGCAGGGAGCGGGTAAACGTCCTGGTGCTTTACTCCACAGCCCTGCGTTTCTTTCGCACACGTGGTTCCCACTGCCCAGAAGTTTCTTTTGCACTCGTTTTCCAAACTTGAGTCCAGTCTTCTGGTCTCCGCTTAAATGTTCCTTCTTGAAAGCTGCCCTCCGTGCCTACTCACTGTGCCTGTTCCTCTTCTCCTGATGCTCTCCCGCCACTTAGGAGAGACCCGAGGTTGCCGGGGCTCCTACGGAAGCCAGCTCCCCGCCTGCCCCACCTCCCCGGCCCGGCCGCCCACCACAGCCTCCTGCGACTCTGCCTGCTTCCCCCCCTGCTTGACACCGGGGCCACCATCGCTTTATCGGAGACGCTTTCCCAGGCTCCCCCAGTCCGCGCGCTCCCCGACCCCATCACATCACCTTGTTTTATTTTTCCAAATAGCCTCTCAGTTGTGTTTACTTGGTTTTTATCAGTCACCTCCCCTCTCCCCCGAGACACACATATGTAAGAAAGTTAAATACATACATAATTTCAAATAATTGTTTCCTAGTCTCTAGAAGCGTGACAGGAGGTAGTAAGTATTCAAGAAGTCACTATTCAAGGGGTGGATGAATGAAAGAATGAATGAATGAATGAATGAATGAATAGTAATTATGCCCTCCTGGATTTAAGCCTTATATACAATGGCCAGTGGTTTTTTTTTTTTTTTTTTTTAATCACTGGAAATGAATTATCAAAGCATTTTCCTTCTGTTAAAGGAACTTTGAAAATGAAAAAGCCATCTCGAAAAATGAGTTGTTTCCACCATGAGTTACTGTTTAACACAATACCCAGAAGAAAATGATAAATCAAGGAATTTGCATCCTGACATTACACTTTCACAAGGGAAGCACCTTGTTTTGTCAATCAAGATCTTTCACATCTTTGATGAATGATAAGTATCTGGAGTGAGCAGAATAATTACCAACACCTTCGGGGTCTCATTGAGTTTGCTTGGGGAAGTGTTTCCTGGTTTTGTTTTTGCCAGAAACAGCGGTAAAGGAAAGGCCTTCTCCTGCTAATTATGGCTCTCACTTATTTCAGTACAAACTTAAAACCCCTGGGTATTTATACAAGTGGGACTCCTGTCTATTTCTGAGCTTCAAAGAGTTCACTTTAGCTCAAATAGCAGGAAAAATATGAGGTCATGGGTCTCCTTAGCTCAACTGTCACATACAGCAAACAGGCTTAGCACATAGTAATACGGGGTTTTGTGGATCTTCACATATGAACGCACCAAGGGAATAAAAACTGATAGATAAAGGGAAACAAAATGAGCACAATATTTTTATACTTACTTTGCCATATATGTCTATATCAATGAGCGTGTTATTCAGATGACTTTATTTTCTGCTCAAATGTGTTATGGGATATTTAGCAGTTGTATTTACAATTATTGGGAGAAAAAAACACTAAAATTCCATAAATATTCAGAAGTGTTAATACAAAGATTATATATAGGTTGTGTGTGTGTGTGTGTGTGTGTGTGTGTGTGTGTGTTTATATATGTATATCATAGGTCCTAGTTAAAAGGCAAAACATCCACATGGCTGAACTCAAGCTTTTGCCTTAGAATCTGTGATCAGCTAAAATCTGACTTTCCCAGCTGTGGGCAGAGCTTTTATTTCATTATTGACAGGTCTGTCCTATCAACATCCTGCCATTCTGGGTGGATCTCAAACGGGCTAGTAGACATAGTTCAGAAAGAGAGAACGGGGCTGGACCACACTGAGTGTGCCTTCACGGCGTAGAGACCGTGGTGTGGTGAACCAGATGCGGAGGGTTCGGGTCCGGCGTTTCTGGGTTGTCATGAACTGACATTCCTTGGAGCGGTGTTTTCTGTGGATGCTGTGACTGGGCAGATGGAATTTCCGCGGGTGCGGGTCCCAACTCCACCCCCACGGCAGGAGCCTGAGAGCACTCTTCCAGGTGGCCGAGTGCATCTTGCACATTCATTGGGCCAGTTCTGTTCCAGAACTAGGCTTTGAGAAAGCGGGGGCCTGTGTTTTGTGTCTTTCTTCCGAGCCCTGGTAGCTGGTCCCAAATGCAAAACGCAGCTGCCAGGACCTCTGAGAAAGCATCCCTGGGCGGCATGTCTATGGCTTCCTGTGGCCCAATGACCGGGAGTCCGCCGGGAACTTCAAAGGCAAGAGAAAACACCATACACCTGTGAATAAAGTGCCAGGGAGGACACACGTGCTTCGTTATTAGGTGCCTTAGGGCCAAATGGGATCCAGGCCGCCACCACCTGTTTGTATGCCGCCCCTCTCCCACCACCCGTCCCCACACAGACTATTTTTTCCCTTGTGAATTGGAACAAGACCCCCCAAAATTAGACTGAAGCGAAGAGAAAGCATGAGGGTTGTGCCTCCCAGGCTGCTATCCCCTCACTTATTTCTTCTCCAAGGGTTTTTTTCCTTTGAAGTTATCAGCCCGGGTTGGGATGTAGCCTTCATGATTCTGTCACCCGAGGAAGCATCATTGAAAAGCTATTGTTCAAAGAAATGCTATTTCTCAGACCCATTTAATGCTATTATTTTTTTTCTGGAGTTCTATAAGAAAATAAGACCTGATTGATCATACTAGTTCCAATAGCTCCAAATCAAATTCATGATAATTTTGTGGTTCAAAGAGGAAGTGATTTGGGGGGAAGGGCATATAGCTCAGTGGCAGAGCACATGCTTAGCATACATGAGGTTCCAAGTTCAATCCCCAGTACCTCCATTAAATAAATAAACAAATAAACCTAGTTACCTCCCCCTAATTTTTTTTTTAAAAAGATGAAGTGATTTGGACAAAACTCTACTCAGTAGGTGCCCAGGCAGAGTTTCTCTAAGAAAATTCCTGTCTAATTGATGTTGCAGCCCTGGCCCCAGATCTTCGCCTGCAGTACGTCTGCAGAAGGTAATCATGACGGGCCTTTCCGGGGAGCTGGGGGACACTGTGTGCTTCTCTGGAGATCTCGTTTCCAGTAGTTCATCTTGTCCCTCGTGCTGGGGGAAGCTCATCACGTGACACAGATGAATTGTCACCTGCTGGTACCCTAATGCGGCTCTCACAGAGTTGTTGGAGATATCACAAGAGACTTTGCCGCAATAGAAGCCCATGTCCCTATAATAATAATTTTTAAAAACTGGCTAATTCGCCCACTTCCGATCCCAGCGCTACGACTTCACTCTCTGTCTCCAGTGGTGAGTGGAATTAGAAGCCGGTCTTGCACTGGACTTATTGATTCAGAAAACCACCCCGTGTGTGCCCTGGGGCTGCTAATTTATCAGGTCCCCCAACTGCTCTGTGGCAACACTTCCAAAAAGGGACCAGTTTGTAACTAGAGCCCAGGCTTGTCCTCAGACACATCCGTCACCTCTCCCAGATTTCTGTCTCCCTTCTGGAGTGTTCTCTAATCCACACTCTCATCAAACAGAAAACCCAAACAGGACCTGCTCTATCCATCACACAAATAGGTGGTCTTCAGAGATGGTAGCAAGCTCTCATTTGCTAGAAATCTAAGTGAGTAACAGTTTCTTTTAAAGGATGTGAAAACTATCTTTTTTTTTTCCCTTGCAAGATTACATTTGTTACACATGAAAATTCTATTCTTAGTCCCCAGTGCAATCCATTCATTATTTTAGAGACCCCAAGCCTTCTAGTAAGTATTAGAAAACCACATCACAGGCTTGTGAGGGCTGCGTTCTGCATGTGGGTCTTTGATTTGTCTGACAGCTGGGGAGGAACTGCAGGCAGACGAAGCTCTGGGGAGCCCACATGTGTGGGGAGAGAGGGGTCATGCCAAAGCGGGGCTTAGCTTACATGCAATATTTTTTCCCTCCTGATTTTCTCTTTCTGCTAGAAAGATAGACCTTAAATGGGGAGGGATCATGGGCCACCAAACAGATGCTGCTTCTTGGGGAGAAGAGCCCTCAATTTTGGCCCCACTTCTGCTTGCCTCTGGTCACCAACATCTACAGCAAGTCCCCAGACTTCCCCGGGTCTCAACTGTATCCTCTCCAGAGTCCAGAGGTTTCAAGCCTGAGAATTATGAATGTGTGTTTCGATGCGTCTGCCAGGCGATTCAGGGGGATAAGAGGTTCCAGAGGATAAGGTGGTCTTGGGCTTGTTTTGGATGAATCTGGCCACTTCCTGCTTGCATGTGCTGTGGTCGTTAGATTGCCTCTTTCCTGAGAACATGCAGGGCTGTCTGTGTCCTGGCCCATGGGATAGTCAGGGCAATATTGAGGTTAGGTGTTCCCATCACTGTTTTCAGAGGTGAGAAAAATGAGGCCCAAATAAGCTGCTTAACTTGCCCACACATCACAGAGCTGCTGTAGCCAGTGGATTTGAACCCACATTTTCCCTCTTTTCTCGAGTCCACACCAGGCTTTGTCGGCCATCGGGAAGCTGTCCTAGGGACGTGTTCCTTGCTCCTGGCCCCACCTCCGTTCAGGTGGCTGTATCCTGTATATGTTGGGGGTCCCCTGAATCTGATCCTGGGTCCTGGGGTCCACAGCCACGGCCACAGCCTAAGCCTGGGGTCAGCAGCTGGCTCCCCACCCATCCCCTCAGATGCTCTTCCTCCCGCCATCCACACGGACCAAGCCGACGTCCTGAGACCAGCACTGCTCTTGGCCCCTCTGTCCCCTCACCGGTCAGACTCCAGCAGTGGATTTGAACCCGGTTTTCCCTCTTTTCCCACCGCCAGCCCTGCTGTCTGCCCCTTCCTTCAGTGTATACCCAGCAGGAAGAGGTTGCTTTCACCAAACAGGTATGGAAATACCAGCACAGATTCACTGATGCCTCTTCAACATAATCCATTTTTTTAAATTCCAGCACATGTTCGTGAGAGGCTAATCTGGAATCAGGAATTTACCCCAATAAATATTCAGGACAGAGCAGTAAGTGTTAAAAATGACTGTTAACTGGAAGGAAGGAGTGACTCATAAAAACATCTTGAAAATTACTATTACGTGGATTTCATTAGCAAGGATTCTGACTGTCTGCAGAGGCCAGTGAGTGCCCCGCCCAGGGGCCCGTGAAACCCCCTGAATTTTGACAATTTTTCTGCTGTACAAAGATATTGAGAAAAGACGTGGTGGTGGCCTGCCTTACTCAGAGCAGGATGTGAATTTACCCTATTCCTACTTAAGCCAACAACAGCGCCATGTAAAATTAGTAGCATTTTAAAAATTAACAAATTAACTAGGCACTACTCCATGTTTTTGACTAAGAACGATCTCATTGTAATTCAAAGGATCTCTGATAATTAGATGGAATAGAATGTGGTGAATACTCAGTAGCTTTCTAAGTCATTGTATTTGGTAGCAATTTTGTGCGCAATTACGTGTATTGCAGTTTTGGATGCCTGAAAAAAACCCCAAGCATGTTCTTGATATCGAAGCAGAATTAACATAAAGTAATTAAATGGCATGAATAAGTATGCAAATAGATGGTAAGTCATTGCACAGGAGAGAAAGCGATGGAAGGAAAGGAAAACCGCCGAGGTGGAGGACGGCCAGGCGGTGAAGGAAGAGAGGAGGGAGCGATTAGGGAGGTCAGGCTGCAAGGTAACAAAGCCTGTGAGTTCTCTGAGGGCCTCTCTGCTCAGTGCGGGTCAGAGAAGTGAGGGTAAGTTTAAACTCTGAATTGAAATACATCGGAAGTGGCCCTCTGTTCCTTTGTTGATGGCGGTTTCCCAGTGCGGCTGTTCACCGCTCCAGGTTTCTGTGGCTGCTCCCCACACCGCCCACTGCTCTCAGGTCACTACTTTTCAAGCCTCTTTCATCTAAAAGGGACTTCCTCCCACGGGCCATAAACAGGAAAGCCGTCAGGAGGGACCAAAAGGAAGACACTAGTTTTGACGAGAAACTGAGGTGGGGGTAGCTCATAGGAGATGACTCATTCTTACTAGTTAAAGAAAATAATCAGGAAAGGTGTCGTGTCCCAGGCGTCAGCACCGCCCAGCATCCGCTGGGGGAGTGCAAACCTGAGACTCTGTTTTGGAATCCACTGTAAGCGGGCTTATGCTCAGCTGACTCTTCAGCTGTTCAAGCTTCTCTTGCTCCTGGTGATCAGTTCTTCTGTGCATCCTTTTTAAAGATGCATTTCCCAAATCTCTGTTGGAGCATACCACTGTGACAGATCTCCCCAAATCTTTAAACTAACTATATTTCTTTAATTCGATTTGCTTTTTAAATTGCATGTCTTTTTTTAAAAACTGCTATAAATGAAAATTCAGTACGTGCTTTATTGATACGAGAAAACCTTAAGCATAAGGGCAATGCAAGTGATGTTATTAAACTTTAAAATAAAAGCAATAAGCAAGAGATCCCAGGGAATAGTCAGTCTAATTCCTTTTCAATAAGGTATATTCGTGGGGTGTTGGCCGGGTTGGAGAGCAGTGGGGGCTGTTGCGGAAAGTGAGGGAATATGCAAGAAAAGGTCTAGGAGAGAGCAGTTTAGGTGGAAAAATCTGGATCATCTCGAAACTGTAAAGAGTTGAAGGGCTTTATCACCTGCTGCCCATATTAAACCCGCTGCCCAGAATTCTTCTAGTACAACATGACAGCCAACAGTGGAATAAAAAGCCACTTAAAGGGAAGAAAATGGGAAAACCTCACATAGTTGAGACACCAACACCAGGACCCAAAATTATTACCACCAAAGCCTATTTCTAAAACAGATCTAAAAGTTTCATTCCTGGAGATTTGACTCTCAAAGCCGTCAAAAAAGAGGCCATTGCTTTTAACTAAAGTAAACAGTGTTTTTCTGCCTAGATGATCAATAATATCTGTGAGATCACGACGGATTGTGCTGGTTACAGATAAGTGTGAGACGGGTGCCTATGTGTTCATGTCGTCTTGGAAAGTTTGTGCCGCGTCTCTTACAATCCCTTGTGCTGCGTCCGGCAAGCCCCCCAGTGGACGGGCATGCATATCCAGACCCTTTGCCTCTTTTTAATCCCTCTTCTTGCTTCTGACACTTGGATGCAAAGCACATCCTACAGCGACTCTTCCCGTCCGGTGAACGTCGTGATCAAAGACCTGCCCTCCTCCCCTCCGAGGGCAGAGGATGTTATTTTACCAGCCGGTTGGAAACTGAGCTCTCTGAGTGCTCACATCCCTGGAGGGATATAAGAATGCAGCAGAGCCTCTGAGTCACCGGACTGACTACATGCACGAGGTATCTGGGAAAAAGATCTGTATGCACAGAAGTGAACCTCAGTCTCCTTTCCTTTTATAGCAGACACTCGGGTATCGAGTCTGGCGGGGGGGGGGGGGGGAGAAAATTTAACACACATCTAATAAGCAAGTGTCCCCGAAAGACTATTTTTGGTGTCCTAAAAAGGGGAGATGTTGACTCCATTCTTTGGGCTGATCATGTACAAAACTAGTAAAGTGAGACGCTGGTTTAAGGGAAGGTCCTGTCTCCCAGGAGGCAACAGACTCACGCTGCACCGGGTCCCGGGGCGGCCGGAAGGTGACGGAGACCATCCCTGTCCTTGTGAATGCCACGAGGAGGACACCTGAGAGCAACTAATGCCGCCGACAGCTCCCCAGCCCCCCGACAGTGAACCCCGGGAGTGCTGGGCTGCAGACCTCCCCCGTACGTGGAGGGAGGGAGGGAGGCTCAGGCCCCTCTGGTCTTTTTCTTGGAGGCGTGTCCATTGGTAGTCACGCGGTGCGACCGAGCTGGTGGCCGGCACGGCTCCGAGCTCGCGAACCTCTTGGCGCACTTGGCTCCGCCCTCGCTCCCACTCCGTGCCTCCCTCCAGGTGGCACCGCTGTCGTGTCTCTCATGCCCCAGCACCATGCTCGAGAGCCACCCTGGGCCCCATTTCCTTGGGCGCCGAACTTCCTCTTGTTGGTCTCCTGCTGTCCTCTTTGAGACTGGAGGTCAATGCTGCACCACGCCCCGGGAAGGAGGCCCCTTCACCTGTGGCTGAACCCCCTGTGATGGTTGCCTGTCCCCAGCTGGGTGTGGTGGGGACCGTCTTCCATGCCTGAATGCTGGGCCAGCCCGATCCTGGATCACAAGACAGGCCACCCCTCCACTTTGATGCAACCACCATCCTCGGAGCCCCAAGGCTCCCTTTGACAAAACAACCTGGTAGATATTTGATAGATTTGAATCACTTTTAAGTTAATCCTTTTTCTCATAATTGCAAGAGAGACAACACTTTGTCAGGCACATTATATGAACACTTCTGTTTATTCAGTCTTGACTGGGAAATGACTTTGATAAAGCTTCTGGGGACAGAAGCTAAGCCTCTAGCTTGGGCAGGCATCTGGAGCGAAGCCTCTGGAAGGGGGGATGAGCTAAGCTGCAGGGCCAGAACTGAATGGCTCAGGGTCAGTTACTTTACCTCCACTGCCTCAGTTTCCCCATCTCTAAAAATTATCTCATGGTTTCGTTCTAATGATTAAATGAGTTAATGTTTGCAAAGTATGTAAGGGCACATACACTCCAGCAGAGGTTTTATCACGAATTACAAAATAAATCTATCTCCAATGCTGACTATTTTTGAAATACAGGGAAAGAAATTACCTGTTCTCCTTCTGCCAGATATGATAGCATTTTGATGCATGGACCCTCAGTCTTATTTTCTGTTTTAATTTATGTTGCATTAAGAGAAGTAGTAGATGGACTCTGCATTACCTTGTGTGTGTTCAGCTGCAAGTAACAGAAAGTGATACAAACTCTCTTAAGCAACAAGGAGAAGTAATTGGCTCATGGAACTGAAAAAGTAAGAGTGAGTCCTTTGTTCGGATTGGCCCACCGTAGGTTTCAGTGTCACCCATGGGTGATCCCTGTATCCACAGTCTGGAGGGGCAGACACCTTGTGCTTACCTTCATTTACTTGCTGAATCAGTCCCTGGGGCAAGGGGATGGGAGGATGCTGACTGGGAGGGTGGGCAGTCGGGGAGAGGCGGTGTTGATGACGGTGGCCGTGATGTTGGTGGTTAATCCCATGCCGACACTGTCACCTGAGGGGAGGGCTGAATGAGTTCAGTGTAAGTATCCACTGGCTGCCCTTTATTGCATTTTCTGTAAAATAACTTTTATCAATGGCATAATATTCAATGAAATATGTATACTTAACCTGTCCTATTGCCACTTAGTCTTAGCCAGGAGATAATGCTACAGTGCACATTCTTGGGCACACCTTTTTATAACTCATCAACCATATTAATATACCTTCTTCCTTTTTTCTTCTCTCTCGTAAGTCTGTTCTCATTTCTGACAACTACCATTCATATTGTCTTCCAACTTTCTTCCATCTGATACCTCCTTTCACTTGGGAGCTTTTCATGTATTTTTCTTTTCTTTATGGAAGCCACAAAGTGTAGTAGAAAGCATATGAGGTTTTGTGATGGGTAGACATGGATTCAAATTTGAGCTCTGCATCTTAGTAGCAGTCTGATTTTGGGGAAGTCTTTTAGTTCCTATGACTATCACTCAGTCTCCTTAAATTGTGGACCACAAGCAACAAAATAAACAGTGGCTAGATTGGACTACATTAAAGTTAAGAACTTCGGAGCATCCAGGGACAAAATCCACAGAGTGAAAAACCTGTGAAATGTGAGAAAATATTTACAGATGATACATCTGATAAAGGGTAATATCTAGAATACATAAAGAATTTTTTCAACACAACAACAAAATAACCTGATTGGAAAATGGGCAAAGGACTTTAACAGACATTTTTCCAAAGGAGATATACAAATGGCCAATGAACATATGAATAGATACTCAAAGTAACTATTATTAGGGAAATGCAAATTAAAAATACAATGACATATCACCTTACCACTCACTGGGATGGTTACTGAAAGAAAGAAAGAAAGAAAGAAAGAAAGAAAGAAAGAAAGAACAAGAAAGAAAGGAAGGAAGAGAAAGAAAGGAAGGAAGGAAGGAAGGAAGGAAGGAAGGAAGGAAGGAAGGAAAGAAAACCTAGCAAGTGTTGGTAAAGATGTGAGAAAAAAATGAAACACTTGTGCACTGTTGGTGGGAAGGGGAAATGGTACAGCTGCTAGAGAAAACAGTATGGCGGTTCCACAAAAATTACAAATACCAGATGATCCAGCAATTCTAGCATCGAAAAGAATTGAAAGCAGTATCTTGAAAAGCTATTTGCACACTCACATTTGTAGCAGCGTTATTCACAGCAGCCCAAAGGGAGAAGCAACCCAAACGGCCACTGACAGATGAACGGAGAAACAAACACACTACGCAATGGCAAGCTACGCCATCGTGAAGAGAAAGGACATTGTGACATATGCCACCACATGGCTGAATTTTGAGGTTTCACCTCAGTGAAATGAGCCCGTGACAAAAAGACAAAGGCGGTGGATTCCACGTGTGAGAGCTAGCTAAAGGAGCCAAATTGGAGAAACAGGAAGTAAAATGCTGGTTGTCAGGGCCTGAGGGGAGAGGGAAGTGTGGAGATGTCGCTCGATGGGGATGACGTTCCAGTTTTACAAGATGATAGAGTTCTGGATCCTGACTACAACACTATGAATATACTTCACCCTCATGAACCGCATTTTTAAGCACGGTTAAGGTGGTGCGTTTTATGGGAGGTTCAAAAAAGAAATTTTTACCGTATAAGAACACCTGACCATCCTGGCTTAGGATCCAAGTGTGACTTTGTTCGTATCTACTTCACTGAGATAAGAATGTTACCTCAATTAAAAGTAATAACAGTAATGACAACTATACCGACCACGTGGCGCAAAGAAACAAGTGGAGTAACAAAGAGTGTGCCTGGCTCCCTCTTAGCTGCATAAAAGTGCCTGATCACGGCCGCCCGGACCTCTTTTTATCGCTTGTTTATTTCCCCCATCGTACTTAGCTTAATTTTAATGTTCCCATTTCTCACATTTAAAAAAATCGCATCCTTGAAAGCATACGTTGAACTTTGAAGTTGGTATTATTGTACAAGGGAGGAACAGACAATAGCGCATGGGTTTCTGCATATGGACTGCGGGACCCAGACCGCCTCAGCTTGCTAAAAACAACACCGTGGGAAAGATGGGATTTGTGCTTGTAAAAGACACGCGTGCGAAGTTGCCCGGCTGAATGGCTCTAAGCTGAGCCACGTATAACCTTTCAGGGGAGACGGAGGGAAGGCAGCTGAACAAGAATATTTCAACAAACCATAAATCTTACCTTAATTGGAAATTTAAAGTACGTGAAGCAAGGGGAAAGTGACAGAAAAAGAAGTAAAACTAACATGATCAAGCTGAAATCAACCCGGGTCACCAGCGAAGACACTTAGCGTTTTCCAGGGAAATGCTTCTGGGTAATGTTTCCTGGAAACCAGATGAGAAGTGAGATTAGCTATTTTGTCTCCAAAATAACGTGTGTTTTTGTCATTATAGTGTAACATGTACAGAAACTCAACAATACGCTGGCCTTCTCGTAGGCAGGGCCCCGTAGGAAACGGTCGTATTGGGCATGAGACAAGGATGGTCACAGGAGAAGCCCAAGTCTGGGGCCACGTTAAAGCTCAGGGACAGAACTCAGGACAGGAAGGGACAGCAGAAGAGAAAATTACAGAATTAAAGTCACGTGAGCAACAAAATGTATTTAAACTGCAGTCATAATTTTTTTTAAATGATAGCAAAGTTCAAAAGTATTACAATAACGCTTCATTGATAGAAGAATTTCCAGATAACTGAGCCTTCCACAAATGCTAGATCAATTTGCAACCCAACAACTTTTGCTGAATCCAGCCAAGAATACCTTCCTAAAAGAGATGGTTGGTCATATTTTGGTCCTTGTGGACAATTCAGAGAAAACAGCATCCGCATGTATTATTACAGTGAGCTTGGAATGGATCATCCAAAGCAGGATGCTTTTGAGAGTGAAAGGGGCACTTTTAGTAACTGTGCCAGGACTTGGGTGGAAAAGGCTGGATGCCAGGAAGACGGGGGCGGGGGTGGTCGCTGCACAATTCTACACTGACGTCAAGCTTTCTGCACACAGTTTTGTTTTTCAGCATCTTCCGCCCTTGAGAAGCCGAGCAGCCACTTCGTTGCCATCTGACAGCACTCACGTCCCAGATCTCCCCCAGTTCACAGCTTCCCATGGTTGGCATTCACGTGGGAATCGGACCAATGAGCTAGTTTAGAAATGTGTATTAAATAAGGAGCACCTGTCTCAGAGTCAGAGCGGGAGAGGATATAAATGACCTTAATATGTGAATTGTATCAGATATTTTCGCTCAGGGTTAGAATCCAGGGAAGTGAACACCGGTCTCAGGTTAAGTAAGGGTGGGTATTAAGTAACATGTACGTTTCTGAAATCGGGTGAAAAATCAGGCTGCTTCCGATCTATAAAGTAGGTTCTGTTTCACGAGGGTCGATCTTGTTCCCCATGATTTACCGTGAAAATGAGGGAAGCTGTTGCTGGTTCTGCTCCTGGAGCATTTCAGCAGCCGCGGGGATGGGGACGCCGTGGAGGGAGCCCTCTGTCAGTGTCGGCACAGCTTCACCCCAGGACCAGGGTCAGAGCGATAACCGCCCAGACGTGCCCGGTGCTTATGAGATGCCAGGCACTTTCCTGAGTGCAGTACGTACATTAGCACACGGGCTCCAATATTTCACATGGAACAGTGTGACTTTACAGCACAGGTTATATTAATTCATTCTAGTAATACTCTATCAATAGTGCGGGAGTGAGCTGTCGGTCCCAGGCAGGACAGACTGCACAGAGGAAAGCCTGGCATCCCTGGGGACGTGCAGAGTCCAGACGTAGAACGCTAGGGAAGCAAGAGTCCCCTTTTCCAGAAGTGCTGGTCCCTGGTGAGAGCGTCAGAATGCAAACATCCCGAGTCAGTCTTGTCTCTGTCATCCACATTTCAGGGACTGAAGACAAGAATTCACCCCCTTAAGATGTTTATCATCAATTATTTTGGCTTTACTACGCTGTCTGTGGGTTATTAAGGTGGGCACTTAGCCACCCCCCTGGCCGTGGGTTAGACAGGTGCCGGCAAGGGCCAGCTGGCCTCACACCTGCTCTTTAAAAGCAGGGCGGGAGTGAGTGAACTCGGCAGACTGTGTACTCCCCCTTCCATTACTTTCCATTACAGAAAGACATTTACTTTATGTTTATATGAGAAACGGTCCTGTGATTTCAATTCTCTTTCTGAAAAAAAAAAAAGAAAAAAAAAAAAACCTGACTTGAGGAACTCATGTCTAGATTACCACAGGGAGAGCAGGAACTCAGCCACCCAGTAAACAAGCATTTTTTAAGAGAATTAGGGGCAGGGCGGGGGGCAGTATAAAATTCTTCCCAGAACCCAAGGCTAAAATGTCTTTAGGTAAATAACACATCGGATAGCATATCACGTGATGTTCAACTCCTATTTCTCAGATAAACTGACCACAGCAGGAGGGGGAGGCGAATGCAGACAATCCTAGTAGCTGATCGGTCATCCGAGATAAGTGGTTACTTGGTAAATATAATCCTTGCCCACGTGGAGCTTTCCATCCAAACAGAAATTAAAAAGAGTCAGATGCATGGCGGTAGGTGGACTGTCCAGGATGATGGTACCTCCTGTACAACTGAGGCTGTTGAATGAAGAAACAAATTATTATTTTAGACGAAAGGGAGTAGCTCCCATCTGGGGTTTTGTAGGGGAGGGAATTCTCCCCCGTCCCAAGCATGAGTCATTTCTTCGGTGGAGCGGCTGGGAGTGGCCCTCTGAGCTCTCCATGGGAACGCGTTCCCGGGCCGGAAGGCGGGCCCTCCCAAGTTCTTTGAAGCAGAAGGGAGTGTGCTTTATGACCATGGGAAAGAGGGACAGTCTGAGAGGTGGGTGTGGCCCCAGGAGGGGGCGAAGTCCTAGGAGGGCGTGGGGGCGTGGTAAGTGGGAGCGAGAAGAGGGAGGTGCAGGTTGGGGTGATGCTTTTTGTCAGTTTAAAGGTGTTTCTGGGTCTTCATACCAACTTCACTCAGGTCACGGTTTCTTGTTGCAACACCACCATTTACTACTTAAAATGGATTTAACTGCATTTTATACACAGACACACACACACACACACACACATATATTATACAAGCTTTCATTGATTTCCAAGAGTAAGGAAAAAAGCTATCATCTCTAAAAAAGAGCACGCAGAACCAGAGAATGGTGTGAGAGGTAGAGAATACAAAACGAAGAGAAAAACGTCAAACCCATGGTCGGCAGGGTCTCCACACCAGGTGGAGGGAAGCCACTGAAATCAATGACACTTCATTCTTTTACTTATCTCTTCATAATTTGGTTATCCGTTCACTCAGTTTAATAAACATTTATTGGTTATTCTGTGCCAGGAGATCTGGACAATTTCTGGTAAGTCTAAGATGGTTGAAGTCCTTCTGGCTGGGGATAAATACACACAAATAAATAACTATGAGGTAATGTGGCGTACACAAACGGGGGAGGAATGAAAGTTTTCTGAAAGCAGAAGGCAGAGTTAATCACTTCATCTGTAGACTGGATGAGAGTGTTGCAGGCGTGGTGCTGGAGGTGCGCCTAGAAGGGGAAGCAGGGGTTTTCCCGCTGCAGAGGGGACGGGGGCAGGATGGGGTTAAAAGTGTCCGAGCTGCAGAAAGCCAGGCTTGGCATCTGGCCCCAGCTTCTCACTGGTGCTGTGACCCTCCCGCACCTACTGAATTTTTCTGTCTCTGTGTTTTCATTTGTGGGAAAAGGAGATAATTATAGTAGGTCCTCCAGAGGATTACTGTCTAAATTAAGAGAGACAATAAGTCAAGGACTGAGCACGCTGTTTGATAAACAACATACAACAATATCATTAGAAAGGAGCCCCAGGCACAGAACTTGGCTCACACAAAGGCAAGTGCGGGGAAGGTCACGGTGTGTTTGAAAGACCCCAGGGCTTAGCTGCAGGGACGCTGAGGGTGGGGCTCGCTAACTTCCGCTCTGCTGCATCCTCAGATGGGGTGCTCTGCCTCAGCTTTCGCCTGGCTCTCAGTGCATCTTTACAGCTAGATCTGCTGCTGTCAGGTGCTCGGGGCAGCTGGATGATCTGGTCCAGCCCAGCCCTCAGCACCCTAAGGCCCCCTCCAGGTGAAGAGACGGAGCTCTGAAGCTAAAAGCCTTGTCTCTCCCTCTCACCAGTGAGGAAGGAAACGCATTGTCTCCACACGTGTAATTTTTATAAAGGAGTCTATCTCAGATTACACTTCATGTTCACTAGTTGCTACACAAGCCAAGAAGGTCTATGTGACCTTTGTAATCTCAGCCTAGCAATAATCTGCATTCCGGAAGTTTCCCGGGAGGAGAATGTCCTGGAAGGGTGCCCACCCGTCTGCGTGTACGTGGCGTGGAGGAGTGGGCCCCACAGAAAGTGACTGGCACCGCCGCTAACACACCATGTGATCTTACAGGTGTGGGACCGGGAATCCCAGGCTGCAGTGTCTACACTCCTTCTCACCAAAATTTCCAACTAATCTCACAACCCTAACTGTCAGCTTATCTTGGTGTTTAAAATGACACCAGGCGAAGTTTTTCATCTTTGCAGGTCTTTGCTGTGAATTATATTTTATATGAATCTACATTTCAGTCTTAAACCAGAAAGTACTGGATTTTGGGGGGGAGGGTGTGTCTATGTTTGTCAATGACTCTAGTGAGTTACCTGTGTCACTGGGACAGTCCCAGGTGTTGTCCGTTCCGTCCCGCTGCCCCAGCGGAGGTCTTAGGCACTTTGAAGCCCAGACGTCAGTCCTGCTTAAAACCAGAGACTGCAGCACGAATGCGAGGAGGCGGGCTGAGCAGGTGTTCATCAGGGACCCACCAGCCATCAGACGTCAGGCCGGGCGCGCCGCCTACATCGGCTGCATGAGAGCGAGAAGCTGCCTGAGAGAAACACATCACTGCTCGAAGGAAACAGGGACTGAGAAGCGGCAGGGCTGAGAGGCGCTTCTATCCATGTGTTCCTCTGTCTTTGTTCCTCCTGCTGGTGCCCCTGGGGCCCAGTCCCTCCTCTCTGAGTGTTCAGATGCTCCTTCGGAATCTCAAGCCCCTCAGCATCTCCCAGAACTGTTGCTCCCCGGTGTCTTGTCTGCCTTCGACCTTCCATTCATTGGCTGAGCCTCAGTCATGGCTCACTGCCTGGGCCTGCTCCCGCCTCTCCAGTCCTGGGGGCCCCCCAGACCGCCCTGGCCTTACTTGTATTCTTGGGATGCTGCGTCTGCCCTGCCACATGAGCGCTTGGCACAGCTAGTGTGGGATCAAGTGATATTCTTCTAAGAACTGGTGTGTGTGTTTGAAAGAGAAAGGGGAGAAAAAGCAAACGTTGCCCAAGGACAGACTCTTCGTGGATGAACTTTCCTGTGAGCTCGACCGTGTCCTCAGTCAGCCTCCTGAGCACCCACGGGAACCTCGGGCTCTGATGCCCACCCCACGTGGCACACGTATGCGATGGCCTCCTGCCAGGCCTTGTGGCTGCTCTCCTGAGCCAGGCTGGGCCAGCGTTGCCTTTGGGTCCGGGCAAGGCTGAACCTGCTGGTAGAAGGCAAGGACCGCCGGCGAGGGGGGCAGCTGAGGACGGCAGGGCCTGGACTGGGGCCCAGGCCTCCAAGCAGGTCCCAGACCTGGGCCGCCACCGGCCTTCCCTCTTCAGCTGCTGCCCAGACCCCCCAGCGGCACCGGGTCGGGCAAGAGCTCATCGTGTCCGACACGCCTCGTTTCCTCGCCGGCTGTTGGCGTGGTTTATCAGGGGGTACGTCTGGGTCATGTTGGGGTTTCACAAGGGTCTCGCCTGTGCTTCGCACACGTGGATGCGGGCGGGACCCTCCTGAGCTGCTGTGAGCGTTCTCGGGCCATTGGTGTGGCAGATGCTGTCTGATAATTCTTGAAACAGTTGCTTGAGGAGTGCGCTTCTGAGTGATCTCATTCATAAGGATCAGGGCCATAAATTCCTCCGACCTGTCTGTGGCTATGGGAATGAACTGCTGGTTTCAGGTAGGGCCTGAAGTTCAAAGAAAATCAGCCCTGCAGTTTTGTTTTTTATTTCTGTGGCTTAAGGCTGAGCCAACCCACTGTGCTTAGTGAGGTTCAAAATAAGACCTAAATAATTGTTTCAATCTCAGGCTGCCTGCTTTCCTGGGGACAACCTGTATGTCCCAGTTTGGGTCAACACCTGGGGCAGGGTTGTCTTAGAGCCCGAGGGATGATTTCCGGTTCGTGTGGAGCAGAGAAGAACATTGGGGTGGGAGGGGATTCCCAAAGGGATCACCATACAAGACAGTGTTCCAGAAAAAGAGACTGATGGACGAAGGAGACAAGAAAAGAGAGACTCAGGGAGGTGAAAACCCTGATCAATGCAACCTCAATGCTCCGGCACGAACTTACCGTCTCCACGGAGCCGCGTGTCTCTGGCACAAACGCCGAGCGTCAAGGGCACGTTCCCGCTTTGACCTGTTTGTCCTCCTCTAATCTCCAAATCAATCCCTCCCTGCTCTGCATTCAGGAATCGCAGGAAAATGTATTCCCTCCCTGTGGTTCAAAAATCCTTAAGACTTAACATATACCGTTTATGCATAATAGGGAATTTTCTAACAAATTATTCAGAAAAGCAATATTCTGTGTCAACACAAAAGGAAGGAAAATAAGGTAATTTCCTTAAATAGCAATAAAAACTGCCTCAGGACATCCGTGAACTTCCCCTTTCTCCTCCTGCCATGTGAGATACCAGTGCTGCTGGCAAGTTACCTAAGACCCCCACGTGAAGTGAACAGCTTTTTAGCTCTATTTTTGCAAAATCTGCTATAGTTTTTAGCCATTATGTTTTGAAATCTGAGGGTCAGATACTATAATTTATGTTGCAATTCTCCGTAGTTTCGATGTTGTTCTTCAAAGGTTTCTACTTTTACCCAAATAAAAATCATTCTCGATGGTGTGGAGAAACATGAATTTAAAGCCAACCCAATTGAATCATTTAGCACGATTCTGTTGTTGAAAGCTGTGCTAAAAAGTCCATGATTCCACACCACAGGAGTTTATTTAGCATCCGTCATGATGAGTCATTGATCGCAAAAGCCAATTCTGCAGGAATAGGAAAACAATCAAGATGTGTGCATGTCAAAGTCCAGGGCTTATCAACGGACAGGGTGAGGAAGGAGTTAACTCTACACACATCAAGGCAGGCATGACAGGTACGGGGAAAGGCTTCAGGTTCAGAGGGGGACATCTTTGTGTCTCACCAACTGCAAAACACGGACTTTGAATTGTCACTGTGTTGCTCATGTTTACTGAGCACATGCCGCGCACCGAGCTCTTCCCTGAGTATCGTGTCATTTATGGCTTGACGCAACTCCTTCCCATTTCTAGCCTCTTCTTACAGATGAGGAAACTGCAGCTCAGGAAGGTTTCCCGACTTGCTGAAAGGTGGCCAGTGTAGTGAGTAGCTGGTCCACACCTCTGCCACCTGCACTTGGAGGTGACTATGTGACAAGGACCTGGGCAATAAGCACTGGAGAGGTGACAGATTTAGCCTCTGGTTTTCATTATATCTGTAAGCTGGTTATATTTTTCAGATGGTCTCTAGTTGCTCCAAATTACTTACCCAAAGAGATACTCAGTTGATGATTTGTTATAGTAACTCCACCTCATTTCTCTGGGTGAGTCTAGGTCACCTAGATGTCTATAGTCACCTTTATTTCACTATTTTTCTTTGCTGATTTTCATTTTTGTTGACTACAGAATTTTGAGAATTGGGGCCATTTTTCAATAACAGTAAAAACCAAAGAAACAGTACTATAGTGTTTAGACAATTTAAATGTTATTCAAATCTCTACCTCATTTAATTGTTATGAAAATATCTGGACAACCAAGTGTTTTAAAAAGGATTTTGATAACAACATATTTCTGTGTGGGACTAAAGTGTCCGTATTTTACTTCACAAGTGAAATGATCGTTATCTGTGCACTGCCTTCCCAGGCTGCAAAGTCCAGGGTATCTGAATCAGGAGACTGGGTCCTAGTCTGAGTGCTGGCCCTGACTACCTGGGGTCACCAGGCAGACTGCTAATCCTGGTGGAAGCACAAAGCAAGGCTCACCTTGAGTGTTGTGATGAAGGGCAGGTAAGACAGTGGGTAAGAAGGGCTCAAGGAGAGCCGAGCACTTTCTGAATATCTCTCTCCATCATCTACCCGCTGAACAGTCATCTCCTATGTGCTACCATACTGTCTCCCTCCTCCATTACGGCCACCGGGTACCACATCCTGATGGATGCTGATCGAACCTCCGGACCGTGCTGATCACCCTGGACGCCCAATGAACCCCATACTTGTGTCTGCCTGTCCTTTTGTGCACATTGTATTCAGCATCTGGATTTCTGGTGATGTGCCAATCTTAATGAAGTTGTCTTGTTGTTTTCTAAATACCTTCAGACACCTAAGGGCATAATGACTGAGCTAGGGTGGATGATGCTGATAAAATGTGGCACGGGCTGGATGGGCTGGAGCCTGAGTCAAGTTTGACATGACCTGATGAGATTTCTTGACATCTAATCTCCTCCTTTCGCTCCTTTTAGAAAAGAACCTTTCGGCCCTGACTCATAAGAATTATACGTCTGTAAGACAACGTTAATTTGTATGGCATGACTCACGTTTGAATATAAACAAGTTTGTATCCAAGAATCATGCATTCCCAGTTAATTAGTTGCCCTTGTAAATGTTGGGGTGGATCACTGGTTAGTCACACACATTCTTTTTTGTTGTTGTTCCCAGAATGAAGGCAGGTGTGCCACTCAGGTTCACTGTGTGATTCTTCATGCCTGGATCGGCCGAGTCTACTTCTGCCATTTTTATATCCTTTTCATCAAATGCTGTCTAAATACTTGACTGTCCAAGTGTGTTATTATAAAGGAAGACTATCCACAAGTATTTCAAAACCGATTTAGTTAGCGGCTCTGTGTTTCACGGCCTGGAAAGAAACTAGCCCAGTTCCCTTTGGTTCACAAACATGGAAGGGGAGACACTGCGAGACTGAGCAAGTCCCCAAGGTGTCAGCGCTTGTGGTTTCTAATGAGACGGGCCCCTAAGTAAGGCAGCGCGGGGCACTGTGGACTGAAAGAAAAGAACAGATTTATGCCTGTTATCCACATACAGTAAACCCAAAAGTGTATGTAGAAAAGCTCCAATTCTTGAGGAAAACAGTTTTTTTGTGATATTTATTGGATAATTAATATATACATAAATGGAAAGCATACCACATATTATTTAAATTCATGTCCAAAATGATTTAAAAACTTAACTCAAAATTTCAGAATTCATTCAAAAATCCCTCCTATTTGTCTTTAAAAATAATGAGTATATTAAAATTATTTAAAGATCTTTAAGGCCACATTTAGTAATAATTCATCATTATGCCATTTTGAACAAATAATTCTACTTCACAACATTACTAAAAGCACTTTTTGAATAGAAAACTGAAGCAAAAAGAAGAATCGATTATAATGCTTTTTAGGGGAAAAATACCAGATTTGGATCATTTAGTTTTTAATAGATATTCAGATATTTTATCCCTACAGAAAATTATTTTTGATACCAGTGATTCTGAGCTGCAGTTTGAGCAACTTACGGTGTCCCAGTTATTTCAAAGAAAAGGCATCATCAGAATAATGTATTAAATAAAATTCAGCTTAATTCTCTATTATCCCCAAAATGAGTACATAGCACATGACCCTCTGAGCTGATGGAGGGAGTGGCTGGCAGAGGCATCTCCTCCAAACCAGAAGAACCCAGAGGGTTCTGTAACTGTTTTATTAAAAAAAAAACAAACATGTAAATTATGAAAGTCCTTAACCTTTCTATTTCCAAAAGCATAATCTTAAGCATTAATTTTGTACGAGATACAGAAAATGCCATTTTCAAGTGGTTCATAAGAAGCTAAACAATAACCATTGACTTGTCTGTGCAGTCAAGCTGTGAAGAGTGTGAGGTCTTGGGATGTGATGGGTCACAGATGACAAGCAAGGCTGTCTAAGTCCCTGATCCTGTGTGTGCATGGGAAACAGGACCCCAGATAGTCACTAGTTTTCTGCTCATTGTCTCAACATGATACTCTGAACAATAACATTCAGATGAAAGTTATGAATGTGGAAAGCAAAATTATTTCTTCCCAAACAATTCAATATTATTCATAGAGAAAAAACATTAAATTTAAGTGAGTTGTGCCATTGGCCATGTTTCCATATTGCTGAAGTCTTTGCTAGAGCCCGTGTCTCACCAGCAAAGGGAATTTGTCCTTCTGGGGAGCTCTGTCCTGTGGTAGGTGGCCGCATCTCCTCGACATGTCCTCCTACCCTCTAGAGTCTGCCTTTTTGGTTCAAGGTGTAGATTATTGTCATTGCAATAGTCCATCTGAAGAGACCCAGAGAGTTTTGAACCTAGGATCTTTTCTGAGCAACTGGAGTCTTCCCACCCACTAAACAGTTGTGACTGTAGCTAGTGCCTCATTCAGGTCACGAGTTCCAGGCTGGGGAATGAACGGGGCATTTGCGTTTTGTCTCCAGCACTTAGGACTGTGCTGGACACGTGGTTCATAGTGAGATCAAGATCAGATCAAGTGGATGTGTCCACTCTAGTAACTACAGGTAAGTGAAGGGATGCCAGGAGATTTTAAAAAGGCTACTTTTTCTTCCTTTATTTCTGCTTCCCTTCCTTCCTTCCTTAATCCCCCCCTCCCTTTCTTGACCAAACAGTTGCCACAATACTTGCTGAACCCTAAGAACCAGCATTATTGATTAAACTTTGGTCTATTGACTTTTTTTGAATAAATAAAGCTTGGTTAAGGGTACTTGGTCAATTCTGCACAGAAAGTTTGTGTCTATTACGAAGTAGCAGAGACTTGTGGCCACACGTTTGGGAAGACTCGTTAAGCCTTCCTCAGTTTGTCATTCACGTGGATTATGGCAAAGTGAAGACTGGGTCTCTTTTACAGAAGAAATCAAGAAGAGGCTGGCTGATACGAAGCACTCAACAATGATATTTTATCATTGTTTCTGCAAAATTAAAAAATACTTGTTATTTTACTGTCGGTTTGTTTTTAACTGGAGTTTGTTTTCTTTTTGTTTCTGTTCTTGGGGGGTTTTGCTTCCAATATGAAAGGGTGTCTTATAAAAAAGTAAGCAAGTGAGAATGAAATTTAGGGCACAAAGTGTAGGCACAAATTGGCCATTCTTTGTCAGAAGAGGTAATTTGATCCATTTCTAGTGTTTCCAAAGGCATTAATTTCTTGGTTTTGCTACATCAAGTGTAAGGAGATTACCTTAAGAAGCGCTCTTAACAAGGGCAAAACAATGCCGTCTTTGTAAAGAGTTAGGAACACATATCCTAAATTAAAAAATGTAACCGGAGGATGATATTTGCTGAAGAAGAAAATTACTCCATGCAAAAGATTAAAAGATGGGGCCAGAAGAAAATTCCCTGTTTTTTTGGTCTGTATTTGTTTCTTTTTAAAACGTTGGCATTTTTAGGTGGGTGATTTTCTCTCTCTCTTCCTCTTTCTCCGTTGTTCCCTCCCTCCCTCCCTCTCTTTCTCTCTCTCTGATTTTTTGCTTTCATTCTGTGACCCTTGTAGGTATGCTATCAATATCTGAGATCCTGAGTGCGTCAAAAAAAAATCCCTAAAAAATGTATATAGCTTGAACATAAACTTTGAAGGATCAAAATGTTTAAAAATGAATTGTGGCCAGCACTTCATATGTACTTAAGAACTATCTGTTGTATACATAAATAAATAAGTGAAAACATTTACAAAAAATATAAGCCACTGTCAGCCTTTGATATGGTCATATTCATGCTAATACAATGTTTCCAGTAGTTCTGATAACTAAAGCCAGCCCACAAGTGTGTCCTGAAACTGTAAATGAGAAGTTTTCCCACGATCAGTTTGCCCTTTTTTTTATGGTAAAGGCTTGTAATTTGCACGCAGAGGAAAAGAAAGCTGGGGCCAGGGAAAGCAGGAGAAGTGGCAATGAGATACCATTGGGCATTCCAGGTCATGCTTAGGGTTGCTTAGGGCCTGGCAGAGTTCTGCTGTGTTTCAGTGTAATGGCACAAACGTAATGTGTTCTTTGCCTGAGAGAATTCATTTTCCAGTACGAGAGAGGAGGACCACCAAGCCACGTGTTCCATTGTGTTTTGTCAAGTGTTCTCACAGAGGGGATCGCCGAGTACCATGGGGACCCAGAAGTGTCTAGAAAGCCATCTCGTGAGAAGTGGTGCAGGGACACAAAGCAGCAGTTAGGACAAGATCAAGGTGAAAACTTGGCTTATGAAGAGGGTTGCCGGGTTTGGCAAATAAAAATACAGGCTGCCTCGCTAAATTTGAATGTCACATATATAATTTTTTATATATATATAAGTGGGTTCCAAACACTGTGTGAGGCATATTAACCTAAAGAAGCAATCTGTTGTTAATCTGAAAGTTAAATTTCACTGGCATTCTGTATTTTATCTATCGACCTGACTAGAAGCCAGTGAAATTGACTAGTGGGATTTTCATATCTAATTTATACTCCGAGGTCCTCACCTTTAATAACCTCTTAATGTTTTTAAAATTACTGTGTTTGCTCTTACAGCAAATGTCTGCCCTAATTTTGTGGAAATACGGAGGGAGAGCCGTATAAACTATATTCTCAATTGGAAAACAAGGCTTAACTTAAGAAATTTTTTAAAATACTAAAACTTAGCCCCTGCTGAAAGCAGAAGAGCTGATTTACCGAGATATTATATATCATCACTGAAACGAAACATCGGCGAGAGGTACAACGGAGTGAATTCCAAATTCTTCTCCACCCCAGATACTGATTCAGTGAAGTTAAAAAGCAGTTGAAGGTACCATTTCTTACTCGCTTTTAAGGCCATCACCCAAATGCTTTTTGAATAGACCTTGGTTCGTAATTTTCTCTCTGAAGCTTCGTGTCACCTCCATGTTTCACTGAGGCTTCTTTTACAGACGGGATAATTAATTAGTTAATAATGGTTGGGTGACTTGCCTGAGTTGACACCTTGAGTCACTGGCCGAGCAAAGAACAGAGCCCACAGCTCTCAGCGTTCAGTCCCCGCCTCCCTCAGGGGTCCTGCTGTCTGGCTTAACTCAGCTTTAAAAACACAGCGTGTCCCCGATGACTGACAACATTAGCTTCACCAGTGATTGAAGAGACACCAAAACCTAGACCTTAAATTCTGGATGCAGAACGTAAGTGAGCCTGGCGTGTTAACCCAGTGCCGTGCCGGAATGTTCCCTGGCGGCCTCCTTGAGAACTCAGGTGTCCCAGAATGATACCAGCTCACCTTGTCACGAGTCCGCGCACTGATCTGAACCCTTGGAGCCAAATTAAAGAAAAAGGCCTGGCGTTTCTGTAATACTCTTCTGGAGGATAAATGTTTACTTGAAAAATTGACCTTTTTAATACCCACAGGCCTGTGAACTCCACTTTAAAGAGAAACTCCAAGCAGGATGGACTAATATGAATAAACTTTAAAAGTAAACACAGGCTTTTAGGAGTTTTCCGTTTTCTTGCTCTGTCAGCTTGTTTCTCTCAGTGCAGAGTTTGTGGGGGAAACACGTGGCAATTACTAAGTGCGCATAAATCCTCACACTTCTCTGTGATGTGTGTGCCCTCCTTTTCTTCCCTAGGAAAGAAATTGCATGATAGTGCCAGGAATGACTTTTAAATAATTTTAGAGGAGTAATTTCTGGCATTTTATACGATACAGGTACTTTTGACATATAACCTGTTAGTTTTTTTTATTCCTGTAGTAAAAAGGTTACCATTGTTCTAAAATGTACTTGTCTCTTTCATGGCTTCCAGAAAGAATCCATTTCAGGCCACGGGGATAGATCACCTGTCTATTTTCCTCACCCCTCAATAAGATCACTCGTGTCGGGGAAGTAAGCAAACCAGTGTTTTAGAGTCTTCCTCTGGCCTCGCCTCCTGAGATCACACACGAGAACTTTATACCCATCTGTCTGCGGCAGGCTAGCCGTGCAATTGGGTATGTATACACTCGTGTTGAGTAAAAGAAAAAGAAGAAAAAACAGTACAGTATATTCCTTTCCCATATGTTACATGGATTTTTCTCTGCATTTATTGGCTTTTCTAATACTCTGTGGAAAAAAGAAAAAAATGCCCAATAAATATTAAAAGTATGTGTTACATAAAAACTAAAAGCACCTGTTTAGTTTTAAAGTCATTTCATGCTTGTTGCCAAAGCAGGAACTGATGCTTATGAGATATGTTGAGGTACAGAGGGGATCTGGGGAAGCAGGAGAGATGGCCGTGGGTCAAATGCTTTTCCTAGACTGTCAGTGACCACAGGTGACAGCGATCCCTGCCCCTAGATGTGACCTTTTATTAGCCATTCCAGCCAGGTTCCCCTAATTCTCTTTGCAACTGGAGCTCATCAGGCGGGGACTCCAGCCCAGTGTAGACACTGTCCCCGTAGCAGGAGGGCGATGGTAAAAGCAGAGCCATCACTCAAGGTGAAGGTAAGTCAGTTGTCATGGTCAGAGCTGTGAACACAAGCCCTCTGGGGCCCTGGAAACATTCCTGTGTCCTTCAGCGCTCACATCTTATTGCTCATCTTCAGGACGTCGGAGGGAAGCAGGCGATGCAGGCACCTGGGGCACTTTAACCTAAGGTTGGGTAGAGAAGGATGTCTGATACCTCCACCTCATTTTTCTTCCTAATAATGTGACTTTACATGTTAATAACTTCCTATTTTGGGAAGCCTGACACTATCAAGGTTAGTTTCTTATAGCAACTAATGTAACTTTCACATAGGTCGTAAGTAATAATTGTTATGTTTTTGTCTGGCTTCTTCCACATAAAATATGTCCTGAGACTTTTTCCACATCACCACTTTTTTCTTCTTTGTTCAAAGTATTCAGGCTTGCAAAATATTCCAGTAGACGGATACTGAATTTTTAAGCAAAGGCTGCTATCCATCCACTATTCATGATGGTATCTATCTGTTGAATCTGTTTGTACCCATCTCTGATCATTTCTGTATGAAACATTCTTAGTTTTGAAATTATTACACCAAAGGTTTGAGACTTTTTGCAGCTTTTAGTTTTTTCCTTATCTGGCTTCAGAAAAGTTGTTCCTATTTGCACTCTCATAAGCAGTATTTAATAATATTAATTGATCTTTTTTATTGAAGTAGAGTTGGTTTACAATGTTGTGTTCATTTCTGGGGCACAGACATTTTTATTCCTTATGGGGATGTGCTGGCTGGATTCCAAGGATTGGGATCTCCAGCCACTGTCTGATTTCTCAGACAATTTGATTTTTCATACAACCGATAAAATTTGAAAATTGTCAAACAAAGAAAAGGACATCAAGGTCACTTATTGGTAGAATTCATGCATAACTTAGAGGGCACTACCTCCTCTGAAGGGAAACAGCAACTAAATAGCTGTTCTTAAGTGCACAGTTATTCACTATGACTAGATTTAACTTGCTCTTTCTTTCCTCACTCTTCTCACATTCCCAGCTGCCACTTCTCGTCCTCCAGGTAAGTGATGATAAACCTTTATCGTACTGGAACGTGCCTTATTTTCTCTACTGTATCCTAGTGACCTTTAAATTAAGTTAACTTATTTTTTTAATATGAAAAGAAGTGTATGTCCTAAAATGATCATTACTTGTGTTAAATATTATAACATGTTGAGTTGCCATAGAGCACTTTAAGAGAAATCATCTTCCAACTCAGATGGTGCATTTTCTGTGAGTCTGGGACTCTGAGTCTTTCTGCTTTATCATAATTAAGAGGCTTCTATATTAGAATTTCTTAATTTCTACTTTTTCCACTGTGCTATGAGTATTTATGGAGAAAAAATAAAGTTGTATTTTTTAATTCAATGAATTAGATACCTTATTTTTCTCAATGGGACACAAAAATAATAAGAATACATAATATTAAGAAAAATAATAGGAATATAATAATAACCACAAGAAAGAATAAGAAGAAAACAAAACTAATAGATACTAGTGGAATTGTCTCTTATTTATTCCCTTTTAAAAATAGATTTGTCTCGCATTACATAAGAGAATAAATGATTTAACCAAGTACTTTTATTTCTCACTTTAATAATTGTGGAAAAGAAAAAAAAAATAATTGCCAGCTCAATTAAACGAGGAAGAATTCCTATCTACATTCTATAAAATCCCAAAGCACTGATAAGGATTTTTGTGTTGAACTTTTTAAATTAATATTTAGAAATGTGATACTAAATGTTCTATTTGTTATGTAAATATTTAAATGAGTCAAGATTTTCTGGTTTTTGAAAGTTTCTTAGAGTATCTTTTTATCTCGGCTGCCAAATAATTCCCCATGCTTCCCTAAGAAGCAATTCATATATTGTGTTTTTATTCAAAAAGCCTTTATATTGCAGTTAGGACTTTGGATCGATTTTGCCAAGAGCTATGTGTCAAAGATCAACTCTTTTATTCGTTGGTTGTGAATAAAGGTTATAATTATAATTCAATGTGATTGATTTATGTGTGTGACTTTTCATTAATTTATAATAGTCTTATTATCTCTTTAGATTTCATGTAACATTGTCAGTATAATTTTGAAATATAAGAGGAGTCTGTTGGAAGATGACAGAGAAAATTATATTCTTTTCCCAACCACGTTTATATCTACTGGAGTTCTGAAAAACAGCAAGTCTGTCCTGGACAGTGCAAACCATAGGAGTCCAGCATTCACTCAACCAAAGCAGTGTACAAAAATGACCCACTAACGTCTAGTTTCGTTGCTTCTCTGAAAGTCCAGATCTATTTCAAGATGTGAAGACGAAAATACAGAAGTAATAAAATTAAAAATGCTTATATTAAATCAATAGCATTTCATTAGCTTGCATTGAATTAAAATGACAACAGCACAGTCAAGTAATACAGAGTAAAAGAACCATTGGAACAAAAACCTTTAGCTTTGTAAAGCTACTCTAATTAACTCAAAGCTTCAATCAGAGCTTCCTAGCAGCCGCGTAAACGGAGAAAATCAGAGATTTTATGGTTCTCCCTTTCCAGTAAAAGGAAGCAAATTAATTAGTCAGTAGAAACACGTTTTTGTTTAACCTGAGTTTTCCCATATGTCTTTAATATTGAATGTCATGGGGAAGGCTGTCTTCAAAAGCAGTTTTGTATAAAAGAAGAAAAAGTGCAGTGGTGTTCCACCTATGGCTCTAAGTTATAGTCATCTTGTATAAAAGCTGCTGGCAGACGTTGTTTGGCTTCATGAAAGCGTGAAGGTACTTTATCTGCTAAACTGTCAACACCTAAAAGAGTGATTGGCATCCTTAAGTACCTACAAAACGTAGCCTCTGTGCCGGAACCGCTGATGAGAGCACAGGCTCTGGCTCAGACCACCTGCCCTCAACCCGCTCTGCCCCTCGGTAGCCATGTGACAGAGGCAAAGGCAAGGTGTTCACCACCGGTGTTGTACGAGGGATAAATTGCTTGGAGCGTATCTGATGGGTATTGCATGCATTGAGACAAGCTAGACGCTTTTTATTTGTTAGCATTATTATCAACCTGTCCTTTCACAACCAGAGATATTCTATGTCTTCAAATGTATTCTCGTAAGAAAGAATTTGTGACCAAGTAGACAGCTCTCTCTTGTTTCCCTCCCACATTTGGCAATCACAATCTGTTTTGAACAATCACGTGCTATCGCTTCAAAGACGCTGGGATAAAGGTTTTCAGAAGGAGACCCACATTCATAATGCTTGTCACATTTTCTGTTACTCTTCCAATGGAATGTACAACATACATAAAAGGAAAAGAAGCTGTATTTAAGTACACAATGGTGCACTTTTTAAGTGCAAAACAGAATACTCGCGGTGGTAGGCAGTGGTGAGAAGAAAGAGCTCTTTGTAGGTTCGTTGTGCGACAAGCTAAGAGGCCCAGTGAGAGCCAGGATGACGTCTGGGAGTGTAACGTGTCACTTCTCTCGTTCCTATTTGCCCAGAGCTGTCCTTGTGTTCAGCTCATCACTTAGATCATGGAAATCCTGGGGCCAGAGCACAATTCTTCTGCCTTTCCTCACTCACATCAGTATGATCAGCTCACAGCCCATTTCTTACCATCCATTTGCCCAAGACATACACGATGGTTTTAGGCAAAATGCTCAACCTCTTTGGATGTCAGTTAGCTCACCTGCATTTGAGGTTAAAAAACCAGGTCTCTTTGACTGACAGGTGTGCTGTGTTGAGTCAGTGGGAACCACAATAGTGGGTTGACATTGTGATTGAACAGTGGGATACAGTGGGGACACCTCTGCTCCCACTGGGATTGGTTACTAGCTGGATGGGACTATTCATTTCACCCCCCAGGAATGAGCTTTATTCTTTGTGACATGTTGGTATCGGCGTCCATCCCGCAGCTATGCTCTTACGTTCATTGATTCTTTCAGTATACATTTATTGAGTGGCTGTGATGTGCAAGGTACCGATTTATATGCTTATATAATGATACGCTAGATTAGAAACTGCAGTTGAGGGACACGTCACCATCATCATCATCATTGCAGCAGCTAAGTTTTTCCTGCAGTAATGAAGTACGTCTCCCTGTGCCCCTATTTTCACATGAATTATCTCATTTCATCATCACAACGTTTCTATCTATATCACAGCGCTAACAACACCATTTTACAGATGGAGAACTCGAGGCTCAAAGAGCTTAAGTAACTTGCATATTTTCTTGCAGAAATGGTTTGCCTTAGTTGTTGGGAAATATTGCCTTGATTATTAACAGATTTTGTTCTCCTAGCCACAGTTTACTCAAGGTTTTGGGGGCTCCTAGAGGCCAAGGAGTGTAGACAGAGATATTTAGGCACATGACCCCCACTCCTGTTTTATATAACTATGTGAACAGATGGGAGAGGCTAATGACTTTTAGTCCCAGTTGCGTTGAACAAGATTAAAGATGCCAACCAGGACGAAAGATCCGTGCTGAAGGCTTCGTATCTCATTACCCACATCCCAAGTCATCCCATTTCTTAGTGTCGCCGTGGTCCTTCTGGTCTGTACTGCGTAGCGTGCGTATCTGTACATGGAGGTGTGTGCGTCACTGTCTGGTTTCTCCAGTGATGTCACTGAGCCCCAGTGCCTGCTCCCAGAACGTCTTGGTTTCCTCTTTACAGAAGTGTGTAACTGACTGCCGCGTTGGCATTTGTAGCTTCATCACTATTTCAGGGTCTGCTGCTTAATTAAGTGTTGGTGGACCATCTGGGCTGCTCAGAGCTTTGCACGGCCTTTTCTCTACCACACCTAGGACTCTTACATTTAGAGCCATTTGTCTATTAGAAGCAAGGGTTTTTGGTAAATAGCAATTGCATGAGCCATTCTAGAATTGCAGGGGAAAAAAACAGCCATGTTTGATTAGTTTTCATTTAGGATTAGGAAAGCTAAAAATGTACACGTCAGTACACCTTGGAATCATTCTGTTTGTCGTTTAATCTTTCTACACGAATTTTCGAGCCCAGGACCACATTTAGCTTCTCTCACATCACATTGCATTGTGACTCAGTCTCATTGCTTTAATTCTGTTCAACTTCAAGTTCTGGCGATGGAATAAAATAAGATACGGGGACATGTTGCAAATACACAAAGTACGTTTCCAACATTACAAAAAAGATGTTCATGGAAAACACATTGTATCGTATGTATTTTCCTTAAACTGGTTAGATGATGTATTCCCCTCATACACCAAGGGTTCTTTGTAACGTAAGTCGTGTCCGTGGACGGCCTGCTGTTGCCATCACCGGGTGGAGGATACACGTAATGCACTGCTTTATGAATAAGTCTTCAGTCTGTTAATGCGGTGAGCTAGTAACTGAGATGGAACTGTCTCAAACAGGCACACATATAACAAATTAAAAACAAATATATACGTGTGTGTACACATGCACACACACACACACACGTTATGGTCTCCAGATTACTTTAAGATATATTGTGGGTCGCGTCTGTTTGTATGAGTGGGCTTAAGAAATTGTAAACAAGAAATAATATAAATCTTTATTTTTCCTGTGCAAAGGCTCTTGGATACACTACTGTATAAGCAATTTGTTTCTTGATTTCTTAAAGCCAATAAGTTTAGGAAATTCTTTCTAGTAAACATAGACTGTGACTTTTTTTTTCTCCTTTTTGGAGAAAGAACTATAAACTCAATCTGTAGTTTAATTTAGAATTACTTAAACATATTTGAATCAGTGTTGAAGGAATTTTTTAAATTGGGTTTATTTCTGGACTTTTTAATCCTTTTTTAAAGACAGACAATAACACAGAACATGATCATATAGGTATAAAATTAATATTCAAAGTTCTATAATTATTTTTGTCGCTTTTTTCAGGAAACAATCCTCCTATTCTTTGTCTTACTTTCTCTAGTATTACACAAAGTAACTCTGAGACTCACTGAGATTATAAATGTTGCTATTGCAACAACCCAATGGCAACGTACCTGAGCTCACTTAACCACAATCCATCACTCTGAACAAGTTCCAGGTCAGCTGAACAAAAGGACAATTGAGAAAAAGAACAATAGGATGGCAAAGATGATGAGGATAATGGCGACGGTGATGATGATAAAGCCAACACCGGGAAGAATGAGGTACCGTCCTAATATAAACCTAGTCCTTAGAAAATTGCTCTGTGACCCTAAAGAAAGCTATTACGTGAACAGTTATTTTTTTAAGATGAAAGCAATATTTTTTTCTAAGTCTAATTAATATGCTTCCACTTTGACCTGACAGAACGTCTAGGTTTTTATAAGTACGTAGTCAGCCAGCCACAATTCTGAGGAATCATGACAATAGTTTTTGATCATCATTACAAAGGTAAGTTGCTTCCCAGGCTGCTTTAGAGAGCTTTTTAGTTGAGTTAAACTCCCTCCGACATATACACGTTATCTACCCTCGTCCTGTTATTTATTATTGTCAGTGGTTTTTCCAAACAAATTTTTATCAGCTTTTCCTAAGCTGTCTCTAAGCTTCTTATAACTTTAAAAGTTAATTAAAAATAATCTCGGAATTCTAAACTTTATGTTACAGAAGAGACTAGAACAACGTCTAGAAGAGACTGTTTACTGCAGTTCTAGGGGAGAAATACACTGAAGCATCAACGTATTATCTTCTTAATAGTGAATATGGGGGAATTTCTTTAAGTAGCATCACCAAAGGCCAACAGTTTTCAGTCTTTTTTTCTTAGCAAAAAGTTATCAGAAAATCAATTTAAAATAATGGGAAATATTTAAATAGTATAGTGGTTTACTTTCTTGGTTTTTATTTTCCTTAACAAACCATCCATTTAAAAAAAAATTGTTGGTTTTTAATTTACTTAAACTGTTGGGGAAGGAGGAATTGAAAGAATGTTGGATGTTTCAGAAAAGGAAATTTCAGAGTCTAAATTCTCCAAGATAAGTACTAAGGGGAAGGCGGGTCACAGGACAGGAAGTCATCAAGGACTTTACTCTCAGGGTCAGTCCGACCTGGATTTGAATTCTGCTTCTTCTGCCTACATATTGGATGCCCTCAGGTCACTGAGTTAACTTCTGAGCTCCTTAATCCTTAAATGATAGGAAATAATACAGTTACTTATCCTGCAGAGGTATCACGAGAGTCTTTGTTTTAGTGGGTTGGCATTTCTTATCTGTTAGGCGTCGCATAAACTGTCTACTGTCCTTGGTGACTCAACATCACGACTCGAGGTGACCAATAAATGGAAGATGATATCTTGGTAGAATGAACAAGAGAGCTTGTGGTAAAAAATTAGCAAAGCAATGACCTGATCTCTAGTTCAGTAACTTCCACATGAACCCCAAAAGGGAGAATCAGAAGACATGAAGGAACTGAGTCCTCCATTGACCCCAAGCTGATTTGGTAGGAGGTGGCAAGGATGGAGAATTCACCTCCTGACATTCCAGGGAGGATGGGTGTTATACTGTGTTAATTTACTTATTATTGAAAACAATATTTTTGGTTAATTGTAAAGCTCCCTAGGTTAACAAAAGACAATCTAAGATGTAGGGGAATGAGAGTGGGCAGAATCCAACGTCTAGGAGGAATAAGGGGCTAACTTATTCTCCCTAAGGAGAATCATTTTAATCAGTCAAAGCTTAACACTAAGGGCCACAGAGCTAAAAAGTAAGAACTGAAAGTCAGTAACAAAGGGGACCAAAAACGTCTTTGTCCACAGAGTAGGCCAACTCTGCTCTTCTTCCTGGATCTTTTCTTTTTTTAATTTTATTTTTTATTAAAGTGTAGTTGATTTACAATGTTAGTTTCAAGTGTACAGCAAAGTGATTCAGTTATACATATCCATACATATATATACATATATCTTCAGTTTTTTTCTATTATAGCTTATTACAAGATAGTGAATATAGGTCCCTGTGCTATACAGTAGGTCCTTGTTGTTTATCCATTTTATATATAGTACCTATTATCTATTAATCCCAAACTCCTAATTTATTCCTCCCCACCTTCCTTTTTGGTAACCATAGTTGGTTTTCTATGTCCATGAGTCTATTTCCAGTTGTAAATAAAATGTTTTTTTTTATATTCCACATATTAGTGATATCATGTGATATTTGTCATTCTCTGTCTGACTTACTTCACTGGGTATGATAATCTCTAGGTCCATCCATGTTGCTGCAAATGGCATTATTTCATTCTTTTTTATAGCTGAGTAATATTCCATCATGTATATATACACCACAACTTCTATATCCAGTCATCTGTCAAAGGACATTTAGGTTGTTTCCATGTCTTGGCTCTTGTAAATAGTACTTTTCTGAATCTTCCCTTAACCTCTTGTTTCCTTACTTTGAATTGCATTGTTATGCTCTTCTGTCCCTCGGAAATCCACATATACGGTGAACTAAAAGGATGAGGGTCTCCTTACTCTGACAGTTGTTTCCTAGTATTTTTCTCATCTCCTACCAGAAGGATGAGTGGGTCCCAAGATCACAGGCAGAAGGATGGAATTTTGAGGCTCACTCATTTTGCACTGACTTTAGTTCATTACGAGCTGATGTTTTGTTATGGAAATGCTTCTTCACCTGAGCTGGCAACTGGTGACATAGTTGCCGGTGTCCTCAAAGCCACATGATCAACGTGTTACATCTTCCTGGAAGACTTAGAGGTGGGAAAAACCATTTATAGCAAAATGAATATGGGCACATTATGATGGAACATTTGAAATTCACATAAATGTTTAGGATAAAAACAAGGCTTCAAGAAAATGTTATATATTCAGTGTGATGCGATAGGACTTGACTCTGATTGGTGGTCATGGTGGTGACATGCGGGTGATCATGGAGGGGAGAGAAAGGAAATGCTTGAAAGTCAATGTCACATATAAACAGTGCACATGTCTATAGTATAGCCCTTAAACTATTTCTGTTGGGCACCAGAGTCATTGTCATTGCCAAGACAAAAATATTCATCCTGGTCACCATCATCATGACATAATATTATGTATGCAGTGGCAGTGATACTTTGTAAGTTGCAGAAACAAAGAGAATTTTTTTTAAATGATTCATCTTTTGATGCTTAATTTCAAGATTAAAATAATTCTGGGTTGGTTGATTTATCTTGGCTAGAGAACATCCTTTAATCAAATATTTCTTTTAGGAGACTGTAAAGGTACATACAAAAGTATGTGTGTCTGTATAACTGGAAGATTTTCTAAGAAAATGTTCTCCTTTGTGGTGTGTTCTTTTGCAGAGTTATGGGCATTAGGGGATGTCTAGGACTAATAAATAATGAATTACAATGTTTGTAACAATTCACATGGTAGATGCACAGTTGTTTGGACTTTTTTCTCTGTTTTCATCTACTGATACTTCTCCTTGGAAACTTTAATGAAACTTGTGGAAATGGAAAGTTAGGAGAACGTCATTTGACAAACATTCCTGAATTGCATTTCTCTACTCTTACAATTTTTTTTTTTAACGCCGTAAATGTTTACACATGCATATGGTACAGGAAATTCTCGAAAGGTTAAGAATTTGTTTAGGCTGATCTAATTGGTTTATTGGCTTAGCTACAAGAGCTTTTGAAAAGCACATGTGGAACATCTTAATGATAATTTTTTTTAAAGTCACGAGTAAAATGGAGGCAGTGGTAAGTGAATTTGACTAGTGTCTCTCTGACTGAACAACCACGTGTGTACAGATGTTGTCATCCTTGAAGAACACTGTGTACGTGAAGAATTGGTGCATGTCTCTTATGACTAAGTATCTCCTTATAAGCTCTTTCTACCTCTTTCAGCACATTAATTGCCACCTAATGACTCTTGTGTCTCTTTAATTCTTCCCTGGTTAGTCAGAGAAATCTTCGCTAAAACACCATTCTTCTCACGTCATGCCTTAACCCTGGAACCTACATGAGGCTCTGTTCCCTACAATTTCAAGAGTAAACATCTCTGCCTATGTTTTCAATCTGTAAAATGTTGTCTTTGTATATTTATTAATTATGTTCCTATTTGTAGTTCTATGGTTAGTGACAGTGTTTGCAGTTTCTTTTTACTTTAGCTAAGACCCTAGACCTCATTTAAAAGTGTTACTGATGGACGTAAAAGATGATAGGGAAAACTGCTTTTTTCCCTAATAGATGTGAGATCTGTGAATTTACATAGAATTGTGCAGTTCAATCATGCAGTTCTTGTAACTGACAAACCGTAATGAACTAAACGAGTAAGACTTCAAACGAAGCTGTGAGCGTGACTGCTAATGAAAGTACAAAGCTGAGCCCCGTAAGTGGATTTGCTAGACGTTCTCATCTGATGACGAGTGTGGTCTTTAGCTTTCTGTGTTTTCATTATGATCCTTCAATTTACCGCTATGTATGTAGATTGCCTTATTAGAAACACTTGCAAAAATAGCGGACCTTTCAGAGGGCCATAGGATTTTTTTTAAGTGATTAATATTTTCAATCTAAGTTAGAGAAACATAAAATTAAAATGTGGAAGTACTTTTAGTTCTCTAAAATTTAAAAAAAATATTTGTTTTGTTTTTGAGGTTGGTTTCCTAAGATTTATACCATTTTCTTATTTTTCCCCCCAGTGAATTTAAGGGATGAAATGAACAGAAGGGTGTTATTCAGATCAGCAGACATGTTGTTTTAAGCAAAACCATTCATTTTCCATTCATATACTAGTAGCTTAGCATGAATTTTATGTACTGAGTTCTTTCAAATAACCTAAATCCAATAAAAATTAGAAAATGCAAATTGGAGATGGGACTCTCATCTTCATAGCTCCTGTTGTTCAAGAAAAACTACATCCAAGTTGGAAAACAATTCTGGTTTGGTGCATTCAATTATCACAATCATCACAGAGGTAGATATATATTCCGTCATTTGCAACTGTGAGATGAAATATGTATTCAGTAACTTTAAAAATACCAAACAAGTCCATTAGTGACTCAGCTAGGATGACTACAAACGCACATACTTACAAGCTTCAGCTTGTAGCAGGCACCGCGCTATTCAACGCCTGCAAATTCAGTGTTTCGTGCTAAGCTCTGTAGGAGTGAACAGTTTAGTTGGTATTTTTAGTTCCATTGGCCAGTGTGACTTCTCTTCATGGCTCTGCAACAGGGGAATTTTTTTTTAAATTTAAACACAAGTACAATTAAGTTGTTTACCATTTAAGGATATATATATATATATATATATATTCTTATATATATACACATACACACACGTACACACACACACATATATATACAGAGAAGATACAATGTACTGTATTTTTGTCAATACTGGAAATATTTATATTGTTAGAGTATAGGATGTACTGGGGAGAATGGCAAAGAATGGGGCTGAAAAGATGGCCAAAGCACATTTGATCTTGTGTGCCAAGCCAAGGAGTGGGGCTTACAGTATTCTGAATCATAAGGAATGTTAAAGAATTCCAAGCAGAAGAAAATATGATTGGATGTGGATTTTATAAAGCTCACCCTCAGTGATATGAAAAACAAGATGGGGGCTGGCAAGACAGGAGGCAGGAAAAAAATAGTTGAATTTGGTTGCATCCATTTGGTCCAGAAGTTATGGGGTTTGCATCAAAGCAGTAGGAATTAATATGGAAGAAGGCTGCTGGGAATTACAGTCTCTTGGGTAGGAAAGGATGTGTCCAGCTCAAATGCAGGGTTTGTCAAAGGAGGAAGAGGGGAAGGAATATTGAGACAGGCAGGTGGAGTTCTCTGCCATTGTCAACAAGGAGTAGCCAATGACGCTGAACAATTTTCCGTCAGCTCCTCCCACAGTTCTGGCCTCTGCTAAGCTGATGGTCTGGCCCAATGCGACAACATTTACATTGGAGTGCTCCACCACGGTAATTCCAATGTTTTTAAACTTGGGGTTTGAAAGTTTGTCTTGGCAAATTTCCCTGGGTTTCAGTTTGGTTTGTTTGGCTAGAAAGTGGCATATTCAGACAGGCTTAAGTCCCAATCGTGGCAAACACAACCTGAGGCTTTTCAGATTCTATAGTTCAACATACAGCGATCCGAGGTAGACAGTCCTGGATTACCCATGTGACGTGCGGGCAAGGTGTGGGAGTTAGGTCATGAATTCAGCTTATGCCTGGGAGAGGGGGAGGAAGAAAACCTCGTCTGGAGACGGGAAACCTGGGGCAGACCTGACTCTGACCTTTGGTCATTTTTGTCTCCTTGAGAGAAATACATCAAATGTCAGTTTTTGGATAAACTGCAAAATAGTTCAATTTTAGACAAACTTTTTATAAATAATCACCTGTCTATTCCATTTTCAATTTTATCTCATTAGCTGGAAAACGTCTAGGAGCCAAGCATATTTCTGTTTTGTGCCTTTATCCTCTGCTTACCTTCTTGTTTTGAGTGAAGCAGCCTTGTTGAGCATTTAAAAGATATTTTCTGGTTATGTATATGTATATAGAATTACTGGCTTAAATAAAACTATTACTGGCATTTGATAATTTAATGAATCTTTATTTTTCCTGGAACCAAGCACACTGATGCTGTAGAGGAAATGGTTATAAATGTTTCATTAAAAGAAAATCCGGTAATCAAATATAATCCAGAATTAAGAGAAGTGCATATGGCTTAGCGTACTGGAGGTCCATAATGTCTTTCAGGAGAAAGAGATCTATTATAAAAGAAATAACCAGCAGTTGTCACCTTGACAACTCTGCGGTCCGGGGATGTCTCAGTGTGATATATGCTCTCCTATTAGCGAAGCTACCTTTTTGCTAATCTTGTAGACCTCTTTCCAAAGTGAGAAAGACGATTGGTCATCCCATTTCACTGGGTTGTAAGGAGTAAATAAAACAACGTATATAGAAACACATTGGATGTTTAAAGTAAAATACACACGTTTCTTCTTCTCATCACTGGAGTCAGGTTTTCCATTAGTTCCAAGGGCTCTAAAGAACCTTCAGGAAGCTGTTTGTTGAGGCACAGTTGGGCTGTAGACACAGAGAATTTGGGGCTTGACTCAGAGTGATACAAACGGGTAACCTTGCTTCAACTGCCCAAGGAAAGACATTCATCTCACTAAGAGGACTGGGTAATGGCACCATAAAACATACTTGCAGATGGCTCTAGTGAGAAATAGTCAACTTGAAATGGACATGGAAAATTACCTATTGCAGCAGAAGACAGTTACTTTAAAAATTGTCACAGAGGGTATTGATGCAATGAAGAGTGGCAAGGAAAATACCTGGGACCTGCGCGTGTGTGTGTATATATACATATCTGTATCTGTATCTGTATCTGTGTATCTATATATGTACGTCTATATATATAAAATCTCTTCTGGCAGAGAAAAAAAAAAGAAAACGATTAGCATTTGACACATAAGATAACCTAGATTACAAATGTGGTTTATGCACAGAACCGTGTTTGTGTTAGGATGATTTAATTATGCTTTTAATGCTAGAAGGGATGGTATCCACTGATAGATGATTTAATATCCATATACAAACTGCAACTATTAAATCATTATAATCAATCTTCTGAAAAGACATCAAATTCTTTTTTTCTCATAAGTTTTTCACATATTCCACAGGTGTAACTTGAGTATAAGTTGCATTTTTCTCTAGTGTATGGGAAAATGCTGGAGAAGGTGAGGAGAAAGGGAGCCCTCCTACACTGTTGGTAGGAATGTATTTTGGTGCAGCCACTATGGAAAACAGTATGGAGATTCCTTTAAAAACTGAAAATAGATTTATCATATGACCCAGCAATCCCACTCCTGGGCATATATCCAGAGGAAACTATAATTTGAAAAGATACATGCACCCCAATATTCATAGCAGCACTATTTACAATAGCCAAGATACAGAAGCAGCCTAAATGTCCATCAACAGATGAATGGGTAAAGAATTTGTGGTATATTTATACAATGGAATACTACTCAGCCATGAAAATAATAAAATAATGCCATTTGCAGCAACATGGGTGGACCTGAAGATTGTCATACTAAGTGAAGTAAGTTAGACAGAGAAAGAAAAATACCAGATGTGGAATCTAAAGAAAATTCCACAAATGAACTTATTTATGAAACAGAGACAGACTCACACAGAAAACAAACTTATGGTTACCAGAGGGAGGAAAAGGGATGGGGAGGGATAAATTGAGAGTTCAGGATTTGCAGAAATTAACTACTATATATAAAATAAATAAACAACAAGATCTTACTGTATAGCATTGGGAACTATATTCAGTACCTTGTAATAGCCTATAATAAAAAAATATGAAGAGGAATATGTATATGTATAAATGAATCACTATGTTGTACACCAGAAATTAACACACTGTAAACTGACTATACTTCAATTTTTAAAAAAAGGGAAGAAAAATATCTCAGGAAATATTCTGATTTCTTTATAAACATTATTTTATTCTCCCAAAGGAACACTTAAAGTAGGTACTTTTTTTTAGGGCCAACTGAGTTCCAGAGCGTTAAATAACTGTCCTTAGGTCGCATGGCCAGTAAGTGCAGAACAAGAACCAGGCCAGTAGGTCTGTCTGATGGCAAACCCCCTACTCTTAGTCAATTTACCTGCTGAGGCTAATGGACTGTTATCATCTCCAAGAGGGACTTTCAAGCTATCTGCAGAGAAGTGCTGATTATTGTTTATGTTTTTTTAAAATTTCCAGCCCATGGAAGACTAATATTTTTTGTAAAATACAATATAATGTCACAGCAATGCCCATATGCTATAAAAGTTCCTAAAGACTTTGCTTTTGACACTTATCTCATTGTAATTCTATCATAAACTGTTCACAAACTGGCTTCAATCTCTTTTCAATAGCATGAATTTAAATTCCAATTTGGGATTTCTTAGATGTCACTTTCTAGGAGCTCCTGGTGTCATTGAATTCAAGTTGTGGAAAGTTTCCTCCTGGAAATTATTTTCATCCTTTGCAATAAATGATATGAAACATCTAATATAATTTGAGAGCACCAGGAAGTTTCATTATCAGTGCTCCAAAAATAGCCCTGCCAAATAAATTCTCTGTTATATTAGCTTTATAGATTGTGTATTATAAAACAGGATAGTTTATAAAAAATACCCGGTTTGACTTAGGCCTGTTTTTCACCATTATCCCAAATGTTAATGGGGTGGTTTTAGGGTCTATGGTATTATTTACAATGGGAGTAAGAATTCAGTGTACTATGCTAGTGGTTCTGTCTCTTTCTTGATCCTTAGTAATTCACTTTTCCTTCAGATAGTCTGATGAAAGTCTGATCTTCGATAAGATTCCCCTTCACATGGTGTGGGTGGTAAAAGTACTGGGCAGATCTGTAAAGAGGTTTTTTGTTTTTGTTTTTCTTTTTTTTTTTAAATGAAGGTACTGGGGATTGAACCCTTGTGTGTGCATGCAAAGCATGCGCTCTACCACTGAGCTATACCTGCCCCCCACCCCTACTGGGCAGTTCTTTAAACAAACCTACAAATACTTCCAGGAAGTCTCAGTTTAGCACAAGTCCAAACCATACTCTCTGAGTTTCTAGTTTGAGTTGGAGAGGTATGAAAAAACAGAAATCATGCTGCTCTCTTTAAGCAGATACGGCTGGCTCAGGAAATGTGGTCATTTAGCTATCTATACCAGAGGTGGTACTCACATGGCCACGGGGGACACGGAGGTCATTTAAATGAGTGCAGATTTCTAGGGTAAAACACAAGACCCTGGTGGAGCCTTGGCTGAATGGAAAACACTTACCCCATAGGAAGGCCTTCACAGTCAGTCTTGTAAAGCTTTCTATGAGGCAAGCAACGCAGGTGTCTGGGGATTTGGCTAAAACGGCATTTCTATTTTCATCCTCTGTACACATCAGCAGCATGACTGTTCAAAGCTTTAAAATACCATAAAAACTAACTCTAAGCCATTCAGTTTCATGTAATATAAAAATACTTTTAATTTTCTGATATACCAGCTACTTATAAGGGTTTTCCCCACAGAAATAAAATCCTCCCAGTTTTGAGGACCAGACTGATGTGAGGGGAGAAAATGTAAACTCAGAAGCTGAGTGGGAAAGGCACTTCTTTTTTTTATTTTATTTATTTATTTTTTTAACAGGGACACTTTTTACTGATTTGTAATCATTTTACAATGTGTCAAATTCCAGTGTAGAGCACAATTTTTCAGTTATACATGAGCATATATATATATTCATTGTCACATTTTTTTCACTGTGAGCTACCACAAGATCTTGTATATATTTCCCTGTGCTGTACAGCATAATCTTGTTTTTCTATTCTACAATTTTGAAATCCTAGTCTATCCCTTCCCACCCTCCACCCCCCTGGCAACCACAAGTTTGTATTCTATGTCTAGTGAGTCTATTTCTATTTTGTATTTATGCTTTGTTTGTTTGTTTGTTTTAGATTCCACATATGAGCTATCTCATATGGTATTTTTCTTTCTCTTTCTGGCTCACTCCACTTAGAATGACATTCACCAGGAGCATCATGTTGCTGCAAATGACGTTATGTTGTTGGTTTTTATGGCTGAATAATACTCCATTGTATAAATATACCACTTCTTCTTTATCCAGTCATCTGTTGATGGACATTTAGGCTGTTTCCATGTCTTGGCTATTGTAAATAGTGCTGCTATGAACATTGGGGTGCAGGTGTCTTTTTGAAGTAGGGTTCCTTCTGGATATATGCCCAGGAGCAGGATTCCTGGGTCATATGGTAAGTCTGTTCCTAGTCTTTTGAGGAATCCCCATACTGTTTTCCACAGTGGCTGCACCAAAGTGCATTCCCACCAGCAGTGTAGCAGGGTTCCCCTTTCTCCACAGCCTCTCCAGCATTTGTCATTTGTGGACTTTTGAATGATGGCCATTCTGACCAGTGTGAGGTGATACCTCATTGTAGTTTTGATTTGCATGTCTCTCATAATTAGTGATATTGAGCATTTTCTCATGTGCCTATTGATCATTTGTATGTCTTCCCTGGAGAATTGCTTGTTTAGGTCTTCTGCCCATTTTTGGATTGGATTGTTTGGTTGTTTCTTATTAAGTCGTATGAGCTGCTTATATATTCTGAAGATCAAACCTTTGTTGATTTCATTTGCAAAAATTTTTTCCCATTCCAGTAGGTTGTCTTTTTGCTTTACTTATGGTTTCCTTTGCTGTGCAGAAGCTTGTAAGTTTCATTAGGTCCCATTTGTTTATTCTTGTTTTTATTTCTATTGCTTGAGTAGACTGTTCTAGGAGAACATTTTTGAGATGTATGTCAGATAATGTTTTGCCTATATTTTCTTCTAGGAGGTTTATTGTATCTTGTCTTACATTTAAGTCTTTGAACTAAGTCTCCAAGGCAGGGCCTGGCAGCCCCTGGTCCAGCCAGGCTGGGATGTTAGTTTGGGGGGTGGAGGGGTGGCAGGGGGCGGGCCTTTACACCAGAGGCTGGGACCCATTTAAACAAGTGCTTCTCCTCCTGGTTAAGCCTGAATGGTTTCTAACTATGTGCCAAGCACCAGTGCGGGGCTCTTTCCATGGAGTGTATCGTTTATTACCTTCAACAACTTTTTCAACCATTTTCTGAGCTCGTTACTCAGTTTCTCATGAGATGAGCTGGATTCTCACTCGGGATGTTTCAGCATATTTAGTCTCTTGTGCGTCCTTCTATACTATATTTACGTGCATAATTCATAACTTCCTGAGGCAAATATTGAGGATGGAAGAGATTTGATACATTTTAAATGTTCCTTTTTACCCAGATAATGACATTTTGTGTTTGGCCCTCGTGTCTCCTTAGGAACCTCCAGGGCAGAGGTGTCTCCCTTCTCTTTGGAGCCCACGGGAACGTCAGCTTCACGAGGGCAGGAGTCTTCCTGGCTGGCTCACTGATGCAGCCTCATGTCTAGAAGAGCATCCTTCTCATAGGAGGGGCCCATTATCATCTCCAGATGGTGACTGAGTGAATGAATTGTCCTCATTTACAGGTGACGAATGAAAAGATTTAATCACCTGATTAGTTTACGTGGCTGAAACAGTCAATAAAATCCCCCAGGCTTGACAAGAATCTTGATCTCTGTGTGATGAGGAACCACTAATCAGAATGATTGCTTGTGTGACTCTGGATTCAGGTAGATGCTCTTGGCGACAGTGAGAACAGATGGTCACGTGGGGTTTTGGAGGCCACTGGGCCCAGGACTGAGCTTCTGTAGTAAAAGAAGTGGAGGGTGAGGAAGATGCTCTCGGTGCAAATGGACAGTGGGAGACAAGAGAGAGACAGTCACAGATGACTTCCCATTTTCTGGGGTTGGAGACTGAATCTTCACGTGAGTGTCCAACAGTTTCATCCTCATCCCTGACCAAAGGCCAGTTCCCTATCTGACCACGTTACCCTCTGTAGAGTGGGCACTAACTAAGAAAGGAACAAAAGAAGGACATTGTCACGTGGCCAACCTGCCCAGCTGAGTCAAGCCTGGGAATTCCAGGACTTGCCAGAGCTCCATCTCCTCATGTCCGATTTGAAGTCCTTGTAAGAAACGAGACTGGGAGGCAAGGGTCCTTCTCAGGGCTGTGAAGAGCGGTGGCCCTGATTCTCCATCCCGGTCCAGCTCTGAGAGAGAATCTCCATCCGGAGCTTGAATGTTTATTCCAACTCCCTGTATTCACTCCGCTGTTGAGGGTTAGTTTGTATGTTCTTGGTGCTGGCATTTTTAGTTTGTGCTGTTCTAAAACACATCCTCTTTCTTTTCTTTTTGGAATCTGTTTAAGTGCTATTCTCTTGTAATGCATGCTGGATATGTGTTTTAATTTTGAGTAGATCATAAGCAATTAAAGAGAAAAGACCATATCTTTTATATACATATATATGTGTGTGTGTGTGTATGTATCTGTATATTTTGAATCTCTGACAATTTGCAGTGCAGTCATCATATATGTGCTCAAATGTTGATACAGCATTGGCAACTTTTCAATTAAATAAACCCTTCCCATCAAGTCAGTGATGCTAGATGATAAAATAAATAGACAGATAGACAGATAGACAGACAGATAGATAGATGATTCACAGATAGATGGATAGGTAGATGATATAGCCTGGCCTGATTTCCCCAGTGAGTAATTCATACCTGGTAGACAGTCATCTACCTTTGAGTAGATGAATTGTCTATTTTTAAGGCAGAAATACATCACTGACCCAAAAAGAAGGTTACTTTATTCGTTTTTCTTGAAAAACAGATTTGTCTGCTAAATGTGGACAGTTTATTTTCGGGGACTGATTGACTCAGTAGGAGTATTAGACAAGTAGCAAACATCTCTTAGTTGATGTGGGACCCTAGACAAGATACAGTTTCAACTTTTACAGAACCTACCTTTTGAAAGGTAATTTAACCTATTTGAAATTCACTGGAAACCTAACAAAAAATCATAAATATTCAGGAGTCAAACTAATAGTGTAACAGGACTCTAGAAGATCTTCCTCCCTCCCTCTGCCAATTTTCTTCTGCTGAAGTCAGGATTTAATGTCACAGGGTCAGAGTTCTGGGTTACACAGGCATACGGTACATCATCAACCTTGATGCCAGACATAGCCTTTATCACAAACGCCTTATGGAGGCTGAATTGTAGAAGAATTAATTTTAGAGATAATATAAGCTTGAAAGCATGGTTGTTTGCTAAAAACATTATAATTCTATGCTCAGTGATTTTTTTATGCCGATTAATGATTTCAGGATTACTTACTAGGGCATTTCAAGTTCACGGAAAGTTTTAAAAGCACAGAAACTATTTACCACGCTGTCATCTCAGAAGCAATAGAGACAAGAGCAAAAGGAAATGCTTCAACCACCTTCATTAAGAAGTTTATTGAACTGCTCATTTCAACAGCAGGATATAAACGGAGAAAACAGCCCTTAGAAATAAATATTAAAAGCTTATCTCCGTAGGCCTATAGGAAAGAACAGAGAGCTAACAGCCTCTGATACAGCTTGGGAGACCCTTCCTCAGCTGGAAATGCACCAAAGAAAACCTTTCCAAGAAGGAAACCTTTTTCTGAGAAAAAAGGGGAAATTTTCTAAAAGTCTATTAAAACACTCAGTGTGAAATAATAGAAAAAAATTAAAGGATGCAACATAAAATAATACGGCCTACGAATTCAGCAGGTTGTAACAGGAAAGGAAAAATACCACGTCTGTCAGGTTAATAAAATGAGAAGTGAAATTAAACACGGTAAATAAGATTTCTCCCAGTCTTTAAAAAGAAAACGGTTCAAAGGGAATCATTTGCTGAGGCTTAACTGTTTCCAGCAATTCCTCTTTCAGTGAAACGCTGTCGTCCTGCAGCTCGGTCTGGAGTGTGGTCTTCACACCCAGATGCTGGGCAGGGACGTGGTGGAGACAATGGGGTTTGGCCAGCAAATGAAATCGGGTTCAACTCTCGGTCCTGCTTCCTGTTTTAGGGCCTTGGGCTCTTTCCTAGTCTCCATGGTCACAGATTAATCCTCTGTAAATTGGGTGATCCTATCCTGGCCGGCGGTTGAGCGCATGGGTTTCAGAGCTGGACCCCCTTGAGCTGGAGTCGACCACTACGACCTGTGTGCAAGCAGGTCACCCTCTCGAGAAGCCTGTGTCTCCTCACCTGGGAGAAGGATTCTAAGATGCATCTCTCACAATTGCCAGGACTGAGTAAGCCCATGGGAAGTGTTGGGTTTAGCACCTGGGACACAGTGAGGGCTCAATAAATCAGGCCAGCGTGGTGTGAGGTTGGTGATGGTGCAGGGAAGATTCAGTGATGTGCCTCATAAAAATCTCTTGAAACCTGGCGAGTTCTGAGCAAACAGGAATTCTCTTCTCCTGCCCCACTATTTTAAAAAAATGTTTTATTTTTTTAATTGAGGTATAATCGATTTACAATGTTGTGTTAATTCCTACTGTAAAGCATAGTGATTCATTTATACATATATATTCTTTTTCATTATAAGCCATTACAAAGTATTGAATATAGTTCCCTATGCTTTACAGTAGGACCTTGTTGTTTGTCTGCTTAATATATAATAGTTTGTATCTGCAAATCCTGAACTCCTAATTTATCCCTCTTACCCTCTTCCCCCCATAACCATAAGTTTGTTTTCTGTCTGTGAGTCTCTCTCTGTTTTGTAAATAAGTTTATTTATGTCTTTTTTAAAAAGATTCCACATAAGTGATATCATATGGTATTTTTCTTTCTTTTTCTGGCTTACTTCACTTAGTATGATGATCTTCAGGTCCAATCCTGTTACTGGAAATGGCATTATTTCATTTTTTATGGCAGAGTAGTATTCCATTGTGTGTGTGTATGTATGTATAGATATATACACACACACACACACATATTACATCTTCTTTATCTAGTCATCTGTCAATGGACATTCAGGTTGCTTCCATGTCTTGGCTATTGTAAATAGTGCTGTTATGAACATTGGGGTGCATGTGTTTTTTTGAATTAGAGTTCTCTCTGGATATATGCCCAGGAGTGGGATTGCTGGATCATACGGTAAGTGTATTTTTAGTTTTTTGAGGAATCGCCACACTGTTTTCCATAATGGCTGCACCAAACTATATTCCCACCAACCACCAACAGTGTCACACTATTTTGACCCAGACACAAGGTCTTCAGTGGCAAAGACCAGTGGCTATTACGGAGCATATTACATACAGATATTTAGTTCATATCTGCTAATTAAGGACTGATTGAGTAAACGCACCCATGCACACCTACCTCCTACAGTTGTATAACACTCATGGTGTACGACTCATTCTTGTATATATCGCCGCATTTGAAAAGCACAGTGATCCCACGAGGTAGATTCCACTAGCATAGTTTTCCTCATTTTCCAAAAATGGTTAGGATGCAGAAAAATGAGCTCATACTAGGAGAGTGACGTGGCTAGTTAGTAGATCCAGCACTGTTCTCCCGTAATTTGGTGTATTTTCTATGATCACATGCGAGTCTCTGGGAAGTTCTAGAATTTTGCACAGAGGAGTTGATGCCTGCACGTGAGAAGTGTGCTTCTGATTAGGAACATGCCAGAACTCCCCTAGAAAGATAGCCCTGGGAACACACATGACAACGTTGGCGGCCCTGTATCCCTCTTCTAAGGAGGCCCCAGACTTTCCCTGGCCTCAGTCGGATCCCTCAGAATATCTTCTCCAAGACAGAACCCAGCAGAACTCTGCTTACTTTGCAGAAAGCCTGAATCTTTTGGTATCAGGAGAGCACAAAACATAGTGGGCCTGTGTTCCTTTAATCAAATTTCAGGACCAAGCTGTTTGCACCCAGCTTCTAAAAGTCTGCAAATGTTATGGGGCCAGAAATGGACTGGAAAAGAGTTGACAGAGGATGTGGAACAGAAATGCTTGTATCATTAAGAAAATAATGTTTCTATTTATTGAAATTGAACCCAAAAGGGCAGAGGTCTCTAGGCAAGGATCTTCCCTCCCTCCCTCTTCCTCCCTCTGCTTCTTATGAACCCTGTTCTTTTCATGTTAAGTCAATTTGCAAAATTCCTGACTCCCCACTTCCCTTCCTGTCTTAATCTCCATGGATTAATGAAACTGACAGTCAGATCTAGGCAGCCAGGGACCACAGGTGGCTCTTGCTTGTAAACAGAAAGTTAAGGTGGTTTTATTGTTTACACGGAAGTGACTGAGCAGATCAGTGGATGGATTAACTAGAAACCTCTTCTTCCTGGGAAAGGTCGGACTCATGCAAATAGGAAGGGTTCTTTCAAACTTGTTCCCACTGCCTGAAAACACACCTGCCTGCCCCCCCTCTCCTGGGATACAGGTCATCTCTCCCATTTTATTAAAGATAATTTGTAATTGTGTTATGGTGGCTGCCTCTCTGATATCCTTAAAATGGAAACGCTCAAGAGGGGGGACAGGACAAAAAGATCTGGGATTTAGAGACGTCTGTGAGAAAAAAATCTTTAAATTAATTTAGAAGGAGGCAATCACTGCCCTAAATAAATGATACAATCTAGAGTCCTGGGAACATTGTGCAGCTTCCTTGAGATCCATTTCTTGAATAGGTAGTACCATTATTCTGAAGATGGAGATGACAGAAATCTGATTAAGGAAACAGAAAACTTGAGAATACCTTTCCAGTTGCAAGCAGTAATTCAGCTGCCTTTGAAGTGGCTTGTAGCATCATAGGAAGTCGGTGGGCTTGGCTGACCTTGGGTCTTGATCTTTTTTTAAATTTTATTTTGCATTGAAGTGTAGTTGATTTACAATATTAGTTTCAGGTGTACAGCAAAGCAATCCAGTTATATATTTACATACATATATATTTTTTTCTTTTCAGATTCTTCTCCATTATATGTTATTATAAGAAATTGAATACGGTTCCCTGTGCTATATAGTAAGTCCTTGTTGTTTATCTATTTTATACATAGTAATGTGCATCTGTTAATACCAAACTCCTACTGCCTATGAAAAACTCCTGCCCTTTCCCTTTTGGTAACCATAGCTTGTTTTCTATGTCTGTGAGTCAGTTTTTGGTTTGTAAATTAAATTTGTATTTTTTTTAGATTCCATATATAAACTATATCATATGATATTTGTCCTTCTCTGTCTGACTTATTTCACTTAGTATGATAATCTGTAGGTCCAACCTTGTTGCTGCAAATGGCATTATTTCATCCCTTTTATGGCTGAGTAATATTCCATCACACACACACACACACACACACACAAACCACATCTTCTTTTCCCAGTCATCTGTTGATGGACATTTAGGTTGTTTCCATGTCTTGGCTATTGTAAATAGTGCTGCTATGAATATTGGGGTTCAGGTCTTGTTTAAAAACAGTTTTCCTCTGATGATCAGCTCTGTGGCTTTGAAAAGTGTATTCAGCTTCTTCTGTTCCCCTGGTAGGCTTGTTGTTTTCACAGTACATCTGTGGTGGTTCATGGTGAGTGTTTGGTAAATGACATCCTTCCGGCTATTAAGACATCGTCTCTGATTTGTCATTCCTCCCAATAGCATCGTTACTCTCCACTGCAGGGTGAGATGTGTCCAGACTGCTTGTTTCATCTGATTTTTCATACCCAGTTGTGCAGTCCACCAGGGATGTGTATGTGCCAGAATCTTTTGTCACTCGCAGCAAATGAGTCGTGAGCTGTGCTGACCCAACCTCAAGGAATCGCTGAAGTGTGCTTAGTTCTGCTGCTGTCCTGTAGGACCCGCTCTCCCCTGATCAGCGTAGACAGTCAAAAGTAATTTAGGAAACTTGATGGATCATGTCGTCTGTGCACCTTGATCCAATGAACTGGTGACTTGCCTCATGTGAACGTGAGATGGCACGCTGGCGGTGATGCCAGTTCTACTAATAAAAGCCTGAAACACTGAGTTAACAATGGCCACGTTTGTAACGTACAGTGTAAACAGCAGGCATTAGGGAGCAAAGTTGAGCACAGTGCATAGTGCGATCGTAACAGAATAAAGCATGCTTTTATGCCATAGATCAATGAGGGAGAGAAAGAAAAATCCACTTTGAAATGAATCAATGTTGCCTATGAAAAAAGGAGTATGTGAAAGTAGGAGCTCTCAGCCCCCACCCCGCAAGTTGGTGGAAGGCAGGATTCCGCAGACTGGGTACCCAGACTGCCGCCCGCGGACGGCGAGACGCTGGCGGAGCCAACACGCTGAATCAAAGGACACCGTGATCACACAGACCACTGTTGCCAGTGTCTGCCTTCCCGGGGCGGGGAGCGTAAACAAAGCCGGTGGCCTTCGCAGAAGCAGGGCTGTCCGCCAGGACTTCGCCGGCCTGAGTAAGAGTCTTCTGGAATGGGAAGCTCTCAGGGGTGTTCCATCAAAACACTGTCCCCAGAGTCCCTTAGCGCCACCTCTCGGTCGTGGCAGGCTGCTCTGAAAAGGACACTGAATTCCGCGTGCAGAAGAACGGTCTGAGTGAGGGCGGGAGAAAATAAAATGCCCAGCTCTAGGAGTAATTTATCCGAAAACCTTTGTCCAATGCTTTCGTCCTGCTCTCTCTCTCCCTCCTTAAATCCTCAGCTTGCAAGGGAATTCCTTAGCTGAGCAGGAGCTAATTCCAGCTTTTCTGCTCCTGTTTCAGAAGAGGACAGGGCTTGTCTTTAAGTCTCTGAGCACCTGGTGGCACGGATGAACCCCTGAGTGTGGAGGCAGGTCACTCGCGGGGTGTAAAGTGAGCTGTCGCGCAGACGGTGATGCTCAGAGGGAGCAAGCGGGTAGGGTAGCCCCCCCCCACCTTTCCCGTCTGGAGCGCCCTTTTCTACTTATCGGCGCCAACATGTCCTCCCCAGACGTTGGCAGCTAAAGAACGACTTTTTCGATCTGTGGTGCCTACATATCTTGACTCCCTAGATTTTCTGGAAAAGTATTTTTGTCTTCTAATCTCTGCTGTCATGATTCGCAAACTTTAACAACATTGTTAAAAATACTGATTTCCTAGATTTATGATCTCAGCAATTTCAATTCAGTGAGTCAGTGCATGTCTCCGGAAACCACATTTTCATAAACATTTCAAGTGGCAGTGATGCAGGCTGTCTGTGGACCACGCTGAGAAAACTGCTCTGAGATCCTTGCTGTAGCTTGCTTCCCCAACTTCAGAGTCTTGCCTGTGTGAGCAGGCAGTCCCAGCCTTGCTCCGTCTTCCGGAAGCTGCATTCATAATTCTGCTTTCTGCCAGCCTTCTCCAACTCGGGGTTGTCCTTTGGTTCTGATCACACCTGGGAAACAAAGCTATCTGATACTCCAGACAAAAGTTCTACATTTTCCTCCACGTTGTGTAGATAAGACAAGATTAGGAAACGTAGAAAGTTATCAGGGTTCTGTTGTTTTTGTTGTTCGTTTCCTGTCTTCCATTCTGTTCATGGAAGCAATAATATCTGAAAATGTTTATCAAAATCCTTGGAATTCATTCAGGAAGATGAGCAACATCCAGAGGATACAGGTGAGCTGAGGTGGCAGGGCGAAGGGGAGGAAATTATACACATTTGGAAATAGTGGATTGAGGCCAATTGCCTTGAATTCATTCTTTCATAAATTCACAAATAGATCAATTTCAGATTTCCCCTCCTGTAGCCAACTTCATTGACTTCTAACTATCCCTTAAAGTTTTCGTGGGTAGTTATCAAAGAGAAAACTTCCATTTTATTTAGGTTTTTTGTTTGCTTGTTTGTATGTTTTGTTTTGCTTTTTACTTTTCTCCTGCCTGCACGAAGAGGTGACTCCCATGACCCACTGGAGGGGATGGAAAAGCAGGCAGCCCCTACCTCCACCCCAACTCTTGGACATCGTGAGGCAGTTTAGGGCCTTAACATCTATGTTTTTCATAAGATGGGGACGGTTTAAATATTAACTCATGCTTATTTGATTTATGTAGCCCAAATCTTTGTATCTTTTCTTGATTGTGAAGACTAATAAATCATTATGGGTAGTAATTTTATCATAAAACTTTGCTCTTCCTTTTTTAAGTTTAGTAACTTAAATAATGTTCTCAATCATTGAGTGTTTAATTAATGTGAGGTAGATTTACTACACTGACTGATTTTAAACTAATTATCCTTTTCACCAACACTGGTAGAAATTAGGACGCTTAGGCTGCAAGACCCTTACTGAGGAGTCTTCTCTTTGCCCAAGTCTGTGTGGCCCCAGAACTCTTTCTACAGGCTTCATACTGTCTTCTGGGCACTAAAGTCTAACACTGTGAGACTACCAGGCATTATTCTTTATCTCCATCCTTATACTTCCCACACTCCAAATTAAGTCAATCCTTTGGTTTTCTTAATACAGAGCCCAGCTATTAAGTAACTGCCAGTGAATGTAGGACATGATCCTTCCAAAGGGGACATGCTTATGTAACTGTAATAGAATTCCTGCTCTTCCTTTTAGGTCTGTTTTCATTTTGTCAGAGAGCTCAGAAAGACCAAGAATGCTTAAAACCAAGGTAGTTTTCTCAAATAATGAGGTTGCAAAAATTATAAATAGCCAGGGTAGTGCTAAACTTCATATCACACCATGGAGACGTCCATGTTGATTGCTGATATACAGAATTCCATACGCAATTGCAAATACATTAACTTACATGTGAATCAATGCACTAATGTCAAATTCACACTGGGAGCAGTTTTTGACTTGAGTATGACCTTCATTTTTCTTTGAGATATTTCAAAAAGAATATTTTCTGTTTCTGTTTTATATCATTGACATCAATGACAGGGGTCTAGAATGATCTGTGTGGTATTAGGTTAGAGCTGAAGATATCATCAGTATGAAGTCACACTGGTTAATACAGATCACTTGGCTACATATAGAAATATTTGTTGAGGTGTGTATATATACAGGGTAACATACACATGTATGCCCTTACTTTGTCAGCTGAGAGGGACTAGAAGCCGTGACACCCCACTGTGGTGAGCACACCTAGCACCCAGATCTGAATCTCTAATTCCATTCTCTAATGAAAGGAGCCAGGACTCCTTGGAGCAATGACTGATTCTAGAACTTGGGCAGGAAAATACAAAATGATCCTGGATCATCTTGAAATGTCAGAAGGTATGGAAATGCTCAGAATTGAGAAGAAAAAACCCACATTGATGGAGGTATGGCAAAGGGACACAGGAGCCAACTGGAAGAACCAAATAAATGCCAATGCTGGGATAATTTGAGCAACAAAATAAAATAGTATTAGATTATAACCTAAGGTATGAAATAAATATCTGAGTCCACACTGATATAAGTAAATGATGTAATAAGTCAATACATGAGAAAGAAGAGACAAATTGCCAGTACAGAATAATTGCAGATAATGTGTGTGGATACTCCTTCCTCAACGGGAAGCGTAGCTCCCCACTCTGGCAGGGGCCACCCTTACCCCCTTCCAAAGAGTGCATAATGCGAAGGGTTATAAAGCCGCTTGACAGGCAAGACGTCTGACAAACACTCTCTCATCCAGGCGACCAAGGGCCACATCAACAATGGCAAGTGGTAATGCATGTTAGTAGGTACTCCTGATATGATGTTTATTTTACTTTATTTTATTTTTTAGCTTTTTTCAGTTTTATTTAGATATAATTGACATACAGCAGGATATATGTTTTAAGATGTACAGTATGCCTATGCTTTTTCTAGTAGTTTTATGGTTTCCTGACTTACATTTAAGTGGTTAGCCCATTTTAAGTTACTTTTTTTTTTAAAATCAGTTTACAATGTGTCAGTTTCTGGTGTACAGCATAATGTTTCAGTCACACATATACATACGTATATTCATTTTCATGTTCTTTTTCATTATAGGTTACTACAAGATATTTAAATAGTTCCCTGTGCTATACAGAAGAAATTTGTTGTTTATTTATTTTATACATAGTGGTTAATATTTGCAAATCTCAAACTCCCAGTTTATCCCTCTCCATCCCCTTTCCCTCAGTAACCATAAGTTTGTTTACTATGTCTGTGAGTTTGTTTCTGTTTTGTAGATTAGTTCATTTGCATCTTCTTTTTTCTTCCACATATGAGTGATGTCATATGGTATTTTTCTTTCTATTTCTGGCTTACTTCATTTAGAATTATGGTCTCCAGGTCCATCCATGTGGCTGCAAATAGCATTATTTTATTATTTTTTATGGCTGAGTAGTATTCCATGGTATAAATATACTATATCTTCTTTATCCAGTCATATGTCAATGGACATTTAGGTTGCTTCTGTGTCTTGGCTGTTGTAAATAGTGCTGCTGTGAACACTGAAGTGCATGTATCATTTCAAATTAGAGTTCCCTTTGGATATATGCCCAGGATATTGCTGGATCATATAGTAAGTCTATTTTCAGTCTTTTGAGGAATCTCCATACTGTTTTCCATAATGGCTCCACCAAACTAAAATCCAACCAACAGTGTAGGAGGGTTCCCTTTTCTCCACAAGCCTCTCCAGCACTTATCGTTTGTGGGCTTCTTAATGATGGCCGTTCTGACTGATGTGAGGTGATACCTCATTATAGTTTTGATTTGCATTTCTCTGATAATTAGTGATATTGAGCATTTTTTCTTGTGATTTTTGGCCATTTGTATGTCTTTACTGGAGAACTGCTGGTTTAGATCTTCTGCCCATTTTTGGATTGGGTTTTTTTTTGTTACTAAGTTGAAATTAAGCCTTTGTCAATAGCATTATTTGCAAGTATTTCCTCCCATTCTGTAGGTTGTCGTTTTGTTTTGCTTATGCTTTCCTTTGCGAAAGTAAATGTGGCATATTTTATTTCCCCCTCTTTAGTATGGTGGCCGTGTTCCAGTAGGGAGGCATGAAGCTACCATTACATTAGAGATTTTACTTCCACAGACTCTTTCCTCTAAATATATGTTTTGAATATTTATTTTTTCACACTTGACACTTCCCTTTATTTTTGTTTCCTCAATTCTATTGTTTTCAATTTTTAAAGCCAAAATTCAAATCCTCAACAGTACACATAATAATTTAAGCTTCACCAGTTAGGTGTGGATTGAAATGTTATCTTCTAGTTACACAGAGAGAATTTGAGGGACACAAATTACGTTAGCTTATTTAGGAGAAAAGATATGATCATTTCCATAAACCAGGAGGTTTGAGATGTATCAGTACAATGTAGAAGGTTAATCTTGTCATATTGGACGAGTTCACAAAAACTCACTCTGTGTAGGCAGTAGAAACATTGCTTTCAAGAGAGACAGTAAAAATGCTTTTAATAAACTAAACTTATTAAACACATTTAATGATTCTACTCTCTAGTGTACATTTTTATATTATAAATGTTTTTCTATTAAAAAGCATACGACTGAATTGTTTTTAATTCAGAATTAAGGAGATGTAAGAATCTATTTTTAGAAAACTGTACATTTTATTTTGCTGTAAAGTGTTCATGTTATACATACAAAATTAATGCATTGTGTGTCTTTCTCCTTTTTAATGTACTAAGAGTGAGAGAGGAGTGTATAATTACTTGCTGATTACTCCCAGATTCCAGTGTGTAGTCTTAAACTCCGACTTTATTGCCTGAAGGCACTTCTATGTAGATATCTCATTATCACTTCTCACTCAGTGCTTTTGAAGATTTCACCCAATCCAACTTGCTTTCTCATTTCTATTAAGGGTAACATCCTTCTCATCTTCTAATTCATGATTTTTTCTCCTGTTTTGAAAACCACACATTCATCACTGATGCATTGACTCCTGATTTTGGGTTGTGTGTTTTTTGAGACCTCTTCCACCCTTCTTGAGTTGTGCTCCTCTTCAAAGTCTTAGGCCTGAATACTGTGGGATCAAAACTGATTTGGAGGTGGGGGAGCTTTTAAAATGTGTTTTGGATCTAGACAACTAACCACTGTGTACCGGATTCTGGTTCCCTAGGACTCTCGTGTTGATTCCACAATGCTTTCCACCTGGTCTTCTGGCCACACATTTCTCTGACATTGAGGGTCGACCTTTTCATTTATCCATCAGCCTCCATCTCTCTTCTCTGTCTGGTGGTGACTTTGCTCTTCCAGTACTCCCATTATCTTCTGAGTCATCCGTCTATCCTTTTATGCTGGATTATTTCCTTCAGCATCATAAATTGCTTTATTGTCTCCTATTTTACAAAATTGTGCTCATGCACTACAAAAGTCTTACATAACTCTCCTATGTCTTTACTCACAATTCCCTGCACAATTTTTTAAATTGAAGTATAGTTGATTTACAATATTGTGTTGATTACAAGTATACAGCAAAGTGATTTGGTTATACATATATATATGTATATTCTTTTTTTATTCTATTTCATTTAGTTTATTACAAGATATTGAATATAGTTTCCTGTGCTATATAGTAAATCCTTGTTCGTTTTATATGTGGTAGTTGTATATTAATACCTTACTCCCAGTTTATCCCTCCCCCCCTTCCCCTTTGGTAACTGTAAGTTTGTTTGTTATGTTATGAATAACCGTATAATAATTTATATATTTCATGTGTCAATATCATTATTCATCTGTACCTGCTCAATAATGAGTTGGTTCAGTCATATTTCATGTCTTGCCAAATTTCAGTTATAAAATCATATTTTCACACAGATTTCTCCATATGGAGGCATATTTGTCCAGGGAGGAGAAAATTATATATTTCAATTAATCATTTTTTAGCTAGACATACAACTTTCAGCTGTTTGAACGTATGGTTTGGGGGCCTTCATGTCTGCTTTTACTGAACTAACAAATCTGTGGGCATGTAACTTTTAAATAGAATAACACAATGATCAAAAATACTTAGACCTGCTCAATTGCAGCAGTGACAGGCTGATGAGACGGTGCATAAGTTCCTGTTACCTAGATCCTCAGCATCTTCAAAGTTTTCTAGAGTCTTTGCTCAGTTCTGTGCCCTTCAAAATATTTTCCCTATCAATTTGTTTCCCTGAAGTTATCCTAATCTGTTTTCTGTTGCTTACAATCGAAGAACTTGAAGTGATACATCTATTCTGCCTTCAGGAATACCAAATGCTCCTGGATTTTCCTTTCAACTTCACCAGACTCTCTTCCTCATTCTTTGTTTGGTAGCCCTTCCTTGAGGGGGCCTTCTTGTCTAATTACACTCTCTGATTTATGAGACATTTTCTAGTCTCTTGACTTATGTCTTTTAGGGCTCATGGTTCCTACATGTCTAACTGTGCTCTGGACCTCTCCTCTGAGATCCAGATTCACAGCAAGTGCTCAGTAACTGAATGAACGTGGCAGTGGTGATGGACAGTGAAAGAAATGAGGGGCTTATGAGGGGTGAAGTAGTGACTGGAGTGATTGACTGTAAGAGCCAGATGCTGGATACTAATATCCAGACACTATGATACTAGATGAACGCTGTGTCAAGGCCAGGCTTGTAGCAGAGAGAATAAGCAGAGACCATGGAAATGGTGATACCACCCACGTGCAGAGTGAGCGACAGGGTGAAGCACGAAGCTGTGAAGAAATACATTTCAGATTTTGAAATATCCAAATGCTTTTAGGTGAAGACAAAGAGTTAAATGTGTATGTGAGAATGAGCTCCATAGATGAAGTGAGCAGAAATGAGGCAGCAGTAAAAGATGCCAAGAGTTTTGAGGCTGGATGTGTTGGAGGACATATTCCCAGACCAGACACTCAGGAGGGCTACGAGCTTCATGTCAGCACCGCGGTGCATCTGGGCCCACAGCGGGAATGTCAGCCGGGTGATGTGAATCAGCTATAGGAAGAACTGTACGGCAACAAGTAGTCAGAGCAGTAGCCAGCATCCCCACCTCTTGATGTCAGAGGGGGACAATAAGAGAGAGGAAATGAGCAAAATAGTTAAATGATGGAAGTGACGGAAAGAGGGGAGGGAGGGGGGAGAGAGGAAGCAGAGAGGAGGGGATGGGGGAGGAGAGGAGATTAAAGAAAGGTTCTGAATGCTGCTAAAAGAGATAGACGGTGTCTAAATTAAAAACAACACAAACTACTTAACAAATCAACCTTAAGATGCGTAATGATTCAAACACAATAGTAATCTGAGTCTCTTTATTGCCCAGCATGAGTGCTGCCACATCCATGGTGGGAACAGAGGAATTCCCTGAGGAATCAAGCTGATAGGGAATCTTCTGTCTCTAACTTCTAAGATGCCAGTGGTTGTTCTACCCAAATAGCTAATGAAGAAAGAGTGAGCATGATCAAGATTGCAAGGTAATTACAGGCTGGGGAGTCAGGCTTGAAGATGTCATACATTGCTTCGCAGGCATTCCTTTGGCTGCAACTCAGTCTCCTGGCCACAGCTAACTACAAGGGACCCTGAAACAGAAGGCCTTGTTGTGTGTCCCGTAGCAGAAAGAGCCTTGGATTCAAATGAGCATAGAGCAGTCTCTGTCACAGTGAAGTATGTCTTTACCCTCTAAAGTTCACTAAGTTAAATAAAAATTTGGCTAATGCACAGCTTTCTTTTTCCTTTCTCAACATTTAAAAACATCCAGATGTTTAATGGTTAATATCCGGATGACTCACAATTTTCTGTCTTCACTAACATAAGGGTGCCTTGCTGCTCTATCCCAGACTTGCATGTCTCTGTTATTCTCTCCAACTGGAAATCTGATGCTCAACTCCATTTGACTAAAATAACTTCCTATAAAAAGACCTAGGGATTCCCATGAGTACAGCTCAGACAGAATCTTTATTTAGTCTCTTTAAAATGGAAAACCATTTGGAAAATAAAAATTTCAGGATGAAACACAAAAATTGCAATTAAAACATACACATGAAAAACAAACAAAAAAAGCTTTCGTCTTCTTGGAAAATCCAGAAGGAGAAACACGAACAATTCAATAGCAGCGCCATCATCGTCAATTGCTCCTAAGATACTTACGAGCTTCTTTGTTACCCGGATATGCCTGGGAACCCGCAGTGCTACAGGGAGTCACATTACTTCTCAGCCAAGGTGAGAGATGGTTTACTAGGATTGCTTGGCATCCTCACATCCTGCTCATCTCCCAACTGTTTACCATCTCTGCTTTGTCTTCTCTCTCTTCCTGCTCCCTATCCCCAGGCAAGTTTCTTTTTCTACATGACAGCCTTCAGCAATCCTGTCTCCTTCCTTATCTGCAACTAGCAGATGTTTCCCATATTGATCTATTTCTGACCTACCATCTTAGATGTCCTCCATGACCGAAGACTAAAAGTGCTCAATATCATGCTCTCAACCACCTCTCCTTCATTAATCCTACACATGCACCCCTAGCTTTTGAAACCTGAATTGTTTTTGACAACTTTCTTTCCCTGTAATTAATCACCAAATTCAATGCTGTTCTTTCCACCTTTGTGATACCTCTCGTATGTTATTTTTTACTCTTTTTATCCCCTGTGGACAAGTGGTGCAACCTCTCGATTAACACTCTAATCTCCAAATCTCACTTCACATCCATAGTTCACATTTTTTTCAAAATTTACCTAAATCATAGATATAATAATGTCATTCCTACATTCAACAACTCATAGTAGCTTCTCATTATTCTAATGGCATAAGTCTAATCATTTTAATATGGCACACAAACTCGATTAAAATTTTGCCCCAAAGTTTATCTCTTAAAGTACATCTTTACATTATTTAATTCTTTATCTTGTGCTTTATTCTCGAACTGTTATTAAACTTTGACACCTATCCTTGAAGAACTTGATTATGTACTTCCTTATACCACTGTTTAGAGTGGCTGTTTCTCTGACAGGTATAATATTTTTGGTATAAAAATGTGGGTATGCAACCTTTCATAAGCTCGTCTTTTCAAACTCAACTTTGCTTTGAACTTATTTTTCTTCTGGAAGAAATTTGATGTCGTTCATTGGGGGCTGCCTGAATCCAAGCCATGTGCTCCCTGGGGATGATCTGCAATTCTAGACAGTATCTTTTGTTTCTGGTTTTTTTGTTTTGTTTTGTTTTGTTTGTCTGTTTTCCTTTCTTTCTCTTTATAATAACAGTATCAGCGTATGAATGTCTGGTCCACACTGGCATCCTCATACATGGCATTGTCCTGTCTGACCCTTGTGAGCAGCCACCAAGATGACTTTGATCTCATAAGCAACCTGACCTATGGCCCACACTGTCACCTGCAGGCGTGCTCGTCAGCCCAATCCTGCACCCTTTCCAAGGGTGCTGCCCACTCTCTGCTCATGTGCATTTCCTCCCCGAGGACACAGGAAACACTGGCTGCTTTCCAGGCAGTTCTCTGGGACACCAGTGAATTTTGCAGGGCCAGCACAGGCCCCAGGACCTTGACACCAGACTCAACACCCTAGGCTTCCATGCCACGGCTTTTTTGAGAGCTCTTAGGTGGCTGCTTCTCTTCTTTCATCTCCGAGTAGCAGGTGGGATGTGATTGCTTTGTACTTTCATATCCCTAAACTTACCTAGGTTCTGAGATCACTCCCCTTGACGTGATTCCTGACGATGGGGAAAGGAGGTGGGGAAGAGGAGGAGAACTCAACTGAAAGACTCAGAGACCCCGTCGGAGCCCCGTCTGTCTGTCTGTAGCAAGTTGCATGCACATTATGTTGGGAATCCTTTCATATCAACAGGTCACGCTTTGGAAACCTTTCTTTCAAATGGTGCTTGAAATTAATTCTTTTTCCTGCTGTGTCATTCCTGCCCGAAGCTGGTATCCTTGTAAGGCCTAAGGTATTAGCTAAAATGGGTTGCAGGAGCAGAAGAGAGACAAAAAACTGTAACTATAAATGCCTAGGTTAGCAGTTCCAAATAACCTTCTTGGAAGGACTGATGCGATATAGATCCAGATGTGTAGATACAGACTTAGAGCCTCTCTGATGCTCAGAGATCCTGGCAGCAGACCTTACACACTTCAGACATGGGTTGCATTAATGGAAAATATAAAATACACCTTTCTACATAGTAATGGAATTTTTAACCCAGTTGGTTCAAAGAATCATAAAACTGAGTTAACTAGGTAGTTGCTTAAGTATTCTATTTTTATTTGATAAATAAAACGGCCACTAAAATATTATGTTTCATAGGTAGGAGTTTGTCATTTAATTTGTTTCATTCACTTGTGAATGTTCACAACGTATCAGTAGGTGATGAAATTTCTATAGAAATTTCTATAGGTATAAAATGAAAGCTTTCAAAGTACTATTTTTCTCAGTGCCAGGTATTTAAGTCTTAAATGGCCAATTCTAAGGATACTTGAACTTATTGTTTTACAAATACTTTCTACAACATGTGAAAAATGACATTTATTAGGCTCCCTGGTTATTTTCTTTATGATTGTGAACAACGTAGCCCAGGAAGGGAAGAAAGGGATTGCATTTGAAAGCTAAAAAGCCTACAAATGATTAATTGGAAAAAAATGGCCAATGGGAGAAAAATGAGAGAAACAAAAGAATGAAATTAAACATTAATAGAGTGAGAGGTGTAAAGGGAATTCAGAAAATAAACAATTCACATTTTCTCTTTTATGGGTTATTTTATCTCAGAAGTCTAAAAATACCATTTTCAAATTAACTAAGAAAAATATCTGAAGAGTTGTGACTATAATCTTAGAGGAGGTTGAAATTTATGATAAAGGGTATTTCATTTAGTAGTGGTCAGCATTAAAAATAAATTAAAAGTTTTATAAAAATAAGTGACATGATAAAAGTTGTTTTTTATTTGATTGCATCCATTCACTGCATAGATAATTACTGAGCATCCACTATGATCCTGGTTCAATGATAAGTTTTGAACCAATCTTAAAATTGCATAGTGGGAAAAGCATAGAATTAGGGTCAAATGACTAAATCCTTCGAATCTTCTGTTTTATCATTTGTAAAAGAGGATGATGACGGCGACGATAAAAAATGTCTCACTCACACACTTGGTGCATAAAACACCAAGCTAATGCATATAAAAGTGTTTGTAAACTGCTGATGAAAATAAAATGTAATCTAGTTCACATTTCAGTCTAAGACTTTTTTTCCCCTCCATCTCAAATTTTGCAAGTGTTGAAAATACCTAGATTGAGAGGGAAATATGTAGGCTGTGTTCATGTGAATTCTTGTTTGACTCAGGTTTTACCATTTCCACCCACCAAGCTCATTCAAGCCATTTTCATTTCCTTTATTTCTGAAGTCTCTGATGCGATTTGATATCTATCTCCATTGAGTTGAATTGCACTTAGAAAATTATTTCTCTGTGCAGCTCTAAGAGAGCTTGGTGTCACATGGGGCAGGTCTTACTGTAAGGCATTGTGACTCAAAAAGGAAAGCTGCTCATTATGCCAATTACACTTATGGGAAGCCAGGGAACCCAGTTTCTCATCCCTCTTGTGAATTCTTTCAGCAAATTAAATTATGGGCATGGAGACGTTTAATTAATGGAGTGCATTGCAACTTGGAATTGTAGTGTCTGTGCACAGAGAAATCAGCGTATCGCAGTCTCTGAGATGTTTTCTACTTGGCCTTTCATCATTGATGCTATTCATAGCCCTCAATTTTCCAGAGGGGAGCATCTCACTGATGTCGAGTTTATATAAGATATTAACAACTTCTGAGTCTAGCATCATGCGTTGTGCTTAGATGTTTGATAACTGTGTTTGCTTAGAAGAAAATAGTCTGTAAAGGCTGTAGAGCATGCTCATCGTACACATTATTTTCCCAGTAGATTTGACCAACAAAGAACTATGATACTTTTATGTCACTGATGATGGAGTAGCTTGCAGCTTCTCTCTCTGTGCTGCAGGATCGAAGCTAACTGGATTAGCAAAAATAAGATGAACCACTCTGAAATATTTCTGTTGCTAAGTGTACAAAAGTTGAGCTTAGCAAATGTTTATTGGGTTTGTGTTTCATGCAAAGCACTTTCTGAGGCATCCTGGTTTATAAAGCTGAGAAGACTTAAACTTGGCAACTCATTGTGGGCTAAGAGAGAGGAAATGTACACATTAATTCCTGCATATTCACATGATCAGTGCCTTAGCAGAGATGTCTGAAGTGGAAATATAGATTCATGGAAATCTAGACTCGAAAGCAATTATGGCCATCAGAGGAAGTGGTGGACTCCTGGAGACGAGGACCAGGAAAAATGATGTGGTCCAAATGACATTCCATATAAGAGAATGACTTAAGCCAAACTATGGATGTATAAAAAAATGAGTCTCATTTCTGAGCAGACTGAGCAGTCTAGTTGGGACTGTGATTAGACATGGAGCCTCAAATGGACACTGGCATAGCCCGAAGGCTCTGCTTGGGAATTCGAGTATTTGTGTCACAAGTACCCCTTAAGATGTTATAAAGGAGAGTGACAAGACTGCACCTGTCTTTATAAAATCAGTGATCTCATCCGAATGGAGAATGTTGGGGGAAGAAGAGGAGGAATATCCTCCGCAGGACAGTGGACGAGCATGGGAGTGACCTGAAGTGTCCTGACCAAGGATGAAGGAAGTCTGGACAGTGGCAGTGGGTGTGGAGAAGACAGAGCAGCAGTGCACACCTGTATCCACTTTCCTTCCTTCTCGGTAACAGGACCTGTCTCCTGACAGACCACCCCTTCCTCCATGGTCACCTGTGTGGTTTGAGGAAGTTGACTCTGACCCTTCTCCAACTGGAGGAGCAAGTGATGAAGAACGAGCCAGTCTGCATGTTTTCATTACCAAGATACTATCAAGGGATCAGCAGAAGATAAATGCAATTGGAACAAATCTCAGGACATCCTAGGAACTGAAACGAATAGTACACCTTAAACATTTTTTACATTTTCGCACTTCTTCAGCATTATTTCCATTTACTCACATAAACTCCATTATACTACTATATCGTAATTCATTTTAATCCATCCTGCTATTGTGGCCATTCAGGAATTTGTCTTCATATTTTTCTCTGTTATGAACAAGCCTACAATGAACGTCCTTATAGAAAATGTATAATCATGTTCTTAGGATAAATTTTCAGGCTGGGTTTATTACAGGATCAAAGTGGGCTATCTAATTGCCTTTTATATGAAAGCAAAAGTTCCAGATTATCTGACTCTGACAGAGCTAACATCCTGTCATTACCAGCAGCTGACTTATAATTGGACCCATCCAAGTAATGTTTTTATAAACCAAAAACATATTTACAAGACTGGAGTCTGAAGTGACTTCCCCTCTCTGCACTGTTTCATAAAGACAAGGCTCAACCAGAATGTGAAACAGTGATGGTCACACAGGAGATTTTCAGAATGGAGTCCAGCCAATTAGCAAGCAAATTTAAGACTGAAAAATTCCCTTGCCTTCTCTTCCACAATCTATTAATGTCAAAATCCTATTTATCTATCTTTCAAAAGACAACGAAATATGAATGGCAATTCACAAAAGCTTCTTTATCTGGAAGTAATCTCTCTTTTTTTCCTGCTTCCTTGGTTTTTACTTCCTTAGTATATTTTTCTTTTTCTACGACCATCTCCTCATCTCCGTCCTCAAATGTTTTCTTGGAAAGGATGGTGCCTTTGCACACGTGTCCTCCATGACCCCATCTCCCACATATTTCTCAGCCCGGACACTACTTTTTCACCTACCATTCTTTCTCAACTGACCATGAAACAGCAGCAGTTAAGAGACCCCCTGTCCTTGCCACTGGGCTGGGACAGTGGAGAAAGGGTATCATTCATGTGCTTAGTGAGTACTTCGGTTCTTTGGATGTCCAGTGTCTCAGCTTTCTAAGTGTGCCTTAGAACAAAGAAAGAAAGAAAGATGGAAAGAAAGAAAGCAGAGGTACTTTCTCTCCAGGACGTGGCTAGCCCCAGCAAGTCTAGGAGATCTAAGTGTGTCCAGGGGAATGACTCTGTGACTCTGTGGGGTCTTTGCATGTAGAATGGCAAGCAGAGACTTAGTGTTTATTCCACCGGAGTTGGCAGCTCCCTGGTCCAGAGACAGCAGTTGGTTGGTGGTCTAGGTCTTGTGGCGACCCTACATGACTTCAGTATTTTCCGTGTGTGACTTTAATTTTTGTTAGCTCACCTTCTGTCCGAACCTGGGTCCTCAACTCTGGTTGTCTGGGTTCCCTGTTGATTCTCTGAGTTACCTGTATGCCTATGATTAATTTCTTTCTGTTAGCTGAGTTAATTTCTTTTGTTCCAAACAGTAACCCTGATGGACAAAGGGTTGGCTTTGTGTGGCCAGAATAGCAGGCTTATGTCTTCAGATTTCTTGGGAATAACCAGACCTAAGTTCAGAGTCTTGATAGAACAAGAAACTGCACAGGAATTTCTGTGACACATCTCATAGACTAAAAACGGGTGGTAGCTAGATTTCTGAAGAATTGGAGCTACAGAGTAACACGTTCATTATCATTTTAGATCTAATGTGCCCCAGGAAGCATCTTTTCTGATGGAATAACGTTACCATCTTAGACTAATTGAGTGTCTTGTAAAACAAAATACAGTGGTGGCATTACTTTAACCCTATCTCATCTGAAATTATTCAGTGTGAATTTTTAAGTCCTCCCCCCCTTTTTTGAAAAGTACTATCCCTTGTTGGAACTGATATGCCCCACGAATTACCAACTTTTAAAATTTAGTATCTTTTTCATATTTCTTCAGCAATTTTACCATCTCAGATTCCCAGTGACCTCGCACGGACGTCTGGATCAAGCCAGTTAGTCCATCTTTCTCATGCGACACGTGAGCAAGTGTCCATAAACAATGACATCTGCTGTTTGCCAGCGGCGCTGCTCTCTGGGAGAAGGTGGAGTAATCTTATGTTTTGCGACTAGTGGAACTCAAACAGAAATCTGGAATCTTCTTTCCCATCTTCCTCTTCTGATTGCCTATTTACAGTCCCAAGTTATTAAAGAACAAACTTGGTACGATCGTTAAGTGATAGTACTTTTTATAAAAATAATTATCTCACTATCTCACTGTCTGTTTACTTTCGTCTTCAAATGCCAACTCTCACCATTTGGCAGACAGAATAGTCTCACTAGGAAGATGGATTTTCTCAAAGTTCAACAGATTTTTCTGAGAAGAAAAAAATAATGACTTGGAATTTATCATAAAATTGTAATAAAACAGAGTGTGGGTACAGCTCAGTGGAAGAGTGCATGCTTAGCATGTATGAGATCCTGGGTTCAATCCCCAGTATCTCCATTAAAAACAATTTTGTTTTTAAGTTGTAAGAAAACATAAATATCATACGATATTCTGAAGATAATGATTAAACTAGTTTCTTTCAATTGTTTCACTTCAGCCATAATCGTGTGGGCTACAAATACTTAAAAATTAAAACGATTTATTTTAGTGTTAATGAAAGGCTGTTTCTTGCCAGCAGGAGGGGAGACAGGAGAAAAGATCCTGAGTAGATCTCAGCTTTCATTCTCTAGCTGGAACTTTTACACAAAACGATATCAATGCTGGTTTCAAATGGCACTAAATACTCCTGTTATCTGAACATGATGAAATCGCATTGCTCAGACACCTTGGGTTCTACAGAGACAGTCAGGGCTACTGAAGTAGGTAAGGCCAGGCGGGAGGGAAAAGTGCACCTTTAAACTGGCAGGTATACTGTTAGAAGTAATTTAATCTGTTTTCTCCTTTTCAAATCAAATTTGAAAATTACTGCCTAAAAAGTTGGTATAAAATTTTTAAAAAGAAAACTACTAAATGTAATCTTAAAGAAGTGAAATATTTGCTGTGCCATATTGAGGGAGCTCAGTGCCTTGGAATCAGCCTAGAGGGCGATAGGGCCTTAAGGCAATAAAATCGAACCACAAAATAAGGTTTCTGAAGGATAGAGTTTCTGGCGAATACAGCATTTAGCCTGTTCAATTCACTCTAAATTAGAGCTCATTACTCTTCATGATACATTTGATTGCTCTCAAATTCTCAGTAAATGTACCATGAAAGGAGCAATGCTATTGCGTTTGATCAGCAACCAAAGCTTGGGACTAACTGAGACGTCACTCATCTCTGGGCACCAGGAGGAGTCGGGACAGGAGAGCGCTCAGAAGCCGCTGACCTTGAAAGGACTCAGAAAAAGGGCAAAAGAAGGGAAGTATCAGAAGCACACAAACAACGAACAGTCTTATGCTGGCATCGCTCTTTGAGAGTTCAGGACTTTCACTGATAGGGTCCATCATTCACATCTCTCTTTTGTTTCTCCATTTCCTTCTTTTGTGCTCACTAATACAGGACACATATTTCCTCCATCCCAAGAAAATGAACAAGCCACTGCAAAGACATTTAATTATTTTCCAAATATAGGCTGCCCCCGCCAGATAGCTCTGTTTGAACCCTCCTTCTGTTGCCACAGTTCAGTGGAAGCTGGGGACAAATATGGAAAGGAGGGTTTTGCAGAAGCAGTAGACTGATGAGTGTTGATATTAATCTATCTCCATTACATACGTATTTAGTCATATATAAAATATCAATATTATGTCTATACATGTAGAGTCAGTATATAAAATATCAATAGTATAAATATACACATATAATAATCAGTATATAAAATATCAAAATTTTTATATATACAAATAAAATCAGCATATAAAATATCAGTATGTTGTATGCACACATATATAATCAGTATCTAAAATATCTATATTTGTATATATACAAACATAATCAGTATATGAAATATCAGTATTTTGTATACACACATATAAAATCAATATATATTTATACTTATCTATATATTTTTGTCCTAACATGCAGTTGGAAGCCCTCGGGTCTTCCTCTCGTGTGTCCTCTTTAATGGCGGCAGCTCGCTTCTCCTCAGGCTGCCTGTGTAAAGGCATAATGAATTTTTGCTGCTGTGAGAAAGTTTGGTGGAATAATTATATTCTCTTGCAAACGTAATTTCTGTGTGCTTGCTGTGGCCACAAGGAATATGGAAGGAATAAGGAATCCTGTTCTTATGAAATTACAGACCCATTGAAGTTACATTTCATGACAGACTGTTTTAAATCCCAAAAAGATATTTTCTGCTTTTACGTTATTTTTTCTCACTCGTTCAATCAAGTTACCCTCATACCCGTAAGCCGTTTTCTGGAAAGCACAGAGATTCCTGCAGAAGTGGGCTACTCCCACCTGGCGGACTGCCGGGAAACACCCTCATCACATAGCACGTCAACTCCTGGCCTGCCGATGGCCCCGGGTCTCCCTCAGAGGAACCGTGGGCTTCACTGCTTATTGGACGCTAGGAATGCAGACCCTCACTGGTTTCTTTGCCTGAAAAGCTAGAGTCTAAACAGTCTGTTCTGGGCTTCCTCTTGGTATTGCTCTTGAGCGCTCTGATCTTCGTTGATCTTCCACCACCAGACTTTGCCTCTTTCATGGTATTCTGTTTCCTTTCCGAATCTCCACGGTCACTCCATCCTTTACATTTCCACGTTGTCTTCACAATGCCGTGACCAAGGCTACTTACAAAGTTGATACATAGGTTATTTTCTATTTGGCACCATCTATTAGCAGATCAAATGTGTCACATGTACTTATTAAAACAGGTTTATTTCTCCCCATTGTGTCTCACAATGTACAATCAAACATGTTTTTCAGGATATGCAACAAGGAGATAAGAATTAGCAAATGTAAAAGAATATTGCAATGTTAAATATAGTATAAATATTTATCTTAAAAACTGGGAAGAAACTAAAATTGCAATCAAGTTTGAGGCACAAGGAAATCTTGGAGGACTGAGGAACCCAGATCTTCATGGAAAGGTAACAAAGCTGAAGCTTTTTTTAAAAGATAAATTTTCTTTATTTCTTATATTATGGTAGAGAGATTGCTATGATAGGTGAAATTCTTTCCTTTGTGCTCTTCCTAGAGTTGGATTAACCTGCTTGCACAGCCTCACTGATGTTATCCCCGGGTGATGTCCTTCATGATTTAATGACAGCAAATTTACAAAAGCTCTCGGGAAAGTAGGAATATTGTGGACAAGTGGGCTCTGAGATTCTCTCCCTTGAGAAATTTCTACTGATCTTGATTCTTTAGTAATAGGTAAACATGATGACAATTACTGGGAAACCTGTTAAATTCCAGATGCATATCACTACCACAAATACTCTGATTTAATTCTGTGTTGAATGGGGCCTGGAGGTCAGCACTTTTAACAAGTATCCCAGGTGGTTCTGCTTGGAAGAATACCATCCTAGTGTAGAAAAAGTTCTAATCACCAAGTTCATTATCATTTTACAGTGCTTTATTAGCAGTCTAGACATTTGCATCTGGCAAGTGATCTTGTCATTATTATCTTTAACTGCGTGCCCACCCTACTTAGGACAGTTCCTTTAAACAGAGGAACGGAGCAATGTTCTCTAAGAAATGTAGCATGTGCACCGGTGCCAGAGACTCTGGAAAGTTCTCTAAGACCAACGGGGGTTTCACCCTTAAAAACAACTGGCAAATAATGGGTTAAATAAAGTGAAACTGGCTCCTGGCTGTGGATGGCCTCAGAATATGAATAAAGACACAATTAGAGATTGTTAAGAATCTCCAGTAGGAGATTATTGTATTTGGTTCTTCCCAAATGCATTTGGTCACAGAAATACACGTTTTTTGAGAGTTACCCTACAGAGAAAGTAAGCTCGGAAATGCTGCAAAAAAAAAAAAAGGAGATGCTCAGACAGGGAAGGCGCTGCTGACACCTCCCCTTTCCTCCCTTCAGTGCTGCATCCGTTTATTATAAAGAGTCATCAGCTCTATAGTAAAAAGTTTGCCACGGGCCCTGCTGGGGCACTGCTGGTGCAGAGGACGTGTGGAAGGGACCACACGTAAATAGTTTACGTGTCACGGGAAGCTATGGACGGAGGCAGATGAGTGGACCTGGCTGCTTCCAATTAAACTTTATTTAGAAAACCAGGCCACAGGCTGCCTGTGGTCTGGAGGTTGTACCTTGCTGCCCCCTGGTCTAGAGCTGTACAGCCAACGTCCTGAGAAACCTGCTTTCCTTCCTCTTCTCCAGAATGTTTGTTTCCTCCCTAGAAAAATGAAATTGGGGAATCAGTGCACATGAGCTCAGATATTTATTGCAAACATACTTGCAGACTAATTGTTTATACCTTCATCCCTGCCCGTTTGTTGAGCACCTACCACGTGCCGGGAGCACTGATGCTGTCTCCCCATCTGATACTGGCTCGTGTTTCTTACTAGATTGTGAGAACTTTATTGCACTTTAGTGGATGCCTTGAGTCTCAGTTTGGGATAATGATAAATACTTTAAGTGAGGTTTGTATTGGGGGTTTTAGCAGCTGCTGCACAGACTGCTCATCTTCAGTTCACAGCTAGGTCTCAGTTCTTTGTAACCTGAACCTATGAAGCAGATGATTTTTAAAGCGGAGGGCTTTACGCTTGTCCATGGTCTCTTTCTTTTGCTAAGTTTGGACTGATATTTTTGTGGCTTTCCCCATAGTCCACCTACACGTACTATCTCATTCAGATTTTAAGAAAAAGCTATCCAATACTTCCTGACACCCTTTACAACACCTTCTGTATGGTTAGTTCACAGCAGATCTTCAGTATTTGCTGAATGGATTAGTGTTACATTGTTTCAATCCATCTATAGGCTACTTTGATAAGCATAACACTTGTTCTCATTTCTGAAGTGGTGTATTTATTCCCATATTTCTTTTGATCTGGTTCATTTTGCAAAAGATATGGGGTGAAAGGAAGGCTGTGAAATGTTCTCTTGGCAGATCAAGGATACACATAAAATAATATATTGATTTTTTTCTCATTGAATCTCTACTAATGCATATAAAAGTCATTTACTATCATTAACTACTCAGAAACAAATGATAACTGAAAAGGTAAAAATTGGGCATATTAAGGTAAAAAGTAATGATTTGAAAAAGTTAATTCCATTTCCATGTAGAGAACTTCTATGCCTCTATCTTAAAATCCTTGCCTTGGAGGTGTTCTTCTATGATAAAGACTGAATTTTGTTTTTCTAGAGTTGATCCCTTGGACAAACATTTTCTTTTCTGAAAATAAAGTGAAATCTATTTAAACCTTAATGAAGGTAAGGGTCAATCTCTATATGTTACTTGAGGGAAGCCATATATACATATATATATAGTTTTAAATAGATTGTTAAGAGGGAAATGTACAAAAGAATAGAAGTGATCTTTGTTGTTATAGAAAAACACATAGGTTGATGTCACATCCTATTGTAAGAGCACAGCCATCAACACCTCTGCACTCAGACTCTCCCATTATTTTTCTCTTAGGAGATGGCTGCCGAGTCAATCTTTCACAAATCTCACCTGAGGTTGGGTTTAAGCAGGATTTACTCTTTGTGAAGTGAACATTTTTGATGGGTTTTCAAAAGCCTTAATTTCCTTTTTAGATTTCCACCAGTAATTTGGCAGAAATAAGACATTCTTCTCTTAATTATATTTATATCTCTGTATTTCCTAAGTGGTATTTATTATATTTCCTTCTCAAGAAGGAATTTTTTTACCCCCTTAAAATTATTCAAACAATAGGTCAAAAGCTAGCAACAATGAAAAAGCCACACTCAGCATAATTTCCTCCAACAATGCTTCACTTCTCCCGAGTTCTTCACTGCATTTGCCAAAGGGGACCTAAGCTAGGGCAGCCATTTCTTGTAGCTTTTTCATTACTGTTTTGCTTTAGAATTAAGGGTGGTTGTACCATAGTCCCCAACAACATCTTGAATAAAGTTCACTGTGCACAAAAGTGTTTTCAACTCAATTTTAAAATAAAGTATAGGATACTTAATTTCCTATATTGTTCTAAAATGTGCACATTCCCCAAAATGGCCCCAAATTTGAGTGCCTATGGGGAGGAGATGTTCTGAGGCCTTCTTACATGGGATCTATTCAGTAGAAGCTTTAGAGGACAATTTAGCCAATTCATTCCAAGGATAAAACATGCATACCTTTTATTCTGCAATTCCACCTCTAGGAATTTATCTTACTGAAACTTAGACACAAGTGGCAACTATATGTTTAAGGACAGTCATTAAAGCATTTCAATAACAAAAACTGGAAATGGGCTGTCATTACAGTAGTAGGAGGGTTAAATAAATGATAGTGTATCAAGGAAAGGTAGTCGCAATAAGATACCTGGGACAAATTTAGAGGAAGGAAGAACCAACCACACACACATATACTCAGCCTTAAAAACAAAAACAAACAAAAAGGTTGAAGACAATTAATCAACCAGATATTTTAAAAACAGCCAGTGGAATTCTAACAATGAGATGGTCTATTACTGTGTATCTTATATTACAGGATATATCCGTTTACCTCAACTAGATGATCTGCACTTTTCTACGCATAAAATGTCAGCTGTTCATTCACACTTAATCATGTTTTTGTGAAAGTTGCAAAACAGTGAAAATTTTCTCTGTCCCTGTAAGAAGCACTTCAGTAAGAAGCACTTCAGCCCTCCAGGTAAGCCTCCTGCAAACAAACAAACAAACAAACAAATGAAAACAATAACAAAAAACCCCTGCAGTGTGGCCTGCTCGGGACCCTCCGTGTTTCTCTGCTCAAGGTCAGCCCGGCCTTTTGGAGTTACTGCCACCGATTCTGGACCTCACTCCCATCTCTACAGTAGGGGTTTACTTATGCTGAGTTATGTTCCCCCAAAGCCCCATCCTTGAAGGTCATGCTTCATGTCATGGTGAAAAGAGCAGGTCTTTGAAACTAGAGCGTCCTGGGATTAGATCCCAAACACATCTCTTACTGGGTAACTCAATGTCCGCCATCAGATAGGACATTTGTTACAGTCCCTGAACCTATGTTGACACCATTATCACCCTAAACCCACAGTTTGCTTTCGGGTTCACTCTTGGTATTGTACAGTCTATAGGTTTGGACAAATGCGTAATGACACGCATTCTCCGTTATATGTCATACAGAACCAGCTGTCTTTTCACTCAACTATCGCCGTCGTGGAAGGGCTGCTACTCACTGGCCAACTTAGCTCTGTCAGTAAAAGGACAGTGGGTTCATCCGGTGGGGAATGTTGATAGTGGAGGATGTTTTGAGTGTGAAGTGGGGCAGGGAATATGTGGGAAATCTCTGTACTTTCCTAAAACTGCTCTAAGAAATAGTCTATTTTAAAAAAGGAAGAAGATAACTGGCAGCCTTGTGGACATTAAACCACAGGGAGAGAAGGCAGAAGCACAAAGACGTGTTGGGCAATTACAGCAACGGTCTAGGTGAGAAATCATGGTGCCTTTTATCAGAGAGTAGGTGTGGAGGATCTAAGAAGTATTAGATTCTGGACTATTTTGAAGACAGAATGGTATATATATTTTTAATAGACTGAATGAGTTGTATAAGAGGAAATGAGATGTTAAGATGACTACTTTAGCCTGAGCGCCTGGAAGAATTGAGATGCAGTTTACTAAGAGGGGAGCTTTGGGGGAGGATCAGTTTTGGGGACAAACATAAAGAGTTTAGTTTTGTACGTAAATTTGAGATATGGCACATTTGGGAAATTAAGGTAATTCCCCAAGGTTGCAATATGACTGCAACTGAAAAAAATAGAGACATAGATAGAAAAAGACTGGAATGGAATATATATAGAAATTTTGACAGTGATTCATTGTTAGTAAAATTATAGGTGAAAATTTTGCCTACTTTTCTAGATTTTCTCAATTATATATTATTTTTATGTTGGGAGTTAAAAAAAAGTAAATAAAAGGAAACAAATGAGGAAGAAACAAAATGTATCATTTTAGGAATACTGTGGTTTACAAATCTAGGCTCATATGCAACCATTTCACAATAGCCTCATGTCAATTCTCCTAGCGTGAAAAGAAAAGAAAAGAGGGGCATTACTCCCTTAAATCTTGAACATATTTTGTCAGTTTATAATTTTTTAATGTTATGAAAAACACTGGATAGACCATTTTTATAACTAAAAACTTACTACCTTTCAAAAGCTCATTATTCTTATTTATAGTTTTGCATTTTAGCAAGGTACAAATTTACCTATAGATCTGAATTTTTCAAACCAAGGTTAGTCAAAACCTGGAGCTCGCTCACAAGTGCCTTTGACCCACAGAAATGGGCAGTGAAGGCAGTTGGAGAAGGAGGGGCTTTCAGACTCTGACCACTGCCTTTACCTAGACCAGCTGCACTTTTCATCTGCCGTCTTTTATAGTGAATTGCTGTGCAAAGTTTTTTCTTCTTTTTTTTTTAGTTTTTTTTTGGGGGTGGTGGTGGTAATTGGTTTATTTATTTTTAGAGGAGGTATGGGGGATTGAACCCCGGACCTCATGCATGCTAAGCATGTGTGCTACCACTTGAGCTATACCGTCCCCCCCAATTTTTATTTAGGTGACAATCATGTCTCAATAATGCAAGAAACACTGCTTTAAATGGTGGAAATGCTGTCCAATGATGACACTTCAGCCTTGCAGGAGAGCTGTTGAGAGAAATATTAGAAGGAACTCTGTATTTCCCTATACTCAGGGCTGTACACAACCTTCTGTTTGCATACAAGCTAAGCCTTCCACCTCTAGTTATTGGATGTACTGTTGTCACAGGGCAATCTGCCCCTTCGAGCCCAATACTGAAAATGTCAGAAAAGACTACACCTGCCTTGGCTGTTTTCAGTGAATACATCCAGTGTGGGTGCCTCATGCTGCAGGCGTGTGGGATACACAAAGAAGACTAAGGCATAACTCCTGCAGTGAAATGCTTGAGTCAGAGTAAGGGTGGAGGATGTAGGGCAGTATAAAATTAAGGGCTAATTTGTATTAGTTGGGATGTCTTAAGTGTATGTAATAAAAATAGAAATTAAACAGTAAATATAAATATCTAACAAAGAATTAGAATTAAGGTAGCCATTGGGCTGGTTATTTAGAAACTCATTGATGTACCCAGATGTGTTTGTGTGTGTGTGTGTGTGTGTGTGTGTGTGTGTGTGTGTGTGTGTGTTCCATTGCTCCTTTTTGGCATCCCTAGTGTTGTCTTCTTTTGTGGGCTGGTAGCATATCAGTGACCTTAAATCCAGACATGACACTGTCTAGAACTAAGTTTTTTTTTTTCTTTTCTTCCTCTCTTTTTTTTTTTTAATTGAAGTATAGTCAGTTTACAATGTTGTATTAATTTCTGGGGTACAGCATAGTGATTCAGTTATACATACATGGATATATTCCTTTTCATATCCTTTTTCATTATAGGTTGTTATGAGGTATTGAATATAATTTCCTGTGCTATACAGTAGGTCCGTGTTGTTTATCTATTTTATATATAGTAATTAGTATCGCAAATCCCAAACTTCCAATTTATCCCTCCATCTACATCCTTTCCTCCCTGGTAAACATAAATTTGTTTTCTAAGCCTGTGAGTGTTTCTGTATAACTAAGTTCTTCAGTAAAGTAGCCACTAGCCACATGCAACTATTTAATCAAAATTAAATTAAAATTCAAAGCTCAGTTCCTCAGTGGCCACATTTGAAAGATCAAAAGCCACATGCAGCGAGGAGCCATCATGTTGGACAGCACAAAGACAGAACATCTACATCTTTCCAGAGGGTTTTAATGAATAGCACCGAATTTAGCAGAAACGACAATGACCTTACGGTGGTTCTTTCTTATGAGGCAGGACATCTTCCTTTAAGCATTCAAGTAATCTTACCCACGCAGTTCTTTGACCAGAATTGATTCTCACATTCATTTGGGTCGAAACCCTGACAAGGCAACAGGATTACTGCAGGACCCAGCAACCAACCACCAGTGCAGGATGGAGACAACGTCCCCCTAATGCTGAGTCTGTTCTTCAGGGGGAAGGCTGGAGAAACAGGCAGTGATCGTCTCCTGGGAGGAACTCCAGCCACCTCACAGCTGACTGGAGGAACAATTTGGCCTGGCTGGGAACTGAGCGGAGCCCCAGGTTTCCACACCAGAGCTGCCCGGGTCCCTGGAAGGTGACTTTGCGGCCTGCGCATGCGCAGCTCACTCTCCGGTTCCGGCCGCACAAGGCAGTCCTGCCCTTCCCCAGCTCCCCGACCACCAGGCCAGGCCCCTGAGAAACACCCCTGCACTGGGACTCTGGAGGTGCTGTGGTGACGTGTCCACGAGGATTGGGGTTTGCCAGACCCCTACGGACAAGTCCGAGAGGAGGAAGCCTTGACACCAAAAGCATCCAGGTGTTGCCCTTCCCCGCGGGAGGTGCCTATTGGCCTGTTTTAACTCCTGAGATCCCGCGAAATCCCGCGATATCCCCGAGATCCCGCGAGATCTGGCTTCCTCTAGGAAGTTGGGTAGCAGCCCCTCAGGCTTGATTAAGTCATGCCCCTGGCGCCGCTGACTCGCAGCGCCTTGCGGCGCATCCGCTCCCTGCCCGGCTTCAGGACCCCCGCTGACCGCCCCCACCCACCCGAAGCCGCGTTTGCTTTCTTGGGAAACCCCACACTCCGCCCTGCCGGTCCGGCCTCGGCCCTGCACGTCCGTCAAGGTTTTGGGAAGAATGTCGTCTCGGGAGCAGGCTGCAGGGAGCTGGCTGGGGCCCTGCCCGGATGGGCCCTGGGAGGAGATGCGGCGCTCAGGGCCACGCGGAAGCGGATGAGCAGCCTTGACTCTTGGAGCTGATGGAGCGTCCAGGAAGGCGGGTCCCGGAGGCCTAGAGCCGCGGGGTAAGGTTTTATCAAGAAATGTGATTTGAGCTGAGAGTGAGTGGAAGGGTATTTCAAGCGTGCTTTCTAGTTTTTAAGAACTGCTGTGTATTTAGTTCGTTTTAAATCTACTCTTGTTTTCTAATTAGAATAAAGATGACTGAATTTGAAGAAAAGATACATGGATTCTTAAGTGGGGGGACTGGCCTTTGAGAATGGCTGTGCTGTGGAAGAAACGCAGGCTGGACCGTGGGGTCTGGAAAGAAGGCCATAGGTGTTTTTTTTACATCTGAGGATGTTTAAAAACACTGATAAACAATGGACTCATCCTTCTGAGGTGTGATTTTCAACACAAGCTTCCTATCAGAATCTCAGTGTAGAGCTTTTTGAAAGTAAACATTCTTAGATGAATACAAAACAAGTAATGAATATTTTTATAAAGTTTTACGAAGAGTTCCGTTGCTATGTCACTACCTCCAAATAGGCCTGTTGCTTGAAAAAAAAAAAAAAAAACAAAACACCTCAAACAAACAAAACCCTTCCTTTGCTTCCTGTAGCTTTCAGAGTCCAGGTGAAATTCCTTGGGAGGGCGTTGAGGGCCTGTCTGCGTCTTCAGCTATGTCTCTTTCTAGTGAAACTGTAACAGGTGCGGCTTCTGGAACAGAAGCGCGCGCTTCCTTCTTTCCCTCACTCATGTCTTTGCCTTTTTAGGATTGAACCCTGGCCTCACGGCCGCTGGGAGATGATAGTTGTTGCCATCACTGTTACTGAATATTTAGTTCTCCTGTAAGCCCTCTTCCTGGCAGAAGGACTGCCCTTTGCTGTGCTGTTGAACTCAGGTGCCACAAGAGCATATGACTTTGACCAAGAACCCGTGAGTAGGAAGGATGTGTGTCGTTTCCCAGCACATGCTTAGAGAACCAGTGTGCGCTTTTGGGATGCTGTTTCTTGTTCACGAGGTTCCTGGCAGAGAGTCCCAGATAGCACCTGCTTCACCAGCCCCTTCTATGTGATGACCAAATGGAACAGAGGCCCCGGGCAGCCTCGGTGGAGATTAGTATGAACAAGAAATGAGCTGTTTCAAATCACTGGCATTTGAGGTTTCTTTATTACTTCAGTGTGACCTTGTCCCCCTTGACTGTTCCAGAAGTATTCCAAGACTTTCCTAGTCTAGGTTTGGTTTCATATTGAGTATCACATTTTATCGGTGTCTTAAACCAGGACTCAGCAAACCTTTTTTTGGAAAGGGCTAGATAGTATTTTGCACTTTGTGGGTAATGCGGTCTCTGTTGCAACTACTCAACTTTGTGCAGCACAAACGCAGCCATAAATAAACTGCAAAGGAATGAGTGATTTTGTGCCAATAAAACTTTATTAATATGAGCGGTTGCTGGGTTGGATTTGGTCCTCAGGCTGCAGTTTGCTGACTGTTGTTGGAATTCATGAGTCGGAAATCAGTAGCACAAGTCCTTTGGTTGGTATTGTAAGGATCACTTACATTTTTCTTCTCATGTGTCCATCTCATACATACCAATCTGAATTTGGGGCTATGATCTTTAGTAAGAAAGTCAAGATAGATTTGAACTCAAGAGTATGAACGTTTGTAAAATCATACTTGGGGATTGGAGAAAGCATATGAAAAATTAATTCCTAATGAGTAATTAAAGAAATGGCATACATAAACATGCTTTAAAAAGGTAAAGTCTTAATTGTTTTACCTACCGCTTCTAGGTAACTGATATTAAGAGCCATAGGAAATTGCTCTTCTGTAGAGAAATATTGGCAATATCATATGATGTAACCTATTACTCATAATTATATGCTGGATTTTTTAAATTATAGTTTCTATATGCAAAAATCTAGAGCGACACCAGCTCTTGGTGAGACAGGTAACCTGGTTCACACTAACCCACACTCTTGTGCAGACGTGTACCTGATTTTACTGCATCCGTGAATTTTGGTGCCAGTCAGTATCCTAAAATCTCTTAAGAAAACTCCAGCTAGTTCTATTTGAAAAACAAGCACAGTCCATGTGCTCAGCTTTCTCTCTCTGTTTGGTTTGTTTTCATAGGAATGAGTATTTTTGAAGGAACTTTTCATAGGTATGAGGCAGGCGAGAGCTTTCATTCTTTAGTGAGAGTGATGAGAGAATCATCTCGAGAGGTTACCAGTGCTCTGAAAGGAGGGGGAGGAGGGTGCATTCATACATTCCCTGCACATTTCTTAGCCAAAGGGACTATTTCCTTTTTGGTGATTTCTAAAAATAAAAGTAGGAAAAAAACAATGGTGAAGCATGTCTGCATCACATAAAATTGCAAATCATGACATAATATAATATAATATAATATAGCTCATCTTTTCTCTAGGGCAGAATGTTTATACCATGTTGCTTTCCCAGGATATTTATAGATTTCCTGAGAATGACTAATTGTTCTCCAAAATCATATTTTTAGTTTCCTTCTCCCAATCCACAGCTCTAGGAAATGTTAGACTGAAAAACTTGAGGCCTGTTGGTGGACTTCCATCTGTTGTTAGTGGTTTCATTACAAAAATGTGTGTATCAGTAGAAGAAATTTTTTAGAAAGAAGTCATTTCAACTTCGTGTCAGTTGATAGCTTTACAAGTTACCCTTCATAGTTTATTTTGTGTGAGATATATCCTTTCAGGAAAAAAAAAAATCCCTTGAAGCAATCTTACAAAAAACTGTGCTAGGATATTAAATGTATGAGGAGACTCTAAGAAAACAAACCTATGGACTGAAGCTAATGAATTATCTATGGGTCCAAGTTCAGATTTCCTAAGTTTATTTAAGAAGATGAATATATTCAGAGAAATAAATGCCATTACTGTTTCTTTGTCTGCTAACAAATGGCATTACCAGTAGATTTTATTTTGTAAGATGTGCATATGCGTCTACCTAGGATAGCTCAGAAGATATTAATAGTCAGAAATAATGTAAATTCCAGTAATGTATTTATGAAATATATTGATGCTGTCAGTCTTTATTTATTATACTGTGCCATGAAGTCTAGACAGAATAACAGTGCATTCTTTGTAGAGGCATGCATTTCAAAAATCATTGAATTTGCTGTAATGCCAGTCCCTGGGTCTCATTCATGAATTTTTTACAGTTGGTTTTACATTCCATCTAGAGAAAAATAATTAGCAGCATTTCCCCCCCCAATTCAACTAGAACTTTGTCTTTGGCATGAGCAAGTAACCTTTAATTTGACTGTCGAGCTATGTCTTAGTTTTTCTCTCTTGCCTGTGCCAAGCAGTCCAATTTATTATGCAAATGTCAACAATTTCAAATATTTCCCATCTAAGAACATTTCATAGTGATACATACAGCTTGTGTCATTATACAAACATCCATTTAAGAAATTCTAATTCGTTGCAGATCCTCATTTAGCTCCTGAATAAAACCAGTACTTCTAACCCTAAAGTTTTATTGTCCATTAGCTTAAATTGGACTTGCTTTTCTTTTTTAACCTAAAAGCCATAACTGAATAACTTAAATGTAAGGAAAAACAGAGCTCACTCTTGACAAATCTAAAAGGACCAACTGACAGAGAATGAGGAATCTATTAAATCTTCAAAGATCTAGTTTTATGCAGCCCGACCTCCTTTGCTTGGGGCAACTCGGAATATTCAGCATCAATCATGCATTCGTTCCTCTTATGCCTGCTTCCTCTCTTGTGCCTCCTGAAGTGCAGCGGGGCGTTTGTTATGGCCATCCCTGGAACTGATTCAATACGCACTGCCACTCAACAGAAGACGCTGTATTTAAATTACAGACTCTCCAATAGTTTAAACAGGTTTATTTTCCCCTTGCCTTGCTGTTGGTCTTGTCGACAGGAAATTGATTTTTTACCTGACAGCCATCCATTTATAAAAAAAGGTGCTTTTTCCAAACTTCGTTATCATCTTTGCTGATGGTCTTATTTTCTCTGGGCTCCGTTTGTCTGCCCTGATATTTTTCTGCATGATAAGGAGGTTATCTGCCAAATGGCACTAGACTAGGATAGACCTAGTCCCTGTCGTGGCAGCTGCTCTATTTCAGATGATCTTTTTTATCGTGTTAACTTTCCCAAAGAAAAAAACATGGTGTATGCACATTAAATGGAATTTTTTTGGAGTGTGCTTATTCAGATACACAATCAGAACTTTAGCCTTCCATCCCTGGACAGAGGAGTAACTCTTTGTAGGGAAAAGCCCTGTGTTTTTCTGGTCATGCACGCTCTGGACGCAGGCTGGCTGCTTGGAAGCCTGTCTCCATAGCTTACCAGCTTGGGACTTCGGGCAGGATATTTAATTTCTGTGTCCTCACTTCTCAGCCACAGAACTGAGGTAGAAATATTACTTTCTTCACAGTATTGTTGTGAGGATTAAATAAGTTAGTATGAGTGAAGCTCTCAGTTTGGGGCCTGGCATGTGGAAGACACTCCATTAATGCTGGCCGTCCTTGCCTTTGCATCAGTGACGTTGTCTCAGGGCGCTCAAAGAATCATGGAATATTTATTCAGTCTTGGATGTTCTGCCCATATGACTGGTGGAATGGCATTTTCATTGTATTAACCATTATTTAAAATTGCACTGATTCAATTGTCCAGTGATGTTAGTATAGACATTGAGTGACACCCAAGAAAACTTCGAGCAACACTATTCAATAATATTAAAGAACCGTATTAGTCAATTTAAACGCCAGATCTAAACAACCTGCCTCTTACCAGGTTTGTCTTCCTGGCAAGACATGTTGTGTAGTGCAGCTGGTACAGCAATGGGTGGGGGCTCTGACCCTTATCTATAAAGTTAAATACAGGTGTACATCAACATTTCTGTTAGGGCAAAACATTGTCACAGCGGCTGGAATGCTGGGTTCAGATCTTGCCTGTGCCTCTTAGATGTGTCCTTGGGTTAACTACTGACGTCTCTCTTGCCTCCATTTCTTCATCTGTCAGAGAGTTGCAGGGTGAATTAGTAAAAATGTGTAAACCGCTTAGAACGAAGCTTCATTGTGGGCACAGGAAGCCTAATGCTCAGACACAGCCGTCGACAAGGAAGCCGTCTCCTTTCGTCCTTCCTTGAATGCCATGCTTCTCTAACTTTTCCTTTTACAGAGTAAAACATTAAGTTGTATAAAACCTAAATTTGTGCAAACTGGGGAAAAAGCCCTCTGTCCTTGCCTCAGTAGTCAGACTCGTCTGAACATTCTAGATGCTGGCGTCTGTGTCCCCGTGGCTCAGGTGCCTCCAGCCACGTTGGCTGGGCTGAGGGCATCTGTATCGGTTTCACCAGCCAGAGTGTGTGCACTGTGGGTTACTGCTTCTCTCTCCTCTCTCGCCTCGCTGAGCAGGGTGGACAGGCTCTTGGGCACCTCCGGAGGCACACGCCGCAGATTCCCACCAGGACAGCCGTGGGTGGCCAGTCACAGAGAGAAACCAAACCTTTTGTTGGGCTGCTTGATAAATGCCCGTATCTGAGGAGTTGTTTACTTTTGCCCTAACAAAAAAGTTGATGTCCACCTATTTTCATACATTTTGGTGATACATTTCTATCCTACCACATTAAGAGCTCAAAATACCTGTTCTTGGGCAGTTGACAGGAGCTTAACAAAAATCACAGTAAGTTATGGTTTCTGGGTTTTCTAAAGAACATGCCTTCGTCAAGGCCTTAAATACGTTTCAAAAAATTAATGAAATGGAATCATTAATTTTTCCCCTTTTACCCACCGCAGGCTGTTTTATAGAGGATTTAATCCATTGGTATGCTACCAAAGGGAAGACATGTTTTCCAAGGTAAATTTGCTCTTGAGAAATAATCAGGCTGCTTTGGATGAATTTTGAAGTCTCTGTATTTCAAAGAAGTAGCATTTAAAGTATGAAATTATAATTGGCTATTTCTGTCAAACTGAAAAAAGGCTCTATCCCTGTCAGTAATTAATTTTAGATATATAGTGATTCTAAAATTTTTCATCTTTTAAATTAACTGCATATTAGCACATTTTGGTCCATGAGTTTATTTTTCTTTTTTTTCCTCAAAGATGCATTAAGAGAGAAAAGCTTTTAAACAGACTTAATTAACAGCCAGAAATGATGTGATTTATTTTTGTGAATTGTATGTATGGCTGTGGTTCTTCCTGTGCCATATTTTGAATACATTAAAATATTCTTTACATTATGATGCTCTATAAAATTATGCCCAACAGCTCTGGGGAAAATAGCTATTATATCCTTAGGAAGATAAAATAATCCTCATTCCTCTGGGACTTTAACATTGAAGAGGTTTATAAACTGTAGAATGTGGGGGCTGAAACCGTTCTCCTTGTTTTCTTTTGTGTTTCTAATTAGGCACCATAAAATGCAGAGAAGAGCAGGCATGGAAAGTCATAAAAGTAAAAAGGTTGTATATCTTCACTGTACTTCAAATGTATATTGACCCATTTTGTCTTCAGAGTAAATAAGCTGAGGAAAACTATTAAATATATATACATGTTCATATATACATATTTTATATATGTGATTTTTGTTAAGCTGTCAGCTTTCCAAGAAAAATTATTTTGAGCTCTTAATCTGGTGATGTAGAAATTTATCACAAAGTTGTATGAAAATAGGTGTGCTTAGATATTTTTGTTAGTCAGAATATATAAAACATACGTGTGTGTATAGATATATATTACACAAGCATATTAGATCTAGAAATATATATGTACTTTTAGGATTGCTGTATTGGAGGCTAGTAAAAGGGTTGCTATTTCCCTGGGTTACTGCTACACACATTTTAAAACCAAACAAAGTAGATTTACTAGCGATGACATTTTAAAACAGGAACATTTAGCCGATTGGGAAGGTGAACTGATTCTCTGACTCATTTATTACCATGGCAACTCTTGGGTTCAGCAGTTTCATCCCTTGGAGGTAACCATTGGGTGCTCTCAAGTAAAGCTCAGATGATTTTGTCCTCCTTTTCTCAGGGGTGTTAAATGGAACCTATTAATAAACCAAAAAATGGGAAGACTTAGATTTAATGTTCTGATAAGATTCAGTATCCTTGAATGCAGATGTCACTAATGGTTTATCCAGCCTAAATTTCCCCACTGATAGGTTTGCTTTGTTTCAAGCAAACTGGGGACTCATTTCCCCCTCATTTCTGTAATAGTGTAAGTTGGTCTCCCAAAAAGTGAAGGAAGCTTCTTGGTTCCTTTAAACAATTTTACAGATTATTTCTTGCTTATAAATTTTATTAATAAAGTAAGTATATTCCTATACCTACCAACCCTGAATATTTCTGCATTAGAAGGGGCAGGGCGTGAGCGTACATGCCTCCCTTGGAGGAAGGAGGTAGAGACACACACACACACACACAAAACTGGGATTCTTTGGCAGTGCTTCCTGGACATTTTAGTGAACAAGGACCATAATGACAAATGTTCTATCTTTCCATGTATAAGTGATCTCATATACTATTTGTCTTTCTCTGTCTGACTTATTTCACTAAGCATAATATTCTCTGGGTCTTTTCATGTTGCCACAAGTGGCAGAATTTCATTCTTTTTAAAGGCTGAGTAATATTTCATTGTATTATAAACCATATCTTTTTTATCCATTTGTTTGTAGATGGACACTTGGGTTGCTTCCTTGTTTTGGCTGTTGTAAATAGTGCTACTATGAACATGGGATGCATGTGTCTTTTTGAATTAGTGTTTTTGTTTTTTCCCGATGTTTATCTAGGAGTGGGATTACTGGATCATATGGTAGTTCTATTTTTAGTGTTTTCTGAGGAACTGCCATACCGTTTTCCTTAATGGCTGGACCAGTTTACGTTCCCACCAACAGTGTACAGGGGCTCCCTTTTTTCCACATCTTCTTCAGCATTTGTTATTTGTCAGCTGTTATGATAGCCATTTTGACAGGTGTGAGGTGTTATCTCATTGTTACTTTGTTTGGCATTTCTCAAATAATGAGTGATGTTTAGCATCTTTAAATACGACCGTTAGCTCTCTATAGGTCTTCTTTGGAAAAATGTCTATTCAGGTCTTCTGCCCATTTTTTGATTGGGTTGTTTGCTTTTTTGATATAGAGTTGTATGAGCTGTTGCTGTATTTTAGATATTAACCCCTTGTAGATTGTATCATTTGCAAGTATTTTCTCCCATTCTGTTTGGTCATTGATTTCCTTTGTTATGTAAAAGCTTTTCTGTTTAATTAGGCCCTATTTGTTTATTTTTGCATTTATTCCTTTTGTCATAGGAGGCAGATACCCCAAAATATTTCTATGATTTATGTCAAAGAGTGTTTTGCCTATGTTCACTTCTAGGAATTTTATGGTTTCATGTGCTACATTGAAGTCTTTAATCCATTTGGAGTTTATTTTTGTATGTGGTGTGAGGAAATTTCCTAATACTACTTTTTTATACGTAGCTTTCCAGTTTTCCCAAGACCACTTATTGAAGAGACTCTCTTTGCTCCATTGTATATTTTTGCCTCCTTTGTCTTAGATAAATTGACCATAGGTGCATGAGTTTATTTCTGGATTCTCTATTCTGTCGCATTGATCTGTGTGTCTCTTTTTGTGCTTGTACCATCATTTCTGATTACTGTAGGTTTCTAGTATAGTCTAAAATCAGGGAGGGTGATACCTCCAGCTTTGTTTTTTTTTTCTTAAGATTGCTTTGAAAATTCAGGGCCTTTTGTGCTTCTCTGTACATTTTAGATCATTTGTTCTAGGTCTGTGAAAAATGTCATGGGTATTTTGATAGGGAGTGCATTAAATCTGAGGTTGCCTTGAGTAGTGTGGCCACTTTAACAGTATTAATTCTTCTAACCCAAGAGTACAGGGTATTTTTCTACTTCTCTGTATCATCTTGAGTTTCCTTCATCAGTGTTTTATAATTTTCATAGTATAGGTCTTTCACCTCCTTGGTTAAGTATATATTCCCAGGTGTTTTTATTCTTTTTGATGTGGTTTTAAATAGGATTATTTTTTTTTTGCTCTCTTTCTGGTAATTCATTATTAATGTATAGAAAAGCAACAGATTTCTGTATGTTAATCTTATATCCTGTGAATTTACTGAATTCATCTATTATAGTTTTCTGGTGGAGACTTTAGGATTTTCTGTTTAAAGTATCCTGTCATCTGTGATTAGTGACAGTTTTAATTCTTCCTTTCCGATTTAGATGCTTTTTATTTCCTTTTCTTGTCTGAGTGCTGTGACTAGGATTTCCAGTATTATCTTAAAGAGAAGTGGTGAGAGTGGGCATTCTTTTCTTGTTCCTGAATTTAGAGGAAAGACTTTCAGCTTTTCACTGTTGAGTATGATGTTAGCTATGGGTTTGTCATAAATGGACTTTATTATATTGACATATGTTCTTTCTATACCAACTCTGATGAGAGTTTTTATCATGAATGGATGTTGAATTTTGTTAAATGTTTTTCTACAGCTATTGAGATGATCACGTGATTTTTATTCTTCAATTTGATAATGTGGTATATCACAATGACTGATTTATGAATGTTGAACCATTCTTGCATCTCTGGAATAAACCCCATTTGATCATGGCTTATGCTCCTTTTTACATGTTGTTGGATTCAGTTTGCTGATATTTTGTTGAGGATTTTTGCATCTATATTTGTCAAAGTTATTGGTTTATAATTTTCTTTTTTTGCAGTATCTTTGCCTGGTTTTAGTAATAGGGTAATGGCCTCTTAGAATGAATTTGTGAGTGTTCTGTCCTCTTCAGTCTTTTCAAATGGTTTGAGAAGGATCAGTATTAGCTCTCCTAATATATGTTTGGTATTTCCCCCTATTTTTAAAGGTTAAATTTAGATTTCCTATAACAACACAAAAATGAGTATAATTTATAGACATGGAAGATAATATCTGTTGGTAGTGGCAGAAAGGAACAGTGGTATTTACAAAAAAAAAAAAAACAAACCAAAAAACTATGTATAGCCTGCTCTTAGTTGTATAGAATTTCCAGCAGACCTTATCAGATAAGAGCTTATGAGAAATTCTGTCTTTTTTTTTTTTTTTTCCTGTCCAAAGCTTTCAGAGAAATAACCATAGTCTGAGTGGCTCTGGGATATGATCACAACCACAGCTTCAAGTTTTACCTTGTGTATGATCTGTGAGATTCTCTTTATGTCCAAGCGAATCACTGCCATACTGTGAACCAACAGATGTGCTGAGTACGCTGTCATGAGCCAAAAATAGAAATCATACTTCACAGCGTTTCTCCATAGTATCTGTAGGGGATTGAGAAGATCATTGGAAATGGGCTATGGGGTTCATCTATAAACTTGTATATTAGCATTTATAATTAGCATTTGTGAGAGTTTAATTTGTCTTCCTCAACTCTACAGACTTTTCTTGAGAAATCACTAACATAAGGCAGTTACAAAAAAGCAGAGGATGTCTCTCTCCATCTTGAAGGAAAGATGGGCATCCATATATAAATATGCAAATAGTATGTTCGTGTAATTGTAAAACTGCTTAAAAATAAATTCGGTTAGTTTGGGAAGTCAGTGAAGAGAAAAAAATATTTTTATTTCTCTTCACCTGGTAAAGCACAGTTTTCTAATTTTAACTAGAAACAAAGTAGGGCCTTGTTATTACTTCCTTTCATATTTCCAGGGTTGGGGACAGCACAGACAAGCTAAATACAGTGGGTTGGAGATACTGGAAGGGTCAGAAACGTGTGAAGTAGGCATACTAGGGTAAGCGAGTTGCTGTGAGGTCAGTGAGGAGCCCACCTGGTCTGGTCACCTTCCTTCCCCCTTCCCTGTGCTGTCCACCCTGAATGGGGCTGTGCAGAACTCTCATGACTGACCGTAGTCTCGAGGCTGTTTCAGATCAGTGAGTTCGGTGATGGCCATAGTAAAGCAGAACACCACGTGCAGATAACAAGGGGGCATGCTACCTTTAGAGATTAAGAAACAGTAATAGAACCCACTGCAATCTGTTTTTAAAATAACAGAGATATAAGCTTTGCAGAAAAAAAATGTATCAAGTGAAGACCACACTCATTTCCCTGTCATTATTTCATACTCCAAACACATACTAAGTTAACTAGGGCCAAATTAACTAGTTACTCTTCAGCATAAACCTATGATGAGTTTGAGATTATTGTACAGGTTAGAGTAAACCTTCCTACTGCCATGAAGTCCAAGACACACACAAAGATGCCAAACTACAGCAGTAAAGAAGAAATGAAATCTGAACGTCTGAGCATCAAACTGAAAAGTAGTCCTGAGCATAAGTGTTTGAGTAAATGGAATGTTGAAACATAGGTGGACATGTGAGTCTCGAATTCTAAGGAAAAGTCAGGGCTGAAGACATAAGTTTTGGAGCACAATATGAAAGGCATTACAAGCTACACGACTGAATGGAATTAGCATGAAGTTAAGGGTTTATAGAAGAGAGAAGGGGCCCAAAGATAGAGCCCCTGTTGTCTCTGCTGCATTATAAGGATGAAGATTAAAAATGCAAAATGAAACTGAGAAGGATCAGCCAGTAAGTGGGAGGAGAACCAGGGCAGGGTGGTATTGGGGGACCACAAGGAAGACTGTGTTGAAGGAGAAAGAAGTAGGGGAGGGGTTTTTGTTCCTCATTGTTACTAATAGACCATTCTTCTTCCATAAAGATAGGCATCTGTGTCCAGTTCTTCTGACAGCACAGAAAAATAAGATGGAAATGTTGATCTTAGGTTTTGGTAACGTGCAGCTCATTGAGTTCATTCATAGTAACGTATTTGATCACAGAGTAGAGGTGAATTTGATTAGAATGAATCCAAGAGACACACAGGAGGGAAAATTATCTGGGAGTGAGGATGAGAAGCTCGGAGATCATGCACCTCATTTCCAGACTCAGGTGTGTGCTCGTGGGAGAAAGACAGGTGACCCTGAGGGGGCCACAGAGGAAGCAGGCTTTGAGCTTCTGTTCTCACCAAGGCCTCATTCCCTCTGGAATCCCCAGTTCAAAGACATGAAAGATAAAATGTGAAAGGCATTCTGCATTTTCTTTTTTGGATAAAATACATAACATTATAATCCTGTTGTTTCCACCCAATTAGTATTTGGCCAACATGAAATTACCTGACTCAATAATGTGGTAAAAGGCATTGTGTGAAACGATGGTTCTGCCCTCTCTCCTCCTCCCTTTCTACTCCTGGTGGGTCTATTGAGACCCATCAGGTAAATGTTTACCTTGGCTAACCTCTGAATATTAGTTGATCCTATGCAAGGCTGAAACACCAGTGCTTCCCAGAATGCTGAAGTTGTGGAGCATGAGAAAAATCACATTTAATGTGACTTCTTTCTTCAGTAGTGAACCATACTTAGCCATAACCCAAATAAACATTTAATTGGAGAAAACGATAATTATGACTTCACCCAGCACATACACACACACGCATGTATACATGTTATACCACCCACATACATAAACTCATATAGAACATTTGAATAATAAAAACAAAACAAAGAACAATAGGGCCATTTAATTATATAGCTTTGAGCCTGCTGTATGGTACAGTGAATCTTGAAATCCAGAAAAGTTCAGAAACTTAAACTTCAAAGAAAAATTAAAGTGTAATTTCTGGCTAAATTTTAGTCATTTAATCAGGAACGTGAACAAATTGAAACAAAAAAGTAAAGGAAATGAAAAAACAGAGTTTTTACTAAACCATAGTCCCCCCAAAATTCTGTTTCCTTCATGTTGTGTTTTGATATAGGATGTTACATAAAAGACGCAGAAGTTAAACTATGACAAAATTTAATGAAGGTGAGGGCCCTTGGCTTTGTGCAGGAAGGAGTTCAAGAGTGAGCCATAGTAGAGTAAATGTAGATTTATCCAGAGAGATACATGCTCCATAGATAGTGTAGGCTATCTCCGAAAGCCAGAGAGGCCACGAGGTGTGGGGGTGGGTGTTTAAAGTACAAGTAGATACATTCTTTGTAGACGAGTGCAGTCTGTCTCACTTGGAAGAATGACCGTGAGGTGTAGGGGTTAGTTTTTATGGGCTGGGTAACTTCATATGCTAGCAAGAGAGGATTATTCCAGCTACTTTGGGGAACGAGCTGGGACTCCCAGAAATTGGGCCACTGCCCACTTTTTGACCTTTTATGATCTGCCTCAGAACTGTCATGGCACCTGTGGGAGTGCCATTTCCCATGCTAATATATTACAATTACTGTATAATGAAGCTAAAGTTCTCCTGAAAGTCAAATCTCCAACCATCTTGGGCCTCAAGGTCTGTTGGGAGTTGAATTTTCTGCCATCTTGGTGTTAATTGCTATGTCATTCCTTGAATGCCTGTGCCCTGCCCACTTCCTTCCTGTCTCAGTAGGTTTTAAACATTTTGCAGACAACTGTCTGGTGATTGCTTCAGGGGTCCTTAAAAAGTATGATGGTGGTGACTGCGCTCTTGGCTCTGAATAACATTCTCTCTACAGAATGAGGTTGGAGAATAAGTGTCAAGACTCTTTCTCTTTTATGGCAGACAGAAATTGGATCTTAATTTTCCTATTTATACCTTACTCTCTGTCTAATAAACTTAGTGATATAAACACATTGAACACTTGATGCAATTCATTTATACATCTTGTTCTGGCTCTATTGCACAGGATTTCGTTTATTCTCCTGCCCAGTTGTCACTGGACACTCTTCCTCTGCAGATATGGAATAAGTCTTTTACCACATTTGATTTGTAAACATGGAGTTTTTGTCCTGTATTTATGCTGTTGACTTCTCTGTTAGACCATAGGCATTAATAACTAGGATTACTCTTTTCAGTTAGCTCTTATGCTCACTTATTGGAACTATGGTCATAGTTATAAGTAATAATGACTGCATAACATTTCCTGGTATAAAAGAACAAGGTCACTCAACTATTTCAACATAGATGTGAACCCCTTCAGCCTACTCAGTTTCATTGAAATGTTAATAATGGCCTTTTCTTATAATAGCTTTTCTTACATCACTCCTTTTGTCTTTCATCCAAACAAACCAAGATCCAGACATCCTGGTATTTTCAGGCAACTCTGAAAGAGTTTCCCAGCAAAATTGCATTCAGTAAAATTCTCCTAGTGATAGAAAGTATTTGAGGTCTCAGAGAAAATCTCACAGTGCTTAATTCTAGTATAAGCACAGAAAAAAGTCTTGGTATTTATTATCAGTTAAAACAACTTATATCAACAGACAAGAATCTCACTTCCCACCTTTGTCACACAATTTATCATCAATTTCTGCTCAATTTATCATAATTTATTTATTAAAAAAAGAAGTCAAAATACTGAAGCTAATCTCCTGCAGGAAGACATTGCTTTATTGGGTGATTTTCCAAAGAATCCTTGGAAATATGTGATCCTAAAAGTCTATGACCTAAGTCTATTAAACAAAACAGGCATTCCTGAAGTGAATTCCAAAGTTGCTAATAAATAGATGTGTATTTGTCAGCAATTTCAACTTCCCAGATCATTGAATGTATTTACTGTCCTGAAAGGAGAACAGTGTTTCTTCATTAGCTGCTTATATGTTTTTTTCCTGAATACTTTAGAGGACAAAAGAAAGATTGTGCAGAGATAATTTTTTGATGAAATTTTTTTTCCCATCGCTGCCAACAGACTGTGATTTTTTTAATATTCATTTATTTGGCAAAATGCTGATTTAATTGTTGCCAATTTTTTTTTATGAAAAGCTATGCGATAAAGCTATTCTTTAGCTTTCTCATTTGCAAATGGTATCTCATGGGTCCTTAGCAAGGTATTGCAATGAATTTCAAAGGCACTGCCATTATTAGTTTACTGCTGTTCTTCAAAACCTACAAAGTTACAAATATTTTTATCCAGATGTGATGCAGATTGATTATCTAATGGAAGCAATGGTGAACTATTTAACTACAAAAGAAAATATCATGGATGCAGACATGTTGAATGTATCATGGTTGCAGAAATGGTGTTAACTGTTTAATAGGCTATTTAATCAGTATGAAAAAAATACAACCCATGTAAGAAAAAGCTTTTCAAAAGATAATGGGTAAGGATTAGCAGGAAATGGATTTACTCTCTTACTTCAAAAAACTGAGAGGGTGGACAAAGTGCATAAAACAATGTTTTACAAGACACTTTGCATCAGGGAAAAAAGGACAGTAATCCTTGAAAGATCAAAAATAAACAATGTGAGTGCTACAATTTCCCCAACTTACAATCTTTAAGAGAGTTTCCAGGTCATGGCATATAGAGAGGGAACCCAGTCAGAATCCAAGGGAACCCTCGAGCTGGGGAGAAGATCAAAGTAGGTAGACTTTTCAGGACAATGTTTTAGAGAAATGAGAAAGTGGACTGTGATGAGCTAACACTGTGTCACCCTAAGGTAACCTATTAAAATCATATAAAAAGTGTTTTATATATTAATAATTAATAAAACAAATACAGAATAGTGAGGATATAGACCTGAGCAATCAAATTAACCTAATTGACATGTAGAACATTCCTGTCAACACCTGGAGAATTCATAGTATTCTTAAGTTCACATGTAACATTTACAAAGACAGACCATATTCAGAACAATAATACAAGTCTTAATACATTTAACATAATTCACTTCATGTAAGGTGTATTTCTATTGACTATAGATTAAACCAGAAATAAATAAGAAGATCTCTGAAAATTTCCCAATTATTTGGAAAGTAAATAACAAACTTCTAAATAATCCATGTGTCAAATGAGAAATCAAAATGAAAGTTAGAAAATATTCCACGTGAGTGGGATGCTACTGCTAAACTTCTTCTGGTGGAATGTGTGGTACTCGGCCTCTGTATTAGAAAAAAAAGGGCCTCAGATCAGTGATTCGACTTTCCAACATAAGAAACTAGAAAAAGATATACAAATTAATCACAAAGTAAATAGAAGAAAGAAAGTAATGAATAATCAAGACAATAGAAAGCAAAACACAATAGAGACTTGTTATAAAGCTATAGTAATAAAGATATGTATTGGTATGAGAACAAATAGATCAAGGGACCAGAACAGATGTTCCAGAAATAGACCCAAACGCTTACTGACAACTGATTTTTTACAAAGTTGCACAAACAGTTGAGTGGATTAAGGATAGTCTTTTAAACAAATAATGTTGAAATAATTGGGTATCCACATGTGAAAAAAAAAATCTCTGATCCATACCGTGCCCCATATAAAATATATTAATGTAAAACCAAGAACTATAAAACTTCTAGAAAAAAATGCTTTGTAATTTTGGGTTAGATACAGATGCCTTAGATAGTACACCAAAAGCATGCTCAAAAAAACTGGTAAATTGGAATTTATCAAAATTAAAACTTCTGCTCTTCAGAAGATACTAAGTTGATGAAAAGAAACCAAAGATTGGGAGAAAATATTTACCAATTTATATATCCAATAGAGAACTTCTATCTGAAATAAATAAATAACTCTAAAATTAAAAAAACAAAAAAACGCCCAATTAAAAATGGACAAACAATTTGAACAGACAGTTTACCAAAGAAGGTATGGGCAGCAAGGAGCACATTAATAGATGCTCAGCCTGATAGCTGCAGTGAGATACAGCTACACACCTATTTGAACAGGTAAATTTCAAGACACCGACCATGAACATTTTCATTCAGGATATGGAGGGAACGAGAATTCTCATACACTTCTGGTATGAATATAAAGTCATGGAGTTATTTTAGGAAACACTTGGACAGTTGCTTAAGAGTCTAGGTATTTCCCTGTAGAGGAAAAAATACATCTACATACAAAGACTTGTACAGAAATGTTCATAGCAGTTTTATTCGTAATAGCCCAAGTTTGGAATCAGCACAAATGTTCATCAGCAGGTGAATGGATATACAAACTATGGTATATCCATGCAATGACATACTACTAAGTACTAAAAATGAGTGAGCTGTTGATATAGGCAACAATGTGGATGAATCTCAAAAGAATCATTCTGAATGAAAGTAGCCAGATTAAAAAAAGAATATGCTCTTTAATTCCATTTATATGAAGTCCTAGGAAACGTAAACTAATATTAGAGCACATCAATGTTTGCTTTGAGGTGAAGGAGTCAGAATCAAAAAGGTATAGGAGGAAAGGTTTAAATGGGACATGAAGAAACTTTTGGGGGTTATGGAAATGTTCATTATCTTGATTGGAATGTTAATTTTAAGTGATCTAAAAATGTCAAAATGTATTAAATGGTACACTTCAAACGTGAACTTCATAGTGTATCAGTTCTTCCTTAACAAAGCAGTTGACTATAAGATAATTTTAAGTACTTTTATGGCAATATTTGGGCTTCATGAATGTGGATTTATAAACAATTATGAATTATGGCTTAAAAATCTCATTTTAGCATGTGATAGGATAAAAAGAGAAAATGATGATTGCTGCAAATGGGTGCCAATGGAAAAATCTGTAATTCTTTTTTATAACCACACTTAAGGTTTACCAATAGAATATTTGGTTTAAGAGTAATAACCAAGTGCCCCTTTAAAGACCTTTATTCATTCATTTACTTAGGCACACACCAAGTTATGTGCTCACTGTGTGAAAGGATATATGTGAAGATATTATATATCATGTTTGGAAAAAAAAAATCAGACGTAAATTTTGACTTCATGCCCTCGTATGGAAAGAGGGCTACAAGATAAGGACCCTTAACTAAATTATTTCAATAATTAAGTTGAATGATGTTTGTAAAATACATAACACAGAGCTTGATACACAGCACATACTCAATAATATTAGCGCATCATTAATAAAGAAAAGAGAGTGAAAAGTCCTGTGAAAAGGATAGATAAAATGTCATGGGAATTTAAGGAAGTAAGAAGTAAGAGATTTTTAGCCCTTCCCTCTCTCCGTCCCTCTCTCCCTCCTTCCCGCCCAACTCTTTCCCCCACCGCCCGCCGTGTGTAGGAGTGTATTGGGGAAAATGTGTCTTTAGTATGCTCCATGAATTGGATGGCTTTAAGAGTTGATTGAAGGCTGTCCTTCAGCAAAAGGCTATAAATCACATAACAATGAAGCTGGATAGATAAGAGAAAAAAAATGTTTAGGTCTGAATTCCATATTTTTCCTCAAATATTATTGATTTTGTTTTCCTCTTCAATATAATCTTGTGACTAAAGATAATGAACTGAAAATAAATAAATAAATTGGCAGTTTTACAGAATACACCAAAATTGGAGATTTGGAACCTAATTACATATGCTGAGATAGCTACCTGCCCTTAAAAAAAAAAAGAAAGAAAAAATGAAACTAAACAAAAACAAATCGATCACATAAAAAAATTCCCCACCCCAGGTTGTCTCCTGGGCTGCACACCTGTGAGTTAGAGTAGGCCCTGTGTAGATGCGTGTAACTCCTCCTTATCTGCGGTGCGGCGGCTGCACACTCAACCAACCTGGGATCCTGCAGTGCTGTAGTATTTACTACTGAAAAAATCCACATCTAAGTGGACCCGTACAGTTCGAATCCACGTTGTTCAAGAATCAACTGTAAATATTGTTTCAGATAATCAAGTTTAAAGCAGTTTTTAAAACCTAGATAATTCAATATGATGATCTGTATCAAAAATTGTAAAAAAATCCACTCTGAAAAGGCTGATAAAATAGGTAACCTCTAGTATACAGTTTAAGCAGGCACCATAGCATAGAAGAGTAATCTCAGTATGTTCAGAATTTCTTCTGGCTTATCAGAAAGGCAGGTTTTCTTTCAAAGACCGCAGTGGAAAAGGGTGTATATCGAGACGCCCAGAGAGTACCCTCTTAAGTCCAGGGCAGTGCATCTTCTATAAAAAGGGAGCGTACAAGCGTGATGTTGAGTGCATACCAACTTGAGATTGCCTGAGTGCTAACCTGTGCCCTTAGTCCTGTTATTTAGGCTTTTATTCCCCCAAGTTTTAAAACCGATAAAATGCACATACTGTAAATGTTACTGTCTTAATCATTTTTAAATATATAGCTCAGTGGTTTTAAGTACATTTATTTTGTTCAACCATCACCACCATCCATCTCTAGAACCCTCTTCATCTTGCAGAAATAATACTGTTTAGCATAGTATTAAACAACAACTCCCCATTTCCCCTCCTCCATGATCCCTGGAAACCACTGTTTTACTCTGTCTCTATGATTTTGATGATTCAGTATCTCACATAAGTGGAATCATGCAGAGTTAGTCTTATTTTGACTGGCTTATTTTGCTTAGCACAATGTCCTCAAGGTCCATCCATGTTGTAGCATATGTCAGACTTCTCTTCCTTTTTAAGGCTAAATAATACTCCATTATATGCATATACCCCATTTTGCTTATACGTTCATCCATCAGTGGACACTTGGGCGGCTTCCGCATTTTAGCTGTTGTGACTAATGCTGCTGCAAACAGGGATGGGTGAATAACCCAGCCTTTTCAAACCTCACATTCCACACTGTAAAGTGAAAGGGACAATAATACATAGAACATTAAGCTGTTGAACGGATTAAATGAAATGATCCATGTAGAGCAATTAGCATAGCTCTGGCACATGATGTAATTTTAAAGTAAAATGTTCACTCTTATTTTTATGAAAGTGTCGGCTCCACACAATTGAGCAGTAGACCTTTCCCAGTGCCCAGAAACTGAATATTAAGTGTCAAGTAGACAAATCCAGTAGCAACAGTGCACAGTGAGAGCCAACTGTGAGGCCATCGCTGTGTGTTCACTCAACTGAAATATGTTTTTTTTCACCTTAATTTTTAGAATTGTATCTTTGGGTTTTATCCTGTAGAGCGATAATAGGCCAAATGTTGAAGAAGTCTGAAAAATTATGACTTCCCGTCTCCAGACCTTTATAGATCTGGTCATCTGAGTGCTTGACATCATCTATCTTTCCACTTATCTATCCCTACGATAATAAAATATGGGATTAAAGTGGCTTTTACCTGTAGTGGGAGACTGGGTGTATTTCACATGTCAGTTCTTTGAAAGGGGAAACTCCAGAGCTTCAGAAACTATACTGAAGAGTCAAATGAGTGCTGAGGAAGAACATTTCTGAGTATTACCTGTTAGGATTACAATTTTACTGCTTTAAAGTAATTATAATTTTCATTGCAGAATCTATTAAAAAGGCTTTTACCTGACAGTAATTTTTCTTGTAGTTACAGGTCATTGTTAGAATGAAGGGAAGAAAAGAAGACACGAAGGAGAAATGGGACTGTTTACCAAGAGTATCTTCACAGAGGGAGACAAGAATTGCTGAGAACCTTAATGCCTGCAGAGCGTAAATCACTTAAGAAGCATACAAATTCTGCTCCAGCCTCCCAGACGCCTGCTCGTTCACGTGTGAGTACTTAACGTGATTTCACTTCATACTCGTATTTCTTTATCAGATAATTTTAATTCAAATCTAATCTTACATTTTATTAACACTCTGGGAGACATAGTGTTTTTTGTGTTATCACTTGTGTCATCAAGAATGGGGAGAGATTCCTTTTTTATTTTTATATTATGTTTAAAAAACTAACTACAATTGCTGAGCACTTCTGAATGCCAGGTAGCACAAGTCACTTAATTTATCTGTTGCTAATAAATACCCTCCTGACAAACATTTGAATACCTACAAGCATTCCCATTTATGCAGAGAGAGATTTGAAGTCACATGGCTTTTCTAGAGTTCCTCGAGCATCTGTCAGAGGTAAAACTCATTACAGACCTGTAACACTGAACATTCACAGACGTAGAAATCCCTTATACTTCTTAAATAAATAAAACATCTAAACTTCACTTTTAAAGACCTTACATTGTAGATTTGTCGTAGACCAAATGACCAAACGTAGTCAGAGGTGTTTGTATGTTTGTTTTGTTCTTGAAAGAATCTCGAAACTTTCCTAGAGCCTTGCGTAGCCAGTGGTGTGATCTGGAGGCTGCACGAATGGTGATGCCATTAGCTGAGCTGGGAAGAAAGGAGTAGGAACAGGATTGATGCTGAACGACGTGTTTGGCTTCTGCAGCGTAAAGAGGAGGGAAGCTTCCTCCTGATGTGCAGGCAGCTGACCCTTCGGACCCAGTCATGAAGTTTTGTGTCTTCATGTTGTGAGCTAAGCTACACTTTGAAGAAAATGCTGTATCGGCAGCAGCTATTTCTAATATGAGGAAATTGTCATAGTTTTTGAATTTTGTCAAGTGTCACTTTAACTAACAAAACCATCCTCTTTCCATTATATTTATCTAAAATTTCTTGCACAAAATAAATACAGCGCAGCTTCATTTGTAATTATTGATGTTTGATATGCAGTTACTGTAATCCATTAATAATCTAAAATCTCCTTTTAGCCATTTTTGAACTTCCTCATTTGTGAATATTTTTAAACAGCACTTCCAGAAAGAATGAACTTAATGTTAATACCTTTCTGCCATCATTATGGAAGTACTAATACTGAGATGGGTAAAGCTGGGTGGCAGCTTGTAGCTAGATGCACTGTGTGGGTGCAGTGTGTAACCTGGAGAAACAGCCTCTCAATTACCTAGAATTAGCTGTAAAAATATGTTGGCTCCAGTTATGAGAACTAAGATTTGTGTTACACTAAAAATCCTTAATTTTCTTAGCAAGTTGTATGTATTTGATGGACTGGTTTTTGAAAGAGCCTCTACAATTTCAGTTGAAAATGTTTTCTTGAAGTAACTCAATATGGACTAGGCAAGCCAGAGTAAACCATGGCATGAAAATCTGGAAGACAGCCTCCAATTAACATTTTATGCATATGACCTGCCTTAATGAGGAAATGAAAATCATAAAATTAGCTTTTATCTAATGGTCTAAAACTTGGTTATGGAAAGTGTTGCTGCTGACAAAGGAAACGTTACCTCATGCTGGCGGCTCAGAGACTTACAGGCACCTGAGTGACCCATGGCTCAACAGCTGGTAACCGAAACCCGTCTTGTCAATGTCAGCTACAGTCCATCTTCCCTATTCACCAGAGGAAACACAGCCACAATTTGCTTACAGTTTCTGGTGTCAGAAGGACCATGCTCTTGGCTCTCATCCCTTTAGGATTGTGGAGAGAAAGCCAAGGCATACATCCAGTGTGCCTACCCCGTCAGCTGTGGGGCAGAGGGGATGAAGGATGCAGTACATTATGAATCACTGCTTCCAAATATTCAGAGGACAAAATAGGACAAAGGTTGTTTTTCTTATTATAACTATATAAAGAAGAAGAAAATTCAAAATTATACCTCTCTGTACTTCAGTTTTGAATGTGTGGAGATCAGAAAGAAAATCCATTTGCTTCATCTCTTAAACTTAGGGCTAAGACAAGTAAAAGATAATCTCTATTAGTAAATTATCCTCGAGACTAATTTACTCAAAAAAGAAAAGCAATTCAAGATATACTGTAAGCAAACAGCTAATAAATGCTGCTATAAATAAGATTAAGTAAGGATAAAGATAAAAGGGGGTAGGAAATATCAAAGAAAAATAAAAGAATTTTCCAGAGCTTACGAATACAGTCACATCAAAAAGAGTTCACTGAAGACCTAGCATGTTGACTCTGAAGACTTATGCTTAGAGACAACACTTGAAATCACAGAACAGACCCACAAAGAAAAATCTGGTCAACTACGAAAAATAAGAATCAGACTTCCTTCAAAATCTTCTTAGAAGAGAAAGCCACTAACTGTATAGCATTCTCCCCACAAATCCATAACCCCACTCTAATTGTGAGAAAACACCAGCCAAGGCAAAGTTGAGGTATATTTTCCCAAACACCTGACCAGTACTCTTCAAAAATGTGAAGGCCAAGAAAAACAAAAGACTGAAGAACTGTCTCAGATTGAAGGAGACTGAAGACAGGGAGATGAGATGCGTGCGGTTTACCGGATGGACGCCTAGAACAGAGTAAAGGGCACCAGGGGACTGCCAGCAAAACCCAGATGAAGTCTGCATTTCAGTTAGTAGGGTTGTGTCAGTCCAGTGTGAAGTCCAAATCTTGATATTTTCATAATGTGGAAACATTCTGGAAGTTTACTTTCACCAACATTTTCTTAAATACTTTACAATATGCTATAGCAAAACAGAGGCACCAACTAAGAAAAAGTATGATATGGAATATAGGAAAAAGGTGGAAGCAATTTAGGAAAATAGTGGAGGGAAATCCCACAATAATAACAGTAGAGGAATTGGCCTGGATTGGAGAAGAAGAAAAATGCCGTCAGGAGTGAGGACTTTGAAAAAATTTAAATGAAGGAAAATATCCTGATAAGGTACCTGATGGTACTGAGACTTTGGACAAATCACTGACATGATAAGAGGCTATACTGTTAAAGAAAGAAAAAGAAAAAAGCAAGGAATAAAAGAAGAAAAAAAAAGGCAATTAGAAATTCCAAGAAAACCAAAAGTTTGTATAAAAATGAAAATAATACATCATTATTTCCTGCTTGGCTCTTTAAAGAACAGTATTTACGTGGCCACCATACTGTAATTATCATTCACTGCTGTTAAGTGAACTGGCATTTAAAGTGGCATTAAAGCACAAGGGCTCTGATGAGGAAGCACCACAGAGGAGGGGACTGAACCTGAGTTTAAGGATGAAGAAAAGCTTGGCAGGAGGTCCTGTCTGAGCTGAAACCTGAAGACTGGCTGGCCTGAAAGAAGGATATGGCAGTAGGGAGGATTTCAAGCAAAAGAAACAAAATTTGAAAAGGCCCACAAGTAAAAGAAAGCATGCTGTGTTCAGGGTGCTGAAGGAAATGAATTAATAGGAGTAAAAAGCTGAGGAGTGGGGAGGCATTGGGTAAGTGGTAAGAAATAGAGTTTGAGGAGAAGGGACTGTGTTATGGAGTGACACGTATTTTTTAGACTTTGAACCTGTGGCTTTGTAACAAAGTGGCTTAAGCAGGAGAGCCACAGTCATGGTATCACTTTCATAAAGGTGACTTTGGATGCTGTGTGGGGAGTGGTTGCAATTGAGAAAGGATAAAGGCAGAGAGGAGAGCCGTTACTATAACAAGAACAGCTTGGCCTAGATTAGCATAGGGCCAGTAAGGAAGGGATGTGAAGGGCATTTGAGGGGAAGCACAGGTGACATTTAGTGACTGTGTGAACTTGGGGAACAAGGTAGATGGAAGAGTTGAGAAGAGTGTCCCGTTTCTGACTTGAGTCACTTTGTAGATAGAGGTACCAGTCACTTCACTCAGCACAGATTGGAAGTGATGTTGGGACACAGGGCAGAAGAGCTGATGACTCCAGTTGTCTGTCCATATCTAGGAGACCCAGGATGAGATATAGATTAAGCGGTTGGGTATGTGATTTCAAGCTCAAACTGAGGGCATGGGCCAGAGATATTTTTGGGTGGCATCTGATAATGATTCATGATTGAAGTCATGGCAGTCAGTGTTACTTCAGTGTTCTTTTGAGAGGCTTGTCCTTCCACAGCTACTTGATGACTGTTTTTAATGAGATAAAACAAACAGTAATTCAGAAGTTTATGTAGAGAAGGGTCAGCAACAAATACTCACGCCTTCCCTTTCACTCACAAACAAGGCATTAAACATCTACTAAGGTGTTTGGGAAAACATAGGTGAAAAAATTCGAGGTGCCCACATATACAGACTGGTTAGGGATTTTCCAAAATAGGAATGTAATGTATTCTGTGGGAACGTGGAGAAACACAGATAAAGCAGATCTAGGCGGAAATAGTCAATTTGGTTGTCATTTCATACTGAGGCAGATTTGCCAAGTATAAACTGTATTCCATTACAAAGTTAGATTCTTTCGGAGTGGGTGTTGTTTGTAGCTACACCTGTTGTATTTGACCTCACTTTCTAGAGCATTTGGTTTATAAACGTGTGGACTGCCAACAGGAAATACTGTAAGCCTTACGAGAATCCAGTTCATTAATTGATATACTTAGGCTAGGTTGGGGGCTGTGGTGCATGCTGTGCTGTGAACTGGAGAGCCTGGGGTGAAATCTGGGGTGAAGCAGTCTTCCATGAAACACATTTGCTTATCTGTCTTTGGATAAAATAAGCTTTGAGCAGTATTCCTTAAATTTGAATATCTTATCTTTTTGGACCTAAGGATATACTTATTTGACTATATCGTATCTAATCTTCTAGACTGTTATTAACCTGAGGTTATTGCCAGTATCATATGATATTTATTGAATAAGAATATGCTCCGGTCTTATATACTAGATGAAATAACTAAAAAAATCCTTTTCTTTTACTTTAACTTACTACCAGTTAATGCCAAACCGCCTTTACTGAAGGAGTTTCAGACATGGCCAGGGCCAGTGAGGAAGGAGCAGGCTCACAGTGTCAGATCAGTTACACTGTGAGAGGATCTGAGAGTCAGGTAAGGCCGGCGATTAATGTGATGAGAGCAGATCGAAGTCAGCTCAGAAGGCAATGTGTTAAAGAGAGCCTGACAAGAGGGGAAAGAGAGGAAGGAGCTGCTTGGGTAGGCAGGTCAGAGGGTTCAGAGAAAGGTGTGTGGGAAAAGTGGAGGGAAGTGAAGGCTGGCGTCAGTGGATGTGGGAATGAGATGAGGGAGATGAAAAATGGACTTATTTGTAAAGAGAGTGAATTAGAAATTATGCTGTGGTAAGAGAAAAAAGTCAAAAGCATTAAAATATGTTGGAGGCTCCTGAATTACGTTTATGCTTAATAATTTGATGTAAGAAATAAAGGAGATACTCTAGGCTTTGTATCTGTTTCAGGGAAAGGGTTATGGAGATCATAAAATTAAAATGGTAAACAGACATAGATGGAGAGGCTGGCTTTCTTCAAAGGAAGCAATGGTGAAACTGCTAAAAGAGACAAAATTTGAGTTCTTAAAATCTAAGTTAAGTCTATGGTAAGAAATCATTTTTATACCGAAGAATATGAAATCATTTCCCAGCCCAAAAATAATTTTTAATAAGATAACATACATAAAAATGTATAATATATAACACGTAATAGAATAAAGATACTGCCCTGTTTAGTTTGAATGTGACAGTTTTCAACCACACTGAACACCCTCAACTGAGGGCAGGCTTGATTCATGTGAGAGAGGATTTAATTTGAAGCAGGTAGGATCTAGGAAGCTTTGCCAGGGTACTGAGAGAGAGTGGTGGGCTTTGGAAGCCAGAGTGGTGTTGGCACAAGAATTGTGAGATAATGTAAATGTGGAGTTACGGAACAATGATGATTGGTTGTGAAGTGATAGCTATAGGAGTGGAGAGAAATGGTCCAACACAAATCATTTTTTAAAGAAAAGACATGAATAAGTTGAGAAGAGATTGTCAGAAAGAAAAAGTAGATAAAGAGTGATGATTCCCAAACGTACTGCAAGAGCAATGACTTCATACCAGGGACAGAAATGAACTGTTTTAAAGGGAAGCCAGTTTTTGAAGAAAAATGATGAATTTCAGTTTGAACACATGGAGTCGGAGGTGACAGTCAGTTATCCAAGGAGATTACCATTTGGACAGGTAGACAGATGGGTGAGGATTACCAGACATAGAAGTAAAATCATAGGTACATTTACTGAGTGAATTAGCATATAGAGTAAAATGTGGGGGCTCTCAACATATGTAAGAGGGAGACTAATGAAATCAGTAAGAGAAAGTTAAAAAGAGGGAGACATGGTGAACTGAAAATTTGAGATCCACAGAGGCCAAAGTAGATGAGATTTGTAGAAGGCAAAAACCATTCAGCCATGGGAACTTTTGCACAGGTCCAAGGATGATGATGGCCAAGAGGAGGTCCATGGCGTGGTGCTTGTGGACATTAGTCATCTAGGAGCGATTGAAGGAGTTAATAAATTGGGGCAACAGAAACCAAGATGGCCAGGGGCTAAAAAAACAAGCAGCAGCTGAGGCTTAACACTGCTGAGAAGGGGTTTCTGGAAAATCTTTCTCTACGTTTCTGTTTTAGACCAGAAATATTTGAGGACATGCTAGAAAGGAAAATGAATTTTTTAGAAAGATGATTAAATGAAGTGGTTGACACTTTTGGCAAATTACAGGGTTTTTTTTGTTTGTTTGTTTTTGCAGTAGCTTGTGTTCCTAATATTCCTTAGAGCTAAAATGTATGTCACTGGAATAATACTGGTTCTTTTATTATTGAATATTTTACAATGGATTGGTGAGATGATCATCACTGGTGGCACCATTAGGAAAGGTGGTACTAAAAAAACAAAATTAAACTAAATAGACTTGAAGATCTGCTTGCCTTTATTGAATGATTCATGAATTGGTCAGCATCCCATTTAGAGAACAGAAAGCAGCTCCTCGTAGCTGTACAAAGTGGAAGACTTCTATAGATGGAAGGAGGTAGGGCAAGAAAGTTACCTTGCAAAGGGTGGATTGTTTCAGGGAAGATCACCTTCCTTTGGGGAAGGCAGGGCTCTGTCAGGCAGATGATCTTATTAGCGCTGGCTGGGTAATTCCAGATTGGTTCGTAGAGGCTGTAACTGCAGTCAGTTTAGGTATTAAGTCTGGATTTGCTGACATGGGGCTTCACACAGGTGACTCCATTCTGGGCTTACTTTCTCTTTTCTGACAATGGTGTAGTTCAGTGGTGTAGTTCCAATTTAAGTTCAAACTTTCCAAAGTAAGATTAAGTGGATCCCTTCTGAGGTAGATATAGAGTGATGTTGCAGATATCAACAAGTAAAAATGAGAAAAAAAAGTGGGCTTATTTTATCACTGACAGAGGCAGACTTCAGAGATACTAGGTCCAGTTCTAGACCAGCTCAATAAAGTGAATATTGCAATAAAGCCAGTCACGCACATTTTTTTGATTTCCTAATGCACATAAATGTTATGTTTGCTCTGTACTGTAGTCTGTTAAGTGTGCAATAGCAATATGTCTTTAAAAATGTACACACCTTGACTAAAAGTACTTTATTGTTAAGAATGCTAACCATCATCTGAGCCTTCAGCAAGTCATGGTAGTAACAACAAAGATCACTTACCACAGATCATCGTAACAAATATAATGATAAATGATAATGAAAATGTTGGAAATATTGTAAGAATTAGCAAAATGTGACACAGAACCTCAGTGAGCAAGTGCTTTTGGAAAAATAGCTCTGATAGACTTGCTCGAAGCAGGGTTACCACAAACCTTCAGTGTGTGAAAAATGCTGTATCTGTGGAGTGAAGTGATGGCAGTAAAACGAGGTCTGCCTGCATTTCCTATATGCATTCAGGGAGGGGGAGAGAATTACATTTCCCCACCTTACCGAAGCGATCCCAATTCAAACTTGTATGTAGCAGAAAGCTGCCCAGGAACCATTGTTGAAATGTTAAAGAAAGTGTATCCAGTGTCCTGCTGGACTCTCTGCCTTTTCTCTTCTCTCTCCCTCTCCTTCCTTTCCTCTCTCCATCATCTTCTCAAGCCTCCCCCAGGTCTGAGGATTCAGCACCCTTGAGGAGACTTCTACTCATAAGATAATGTGCTGTTACTCAGAGGAAGGACGGTGAACCCCAGCTCTCTCCCTTGCTTATTTGTGGCTTTTGCTTGCTAATCCCCAGCCAGGGGACACACTGGGAACATGTAAGGAGTCCTTCAGAAAACAAGAGCGCAGGTGTACGCCAGGCCAGAGAGAGAACGGTCACCACACCCAGCCATTCAGCATGACATCCCTGTCCTAGCTTCTGCCAAACTCTTGTTTCATGCTACAGATGGCTCCTCGCGGTGCTCTGTTTAACTTTGTGGATTTCATTCTTGTCCCAGGAAGTTGCTGGACAGTGTAAATGGCTATTTTGGAGAAAACAAAAACAGGACCTACTCAGAAAATTCAAAAAGGGAAATTCCATTGTACTTTGAGTCTTTCTTTAGAAAAGACAAAGGGGTTCCTGTCTTTTGCTCAGGCCAGAGTGGCCCCTAGGAAGTCAGAATTTATGCATATCCATCCTTACCATGACCCACTGTATTGATCACCAACATGCAAGTGTTTGTCAAGCTTTTACTCAAGAACAACGTTAATGTCTTTTTTTCCACTGGAGTGACTTTTCAGCCCCACGGCATTCCTCATTATATATTTGTTAAGGAGGCTCTAATGTGGTTTGAAGGGCCATCCCAAACTCACTGGGAAAAAGGAACTGTTTTCAAGATATGTGGATATCTTTTGAAAATAACATTTCTTTCATAGAAATCAATGCTTCTCTGCTATCTTGAAAAGGTAATTTCCCCTCAACGGGTGAAGTAGTTGCATGCATATTGTATAAAAGAAATAAACTCAACAAAAACAGGTGTAAGGAATCGAACAACTTAAAACATTACTTCTGTATATACCCACAAAGAGGGTGATCCCGGGGTTACATGGTAAGAAAACACTTCATTGAGTGTCTTCTACATTTGTAGAGCCCTGCAGTTATTCTAGATCTTATTAAATACAGTCTTTTTCCTATTCAGTGCCAAATCCTAAGGTTTCCCCCATGCCTCTCTGGTGCTCCCTGAGATCTGATCCCCATCAGTGTGTCATTCATGCATATTTACATGAGTATGTGTGCGTACATACACTGACACGCGTCTTTTGCATTTGTAATTTTTTTTACCCAGTTGCTTCATAAAAGATTAAAATGGCAGATTAGACTCCATTCAGAATTTCACAATCCCTTGGTAATAAATCAGTTCTAATCATTTGAAGAACATTTCAGAACTGTGAGGTGGGACAAAACCTGATTTGAGATTCATACCATTGTATACCTACTCTTAAAAAAAAAGAAAAACAGAAGCAATTTACACATCTGCAAATCTGAGGAAGCGGCTGAGAGAATTTGCATGATCTGGGCACATGAAGCCGTTTTAGCACACAAATTCCTCCCTTTCATCTCTCAAGGGTGTCGAAAGGATACAAACATATTTTTTGCAGATGACGTGAATTATTGACTGGCATAAATAGCAACTCACAGTAATGCCTCAGAAATGTGTTTTTTTTAATTGAGTAAAGATGGCATCCGGAAAATATATGTAGGAAAAAACAGTGTTTTATAAGAGCTGAAAATGTGGACTGCGACGTGCTATTTTGTGTGTGCGCTGTAATGACATGAGTGTTTAGCTGATCCTTGTTGTCCACTTAATGTGTCTATCTGTGGTTGAGACTTATTCTCAGAGACAATACAAATAATTAAAAGTAAAACAACTTGGAAATTGTTTACTAGACCTTCACAATCTATGTTAAATGAGATGCACTGAAAGGTAAACACATCTTTTTACCTACTAAGGGGAACTATTAGACGTTTGTTTCGTTTTTCAAACACCATGAAGTGTAAAAACGAACCCAGTCTGATTTTCTGTTAAAGGACAATACTCAAGGCGCTATACGTAGTCATAATTACCTTGAGAGTGAATTTTTGCACTGTGATGCTAACAATCCTAGAACTTTGAGCAGTAAACTGACGTGCAAAGTCCCTGAGCTAAAAAGATCTTAGTGTTCATTTGGTTCACTCATTCTTTTACACGTGGAAACTGAATCCCTGAACGTTCCAGTGGGTAATGAAAGCTTACATGTCATGGGAGTGACAAAGCTATGACTGAATCAGGTAATTGAAATTCTTCTGACCTACCGTTTAGTGGTCCTTCCGTTGCACATGTCATACCATCTCTTTAAGGAGAAAAAGTAAAACTTTGAGTCACCGGCAGTCTGTAATACAAGAGTTACGTGTTTTTTTTTATTGCGCTTCACGAGCATTGCACTTTTTTACAAGCTGAAGGTTTGTGGCAGCCTTGTGTTAGGAAGTCTGTTGGAGCCGTTTTCCAGTAGCATTTGCTCTCTTTGTGGTTCTGTGTCACATTTTGCTAGTTCTTGCAATATTGCAGACATTTTTATTATTATTATATTTGTTATGGTGATGTTTGATCAGTGATCTTTGATGTTTCTACTACAAGTTGCTGAAGGCTCAGATGATGGTTAGTGTGTTTTAGCAAAAAACTTAAAATTAAGGTATGTACATTGCTTTTTTAGACATAATGCTATTGCACACTCAATAGTGTACAGTACAGTGTAAAAATAACTTTTATATGTACTGGGAAACCCCCCCCCCAAAATTCATGTGACTCGCTTTATTGCTATTTATATACGATTTGTGGTGGTGGTCTGGAACCATACCCGCAGCATCTCTCCAGGTGCTTGGTCTTGAGGAGTATTCACGCCAGGGAGCGTCTCAGACATAGACCAGTCCTGGGTGCAAGAAGTGGGCGTGTGAGTGTAAATAGTTCAGTTTATACAAATGCAAGGAAGTCTGATGGGATCAAAAATTTTGCCATTTTAATGTGTTGACTCTAGTCTCATTGACTCTGAATTTAGAAATGCTAAATTTTTATTGTTTTTTTGCCTCTTGATTAACTGTGGTAAATCAAGCTGTGGGACTGTAAAGCTTTGGGAAGGTGAGGAGTAGGTTCAGATGGTTTTATTTTCCTACCCCGGGACTTGCACACTACCTAGTGCATAGCGAACTCTGTCATTCCGCACCCCCTCAAATACACCTAATCACATTAACACACAATTTAAAACATAAAAATAGTATCATTAGTATTTTTATAAATTCAAATTTATAAAATTCACTTATTTCAAAGTCAATCAGTAGAAATAGAGATGAATGCCAGTGCTTTTTAATGGGCTGAAATTTGGTTTATAACTCATTTTGGGGGTACATGGTGTATTTAATTATACTTCTAAGAATATTGCTTATACATAAAAATGTTAAATAAAATTTTGAAGACACCTAAGAATAGTTGTGAACATTTAGAAATAACAGACACATTTTAAGGGCAGAGGAGGAGTTCATTTATGTCAAGAAAAGGGCAGGACAGCTAAAGGGGTAAGAAAGAGCGTAGTGGCTACAGAGAACTGCGCACAAGCGGTGGGTCGTCGGTGACTTGAGGCTTCTATCTTGAATGCCTGGCTGGATAGTAGTGCCACCGACCAAGAAAAAGAAGATTAACGGGGAAATATATTTGGGGGAAAATAAAAAGTTTAGTTGAAGCACATATGGGAAGTCTCGGGGGGATTTTAGTAGGCAGTTGCATAAGTGAGCTTAAAACTTGTCACAGACTTTAAGCCTAAAATTGGTCTTCAACACTGACTGCATGTTAGGGAAATTTTAAAAATTAATGAAGGCCAGGCCCAACTTCAAACCAATTAAATCATAGTTTTTGTGGGTGTGGCCTGGACTTGGTATTATTCCTTCATTTTTTAAATTAAAAAACAAAACCAAAAACCCTCCCTGGGTGATGATAAGATGTGGCCGGCTTTGGGAACCACTGGTCTGCGGTTAACGCTGTAGAGTCCCGTGTACGAAGGTTGCAGTGGGAATCACAGGAATGGATGAGGTCAACCAAGAGTACACGTTATGGCTTCATGTCCTCCGTCTGCCCTTTAGATGTGCACTTGTCACTGTGCTCTGGACCCCAGAACACTGACCCAAGTGGACTGTTATCAGTGGGCTCTCCTGAGCTCTGGCTTCTGTTGAATCCATCAATGGAAGACATTGAGAGAAAATCAGGTTGAAAGTAAGTAAAATCATCTTTGTTTCCTGAGCTCCCCACTCCTGGGTCAGTGAGTATAATTGTCTATCAGAGACCGCAGCTCCAGCAGACGGGGCTCTTTATGCAGCTCCCTCGGGGGCCCTGACCCTCTAGGCCAAGGGGTGATGACGTCTCCCAACTGCTGCCAGCCCTACTGTTCTGACCCTCTGTGGGTTTCCCCAAACCTGCCTGCCCCTTAGTAGATAGTCCCTTTATTAAACTCTTCTCGGTAATTAAAAAGCCGCAGCAGGGTGCTATCTGTTTCCTGCCGAGCCCCTGGCTGATCCGATAGCGTAAGAAAAGCTGTGGGCTGAAGATGGAAGCTAGGGGACTATGACCTTCACAGGATGAGTAAAAGAATAGCTCGGGAAAGAGAGACCCAGGAGACCGTGAGTAATGAGGACAGCCAGGGACGTTGATGGGGACAGAATCAGAGGCCCTAGAGAGTTTGAGTGTAAGGAAGGGGCGATGTCCACCGTGTTGGGAGGGTCATGAAAGCCTTCTGCCTGAGAAGTTCTGTGGTCTGCTGACAGCAAAAACCACATGACAGGGGACCTGGGCATGATCGCAGGTAAAGAAGAGGAAACTAGTCATTTGACAAAGTTTCCCCTGATGATAGTAGGAAGAAAGTGTATGGAGTTTATAAAAGAGAAGACTTAGAGTTAATCAATTTATTGAAATTGCTTTATACTTTTAATAGAAACTTACTGTGCTCTATCTCCCATGGTTACGACAGAGTACTAATAACATCATAAGAGTCTTTGTAGGTGTGTGTGCAACAAACATAATTTGTGCTATTAAGGTTTAGGTTTTTGTTAGTCGTTCAGGGAAGAACACCAAAGAGTTAATCCTTATTTTAAAAAATGAAGAAAGATTAAGTAGATAAAACACAGAAGATGTACAGGTAAAATCCATTCTACACTACCTGTTTAGAAATTATTTCTGGATTAAGTTAGAGCATCAGAGACCTAAATATCTGGACATCATTCAGTGCCCTTCCTCTTCCCTTTCTCCCAAAAATGTTTTGCTAATTTGGACTTTGTGATGATATTGCTTTATCTGAAAGGGTTTTTAAGAAATCAGTGTAAGATATTTTTAAAGATGATAATCATTATGCCACAGAGTGTCTTCTTTAGGGGAGTAAATCTGAAAATTGTTTTATTCAGTATTTAGAGCAGACCTCTTACATTGCCAAAAGTTTAGAGTTGACCTTGAAACTCCTTGTTAGGAAAGTCGGTGACTTCACAGGCAAATTTTATGGATTTAACTTTGCTCCTGGCTTCTTAACCTTGTAAGCTTCATTTCACTTGCCTCATTTTCCTGATTTTTGAGACGTTTTATTTTGCTTCTTTATTCATAAAGCAAACTAAGTTTTTTTCTGTTTTTAGGAAAAGACTGAATTTAAAGGCATAAATAAATAAAACTAAGGAATAATGAAAAAGCATGAGGACTGTAAAGTACTAGATGCTCATTGTTTGGTTTTGATGTGTGTGCTATTCCTACCCTACCTGTGATTACATTCCAGTCACAACTTCAGACACACCTAAGGCTGCATTTGTACATCACCAAGTGAAGCGGACTGCTGGAAATTGCCTTGATTTAACTGCATCAATCAGAACAGTCGATCTTGATAATTCAGCCCACTCACAAACTTTGTTTATGTTGGTGAAATTAATTGACCTATTGCCTAATCCCTCCCCCTTCTCCCCTTCTTTCTTCTTTTAATTTAGAGAATTCCAAAAGAAAGAAGGAAAGAAAAAAAGAAGAAAGGAGAGGAAAAATAGCTTTTCTATTCAGGTTACAGATCCCATTTAAGATCTGGGCAAAAAAGAGTCACCTGAAGCTTTGCTAGGTTTTTGTTTTTGTTTTTGTTTGTTTGTTTGTTTTTACAATGCTGCTTAACTGAACTGCCACCATAATATGGAACAGTGAATAACTGAGGGGTTCTACTCCAGAGCCTGTGTGTGTGTAGGATCCATTGATTTTTCAGAACTGTTTGCTCTTAACTGAAGAACATACATAAAGTCATATAATATGGATACCATTGCTCCAACTTGAAGGGAGATAAAGCTAATGTTAAGGTAGGCATGCAGGGTTTTCTGAGATGGACAGGGACCTAGACGTCTGGCAAAGTCATAGAATGTAGTCATCAGCCAAAGGCACATATTTCATTGTCAGGAGACAGTGAAAGATTTTGAAATGGAAAAAGTGAAACAAAACAGAAAATCCAACAGCTTCCTGTCTATTTCAGGGTAACCTTTCGGGTTATCTGTTTTAAGTGTTTTTGAACCAGTAGAACTTTGTAAGTAGTAAATAACTTTACAGGTGTTGTTAAAGTGACACCTGTCCATAGAAATGCAAATGAATTTTGTAGGAAGGACACCTGATTCCTGGACACCTTTCCCCCGCACACACCTCCATGGAAAAGCCAGTTTTGCATCTGTTTGTAAATACATTTCAGCATTTCTGATTTATCTGTGTAGAGGAGGAAAAATAATTTTCCCTCTTCCCTTCTAGGCTTTTGGCTGAGACACCCCTGAAATAAAAGAAATTAATAGTACAAAACCAAATTGATGTCCAACAGCACATATGCCTTCTGTATACATGGGAGAAACCCAGGGAAACTGCCGCCTCCAGCTAAAGACAAAGGAGAAATGCGGGGAGTAGGGGGCTTTTGTTGGGGGTCACCAGGAAGAGCACAGTAAACAGCGTATGGTGGGTATGCGTAGCTCAGTCACTGCCTTCTTGATTGGTAAGAGTTTTTAGAGATCTAGTCATCCTCTTCCTGCTGCAGAGGGAGACACCCTTAAAAATGGAGTTCCCTTATAATGTAAATCGCTCTTACAGAGGGCAACATCTACTCTGTTTTCAGAATGTCTCCTGTCTCTCCAGCCTCTCAAATATAATTAATATGCCAAAGAGACAAAAATTTACACTGGCAAGTTCTGTTTCCCTTCACCTATGTGTATGTGTGTGTCGGTATTTTGAATTCTGCCTTGAACTGACTATAGCATCTTACTAGTTCTCTAATTAAATGAAGAGTTAAATAAAATATTTGATGTGTTCTTTGGATATGCACATGAGTTTCATGATACTAGTCTTTTAAAAAACAGTATTATTATTTTTAACACCAATATGTTTTCTTTTCAATAATACTCCTCTTTGTACTTCTTAAATATTATGTTTTAGGAGGATTTAGTAGCATTACAGCAGAGATTTATTTTAACTATATTTTATATTCATTTATGTTTTTTAGTTAAGAGCAGCTTACTGTGAAGAATCAATAGACCCAATTATATGTGCAGTAATACCTCCTTACCCAATCGGTGATACGTTCCAAGACTTCAAGCGGCTACCTGAAACCGGATAGTACCTTTCGACTTAGAGGAGAACGCCCAGCATGAGAGCGGTGAGTTTAAGTTTTATGTAAGGCCTTGCTGAAGACAGTAGCCCGGGAGGAGTTTCATCAGAGCTGACTGAGTGCCGGTCCTCCGGTCTGCAGTCCTCAGCACGGCCCCGAGTGAAACTTAAACTCACAGCTCTTGTGTTGTGTGATTTTCTTTGAGTGAATGTACACGACAAGGGGATGATCATGTCCTGGAGCAGAGCCGGGTGGTGCAGCATTTCATCACGCTACTCAGAAGGGCACACAATTTAAAACTCATCAATTGTTTATTTCTGGAATTTTCCATGTAAAATATTTGGACTGTGGTTGACTTTAGGTAACTGGAACTATGGAAAGTGAAACCAGGGGTAAGGGGGAGCACTGTGTACACAGACACACACACACACCCCTACCCCTGTTATGAAATGATGCCTTAAAAATACAGCAGTGACAATAGATGGCCTTTCCATCATTCATATTTTATAAACCAGTGGCACAGGAAACTTTAAAAACTGAAGATAAGATGATTAGTGACTTAAAGTGCTGAAGAGAGCATCCATAAGGAAGAAGAAACCTGGGCAGGAAGGTGTGGCTGTATGAAACGAGCTTCCGTGAAACAATGAAGTTTTACTCTGCAAGCGTCAACATGCAAATTCTAGGTTTTCTTGGGTAATTTCCAGGAATTTCCTTGGGGAATGATTGTCTTATTTTAATCAGATGACATACAGTGCATTTTGCTCTGAAATATATTATTATTGAGAATACTGGAACATAATTGTGTAAGGATTCATGAAATGCATCCCCAGAATCCATATTCAACCAAACTAATAACATATATTATTTTTTCTGCTGTTTGAGTGCCTGATTAAGGAAGTCCACACACCTGTCAGGAAGTCAGACAAGGGTTTAACAACAATGCTGTTGTTGGTCTCTCTGGTTTTTATTTGTTCTTAACAGATAATGTCTGTAATGTCGATCAAATCAGGTTCAAGGTCTAAATGACAAGGCTTGGAATTTTTGATAGCACTGTGTGGTCTATAAAATAAAGTTGTTGTTTTAATTCAATTAGTTGTTTTTCCACGAATTAAAAATAACAGGATAATCTTACATAAAAACCTGGATATCCAATACCTCTTTAAAAATTGTAAAATTTCCCTACACTGGTCCACATCCTCCCATAGTGATGTCAAGTACAGAGGCTGTCTCTCTGAGACTGGGCATGTTCCCCTCACTGCCCTGTTCCCATTGGCCTCCTGGACTCTGAGACTGACCATGTAGCATCTCCGTTTATCTATCACCTGCCTGTGCTGTTGTTTTTCTTAAAGTTAGGAAAAAAGTGAAGTATTTCTTTACCTATGTGTCTGTCAAAAGTGAAACATAAAATAAGAAATGAAACAGAAAATAAGACTACTGGTCATGGAAAAGATACCTGATGCAAAGTTTTATGAAGTAATAAGGAATTTTTAATAGAATTGTTTTTGAATCTAATAAATTAATGATGCTACCATGAAATGCTGGGCAGTGATGAGTCTGTAGCTCTCCCCCTTTGTTGATCTGGACCCTGCCTCTACCCTAAAGCCACTGAGTTTGCAGTTCCTGCTTGAGGACAACACTCCTGGTTCTCTGTGCTGGAGATTCTTCTGTTAGTTTAATTTTATTTGCATTTTAAATGAATCATTAGTTTATCTTAACAGTTGATTTTTTAAATTAAAAATATGTTATATTAATCTGCATTGGGCCACCAAAACAAAATATCACAGACAGGGTGACTTGACGTCAGTTTATTTTCTCACAGTTCTAGAAGCTAGAAGTCCCACATTGAGGTGCCGCAAATTCGGCTCCTGGTGAGGATTTTCTTCCTGCCTTGTGGACGACCACCTTCCTCTGTCTGCACGCTTGGCCTGTATTTATTCATTTACTCATTTTGTGCTCAGGGGAGAGAGAGAAAGCTCTCAGTGTCTTTTCTTGCAAGGACACTAATCCCATCATGGGGACCCCACCCTTGTGACTCCATCTAACCTTAATCACACCCCCAAAGCTCCATCTCCAAACACCAGCACATAGTGTGGTGATGTGGGGGTTTGGGGTTAGCATGTAAATTTGGGGGTAACACATTCAGTCCATATACATTAAAACAATGCATTCAGAATGTGTGAATAAAGTCTTATTTTTGTTATCCAGAAAGGATTATTATTTCCTTGCATTTTAGTCTATTTATTTAAATTAAACAGGCTTGGATTGCTTCTGTCTTGCTTGCCTTCATCAGAGATTCCAGCTTATATACACAATCAGTGCAGAATCTGTAAATACTGAACTACCACAGCAGTATTTTTATTTAGCATAATAAATGGTGAATGGCTAGAACCTACTCTGCTTTGGTTTTTTAGCGTGAAATTTATTGAACTAATTTCAGTAAATATTGTTGCCATTCTCCAAGAAATGGGCATAGTTTAAGCTGTGCTGTACCTTCAAAAGGTATTTTTTATTCATTTGATTTATTGAATTCAAAGATGAAATGATTAACCAAACTTTTTTAAAATGCTTAAAATTCCAAATAACTTTTAGTAGAATCTGAGTACAAATATAGGGATGATTTTAGTATAAATTCCCAAGAAATGTGTAAGTAGCCACTGTGATATTTCCTACACTTTATCAACCAAAGGCACCTTGAATACCTCCCAGAACAGGACCTTAGTAACTCTGACAGCCCATTTCACTAATGCGTATTTGTGGTGGTTAGAAAATTATTTTTATATTCATTTGAATCAGTTGATCCATGTTCTGCCCACTAGACAACACAAATCCAATATATTCCTTTTCCACGTAGTAACCCTTGACATAAGAGCAGTGAGGATGTTTCTTCGGGTTCCTGTTTCTCCCTGCTCTTTCCTGTGTGACAGGGTGCCCAGGCTGCCTTCCTTTCCAGACTCTCTCCCCCGCGTCCTCTGACTTTTGAGAGTTTTCCCCTTGATGTCTGTTCAACCCAGCTCTCCCTGGAGCTAAAGCTTCTTCTGATGTAGACTTTGCCATTGTCTCCTGTTGTAAAAACGAGATTCCGTTATGGGTCTTTCAAGGTATGTTTCTAGGTGCTGAGCCAGAGCTTCCTGATTCTGTATTTTAAATTGGTTTTTGAAGTTAAATTGAGAACTTTCAAATCTTACACTTTTTAGAGTCAAAAATAACCTTGAAATCATACAGAGATTAGGATTAATGTTCCAGCGTCACTGTGTAATAGTTATCTGGCCTTGAACAAGTGACTTAACTTCCCGAGAGAAAAGGATACGAACACAAGATGCCACTGTCTTTCCATTCCACACCTGCAGTATCCTTGTGTCTTCATGAAAACCAAACATCTTGGAAAAAGCTGTTGTGTGGGTTCTTCTAATAATGACCAGTTCTCTGACATCATCTGCGTGTCTGACAGTTCAATTCAGTTCAGACACTAATAGCCCAGAGTTAGGGAAGCCCGTAGAACAAGGGCTCAGTCCCAGAGGCCTGCCTCCACGTGAGATGCCAGGTGGAAAGGGGGCCCAGACCGCCCACGCTTCTGCCTGGCCCACTCCAAATTTGGAGTTTCTGTGCTTCCCCTTCAGGGTTTTTTGTTGTTTTTTTTTTTTTTTTTGCTAGAGTGACTCAAAGAACTCAGTTAACCAGTATACTTAACGATGACCAGTTTATTATAAAGGATGCCATTCAGGGACCAGCCAAACAAAAGAAATGCAAAGAACAAGGTTAGAGGAGGGGTGGGGGCAAGAGCTTCCATGCCCTCCAGGAGTGTGCCCGCAGCCTTCCTGACACGTCAGAGCGCTCACCCACCCTCAAGCTCTTAGAATCTTTTCATTCAAGAGAGTTTTTATACTCAGTTTCCTTTAGAACCCAGTAACCTCCAGGGAGGGGCGAGGGGCTTGGCATTGGGTTATAAAAGCTCTTGAATAAAAAGAATTCTATCCCCCCCATCACCTTATTAGCAAATACTCGGGTGTGGTAGAAAGCGGCTTATAATGAATAACAAAAGGCACTCCTGTCTTTCTGGAAATCCCAGGAGTTTTAGAAGCTCTGCGCCAGGAATTGGGACAAAGACCAGATACATTTTTTATTATACCATAGCTGTCAATACCTGTTTCCCACATTTTCTTTTACTCACTCCTCAACTGACATAATCTGCCCCTTCACTCCGCTAAAACGGCTCTGTATTTTTCTCTCCTCATCCTACGTAACCTCTCAGGAGCATTAAGAGCAGTTAAGCCTTCATTTCGTCTTTCTTGAAAGCACTCTCTCTCTTTGGAGACACTAATACCACATTTTCCGTGTTTTCCTTCCACAGTTCTGACTCTTCCTGATTTGTCTCCTTGGAGACATATTATTCAGGGAAGAAATAAGATGTTACAGCTGGCTCCAGTGAGAATTTGACATACAGGGATATATGTTCCCCAGGGGACATGGAGGCTTTGTATTGCCATGAAGACTAATTATTTGCATGCCTCTGGAAGGAAACATTTGCATTACTGTTATTTTTTTTTTACAACTTAAGTTCTATCTCTACAGAATTGTAAAACAATCAAAGATAGACACTCTTGAAGAATCAGATTCTTAAAGAATCACCCAGAGATTCTCCTGGACAGACTTCCTGCATTTTGGTGAAAGGACACCCAGGAATTCTGCTGCCCAGTGTCCCCACTTGTGATGAAATTAACGTCTAAAGATAATTCTTGATAACAAAAAGACAAGTCTCATTAGATTTGACCTGATTATTCACATAGGAGCAGCAGCATTTAAATTAGCCATCTGGGCATCCTTGAGTTTGCCTTGTAGGCATAAATCAGTGAATTGTTAAGCTACTACTAAGGCCAGGAAATAAGGTTGGATGAACACCTCAAGTTGGCTGAGGTACGGGTTGTGCTGGGGAGTGACCTCTGCTAACACCTAAGGCTAAGCCAGGTACCTGGGTACTTCTTCAGGGAAGGCTTTGATTTTGGTTCCACACGTAAAGTCGACCTTGATACTTAATGGTGGGCTTGTCAGGCCTGATTCAGTGAAAACCATTTTCAAATATGGCTCTCCAAGTCAAGTCTTGTTTGCACAATAAAATTGTCCTCTTATCGCCTGTAAAAGGCAGACAAAATCTCAGAGCGCCTATGTGGCTATCTCCACAGCACTTCCATTAAACATCAGGAGACTTAATACAATTTCAGACTTCTGGAGTCAGTGAGAATCAGACTTTGAGAAATGTTTCGTTTCATCTTCAAAAGCAGAGTTTATGAAATTAAGGATTAGATTTGCTTCAAAAGAAAGACGAAGGGCTTTGTTGATATCTTTTAGAACATACAAACCACAAGAACAATATTCAAAAAAACTTTGCATTTCTCTTCCCAGTTGACAGTAACTAACTTTTTCCTGCAGGGTCTTGCTTTCACAAGGGAAGTTTGCTTCTGGATCATCAGATGGCCCGTGCAGCCTGACTGTTTACGGCTACTCTCTCAGAATCGTTAAGCAGTGCCATCTCAGTAGTCTGTACACAGGAGGCGATTCTGGAAGTATCAATAGTTAAAAGCCCCCAGCACAAACCTTTCTACGTGGCTTTGAGACTGTGCTTCTTTATTAAAGAGCAGAACTCTGATGTGAGGCTTGTGTAAGTCTCACAGTAAGCATCAGTGTCGAAAGAAACTACCTAGAGGTGCTGCCAACGGGACGGTTGCCGGTACTTTATGATAATAACCCATGACCTCAGAATGGAGGATAGAGGAATTCTCTCTCGGGGTGTTCCACGCAGCTGCTTCATGAGGCTTTCCTAACGTTTCCTCTGAGCTAGAAGTACATCATGGGTAGCCAGAACATTGACAGATCTCCAGGGCCTTCCCGTAAGTTGTATAATTTCTAAAATACTTATATTAGTAGTTATTATGAACTGAATTAGGTCCCACCATTCATATGTTGAAGGCATAATCCCCAGGTGGCTGTGTTTGGAGATAGGGCCTTTAAGGAGGATATTAAGGTAAAATGGGATAATAAAGATGGGACCCTAATGCCATATGACTGGTGTCCTTATAAAAAGAGGGGGGCGGTCAGGGAAGTGCACCTGCACACCCAGAAACCCGCCGCGTGAGGACGCACTGACAAGGTAGCCACCTGCAAGCTAAGGAGAGAATTCTCACCGGAAGCCAAGCCTTCTGTCTCTCGGAGCTGTGAGGGAGCACGTTTCTGCCTTTTGAGCCACCCGGCCTGTGGTGTTTTGTTATTGCAACCCCAGTAGACTCATACGGTGGTACTTCCCGGGCAGGCTGTGTCCAGCAGGGGTCGAGCTGCTCTTGTGATTTAACACCTCTCTCCCTGCTCTGCTGCAGTGTGGAGGTAAGTTAAGAGATAGGGAGTGCATCAAACAAACCTGCTGACTTCTAATTTTTTTAATAAGTTGAAATAACAGACCTTTGTGTTTTCTTAGGGACCTGTTAGGAAATATCAAAAATAGTTTTAGATGTAGAAAGTTTACAGTGTTTTATTGTATTTTTTCTTAATTTAGGCTACAACCTTGGGCAAAAATTTGAGGATTGGTCAGAGGAGATTTGAGCATTTGTTTAAGATAAGATCGTGTGTACTTCGTTAAGTAATTAATCAAATGACAGTAAAAGATTTTATGTAAACATAGAGGGTAACCCAATTATAAATAATCTTAGCTATTTTATAAACTAGAAGACATTCTATTTTAAATAATAAAGGACATATTAAAGTCAACACAGAAAATTTCTCAAGTAAGATACAATCTCTGGTATATTGGCAGTTTACACAAAAGATAAAAAATGACTTTTCACATTGTAGGCAAGTCATTAATCAATAAGCCAAGGGAATAAGCACATCAAAACTAAGAAATTTGCCAAAATTTAAAACATTTGAGTTTCATATAAGACTTAGATATTGTAAGCAAGGAGATATAAAATTCACTTTCCAAGTTTTGTCCTTAACTTTGCTCTTTCCTACTCTGAAAACAAAAACTACTGTGTTGAGACTATTGAACGTATTAGATCCTCTTTTATATCCGTAATTTAATTGGACCAGACATTTTTTAACTTAAGGAGAAAGGAAATATTTCTTCATAATCACAGAAAAGCTCAAAGGTCTTTCTCGGTCACAGATACAGATTAGAGTAGAAGGCCAGTAGCTTCAGTTCACCCACTTCAGCTACAAGGACGCATCAGCCCAGATCTCAAAGGGCTGTTCTGTGTCCCAGTGTGTGTGAAGCCCTTAGTTGATCTGAGCTCACAAATAGAAAAATAAACAATAGGGCTAATAAGTGAGGTCATCTGTCATCTTTCACTCAATAAAGAGTAGACCTAGAGAGAGAACCGAATTGTCAGATCATAAAACCAAATTCCCAGTTGTTTCCTCCAGTGAGGAGCACATCATGAGCCACCGAGTTGCCAGGGATGAGACAAAACACCGAGGTGGGAGGACAAAAATGGGGGAGAAATGGTCAGTAAAATTAAATTTCTACTGCCATTTGTGATTCTCTCTTTGAGTCAGGAAAGACTGTGTCTGACTTCAGCCGCCCACGAGGTGGACTTGTACAGCAGCGCAGTGAGCTGGATTGGTTCAGTTGGTCAGCTGAGCATTTTGATAGGTGACCTACCTCTAAACCTGTTAATACATAATTTTCAAAAAGGTAAAATCATGATTCTAAGAAAAATAAAGAATAAATACCTGTTGAAATTTTACTAACTTATCAGGTAATGAGGGAACCAGTAAGATGTTAAAATCAGTTCTCACCAATTTATATTTTCAAACCCAGAATTCTCCACTGACCCAAATCCAATCAACAATTGCTTTTTAACATTGTATGTTAAATGCCTCTCAAATTCTATGTACAAGAGGGAATTCATGATTTTTTTTCCCCAAACTTCTTTCACTCCTCTTCTAGCATTTCCTGTTTCTGATGATAGTTCCACCTTCTGCAGAGCTATTTGTGTCAGGAGTCTAAGACTAATACTGAATACTCTGTCTCCCTGTACTCTCACCTGTCATCATTTTCACTCTGTTACCAAGCTCTGTTGATTTCACATTCTAAATAATCCTCAGTTCTGTCTCCTTCTCCTTTAACCGCCTTCACCAGTCTTCTTACACCACGTCACCATTTCACCTAGACCACATCCCATAGATGGTGGCATTAGCCTCCCCTCTGCCCACTGCTTCCACTACCCAATGCGTCCTCTTCGCCATCCGAAGTATTTCCCACATATCGGCCAGAATGATACTTGCCAAATGCAAATCTGATCACTTATTGTGTGACTGAAAGCCTGTAATGATTTCCCATTGTTCTTCAGATAAAGATCCAAGCTGTGTGCCTGGCCTACAAGGCTCTCTCATTTCTGCTGCTGTTTATCCTTCTCTCCTCTTTAATGTCAGTGTGAACCAGGCTCCCCTCCACTTTCTGATTCAAGCCACACCAATTTCTGTACATGTCTTTCAGTTTCTTCCCACCTGGAATCTTAGAGGTGCTATTTTCTTTGCTTGCAATTTAAAAAAATTAAAAAAAATCAATTTAAATGGAGGTACTAGGACTGAACCCAGGACCTTGTGCATGCTAAGTGTGCACAGATACCCACTGCCCCCTGCAATTTTGTTTTCTAACTCTCCCACTTTTCTTGGTTCATAGTCATCAAAGTTCATCTCATTTCCTTCTTTGGGGTCTTTTACTTGACTACTAAGAGGAGGCCAGATACCACTCTCCTCCCATAGTGCTTAAAAACCACTGTAATCTGATACTGACTTTTGTGACTGAGTGTTTTCTCTGCTGTTGCACTGAAAGTTTCAGGAGAGCAGGGCCGTGTTTATTTCTCTTTATCATTCCTGGAGCAGAGTGTCTAGTTGGCACAGTTTGGGTGGTGAATGTGTATTTACTGAGTGAATGAATGAATATATTGCTATTACATATTTCCAAGCTGGATTCTATCTTCTGCTATACTAAATAAATGTATTACTTCCAGATTTGATGTACACCTGTTATGATGTGTTCTGATTCCAGTAAAAATTCATTAAATATGAGGCTTAGACATAGCACAAGAAGGCCAGAGGTAGAGGAGTTGCAGCCGTTTAGCCTCTGAATCAGAGTAGATGGGGTCACAAATGACAGTCCATCACTTGGTCAGTCACCAGCTGTGTGAGTACAGCTCTGTATTTACCCAGCACTGTATCGTTTAAACTCAGTCTTAACAAGAACATGGGGATGATAATACCATCTTTAACACAGAGGTTCTTTGAGAATTGAGTACTGGTCAAGCACTTCAGTATTACCTATTATTCCGATCTCCATTAATGTCTTGGATGTTACTCAGTTGGGCCTAGAGTATTAACCATTTAAAAGACATCACTGGTTTTTACTGTTACCTTACTTATCTCATCATTTAGGACTAGGTTCACTTTCTGGGAACAGAAACTGTGACTGTGATGTATCTTGTGCTACAAGAAGTCCTGGGATAGGCAGTTAGAGTGAACGACAGCAGGAAACCAGACCCTTGTAACTTCCTGAGATGCTCTAGTCCTCTGGGCGGGAGGACCAAGACAGAGAGGAAGCAGCCTTGGTGGACTTGGACCGACACAAGAGGAGGAAGCAAGTTTTTATCTTTCACAGTCGCTGCAGTAGAGTCGGACGAGGCAGCATGGAAGCAAAGAGAAGCTGGGCCGTCAGATCAGAGTGCCTGCCGCACAGTCCTGGTGCAGGAATTGGCTTTTCCCTGGAGGTGATGGTCATTCCGTGGAGTGTGTCACCAGTGCCTCATTTCTGAGCTGTGTGGAAAGTTAACTTTGCCTCGTTCGTGATTAATACACCAGTGCAGATCACCGTCTTGAAGATCTTGTGCAATGACCATCATTTCTCTGAGTCCAGGTTCAGACCTTTAGGGTGACTGAGGCACACACTTGAGTACAAAGAAATACCAATTCAGAGCAGGTGGGGAGTAAACATTTTCAAGAGAAAGAAATATTTCTCATTTCTCAGCTGCTTAGGCGACTCTTCATTTATTTTTTGAATTCTGAAACAGCAATTTGAAAAGAGAAAAAAAATCAATTTTCCAAAGGCTGCCAAGAATAAAAGCTATTCTCATTTGTTAAAGTAAGGAGAGTTAATAAGTTAAAATCAGAGCCTTGAGAATGGGCTCTCCTGTATCTTTCAGGCTCTAGGCAGCATTCTTCTACAAAAGGTGCAGAATCAGCTGGACTCAGTGCGGGAAACAGAGCACAGGGTTAAAGCCAAAGGAACAGATCCAATATGGAGTCAGATTTGTTCTCTTCTATTACAAAACTGACCACACCTAAATTCAATTATACCTAAAGCTCTATTCATCAGGATAAGAGAATAAGGCGTGATTTAACCTATTCAACAGATTGTTTCTTTGTTTTTTTAATACTGTATCTTTTGAGTGATAAAATATAAATATATATAAAATATACATAAAATTAACACTTTCATCATTTTTAAGCATACTATTAAATAGCATTAGGTACTTTCACAACCACCACTAGTTCCAGAACTTTTTCATCTTCCAAAGAGAAATTCTTACCCCATTGAGCACAAACTCCCTGCTCTCTGCTGCCCCCAGTCCCTGGTAAACTCTGTTTTTTATGCCCCTAGGAATTTTCCTATCCTGTCACATAAGTGTAATCATGCAATGTTTTTCCCTTCGGGTCTGGCTTCTTTCACTTGTCCCAGGTTCGTCCATGCTGTCACGTGTATGAGAACCTTGTTCCTTTTTTGGCTGAATAATGTCCCCACTGTACGGAGCTACCATATTGTGTTATCCATTCATCGTTGTTGGAGACTTGGGTTATTTCTCTTTTTTGGCTACTGTGAACAGTGCTGCTGTAGACACTGCTGTACGAGCATCTGTTTGAGTCTTTGTTTTTCATTCTTGGGGTATATACTTAGGAGTGGAATTGCTGGATCATATGGAGATTGTATGTTGAACATTTTGAGGAACTGCCAAACTTGTTTCCAGGGTGTTACACTGTGTGCACATTTGGTATGTGGACCTGCATGGTAGCCTGCAGGCCTGCAGATATTAGGGGTAGGGCCTTCTGGATCTAAAGGCACAGCCTGTCCATCCTTATAAATGTCGACCTCTTACTTTTGTCTCCAGTGCCTCCTGAGTCACGTAAATGAGAAATCTGGGTTTCCATCAGTGTTCAAGCTTAGACGCTTTTATGTCATATAAAAAAAAATTCCAAGTCAAGCCCTCATGTGGTAGTTTAGATCTGGCTTAAACTGAGAAGTAATAGGAATATAAAAAGAAAACTTGATCTTCTGAGGTTTTCTGCACTAAACTACCTTGGATAAAAATTAAGCCTTTAAATAATTTGAGGCTCATCTATCAGTGCCACTGAGTTTTTGAGAAAGTAAAGAACTCAGTTCCCCTCCAAGGCTTTGGAGAAATTCTTTGTCTTAAATAATATAGCTTAAAAAAGGTGTCTTTTAAAACTGTGAAGGATGTCAGAAAGAAATCTGAAGAACGAAGAAAAGCAGAAATTAAAGGAAAAATGAGCGCTACGCTCGCAGGGAGACCCAACTCGCACCGTTTGGGTCCAGCCAGAGCTTTTCAAATCTTCTGAAGCACATACAGTATTCTGATCCCTAACAACCCATATTCTTGGAAAATTAACCAGGAAACTAGCATGAGCGAAATGTCTTTCTGTTCGACTTAAAGAACAGAGACAGGGCTTGCTGCCGTGGGGGAAGGCTTTTAATCAGCATGTGTCTTCATCCTGCCTTGTGACCTTTCCCAACATTCAGTTGTTTTTTCACACTGGTCTTGAAAGAGCCAGTGGCTCTAAGGAAAGAAGGAGGGTATCTTCATCTTGCTTAGCATGGTTTATGTCAAGATTTTGCCCTTGTAAAATCACCTCCCTGTGCTGGTGACAGACAGAACAACGGTTATTTGAAAGTAGTCTCTGCTTTTGCTAAACTTTTATTTCAAAACAACTGGAGACACTTCCTATCACAGCCATGAAAATGTCTACCTTTAAATCCACGAGTAATTCTTTGGAAATTATATTTCTGATAAGAATCCTTTATCATTTCTAGTAATGCCACTGGCATTTTACACCCCCACCTAACCTTTCTGCCCTCCTCACATGTCTGAGAATATCAGGTGGTATTTTCCAAAGACTACACCGACTTAGCAACAAATTGGCCTGTTTTTTCACATAGTGCAAACCATAGTGATGAGGTTTAAAAACTGCGTAGCCGCCTCTGGTGAGCACTGGCACGCGGAAGCCCTCCTCCTCTCTGACTCCTGTGAGCCTCACCTTGGTCTCTCCTGTTACCGTGTAGCAGCTCTGATTCACCAGTGTGGCTCATCCTTTAGTAAATCTTTCATTCTCACCAGACTTTAAGGATCTTGAGGGCAGGACAATAATCAGTTTAAACATTTTAAGCTATTTCACTTCTGATATTATTCCACCCCTTGGCATTCAGTGTGTTTTGTTGATGGAGAGAAGGTGGGGCCAGTGGAAGGGAGGGACACAGTGGTTCGAATTACTGCCACTCATGGACTCGGAGAGCTAGGTCCGTCATGTATTAGGTCTGTCACATACTAGATCTTTCCAGTGGATCTATGTTAGAAGTAATCATTGAAAGGAAAACAAATAACAGTAATTGTTCTAAGATACAGAATCTAAGACGTGATGTTTAAGAAATTGACAGAACTGAGAAATGCAGAAATTTCAGACACATTTGCGTGAAAGCGGAAATTGTACTTTACAGAGCAGACATGGACGTCCATTAGGCTGAAAATCACTGCAACCGAAGGCAACAAAGGGAACACTGATTGTTTTCTAATATAGCACACATTGTGGGAAATTGTTCTGTTCTCAAACTCAAACCTTATATTCCCCATATGTTTTTATGTATCAGTTTTATCAATTCAGTGATATTCAAATAAACTTTTATTGATTTCCTACTGTATGCCACAAACTTATTATTTATGTAACTTGTCTATGTATATAAAATAAGTTAACAAATTCCTGGCACACAGAAGGAGACATTACAGACACACACACACACACACACACACACACACACACACTCCTTTGTTACTCATTGTATTGAACTAAGTGGAATCTCGAAGTCTGATATGGCCAACAAATAATCTAAATTTCTAACGTGAAACTACCTTTAGGAGAAAGCATCACTGAGATTTAGAATAATTTAAGGATCATTTGGGGGCGTTCTAAAAATTGTGACTTTCTGTGAATGGAGGAAGCCATTGGCCTTGGATCATTTGCAAACAGGATGTCTCCTTTCGCCTGTTCTGAGCTCCACGTTTTATGCAACTAATGCACGACGAACTGCAGCCCTGCTCCTCACAGAAAAGTGAATTTATAAAAAGCATACGTTTACATCCTGTTCACCTTTCTCGCCCAGATCACGCCCCTGCCCCTTTCTCTCGCCTTTTCTGGACCACACTTGCTCTCCCACCAGTTCTTTCCACGTCTGCCAGAGCCTCCCACCTCCTAACCTGCCACTGAAGCTTCTGGTCTGGCTTTGCACCTGAATGACCATTTCTTCCTATCTTGAACACATTGCTTAACACATTTTAAAAGTCAGCTCTCTTTTTGCCACACTGTTTTTCTTCAACCTCCTTTTTAAAAATAATCTTTATTTAAAATAGCTATCATCAACATTGTGAGGATTCATTATATTCATCTTTTTTCTTATATAGTCTTTGAACTAAATCATTGGTGGTTAGCTTTGAAAATAAAGTATAATACGATATTTTCAACACTATTCCTGGTACCATGCCAGATATTATACTTAATACTTGCACGAGCAGAGTGCAAGTTCAAGATCAGAAGATTTTCAGAATGTGAATGTTACCACGGTGTGTATACTTAATGAGTGTTATCTTTGACATCCCTTTCTCCAGTGCATATGTGTACACACGTGCGCACACACACACACACACATTCTATATGTGGCAGCGTAGGTAGGATAAAGCAAGTAGAGAAGTTTCAGGTATTTCAGTGACTAAATATGCAAAACATATTGGCCTGATTTGTTAATCAGCTCGTGGTTAATAAGATGGGTGAAAGGAGCAGTTATGAGGGCCGCAGCCAGTTCAGCAGAAGCGTGTGTTTGTCCTCGGGTCCTTACCGGGGAAAATGCAGAGCTGGGAACTGCAGATGCCTTAAGACCTGAGCCTGTTCAGTTCTTAAGTCACGGAGGCAAAGCACATGCGGAGTCTGAGGTGTTGGTAGTCACACTCTCCTTCCCTTGGGAAGGTTCACTTGGCCCCATAGTGGGGGGAGTCAGGTGGGTTTTCTGAGATTAACTTTTAGACAAGATGGAGTTTTCTAGGAAGATGCATATTAGTCCTTAGAATCTGAGTTAAATAAATTTCAAAATGCTTATGTATACTTTTATCTTACCACTTTGCCATTGTGGGGTGCGTGCCTTGGGATGTTGTAAACAGTCCTAAAAATCATGTCTTGGTGGGCAGTGTCCAGAGCAGCTGCGTGCACACTGAATCAAGCTCACACGGTAGCTTTGCTGTCTGTAAACTTGGATGTAAAAATGGTTTTATGTCTATGTTTATGTCTATATCTTCATCTAGCCGAAAGAGAAGAGTCACACATTGGTAAAGAGATATTAAAGCACTAATGCTGGGTGTTTTCTATTATGATCTGTGAGATAAACAAAATCTATGCAAAATGGAAGCTTTTTGTTAAGGCGCTAAGCGTGCGCAAGGGGAACATTTTGGTTCATATTCAGGTAGAGCTCATTGTCATTGTTTTATTTAATATTATTCAGTGAATGGTACATGCTAACTGTGCAGGCAATTAAAATTCGTAATCATAATATGAGATGCTCTTGCTTTACCTAAATTTGTATTATAAGTGTGGTTAGCACTGGATATAGTTCATGTAATTTGCAGGCTCAGGGAACATCTGTTATAAAAGTTTCTCCTGTGGAAGGCATTTATCACTGTCCACCTCATCTCTAGTTATCCTAGGTTATTAAATGTGCTGGTAATCATAAAATTTAAACCATTGTAATTTATGTTTATGCTGTTCTAAGTTTTGAGGAAATTATATTTTAGAATGTTTATAATTATTTCATTATATACTGTCCAGGAATAGCGTATAGCATCATGTGTGATTTCAGAATGAGACACTAGAATTTCTTCAATAACTGGAAGGCACTAGGCTCTGCTACTTTGGGTTTATTGTTCCAGATGTGGGTTAAGTAACAGGTGGCATTAACATGTTTATTGTTTGATAGCCCAGCTATCATGTACCACATGCCTCCTTAATGCTGCTGTCTTTACTAATCAGAATGTGCTGGCATACTGTAGTCATGTGACCTCAGATCTTAATAACTTGTGATACAGGTTTATTTTTCACATACGTTATGTCTTCACTACCAGTTGGCTTAAGCTCTGCCCCACGTCACCTTCACTCCGGGACTCAAGCCCACTGAACATCATCTCTTTAGAAAACTGCTGATAAGGGAAGAGAGAAAGAGAGTTGTGAATACATTTGTGTTGTCTCTCAAATGTTCTTCTTGGAGGGGACACATTCCTTCTGCCCACACTTAATTGGCAAAACAAGTGACAGTGGTGTGCTAAGCCTGACGCTACTGGTGCCAGAGCAGGAGAGCAGTAAATATTTGTGAACAATCCTGCAGTCTGCCAGCATATCACAGGATGATATTAGAGTCACATGTATTTCAGTGATCGATTCTCACTGTTCCTTATACTTGTTTTGTTTACATATTTTTCCAGAATCTAATATAAACTAAAAAACGGAAAACAAGCAACAAACATTCCAGATTGTTTTCTCATCCAAAATCAATGTCCTAAATTCTATTTACCTTAATCAGAGTATTTAAAAAATCAATAGCTCAGATTTTAATGGACTAGTAATTTTTGCCTGATTATTTGCTATAATTGTTTTATATTGATCACATTATCTAGAAGGAAGAGGCCTCAGATCGTTCAGAACACACACGCGCGCACACGCACACGCGCGCACACACGCAGGCAACATCAGAGAAGTTGCTGTGACTTAGAGGTTTTTCTTAGCAAGTTATGTTTCGCTATGTGGGTAGGGGAAAAAATCACTGAACTGCCCCAATAATGCTGGTAGGTTCTTCAACAATTTCTTACTGTTTTTATGGCCACAGCCTTTTCAGAGTAATTAGCTCATCAAATATCTGTGTAGTAGTGCCTCCCCTAGGAGAAAAAATAATGAATCTATCCTACAAAAATGTCCTTAAAAATGAGTGATTCTGGACTTTTTGGGAGAAAGATTTTGTTGGGAATGTTCGACCTCTCTGCTACTCTTTAATTAGGGTGTCAGGAAACAGTTTTTATTTACCAATGTATCAGGATTTAGCTGAAAGTCATCCTGTTATTGAAAGTTCAAGGTATTTTTGTGCTATAGTTATGAATATAGGAATTATTTATTTTGAAATTAATTTTAGTTCAAGTATTTTTCCTCTAGCAGTCTTATTTTAGTATGCCTAACATTTTTCCCCATTTTTTTGTGGAATCATATATAAAAATACAGTTGAAATTAAAAGATTATTTAACCTGATACATATTTAACGGTTCTGGTTTTACAACTATAAGAGGTTTATTCTGTCATTTCCAGAGTCATCAATTCCTTTGTCAGGCATTGAGAATTTATTTTTCCTTTTTATAGACTTTCTAAAATATCTGATAACCAAAACACAGAGGGTTATCATTATACGTGTGATGTGGTTTTCTCTATGCAATGTACCACATACAGCATCTTCTTCTAGCTGAAGATAATTATTTTTTAAAGCAACTAAGGAACAAGAAATAGGGAAGCATTGACACAAATAGACAGTAGTGAATTCAGAATGCATAGTAAATGTTCAAATTAGAGACACTGTTTCCATGCCCAATTACCTAATTTGTAATTGCAACTATTCAATGCACTTGATTCTTCTCTTCAACTTCTTCCTTTCCCTCCCCCTAACTTTCCCTCCCAGTTTTTGTATGACAGCTTGGTAGTAAACCCAGAATGCTTAGCTATTTCCTCCCCAAACCATCCCACCTTCCAAAGCCCAGTTTCAAGGATATATGCTATAAAGATACTTTCCATATGATACTAAAATCTTTAGAACCTCATTTTCTTCTTAAAGGTTTTAGATGTGAATAACTGTCAACCATAGCAGAAAATGATTTCTGTGCTCAGAGACAGCTGAAGGACAAATGGTATGTGTGTGTGTTTGTGAGACAGAGACGCAGAGCACACTAGTGCTAGCATTTATAAGATGCTACAGAGAGAGAGGGCATAAAGAATAAGGAAGAGTGTAGGGAGAGTGGTCCTGGAGAAATAAATCCTTACTTAGAAATGATTATTTAAAGCTAATACCATGTTAGTGCCTAAAATCTGGATGATCACATTAAAGACATATTCAAACTTTTTTTTTTTTAGGTGTATGTGACTGCTGTGGAGTGTGGGAGTGTTAAACATTAATACTGTTTTCAGTATTCAAACCAGTGAATACTAAAGCATGTGTTGGTCCGCTCAGTCATGTCCTACAGGTCCCTTAGGCTCTGTTAACTCTTGGTCAGTCTTTTTGTTTCTGTTTCTCAGACTCAGTTGGTAGTTTCCATTGTCCCATCCTCAAGCACATCAGTTCTTTCTTCTGCCTGCTCGCATCTCCCTTTGAGTCCCTCTAGTGAATGTTGCACTTGTTACTGCACTTTTCAGTCCCAGAACTTATTTTGGTTTCTTTTTAGATTTTCTTCTTACTGATATTTCCATCTTGTTCATTCATCATTTCCTTGACTCCCTCCACATCTTCTTTTAGTTTGTAGAGCATCTTCAAGACAGTTTTTTTTTTTTTTTTAATTTGTCCACTAGATCCACCATCAGATCTTTTTCAGGGACAGTTTGTCTTGGTTTATTTTTACCTTTGAATTGGCCATACTGTCCTGTTTCTTCGTATGCCTTGTGACTTTTTTGTTGTTGTTGAAACATTTGAATGTACTAATGTGATAAGTCTGGAAATCACGTTCTCCCCCTCCCCTAGGGTTTGCTATTTTTACTTTTTGTTGTTTTTTGTTTTTATTTTTGTTTTTGTTTTCTGATTGTTGTAGGCTGTCTCTGTGCTGAGTATCAGCCTGAAGTGTAAACTAGGTTCTTCTGAGGTCTTTCCTCTGCCTCCTTCCCCTGGACGTGCAAAGTGATGTTCTAATTTTCCTATTCAGATCTCCCTCACCGTACAATGGGGTTACATCCTGATAAACCCACTGTAAGTTGAAAAGACATTCAAGACACCTAACTTACCGAACATCATAGCTTAGCTCGCCTGCTTTACGTGACTCAGAGCACTTTCATTAGCCTACAGGTGGGCAAAATCATCTTAACACTTTTATAATAAGATGATGAGTATCTCACATAATTTATTGAATAGTTTGCCAAAAGTGAAAGGTGGCATGTTTGTCTGGGTACAGAATGGTTGTAAGTGTATCAGTTGTTTGCCCTCATGGTCACTTGGCTGCCTGGGAACTGGTTCACTGCCTCTGCCAAGCATCACAAGAAAGATGGGACCGCATATCCTTAGCTTGGGAAATATCACAATTCAGAATCTGAAGTACAGTTTTCAATGTGTATTGCTTTCTCACCATTGCAAAGTTGAAAAATCGTAAGTTGTACCACCATAGGTCGGGTTCCTGCTGTATATACAGTTACTTTTGAATGCCCTGGTCTTCAATGATTTGTCCCCAAAAGGGAAAAAGGGGAAAAATGAAGCGAGGTGAGGGGGAAGTATGTTGGCTCTTTGAATCCCCTAGAAATGACTCCAGCCAGAGGGGGTGGGCTGACCACAACGGGGGAGGTGGAACAGCAGTGGCTGCTGCCTCTCCGAGCACCCAGAGCACAGGTCCTCAGGGTTGTTGGGCAGCGTCCCTCATGCCCACCCTGGCTTTTGTAAGCTGTGTGCAGGCTGCTCTAGGGAGATTTGCACAGCTGTGTGCCGTGGAGCTGAGGGCTGGAGGATAGGCTGTTTCTACTGTGCTAAGAACTGACAGTGACTCTAATTAACCACAGTTTACCGTCCAAGCCTTCCCCTGGTTGCAAGTCTTCTGTAGATTCCCGAGTTCCAAACAGTTACATCAGGCAGATTCCGCCCATGCAGTCGTGGTCTGTGCAGGATGACAGGCTTCTAATACGTCCCACTGCATACCTTCCCCAAATCCCGTCTCCTCAGATGTGCAGATTATATCATAATGTCTAAGACTGTTGCCCAACAATCTATATTTAAACAATTTCTGTAGGTGATTCTTTGCCTACTTTAAGTTTGCAAGTCAGAGATCGTATCTAAACACTCTCTATCCTCAGTGCAAAGTGAAGGCCCCGTGAAAACGTTTTGTTCTGAGTGTAGTTACTCCGCAATTTATTTTCTGAACCAGAAGAAAATTGAGACTAAAAGGAGACACTGTTAATACTTCCTCTGTAATAAAAGATGTGCAGTGGGACTAAGTCATTTGAGGAGCACTTAAATAAAAGGATAATCTGGGACATTTCTTTAAGGGATGTCCGTAATACGCTTTGCCCAATTTCTGCATCAAAATCTTGACTTTCATAGTGAGGTGATGTCCACAAAGTCCAGCTGTTCATATGTAACAATTGGAAGGCATTTCTTTGCTAAGGATTGTATGTAGATCACAGAAGATTAACTTCAGACATGCTGAATCCATATTACATTGTACGAGTTACAAATCGTTTGCTCTTTTGTTTGTGCATATTCAGTGTGTGTAATATGGAACGGGTTTCTGATACTAACTTCTGGTTTCTCTTCCTCGCTGGATGTGGAACCTCTTACCCGGGGAACAGCGTCTCCTTCCGCCACCCAAGTCCTGTCAGCTCTCCTCCGTGACTCACTCACTGCCCTTGTTCCATAGGACCGTGCAGGGGACTCGTGTCTTCCTTGTGTTGAAATCAGTGTTATTATTTTCAGAAAATCTTGGTTTCTCCATTGGCAAATGCTGAAGTAAAACTTTATGTCTTTATAATTGTTGCCCACTTTGCTTCCTCTAATAAAAAACAGTAAACACAGGGCAGTCATGCAGTGGGATGGGTGCGTGTGCGTGCATGTGTGGAAACTGTCATTTTAAATGGTTTTTGGAGAAGAGCGACCAGTCTGGACCGAAATGAAAGCTAGTGGTTTTCCACTTGGAAAATATTTAGACGTTATTGCAATTCTTGTAGGAGAGCGTTAAACATCTTAGCCTAAGTGAAGCACCTCAGGGGATGTCATGATAGCTGTAATGTTTATGGAGGAAACAGGCACTCTTGGAAAACTTGGGCACTGCAAGAACTTGGAAAAGGAGTGACAACACATACCCGACTGGGCCTCGGCGGGGGACGTATGGTTCTGTTCCTGGATCCCTGGACGCTTGTTCTGGATTTCATTATCCAAACAATTTAAACAGTCGTAAGTAAGCATAATCAGAGCTTTGTGAAATATGCCCATTCCGTCTGAATTCAGCCTGTAAATAGTGCACCCAAATAGGCTTGCTATCAGTTCAGTGCTGGGACTGGGAATCACCTCAGCTTTGGTGTTCTGTTTTTCCCTCAGTCAGCAGAAACTAGGCATTCTCGCCCCAGATCTGTTTTCGCGTGCTGTGTCTGCCGTAGCCTTTCTTCTTTTTAGGCTCTGCCCGGTGCACCTTCTCTACCTCAGTTTAGTGGAAGCCTTTTAGTGAGAACACCCTTGTGGTCCTAGAGTTTCATCAGACTGGCTGCTGTCCACTACCACACACAGGTGCTCGGCGACACGGGGGGACTTCTGCTGAGGCAAAGTTAGAAATGTGTTGCCATTCCTTTTCCAAGTTCTTGCAGTACCCGAGATTGCCGAGAGTGAATGTTTCCTCCATACACGTCACAGCTAGCATGGCGGCCCCTGCAGCGCTTCATTCAGGGTAAGAGGCTTAATGCTCTTACACAAGAATTGCAGCGATATCTAAATATTTTCCAATTGGGAAAGCCATTTTAGCTTTCCATTCAATGCAGACTGATTGCTCTTCTCCAAAATGCAAGGTCCTGAGTAAGTGTCATCAGTCACTTCACCCAAACTTGGTGAATCCGTGCTTTCTGCAGAAGAGGAGGTGAATTCCAGGACTGCAGCTCTCCTCCCTGTCATATGCCTTGGACGTGAGTTCTTCATTACTGCACACTGTGACATTTTAAGATCGCCTTTCTTGCTTTCTCAACATTTATTAATAGATGTGAAGCTTTTGTATTTTGGCTAATTAAATGCCAAAACTTCATTTGCTTGGTTCTCCTTTGATGAACTACTTGCGTTGTGTTTGACAGATAGTAGAAAAGAGATTGCACTGGACAAATAGAAGAAGGCATACTTGCACTAACATGAAAGGCAAAGAAGAATATGTGTCTGACAGCCGAGAGCACCTGCGTGAAGGTTGCAAAATCCTGGCCGCCGTCCAGCGCACGTGCTTTATCAGTGTGATGTCAGTGATGCGGGAACTCTACCTGCTTTCCATTTTGTTATGTTGGTTTTGTGTAGGTTGACTACTTCTACATAATGTTAGCAAAACAAACTTAACTGCAAAAAAAATCCTAAAATTAATTTGCCTTGATGCATTTTATAGCACGTTATCTCTGATGACAGCCTGTTTTTATAGTTATATTTTGAGAGAGACAGGAAGGAGTGCTGGGTCTGCTGCAGAGTTCTTTACTGTCTGTGTGCTCTTGGGCCGGTCGTCTACCCTGAGTTCTGATTGCCTCCGTAGCTCTCACACTGCTGTTGTTTCCCAGCGCTGTCACTCAGCAGAACGTGAAGGCTGGCCTCTTCTGTTCTGATAGCAGGGGATTATTTCCATGCAGTCTTGACTGTGAAAAGGAATGAGCACCGCTTCAAACATTTCTTTTACAGAAACTCAGCCTTTGCGTTTAGGGCTGTGTATAATGAAATGGAATTTGGGTAATGAATAGAAACTTAGACGTCTACAAAATATCCTCAAGTAATTCAGAGGTATCAAAAGTTCAAGTATGTAAAATGTCTCTTTAATCCTTGTGATAAGGAAGAGCAAAAAGGCCCTGGTGAAGGGCTGAGTGGTGACAGGAGATCTGAGGCTAGATTTCCATGAAGCTAAACATTGAGGTGAAAACTCCGAAAGGCATCCAGGTGTATTTCTTGAATATCTTTCTCCTATTTTGTACATAATTAAAATTTTCTGTTTTCTTCCAATGATTATCCATGTAAAACTAACTTTCGAAAGACTCAATTTTTTTTTTTTTTTTTGCTTTTTTCTCAGTTGAATCACTTTTCTTTGGTGGAAATAGAGATTTTGTTTGTTTAGTTAGTTGTATGTGTTGCATTTTCTTATGGTTCAGTATATCTTTATTTTTTATTGAAGTATAGTTGGTTTACAGTGTTGTGTTAGTTTCTGGTATACAGCATAGTGATGTAGTTATATATATGTATGTTTGTGTGTGTGTGTGTGTGGATAAATATATGTTTCTTTTCATGTTCCTTTTCATTGTAGGCTATTACAAGGTATTGAATATAGTTCCCTGTGCTGGAAATAGAGTATAATGGAGACAAGTGGTATTGATTTAGAGGGTTTACTGAGAAGTAGGGAAATACAGATAATGCAAGCTCATAATATCAAAGTAATTCTTTTCTGTATTATATTAGACCTTTATGACCAAAAGAGGCTGAGCATTCATTGGTATAAAGGACCTAAAGGAATAAGCAAAGACTTAGAGGAATAAGATCAATACATAGCAAAGAACCAGTTTGATTTTTCTTTTTTATGATGGAACCACAGTGAAGGGGTTGCTACCCAGGGTTGCTTTTCATTTTCTTTTGATATGCATTCAATCTCACTATGAAGAGAAAGAACAAAAATAGAAGAAAAAAATAAAAGAAGGGAGGAATGAAGTAGAGCAGGAAGGAAGGGAAGAAAGGGAAAGAAATAGGAAGAAGCAAAGAGTCTTTTATCAGAGAGAGATTGATGATTAAAGATCACAGAGAAGTTGTTTTTGTACTGAACTTGGCCTTGATCTGTAGCTGTTGACGTTTAGCTCTTGGAAATATGTCTGTTCTCTTGACTGTAGTTCTCAAGTGTAGAAACCCAAGTTCTACAGTAAGGACGTGCAGACATGCAGGTGGACATAGTGTGCTTTTTTCCACAAAGTTAGCGGGTGACAGAGCTCTGTTCTGCACCCATCATTGCTTAGGCGTTTTATTTGAAATTCTGTTCACATTCCCATGTGTGCATTAAACTCGGACAACAATACACACACTAAACTACCTCTGATGATGTCCACATTCAGCAGTGTTTCTCTGTAACTCTTCAGTCCTGAGGGATGTGATGCTGGAGAGGAGAGAAGCTAGCAAAGTGTAACTCAGAGGGAGTCTTTATTTGTACTCGAATAGTTTTTTTTAAATCCACATTTCTTTCACTTTCTTAGCTTCAGTAATCCTTGAAGAGAATAGAATCAAACCTTGTATTTTAATGAGGATTTTTCAGTGCTATGGCCATGTGGAGCAAAAGTGAAAAAGAAATGCTATGGGTGTGTGTGAAAGAAAATAGGACCAGGGTTGCTTTCTTTGAGAACAGAATTTATATTGTCTAAGCGTAAATGACAAACTTGAGATTAGATTTGTTACGTGGAACCAAATGAGCTAAAAAGGAGGTATACTATTTTAAATCTGCGATGTCAAATCAATGCCTCATGTAATATGACCCAGTGGATAATAAAGCAGAATATGTAAAAGGAAGAAAAAGCACCAGAAATGATACTTCTTAACTGACTGAAACATTTGCACTCAGATTTGTCATGTGCCATCACATCCGTATTAGTATTTTTCATTTTTAAGGGTCTTGGCAAAGCAAGGGAACTTGCCAATAAGTGAATTGACTGGCCTTCTAAATGTCTTTACTTATAACTACAATAATAATTTTCTCATCACCCTGCTATGAATTATTAAAAGAATATTGGCATTTTGCTATATATTTTAATTATCTTTAAGTCATTCCTCATAGTAAAAATAATATTATAGTAATTAAACTTTTGTTAAGCAAATTTTCAGCCTGGGCTAAGTTCTTAAATCAATGCTCATTTCAGTTAACATGTAACTTTACTTTTTTTTCTTCTTTAAAATCAATGTCCACATGATTCCTTATAGATAAAAGTGTTCTATTCCTGAAATAAGAATGAACAGTCTATAATTTTAATATCACCTCTCTTAATGCCTTTATGGATATGTATTTTAACTTGAATTACATATATAGGTACAGATATATCAGTATATCTACATGTGGATCTATGCTCATTGAAAAAAATGGAATCCCTCCCCAAAGACCCATAGAAATATAGATCCCATATGTGTAAAGTGTGTTAAACCTGCCTGACCGCAAAAGATATTCTGTCTTTATAGACCCCCTTACATTTCTGGGTCTGCCAAATTTCCTCATCTTGTTGTTGTTTGTTGAACAAGGCTAAAAGGAAATTTCAAGTATTTAGAACATCCTTTTTAGGATGCATTTGGAATGCCGTAAAAGGCAGGAAAATATTGATCTTGGACTTCTACGTAGGTTTGAGGGACTTTAAATTTGTAATGGTATGTTCTCCGCTGACTGTGGTACCTGAAGTTCATCACCTTGTAGGAGACAGGGCAATAACCCTGGTACCAACATCATTTCTAAAGTTTTGCCGACATGGTGACAGCGTGTCTCTTCATTGGAGGGCTAGGGAGGTGGTCCACCCTGACTCATGCAAAAATGTTTCCCCATTTCCTGCTGGACTTAGGAGTTTTAGTATCTTTATAGAAAAGTCTCTTCTACAATTAATGTATTCAGGATTGATTGTGTTGCATGAAGCTGAATAACTCTTAACTGCTCTGACAGGATTCTGTCTGCATCATGGCAAATATGTTATGAGAGTGAGGAGCACGTCCCCCACCGCCCACCCCGGCACCCTCGGTTCTTAATCATTAACCGAGGATGACACACTTTTCCAGCGAGAACAGACGCAGGCTTGGGATCGTCCTCAGCGCAGTGGTCCCGGAAGCATCGCGCGCTGATCCGCGGTGGCGCGGGGAAGAAAACTGTCTTGCCTCGCTGGCTTTTGTTTCTCACCAACGGTTCTTTTAAAAATGAAACTGTTACCAACCAATGAGCGTAAAGGTGTCTATTTATGGTGATATTTTAAAAATTCGTGTTTTGAGACACATAGCCCCCCACTATAGAAGAAAAAAGATACAGCCTATAAAGAGAAAATTTAGGTGATCAAGAGCAAAATGAGCGTGTCAACAAGCGAGAGATCAGGGACAAACGGCAAAGGTAGGCGGAGCGACAGGGTCTGGAAGGAGGCGGAAGCAGCGGCATGCTGTCTCCTCTGGGGACCGGGAGCGTCAGTACCACTTACAGGGTGAGCAGCCAGGAACACTTTCACTGCTTAAAATAATAACCCGGGTTTGGGCTCTCCAGCTTGAGAAAGGACGCTGAAAGGAGATGGACCGTTGACCATTGCCTGGGACTAAGGCTTAGGTAGTGAGGTTTACGGAGGGAAGAGGAGGCAGCCAGGAAGGGGCCAGGTTGCCTATTTGATGTGCTGCAGGACCTGAGCTATCCCGGTATCAGTGGAAACTGGCTCTGTTCTAAGACATGGTTCTGGAATAGAGACTGCTAGTGAGGAGTGAGATTACAGGAAAAGGAGAAGGAGCGGAGATTAATTTAGTCCAAATAAAAGAAATACAATAGAACAAAGAGAACAATATGAAAAGATTCTCAGTATGTTAAATATCCTCAAAACAAAAAAGAAAGACATAACAAGAGAATTTTCCATTCCTGCTGTAGCAAATTATCACAAACGTGGTTGTTTAACACAACACGAATATGTTATCTTACAGGAGGTTTGAAGTCCAACACGCGTCTCTCTGGGCCCAAAATCAAAGTGTCAGCAGGGCTGCTTTTCTTCTGGAGGTGCTAGGGGAGAATTAGTTGCCTTACGTTTCCAGCTTCTAGAGGACCTGGGATTCCATGGCTCAGGGCTCGTCCCTCTGTCTTCAGAGCGCATCACTCCAACCTCTGCCTCTGCCATCGAATCTACTCATCCATCTCTCACGGTCCTGCCTCCCTCTTATAAGGATATTTGAAACTACTTTTGACCCATGTACATAATCCAAGATAATCCTCCCATCTCAAGATTCTTGACTTAATCACATCTAAATAGTCCCTTTTGCCATACAAGGCAACGTATTTACAGGTTCCTGGGACTGGGGCGTGCGCATCTGTGAGTGGTGTGTGGGGAGATGTTGATTTGTCTTACCACAGCATCCATATAAAGAACAAAGAAGATTATGAAATAAATAGAGGCAGAAGTAAATTTGTGGCTAAAGGGAAAAATAAACTAGACACAGTAGAAGTGAAAGGTATCTCGTTGTCATCAGAAATACTTGGTAGTTTCTAGACTGGCACAGTCAGGAAAGAATTCACCCAGATGTCGCACAGAGATTATGCTGAAGCTCATACTGAAGAATTTTTTGCACATCTACACATACAGGCACACACGTGTACACACACACACTATGTATAAAAGAGCAGTTCAGAGACAAGGAAGCTAGATTGAGAGACTCCAACATGTGCCCAAAATAAGGGGGAGAAAGAATACAAGAAAAGCACTATTTGAAAAAAAAAGTGGGGGATCTGCCACAATTGAAGAGAAATGCGAACCTTCAGGCTGAACGTGCAAGCCTAGTACTGAGAAAAGGGAATGAAAATAAACCCGCACAAAGGCACAGAAAAGTGACATTGCAGAACACCAAAATGTATGCTCTGAAAAGCTAAAAGAGAGAAATGCTCTGTCCAGAAAGGTAGCAGTTAGACTTCTTCTATACCCTAATTAAAAAAAAAAGAGAGAGAAACACCTGCGACTCTAGAATTCTGTACTCAGATAAAACATCAGTTAAGGTTAAGCTGAGGGACAAAATAAAGTATGGTGTATCTTGCAGCCTGATGTTTTTGATCTGGGTTCAGTTTTCTTTTGCAAAAGTATACTGTTTAGTATTTCTTGCAGTAACATTCGATTCTATGTACATCTGAATATTTCTGTTCCTCTGGTAACTGATCTAAGGTACAGAAGATGAGAAGACAGTAATGATAGAAATAGGGTCCCGGTCAGGACATGAGAAGAGAGGGGAACCCCACCCCCCCTCACTGTGGGGTTGAGTTGACTAGGCAATGTGAGATCCTGAGAGATCTTTTGACCAGTGAGACTGAGTTGACATGAATCAAAGGAAGTGTGTAGCATGAAATAACAAGGACATAATCCTAGGAACTTCCAGATTACTGGAATGCGTTTATTATGGGTTTCTTATTTTCTTTCTTTTTTTTTTTTTTTTTTGAGGAAGCTAGGTCATTCTCAGATAGACTGAAAAAAAAAAAAAAAACTGATAAACAACCTGATTTCTTTAACCTGTAAGTACTGTTGAAGTAAAGTTCCTCTGGTTCTTTACTTAATCAAAACACTTTAGATGTTATTAGGGAAGTAACAATATAGACATTTCCTTTGGATCAGGGTCAGGGACTTTCCCGTATTCTACTGTCTCAATGTTCATCATTTACCTAAGTTAGTGGCTCCTGTAAATATTGTAGACATATTAAACTGCCTGGTAGGTTTACACTTAGGAGCCAACTCTAAACATCTCTTAGTGGCAACTGTGATTCTTGGTTTTGGAAAGATTTTTTGCATAATCACAAGGCCAAGTCTAGTGAAGTCTGGGATCAATTACAGATACCTGTCAACCAACTAGCAGGGAAGGGATGGCCCGGGGCTCTGGTGTGCCTGTGGCCTGCCTACTAGATTGCTGACAAATGTTTAACAATAGGCTATCATGGTGGGTTGGGAGGGCCTGATTATGGCATTTGCTAACTCCCCTGGTGTAAATATTCCTCCAGTGAACTCACATGACATCATTCAATTCTGGGCACAGTTGGTTGTTGCTGGCGGGTGTGAGCTGGTGACTTAATTCTAAAACTCTGTATCTGAAGTAGTTACCTGTTGGTCACCCACACGTGCTAGGTAAGCAAAGCATGGAAATAAGAGTCTGAATTTAGGTAACATTTTTTATATATTATGAAGAGTGGTTGAAGAAATCTGTTCTTTATCCTGGAGTGGAGGCAGCTGAATGGTGAAATCCTGAGCTCTGTGTTTATACAGATTTTTTTTTTTTTGACAGAGTATCATCTCCAGTTGTTTTCCATCCCTAAGGATCAAATCCAGATATGCATAGTCTGAAACATTCCCCTTTCCGATTGTGCATAGCTTTGAGGAAGATTTCAGAAAAAAAAATTTTAGAGAAAAAGCTTTTTTAAAAACTGGTTGTCAGTTGACCAAATTTTACACTTTAAATCTTGCTAACCCCTTATATTATATGAAGGATTAGGGAAGGTTCAAGGAGAAAACTTTTGAGGCCAAATAATTCAACAGTGTTTGGATAATCTGGGAAAGCAGGAGTTATTTTGCCCAGACACTCGAGCTAGGAACTTCATTCTTTACCAAGCTGCTTCCTGACGTGGAATTCACATCGCTGTACGAATTATAACTCCAGAAGTTCTCTGGAATTTTCCCTGGCCCTTCCTCTCAAATCACTGGCCAGTTCAAGCTACTCTGTATAGTACTGTGTTCTGTTCTTATATGAATTGAAATAAGCAGGATAGAGAATTGCTGGCCATATATGTTAAATTTGGCCGTCAATCTGACGGTTTCCCCCAAATAACATTCTGTCTTATACTTTTCAGGTGGGGGGGATACTTTTTAAGTCAGCCCATGATGTTGTAAACGCAAGATTTAGTTTCCTTTGCACATGTTTCTGTTGGTCAGATCTGAAATACTATACTGTTTTTGAGATTACCAAATGCCATTGGCATTGAAATTCTTGTGTTGCAATGTTCATCAGTTTCATTGCCCTGAATCTTTTGCCTAAAATGCAGGCATAATTTTCTATGAAGGAACATGTTAGATTTTGCATAAAACTCAATTTTTCTATAAAATTATTTTTATCTAAATCTTGAAAATGACTTAGACTGGTCAAACCTTTAGGGAAATCCCTAGTGAGAAAAATGAAATTAGTAATGCACAGACAAGGTTGAACAGGCCAACATCTGTTCAACTTAAAACATCTTATCTCAAGTAATAAATTAATTCACAAATGATGATGAATTAAGTAACTACATTAATTATTTATTAATTCATTTATTAACCCAACTCTTAAAAGACATTGCTTTGTGTGAAACATATATGTTAGGGATATAGCGAGAAAGATAACTAACATTTGATGGTCTCCTAATATGTGCTGAGTGCTTTATATTATTACATTTAAACAAATACTTAGGACAGATAATACCTCCCTTTTTTGAATGAGGAAACTGAGGCTTAAATAATTTAGTTATAGAATTTAGATGTATCTCAGAATTCAAGTATGGAGTAACAATAATCTATGTCCAGTTCTTAATACCTTCAAGAATCTTTACTCTTTGGTTCCATGTAGCTTCCTACAGGGAAGTGTAACATTAAGATACAGCACATAATTTCCTCTTTCAAAATTTTAGTGTAGGTAAAGAAACAAGACATGCCCAATTACCAATATTGCTTAAAAACAATGTGTTTTATTTAAAATATGATTAAAAATAAGTAAGTGGTAATGAAAGTAAATGTGTTTTTAGAGCTTAAAGATAGAGAGACATCCTTTGTGAGCTAAGGAGTTTTAGAGATTCAGTTTTATTTACTTACTGCATGTAATGAAATACCCAGTATCCCATTCATCCATCCATCCACCCATCCATACATCCTTCCTTTCCATGCATCCTTCCATCCATTCTTTCATCCAGCATTCACACATCAATAACACTTTTAAAGGAAGAAGGTGAGTTTACTCAGATTTCTATATAAACAGAGGTATTCTGAGATTAAATATGGATAGTTATAATTTTATCATTACTTCTCCTATCCAAATATAGGCAAATCATATATTTATAAAACTTATACTAATAAAGATAATAAAATTTATGAAGAAAGGCATATTTTAAGGTTGGTTTACTTTCATTACTACTACTACTGCTACTATATGCACATACAAAACTAGAAGAAAAAAACTGATTTAAAATATTAACCTAAAATAAAGAAGGGATTGGATCAGCTGGACAAGAAACGTATCAGTTTCGTTGCAATAACGTACAACACCAAAATCTCAAGAACTTAATAGCACAAAAATGATTCTGGTTCACACACTATCCACTTGGGTCCCAGAGACATACCAAGGGAACGAACTGTCTTCTATATGTGGGCTCAGATGACTGGGACACTGTAATTGGCGGTGCCTCCGTCTGAACACAGTACTATAGGGTTCAAGGAGAGGAAACTTGGATCATCAAGAATTGACTCTGAAACGCCTCCTCTTAGAGATGACACACACCACTTCTGATGATATTTTATTGGCCAAAACCCATTACTGTACATGGTCACGCCTCATGTGACTTAGAGAAGGCAAGAAAGTCAGATTTTACCCATCTGTCCAGGAAATACTGCTGAGTGCTAGTAATGTCTGTCATTACAAAAATGTGGCATAATTGTTAATATTTAAGACCCAAAGAGACATTCACCAACATAAAAATATTTAAGACATAAAAGATATCTAACAGGAGAAAAACATAAACCTGGGGGTGAAATTCTGAGTAGCATTAATTTTTCATCTTTTCTGAAGCTAACATTGCTAAATTTCTGAAGACAAACACTCCCTTCCTTTCTGTCTTGGAGAACAGGAAAGGACACATTATATCACATATACACATGTGTATGTGTGTTTGCATATGCATGTACACATGTACATGTATATGGATTGTGTATATAGCAGTACATCTGCTGTTGCTATGCAGGGCATTTCTGTTACAGTTTTGACTTTAACTCATAGAGTTTTTGTAATCAGTTGTTAATAGCATGTATTTTTTAAAAGCACTAAATTCTCTTAGTTTTTTCTTTGAAATAAAATTAGAAAGATTGTTACTGTTGACAATTGTGCCCTCAAGTGTTAACATTATTCACAAGTGTTTAAAGGAATAATTAGCTTCATTTCATTCCATCCTACTTGTACTATAATTATAACATGACCTTTGTTCTATTTATACATACAAGTGGTATATTCTAATAGGATTTTCTTGTGAAGAAGAAACACTTGATAATAGCCTAATTTCCTGATGGTATTATACAATAGATCATAAATGACCTTACCTTGGAGAAAAAATTAAATGAAAGACACCTGCATTAGAGATCAATTTCCTAATGTTCAGTTTAAATTCATCATGCTGAGCTAGCCAAGGACACCTTTCTTGTCCTACCATTTGATGGAAATGATTTCCATGTGTTTGGCGATTCGACTCCATCCTGCCTTAGATAATGCAGTGACATCAAACACTTCAACTGGCTGACTATGCCTTGTAAAACTTGCTTTTTATTGTCCGAGTACTGTAAGTTGTAAATAAGAAGGGGAAAATACATTTGGGGCAAGAATAGTAGCACTCACATTTCAGAGTGGTTTCACATTTCAATATTTACAAATATGACATCAAATATTAATGGTTTTATTTCATTTTTGTATCAGAGGGATTCTAAATGTGACATGACAGCCTCAACTGTGAATTTCTCTGGTTTTGTCAGAACTTTGCTATGCAGTTCTGAGCACTGCCATGCTTCTCACTTTTAAACAAGAAACAGTTGGTTAAATACATACATACAACTCTGACAGCTTGACCGTAGCTTTGCATTCTATTTGGGTAATGCCTAAATACCATGTTTGTAATTGTCAAGAAGCAACTTATTTTCCCTTTATCAGTTCTATTAAATAGCATAGTAATAGGAAGTTTAATTAAAGCTGAGTATTAATAAAATTTCAGTTTTCTATTCAATCTCTCAAAAGACAGTGTTTTCCATTTTGTTGTTTATCCGGGTGCTGTGAGCATCTGTTTGCAGGGTACTCTGAGATTTATCTTTCCTTGACGTGCCTCATTTTGTACTGGAATCACACATGCATGCTCTGAAATTGAGACCCTGGAAGCTCCTCTCAATAAGGGATTCAGACACTGCCCTGTTTGATCCCCATTAAGGCTTTCCAGCTCTGGAACACTGACTGGCACTGCAGGACTCACAGAGTTTCTGTTGCCTTCAGCAGGTAAAGTTGAATGTTTGGGGGATGATTTACTTTGAAAATTCCACTTTGCATACACATTGTGCAGCCTACATTCCCACAGGTTTTCTAATCCTGGTGCAGTCTCAAGTCTACCACTTGTGTATAAAATGGAGACAATTTTAAAAGCAATACCAACCTCGAAAATCCACCTCACTTAATAAGCTGATGACATACAGGAATGCGTAGCATCTGCGTGCTCCCACAATGAGTGGAGTGGGGTCATTAATTAAGTCTAAACTTTCCCCTGCTGATCGGGTTTTGATATTTATCACCAGACTGAATGAAGCTGGTGAGGGTTTCAGTAAAGCCCTCAGCCTCACCTGAGGGTAAATTTCTATTTCCTTTGGATTTTTCTGACACCTCCCTCCTCTGTACTTTATGTAGTGAGTGCCTGTGCTGTCTGGTTAAAACAGAAAATGTAGGGAGAAACAGAGGGCTTTATGAAGGTGGTACCAACTAAGTTAGGATGGAGGTCCAGCCTGAAGGAAGGGCAGAAAGACTCAGGACGAGAGGGGAGGACATGTCAGGACCTGCCTCGTGTGTAGTTTTAAACAGACCTTTTTCCCTCCTATGAACTGAAAACCTACGGAGAAAACAGACAGATGGAGATCAAAGCGCTGGTTACTGATGAAGCTGAACTGGAGGAGGCAGCTTGCCACTGTGACTGTACAACTGGGCTTCCCAACTTTTCCTACTAAATTGACAAACTTCTTTTTTAATGACTATTTAGTGCTGACTTTTGAAAGTTTATGGTATTGAGCAGCAAAGAATGAGAATCTTCAATGGAGAGGATGGCTCCAAAAAAAAAGTGAAACCTAGATTAAACTCAGGGAAGTTATATTTTGTCTTTTTTTTTTTCTCTCTCTCTGTGTGTGTGTGTGTGTGTGTGTGTGTGTGTATGTATATTTATTGACGTATAGTCAAATTTACAGTGTTCTGTTAATTTTTGGTGTACAGCATAATGCTTCAGTCATACATGAACATACATATATTTGTTTTCATATATTTTTTCATGATAAGTTACTACAAGATACTAAATATAATTACCTGTGCTATACAGTATGAACTTCTTGTTTATCTGTTTTATATATATGTTAATATCTGCAAATGTTGAACTCCCAATTTATCCCTTCTCATCCCCCCCGTAACTGCAAATTTGTTTTCTTTGTCTGAGTCTGTTTCTGTTAGTTATGAGTTTGTCTTTTTTTTTCCTTTTTTTTTAGATTCCACACATAAGTGATATCATATGGTATTTTTCTTTCTCTTTTTGGCTTACTTCACTTAGAATGACATTCTCCAGGTCCATCCATGTTGCTGCAAATGGCATTATTTTATTATTTTTTGTGGCTGAGTAGTATTCCATTGGATAAATATGCCACATCTTCTTTTTCCAGTCATCTGTTGATGGACATTTAGGCTGTTTCCATGTCTTGGCTATTGTAAATAGTGCTGCTATGAACATTGGGGTGCAGGTGTCATTTTGAAGTAGGGTTCCTTCTGGATATATGCCCAGGAATGGGATTGCTAGATCATATGGTAAATCTAATTTTTTAGTTTTTTGAGGACTCTCCATTACTGTTTTCCATAATGGCTGCACCAAACTGCATTCCCACCAACAGTGGAAGAGGGTTCCCTTTTCTCCACGCCCTCTCCAGCATTTATTGTTTGAGGACTTTTGAATGATGGCCATTCTGACTGGTGTGAGGTGATACCTCATTGTAGTTTTGATTTGTATTTCTCTGATAATTAGCAATATTGAGCGTTTTTCATGTACCTATTGGCCCTTTGTGTCTTCAGTGGAGAATTGCTTGTTTAGGTCTTCTGCCCATTTTTGGATTGGGTTTTTTTTTTTTTTTTCTTATTAAGTTGTATGAGCTGTTTATATATTAAGCCCTTGTCAGTCTTATCTTTTACAAATATTTCCCCCATTTCATAGGTTGTCTTTGTTTTGCTTATGGTTTTGTTTGCCGTGCAAAAGCTTGTAAGTTTAATTAGGTCCCATTTGTTTATTTTTGCGTTTATTTCTATTGCCTGGGTTAACTGCCCTAGGAGAACATAGCTAAGATTTACGTAAGATAATACTTTGCCTATGTTTTCTTCTAAGAGGTTTATAGTGTCTTGTATTATGTTTATGTCTCTAAGCCATTTTGAGTTCATTTTTGTGTATGGTGTGAGAGAATATTCTAACTACATTAATTTACATGCAGCTGTTCACTATCCCAACACCATTTGCTGCAGAGACTGTCTTTACTCTGTTGTATGGTTTTGCCTCCTTTGTCAAAGTTTAATTGACCAAAAGTTAGTGGATTTATTTCTGGGCTCTCTGTTCTGTTCTTTTGATCTATATGTCTGTTTTTGTACCAATACCATGCTGTTTTGATTACTGTAGCTCTGTACTGTTGCCTGAAGTCTGGGAGGTTTGTTCCTCCAGCTTCATTCTTTTCCCTCAGTAATGCTTTGGTAATTCTGGGTGTTTTGTGATTCCATATAAATTTTAGAATTATTTGTTCTAGTTCTGTGAAAAATGTCCTGGGTAATTTAATAGGGATCACATTAAATCTGTAGATTGTTTTGGGAAATATGGCCATCTCAACAATATTAATTCTTCCAATCCAAGAACATGGGATGTATTTCCATTTCGTTTGCTTTTCTTTATATCTCAATGTGGATAATTTCTATTGATCTATCTTTGTGTTCACTGATTCTTTCCTCTTATATGTCCAGTCTGTTGGTAGACTTATCACATTAATTTTATCTCAATATTGAATTTTTTAAATTTACATTGGCTTTTTCATTGTGTTCATTTCTCTACTGAAATTCTCCATTATTTCACACAAATTATCTAGTAATCAGTTGTGTCAGATTATTTAACACATTTATTGTATTTATTCTATATCTCCTGTCTGATAAGCTCAACATCTAGATTCCATTTGGGTCTGTTTCTATTTCTCTTTGTTCTTTTGTCCGTATGTCATATTTTTATTCATATATATTGCAATTTTTGTCAATAAGTTATTTATTAAAATGTTATTAGGAAAAATGAAGTTGGAATCTTTTCTTAAACCACTTATGACAATAAACTTCATATAGACTCAAAGTAATACAAGGTTCATAAAAATGCCTGATTGTCTTTAAGGCAATTACAATGTGATTTTTATTTATTCTGAAATGAATACTGTGGACAAAAGAACAGTATAAATGGATATTATTATTTAGCTCTGAAAAAAGGCATATCTCTTCTTTTGGCCACTGTGTGTGTGTGTGTGTGTGTGTGTGTGTGTGTGTGTGTGTGTAGAAGGTTGCTTAATCCATCTAACACACTTTTAATCTATATCTGGACTTCAGTTTCCATTATATTCAGTTCATTACTGGCTCAGTATTTAGCAAGACTTGAGACCTAAGCACAAGTGAGACTTCAGACTTTTCTTTGTGTTTTATAACTCAACTACTGGTTTGCTGAATTGAAGGACATGTATCTCAGCCTTATTGCCTTGTTTCCAGATTTTGAGTTGTCTGGTGAGTTCTCTTTGTTCACCAGTTTCACATTCAGCTTTTTACAACTCAGGAGATCTCTCTGCCCTGCACTGTATGCGTGGCTAAGTGCATGCAGTGAAGTCCTAGAGAAATTTGGAGGTATTTCTCACTATTTTGCTCCCCTAATCCCAGTTTGGGCAGCAGACTTATACTGGGTGAAGTCTCAGCCTTGCTCATAGTTCTCCTGACCCTCAGCTTCAAGAGGACTCTGTATGCCTCAGTGGGGACTTTGTTCAGAGCTCCTGCCTTTCCCCCAACCTGGGATATTCCCTGCATGCACTCAGTGAAGGCCCCATTTGGAAAGAAGGAAGCGGGTGGGCACAGATTCTTCTTTGTCTGGGCTTCTTGAGGAGTCTCAACCACCACACCAGACCTTATGAACTTTTAAAACTTTGTTGGTAATTTGGCCTGTTTCCTCACACCCCTTTCCCTGGTGAATTCCCCCTTCTCCTTTTACTCCACTCAGGATGAAGGCAGCAGTCAATCCTCTTCTTATCGGAAGGACCCATTATCGCTGTCTGGATCTTTGTTCATTTAGCTTAGGGTTTTTTTTTTTTTTTTTAACTATGTTTGTTTGTTTGTTTGTTTTTAAGTTATCTATCCTGTTCTCATTTTTAGGTCTCTTACTGATTCCTAATTCCTAATGAGAAGTGAAAGCTAGCTGCTTTTATTTACGGTGGGGTCTGCTTGCTATTTATAGGACTTATATATGAGTCCAGTGTGGAAAGAGCCAGAAAAAATGTTCATAATAACCATCGCACTGTCTTAGGAACTGCTGTGCCTTTGCCACCTGAGCTGTGTTGTTCATTGACTCATACTGTGTCTGGTGCCTTCTCATCATGCGAGTGCTTTGTCTTCTAGGAATGTCATCCACATGAGTAAGCGTCTTGAAAAACTCAATCTGATGTCTCAAGGCATGTCTGAATCCTAGTTTAAGATCCAATTGAGAATCTCCATGCCTCGCTCTTTCCACACTTCCCCAGCCACACAATGGATTTAAGAAGACGTCTTAACAAATTTGTAGATCAGTCTGTCTAATTATCAGGAAGTTTATATTGGGATGAATTTTCAAGTCTTGTTTGATTTTACCCAGGAGAGCGATTGTGGGCTAGTCTGTATGTTTCACGGAGAGTACAGGCAAACGTGTGACTGAGGAAACAATGAAAGGCCCAGAGAAAGGAGTAATGTAAGTAGATTCCCCAAATGAGCAGACGTCAAAGTAGTAACCAGGGTTCATGTAGAAGGGGGTGACCAAGAGGAGCTGTTTGGGCAAATCTGTGTGATGACAGCAAAGCCCAGACTAGAAACCACTGAACAAAATTAGTGGTAGAAACAGACAAATACAGAAAAATGTAAACAAAAATGTACCTTTCCAACCAGCTATAGTAACCGTTCCTTTTCACATTAAAGCAGAGATATAAAAAAACCTGCACCATGCACTGCAGGAAGTCAGTTCTCTTCCCAGATCTGCACTGCCACCCCTCCCACCAGGATGTCTACCAGTGGCTCATGCGGGCACTCCTTGGTCCCGCTTCCTAGACACCTGCTTCACCGCTCGGAATTGTTTCCTTCATCACGTCCGTGACGCCTTAGCCTCACACAGTATCTCACCAGCTGTCTGTTTCTGAGCAACCCTCATTCCTTCCGTCGTGTTCTCTGTCTAGCCAACACCGTTTCTCCAGCAAATCCTTCTCCTCTATCCAGGCTTTACATCGACTGCCTCGCCACCATAAATGAGTATGACTGTAAATCTCTTTTGTCTAACAAAGAGAGGAGCTCTGTTTCTATAAGGATTCCAATCTTCCTTTTAAGTTGATCAGTTCAAGCTACTTCCAGCTTTTTAAAATAGCTATCTTTTTTTTCTCTATTTTTACTAATTAGTAATAGAATATAATTGTTCCTTTTCTAAACGATATACATTTATTGACATATTTCATCCCCCAAACACCATTTGCAGTAGGTACAGTTACATTTATTCCATGCTTAGAGATAAGAAAAGAGATCTGAAAAGGTGAATTACTTGCCCAAGGTCATGTGTGTAATAAAAGCCTGACTCTTGAGCCTGAAGTCTTGACTACTTTCCTCTAAATCATGAATGAGTCATTAAGCAAGCAGTGGGGTACTGTTCTCCTCAAGGAGTGGCAGAATGTGTAGTTCATTAGTAGCTAACAATAGCTTATGTTTTGACCTACACATTGGCTATTGCAAATGCCAAAGACAGAATGCTAGACTAAAAAAAATTTGTTTTACACAATGTGAAAAAATTTTTAATTTCTTACAATTTGATCAAAGATAAAAACGCCTCTCCCCAAAACATGCGCCTTCTCGTGTTGAAACGCCCGCTTGCTCCACGTTTTCATGAAACAGTCAAAATGATACGATAACAGCCAAATTACAAAAATATTATTTTACCAAAGAATTTGGTGATGAAATCAAATCCACTAATTTCTAAACAATTAGCTTTTCTGTGTTTCGTGAGGCAATTCTAGATGGGTCAATTTGTGTGTGAGTAAATTTAAAATAAATGTCAATTCTGATCTGATCTGTGATGACTGGACTGTGTAACTGTCTGCATTTTTTTCAAATAACTAGCTGAAGGCACAATACTTCTTGTATGTTCATAGCTTTGTAGTTAAAACTACCCATATCAGTTAGGAAAGTTTTCAGCTTCAAGGAGAAGGAAACCTGATTCACAGTGTTTTTTAAAAAATGAAGATCTGTTTTTTCCTGGATGTAGGCAGTTTTGGCATTATATTAGTGACAGTGATGTCAAAGCCATCATCGCTTATTTTCTTGTTCTTTCCTGTGGGACTGAAATGCAATGGTTACTGTTGCTTTAATCTTCATGCCCACGTTCAAAGCAAGAAAAAGAAGGCAGGAAAAAGGGTCATAAGTTCTGCTTCATCTGGAAAGCAAATGGCCTTCCTAGGAACCCTCTTGACAGTCATCCATTTGCATGTCATTTACATCTTTTTGGCAGAAACTGAGTCGTTTGGCCACACCTCAGCGACAGGGGCTCGGAAAGGAGGGACCTGAGCAGCAGCCTTGGCTGGGCCAGTGGTGTTCCATCTGCTAAGTGGCGGGCGCGTGTCGATGCTGGGTAGACAATGAACAGTCACTGCTATTCTGAATTGTATGACCCGATTCTGGAACTTTACTATGAAAAGTTATTTGATATTCAGTAGTTATACTGGTAATTCAATCATATATAAGATCAAAGAATATTATATATATGTATATATTTAAAGGATAAATACAGTTTAATATCTATGGTAATATAAAAGATATTTGATGGTAATACTCACTGCTCTGTCCTTTTAAGTCTTCTATTAATTTTGTTGTTGTGTATTTATCAGTTTAGGAAAAAAGTAGAGATCTGTTTGTTTCCCAGCCACAAAGAGAAGTATTAGGTTACAGTGAAATCACCAGCGTTCCTTTCTCGATACCCCCCTCCCCACCCGTGCACATTCAGGAATGGGAATAGTGTTGACATCCATGGAACTTAGAACAAATACTGATGTCAGTCACATCGAAAACATAAACATATTTCAAATTCATGTGGATTTTAAACAATCTGTTTTTTCTGGCTTGTAGGAAAATTACCAACTAGCATATTGCATTAAGAACAAAATGTTCTTTAATCAGGATCAAATTACAATCTTATAGTAATATAGTAGTAACACATAATTATATAGATGGAATATGAAAAATTTTTAAGCATATTCTTTAAAATATCCAAAGGCACCAGTGTTTTCTATATTAAAAAGTTATTTTCCAGATCACTGGATAAATGTAAATATTAAAAATTTGATTTTATTAAGATTAACTCTGAATTTTTTTACTTCTGTATGCAAAGCATAGAAAAAAAAGGTAACTACCTTTTGGTTTGATGGTTTGAAAAGTCTGGCATAATTTAAAAGCAACTTTCCATCTGGCTGGTACAGTAAGCAAATGGAATTAGAAGAGATTTGGTCTCTGTTTCTTGATGTGAATGATAATGATTAGTATGATTTCTTTGGTTTGCTTTTATTCCTGCTTTCATTTTTGTTTTTTTGGTTTATCTGTAGGGTATGCATGAAGGGTGACATTTCTGTCATATTATGGCTTAACAAATAAAACAGGAAAATGTGTGTGTTCTGGACCACTGTTGTTGCCTAATCGGCAGCCCCCCTTTTCCTTCCTGGCACCCTTCTCCATGTAACCACGTTTATGGAGGATGATGTTGTCCGCAGCCCCCGGGCAAGTCTCTGCTACCCAAAGCCAGTCAGGGTAACCCCCCAGTGGACCAGGGAGTGCGCGCTCCCAGTTCTGAGCAACGAGAGGTGCGGGGACTTCGCTGCAGGGCTTCTTAGAAAAGATTCTTCTTTTGGCAAATAGAAGAGCAGGGCAGGAACAGTCCTTTTTCTTCTGCCAGACAGAATCACGTGTACATGGAATGGCTGGAAGTGCAGGAGCCTGTTGAGAGCCCTGGAGCCATCCTGCCTGGGCTCGAGTGACAAGATAGGACATGTTTTCCTCATTGCTACATTGTTTTCTGTTATGTGTAGCTCAGTGCATCCTGACCGATACAATTGGCCATATTTAAATCTTCTGAAATCAATGTCCATTTAAATGAAATTTAGTTATTTTGTTATACAGTAGTTAAAATATAGTGTCTTAAGCAATAGTGTGTGTGTATGTTTGCGTATTGTATTCTTAAGTAATACTTGGAAGAATTTTTTTATCTAAATTTTAATGGTGACCTTATATCCTGCCTGTTTGATGTTTTTTGAATCAAATAATGTCACAGTAAATAAATATATATATATGCATATTTTGTCCATATGGACATATGAATCTTACTTTGTCCATAAGCTATAAATGTTAAATTATATAGTTCTTTTGATATTGATATTTTGTAATAGATATTTTTTGAGTTGTTAAATATAAAAAATAATATTATAGGGGAAGGGTGTAGCTCAAGGGGTAGAGCACATGCTTAGCATGCAGGAGTTCCTGGGTTCAATCCCCAGCACCTCCTCTAAAAAAAAAAAAAAAGAAACCTAATTACCCCCCCAAAAAAAATGTAAAAAAAATTATGAATGATCATCTCCCTCCAGAGTTAATCGGTAGTCTTAATTATTTGTTGTCTCATTGTTTCATACCTTAAAATAACCATTATTATATAATCATAAATAGCTTTTACCGATTACTGTCTTTTTTCCAGAGTGCTGGTAAAGCATCTCTACCAACATATTAGTACACATTTCTAGATAATTGGCTTGCATTTTCAAATACTTCCAAAATAAAATTTCTAAAAACCTCAAACACAAGGACTTTTGAAAAATGTGAATTGGTATAATTTTACCTAATATGGCTGATTGGGAGATGAGTCACTTTATCATATATTAATGTCGAAGTTTATACATCTGAAATTCATAAAATTAGTGCAATCCATAACGCATGGTCAGTCTTGCACTACATGTGGTTATAGTAATATAAGAGGACATGAAAGTCATTTCTGGTGGTTCCTAGAGTTTAACTGTAAACTCTTGGGTAACTTTTAACAAATGGAATAATGAGTGTCAACCCGGGGATTTGCAGTTCTAGCTAAATCACCGTGCTCCTGGGGATTTTTTTTTTTAAGAATTCATAGTGCTGTAACTTGTCTTAAAGAGTAGACTAATATTGAGAAGGACAGAAAAAGAAAAGAAATATAGGTGCACCCCCCTCTGCTTATTAAGGGACTCTGCCCGTCCTTGAGTAGAGTGCTACTGAGGAACGTAAACCGACTGCCCTTTCTGGTTTCCTCTGTGCCTGGTTTGCATACTCTTGGTGTCAGGAAATTCTCCCCTCAGAGCCTTAATCCCTCGTGTTCAATTTAAGCACATTTCCTCCTCTGTAATCAGTGAGGAGACCGAGCAGATGGTCACCATCTTCTACACACTAAGCCTTCAAGCTTTTTCTTCAGAATAAATGATCCTACTTTATAGACTCGTAAAATTAGATGGGACCTTGAAGTCATCCCAGCCTTCCTCTGCCTTTAGACAAGACTACCCTTTAACCATCCCAAACAGATGAGCAAATGCATCCTATTTTTAAAAGAGATCAAGAGAATCTAATCAAAAGCCTCCAACAGTCACACATTCCTCTGATGAAAAACCCTCACTTTCAGGAAATCATCATCATTATCATCAAATAGCATTTTCTAAACACCCACATGTGCAAAAAATGTTTGTATATTCAGACCCTAAAGAGGGCCCAGGAGGCCTAGAAGAGAGGGCTGAAGAAAACTGCAAAGGTGTGTCATGCGCAGTAGAGTCTATTCAGGGCAGTGGGGGAATCTAGCTACGGCATGCACAGACCTACAGCAAACGCATCAAAGCAAGTTATTTTTAAGGGACATTCCAGAAACCCCAGAGGATTTTTATGTTTCTATTTAGGAAAATTGTCTTATAGTTAAAGAATATATCCATTTGAAACAAATCTGTGTTACTTTAAAGTCATAGCGTTTATAACATACGTGATGATGAATCTATTGCCTCTGTGACAGATACTGGGGAGGAACTGTCTCTAAAATATTTGAGTTCTTTTCTCCCATTTCCAGCTCTTCTCTTATGCTCCCGCGGAGCCAGAGTCAAAGACTGCTCTCAGAATTTTCAAACTCCCCACTCAGGGCTGGAATGTCTCCATGTCCTTCAACTTTTCTTCCAGTCAAGGGTCCCCATTTTCTGAAGGTTGCAGATTTCTACTAGGTTTTAATTGAATAGAGCAATTTACTCAGTGGTAAGCTTTCTCTTAACATAAAATCATTTGATTAAAGGAAAAGACTTCACCATAAACATGAAATATTGGTATGGAATATACATCAGTATTGACATATCATTCTTTTTATTTTATTTTATAAAAGATATGTCCATTCTGTTCCCTGAACTTATTCAAGGCTTAACATTTTCACTACCAATGAATAAAATGCCTACATTTTCTAGGGAAATGGCAAACTTCCTTATTAATATTATTAAATGTCTCACATTTGAACGCAAAGGACATAACACTGGATACTTTCGTAAGTGATGACATTTATGTCTTTTAATTGCATTTCAGGGTAAGAATATTTATTTTCTCTCTCTCTCTCTTTGATAAAGAAACTAAGCCTAAAAGAGGATTTCTTTATGAAAAACTGAATTCAAATACAGGCATCTCTGGTCCTAAAGGATGTGTATGTACAATCATGTAATTAATTTGATCTAAGATCAACTAACTAAAGGTAGGTTTGTAGAGTATCAAACAACACAAAACAAAACAGAATAGACTCTTGCTTATTTCCCAATTGCAAAATGAAGGATACACATTTTCATTTCAGGATAAAATCAGTGCATTCTCTGTATTTTGGTCTTGTATTTACTACACAAATAATATCCTTTAATATAATATAATTCTATAAAACAGTATAGTATATATTCTAGATATTTTTATCAGTTAATATTGTTGGTTATTATGAACAACTGTTTAGATTAGGCTTTGGTCCCACAAGCCTGAAGCTCACTGGGTAATGCAGTTAATTCAGTTCTGTTCCATTCAGCTTCTACAACTTCATGATTAAGCAATTTGGAAAAGATTATAGGAAATATGAAGTGTTCCCTTCCAAAGGAACTGGTGAATTCATAGGTACAACTGTCCCAGTGAATTCTGTAATCTGTGAAATTATAGGGAGTTCTCATCTTTGAGAATAAATGGGTTGCATGAATTCAGTTATCTATATTATCGTTCAGTTTGTGTATCAGTTTTGTTATGAGCAAAAAAAAGTAATGGATGTACTCCTTAAAACAGTTCCACAAGTTTTAAAACTAAACTGCATCTTATCTTCTTTTTATGTAAATCTATCTGTGTGAGGTGATTTTAATCCTCATCAGTTTTTTAATATTTTCCCATCCTGGTAAAGATCATAAATGGCTCCTGAAGTATAAGTATAAGGCAAATGTTAGGTTATTGTAAATTCAAGTTGCTTCCACAGTTGATGGTAGAATGATGGTAAGAAACCCCCCTCCCTCAGTGTCAGTCATCTTGGTAATCGTGCTGCTTCTGCAGGTCAGCAGACCTAGAAGAAACAGTCACTCCTGTTTCATTTTTATGTGCATTGACTTTGGTCATCAGTTTGGTCACGCAATTGGGACTGAAGCCATCCTTGGAACAGATTAGGTTATTGGATTCTTCTATACATAAAATAATTCTGAAAATAGAGCCCTATGGACTTCTTATATGCATCTTAAATAGTTGTGGTCAGCCAGTGTAAGTAACACAGAAACTTTGTGGTCAGCCGGCGTAACCTTCCTTTGCACGCGGTGAATGCTATTCTTGTACTGCTACCAACAAAATCATATCTGGATAACTGACATTTTTACTTAGGGAGGGTTTCAGGTAGGTTTTACAGCATTTCACTGTGTTTGTCCACTTCGCTTGTTTCAGCCAGGGTCTTAAAATCCTCCTTGCCTCCTTTGACCATCACCTCTTTCTTGTAAAAACTGGATTTGAGCAACATGCATTTAATTAATCAAATCCATAAGGCAGTCAAGACATTGCTTCTCTTGCAATGAAAAGGAAGAGAGTGATATCGCAAGCAGACGGAAATGACATATGTAACTCTGTTTCTCTGCGTGGGCTCCAGTACGTGCTTAATCTTGAATTTTCCCATTTTGAGAGGCTTGCCAAGTCAGTGCTCAGACATTTCTTGGAAGATGTTGCTGTGAAGCACCATCAAACACTATTCTAATTCTTGACGGGTTATTCTCTACAGTTGCACATACCTGGCCTTCAAAATAGGGTAAACTAAAACTCACTGAAGAAGAATAGAAAGACCATTATTACAATTCTTGAGGAGTTCAGAAATCAATGATCCTGCAGAAGGAGAATAGGCTGTTTATCATCACTCTGTCTCTTTGATGTCAAGGGAAAAAATTGCCCTTAAAATCTCAGCTGATATTAGTAGCTTTAGAATTTACAAAGCACTTGTCTGTCCCATATTTCATTGAATTCTCACAGTGTCTTTGCAGTCAGTGCTAATATTGCATATGGTAACCTGTTTGAAAGCTGAGAAATTGAGGGTCAAAGAATGCATGTCATTTTCCCAAGTTCATGCAGCTGATACGTAATGATTCTAGGATTCCACCTCTAAAAGATTGAGAGTTGAATCTGTTTTTCCATCTCATTGCAGTGTATGTTTTATTAACAGCACATCTATTATATATTGGAGAATAATCTTTATTTAAATTACTACATTCAGAATATATCTAACAGGTTTGTAAAAGTGATTTGTAAATACTGTTTGATTTGAATAAAACAAAGAGTAAAATGATTGTTTTTATTTGCTCACTAGAAACAAATACAAACCCTCTGGGTCAACACTTTTCCAATGATCATGTAATTTAAACAATAATGTTATTCTGGATATTTGAGATTAGGTAAAATTACTGAAATGAGACAAGTATACATTAGGGTTCTCAATCTTGGCACTAGTACGTTTTGTGCTGAGTAAGTCTGTGGTAGGAAGCGTGTTCTGTGCATTAAGATTTGGACTCTCCTGCCCTCTACTTGCTAGATGCTAAGAGCACTCCCAGCTGTGACAACCTCAGATACCTTGAGACATTGCCTGCCACCCCCTCTTGAGAATCACTGCTCCACCTTAGTTGAACTGCCAGGACGGTTCTCTCTTCATATTACAATGGGCAGTCGGGGAGATTTGCCACGCATTAGCAGAGGTGTTAAATCTTGTCACACTTGTGTTGCGGTGGACACATTAGCACACTGCATAATTCTGTAGTCTCATTCTGTCTGTGAGGGAGGGCAGAACTGACAACATCCCAGGCATCTCTGAATCTTTCTTTGAATCCTCTTCTCTGAAGTGAAGATCTTTAGCTTGTTTTGTTCTTTTTCGCAGAATATCCCTACTGGGAGTCAACCAGTCCCTCACATTTTTGCACATCTTGCAGGTGAGGCACTGACTTTTGTTCTGGATTATCTTGTCATGGATGTTTATACAGCAAACGGCTTTAGACAAGAGAGGTCATGTCTCCTTGTGGAGTAGAAGGTAGACATGTGCACTCCTCATTGTAAAAATTCAGCTTCTCTGAGCGCAGGGTCCTCTCCCTCAGTGAGTGCTGGTTCCAGCTGATCCTCTTCATGCTGTCCTGTGGGAGTTAGAGTTGCAGAACTGGCACAAAATGTTGATATGCTGCTGCTGGGAGTGATAAACTGTCCTTTGTCCCTGAGCCAGGAGTCTCTTTGTCTCCCATCAGCATCCATGTAACGACGGCAGCCTGAATTTTGATTTTTCGAGTAAGGCAGTCCTTCCACTATTCGCATTTAGTGGCAATCTTTGCTATGGATGGGCAATTAATTAAAGGCTGTTTATTTCTCAGAATGTTCTTGGCTTGTATCGCTTTTGTATGCTCATTGGTAATATCACATGAAATGTCTTTTTGCATCTATTGAATGGCATCCTCAAGAACGCCGTCCACTGTAGCACACACATTTTCCTTTTTGTATAAGCATATTGTCATTATGAAGGAGAAGCTGTTCTTTGCCTGAACAACAGCTTTATTTTGTCTTACGGACATCACAAAAGTTATGATTTACTGCATTTTCATCCTCGCTACATCTTTTAGGAAATGAAGGCTTCCTTTCTCAGTCAGCTGCTAGCAGCTGCGTAGTGTCATTTGGTAATAATGTTTGGTGTTAATCTTACTGCTGATTTATTATTTTTCTACTTCTAAATAATTGGACACCTGGGGAACTCGTATCAAAAAAATATAAGCCAACCTCTTAAAAGGTTCATGTAGCAAGTCACCTTGGAACAGATTTTTGTTATTAACAGGGGTAAAAAAAAAAAAAAAAAAGAATCACTTGAGTGGTCTCCCTTATATGGCTGTCCCGCATCAAGGAGACCATGAGATCTTTTGTCTTTTTCCTTGGGCCTCTGGGTTAGGAGGTAACTCATTTGCACAAAGATCCTAGGGATCCTTTGGGAAGAAAATTATGGTGATCCCTCACAAAGTTTGAGAAAGTGATGGAATGGACTGGAGTAGCATTTGGGAAAGTTTTCCAAGAGTATGACCCAGGACTTCAGGAGGACCCCCCCCCCCCCCGACTCCCAGAAGCGGCAGGAACAGCCTGGCTTGACACTTGTTTTCAACGTCTGATACCCCCTGGGAGAGGCTGACTCTGGTCCACAGGGTTGCCGGCTCTGGAGAGTCTGAGCGCCAGCTACTCTAGCCTGATGGGCTTCTTTGAGGGGTAAGTGAAGAAGCACTTGAAAGTAAATTTTAGAAGTTTTAATCATGGAGCCCATGTATATGACAAATCTTAGCCTGTGGGGCCAGAAATGCTAAGTGTCCTTCAGACTGTGTCTGGCAGCCCCAGGAGACCCAGTTCTAGCAGGTAAAGATGAAAATTCCTCTTCCTTCACTCTGGCTGAAGGATGCATGCTTACATGGAATGGGTTGACCCTGGGGTTCTTGGACATGGGGGGGTCTTTGATTTGTTGATTGATTGTTTGAGGGGAAATGGTAATAATACCAAGTGGGGAAAGTAAATGGATTCAGACTTGTTATTAATAAAGTAAAATGAATATGCTCATGAATAGAGTTAGACTATTTTTAAAATTTCTACCCTATTCTCTCAGCTCTTTATCTTGTTCTTTCATGTGAGTTTTTTTCCAGTATAAGTGTTTTTATTTTTTTAACATTTTTTATTGATTTATAATCATTTTACAATGTTGTGTCAAATTCCAGTGTAGAGCACAATTTTTCAGTTATACATGAACATATATATATATTCATTGTCACATTTTTTTCTCCGTGAGCTACCATAAGATCGTGTGTATATTTCCCTGTGCTATATAGTATAATCTTGTTTATCTATTCTACAATTTTGAAATCCCATCTATCCCTTCCCACCCTCCGCCCCCTTGGCAACCACAAATTTGTATTCTATGTCTATGAGTCTATTTCTGTTTTGTATTTATGCTTTGTTTGTTTGTTTGTTTTAGGTTCCACATATGAGTGATCTCATATGGTATTTTTCTTTCTCTTTCTGGCTTATTTCACTTAGAATGACATTCTCCAGGAGCATCCATGTTGCTGCAAATGGCGTTATGTTGTTGGTTTTTATGGCTGAGTAGTATTCCATTGTATAAATATACCACATCTTCTTTATCCAGTCATCTGTTGATGGACATTTAGGCTGTTTCCATGTCTTGGCTATTGTAAATAATGCTGCTATGAACTCATGTCAGTTTTGAAAACTACTTTAGGCTTTTATAGATCAGGTGGGTTTATTAATTAAATGCATCATTTAGGTGCAGAAATGTATATTATCTCTATTCTAAAGGCAGAATATTATCATTCATGACTGCATTGTTGCCTAAGGGATCTGGAAGAAAATCATGATTCTAGTGATTGACATCTTTTTAGAATGGATTCTTCCGTAGAAGCAAGCACATCCAGAGACCATGATCTGAGAGTTGGATAATACTTCTAAAACACAATGAAGAAAAAAATGTCAATATTGGCAGTTGCTAATGATCCCTATGAAACACCTAAACAAAATAAAGAATGAAAAATGACTCCATTTAATTGGTACTTCTGGGAAATTCAGGTAGGTGTTGAAGTCATTTTAGGTCCTGGGCAAGTTACCAGATGGTATAATCTGTATCTTTTTTCATTCCCGTAAGCCTGAAATATATGGTATTTTAAATGCTTTCTTTATGTATTGTGTTAAATCAGGAAATAGTCTCTTGGCTTGGTGTTTGAGATGGCCGTGGAAAAAGCATTCTGGTTAGATTGCTATGATGTTGTTGGTCACCATATATCTGTGACATTGAGATACAAGGTTCTGAGGAATATACAAATAAATAAATGGTCATTTCAAAAAATGTAACATTTTCTGAGAAAGTTAAATTTTCCTTGATTTTCACTATTTTTCTGTATCACCTATTTTATCAGCCCTAAGCTGATAGATACTTATATTTATAATCAATTGTCAGTAATAGACAGCTTAAACTAGTTTTGAATGACCTTTGTAAATCAACTTGTATAAATGACAACACTAATAGTAAAAACAAAACAAAACAAAACAAAGCAAAACTGAAAAGGGTTCTTAGTGTTTGGATCTGACCCAAAATGACTATTAAAGTTGTAAATTTTCCCATTAAATTGATAACAATGTAAGCAGCTCTCTCTCTCAGTGGAAATGCTGACATAATTCTGAGTAATAACACCCCTTCCAAGGGGCTTTGATATGTTGACTATGCCTTTTATGAGCCTGAGTGTGTTTCTGATTTTGAGGAATGTGTTGATGGATAGTGCTGACCTGGAGGGCTGCCTTGCTTGCCTAAGAGTACCCTTCTCAGCAGATGTGCAGCCTGACACAGTGCTAGGGTGTTACCCTCAGTTTTGTTTGATGCTCTTCATGATCTTTCAGAGTTGGCATTCAGTGCATCACTGAGGACAGCTCGGCCGGAGCAGTCTGCCTTGGTACAGATTGGAGCTGGTGACTGAGCCCCTCTCTCCGTAAGAGGGGCAGGCTGTTGTCTGGGTGATGACTCTTGCCCTCTCACTGGTGGTTCTATTGGTGAGAATCATCCAAGTTTGCTGATTTGGTTATAGTGATGGCTGCCTGGTGTGTGCATTGTAAAGAGAGATTTCTTGGGCAAGTAATAGGTAATATGAATGCCCTTATCTCAAGAACTTCCATCCAGTGGTTTTTAGTACCCAATGGTTTGTCCTTGCCAAAACAAGTTGTTATGTGGATTGCAAAGTGGTGTTATTTCTAATTTTGTTATATCCTGTGTGTTTATTAGGTGGCAATCTTCTGTAAAAATTTTTTCTGTTTAAAAATATATATTTTTATCTTTTAAGTTACGTAATTAGAGTATTTAAATATTTTAAAATTTTCAAAATTTTAAAGAAATATTCTAAAGTAGGATATTTTCTGTAATATCTTTGAACATGTTTTGATAAGCATAGATAAAATGCATATTACATGAAATCATAAAAATCTTTTCAATTTTGAAAAAAATGTATATACTTTTTCTTTTCAACTAAGTTTTGTTGAAGGTAGAAAGAAGTAAAAATCTGTGCCTTGAGTTTCAATTTTCTGTTCCTGCTAAGAAATACATGTCTATAGAAGTGAATTCTTCATTCATCCAGCCAGCCTGCCTTGAGGACCTGCTATATCATCAGGGTGTGATGCTAGCTATGGGTCTGGTGTAACTTGTGGTTTTGCCTCCACTTATGACATAGGAATTTTTAAAATACATTAGAAATATATGTGCACATAATATATGTATAAACATATGCTTTATGATGTAAGATTATATGTACATATTTTATATGTGTATATGATTTCCTCAATCATTTATGTGAGCTGACGGTCAGTAAGCATACAGTTCTCCTGGTCACAGATGACCATGTCAATTTTATGTGTTATAACACATTTTTTATTAATGGAATTTAAATGAAGTCTCAACATCAAAATCTCAGAAACTCCCATGGAGATCCAGATGATTGAATAGGGTACATGATATGCTTAAAAGGCTGATTTTGTTGTTGTTGACAATTGATCATTTCCATGGAAAATTTCCTTATCATAGAAGTTCAAATTGTCATGTTAACTAACAGAATGTAAAGGTGGTGGTTCCCATTCTGCAGTCCAGTATCTTCTTTCCGTTAGACTTACGTGGCAGAGTTTTCCAGAAACATTGTTTATAAATATAGAAGAAAGACACCATCTGCTTTTCAGTGATCTTGCTGACTTGCTTTTGCCTAGTGTTTTAGCGTCTCCTGACTGAATTGCCATAGTTTCCATAGCCTCATCTAATAAAGGGTATTTATAGCATATGTGGTAATGAAGATATATTCTTTGAGGACTTTCACGGAGATACAAGCACTGGTTTAGTAAAATTCTTATCAAGTGTAACAGATGGAGAAAGCACAGATTCTGGAGTGAGAAGCACATGGCCTTAATTTTCACTCCACGGTTTATGAGCTCTGTCATTTGGTCAAGTTGCTTGATTTCTCTGAACATCAGTCTTCTCATCCATAAAGAGGAGATGCTAACGCCAAACAAACATTTCTGGAAATGATGTGTGCAAAGGGCCTGACACATAGTAGGTGTATGAGTCAGGTTTCCCCAGAGCAGTGGAATCAGTACGAGATGCCAGGCTGGCAGGTCTGAATCCTGCAGAGCAGGCATCAGGCTGGAGACCCAGGGAGCTGGTGTTGCAGCTGAGTCTGAGGGCATCTGAGTCTGAAGGCATCTGGAAGCAGACTGCCCTCCACCTCCTCCTCCTCGGGATTTGTCAGTCTTTCTCTCTTCTGGTCTTCAGATGACCGGATGAGGTCATCCTGTTACGGAGGGGAATCTGCTTTACTCAGAGTCCACTGGTTTAAATGTTATCTCAGCTTAAAAACACCTTCATAGCAATATATGGGCTGGTATGTTTGATCAGCTTTCTGGGTCCTATGCTCTACATAAAATGACACATAAAATAAACCATCACAGTAGGTCTGCTTTGAAAAATACCTACACTTGCTAAAACGCCCTAGAATTCTACTTACAAGACCTGTCTGGAGAGCCTCAGTCCCCTGCAGACTCTCCACCTCTTCTTGGCAGTGGCTTGGATAGCCTATTGGCTCCTCTTACTTCCTGTTTCACTGTTGTTTCATTGCTGTTTCTGTGTGAATAGTACTGTTGAGGCCAAGGGAGCTGCTGGCTGCACGTGTCCCAAAGGCACTGTGCTGGTAAGGCAAGTGGTACCTGACTCCATACACAAGACAGGAAGACACCTCTTCCCCATTCCTCGTGTCCTACTCTGCCACCTGTGCCCTAACATAACACTTTTTATTTGCCAGAGACTCATAAAAATCTATTACAAAAATACACACTTCAACACTTTGGCCTTTCTCTCGTTTGGTGCTTAAAACAGTCCCTCAAAGAAAGAACAGTGTTGCTGGACCAGTCACGTCCATTTGGGCTGTATCCCCCCATGAGCATCAAACTCCCTTCTCTGTCTTTAAAGGACCCTCCCCTCTCCCAGCGGAAGACCGGCATAGGGCATAATTCTCCCCAGGAATCCATCAGGGCATGCAGATCACTTTAGAGACGAGTGCTCCCAGACCTCCCCCAACCAAATTCAAATTCTAGGTGAGCTCAGCCGATGCATTCTTAAGAAGAATTATTCTACTTACTTTACAAATGCCATGTAAACTGTGAGATGAGTACCAGCACTATAATTCACTTTAAAGATAATTCTGAGGTGCAAAACAAATAGGACTGAACATCCATATCCTTTAATTACAGAATCCACATGTTCTCCAAACTTTATCTCATTCCACTCAGGAAAACAGCTGAGTATCTTCATTCCGCCCCCCACCTGCCCATCAGATGTTTTTTATTATCATGTTCAAAGCTTTTGATTAAGTTGGCATTGTAGGAAACCCTTTTCTATTTTCTTTCGTGTTTTTCTTGACAAGCCTGAATCGGTAATTCTGACTGGTACTACAGGCTCATGCTTTTGGGTGTGTTCATTTATCATGGAGTGAGTCACTCTGCTGTTTTTGTTTCCATATTATTCTGAAAGGCACCCACAGAAACATTACAAGAATGCGGGGTTACACCAAATACATTCTTATGCTGGGTCTGTACTGTGTCTCTGCAGTTAATCTGTCCAACACAACATCATCTCTGAATCACAGGAGGGAATGGCTGGGGTACAAGTGTGGGCTCGGATAAAACAATTTTCTGCCACCCTGAATGATCACCCCACATTTAATCTGAAGACAGATGTTCGAAAAAAGTTATTTTTTATCGCCTCTGTCCTGGTCCTCTAATAGTGAAATTTTTAAACTGGTACTTCTTTGTGTTTTATTTGCTTTTACTGTTTCCTTAATTTTAAATCCTAAACCTCTGGGTGTTTTGTTATAAAAAGAAGTCTCAATTTCCCACTTGCTTTATGCTTTCTTAACCATTTGCACGTTTGCTAAGAGGAAAGGAGAATCTATACAATAGTTGTGCATGAAAGGAGACTTTATAGTGCTATATCAAAATATAATAAAATGAAAGTTAATCATCAGTATTCCAAATGTAAGTTGATGGATGTAATTTATTTATCTGAATATGTACAAGTAAACCCATAGGAAACAGAATTTAGATGCCATTTTTGACTCAGGTTCCTTGATTTAAATGGTAACAGAGGTTCTGTTATCTGGAAAGGCTCAGGTTTTTCATAGGGAAATGCAGGAGTCATTCCAAATGTGTAAGGGAGTAGCACAGTTCTTTCACATCACATTTTTCTTGGAAACCTAACATAGAAACAAAAGCACACAAAGGGAGCTCTCCTATTTAAAGTGTGAGAAGAGGGTAGCGGGTGCCAGATCCCACCTCATCAGCCTCCTTCCGTAATGCTGAGATGCCCCAGACCCCCACGCTGGGTCCCAGGAGTTCAGATGAAAACCCTCCACTAGAAGCAACTGGGAATTTAGATCATGAATGGAAACATATAATTCAGCCACTGCTCTCCCCTGTTACCCACCAACTCTCCTGGAAGGTGGTCTCTGAATCGGTTCCTTCAAGTCTTTGGAAGGGTCTCTGTAGAGATTGCCCTGTGGGTGCTTTCTGGCCAGTGCTTGGAGGTCAGCCGAGGATGGTGAATACTGAATGGAACATGCTAGAACCATGTGTTCATATTCCCCAAACAATCTCCACGCTGGAAGGGAGGTTGGATTTTCTTCTGTTTGCTTCATTAAAAAAATAGTGCCAGTGATTGAGTCTAGATTCCTTCCAGCTTCAGTTATTTCCCCACATTTGATGGACACTCAAATGCTTAATAACAAAATTGATAACCCTTCCCTCAGAATTGTTGTTTGCCTTATAAGGTTGGTAGAAATGAGAATGTATGTTTTTAAATTCTGAAGGCAGTCTTAATGAATCCATAGAGAATAACGTGCTTTATCCTCTTTTCTCACTTGTGTATGTATTTGAACAAGGATTACTTAAAAGTTTCCTCACATCGGTAGAAATCACTGAGCTAGAGATTGCTTATTGAAAAATTCATGGGCATAATGTATCTTCAAAAGGGTGATATGATTATTATTTTTCTGGACTAACATAAAGGGATTTATAAAAATAGATCTGTCTACTGATGAACCACAGTGATTAAAAATTTTTGAAACGGTTGAGTTTTTCCTCTCGGAAAGTATGTAATGAGTCAGTGGCCACGCGTCACTGATATCAGTGAAGAGATTACCGTGCTGGGTGAGACTTAACCGAGGTGTCCTTCCAGGTGGCCCTACCAAATTAATGAGAGTATGAAAAAAATCCACACACACGACTGGTTTATTTATCAGAGGGTACAAAGATTGATTTACCTGAAGTCAAAATTTGATAATTTTTACATAGTATTTTGTTGTAAATTTAATTCATTAACCCTTATTATTGCAGTTGGAAAATTAAACTGAAATCTATATTATGAAATGTCATGAACTAAAAACTGGCAGCTGTATCAAACAGCTGCAAAAAAGAAGAGTGTCAGATTTTGATGATTTAATATAAAATTGAAATGCTATGGAATAATCCTCATGGTGAATTATATGTTTTGTCACACACACACACAAACACACACACACAAAATCAAAACAAAACAAAACTGTCTTCAACAATAGTTAAGAATAAAAAACTTGGTTTGGAAAAATCGAGGTATTTGGCACTGATTTAAATGTACAAACTTCCTAGCGTACTTTATGTTTAGCATGTTAATATAATATTGAATTTAATAGAGAGACACTCCTTTTCTTATGGATGTGAATATATTTAAGCAATAATGTATCTATTTAGAATCAATTTTCATTAATGAGGCCAGTGCACCCTCTGTCTGAATGGTCCGGATTTGGGGCAAGTCACTTCGGCAGCTGCATTAGCTCTTTCCGGCCAGTTGAGGACCTACTTAGTGAATTAAATGGTGCCTCTAATAAACGAAAAAAACTCACGTGACTTCCAGTGACACCAGTTTATAAGAACTACGAGAAACCATTTAAACTAGAATTAGCATCTATGAATGAAGTAGCATAGAACTCTGTTTAAAATCTTTAATAACATACAACTTCTGTTATTTCCTAATTTTGTCGCATTTCAATTTGAATGTTTTTCCCCAAATATTTTTGAACACAGTCATTTGATTCTTTAAAAAGATTAGACCAATACATGCAGAAGTCCCTTTAGCAATACATTTTTAAACTGAAATCATAATTAGTCAGAAGGGGAAAATCATTTTCATGAAAAATAAAATTCAGAAAAGCTAAACATTAACTCAAGTTTCTCTTCGCCCTTTGCACATTCTTTCTACGTGATATCATTCTCTATATATTTTTGAGTGCATATTTCCAAAGAAATTACGTTTTTGCTTAATGTAAGATTCTAGGCAATTAGATGCAAAAGTGTAGTAAAGCAACATGAAAGTTGCCAATTTAAACACAGGGAAGCAAAACAGTCCAGGCGGTAAAGGTCTGACAGTTACGTTAACTACACGCTCAGCACTGCCCACTAGGTGGACAGACACAGGGCTATTTTCACAGTCATGGAGGAGCTCTAAGTGAAACAGAGTTGAACTTACCTCTGCTAGAAAAACAACGTGATTCCCAGATACTTTTCTGACTGTCCACACCTGAAACAGTTTGCCAAAATGATGAAAAAATGTAAATGTTCTCAAGATAAACATCTAATATAAACAGTCCGTGAAGCTGCATGAAGGCATTCTCAGGCAGGCAAATGTGGGCGTGATGTTTGATGATGGCTGTTTTCAGGGCTAGAGAAGGTTACTTTTTAAAAAATAAATATGTAAATTGTTAACAAAAGAACTTTAACTTATAAACAAATTAATAAGTTACTAAACAAACTAAACTGTCCACCTGGGTTACTTCTTGCAGCAAACTGCTCGTACCACCCAGCAAAGCCTAGAAGCAGCTGAAACACGGTACGCTTGGCAGTGTGATGTTTTCCTAATCAAAGATCCGAATGTTTCTCACTTTTAGACACTGAGCGGCAATACAGACACAAATAACCAGACAGACCCGAGTTCACATTCTGATTTGCAGTAGGATACTGGAAGGCAAGTAGTTTCTGATCCTCAATTTCCTCATCTATACAATTAAAAGGATCAATCCTACGTTATCATGTTCCAGTGAAGAGTAAGGAGGATAATATAAAGAAAGCATTATGCGTGTGTAGGGCCTGATACAGGAGATAAACTGCAAAGTGATCATCATGATTTTTATTTTAGACAATAGATTGCCAGAGGTTTTTTAAAATGTGGTGCTTTGAGAATTTTATTTAAGAATATGCATACAGTTACCAAGTAGACAGACATCCGAGATTTTGTAACATAGTCTGGAAATAAAGTCCACACAAAACTTTCCTACCTTGCTGTTAGTATTTACTTTTCCCTTATTACATAAATATTAATTGTCCCATTCCCAGCTTTCCGTCTCAAGTTTACTTAAAAACACCTATTGAGAGTATTTATTGTGTCCCTAACACTCAGTGGAGGATGAAGTAGTGAAATAAACATAACCCCTGACCAGTGGTGTTTGTACTGTTATTTAACAGGTGGTAAGAGAAATGCTGCATAGCTTCTGAAAGTTAAAATGAAGTTTGATTTCTGCTTCATGCCTTATACCTAATGTGTTCTCCAAACATCAAAGCAGCGATGTCACAACAGTGCTAGAGGAGACCGTAGGAGTCACTGATTTTGTTTGTTTTGTTTTTATGATCACAGAGTAGAGAAAGCCATTTTTGATATAACATAAAGCACAAAATCATAAAATACTGATATATTTGACCATATAAAATTAAAAATACCTATTCTGAAAAATAGAAAATCTAAAAACTAAGTGGCAAATTTGGAAAAATTGAGACATGAATTAAACAAATGCCTAATTTCCTTAATACTTTAATATATTAAAGAGATTCTAAACATTTAGTTAAATGGGAAAAACAGTTCATTAGAATCATGGGCAAAGGTTATGAACAAAAAGGTTCCAGAACAGTCTTCCAGATAAGTCAAAGTGTGCTCAAGTTTTCTCACATCGAGAGAAGCGAGAAAGTCAGGGCAGCGGTGGTTCACTTACTGGACCGGCACAGAGTGAAACCTTTAGTGATGCACCTTGCCCCGAGGTTGTGGGAAAACAGACCCTTAACCAGGGCTGTGAATGTCAGTGATCTCTCTGCAGGACTATTCAGCTACATCCATCAAAACTTCACAGGAGTAACTTTTCTACCTACTGATTCTACTACCTAGTGGGGAGTCTACAGATATGCCCCGAAAATTAGATCAAGCAAGAAGAATTACTGGTCTCATTTGTATTACTAAAAGAACAGAAATAACCTCATGTGAAGAAAGGTGATCAGATAATAATTACGAGACACCTGTTTAATGAAATAGTAGGCATTCCTTAAAAAGAATAAGAGGCTCTTATGTATCCGTATGGAATTATCTTCCAGATACGATTTTAGTGCATGCTTGTGCCATGTGCAAAATTTTGTGATTATCTCTGCAGAGATACTCAGGAAAATGATTGTCTGAATGCAGGAAAACCAGGTGCTCGGAAATAGTAGTGGGGACAGGGAAAACTGATATTTTTTCCTTACCCCTTGCACGTTTTAAATCTCACCTTACATGTACTAGTATTCACAAAGTAAATATATCTTTTAAAAGTTGATGTGATACTGTGTTTTAGTCAAAAACATAGTTAAAATAAAAATACGGCTGTAGTTATAAACTGCACACATTGAAGAGCACTGCTAGGAAGCATCCCCGTTTTATAGGCAATTATATTAAAGTTCTGAGAGCTTAACTATCTTCTCCATGCCATCCAAATATTGACAAAAGAGTAAATTCAGATTCAGCTCTCTCTACAAAATTCTGCCTCTTAGTTTTGTTATTTTATACCCCCATATTCTACTTCTTAAATATTCTGTACGTTTGCAGCTCTGTGATACGTGGCAGTAAAAGTCAACAAAAAGAACTGGATTTAATTTCTTTAATTGGATTTGATTGTTTTAATAAAATTTGACAGGAATGCCCCATTTTGAATACAGTGTCTGGCACGTGGCATATGCTCAGGATATATTTGTTAAATGAATAGATAAATGAGTAAAAGAATGAATGGCTTAGAGCATGAATTGTGCATGTTGCCTTCAAAGGGTCTTAGCGTGGCATCTGAAATGGAAGACACTTGAGAACTGTTTTCACATAGTTGAACCGAGGCTATGATACAGCAGTATTTTTTTCCAATTAACTGAAATTTGGTATGTATTGTATTTATGTTATGTAAATTCCTCAAATGAAAGGGAATCTTTTTCTCTCACTGTCCATGTAAATGAGCGAAATACATCTATCTCAGATTATAGAGTAATATTTAACTCTATTAGATGGTATATTTATAGATACAGACACCAAGGTACAAGACAAGTCATTTGAGCTTTTTATCCAGCTCTTGTTACTGAAATCATCAACGGTTTTTACTGTGAGGGTGTGGCAATATGACATTACCTTCAGAGAGCTTCGAAGCAGCAAAAGCATATCAGAGATCCAAATGCATCTCCGAGTGCCAAGAATATAGCTAATATACATGGGAGTTGTTCCAAGAAACCCATATGGCAATGTGCGCTGAACATCTTTTACAGCAGGCATTCCACTCTTAACGCAAGTTCGTTCCCTTAAATAGCACCTCTTCTATTTCCTGTGGTCAGAACTGGCTGCACAAGTTCCAGTCTTGCCAAGGCCTGTGTCTGGGATGTGCATCTCCAGGACCCAAAGTGTTAGACCTCTCTTTTCACTAGCCTGCCCTGCCAAAATCCATCTTGACACACCTTAAATTACATTAGATCAAAGGCTGCAAATTATATGCCATCAAAAGTAGAAAGATAAAATGTTTATCTACCGCATTAGAGGGTGTGCGATGTTTTTAAAGCAGTAGAGGTTTGAGTGAAACATTATTAAATGTCTCTCCAGTGCAGCGTGGCTTACTTCCTTGGAGTATTTGATGGATATATTGTAACAGGCTGGTGGCAAATTCGAAGTGGCATATTCAGTATGTGTTTAGGATGTGTATGCGTTCCTGATTCTTGTGGTTCTCAGTCTAATTGGAAGTAAGGTTTACGTGGTGAGAGCAGCGAAGCAGTGACAGGCAATACTATATAAGCGAGTCCTGCCTCTGGCCCACCATTGCTTGTAATGGATTTCTACACATTTGGAAAGTTCTATAATTTCTTCTTAAAAAATAAACCCATAAATGTCAGGAAGAATATTTTTTCCTCCTAATAGAGTCTGCTCGCCAGGTTGACTTGGCTGTAGTGTCTGTAGGTGGGCTGGGCTAAGGGCCAGGGGGATTAAAAGAATTTTCTGAAATGTTTCTTTTTATTTTTAAGGACTGTTTTCTTAAATAAAATATAAACAAGGCACTTGTGTAGCCAGGTTTCCAATTGGTAAACACATCATGCTGTCTATCATCAAGCATATTTTGTCAAAGGGTCTTTGATGAAGGTCACTAAAATGTCTAAATCTGAGTAGTTCACTGCCCACTGAAATGTTCATTGAGATAACAAAATTATCAATTTGTGCTGTTGCCAAAATTATATTTTTCTTGTGAAACTTAACTATTATATGCCCTTTGTATTTTTGCAACCTTAATTTTTTTTTGATTATTAGGTAGATTTAAAAACATATTAACCTTTGAGAATATTTTATATGTTTGTATGCTACTTAGAAAATACATTTAAACACAAAAATCATGCAGTATTTCCTATTGCATGGTTTCATAGTAGGTAACTAATATTATAATCATTTTTTCTTTAAATAATTAGACTTTCAGGAGGTAAGAAGTTATTCTGAAATGAAATTTTGTGAAAAAATTCACTTGTAAATAATTGTCATTAACTTGCACTCAGAGTGGAGAAAATTGAAATCAGTTTGTTCTATCATTTGTTTCTCAGAACATCCATGAGTTTACTTAGAATTTCTTAGGAGGATAAAGATATTCTCCAAGTTGTTTTGAAAGTACCTATTTAATGGAGTAATCCATGTTTCATACAGTCATTTTTAATTCAGTACCTAATTTGAAAATAATAATGAAAAACTCTTATGTCTCATTCCCTTAAAAATACACTTAACTCTCAATATATGTTAAGTCGTGTATTATGCAGAGAGGATTAAAAAATTCTGATGGCGTGGCTCAGATTCCTTTAATACAAATAACACTGAGATCCTATTCCATGAAGTTTGTTACATTGCTTAAAAGAAGGGAAGCCCACACATAATAGAATAAATCAACCTTAAGGAAAAGACACCACCACCATATACTCATTGCACCCCTTCAGCGAGATGCTTTAAGTGTGATACTGTGAAGAATACGAACTCTTGTTAAGATGCTTGCAGTCATGGGATAACAAGAGATGGACGATGAAATCAGCTCTGTACCACATGCTGAGTGCTCTGCTGGGTGTGGAGGATGAAGTGCTGGAGGGATGTGAGAGACACCTGTCTAGAGGAACTAGAAGAAGTATCAAGGAAGTTAGAACTTTTGAATGTGTGTCTTGAAATTCTTTCTAAGCAAAGAAATAGCTTGAGCCAAGGCGTGGAAATCTATTAGTTTGACATATTTGGATAACAGGGAAGGGAAGAAATTTGGTGTGGCTGGAGTCTGAGTTTTATGGGAGAGAATGGCCAAGGATGAGCCTAAGGGTTGTGGTTAGTGGCAGACCTTCAGGGTTTTCCATCCATATGCCAAGATAGCTAGGCTTTGCTTTTGAGTCTGAGGGAGGGTGGGGGACAGCCAAAGTTAGCTGAAGGGACAGATTCCATTTTAGTTTAGAAAGTATTCTGCTGGTAGTGAAAGAGTAGACAGCAATGGGGAGAGGCAGGAAGCCATCAGTGTCGGTGGTCCTTGTGAAAGGTGACTGGTGGTCATGGAACTGGGGGAAAAAGGAAAGAGAACAGGGCAGCCTTTCTTGGCCAGTTGGACACCAGTGACGATAAAAGGAAAAAAAAAAAAGTCAAAGAGTAATAACAGTCGGGACAGCCAAAATTTGGGAATGATCAATTTGATAGAATGGATTCAAATAAAACTGACCATGTGAAAATTCAACCCAAGAGCCGTGATTTCTGAAAACTAAGATTTTTAAATACCAAAGATAAAAGTTGAAAGTCATTTTAACTAGGTTCTCCCCACAGGAGCTGGTTTAAACAAACTAAAAAACCCATAACACTGCATTTTGAGACTGTTTAACACGCTATTGGCTCAGTTTAAATGATTTATCCAGCAGATACTCATATTGTCTTTGATAAATCCCCCGTTAATGTTTCTTTTTTTGAACGGCACAGTGAGGGGTTGTCATGCCTGAAGGGACAAAGTTCGGACCGAGATGAAAACTGAGGACAGGGAATGTGTAGAGAAAAAGCCACTGAGTGGGCCGAGGCCCTGCCTGAGATCAGAGGGACAGGAGGATGGAAAGTGCATCCAAGGCTGTTTCCAGGCAGGCACTGGATGGAAGGGGCCACGACAGGGAGGCTCTCAAAGCCACAGTCCAGAGGGGCCACTTACGTGGCCCCTGAGAAATACTAGCAAGCTAACTGGGGGCCGCAGGAGGGTGTGAATACATGTATGCCTGTACGTCTAAAGCTGCTGCCGTAGAAATGACTTTAAACATCTCCCAGCTGAGAGTGGGTGGGGGCTGGTGTCTTCCTGTGAAATGTACTCCGCCTGATTATCTTACTGCAAGATACCGTGCTAGTTCATTTCCACTGCCTGGTGAGTCTTGGACTCACCTTGCCAAGGGTGTGATCCAAAACAGGGTGGGATGATGCGAGGTGGGCGGAGCCTAGCTACCTGCAGAGTTTGCCCCCTGAAAACCTCCCCGAAACTTGGACAGCAGCACTGTGAAGGGGCCGTTCATCAGCAAGTCTCAGCTGCAGGGCAGACGCGGACCCTTGTCTGGGGCCTTCAGGAAAGTGAGTTCTGGATGTTATCCTGGGCACAGAGGAAACTGTACAGCGTTGCAGAATTATGGATAACTTTCCTTTAAGCCTATCTGTACTTCTAATTTCTTTGCTTATTAAGAGTGAGAACTACTTTTCCTACAAGGCTAGGCCTTACTTTACAGCCCTTAAATGGGTTAACACCATCTGTGGGTCTCCCCCGAACTATCACCAGTCTCCGTGTGCCTCTGACGTCATGGAGATGATCTGGAAACATTCCGTCTGTGATGTCAACCCAATTAAAAGGCAAAAACAAACAGACCTTTCAAACCCTGAAACACCCAAACTTCTCTTTGATCTTTTAGTAAATGAGTTATTTAAATTAAAAATTATTTATTTGCTGTTAAATAAATTACCCGCCACATAATTTGACGCCGCAGTGCAGCGTAGTTATAATCCTGTGTGGTTAACCTTGTGTTTCTCTGGAGTCCTGTCCTTTCATTTTTTGAGTTCTAAGATGTTAATTTAATTTATTTTTTTTCATATCTTCCAGTTTGCTAAAGTCCTGGCAGAATGATCCACAAAAATCACATTCAGGGAATTCTGAAGAGGTGCTTAGTAAGACCCCAGTTCCTGGTTTTGATTGGCCTTTGAAAATCAACCTAAATATTTCAGAGCTGCTAGTGAAATGAATGGTCTTTAAAGGCTTTTACAGAAAGTTCAGTGTATGACTCGCCCTAGTATTGAGAAACTTCCTTGAAAGTCACTCCCAAAGACTGAAATGTGTCTTCTATGGTTAGTGCTGTGTAAACTCACAGGTTTTTTTCTCTCAAATTCTCCATTCTTCGGCGTGCTGCTTCAGCTTCTAAGTCTACACGGACTTAGACAACTACAACACTACATTGTTATCTAGACATTCTTATTTCATTCTTTCTTTCTGCTAGGATTATTTTCTTGATTTGTGATTAACTCATCCAAAGTGATTCATGAGCCTTTTTAACCACACTGTTACATGTTTTAATTTGAATTTGGTGTTTCTGTATTAGAAGTGGGGAAAAGGGCTGACATTTAGCGTTAAAGAGCAAGTTTGAGTTCACGTCTCAGCTGGTAAGCCGGTTACCTATTGTTTAACCAACTAACCCCCACATGTAGTGGTTTTAAACGACTACCATCTTATTATATTTCTTAATTTTGTGGGTCAGGAATTGGATGCCTCTTCTGTTCTACGTGTATTCATGGAGGCCACTCAGAGACATACAGGCAGTGGATAGGCTTGTCTGGAGTGGGCGCAAGATGGCTTTGCTCATGTTTCTGGCCCTTGCCAGGGATGCCAGAAGGCTGGGCTCACCTGGATCTGGTACCTACCACACCTACATGATGCCTCCACCTCACGGCGGCCTCAGGCTAATGGCACTTCTACAGGACACCCAGTGAGGGTCTTCTAAGAGCAGATGTAAAACTGCTTATGGCTAGTCCTGCCAGTGCCAGAGAGCTACTTCTGGTGGATCCCATTGGGTAAACAAGTCCAGTTAGATTCACTTCTCATTGGGAGGACTGACGACAAGTCTGTGCCATCTCTAGTCTAACACACCTGGGTAATTTTTGCCTGGTATGATTTTTTTCCTAATCTCATTTTCATGATTTTTCTTCAATGAGAGTAAAATAGTAAATGCCAACTTCACTGAGTTGGTATGGGGATTGAATAAACTTCATGAAATTACTTCTTAAATTGTTATTTGCATTCCTTACTAAATTGTAGTTATTAGAATTAATTTTGTTCCTGGTCCCATTTTTAATTATTCATTCTGAATTTGGATCTCTTCCTCAAGTTGGCACCATGTTACCCTTTGTGAATACTTGCATAATGTCTCAAATTTAATAAAATCCTTTCTGATGCTGTCTTCATCAGTCATGGTCTATATGATCCCCTGGTGGGTCTTAGAGTTCTAATTATGTCTGCCCACAAATTAGATTTCCATCTCTACCTACTTTTACAAATATGTTATTTCTATTACATAGGGAGTGGTCAATGGCCTTTGAACATACTATTTTTTCTGGAAGAAACTCTCTTCTTTCAAATATCAAGTCCCCCCCCCCCCCTTTTACTCAAATCTCCACTCAAAAATCACCTTATCTGAGAGGTCTTTCTTGAGCACACTCTCCTGAATAGCATTGGGCCCATGATCTGTTGGGTTACCCTCTCTCCTTTTATCCTGTGTTATGCTTTTTTTTTTTCCAAAGTGTCTTCACTACCTGACATAATGTGAATGCATTTGTTTATTGTATCTCTTCACCAACTGAATGGATACTTCATGGCCACAAAAATGCGTTTCCTCCTCTCTAAATCCATAGGACATAAAACAGGGTCTGGCATAGAGTACAGAGTAAGTGTTCAATGACCAAAACAGACAGATGATTGAAAATGATTTGGGGGATGAAGATCACATACAAGGAGATAATAAAATTTCTAAGAAATCCTTTTATGTAGGCCAAGAAGTATCAGATCACTGCCTGTAAAATTTAATTTCATTGGGTATGGTGTATTTCTGAAATAAATTTAGATGTGTGTATATAAATATAACTGAACCACAGATTGTAATCAAGATGTTCTCCTTGCTCATTTTCTCTTATTTTGACTCTATCATATTAGCCATCCCTGCTCCCATCCCAGGGATTAAATGCTTAGCGTGGGATATGATCTCAGCCTTACCCTCAGAACGGTTGGTTGGGTGGTCAGTTGCACATCTGGGTGGTGATGTCAGTGGGCTGCTGACTGTTGTGGGGAAATCCTGGATTTGGATAACGATGCCATGGAAAGCAATCTTCAGAGTGGTGTGGCGAGGACCAGCTCTGGAGTGACCCTAGTTGGGTTGGCCAAGCTGCGTGCCAGATGGAGCTGTCCGCCCACTCTGCGCAGGAGCTGAGCAGGCACTTCCGGGAACTGGGGTGGGGAAACATTTGTCTGACCAGTGTTGCCACTTTAATGTGGGTTTGAGTTTCTGTTTGGTTGTAAACTCAAAAAAATAGAAAAAAAAAGTAGAACCAGTGCATATAACCAAGATTCATTATTGGTTAGTTGTCTTTAGTAACCACATCAACAGTTCACTTCTGTGTTTTGAGAGAGGTTTTTGGTTGTCTTGTAGACAAAGCCCCGTCAGCCGCAACGAAAAGTAACGGTGATTAACCACGTGTTCTTCATTACTCCGGGGGCTTTCAGTGTGTCTCCCCACAGCCAGCAGGCATTTCGGTCCCAGGTAGGATAAGAAACTACAGGATTTCAGGAGTTTTTTCTTCTCTTTTTAGGGAAAATGAGCAGCAGAATTTTCAAGCAGAAATGTGAAATGCGAGTGACTGCAAGTCTCACTGAAGTGGCAAATAACACGCTCCACGTAGAGTATCTGATACTTGCTTTCTGGTGCGCTTTTGATCTCAGAACACCTAACAGGGCTGGGGCGGGCGAGTTTTGCTGACTTGTTGAATCAGTGCGAAAGATGAAAGAAGACAGTCTTCGCATTCACCCTGGTGCTGATTGTCCTATAAATAGGAAGCTACCCAGTTAACCCTGCCTGTTGTCAGACTGAGACAAAACCGAAGAGTCTTATTACAAATAAACAGTGAGTGTCAGGGTAGCTGCATGTGGGATTTCTGCTTAGGTGCCCACAACTCTTTCAAATACTGCATTAAAATGTGCAGGAGGACTCCTTCGGTTCTGTGAGCGAAAATACTGTTATGGAAACTGAGGTCTGTTATCATAGCTTCAGTGATTTGCAGTGGGTATTTAATAAATGAGTATATGTTTGAGAATATCCAGTGTGGTGATATAAGTTTACACCCCCCATCCTATTTCTTTTATTTTGACACATATGGAAGATGCTGTTTTGTTTTGACACTCAGAGGAGATGCTCTTTTTATTAAGAATCAATGAACAGTAATGAGCTTCTAGTTGACGATCTTACCAGATTCCTCTCACATAAGGAAATCTGATGCTGATGAATCTGCAACGTTCTATCATGAGTACTCGTAGGTGTGGGCATCATTCCCAGTGAGGGATTCACCAGGAGCTGTGTCGTGTGGCTCGTCAGTACGAAGGACATCCCGGAAGCCAGAGCAGGATGCAGAGCGTAGTGCGAGGAGGAGTGATGACCTCCCGCCTGCGCAACACCCTCTCAGCTGAAGAGCAGGGCCCTGAGCAGGTGCACGGGGACACGCTGCCATTGCTCTCTGCGCAGGCTCAGAGCTGGGCTTCCTCCCTGAGGGCATGTGGATGAAAAGGGAATTTGAAGAGCAAGCGGTGTGCTGAAAAGGGCGCTGGGCCGGTGTCCGGAAGCCAGGCCAGCCTGCGGACGGAGCTGCTGGGAGCGTCCGTTCATGCCTCAGGGGCCCCTTCCCAGAAGCAAGACGGAGGTGTTGCTCAGAAGTTCTGGAAAGACCCTTGCAGCTGTGAAGCGCCTGTGATTCGATGGGTGTGGCTGTTATCATTTCATTTCAGTGCTGTTAAGGGCACACCTGTGTCTGTGCTGCTGGGTGCAGAGGGTACCTCCTCCCCTCCTCTTACCCTAATCCGTTAGCTGTGAAACAGCAAACACACCCATTCAGAGCCCTGCGGTGGGGAGCTGTTATTCAGTGTTCGCTAGTCATGCCTCCTCTTTAACACGACATAAACCTCTCTGGGTTGGAAAGACAGAGACGTATAGCTCGGTAGTCAGACCACTGAGGTTTAAATTTAGCTCCATTATTTATGCACTGCAAACCCTCATGCAAGTTAATAATTTGTCTGTGCTTCAGTTTTCTCACCTGTAAAGTGGCGATAATAATATTTACCTCTTAGGATTTTGGGGATGGAGGAAGGAATCCCCTATAAGGAACATAAGAAGGAATCAGTAACTATCCATTATTATTTTGATTTTAAAATGAGAACTGGTGTGAAACTAAATGGTTGGGAAAGAGCACCCTGAATGACCAGGGGGGCTTATCACAATGGTTAGCCAGCGTCAGATGAGAGACAGAATACTCTGTTAGGAACTGTATGAGTCTGCGCGGGCTGTTGTAACAGAATACCATAGACAGGACAGCTGCTACGACAGAAATACGTTTTCTCACAGCTCTAGACGCTGGGAAGTCCAGGATCAGAATGTCCCCAGGGTTGGTCTCTAATGTGACCTGTCTCCTTGGCTTGCAGAGTCGCCTTCTGGATGAGTCCTCACGTGGCCTTTCCTCTGCGCATGTGGGGAAGAGGGCGGATTCTCTGGTGCCGCTTCCTCTTCTTATCAGTCTTACAAGACGAGAGCACCATCCTTGAGATTAATTTAACCTTAATTACCTTTCTAAAGACTGTTTCCAAACACAGTCACGTTGCAGGTCAGGGCTTCAGTGTATACATTTGGCGGGGGGAGGCACAGTTTAGTCCATAACAGTGACGTCCAACAAATACAAACTCCAGGGAACACCGCTGTCCTCTCTTTATCGTAACATAGTTTCACTACGTGTGGTAAGATGGATAGCGTCTTCATTTTAATTGAAATCAGAATTATATTGGAATAAGGGATGATCAATAAGGGTTTTAACATGTTTGCTCTTGAACTGATAATGTCTTAGCAAAAGACAAGAGTTTGATAGTCCTTAGAAAATTGTCTAGAAGTTGACTGATATTTTTTTATTTTAGCATTCTCAGATACGTTAGTTTTCATAAACTCTTTTGGTTATCATCTGATACTACTCAGGGAAGATAGATTGGAAAGCCTAGATCCTAGGTAGACATGAAGTGGAATGAAACCCTGCCCTAGTCCCAGCACCCAGAGGTAGCTCGGGGTTGTTATAATATTGTCCTTTACGGTAAATCGGAGGGTTACAGTCTATTAACTGAGGCAGAAGTCCTGTTGGGAGTATAAGCTGTTGGGTCAATTCGTGTGTTTGTTTTCTAGGCACATTGAGTTTGATATACCATGGAGACATCTGAAACACATCCAGAGGGCACTGGGCTTTGGATAGGGAGATCCACAGCTCGGAGGAGAAGGCTGACTTGCAGACATACATTTGTTACTAGTCTGTGTATAGACAGTGGTAACTACTGTGGATTCATGCGTGTGGTTGAAGTTGTTAGAGGGCATTCACATGACAGGAGGAGGGGGAGACGCATCAGCACTTGGGGCACAGTGCCTGAGGCCCACTTCTAGGTGCCCCTGAACATACTTGGATTAAAATCAAAAGGAAAAAGATAAAACTTTAGGATCAAAGAAAATGTTCTAATTTTATTCCCACGTCAGAATAAAATGGCATTCTCAGGGACCATAAAAATATATATAACTTCACCGAAAACAGAAAAAAAAAAGAAGTTTAAGGGTTTAAAACATTTTTTTAAAAAAATATTGATGGTATTATGATGGTAAGTTTCAATGAAGGCAAAAATTCTTAGGGCCCATGAAGTTATATTGTGGCTCTGGGTTTATAAAAACCTGGAAAGAGCAATCTTAAAGAGATGTGGGAAGAAATAAATACTTGCATAAATGTTTACAAATGTCCCGGGGTTCAACCCCAATTCACTTTCTCATAACCCCCCAGCCCCCAAGGACAAACAATGATATTTTTCTACACATCTTTCCAGTCCCACAGGGCAACGTGGAGGTGGTCCCTCTGCTCTGAGATTGTTATTTTCCTATTACACTTCAATTACATTTATAAAGTTCTTTCTTTCATGCCAGCCTAAATGGTTTTCAGAGTTATTAATTTTAATGTTTAATAAACCAGTTTCCATAGCAACATTCACATCACAGATGTTTTGTTAAAGCCTCTCTAAAGCACAACACCTTTGTCAATATGTTATTTTGAACATTGCAAAAGATAAATACTTGAAAAAGCCAACACATCTCTTAGGTTTCAGGCTCACAATTTGCATCACTAATTATACACTCTCTTCAAAGAATAAAACGATATATAGTATTTAAGTGAGAGTTGACGAGCTAATTTCAGGCATATAAAACAGGAAGAGGTCAAAATAAAACTTACCGCTCTTGGAAATGAAGTGTAGGGTCGAGAAATATAAAGTTAAAATTATGGAATATATATGTTTTTTGTTAAATGTTAACTATTACGTACAGATGCCGTGAATGATTATTAAAATTTTTAAATTCATGAATATTTTTCTCCAGTGAGTGGCACTGATTGTTATTCCATGGGTAGAGCCTGGACTCCTGGCGTACATGGGTCACTGACTGGGAAATGATGCAATCTTGATTTACTTTTCTTCATCCCTAGCTCTTATCTGATCTTGAAGTTAAGGCATTGAAACTATCTCAAAACCTTGATGGTTTTTTTAAAATTAAGATGATAATATTTAATAGCCACATATTTTAATGACTAATTAAATGGTTTTGGCTCTGGTTTCCTTTTCTGATTTTTTTAAGGGTTTTTAAAATCATTTTTTTTTTAATTAACAGAAGGAAATAACAAATAACATTGGCTAAACGTCACTCTGAAACTTAGAAGAAAAACAATAATAACTTTTTCCCTCTAATTTTCATCTGCTTCTTTGGAAAAACCAGAAGGAAAACTCGGGGGTGACAGGGTTCATTCCGATTTCGTCCTGTCATGGGAGCTGGTCACTAAACCTTCTCTTGCTTTGTTTGTAGTCTTTGTAGACGCTTTGTTGTAGAGTCTTGCTTTGTTTGTTGACTCCCTGTTTGTAGAGTGAGTGAGGATTCCTGGTTTATGTGACCAGGTTCAAGTGAGGACAAATGACCATACTGTTTTCTGAAGGAGCACCAGGCCTCACCCGCCTGAGACGTGGCTTTGACTCAGACTCTAGTCCAAGGTGGTTTACGTGGTCTGTGTGGGAAGTGAGTCCTGATGAATTCATGTGCAGGGGGCAGAGGAAGGGGCTGATGTTTCTCCTGAGGGTTTACGCACAGTTGTGTGAGTTAAACATTGTCTGTCCTCTTCCCTGTCCCTGAAGAGCTGGGACAAGCCATGTCTTATGTCTCCCAATGGTCAGAAACCTTGGATTCTTCTCAGTACCAGCCTGGCCTGGGCTCACGCCGGATGAATACTTTTCCACGACAGAAACCCCCACATTCACTGTGTAAGGATGCATGACAAATTTCATGTAGAGCAATGACCTAAGAGTCATATTCAGATGTGAAGCAAGAGTGAGCACAAAGCTTTTATTTGTTCTTTAAGAGAAAAATCGTTTCTTTGTGAGTTTAAATCATCAGCCAGGCTGCAGGAAGGAAAATGGATTTTACGCTGGCCTTCTTTGGTCTTTTAGTGACTGTGTGAAAGTAGGCCATCAAGATCTCCCTCAAAGATTGCAGGCCTGCCCATTAGTTTTAAATCTCAGGCCTTTGAATGTAGATACCATGAACAAAGGAATTTAAAATAAAAAAATTAATCAAATGGATCCCCTAGCATCTCTGTGAGCCCTCGGGCTGTGCAAAAATGCAATACACAAAACTCTGCTTGACTTACCTGGGAGAATGTTACAGTCTATTAAGTTGGTCCTTTTAGGGTAACAGTGACTTGATGGATTGCTTTGCAGCCAAAATTTGGAGAAAAGTGAAAAACAAAATGGGCAGTTTTTTTTTTTTTTCCTCTTTGTAAATTTGATGTTTCACGATTGGGTTGGTGTTTGGGTGAACTGTTTCACAGATCATGATGCTGACTTCCATCTTCAGCGGCGCTGCCGTGACACCCCTGACCATCTACGGGATCTGCCGCCTTTCGCTGGCTCCTCTAGGGGTTGCAAGATACTTGTTTGCAAGATAAGAGGCAGGGGTGACAGCTCTGGTTTGTGATGGGGAGCGTGCGGAAGCTGACTGGCGCATTCCAGGAATAGGAAACCTGTGGCCTTCTAGTGTGATGCTCTTTTCATTTTATTTCCACATGGTTTCTCTGGGAGACATATAAACCCCACCCAAAATATTTATTTATTTATTTATTTTGCATTTCCTAGCTCAAAAAAAAAAAAAAAAAACCACAACAGTTTAAAATATACCCTTCAGAGTGCATTACTCTCAGTTAAGATATTTTTGGAAGAAAAACTAAGTCTTGTTTTAGGTTCACATTAGAAAATTTATTTTACTGTCTCAGAAATAGATAGAAAGTAGCATGCTTTCTTCTATTTTGGAAATCTGAGCTCTTTGCCGTAGAAAATAAGGGAACATTCTGCTTTTCCTCACTTACAGTGATATTATTGATATTATTGTGCACATCTTTTTTTCTTCTTTATCAAATACACCATATGCTTCCTGAGTGTATAGTCCAAACTACTAAGAACATGTTTTTCCAGTTTGACTTAATTGTCACTATAATTATAATTAAATAATTGTCTCCCTCAAAATGTTTGCTTAGGCAACAGATTTCTGCATATTTGAAATCCTAATAAAAGGTTTTATTAAAGCTGTTCACTCCAGTTAGGCAGTTCTGCCATGTTGGGTAGTTGTTTAAGACCAAATAAATTGTTTGGCTATTATACAGAGAAAAGAACATGGCCTGTGATGGATATTATCAATGTATCCCCCAAACTAGTGATGAGAGAGCCGTTAGCTGTTATTTAGGGAATTCTCAGGAAGATCTGGAGCTGCTGAAAAACAGAAGGTTCTCCATGTTGACCCATGGAAGTAACTTGCCTTCCCGACTGCCTGGGATCTGAGTTTGGGGATGTATTCTGTGTCAGAACACGTTATGCTGTCAGTTTGGACTGATTATTGTTTATTTCAAGTTTGTGGTGCTGTTTCTCTTTCCCTTGCATTTCCAAACTTCCTGGAAGACTTCCTGAAGTCATTCAAGCTTATCCTCATTTTTTTATCTCCAATGACCAGTCACTCAATCCTTAAGTAACCACTTTCAAGCTAGAATTTCCCTTATCCATTTGCCATAACTTCTCCTAAGTCATCAAGAATAATCTTATAACAAGATTCAGTGGCTTTTTTCCAATGTTATAATCCACAGCCTCTCTGAAGTATTCCGTCTTCATTTTTTGAACATCTTAGGTCTTCGTAGTTTTCAGTCTATGTCTCTGAGCACTCACTCATTCTCCTTTTTTTCTCGCACTTCAATTCCCATCAGTGTCTTTTTTGGAATGAGCAGTTCAATCTCTCTCACTCTCTTTAAATATATGCAGAAGAAATATATAAGCAGAAATGGAGTGCAGTTAGTTATAAATGTCTGACTGTAAGCCATGTGTTTAATCTCCTAACACTACCTGGTTTGCTTGTTATAAAGTCCAACTCACCCCCTATATGTTTACTTGCCATATGAACTATTAAGGACATAAGAGAAATGGCAGTAATCTAAAACCACAGAACCTGAATCACTTACACCCACAAGGAGGTGGCCTGGGGGCCTTTGGCCTCCCTTTCCTTGTCTCTAGAGTTCAAGTCCACAGGCACCCACAGAGGAAGCCCCCTGGCTAGAGCCTGCATCTCTGTTCTGCACAGTGTGGTGATGAACCCACAGCGCACCTCTGCCTTTGGTTGGCTGGAGCTCGTTCAATGTCACCTAGCAATCAGGCACCGCAAGGCTGTGTGAGAGGATGCGCGCTCCCCGAGTCGTGCTGCTTTCAGAGGAGACGGCGCGGATTGAAATCTGCAAGGCAAACTCGCCTGAGCTCGAATCTGAGCAGAATCCCAGGGTTAATAGCTTTGCTCTGTGAGAGAGGTCTAAGCTATTTTCATTCCAGGCCACGTTTGCATTTGCATAGTCCCTGTCACTGAAGCCCCCAGGGACTTTGCCACTAAGCAGATATTTACTTACTAAAGTTAATGTATCTCCCCAGTGCTTTCTAGCCTTTGGGCGCATTTTCAGGTGATAAGAAAAAAAATGTATGTCTTATATTCCTTTTAGTTTCTAAAACAGAATTAAAAAAAACCCAAAGCCCAGGATGCTTAAAAAAGATAATTACAATGGTAGTTCCATTTGAAAATCTCATGACCGCCCTTCCATGTTTGTTATTCCACTATTTTAATTCACTGTTACGCCACCTAGAAGAAAAAATAAACATCAAAATCAGGCAACATCAGCCAGTGGGCAGTAGCGAGTGTATATTAGGGTGTACACCCCACCTCGGGACTGCATGCTTATGATAAATTACATGAGGCCAGGAGATCTGAGCTCTGAACTTTTAAGTAGAAGCCCTGATCAATAACAATTATGGACTGTGCCAATGCCCGTGAGTCGTCAGGATGCTTTTCATTACGAGTGGGAGAAAACCCAACTCAGCTTTGCTTAAGCAAAATACAATACTCTATTGGCTCATGTAACTAACTGTTCAGGAGTAGATCTTCAAGTGGGGCTGATTTAAGGGCTCAGAGACCATCACCAGGATCTGGTTGATCTCATTTTACACTTACTCGTTAAGCTTCATCTGTGTGAACTGTATTTTTAGACACCAGCTCCTGTGGAAAGAGAGGGACACTTTCCCGGTGTCCCTAACACTCCAGAATGGAGTCTTAGAGGACCCTAAATAGCCCAATACGTGGAAGTGCCCACCTCAGAGCCAAACACGAGGGCCGGAGACATGGGAAGTGCCGATTCTCAAACAACATCGTGTCTCCAAGTCAATGAGAATGATGTTCTCTGGAGTCCTGCAGTTCACAGCCAGCCTCTGCCTCCTGGGGTGGGGATGTAGGCAGCCTGACCTCACCAGAGAAGATGCTGGTCACCCCAAGAAGAGTGCAGGTTCCCTGTTACTGTAAGAGGCTTACTGCTGGGGCCTGAAAACATCAAAATTCAGTACAGACAATAATTGATGAAATCTGCTGACACTTCTAGCTCAGTTGGGCGCCAACTGGTTGCCATTGCTACTTCATAAAAATTAAGACATCAGCACGGGTTTTGAACATGTACTATCAACTGGGTCCTGCGTTAAATAACCTAGTGTCATTTAGTGAGGGTTTTCTAATTTATTTCTCATAGCAATCCTGCGAGGTAATCATCATTATTATTCCTTTTTAGAACTAAGGAAACTGAAATGCAAAAAAAATGGTAAGTAATGCAAGCAAGGTCACACAGCTAGTGACAGAGAAACTGAGCCTGGGCACAGGTTAGATTCCAGAGCCTGCATCTGTGCTTGCAAAGAAGACAGAGAGAATGTTGGTTGAAAACACAGAGTTAAATCTTACGTCTACCACTTAGTAGCTATACTACTTTAAACCCTCCACCGTTGGCTTTGGGTCCTTCCTCCCGTAGCTAATGTCTAAACACTTAAACGTCCTGTCTCTGTGACAGCAGGCACCTTCAGAGACTTGTGATTAAACCCGTCCTTAGTGCTCCGGTTTCCAACCGTCTCTTTTTGCAAGGTGGGCATGTTAATTACTCTAGGACAGTTTAGTGAAGTTCACCAACCTCTGCTTCCAGTGTGCTTCCATGGAATCCTTTTTCCTTTTCTCTAGTTTAGCTTGACTCAGGATTTTTGCAGTCCTTCAATGAAAGGGGATGCTTCAGTGCTGTAATTTCATTGCCTAGGGTACTGCCTGGTACTCAGTGCAACTTTGTGCCGACTCTCTGTTCCTCATCTACCTTGATCAGGTGCATCTCTCCCAGCCACGTCATACGGTGAGAGACGGAGCCCAGAGACCTGCTTCCTCTTGGCCCAGGCCTCTTTAAGTCACCACGAGAGTGAGAGTCTGCCTTTTCCTGGTCCCTGGTTCCTTCCAGGTGGTGGTTTCCACATGTGGAACCAGAGAGACAAGATGAGAGTGACTTGATTAGACTCAGAGGGAGAAGCAACAGCGCAGCACTGTCCAGACACGCTGGCTCACGCTTCCGCCTTTGCCAGAGCATCAGCTTCTCCCAGACTCCCCTGCTGATCTTGCCTGAAAGTGTTTACTAACCCTGCATAGATCTGCCTCACATCACTATTGACCTCATTTGCACAAAATTATGATACTGGTAAGAGGTGAAGAGATCCCACTCAGCCTCAGCTGGATCCTCAGTTCTAGCAGAGCAAGGTTTCACTGGATTCCTGGCCCCCGTCACTCTTGTGGTCGGAGATACTCTTGTCATCTAGTCTACCCTTGATAATGAACCCTCTCCCAGTAAACACATTTCCTCCCTGGCTGAGCGGTATTGCCAACTCAGATTGTATGATTGTCGATTGAGTGAATGACAAAGCAAAGGACTAAATGAACATATGCAAGAGTTAGCATAAAAAATTAACTGTATTAGGACAGTGAGTTGGGACTCCATTTATTAAGCAAGCAATTGTTGAGTATTTTGTAAGTGATATTAGACTCACAGACCCTCAGAACATAGTAGTGGACAAGATAGAACTGCACATTTCCTTCATGTTCTTGGTTCAGTTGTATATATCGCTGATGTTCCATAGTTCTTGGTCTACATAAATGTTACTTTCATTTGTTTCCACTAATAGTAAAAGATGCTAATATTTAAATAAGTGAGTGCAAAATGGAATAACTTAAAGCAGATCACATTGAGTGAGTCATAAACAATATTTTAGGATCCCTCACTGGCTCCTTAACTTTAAATAATTTGATAAATTGGGCTCAGTTTCACAAGGCATCAGGATCTAAGAATCATACCAAGGAGTGGTATCAAAACTATGAATTCTGTGTATAAAAATGCATTTGCCAGTATGTTGTTAAACTCAAGAATTTGACATCGAACTTAGTGAAAGTTCTGCCAGTACTCTCCTGGCAGTTTTAAGAAAATAAAGAGTTTATTTCTTAAATTTAGGGCCAGGGGTCCCTAAGCAATTTATGACAGGTAATTGCAGTAAACATATTGCTTATTAGTATTTGTAGTATTTGACTTTTTGTTCAGTCTAAATTTGGCACTGCAGTGCTGAGAAGTAACACAATAAAGCAGGGTTGCTTTTTTTGTTTTGTTTTAATTTGTTTTCACAAACAAGTTTCTGCATGGGCCTGAGTCTGTATAATGTGAAGGCTGTTTGGTCACAAGTAGAAAATACATTCAAACTGAAGCAAACCAAGTTTTCAAAAGTACACCTTTTAATGTTACTGCCCATTTGTTTAATAAAATGACTTTTGCCTAGTCAAGCTTATTTCCTTTCCTAGAAGGAAATTGCTTCTGAGATACAAGTTGGAGAAATGCAAATAAGAAAATTATCCTTCTAGACTAAAAAAGGAAGACAGTATCTCATCTACGCTGGGTTTTCTCATAAATGAAAATATATTCCTATCTCATTTATTAATTATAAATAGTCATAAGATTATCTTTCATCTTTTCTTGTCATGTCTTTAAATGATAATTCCAGAACTATTACCACTTGCTTGCTCCCTGAATGCAAATTTATAAAGGCAGCAATTATTCAGAAATAAGTTTTCTTACATAACTGTCACATTTTTCATACCCTTTGCTCCTATTTATATTTGGGTCTGAAAATTGATAAAGTTACTAGTTTAGAAATAATTAACTGTGACTTTTTCCTTTCAGGAAACACAAATGAGGAGATACTTCTCTCTAGAGCCTTTTCCACATTCTTTTAACAACCAGATAATTCCCAATTCTCTGTGTGCCAATTCAGTGCGACCAGTGCAAATAAACAAAGGGACAAGATTTGGGCAGTTGAAGCCCATTGTTTCACAATGTCTTTGTTTATAATCCTTCATAATTCATCCTCAGAAATGGCCTTCCTCGTAATGAGTTACCTTGAATGTCTTCATTTTCATTTAAATGGTCAATGATCGGGATAATGAGAATGAATTTGGCATTGTCATTTTATGGAAATGGAGTTTCTGCCACTTATCAGGAGCATCCTGCAGGCAGCGTTAACAGAGAAATATGTGACTCCTCCACTGCAGGCACTGGGTTGTAGTCCTTGGTTAAAGCCATAGCCCTAGGACCTGGCCTGATTCCAGGGGAAATTTATGCCATTTTTGATGGAGGACGGTAGGCAGGCAAGCTGGGGAGCCCTGCCTGTGCTGGATGCCATTCTGTGTATAACTTGGTTCCCTGCAAACAGTGCAGGAAAGGTTTCCGTCTCCATTCATCTGGCTATTTTACAGGCTGAGACTGACCCTACGGTTAGAACAAAAGGAAATTTCTCTCTGTATTAAGATGGAAAAAATGCCAACCCTAACCTTTTTCAAGATTTTAGATAGAACACAGGAAAGCAACTTTTAAGAAGTTTAGTACCAGAAAAGCTATAAAGAAGAGAGTGTGCTAGTGAATTTTCAAACCGGAAGAGACTTTGTTGCATTATCTGGTGTAGGGGTCTCCAGACCGAAAAAACAAATTTTCATTGTCATCCCCATTCATGCCTTGCCATACCTTTGCCTCAGCAACAACGCTGGTTTTCCCATCATTTTCATCCTTGCCTGGGAAGCACTTAGACAAAGTAAATGATTTAATTGACCGCAAATCTGGGTGAGAAATAATACACATGCCTAGATTTGTCAAATGCTTGATTATTTAAGGCTGCATTGTGAACCTGTCCCAGTTTCAGAATTCGAACCTTGTTCGTCTCTGAAGCCTACTTTACCACGTTTTAAACTTGGCCTTTATTCTGTCTTCTCAGGAAGGAATATTATATTACCCCTATCTATATTACTTGAAATTATCATCAGTAATAAAATACTTTGTAATTATATATGAAAATAAATGCTTGCTCTCAATAACTCCAATTGTGATGAGTTTGAATAAATTAGAAAGAAGACCAAAATTAAGTAGTTAAAAAAATTATTTTGCTTGTGATTTCATGGGCCAGGAAGTTGGGAAGGGTTTGGGCAGTGCTGAGTCTCTGCTGTGGGTAGTCGGATGTCCGGGGTTGCAATCACAAGAGGGCTCACGGGATTGCACATCCAAGATGGCTCATTCTCCTGGCTGGGGAAGGGATATAAATCCCACCCATCAATGGGAGATGGAGTGAAGAATTTTCAGACATGATTTAAAAGCCACAGAGGGTGAAAAAGCTGCAAGGTTCTGCATTCAAAAGGAAAAATAGAATTCCCAAGGGATATGGTTGTAGAGATGATACAGTGTAATGCAAGTGAAGTGAGGCACTGGGACCTTCCCTGGAAAGTCCCAGTGAGAAGCCTTTGGCAGTGAGCTGGAGCCAGCCCACACGGCTTGCATGAGCCAATTACCGTGTTTTCTCAGTCACAGCTCTGATTCAGTGGTGTCACATTGATAACTCGCAAAGGGCCACAGTGGGACATTTACACCACAGAAATTGGCAGACACTACAAATAAAGGGCTTTTCCTCCACCAGAGAGCCAGTTGCTAGACATTTACTGGCACACTGCTGATAATGGGCAAAACTAGAAGCTACTTTGGGGAGTTTCTGTATTGTCTTAAAGCAATCCTACATGGTACACTGTAGGGTAGAAACACTCCTCTTCGGTGAAATCCTCAGTAAAGTTTTCAAGATTCACTACTGCTTTGGGATGAATTTGGGGGGTTTACAGACTTGTCCAGAATTTGAGTCAACATTGGTTGTTGCAAGATTAGCACATACTGAAGCAGGAGAAATCATGAAAAGAAGTCCTGATAATTAGCAGAAATTGCAGGGAGGCTCTGGACATAAAATTGAGGGTTTGAATTCAGTTTAAGTCTCCAAAGAAGCAGTAAAGCCCTACTCCACCAGCACTTTGGTTACACAACTGTGTGTTACTTTATTGTTCACTGTACAATTTTATGTATAGTATCATATTTTGCATGGATTATCACTAGATGAAGGTATTTAAATATTCTGTATGGAATTGGACAAGTCACTTAATTCCTCTCATCTTCAGATTACTTGTCTCTAGCAATGATCTGAAAGTGTCTTTCCACAATGTCATTTCAATGAGTGCTGTGAGATTAAAAAAGACAAGAGATTAGCATTAGTTACGACTTCGGTAAATATTGCCCGGCTGTGGAAGGTCACTTCCAGGTTTATAATGAGCTGGTGTTGATGGGAAATAAGCAAAGATCAGAAGCTGCAGGAGTGAGGGGGGAAGGTTCCTCACAAAGGTCTGTGCTCAATAGATAGAAAAAAAGAGGCAAAAGCCACAGTGTCCGGGTTTTAGGAGGGGGAGGCAGAGGACTGGCTTTGCTCAGTTCTGCCTCGGTTGGGATGCTCCTGGCCCGTGGGTTCGCTCTCTGCTTCAACCCATGCCCTGAACGTGGTCTGTGAGATGGGGTGAGAAATCACTTTTGCATTTATACCTGATAGTAAAGAGTTTTCACGTGAGTGGGGTTGTGAGTACAAAGGGGAGATTTTTATAGTATGCTGCAAAATAATCCATTTATGAATATTTTACAATATTAAGAAAATTGTCTTGGAACTAAATGGATTACATTTTAGGTCGTGTGTGGGCTGGAATAAAAGTGTGAATACATTCGGAACTGACATTTTAAATGAAACACTTCTATTCTGAGTTCATTTGATAGTGGGTCTTCACTGGCATTTATTTGAAGTCGGGTTTTGGTGGAATTTGTTGATACATTCATTGGTATTTATTGTTAATACTTAAGTATTCCAGGGTTTTCTTTACTGTTTTTTGTAACAATGACAACCTGTGCCTTTTCCTCCCACATTCTTTACGTTTTAAGTAAAGAAGCTTCATGGCAGCTTTCAGAGGGGAAACTGGAACTTATCACTGGCAACAGCTTATTTTTCAGTTTTTATATTATCATAAAATAATCAATATACTTTTTGAAAATATAAGCATGTGTGAAGAAAGAAAAAAATAATCACGCATCTTTCCCTGTCAAACAGCGGCAAATATTTCAGCATTTGCTCCTATTTTCTATACACCCGACATGGAGTTAGACTGATAAGTGAATGAATGGGTAGAAAAATTGATAGATTAATAGATACATAGAATACAAGTATATAGAGAGATGATAGAATCAGATTGTTTTGATAATTCTGTATATACTATTTTGTGTCCTTTCAACTCAAAATTAGATGCATTTTCATGTTATAAAAGATCTTACAATTATTAATTTTAAATAATTATAGCCCCATTGGGATTTTACCATAATTGACTAATTGTTCCTCCATTATTTAGCTTTAACTTCAAATTTTTATTTGACATAATTACATCGCAATAAAAAATTGGGGGCATTTAGGATTGTTTTATAGGATAGATTACCAATTGTGAAATTTCTCAGTAAAAAGGCATTTAAAAATTTTTAGGCAATTTAGTATTGCTTTACATGTAAGTGTGCATTCGTGGGCAAGTTATTTTACTTTTCTAAGCTTACGTATCACCATAAGTAGAAGAATCATAGTGTCTGGCTTGAAGCTTGATTGAAAGATAGCAATTAATGTATCAATATATAAATAATGTCAAAATAATTGATTACTACTATTATCTTTATTATATTATCATGGATCTTGAAACACATCACCAAAATGTTTTAAAAATATTTGTATAAATTTACATTTACGGCAGTGATGAATGAAAATGCCTTCCCAAACCCCGGCAAGAGATTACTTTTTAGATCACAACTAAAAAGCACTAGATAGGTTTTCTTTTTCAAAATCCTTGCTGTTAGTTTCATTTTGTGGTAGTTAGTGGATGAATTTTCATTTCTTCCACTATTTCTGGAGTTCATACCTATCAAAATTCAGTAAAAACAATCATTCTTACTTAGGACAGTCAGTGTTTGCTGAGCTCTAAGTAGTAAAAATACGGAAACAAATTGCTTTAAAAACTAAGACAAAATTGTCACATACGTGGTAGTCACAGGTAAGGCTAACTTCCGAGTTGGTTGCTCTGCCAGTTCAGTACTTCCTGCCAGACCCTATCACTTTTTTTTTGTCTTGAGTGTTGACTGCATCTTCAGGCTGCTGGAAAGATGACTGCAGCACTTTAAGGCATCACATTTAGTAGCAATAACCAAAGGAAAGGGCACAGCCGTGACAGATGGAGAATGGCTGCAGATTCCCATCACCTCTGGGGTCTGGCTTGATCAAGGCCCAGGATTTCTCCTTTATATTCAGCTTCTCCCAGCCCACCTGTTTCTTGCCTTCAGACACGTTTTCTGCGGAAGAATACCATTACAGATAAATTACCTCAGTACCCCCGGGAGCTGCATCTTCCTTCACATGCTCTCCCATGATGGTCCTCTTTGCCTTTAGACAATTGACAAAAGATTTCTCTAGACTTGCCTTTTTTGCTTCTTCACTGTTTATCCATGCTTATCCCCCAAACAGTACACTTATATCCCAGTAACTTCATTTGAAAGAAGCACTGGGAAGGTCCTCTATCATTCCACCGACACGTACCTTCCAACAGCCAACTTTTCTTTTAGGAGTCATTGATTTTGGCATTTTTTTCTTTACCCAATGAGTTATATTAAATGAATGAACAAATGAATAAATGAAGAAATGAACGAGTGAACTGTATGGCTTTTTAAAATATTTTCTATGAACCGTGATTTATTATTGATAGTGGTCTTAAAATGTATTTAGGGAATTTGGGGGGGAAAAAAGTCTGCTCCTTGCTACAAATAGCAAGCACTAAGTCATTACGATTACACTCTCAATAAATGTGTCTGAATTAGTTTAAAAAGAGAATTTCTTTTTTTAGAAAACCATGAAAGTCCCAATTTGCTTTAAGAGGGAATGAGCAACTTAGAGTAATCAACCTTTGTTCTATTCCTGACAAGTAGGGGCAAGAGTTTTAAAAGTAGTGAGTTGGTTTCAGGCTGGAATTAGAAAACTACTTACTAGAAAAATAGCTGTCAGGTACCCTACAGAAACCATCTACTATAAGATAAACAATATTTAAAGATCAGTGACTGTCTTTCTACACACAAAAAAAGGAGACCTGAGATGAATTGCCTTAGATTCTGATTCTGAAATTGCCATTGTGTAAATTGTGGAAAAGCAGGTTTTTTTCCACAAATTAAATATTTGCATGATTGCCCTAAGGCGGAAATTATTGCTTATAGTAATTCAAACAAGTCATTTTCCTTTCACAAAATATCTTCACATCCCTAAAATTTCCGCAGGATAAAATGAAAGTTAAGCTACATAAGCACTAAGGTTACTTTCAAATTATAAAAATCTCTGAATTTCAAAATATTGATCAAGTACTTATGCACGGTGGCTGAAGCACCTGCATTTTAGTATAATGCGCTGCTCTTCTAGCATTCTGAGCTACTATGTAAAGTTCCTGAGGTATCTGTTCTGTCCTTAACAAAGAAGTTAATGAAACCTGCCTCATGGTGTCACACTATTCTTCAACTTTATCTCAAATTTCTTAAAACTAATCATGCAGCCTTTACCAGGATATAAATTTAAGTTGATTTACCTTATTAACAAAGATGAATTCTATTTTGAAATTATGATTGAAGCATGTATATATGTACTTTAAAAATCATGTTTAATGTTCCATGCACTACTGTGTTTAGCATATAAAGGAAGGTGTTCAGTAAATGTTAACTTCAGATGAACAATGAATGTGTAATACATATATATATTTTTTTCTTACCTACCTAACCAAGCTTAACTAGTCAGTGAATTTGTTAATACTTAGTTTTGAGAATTAGTTTTTGCTCTTCTTCATACTAAGCTTATTTAATTGAGCTACACAAATTTTGTATCTATTATGTACATTTGTATACGTTTTGCATATAAATATTGTACAAGTTAATGGCAAATTACATTAAAAGAATTCTTCATCCCCAAACAGTATCCATTTACGCTGTAAAAAATACAAAATTTTACTACCATCTTTTCAAATAAAGATTCAAGAATAAATTGGACAAGTTCTTTCTCTGATTGTGATATACAGACAAACTGCTTTCCATAAATGGCCAAAAGAGGTTCACATAGACACCAAGGATGGGTGACCCAAGCTGTTTCAGGTGTCAATGAAACAGTCAACAGAAATGTGGAGCATAAGGTCGGGTAAAAATAGAAACATTTAGTCATTTCCTCTCCTTGATTTATGTTTTCTTGGTTGTTTGCGGGCACAGCCAACAGGCAAAGAGGAAGAGATGGCACGTGTGTGGCTGAGGCTGATTGTATACAATCAGAGTGATTATGTGGAAATCAATCGGAATTTTCTTCTTAGAACATGCTTGTTCTGACATAATGAGTGACATCTGAGCTAATTTTTATTCATTGCCTTCTCCTTTCACAAAGATCTTCATTTCCCTCAATGTTATTCTGTGCCCTTTATATTTTTCTGTGCATCCTGAAAAAAGGAGGAATAATTCCACATACGTTATTATTTTTAAAATTATTTACTAATGTATTCAGAAACAGTGCAATATATTAGGTTTTTTTTTTTAAATAATAGGAAAATATCAATTGGGCACCACCAATTAATTATTTTAGACAGTTGTCTGGTTGGTAAAATGTGGAGAAAAAAAGAGACAATGGTAAAATTCCCATCTGAAAGAAACTGTCGGTCAACTAGAGTTATCCTAAAGTTACTTTGCAGTGTGGGGGACATTTTAAACTCCAGTTTCAAGTGTTGTGACTTGTAGTGGGAAGGAGTGTAAGAGGACACCGCTGACCCAGACCTTGTGAATTGTGCCCTCCTCTTAAGTGTGGGTGGGGCTTGTAATTTTCTTCTCGCAAACAGAATATGGCGAAGGTGATGGGATATGTTAAGTTATACGCAAAGGTAAAGACGTTTTGTGGGAAGAAGTAAATGCTCAGATCAGTTGACTTTATATTGAACATAAAGGATCTTTTTCTGGGTGAATCTCATTTAATCAGATGAGACTTTAAAAGAGGTCAGAGACCGTTCAAGTGCGATCCATAGGACACAGCAGAGGGCCTCTCTTCCGCTGGTCCTGTGCATTCTCAAACTGAAATGAATGATTTGTGCCAGGAACCAAGTGGAGCAATCATCATCACAGTCCTGGCCAATATCTTGATTTTGGCCTGTGAGGTGATGGCTGAGCAGAGAATCTAGCCAGTGTGTACCTGGACTTGTGACTCATGGAAACTAATGAATGTATGTTATTTAAAGTGGCTAAGATTGTGGTAATTTTCTAAAAAAAAAAATAGAGAATATATTACTTTAGAAAATTTCTTATTTCTAGAGATGAATTACTTCATTTATTCATGCACACATTCACATACAAAACTTTACCAGCTGGGTGTGAAAAAATAAAACACAGTTCCTCCTCAAAGAGCTCTGTGTGTGCATGTGTATAGGAAAGAGGAAAAGAGAGGGGGGAAGATACAGGAGAGGAGAGAAGGAGAGAGAAAAAATTATCGTACCGAGAAATCTTTGTGCTTCAAGGCCAGAACAAATGAGTATAGATGACTGTATTGGGGTGTATACTTCTTTATAAAAAGAGATTTGCCTTAAGTGTTCTATTTGGTAATTGCTAGCATCATGCAAGGTGATGAGTGTGCGGGATGGTCAGGGAGGATGAAGGTGCATAAAGGAGAAATCAGGATTATGGTAGGTTGTTTTCGCCAAGATCACGACTGTAATGTCTTCTGTACCACATACTTTCTTAGAACCTTGATGTTATTTGCCCATCAAGAGGTAGAGCCTAAGTCCCACCATCTTCAGTAAGGGCAGATTTGTGACTCACTTGCAAACAGAGTTGTCTCTGAGTTTAGATCATGAAAAGTGATGCAGCTCCTGCCTTGGTCACTGGAGTACTTGCTCTTGAAGCTGCTAACCACTGTATCAGCCCACTGACTACCTTGAGGTTATCATGTTCTAAGGAGCCCAAACTAGCTTGGATAGAGAGACTGAGACAACATCAAGAGATAGAGCAGCTTTGACCTGCTCCACCAAGCTGAGATCCTCCCCAGTTTTGGATCCACAAAAGCCCTGAGATATAGTGAAATCACTGGTACTATTTTAAGACATTAAGTTTTGGGAGCATTAGATAACCTGAGAAGAGCTGTTGCTGCTGGCACTGACAGCGATGAACTGACAGTGGGGCTGTGTCACAGCTGCAGTGATTATTTAAAAGTGCCGTTACTGCTCGCAGCCTATCGCTTTCTATGATACCTAGCTGAACGGACACGCATTAGCTTTCATTCAAGGCTAGACGTATATTGGGCAGCTGTTAAGTATCTTTTCCTTTCCATCCTTAGCTTGTGTTAAAGCACCATTTTATTCTCTTCTTGATTAACTTTGTACATAAACAGAGAGTTGAAAACTATCACAGGATACATCTGAAGGCATAAAAATCCTTAGATGCCAAAATCAAGTAACTATTAAGGATGCTGCTGTTTCCTCCACGTGACATCAACTGAATATCTGAAAATTTTAAGATTTTAACAAAGAAGAACTTCTTACTAGAATATCTTACATCCTAGGGAAAGGAAATTATAATCTGCTGGTTTTGAAAGCATGATTTCTTTAGACGTCATTTTTATATTGATTGACTTACAATAAGAAAAGAGAAAATATAGTCTCACATATTTGATGTTTATATAATTTTAACACCCATAATCAAAGATACTGAGTATATTACAAAACGTCAATATATTATAAAACTTTATATTTTGAAGGAGTTTAGCTTTTATATACCCCTAGTTCATTGCTTTATATGTTAATGAGGAAATAGAAGTCCAAGGTAATGACTGAATAGAATCCTCACGTGTAGTGTGTGGTAAAACCCCATATTTCCATGGCACACATCTCTTTCCACATCATGATTATCTGTGTAGTTTGACTTTCTGTTTAGGTGTCTACACACTTCTTCTGACTTGTTCGCTAATGTGTTTTTGAACTCTTTTCTACTAACCTGCTTTTGATCTGTCTGTTGCACAGTTTGTGACCAAAACGTGAGTCCTAAATTCATGAGCTGCATGGCCAACTAATCTAATTTAATTAGCCTGAGTTTAGCCTCTTAAGGCCAAGGTAAAGTTATTTTGTATTTCCCTCCTAGTTTTGCAGAGGCAAGAAATAGAGTTTAAGATAGAGAAGAAGCCAATCTTGAATCAATTAGAATTCCACTGGATGTAGAAAATCTTTACAATCAAAACCCACCAGCTGTTGCATAAGGAAGCTTATGCAGTAGAATATATCAATTATCTTTTTTTAATTGAGGGAAAATTGAAATATAACATTATATTAGTTTCAGGTATACAACATAATAATTGGATTTTTGTATATATTGCAAAATGATCACCACAGTAAATCTTGTTAACATCCATGACCATACATAGTTACAATTTATTTTTCTGATGAAAATTTTTAAGATCTCTCTTGGCAATTTTCAAATTTGCAAAAGAGTATTCATAACTATCATCACCAAGCTGTACTATATCAATTTTCTTGTCACAAAAGGTGTAAAGGAAAATAATATATGGAGGAAGCATGTGGCATCTAACTCACAGTAAAGATTTTCAAAAGGAATATTAGGAAATCCAAATTTTAAAAATGTATTAAGGAATTCTAATAAATGTTATAAATATGAATTATTTTGTCAGTACTCAAATAGATGTGCTAATACTGTGTTTAAATTCAATTAAGTTGCTTGTTTTTGCCTACCATTCTCACTGTGTGTCAAGCACTGTTGAGCTGGAGATGGAGGTGCAGAGAACACAACTCTTGCCCTGAAAGAAAAATTCCCAGTTTAGCATTTGGAAGGTTCAGAAGCATCTCACCCTCAGGCTACCCTCTCCTCCACCAGTGTTGGCTCTCATCTTGTCTTAGATTTGGTGCGCTATTTGTCGTTCTTTCTTCATATACTTATCACAACTACTGTAGGTACTCAGGACTATCTAAAATTTAATATAAGAAAAACAGTGTTAGAGACACCAACTTTCCCCCAAGGTCTACCTGTTTGGTATTAGCTTTGGCTATTTACTGAACCTCTTTGCAACACTGAGTACTATAAAAATTAGAAGATACTATTTGTGAAAAACATTTTATAAACTGTTAAGGGCTACCTGGATATTTGTTATTTTTATGCAGTTATTCTTTCCTTGGAGCCTGTGAATTCATTTAATTATTACAAGTAGGATTTTTAACTGTTTTTATTGAATTAATGTAACATGAAAAATTATGCTTCAAAGAAACAAAACAAAACAATTTAGTTTTTCTATTTCTTACAAAAGCCACGTGATAGGCATTGATCTTTATGCAAAAATTTTAGGATATTAATCTTAATGCACAAATTTAATGATACATTTTAGGGTTTAAATTTTGCTTTTCTCTTCAATATGGTGGGAGTGATCTCTTTAAGTAAAAAAGAACAGTGAGATGTTTTCATCAAACATTACAGAAAATATAAACACTTCTAGAATTCACAGTGAAATGACCGTTGGGTAGAGATTTTGGTGTATACCCAGTAATTTTTATCATTAATGAATGCAAGCCCATATGACATTGTTTCTCCAAAAAAACCCTTTTTTGATGAATATAAAGCTTTCTCCTGTTTTTTTGGTTTTTTTTTTGCAACCCAATCATGCTAAAATGGAAAACACTGCACCACACTCTCGTGTATCCACAAAGTTGTTCCTGTGGATCCCTCTTCTAGTGTGACTGGGTGCTCTGGCCTTGTTGGTCTCCATTTCTGTCCCACTGAGGTTAGCCAGAGTTCACTTGCCTTGTCAGTTAAGTTTCTAAACCAAATGAATTATATTTTCTATAATTGAGCTAACCACAGTCAATTGCCTAATAGACTATGCCCACACTAACTGAAAAAAGAATCAATTGCTTGGAAAAGAATGCATTATATATTTCAGTCACATTTACGCAATCATGCTGGAACAAAGTGACAAATAAAGGCCTTTCAGTGTGACCAGAGCCAATGGTGACACCAGAGCCAGTGCTTAAATTAGGTGTGTGCTAAAGTCTTTTTACCTTTCTGGGGCGTTTTCCAAGGTTATAAATTGAACTTGTTGAAGCTGAATAAATTATGTATTGTTATTTTTTTCCTTTCATTACACAAGAAAATAATTTTAGGCGACCTTTGGCAAAGGTTTAGGTACAATTTAAGAAAATATCATTTGTAAAAGAAGGCTAGATTTTTTTAAATTGCAGGCTTTTACTATTAATGGTTAAGTCTTGCATTTAAAAATTTATTTCCTAGTTAAGGTACAGTGGGTCTAAGATCTCTCTAAACTTTCTCTGAAGATCTGGAAATACACATAAAAATAATTTGGTACTTACTACAGCCTTTTGTTTTACTAGATTCCCCCCCACCCCAATACATGAAGTGGTACCAGTACTGTATTTTACCAAGCTATGATAATGATTCCAGTGAGTTCCAAATTTCATTACCTGAATATGTGGTCAATTAAAGGAGAAGACCAACAGAATTGAATATACCATCTCTCCAAGTTACACTCTAACAAATTTGCTATAATAAATGGAAAGTTAAAAAGTGAAACAAAACTTACATCATCTATTTAAGTGTAATTGATAATCAGGTCAATCTCAAAAAATCCTGAGTGGGCTGTACTCTGAAATGAATATGAGCTTTCTAACACCCTGAAACCATTTTAACTGTTAAATTGTTCAGTCAAATATTTTTAGTCTCCAACCTTAAAAGAAGAATTCAAAACCCATTGCTTTAGAAAATGCCAGAGAAGCTCAAATATACTTGTTATTCAAAGTAATTTCAAAGATATTTGATAAACCTGTAAAGCACAATAAGCATGTTCATGAATAGAACCCCATCCACAATTCGAATGTGAAGGAGTCTGCTTATAAGGCAGAATAATACTCAGAAAAAACTGTGAAGAAAATAAAGCTTGTCTGTCACCTCCACGGTCTCTCCTCTTCCCCGCCTTCCTGCCCCTGCAGCCCCGTCCTGCTGCTTGCCCATCACTTCTAGGACTGCTCAGACTGATGTTGGCTACTTCACTATTTCTTATATGCATTAAAAGTTCAACAAGAAAAAAACCTTGATATTATTGGTTAAAAGAAGCAAAAGGAGGCCTAAAATAGTCTACAGATTCTAATTACTCACATTCCTCACTGCTTCTTTAGGATCAATAGTTAAGGGGTTTCGGAACTAGGAAATTTGAGTGCTTCTAATATAACTTTTTGTCTGTGGTAACCACGCCTGCAGGTGCAGTTTGTGTGGGCAGAATGAACTGCAGAGTATCTGAAAGGAATCGAGAATGACTAAGTCTTTTAACAAGAGCAGCTAGAAAGAAGGACGTATTTTCCTCCTTCCTATTGAAATTTCTCACCATCCTTCCTTCACCTCCCCTAACCCTCTGTGCTGCTGCCGCTCGCCAGAGCACGTCCAGCACACGAACAGGTGCACAAGATCATCCTGACCTGGGTGCAGCTTCCACTGCTTATTTTCACGTCCCCCAAATCTCCAGTGATTCTGAGCTGCTAGAGTTCTCTGAGCCAAGAATGCTCCCCCACCCCACAACTAAATGCTTTCACTTTTTTATTCTGCCTAGAAAAGGCTTCTCTTGCCTAATTCCCTTGTGAATTCTGATTCAATATTTAATAACCAATTCGAGTATTTCTTCTTTTTTTGAAATCCCCAGCACATCCCCCACACTCTCTGAAGAATGAATTACTCTCTCATGGTTTCCCCATTGATTCTTATAGTTATACGGTATTTTTATTAGTGGTTCTCATGTCTGATTCTCGCTTTTGGCTGTGATGAACCCGAAAGCAAGGAGTAAATTCTACTTTCTTCATATTGGGTGAACTTACCACATAGTAATAGACCATTAAGTTTAATGAATAATCAGTACAAATGAATCAAAATGCTTAAACTGTTACAGTTTCTTTTAAAGAGTTGAAATTAAGTCATTGGACATCGATGGGTAAGTTTTCTAGACAGCTGAGTACTTTCTGATGCTTGAACTCACAGTAAGGAAGTGGCCTCCTTTTCTACTTGTGTTTGGTATGATAAATAAAGGCTAACTGGGAAGATTTCCCAGCGGAAAGATGGTAACCAGTGTTTTGGAGAAGGTGGAAAACATTAAGTAGAACCAGTAGAAGTGGCATTCAGGGACAAGAAACGTGATGTGCGATAAAGTGGAAGTAAGTGTTTGTGAAACGTTTGAGATAGTGACGAGGCTTTGATAGAAGGTACGACTTGTTGGGGGAGGCCACTTGTTGGAAGTATGTAAAACTCACAATCAGAGCTCTTCTAGTGTGAGGCCATGCTGGTGATTACTAATTGAGGCTGCATTTGCTCAAGGTGATTGCATAATTACAGGCAAATTCAGATTCCTGATTCAGTTTAGTCATCCTGCTCTGGCTGACAACATGGAATCCTTTCTCTAGAAGACGGATGCACCGCAGAACATTTTACAGACTCTGGATTCTGCTAGCATTGCTTTGCACTGGACTCAGGCTTTAAGTGTCAGCCTGAATACTCAGAACACCGTCCATTTTTGGAAAGGGATGAATGAAGGCATTTATTTCAAAAAATATTTTTTCTACCCTCTTATCTGTGTTAGTTTTCCAGACCCTGCTGACAGGCTTGTCAATGGGAAGGTGTTGATTCTGCTTTATCTGTGGCTTATCTGTCTGCTTAAGAAGAATCAAGTGCATAGAAGAAAGGACATTTAAGGCTGATTAATGTAAAAATACTTAGATGATCAGTATAATGCAAGATAATTCCAAAATTTCAAGCTCAATATATCGGTTCTTTTGAACATGATGTTATTCATTTTTGCTGAAGGACTCTTTTCTGAGTTTTTACTGTGGAACATGTAACTCAGTGGAAAGATACGTGTTTATCTGACTAAGCTGGCTCTAATCCCAAATGAAATGTGTGCAAATCTGCTCTCACATCGGTATTAATTTATTAGACAATTAGAATATGGCAAATGAAGTGAAGGCTGTAACTTGCCTCACAGAAGTGTTCTAATTGTTTCTACTCACACCTCTTCCCTCCGTACACAAAATTCTGAAAGTCTATAGGGATATCTTAGAACATATTTATGCAGATCACTTTTTTATTTATGGAAGGGGATTGCTTGTTCCCCCAGGTGGTTGTAAAACTGCAATTTCACTTTGACATGCTACAAATTGGTTTAGAGAAAACAAATTATTCTAGAGTCTTTGGAAACTGAAATGATGCTGTTGGAGCATAGGAGCAAGAGAAATAAATCTAGAAGATGGCAAAGTTTTATCTTTCCAACACTAGACAGGTTTGTCCTGGATCATGTCTCTGAATTTAGGTCACTGATTTTTATCCAGAGATGATTTTTGATTTGTAAAAAGAAATGGAAACCAAGAACTAACCATAAAACTTGAAATGGTTTACAATCTTTTGAAATGTATATTTACACAGACCATGAAATAAAAATACTTTGTTCAAGAAAAAGTTGTCTTTTTAATGCTGCTTTGAATGGCCTACCCAAAATAAAAAAATTTAGGAGTGAATAAATAGTTTTTGCGATTTAGTCTTCTCAGCCTGTCCTATAAACAGGGAAAATGGGAGCATGGGAGCATACCCTGAGGTTAGGAACTTACTTTATTATTTTAAGTAAAATTTTATTGAAAGTTTGTATGTATATACAGAAATGTACACAAATCATAAACCATAAGCTCTATGGATTTTAAGTGAATCCATGTAACCAGCACGCCAATAAAATAAGACAACAATAGAATATTGCCATGTCCTAGTAGGTCCTCTCACGGCCCATCTGAAAGATAATTAGTGTTCTGCCTTCTACCTCCATATACTTTTGCCTGTTCTCTGGAAGACAACCCTTCCAAGCAAATGGTGTCTATTCTATTTTAGAAGATTTTGCATGTGAGTTTGCATTCTCCCACTTATCAGTCATTAGCCAAGATATAGCAACATGGAATCAGAGAACAATCAAATGCTTCAAATCGGTTCTAACATAACAACAGTCTTTGCAATTATTCAGAGACCCCTGAAAGTTAATAAGGTCACCGAGGTGGTGTTTTGATGGCAGTCCTATCACTGATGCCACAATTCTTTCCTACCCTCTTCTGGCCCGACGTTGTATCTAAGGGTAAAATCTTCAGTCACACCGTGGTCCCCTGATACATAACATGGAAAATGGAGACAGAGATGAACAACAGCTTCAAAGATCAGAAAAGAAGGAAACAATAGTTAAGAATTACACGTAGTTAGAGAACATTCCATAACATATTGAAAAGAGATTAATTCAGTCAGTTCAGACATGACGTTTATTTTTAACAATTAGTATTCTGTTCTCTATGATCATGCCCCAGAGTTTAAAGTGCTTAATGAACTCTTACTGGAAAGTGACTTTCAGGAGAGTATAATGACTTTTAATCACTTCACCCAAGCTGTTAGTAAGAAAGGTTGTCAGGAAATGTTTTTACTTTTGTTATAAAATTAACTGAATTCCCAATTGAACGAAACAAGAACTTTGTCAATATATAACTCCCAATGTTTTAATCCCTCTTTTTATGCCATTTCTCCATCTTCTTCACAGTGTATTAGTGATGAATTTGAACAATTTCTGACTTTCACCTGTTTATAGAGTAAGCCAAGAAGGAAAATAACTTCTAACTGAGCAGCTGCTGAGTTCTTGTGGGAGATAACTATACTCATATTATCTTAACTAATCCACTCAAAAACTCAGTGAAGCAACTATTATGCCCATTTTACAATTGAGGAAATTGGAGTTTAGGGAAGGTACTCAATTTTCTCCATATCGTGCTAGCATAACTGTCAGAGAAAGTGTTGAAACACAGAGCTATTTAATTCTAAATCTCTACGGAAAGACGCTTTTACAACGTATTCAAGGCCAAGTATTAACATTACCTGTATTCTGTTGGTTGATGAACTTCTATCTCTTCCAAAATAAAACATATTTAGTGTTGTCAGATTTTAACTAATAAATACCCCAGAGGTTCGTGTCATGGGGTCTTTGATCATCGTCTCAGGAGGGTCAGCACTGTGTAGGTCAGTGGTTCTCAAAGGGGCGCCTGGACTAGTAGCATCAGCAGCATTCGTGCGCTTGTTAGAAACACAGATTTGTGAGCCCCACTGTGAACCTCTACATTTCTGAGCATTGGACCCAAAAAGCCATGTTTCAACAATCTCTTGAGATGATTCTCATGCATATTCAAATGTGAGAACAAATGACATATTTTTAAAAGCACGAACCATATAGAGTTAGACTGTGTACATTTATATCCTGGTTCTGCAGAATACTAGTTATGGGACATTGATCAATTTAGTTACTCTTTCTGTGTCTCAGTTTCTTCATTTATGAAAAATAAATAATAATAGTACCTATATCATGGGGTTGATTTGAGGTTTATATAATCCATATAGAACAGTACCGGGCTCATAGCAAGCACTATATAAGTGGTTAGAAATAAATGTAGTTTTTTTATAATGCAAGCTAATGTAATTGGCATCAAAAGCAGTCACTAAATAGCTCAATATTTTTGAATAATTTATTCTAATAATGAAGTCTAATAAATATTGAGTTATTGAATAGGAATAAACATTCTTTTTATAATTTGTTTCACCATTTAAAAATATATAAAACAGAAAAGGAAAGGTGATGAAGAGCTCATATAAATATGTTACAGTAAATTACACCTTTTTATGAAGATGATTTCATATGGAATTCAAAGTAGATGCAATTAGTGCTACAAATTAGAAATTGCAAATGATGATTTAACAAACACATGATTTAACAAACAAATCAAAGATGAGAAAAAATTTCAAATGAATTGAAATCTGTCTCTGTTGGTTTAATCTTGTGATAAGAAATTCTCTAGAGAAAGCATAAGTTGTTATTCTTCGTCCCAAAAAGTAGGACAGCTTAGAAGTTGAGAACGATTATTGTAGAAGCTAGAATTATCAATGAAGACAATTAATAGAATCCATAACATGCATTTAAATGTATGAGAATAGCATTTAATATAATTTGCTTTTTATATGCAATGCCAGTTTTAATGGCAGCATCCGCAGGGTTGCACCTGTAAGTGAGTAGTCATAATATTTGTGATGGCAAGTTGACATGGTGGCCGATGCAAAGGATCTGCGCAAAGAGCAGCAGGTGGCGTCTAAATGCCAAAGCCATAGCCACCCACTTTTGGGGACTCGATTTAAGTAGCTTTAAATAGATTTAAGTAGAGTGAGGGTATCAGCTGAAATAAACTTTTCCCTTTTCTAGTGCATATGCACCAATTAAACACACACCTTAAACAGCAAGTGCATAGGTCAAGGCAAGATATGTGGAGAAATGATGGAGAAAATTCAACAGACACAAATTCGTATTTCTCTTTCTCAATTCCAAAGGAAATACCAGAATACAATGGCAATCCAGTTTTTAACAGCATTCTACAGGATCGAAGGTGCTTTCCCATGGACTGTCTTAAATGAACCCCATAAGAGCACAAAGGAGCTGTGTGCTGCTGTTTCCCCATTTTACTGCTAAGAAAATGAAATGGAGAATTTAAATGACACAGTTAGGGTCACACAGCTATTCAATGGCAGTTACGGAGATGGGACACCTCCTTAGGTTTTGTTCCAAAATCCTTTTTCTTACTCTGCCATACCCTCTTTTAGTCATTTAATTCACTTTCCATTAGCATTTATTATCCTAATAAGAAACCTTAGAGTGTCCACAATCAAGATATCAAGAAATATCAATTTTGCAGTTGTATCTGTAAACGATCAAAGGTTTAAATCCACTCCATTGAGAGAAGTGATTTTATCTTTATATATATATTTCTTCTGGTTAAAAAACTATGTATTTCTAGGTAGGTCCACTTTTTGAAAGGAGGTAATTCTCTCTTGTGGGCATATTGGGGTTAACGTCCCCTCTCATGAGCAGAGAGGGCCCGTGTGGGACTCAGCTTGGTATCTATCTTTTTGTTTGGCCCTGAAGTCCATTATTTTATTTCCTGTGTGCCTGTGGTCCTGATACAGCCACTCCAGCATCCTGTGGGGGATGGATGCTGCCTCTGACCTCCTGGTGCAGCCTGGTTTTATGTAGTAGCATCCCTGCGGAGGGGCTGGTGTGGATGATGGGGAGTGCCTTGGATCAGATGTCTGTGTCCCCTCAACATGCATATGGTGAAGCCCTAATTCCCAACATGTGGTGGTAGGATGAGGGGCCTTTGGGAGATGACTGGGTTTAGAGGAGGCCATGAGGGCAGAGCCTTCATCTGTGGTTTTGGTGTTCTCGTGAGAAGACAGATGAGAGAGACATGGTCCCTCTCTTTCTGTCATGAGCAGATACAGCGTAAGGCATCCATCTGAAACCCAGGAAGACAGTTCTCACCAGGAGCCAAGTGAGCTCACACCTTGGTCTTGGACTTCTCGGCCTCCAGAACTGTGAAAAATAATTTTCTGTGTTTAAACCCCTGATCCATGGCATTTTTGTTACAGTAGCTCAAAGTGACTAAGGCAGGGAGGTCAAACATGATAGCACCTGGGGCATCCTTCTGTCGGTGACTTCATACCTACTGAGCTTTCTGTCCTGTCATTAGAAAAGTCAGTGAGTGTGGCTGAATGGGTGGAAAGAAAGGGGCTGTTGCAGGTAATGAGAGAAGGGGAGTAAACTCAAGGTGCAAGAAAAACTAAATCTTTTAAATTTAAAAAAGGGTAATATCCATTTTTGTGAATGCATTTTTGCTCCACTCTACTCAAGCTGAATTATGGAGCTTCGAAGAACGGCATCCTTCTTTAAGACAAACCCTGCAGGCAGATTGGAGGGGAGATGTTCTAAGTGAATGCCATGGGGATTTCAGGGACAGACGCTTCCAGCATCACCACTTCTTATCCCACTGATATCAAAACTGACGTGTCAATGATTAAATGTCCTTTATCATTTCAAGTCAGAGTATTCAGACATTGTGTTCTAGGAATTTTTTCAAGTGGAATATTGTGCTTTCTGATGTCTACGCAATTGTTCTTCATTGAGTTTAACTTCATGTGGTCTCAGTATTCATAGTAACAGCTTTTGAGTTAATGCTCCTTTTGCCAAAGAGCAAATTAACCCAGTTTGATCACAAAGTCTGGTTATTTCTAATTCTGATGCTAAAGGGACTCAGTGCTTCTCTCTTATTAGTAACCAATTAATTTTGTTGATTGTGAGGAATAGTCTAGAAGAAATTCAGAGAAACTTTAATCAGATTTTGCTTTGTCCACAACTTATTTGGCATCTTAATAGCTGTCTATTCAATTGAACATGCATCCCGGAGTCTTGTAATGTTCACACTGCAATGTGAAAGAACAGAGGATGAGTTCAAAATATTCAGTGTCCAGTTTGTACAGATGAAGATATTATAATTGCAATAACCTAAATCTTTCTTTTTTTGAGCAATTGTAGCACTGTTTGATACAGTCATATAGAAAGATTTAGTGTAGATACCTGTAATATCAATATTGTAGAATTTAAAAAATAATAAGTTTAGTGTATGATAGCTGTTAACAGCAAGTATTGATTTTGCTTGGTAATGGCGAATTTACATGCATTATCTCATCATCACTGTCCTTTGAGGTCTGCATTTTATTGGGCGTAGTTTACAAATGAGGAAACTAAATCTCAAAGAAGTCTAGTGATTTTTTCCAGAATTACACAGCAAAGAAATGGCAGGGTTTGAAGTTAAACCCAGATCTGCCACCCACTGTCCTGACCACACCTGCGACCTTGTTAACACCTGGCAATTCTCTCTGTCTAACTACAGAGGATTGATATCTACGGCCAGTAAATCAGAACATCGCTCTTTCTGACTACAGTGGCCGAAAAGAAAGGGGTGGAGCTGGGGGGGGGGTGTTCCTTGTTTTCTAAACACATTAAAAAGCTTCTTATTTCCCAGAGAAGCCATCTTGTCTCTGCATCCTCTGCCTGCAACTCCCTTCTTCACTTTGTTCACCTGCCAGACTTTCTCCCCTTCAGTGCCCAGTCCAGCATTCTCCCCTGTGCAGTCTTCACTTTTTCTCTTGGAAAGAGGTAGGGAGCTCTCTCTGGCCTTTAATCATTTCAAATGCACATTTAAAATTTGGAGCACGTCTGCATTGGAGAGGAATGCCTAGATTTCAGAGGACTAAGCATTAGAGATACGGCATACAAAAGGCATGCACGCTGGAGCCAAGGCATAGTGTTCAATAAACTGATAGATTTGGGGTCGGGGAGGGGCTTTGTGATTGATAGAGACCTAATATCTCTGGTGCTTTGAAATGCAACTCTTTGAAACTAAAATGAACTTGTTAAATGCAAATTTGAATTCAAGATGGCAGACTGACCATACATACTTGTTGGCTTATCTTCCCCAATCTTTGCTGCCCTTTAAAGGAATGCACAGAAAACAGCAAGCATATGGGAGGTGGGAGGGAAGTAGCAAGCCGCATCTGAAGTGTGTGTGACAGGCTGAAGCCGAGAAAGTGAGTCGTGATCTTCTAATTGGGGACCTAGAGAGATTTGGGGTTCATAGCCACAGGTAGGCAACCAGAGAATGAGAATTGGGTTCAGAAATGGTGAATAACTGAAGGTGAATAGTTGAAGAATTGTGCAAGTCAGTTGACCTCCGTAGGTCCATCTCCAAAGAGGAGAGTCACTTGGACTTGACAGTCAGTCAGATACTGGAGAGTTGTGTGTGGTCATAATGAAGCGTACAGTCTGGAGAGAGTCCGGGCTGCTGATGCATGGGGTGGGGCCGCCCAGTAAAATTCTCCCTACTTTTGATCCATTGGCAGCAAAAGGGGGCAGGCTATCAGCCTGCTCTACATGTGACCTGACTTCAGTTGGTGGTGTTATTTATAATTACCTGGGTCCTTTTTAGTAATATTGTTAGCCTTCTGTGTGTAGTGGTGGGCAAGAGTTAGAGATCCCCTTCCTTACAGTCTCAGACAGGCTTCTGCTGTACATGCAGATGAGGACCACCACGCAGGGACAAAATCAATTGCACTAAACTTAATGAAGCCATGACTCTGCTTTTTATATTCTCTAGTTGCACATAGTGTAAACTGTTTACTCAAGCCAGAAGACAAAAGGTTCTGAGGACAAATTTCAGCCTAACTTAGGGTCAGATAATTGTCCCGATATCATTGAGTCGGCAGCTGGATACAAAGCCATTTCAGAATCACACCTTGGGTTCCAACTGTCCGGGCTCTTGAATCTGCTGGAGACTCATGACCTCTTCCTAAAATGGGAGGATGTATATGCAGTATCACCAGGCAATCCACATGTCTTGAGCATTAGTATTTAACCAACTGAAATGCATCCTATTTGGTCAGTTATATTATTTAACCAAACCTCATCAGAGGTAAAACTAGATGGCATGGTTTTGTCACTTGTGGTTCCAGGCTTCTGATACGAAGAATTCCTACTCGTTAAACATCCCTGGGTATGAGTTCTGATTTGATCAATGGTCCCCAGAGTACCTGTCAAAATTAATACTTGGTTGAAACTTATGAAATGTACTTTTTTGGTCAAAGAATGCCAAGTAGTGTCATGTCAAATGGTAGATTTATATATCACATTGCTTGTAATGAAGTTTTTGAAAAAATTTAATACAACATAAAAGGCACTCAGTCAGCCCCACTGTTCCATTTATCTCTTGTGGAATAACAAATTTTACCAAAACTGACAGCTTAAAACAGCAATTGTATCATACCTCGTGATTTTGCGGTTCCAAATTTTAGGAAGGAAACTCAGCTGAGTTTCTCTCCTTTATGTGACAAATATGTTGCATTCAGCTGGCAAACAGATACCTTTGTAAGATTCAGTTTGGATACTTGCACACATCTGGTCCTGAGTAAAGGTGACTAAAGGTGGTACTCAGTGGTACCAATTTAAAGTGTCCACAGGTGGCTTGTCCACTATGGAGAGCTGAGGGACAGTCAAACTTGACTCCTTGTATGATTGCCAGGGATTCTGAGAGAGACTTCTTCAAAAGAGAGAAAGGAGAAGTTGCCAGTGTCTCCAGGTCTGGCCGCAGAAGCTGGCACAGCTTTGCGTCCACCGTGCTCTGTCACCAGCCCCTGTCACAGAGCTTGCTCATATCCAGTGAAAGGGGACACTGGCAGCCCGTCCTCTGCTCGTGCTCTGCTACAAATGAGTCAGTCTTCATGTTCCAGTCTCTCTTCTGAAAGCCCGTCTGTCCTTTGGTTTTAGGCTATTTGGTTTCCCCGAAATCTCAACTCTCTGACGGAGTCAAGAATAAATGGGATTTTGTAATATGTCCAACTTTTTCTTATTAACAGGGTGACATGCTTTCCAAGATACATCCTCGGAGGAAGTGGTGTTCCCTGGCTTTAGAACATGTCAGCAATTCTAGATCCTAGACTGCTGAGGAATTGTGTCTGCAAAATGCTTGGGGAAAAATCATTGTGAACCTAAAAAAATTCCAAGAAATCCTTTTTTAGCCAAATTATCATTCTAATAGAAGAACAAGAAATGACAATTTTCTTTCTTTTTTTTTTTTTTTTAATTTTAAAACTATTTTTTGTCAACCTATTTCCGCTTTGAGAGTTTGTGGAAGAACAGCTTAAGACCACTCAGTGGTGGTCGCTACTTACTGTCCTGAGCGGTGGGAGCTGCAGGCCAGCCTTCAGGGGCTGACTGAGCGCTCGGGTCTCAGGAGAGAAGCACTGAGCAGGCACAGAGGGCGCCTGCACGCCTCACCGCTCTGCCACCCCTAGGCTGAGCAGCAGTGAACTCGGGAGCTGCAGTGGTCCCTTCCCCCTGGAACTCCCCCTCGGGCACGGCCACAGCCTCCTTCCTTTGCAGTCTGTTCAACAGCTCTGTAGAAGTAGAGACCAGGCGTGACCTCGCACGGTGCTTACGGGAGATGCTGCAGCGCATGCGCAGAACCTCCCGGGCACGCATCCACCACATCAGACCCCCTGAGTGAGCACCCTGTAGTCGCAGGGATGGCGATGTCCACACAGTGCAGAGCGGGGTCTGTGTTACACAGAGAAGGGGTAGGCAGGTTAACGTAAGACGCCAATGGGAGAGGCTGGAGGTCAACCCTGGGATCAGTAACCACCAGGAGTCTCAGCTCCGGAAGGCTGCCTGGATCTGGTGAGTGCAGGTTCCAGGAGTGAAGCGGCCAGCAGCAGGGGGGCTCCAGTGGCAGCAGCAGACTTCAGCCCTGCTCGCAGGCCAGTCTTCCTGGAGGACGTGGCACTGACATCAGCTGGGTGTCCAAGGGCAACAGTGACATGAGCTGCCAACAGAAGCTTCTCCCAGGCTCTCTTCAGATTTGTGATTCAGACACCATCACTTTTCCTCTCCCAGAGAGACTGCTCCATTTGGAAGTCAAGACTGGCGCCAACTAAGTGGGCTTCTGCGGCAAGGAATTTGAGGACGTCCTCCTCTTTCAGTTGCAGGACATCAAGGGCTCCGGACATGGTGAAAGTTTCCCTTTAAGTTACAAGAGAACCCAGAACAGCACCGCATGGACCACTGCCTGGGTAGCGAAGAAAGAAGAAATGACAGTTTTGACTTGCAAGAACTAAATAAATCATCTTTCTATAATTTCTGAAGAAATATCTTGAGAACATATTTCAGCAAAACAAGGTGGGGGAGGAACAAAATGGAAACATATGGGAACCCAAGAAATGATGGCTCTTACTGAGAGATACGTGGTAGGGTGCTTCTGAGTAATTGTCAGCAGGCGTGGAAGTCAGAGGGTTCAGATGAGAACAGTAAGTCATAAAGTAAGAAGAATGTGTGAAATACAGCAAACAAAATCCAGCATGACTCAGAGGGTGATCAGGGTGATTCTTGACCTGTGTTTTTAATGATGCAAATAGTTTGGCTAACGAGTGGCACGTTAACTGCCCCTCTGTTGTTACAAACCACTTTCACTCTACCCTGCTCTCTATTGCACTAGTGTTTTTCTCCCCAAGTAGACAGTGAGCTGCACCTTTTCACCTTCTTCTTAATGATAACTTCATATAGAGTCATGTTTGATAGTGAAGAAATGTAGTCAATTTCACAGTAAGTGTATGATTTTATTGACATGCTCCTTTAAGAAATAGGATATACAAATTAAATTGGTACAAGTTTATACAGCTAATAAAATATTTTTTTCCCTAATCCTAAACCTGTGGATAGTCAAGGACATATATTTAATTTTATAATCATTTTTTTAAAAAAGAGATAGAGTTATTGAGTTGGATGTGGGTTAAGACTGATCATAAGATGATGTGGGTTTCCTGATAGAAATCTAAAACAGTAGAAATATATCCAATTTGATCAATCTAGTCAGCACTTGGGATATGCAACATGACTTATCTGAATGTAGCATATGTTTAAGTCATTCTATCACTAGCTAAAGTATAGCCAGCTTTAAGATTGTACTGCAGATCTAAGCAGTAACTACATGAGACATAATTAATCAGAATTACCTTTATTGATGATGGCAGATGGATAACTATGCTTCCGATAGTGATGCTCTGAGAAGGACCCAGCGTCACAGAGTAGTGCTACGAGGAGGAGGAGGGTGCTTAACCTGGACCCCGTCCCTGGGAAACATCCCGAGAAGCCCAAGTGAAGAACATCTTATTTGGAAATTTCTTCAACTACATCAATGCCATGAAAGATAAGGAAAGGCTGAGGACCCATTCCCACTTAAAGGAGATTCAAAGAAGCATTGAACCAAATGCAACAGGTGATGCAAAATGTGGTAGACAGGACATTATTGGAGCAATTTGCAAAACTGGATGATGGACAGCAGATCAGATAAAAGGATTCTATCAGTGCTGCATTTCCTGAAATGATACCGACAATGATTATGAAAGAGCGCATCTTTGTTCTTATGACACATACGCTAAAGCATTACGAGAGGAAGGGACGTTATATCAGCAGCTCATTCTCGGATGTTGAGTGTGTGAGTGCACACAGGCACACAGGCACACAGGCACACAGGAACACACGCAGACACACACACACACAGACACACGCACACACAGACACGCACACACATGCACACACAGGCACACGCGCACGCACAGGCACATGTGCACGCGTGTACACACACGCAGACACACACGCACACACAGGCACGCACACGACACAGGGAGAGGCGACAATCAGTGAATCAGGGAGAAGGATTTATGGGAACTCTGTACTAGTCTTGCCATTATTCTGTAGGCTTGAAATTACCCTTAGGTAAAGTTTGACAATATTACATCAGGGAATGCTGGCCTAACGCTATTTTAGAGTAATCCTTATTTCCACGGCTCCCTGTATTTATTGAAATCTGCCCAGGCAGCCTGGCTTCTAACCCAGAACTTGTCTCTCTGCCTTAATTTTGTGCTCAGGAGGTGTTAAGCGTGGGCACTCAGTTCCAGCGATCTTGAGAAGTGCAAACTCTAGGTACTGCACAGTCGTCTTTGAAAATGTTACATCTCATCAAGTCACACTGATGTGTGAGAACTCTAAACTATTCTTTTAGAAAACTGAAAATCAAACCCTCCTTTCAGTTCATCCCTAGTTAAACTAAGGAAACGATGAAGATTTATGTCTCATGGAGTTTATTTTTTCACACAGGCCGTTAGATTTGAGAAAATAACGATAAGATTGATAGGAATGACTGTTACAAAGGGCGTGTTGACAACTGTCTTTAGAGAAGATGTCTACAAAGGGTTCAGGAGGAAAAAGTTATCGGCTTGGGATTTGTGGAGAATTTTCCCCCCAAATGCAGACTCTCTTCTAAACACCTGAACAGAAGGCGTTCAGATTAACAAAATGGTGCTTTCTTGGCCAGCCTAGAAATTTCTCTCTTGCCCCCCCTCCTCTCTTCTTCCTTACTCCTGAGGCCTAATACCAACAGAAGACTAAAATTCATCTGCACTCCACTTAATATGTGTAGCCAGCTGTGATTTTATTTTTTGATGCTGCCACATGAAAAAAGTTTTTTTTCCTGAGCTATAGGTGTTAATTGGTATCTTTGTATCTTGCTAATTAAGTTCTAGCAACACCTTTTCCCTCTTCCTCGTTTGCATTTAATGAGCTCCCTTGTTGTATTAATTTATTAGATAATTAGATAAAACAAAAAATAGTTCAGTTTCTTTAGGCATGGCTTTGGAAAGGACACCTTAAGAATTCAAAGGCTGATAAAAATGCATACATTACAAGAAAAAAGATCAGCTCAGGAAGAAATATACTTAATGTTAGCCTACACATTCTTACTGACATGTTTAATAATGGGATCATTAGGGCATATATATATGTAAAGAAAAGATTGATGCAGAAGCTCAGGCAACAATAATTATTTTGGTGTAAGCAAAACAGAATCACATATGGTACAACGTGATGAACATACCAGAAACCTTTGCAACATTTAAGTACAACAAACAGATTATCAGTTAAGCAAGGTGCCCTCTGTTCTCTAATTATCGTATTTATTTGCATGTTCATTTTCTTTCAAAAATTCTTTTTAAGCCATCAGCCAGGAGTTATTAAGTTTTTGCTGCCTAATATGGTGCCAGAATTTACTTGACGAAAGAAAAATGGAAAAATCATTGGCGTACATTGAAACTGATCATTGTTTACTGTTATAATACTTCCTGCCCATCGGCACTTAAGGACTTCTGGACATCATTCTGAGTGATGTTATTGATTCCATCCTCCTGTTCCAGCTCAAACTGGTTCAGGCTGATCGTCTTCTAACTTGTGTAGTATCTGCAGAAAAGTTCATGACGTCTCTCATTGCTCTATTTCTGTCTTCGGCTGAGCGGTGGATTCTGTTGGGATCCTGTCTTTATCTCTTTAAATACCCATTATTCTTACCTCTTTAAATATCAATTAATCCTTAAGGTGAAGCAAACATCCAAAAATCAAGATATTAAGCCTTGAGTATTAATACTACATAGATAGGCTACATAGGTAGGCCTAAACTCAGTCAACGATGACATTGCATTTTGTGAACCACAGAAGATACACTGAAGCTGAAAGTCATAATAATATGCAAGGCTTCAGGTATCTTTAATAGCTATGATGACAGAAATGACTACCTTTGTGGCCCAGTTTGGTAACATTGAACTTCCCAGCCAGGATTAGCACATTGTAGTAAGAAGCCTTAAGAAGTGCAGTAACTAAACCCCCAGGAGATGATGCTGTCAGTACATCCTAAAGCAATGGTACTAATTTTCTAGGCTGCACACATCACATTGATACTTTGCTTGAGGGTAGAAACAGGTCTGTAGAGAAGTCGTGAGCTAGAAAGCAAGATGAGTTTTTCTCTGCTTGATCTTTAGGTGAAACGCATTGGAGTAAAAACTCTTTCCAGTGTCATTTGTCACTCAGAAATTAGGAGAGTTTTTCTCCCCTATATTCAAGAAGAACCAAAAATCAAGTAATTGATGTATCAATCAGAAAAGTCCCACTGCTGTTGGTTTTGTGTTGCCCCAAATGGCAACTTAAATCCCTCATGCCTGTTACAAGTATAAAGGGAACAGAAGACCCAGAGAGGCGATTGGAGACAGAGATAGCAGAGCTGCGAGAAGACTGCAGAAAATATTCTTCCCATGTGTGGACTTGGCCTTTGAAGCACAGAGTTACAACAGGAAATTAGGAATAGGCTGGCGCAGCCTCGTAAACAAGTATAAAATTGTGTCAGCGCACCAAAATATTTCACTAGACTGCCCTTCCCCTAGGAGGTTCACAGGTGGTGTAACAAATGCAGTCAGCAATCCTTCCGACATGTCTAGCATATATGATTATTTTGGCTCTAACCGGCCATTAGTTATTTGTAAGCTGGGGCATAAATACAGAGGCTCATTGAATATTTATGTCCAACTCCAGCATCCACATTTATTAATTTGTCTACATATGGGGAATATGGTTATGGGGGGAATGGAAAATATTTACTCCAGGAGCCCTTGATGTAATACATTAAATATGAACACGCTCTTGGTGTGGGGGGTCCTGGAATCTTGGTAGGCGTTGGGTCCCTGCTGGCCCTTTATCATTTTTCTCTTCCTACAACTGAATATAAAACTGAAAGTCTGCCTTTAACATTCTTAAACTGTGATACTGCCAGACTCATCCTATAAGAAATTCCCTAAGTTTTCATCCAGACATAATATTTTTTATTAGCTAACTTGTAGCAAGTCTCTTCTCGGAGCCCAACTAAACATGGTACTAAACGTTCTTTTTGCCTTCCTAGGAAAATAACAATCTGGGACTCCTTTGTTTTTCACTGAACAATAAAATTAACCAGTTACTGAATTTATACTCTCATTAGAGAGCCGTTGTTACTGTTCTTTTAACAAAAGAAAATACTCAAAGGAAAACAAACAAAAATTAGCACAGAAAAGAATATGATAGATGCGCATTTTTCCCCCTGGATATTAGATTTGGAATGCGTTCATAGAGAATGGTGTCAGTGTCAAAGACTCAATGCTGTAGGAAAAAGCGATCCCCCCAAAAGTCTAATTTTCAACTTTTTTCTCATTTATTGGATAAAGTCTGTAGACATCATTCTCCTTTTGTATAAAGAATAAATACCATGATTTGCCAAAGTAAAGTACTTGAAAAGGATTTCCTACAATTTAGTGGAGAATCTTAAAATCTTATACCACTCTGAATTTTTCCAGATATCAATCCTGAAATGTTTTTCCCAGGCGTAGATTGATTCTCTAAATCACTCATCTTTCTCTGATGTACAATGATGTAGCCACTGAATTATATATATTGAATTTTGCCTTCTCTTTTGAGTCTCCCAAAAAGGGATACTAAAATTTTGTACTATTGAAGGGTAGAGAAATGAAGAGGTATCTCAAACTACCTTCCTTTTTAAGAGGTAAGTACGGATTGATCAAATAAGGTATATGAGCAAGACCTCAGATGTGATTCAGTCCAACAGATTTGCCAACAGAGCTGTATTCTGGAATCACCTGGAGAATTCTGTAAAAGATTCCTGGGATCCACCTTTGAACTTCTAGGTGGGATAAACACCATGATTATCAAAGTAACTCCTTGTAATTCTACTGAATGCCCATCCATCTTTGATTGCTTAATTTTAAGAAAAGCTGATTTTTTTTAGTTTAAGTAATTTAGTCAACATTAAAAATGTGCTTTAGTGGTGGAGAAGGATCTGCTGTTTGAACTCCTAATCCAGCATTTTATAAAATGTATTAAGAAGAACTGACAGGAATTGTGTTTTTTATTGCTGTCCTACATAAAGCTAGTCCAATAGGATATTTAGGGTTAAATATCCTTTTTGATCAAGTAGGATATCCTCTAAAGTTATGGAGTATTTAAATACCCTTAGAGAATAGTCACAAAATTATTCGTTGCATTTCTATCTCCTATGGTAACGTTATCAAAATAAAACGAGGTAGTATGTCAGGGGCTTGCTGTAACTACCTAGAAAACCTAGGTCTTTGGCATATTCATTTCATATTTGTTAGAAGAATATTAATACTTTTTATATCTTATTTTCATTTATAAGATGAAAAGGTAGCTTTTGCTAATTTCATTAGGCTAAATTGAGGGATATAGAGACAAATGAACAGTTTGGAAACGTTTATTTGGAATATATTGTGAACACTTAAAAAAAAAAACTTTCAGTTGTGTGTGTGAGAGAAAGACAGACTTTGTTGAAATGCAAAATGGCCTTGGGAAATTTTATGGAATAAAATAAAGTGGCAATACACCACTCTCCCCGATGGAGTGGTTTTGCTGTGGTTCAGATCATGGAGGTTGACATTAAGCTCTCCCAAAAGGAAAGCACAGTGATAAGCCAGTCACAGTTAACTCCAGGGTGAAGGATTGAAGACGCACATTGGGATTAGTTTCTTGAAAGCAAGAGACACTGGGGATTACAGTCAGGATGTGCTTGGATTAACGTATTCCAGATACAAGACTATTCTGAAAACAGTGTGAGGGTTCTGTGGGTTGGAGCGACCGTCCAGCATGGTAGACAGTCATGTCAGTCAAGAATATTTTTGGCCACAAGTAACATGTATGCCAATAGACTGTGACTTAAACAAGTAATGTGTTTATTTTTCTCAAGAAAGAATGAATTTGAAGTTAGGCAGTCCAGGGCTGGGTTTTAAATTCCTTTCCTATATTTTTTTGATGCCTCTCTATGATAGTGACTTGAAAGTAATATAATTGAATGTCTTATCCACCCCCCGACCCTTAGAACTAGGTTTTTATCACATAATTCCAGTTTAAGGATGATTGGATTCATAGTAATATGTCATATGACTGGCAGAAAAAAGAGTGTGAAAGAAAGGAGGTGACCTTTAAAAATACTGATAATGTTGTTTAAGGCAATGAGGCAAAACTAGACAGCGGCAGACAGAATGAAAATGATCTCTTAAACCAGACGGATGATTGGAAAGAGCTAAATATGTCAGCTTTTTTGTCTGTGTGTGTGTTTGTTTGTTGTTAATTATTAATGAGTTACAGGGGCATAAAGACTCAGTTTAAGAACTGTAACCCAGAACTTAGCTTAAGTCTTTCTTTATCAAGTATTGCCACAATCATGCTGCATGATCATCTATCCAAAAATGTCACGACTTAACACAACAGACATTTCTTCTCAAGCTGTCCATCCTGCATTTGGCTGAGTTCTGGATGCTCCTGACTGGGTTCCGCTGGGAGGGTGGATCTGCTTCAGGCTGAAAGGTGGCTGAGCTGGGCTCCTGGCATCTCACCCTGAGCACAGACTGAAGGGATAGGAGTGTGTTCTTCTAATGTGGTGACAGACGCTCAGGGCAAGCCCACTGCACAAGCGCACTGGATGAAGTCCAAAGAGGGTAGTTGGGGAGGTACACACAGCCATCATGAAGCCGTGGGCAGACTGTTGACATGTGCTTCGACTGTGGGCGAGTGGGGTGCTGGAAACTCCCTGTCATTCATATAAAATGGTCACCACGAAGGCCTCCTGAAAACTGTCTCAAATGTATTACTATTAGTAGCATTATTTAACCATGAGGTTTGTCACCGTAGAAGGTATGCAGTAGTTGAAAAGAAAGTTGCTTTGTTGATTGGGAGACTGTTTTCCGAGTAGAAGAGGATGGAGGAACAGCCTGGACCAGCACCTCCCAGTAGAGGCTGGCGAGAGAGAGCTCTTCTCACAGGAGGAAGGACACAGGGCTGAGATGGGCTCACAAACCCGGCTCCTCCTGGTTGAGGACTTTTCTCTTCTCTAATGGAGGCACAGTCATTAATGATCACAAAGGCCACACACTCGTCATTAATTGTGAGTTGATACATAATTGGTTTTTGGCTTTTCTGTGTTTATCCAGCACCTCGTTCAGATCTCCCCACTTATTTGCATGTGTCATAAGGCTTTTATTAATGACAGTTTTTCTCACTGATTTAAAGGGAGTAGAGTGTGTTGTGGTTCTTATACAGAGTAGATACTTGGTATTTATGTGATGGTGAAATGACGTTTCGTTCATTTACTGTTGGTATCTTCAAAGACTAAGCCAAAAGGGTCCCTTTACGTTTTGCCAGGATGTCTGAATTAACACAGAGCTATTTCCTGGCATCTTTTTGTCCCCTGGATGGCTGACCCAGAGCTCCACTCACTGATGGCCCTGGACCACAAGAAATGCAGAAAACTATTACTTTTAGAAAAATGGGATAAAACTTGGAAGTAATTTAGATAACTATCTACTTTTATAAAAATGACGTGGATGTTAAGCTCTAGTCTCCTATATTGTAAGCTAGTGAGTTTAAATCACATAAAATTATACAAAATTGTAATTTTTCTTAATATTGTTATTTTGGTAAAATTGGGGTATTTTTCTCTTGTATTCTATTATAAGTATTTTATTTTCAACTCATGAACTACTTTTTAAATACCAGATTCTTATATCTATTTCCTTGTCAGATAAATTGAGCCTTATTTATAGAGTATGAATGTTCCAGTGGCTGGTTTAAAAGAATGAGGCAGTAACAATTATCACATTTGTCATATGATTCAAATGTGAGACCGGAACCACTAAAGAGCTAGGTCCCTTAATTCGTTCAATCTAGTTTCTAAAATTACAGGTTTAGAAGGGACCTCAGAGGGTCTCTGCTCCAACCTGGCATTAAAACCGGGATGTTCCCCACCAATGTTCCTGAATAAGCTGAAGGGTAACATTTTCATTAGATACACAGATTAGAAAAAAAAAAAACTGTGAATGACATTTGCATGGAACGATGTTAAATGTGAAAAAGGAGGTGACTCAGGAGAAGAAACTCATGCAAATTGCGAGCACAAACACTTCACAGAGAAATTTACCTGAGTGAAAGCAGCTAATAAAATGAAGAGTAAAGGAAATGTAATTGTCTAAAACACATCACAAAATAAACCAAATTAAACCAAAGAGAATGGGCGATGCTGTGAATGGCGGGACGAGAATTAAGCCCAGACAGTTTCTCTTATTTGCTTTGAAAATTTGATAATCATCATTATCATCTGAGCAGAATGATCAGTTAAATAGTTCTACTTTAAGTCATCCTGGGACTTACACAAAAAAGGACATATGACATTTATGAAAGACACATGCAACTTCTATTATCAAGGAGATATTACAATTAGTAATTAAATCACCTTGCCAGGAAGGATTTATTCAATTCATCATAGAAAATATAGATGTGTCCTGGGTGCTTGACTTCTTTGCCTTCTGGTTTCTTGTTTTTACCATATCTTAAATTAAGGAAAAGTAATTTATTATTCACTATTTTTTTCTGAAATATCCACATAAAACTGTTACCTTATTAAACAATAAGTCAGTTTTGTTCTGATTTTTGAAACTACAGTGCTTGGCAAAGAGAAAGTGACCTTACCCATAGAATTAGGTTTTGTTGACATGATCTGGTTATCTTACTAAGATAGGTGCCTTTTTCTGCATTCACAATAACCTCTGTTACTCTGATTATTTTCATATTGCCTTGTTCCCATCAGGAGAACACATAAATAATGAGAAACAGAGGATTCAGGGGAAATGTCATATTGTGTAGTTTTCTTGTGCAAATTTCCTCTTCAGTCAGTGCATGCTTAGCTGGAAGAAATAATTTGTCAAATATTCTTCCCCACCAAACAGTGGTGATACTCCCTCAAAAAACGTTCACACTAAAGCCATCCATTAGTTTTGTGCTGACAGCACAAGTCAATCCAGTGTCCCTGGACCCTGAATTACTCTGAGGAGTACAGTCAGAAGGAGCAAGACAGACTTCTTTTTGCAATGTCATCCATCAGTCTAATAGCAAAGCAGGTGTATCCATTTTATTGCAGATAGTTTCCATCCAGCTTCCTGCTCTCCTCCCCGTGGTGTTGGTTCTCCTCCTGCCTCTAAAATGGCTGCCAGCACCTCCTAAGGGTGTGTGCTTCTTCACTGGCATCCGATGAGAGAGTGAATATATTTCCCCAATATTTTTGGCTTAGGAAATTTCTGATTGGACAGGTCAGGTCACTTGCACACCCCTGAACCAAACAGTGTGACCAAGAGAAAACAGTATGCTAACTGGCTTACCTAGGATCTTACGATTGGAGGACTAAAACACAAAAAAATCTCAAGTTGAGGAGAATTGGTTCTTTGAGCAAAATTCACCTACTTCTGCTACAACGCTGGGAGATGCATGCTGAGAGGCAACAATAAACACATCCTGGTTATAAACCAGATCTGGCAGTGCCAGACACTCCACTTTTTTGTTTCATCATATCAGAAAATCTGCTGTGATTCAGAGCTCACCCAGTAAACACATATCCTTTTGATGACAGTTATTGGCAACATAACTAACAGCAGCTATGCCCAAGTTGCCCTCCTTTGAACCTCTAGCCACGTGCATGTCCAAGGCTACAGAGTTAACGTTATGTATATTTCTTTGCCTCCTCACATGCCATCACAATCAAATATTTCTTGAGAGCCTGTTGTGCTGGAAAAGATGGACATGAACAGATTTGTAGAATGTAGTTCTTGTAGGACGTTAATATCCTCACTAAGTCTTGAAGGATGAATGGGGAACATCTCTGCAGACAATGGGAGAAAGGCTTCAAAGTAGAGTGAAGAGCAAGCCAACAAGAAAAATAAAACAGTGTGGAATTTCCGGAGAACTGCAAGTCACTCTGCGGCCTGACCCAAGGGTGTGATGGGATTAGAAGAGGCAATGGTTGGTAGGCATTAGATCTGGAAGGGTCCTGTGTTACCCAAGGGAAAGCTGGAGACATATTTTGTCACGAGTGAAGCACCACTGGGAGAATTTTCAAGGGAACCTGCATTATTGTTTTCACCTAAGAATTCATTTTGGCAACAGTGTGGAACATCATCTGGGAATAGAAAGAACATCAGCGAGGCAGGGTAGAAGCTATTTCCAAACTCCAGATGATGAAATCCAAACCAAGGAGATAGAAGTCCCAACAGATGCAGGTGCTCTTTAATACACAGATTCTGTAGGGCTTGGGAGAGAATTAAATATAGTAGGAAAGAGGAAATGAGAAGTAGGAGAGCGTGACCTGGTTTTCTTAGTCTGCTGGTGTGAGTAGGGGTAGTGCATTAATAGAAACAGGAGATTCTAGTTGAAGGAAAGGCTTGGCGGAGGAATGAATTTCATTTTAAATATGTTAAGTTTGAAGTGTGTGAGGGATTTATGTCGGGGGGTCTAACAGGCAGCTGAATACCTTTGTCTGGAACTCTGTAGAAAAGTCTAGGTGTCAAATATCTGCTTGTGAGTCGCTAGTTTATATGCAGTGGTTAAAACAATGAGAATAAAAGAGATCATGGAGGGAGGTGTTTTGAAGGAGAAGTAAGCAAATAGAAGACATTTGGATAACGCTAGGTTCTTAAGGAATGAATTACAGACAGGGAATCGGCCAAGGAACCGGAGAATAAAAGGTCAGGGAAATAGGAGAGCGACCAGGAGAGAATACCTGATGGAAACTAAAGGAAGAATCTATTTGAGGAGAAGGGCTTGGTCAGCACTGGAATATACTGAACACACACCAAGTAAGACACATGGCAGTGTGTTTGCCGGATGCTGCCGTGGCCATTTCTAGTCATTATGTAGAAGAGTTTGCAGTCAGAATTTCTTTTGAAAGTAGCATTTTTAACTGAATATTTTCTTTTTCTTTTTTTTAAAGATGACTTATTGATTCTTAGAATCACACGGTATTGCAACTGGGATTTCTTCAGCGATCGGCAGGTCTCATTCTTTACTGGCACACATCCAAATTCTGCAGTGCAGTGTCAGGACCTACTCAGGGTTACACTTAGCTGGCAACCGTGTCAGGACCAGAATTTCATTATCTTGATTTCAGTTCATTTCTAGAATCTTTAATCGCTTACCCTCCAAACACAAGCTATACTTTTAGTTTTTAAAGCAGATAAGTTCTTTTGTATCAAGTCTTCCACTTTTTTTTTTTTTTTTTTTTTTTTTTTTGTCCTTTCATTCTTATCAGCTATCAGTTCTTCCAGGCAGCCTTTCCTTTTCTCAGCCTGGATATCATGAATACCCATCACTTCTCTCATCAGCATCATTGATTCCCATCACCTTTTTATTTCCGTCACTTCTCCCTGCCCTTGAGACCTACACATCAAGAACAGTCCTCTGATCTCTTCTTTTGGTGTCCACGCCCACATTGCTGAACATAGTGCTGCAGTTCTGGAAATTGGTTCTAGTCCTAATTCTTGCCATCTAAACCCTTCTTGAGTGCACAGTGCTGTGCAGAAAATATTTTCCTATCCTTGGTCAGTATTTGCTGTGATTTTTCCCATGTGTTTATATCTTCCCTAGTTTTTTAGGTCAATTTCAAAGCTTTTCTTTCTGGGATTCAGAATGCATCTCACCGAGATAGTAGTAAGCACTGTTACATAGGAACCCTCTCAACTGTGTTGCTGCCACCTACGGACATGCCTAGAAACACACCGATTTACATCCTCCCCTTTCCTTCTGTTTCACCCCCTCTTCACTGTCCAACGTCAATCTCAGTCTCTCTCACTGTTTGAAGAATCTTGCTTCAGCAGGCTTTGCCCTTCCCTCCTAGATCACCAACATCTCACACTCTACTGGGTCTTTTCCCTCGTTAGCAACCATTTTGTAAATGTAAATTTCTACAATGTAATGTTATCTCTAAGTTATCACTCTTTCCTTCTTTTTTCCTCCTCCTGCTCCTTTCCTTTCTACCCCCCTTTCCTTCCTTCTTCTTTCTCCTCTCCCTCCTCTCCCTCCTCCTCTTCTTCTTTGTCTCCTCCTTCTCCTTCATCTCCTCATTCTTTTCCTCGTCCTCCTTCTTTTCCTTCTTCTCCTCCTCCTACCTCATTTCTCCTCCTCCTCTCCCTCCTCCTCTCTCTCAAGGACCACGCTTCTGAAAGGAGTCTCTTCTCATTGTCTCAACTTTCTCACTTCCAAGTCACTCTTCAGTTCATTGAAGTCCACTGCAAATGACCGCTACTTTCATTGTTAAGTCCAAGCTGACATAGATCCACAAATCCTGACCTGGCAATGTGGTTTTGATCTCTGGTTATCAGACAGTCTTTTGACAGCAGTGAAATTAGTCAAAGCCAGTGGTTTTTAACTCTGCACATTAGAATTATCTGGAGAGTTAAAAATACTTACTGATGCTCAGGTCCCACAAGACCAATTAAATGATAATCTATTTTGGGTGGAATCCAAGCATTAGTGCTTTTAGAAATTTTTCCATGCCATCCTAATGTTCAGTAAAGTTGGAGATCTTATGATCTAAACATTAATATGGGATAAAGTGAGGAGACAAATTATAACCATTCCTAAGCAGAGGATTACATGACATTCAATAAATTTTCCAATGAGGAAAGGGGAGATAGAACTTAAAGGAAAAGAATTGTGTGTGAAAATGCACAGGTAATTGGGTTTGGAAGTAAAAATGGAAAGGCAGGACCATGTAATATTTTCTTCTGGCTCAAAAATGAGGAGAATCCATAGGAAGAGAAATGTTCTTAAGGAAGAACAAAATTTCAGGCAATGTAGAGTGATAGGGATCTTTTCATAAAGTTTGAAAAGGCAGAACATTTCCTTCATAGTGGAATAGACTCCAGAAGTCACAAATAAAAAATAGTGAATGGGAGCTAGTCTGTAGTGGAAAGATCACCACGAAAGAGAACAAACAGGTTTATGAGTAGGGGCTGTAGCGTTTGGAGCTTTATGTTTCTATACAATGGGACCCACTGTTGCTTAAGTTCTAATCCAGATGTTACTCTATTGTGCAAGTTAAAGACATTGGAATTCCCTCTTCCATCACGGAAAAGGGCAGATCTCTAAAGGAGTAGTGGGGAGTGCATGGGAATGCAAGTGAAAATGGTATGGGAGAGCCATGAAGGCCATGGGTCATTGAGTGCGGAAACCTTACAATCTCTCATCAGGAGCAAACTTCCATAAAAACAATTTTGGCAAACACCTGCTGCAACAGGGATTTGGCCTAATATAAAAGTATAAAATAAGAATTTTCCACGTAAGATTGCTGACACTGTGTGTGTGTGTGTGTGTGTGTGTGCGTTTGTGTAGACTAATGGATGGCAAGACTAGGGGATTCAAAAAGTAAAGTGTTAGCAGAACTTGGACACTGAATTTGGAATATACCTGAATAGGACTTTTCTTTCTCACACCTGTCAAAGTGTCTTTTCAGAGTTCTTGGTGAGAATCCTTCCCTGAAGGCTGTGCTCACAACTCCATCATGAAGTGTTCACCATGAGTGTATATAGATGGGGCTTAAGTAATCATGGGAATTTGTATTTACAGAGCCTGTGCAGCAGGCACTGCACTCAGGGCTTTATGAGACATTCTTAAATTAGTATTATAATAATATACTTACAGCTTTCATGTCCTAGTGGGATAATTCACTCTTACTTAATGTCTTTATACTTTTTGTATAATCTTGTTTTAAAGAACCTTTCAAAATGTAATTAATATTTATTTTTACTGAGTATCAGTACGATCTGAGCCCCCCAGTCAAAAGGCTTGTGATCAAAATTGGCTAAAACTTGTTAATAACATGATTTTCTGACTGTTGCTTTAACAACTTTTATTTTGGGTTGAGATGTGCTATATTTTACAGTTGTGTTTTGGGAAGTGACTGAGGGTGACAGGAATTAATTGACAACAAGCTCCAAGTAGAATTTTTATGTTGGAAGTTAGGAAATCCAAATTCCTGAAACACAGCAGTATGTAATAATTTCGTATGGATGGTGATGTATTGCTTTGTGCTGAAATTTTCCAGCAGACTTCATTATAGAGTTAGGTTTTTGCACTGTATCTTAGTAGATCAGTAATTTTCAATGGGAGTAATATGGGGAAAGATATCGTAGATGAAGTCTAAAAATTCACAAATATTTAGTGTATTTCCAGTAACCTGAGTTTGTTGAAATGGAGCTGCCACAGAAGTGTGAATGAAAGTTAAGGTCAGAAAGTGGTTAAATAATGCATTGCAGTGTCTCTAAAATAAGATCAAGAAATATGAGCTCTGTAGGCAGTGGTGAACCCCTGAAAGATCCTAAGAATTTCTTCAGCAGAAGCAAAGTAGTGTTTCATTGCCAGTGACTTGGTACACATGAGGGTGGGTGGGAAGGCACCAGTTAGCTGGTTGTTGCAGATGTTGGTGCCTTGGGTGCGAGTTTAGTGTGCTGGCATGCGGGTGGATGTAAGAAAGTTCAAGAATGAACAGTTTTTAGCAATTTCATGAGAGGATGGAGGAGCATAAAAAAAAGTCAAAGATGACTCCAAGATTTTCATTCTGAATGTGACAGAGATCTGATGCCAAGTAAGTACACTTAATATAACTGAATTCTCCTGTGAAGAAGGAGAAATCGTTTTCATAATTTATTAAGTACTCAACTTCTCCGTGGATTTATTAACAAAACAGAAAGAGACTCACAGACATAGAAGACAAACTTATGGTTACCAAAAGAGAAAGTAGGGGGATAATTTAGGAGTTTGGGATTAACAGATACGCACTACTATGTGTAAAATAGGTAAACAACAAGGACCTACTGTAGAGCACAGGGAACTATATTCAATATCCGTAATAACTAATAATGGAAAAGAATCTGAAAAAGAATAGTTACACACCCACACACACACATGCACAACTGAATCACTTTTCTGTACAACTGAAGCTTACACAACGTTAACTATACTTCAATTTAAAAATGATTTTTTTAAAAAGAGAGACTTCTCCAGGTTTTCTGGAGTATGCTGTTCTTAGGGATTTGATCGTTTGGGAAGATTGCATGAATGAATATAGAACCTCACTAGATTATGTATGTGATAGGTCCTATTTTCCAAATGGCTGATACAAAATTCAGTAAATGGTTTTCAGATTGAGAGTACTTGACATCTAGCTTTTATATTTAAAGACATACACTAGTATAGCGTCTCAGTTCATTTGAGTATTTTGTGACATTTTCTCACAGTCATTACATCACATCTACATTCCTGCTGTTTCATATAACTCAACCCTAATTTTGAATATCGTGATTTAAATACTTAGGAAATATCATTAAAGAAACCTTGAAGTTCTAAGAAATGCAGTGATCAGTGTCTTTTAACTCAAGATCATATGTGAATAGTTTTCTACTCACTTAATTCCTCTTGGGATTTTGAAGTTAAGTTCACATTTTTTAAATGATGTAAAATATAGCTGCTACTTATCTAGACTGGTTACTAGAGATCTGCAGTGAAAATGCTTCTAAATTGTAAATTGCACCTATGAAATCAATATATTTTAACTGATATTTGAAATGCTTTGAGAATCTCACTTTTACTCTGGGTCACTTTATCAGGCAGCTTTGGATACTTTTGTAGATTGCCTTCTTTACCTGCACAGCTGCTTACAAATGATTCCCTGTAACAGTTAATTTTTATGTTTTCTATTTTTTATTACAGGGCTAAAGTTGTCAGGAGATTGCTTAATTTTTATAGCTTTCTCATTTGATATATTCATCATTATAAATTAGTTTTCAACAATTTTGTATCATGAGGTTATTTAATACATGGTTCTAACCTAAGAGGGTCTGAAGTCTAATACATTCTCATCAACCTGAGTCTGAAAGAATAAATACCGTACATATATGGAAGATCAAAGGACCAGAAATGAACTATTTTAGCCATCATATCCTACCAAACCTGATAGGGTACAGATTTGGGAGTTAGTATTGAGGAGACACTAACTCCTTTAACAAATCAAACGCCATGTTTTCAGTGAATTAACGTAATAAAATTCATTTCTCACTTATGTCAAATGGTCAGGTGTCCTTCAGTAGCTTAGAATTCTGTGATAGCTCTGTTCTTTTATATCAGCTTGGGAAGAGTGCCACTGCATTACTTGGTATATGTTTTTGTGCACCCTTACTGTTAAAATTAAAGGGAAAGGCTAAGTGGTATGGGGAATACTAGGATATGTGTGCATCGGTTTACACAAATTATCTTCCTATCTCAGTGGCCTATAACAATAGAGTCTTATTTTCCATTCATGGGATATGTTGGCTACTGATCCACTAAGACTTTGGTCTCACTGTCTTCTTTACTCTTAGATCCAGGCTAAGTAGTTCCCCTACTTGGGACAGTGGCGTGGCGTTCTTATGGCAAAATACAGGAGAAACAGAGGAACTATAGACATCATTTCTGCTCATGTTTCCTTACCCAAAGCAAGTCACGTGGTCAAGTTTGGTGTCATCAGGCTAAGATGGTTTGATTTTCCTGTAGGACAAGGGAGCCAATACATTGACTCCATCATACAACTTACTGCAGTGGATTCATCTAAATAAAATATTTATTAAATCTGTTACTTAAACACACAAAACTTCTATATAATGGTTTATTTTTGTATTATTTGAAATGCTAATACATAAAGAACAGTAAGAAGCATTTGTATTATGTCCTTATTCAAATTTTACTTTGTCTTTTATCTATTATGGAAATCCTCATAGTCTGATAGTGATCCCTTTTATTTATTTATTTACTTATTTATTTACTTATTTATTTATTTATTTGAATTCTTGACTAATGACAGTGGAGTCTACTTCAATTTTACAATTTTAAGAGTTTTGAAGTCATGGAGCAAAGTACAACACAATAAAATACAACTTTTATCTAAAAATAAAGAACTTTGGGGAAAAATCCAAGCATGCTTTTTTTGATTTTGGTATTTGGGAACACAAAGAAAATATTACAGGTAAAATAAAGGGAAAGTCACACGTGTGTTTTTTTCATTAAAGAATCATATTTGTCAGTGCTGTCCAGACCACATTCTCAGGTAATCTGAGAGCCATGCTACTCACGCTAATCGCTTTTAAGAGGGTAGCTCAACCCTTTCTTCACAAAGAAAGCAAGAAGTTCTCAACTTCCTTTCTGCCCCCTCACAAATCATCCTTTCTCCACACTTTTAATATTGAGCTCTGTAACATACCCCCTACCCCATTCTCCAAGGGTCTTTGCTAGGGGCTAACCATCTCTCCCATTTATCTTTTACCTGGTCCTATGATTATTCCAATGACGCTTTCACCCTGAAAGCAAGAACAGAACCTTCCCTTGAAACTGTAATCAGTGAGTATTTTCAGCTCTGTGGACCATATGGTTTCTATCACCCTGCTCAGCTGTGCCTTCCTAGGGATTATACATAAATACGTAAATGTATGGCAGGGGTATTTCCAATACAAGTCCATTCGCAGAGACTGGTGGCCCCACGGCCCTACTGTTGACTCCTCCTCTAAACTCCTCCTGTACACTCTTCCAGTTTCGCTATTAAACCACTTTTTATTTTTTTTAGTCAGCCTTCTTAGAAAAAGATTGTAATGCTCATGGTCTCCATGCTCTCCCCCGTTTCATGCTTTAGAAATCTGCAGTCTGACTTCCACTTCCCATGTCCTGAAAGTTTCTTGGGAAGAGTGACTTTCTAATTGAGTAATCATGGGGAACTCCCAGTTTGACCCTTGCCATTTTTGGCTTCTCTTCTTTGGATTCTGTTAACAGCCTACCCTTGATTTCCCCCCGCTTTATGATATTTCCCCTCAGTATCTTTGTTGTGAAAAATGACTTTAATGGTAGATCCTAAACAACAACAACAAGAACAAAAAACAAGGAGTGACTAAAACAAACAAGATTGTTTTTCTGCCTATCCTGAAATCTGGAGTTAAGGAGCTTAGGGCTGGTAAAGCTATTTGATGATGTTGTCAAGAGATCTGCGTACTTTCCATCTTTCTGCTCCATCCTCCTTATCGTCTTGGCCTTTGTTCTCATGTTTGCTGCCTTGTGACAACTCTGCAGGATTGATATGCTATGGACGGACCTCTTGTCTAAATCCAAGACAGAGAGGAAGAGACAGAAACTAGTTCAAGTCCCCTCTGTTCCCTTTTATCAAGAAAGGAAACACAGTAGATTCTCCTTAGCTATCACTGGCCCAAATTATGACAGGCTTTGGCAGTCCGAGGTGAAAAAAAAGTTGGGATGATCAGTATTTTCAACAAGGCATATTGCCTTCCTTTTCAAAATTTGGTTTTCATCTGAAAGGGGCTGAATGAATATTGGTTAAACGGTTAACACTGTCTATCACGGTGAGCTGGGCAGGTTATTTTTCCTCCAGTAACACTGTAAGTGTTGGTGTTCCAGAAATGCGTCCTTTAATGGGTCATGCTATTTGTCTACATGCTGTTCCTGGACAGATCATAAACTATGGTAGCTTTAAGCATCACAAACACACTGCTGATGGTCAACTGTTTCAAGCTAAGACTCTAGCATCTTATGTCCATCTTCTATGGGGTTTCACCTTCTGGTTTCCCCATGTGGTTTTCAAACAGAAGGTATTCTAAATGCAATGCCTTTTCTTTAAATTGCTATTTCTCATGTATCCCCACCTTGGTTGTAATACTATGAAACCAACCAACCAAGAAACTCAGCTTTCACCCCGTTCAACCCCCTACATTGCCAAGTCCTGTTTATAAAGTCTCTGTCACCTCCCTTGAGGCTATTAACTCCTTTTCACACCCACTGTCATTCTCAAGACTGCTTTCTGGTTAAGACTTAATATCATTTCTCACTTTGTCAATTGAGGAATAAGTTCTTACTTGATTGGCTTGCTTCCTGTTAATGCTGCTGTCAGAAAAATCTTCCTAAGGTACAGATCATCTTCTAGCTTAAAATGCTGTGACGCTTGTCATAATTAACCACAGGCCACCCAGGCCATCCCTAAATTATCTCTTCCTCTGTGTCGCCGATGACTTTCAAATCCTTTCCTCCTTCCAGACCCATTCTTAGAAGTCTGTTGCAGGGGAGGGTATAGCTCAGTAGCAGAGTGCATATCTAACATGCCCAAGGTTTTGGTTCAATTCCCAGTTCTCCCATTAATAAATAAATAAATACATACATACCTAAATAAATAATCAATCTAATTACCTCCCCCCAAAAAATTTAAATAAAAAAAACTCTTTTTTTTGGTTGGCTAGATACATTTACCTAATGTCTACCTGGCATTTATATGCTCGTTTCTGTTGCCTCATTCCTCCATCTTTGCACCTTACTCACTGGAGTCTTCTCTTCCCTGAAAAGGATATTCACTTTGTGCTTTCAGGTCTTTGCATATTGCCCTCTGTCTGCCCATAAAACTGTCTGGATTGCTTGGAGAATTGTCCCCTTTCGAACTAGATGGCATTTGCCATGTCTGAGTAAGAGCTTTCAAGGCTGTGATATGGTTTTGCTCTCACACGTCTCCCTTTGACCCTGAGAACCACATGTTTCTAATAGAAGCTGCACCTTTGATCTGGATTCTAGGGTGGAAAGGCATGAGGAGCAAAACCATAGACAACCTGGAGCAGAAATAGAAAATGAATGAGAAAGGAATGATCGTTGTAAGCCTCTGAGATTTGGGGGTTATTTAATAGCATACCCTAATCTTGGGAAAACTGACAAAAACAGATAATAATATTTGCATATGTAAATTCAGTTTCCATCTAGTCTCCTAGCTTTCTATTGATGTATGCAAGCAGGGAATGTTAGCATATTTCCACAGGAAGAAAAAAAGAAAAAAATAGTATCGCTACATCTCCTGAGATGTTGAGTAAATTACGAGCCTGGATTTCCTTCCTGTATAAGTCCTATTAGCTTCAATAATGCAGAAGTCTCTTCAGTTAGAATAAAATAAAAACTGAAAGCCTCACTAAATCCTACTCAGCACTCCATTTACCATGTGACTGTTGCTTAACAACTACTTATAATGAGTTTTACAAGGGAGTTTTCTTCTCTCCGTTTCCATTTCATCAGCTTCCATGGACTCCCCAGCCTTTACTGTGTTTCCGTCCTGGCTACGCACTTACAGAGGTGCTTACTGATGTGCGTGCCTCTAACCAATGGACACTTTTTCAGTGCTCAGTTTACTAGAGGACCCATTAACCTTTAACTTTTTGGACCATTTCAGCCTTCATAGAACATTTCCATCTTTGGCTTTAGAGACCACAATTTAATCTTTTTTTTTTTTTTGCTTCTGTCCTCGATGGTCTCTACCTCTGAGTGTTATCTTTTCACAAATTAATATTTAATTAACTGGAGATTTAACTTTTTCACTTGGAGGTCTCCAGATATATCTCAAACTTAAAACCTCTGAGATAAATCATGATCCCCCACCACGATCAGACATCACTGTGAACCAGTATTCGCTTTTAGAACTTCATAAAATCATAGAGCCTGTGCTCCTTGGCCTGGCCTCTTTCATTCCGTGTAATGATGTAGAGATTCATCCTTATTGCTTTGGTTGTTTGCTCTTTTTTATTGTTGGATAGTAATTCATCGTATGAACAGACCTATTTTTGACTCTATGTAATAGAGTTCCATGAAAATTCATGTACATTTCTTTTAGTGGACACAAGGTTTAATTTCTCTTGGAGAAATACTTAGCAGTGAACTTTCTAGGTCATGTGGTATGTGCATGTTTAACTAGATAAGAAAATGCAAAACCTTCTCTGTGTGGTTGTTGTCAGTCTGGGATTTGACCCTACTTACAAGCTAATAAGTTAGTCTATCAATGTTTTATGGATGCAGGCAAAAAACAAGAGACTCCGGGGTCAGAGAAAAATGACTTTATTATCCACTGTATGTTAAGTGGCATAAATATCTTGTTTTTGTTGGTTTCTCTAATCCCCAGGTCCCACAGGGGTGACACAGAGGGCCCAGATGGATGCCTGAACATTACAGAGATTTGTGGAACTCTCTACCTTAAGGTAAGCAGTAAGTTTACACTTTACCTTGGATGAAAACCTTTCCTCATTCCTCAAAGTTGCTTTTTGTGAATGTAATTCTGAGAAATGGCTCAGGTAAAGACAGTGGTGAGGCCTTGTGTTCTGGCATACTCAGAAAATTTGTAGCCATAGGAGAGACCCGTGGGGGGCTGTCTCCCAATGGCTGTGTAACTTAGACTCTCATCAGCAATGTAAGACAACTCTTTGAGTCATCCTAATAGGTGAGTATTAATTTAAATTTCCTTGATACGTAATGCTATTGAATGTATTTTTATTTTGGCCACTCATCTCTCTTCTTTTGCAATGTATCTGTTCAAGAATTACTTTTTTCATTTTTTAAATTGGGTTTTTGTCTTATTATTGAGTTTAAAGTACTCTTTATATGTTGTGGATAGAAAAGTCCTTTGTCAGATGTATGCATTGCAAATAGATTTCTCCCAGTCTGTACCTTGCTTTTTTATGTTCTTAGTAGTCTGTTTTGAAGAGCAGGGTTTTCATCTCACTGAAGTGTAATTTTTCATTTTTTTAAGCTTAGTGCTTTTGTGTCCTGTGTAAAAAATATTTGCCTAGGCCAAGGGTCTGAAAATTTTTCTTCTACATTGTCTTTCAGAGGTTTTATAATAGAGTTTTTATATTTTCATCTATCTTGAATTTAAAATATTTTTATGTGGTATGAGACATGGTTGGAGTTCATATTTTCCACATGGATATACACTTATTCTCTCACCATTTATTAAAAACTGTTCTTTCCCTGTCCTCTCTCCCACTGAATTCTGATTCAAATAACAATATTTGTATACTTCAAAATTGTTGGTCTCTCTGTACTCTTTCATTGATGGGTATGTCTATCTTTATGCAATTACCACACTGTCTTAATATATTTAAAGTAAATATTCTAGCCAGGCAATATTTGATGGGCTACAATCCATTGAATTTCTCCTTATTACTACTACACTAATTACTATTATTATTACTAATAATTATTTGTAGCAGGAAGGCTAGTCCTTTAGCAGCTACTTCGTCATAATTTCCTGATAACGTAAGTGCAATTTTTCTTTTTACTGCCAGTTTGATAACATTTTTCTCCCCTTGGGAAATTAAAATTTCCTCAAATTATTCACTGTTCCATCCACTGAAATATGGAGGCTAATTCCCTCCTCTTGAAGGCAACTTCGTGTCCAACAGAACTTGAGAAAAAATTATATTCTGAGACTTCCAAGATTAGGTCATAAGAAGTCTTGCATCTTCTTACCATCTCTCCTGGAACACTCTCTGTATAAGACGTGAGATGTCACATAAGAATTCTGACAAACCCAACACTGCCTCCTGGAGAGAACACGTGGAGGTGTTCTGATCTATAATTCTACCCTTGCTCTGAGTTCAGCTCTCCCACTTAGATGCTGGGTGTGTGAGAGGAGCCATCTTTGACCTTCCAGATCAGTCTGTCTGCCAGCTGAGTGTCAGAGTGACTTCTAGCAATGCCGTGTGGCATGGAAGGATCTATGGATTAACATATCTCTGCTAACAAGTGGAACAGAAGAAACGTTGTTACCAGCTGTCAGGTAGAAGTAGTCCTCATGTGCCAAATTTTGGTGGAAGTTTTCAGTGTCTGTTGTTAGGAGCTTAATATGGCCCTCCGCAGTTCTCAAAAGGAGTTCTCCAACATTCTCCAAAAAACATTGATTTTAAGGTAATTCAGATTCAAATCCAGGAATTTCCACTTGAAATCTATAAAGCATTAGGTCTTGTCAACTCTTCTGACACACTGTCTGGTCATCACTGTACCCAGGAGAACAAGCTACCAACCTACCGAGGTCATCCCATCTCTGCTGCCTAAAAGCTACAGTCATGCTGCTCAGCTTCCCCAGGTCACGTGTCATCTATAAAGTAACGATAGTGCTACCTGCCCCGACGAGGGAAGGTGAGGAGTCAATGAGACCACTCAAGTAAAGAGGTTAATGGCAGATGGCGACGATTTGCTTAATAGATGTTAGGTATTGTTCATATGAAGATTAGATAAGGAAAGGTAAAGGCCTGTATCACAAAAAAGGGTCCAATAAATGCCACATTCCTCTTTTCTTTCCCTTCTAGGACACTCTGAACATAAGGAATACAAGAGATTTCACAGTCCCAAGGAGACCACGGGTCACTAGTTACTTATAAAACTTAAGCTGTAGTTCTGACTCAAGTTGTAGCTGTTTTACACAATATAAAATATATTGAGACAGTAATTAGTTATTTACTAAACAATTTTATTTGTACAGATTTTAAATTCTGTCATTAAGAAAAAACATAAGACTGAACCACAAAAAGCTTATCATCACCTGTTTTATTCCGTATTAGAAAAAGGCTGCAATTTGACTACGGAATAAGGTATGACTGTTTAGTACAAAAAATGTTATTATATTTTAAAGAGTTACATAGTCCATTGTGACACAGAGATACATCGCAGGCACAATTTTATCAAAAATGCTACGGAAAAAAACGAGGCGAGGCGGTATAACGAAACCAAACACTGAATACGAATTTTCTTACAAAGAACCTTGTCAAAATGGTCTCATTTGGAAATGCACATTTATTTGACTGTATTTGCAAATCATGATTTTTTCCCCCTAAGTATGGAGTGTAGAAATGCTTTCCTATGCAGGAAGCTTTTAATTCATTTTGCTGAGCTTTAGGAAATACAGCTTAGCAGCTACCTTGCATGGAAACTCTGAGCTACAGCACCCACAGATTCAGCAGGGTCCGCCTTATACAGCGATTTTGATACTTCTACGTACAATTCGTACTTACAGCATTCAGCCAGTTACACCCCTGTCATCAAGGTACAGTGCTTAGGGCAGGCTGGCAGGTCACAAAAGTGTGATGGCTGGCACAAGGGCTGGGTATGAGACCGCGTGCTTCCTGGTGGGCTTTAAGAAAGGACTGCTCCTTCAGACTCACCTGGGGCAGGGGGAGAGGGTGTCCCATGCCTTCTCTTCCTGTTCCTCTAAGGCCCGACTGCAGTTCTGCCTGATGGGCATCTAGTGCAAACAGCCCCCAGTTCTCCCAAGGAGAGCAAAGGAGAGGTTGATGAACACATTCACAGATCTCACCCTTATTTCAGTGGGTGGTGAAATTACTCTGATTTTCTCCAAGAACTGAAGTCCCCAAAGCTTCAGGAACACGAAGCCATCCTAGTGTGGGAGAGCGACGTCTCCAGCCCGCGTTTATGGGTCTCCTGGATCCTCGGTCCTCTGTCTTCCCCTCAGTTCATGATACACAGAGTTGCTGGGTCCAGACTTTTATCTAAGTCAGCTCTCTGACTGGAGGCCTTCATTTGAGGTTTTCCTGCCAAATATACTCCTTTGAGCCTCAGCTTGTGGCCCGTTCACACGTCTGTTTTTCCGATGGAATCACTGAAAGGACCGGGCTCTCTCTCATTCTTTTAGAAGAGCCAAAAACTGAGATTGATTACAGAGTATATATACTCAGTCTGTAAACATCAGTCAACCATCAATGGCCTGAATGACCATGTTAGGGAACTTGCTAAGTTTGATGTCAGAATACTGCTGTTCTGCGAGTGTAGAAAGGTAGCATTTTAAAGCTAAAAACACTGGAACCCGTGAAGAATGGATTCTGTATAGTGGGTCCATTCAGAATTTGATCACAATGCCCACAGTAATAGCAATTAGAATATTTAAACCCATTTAAAAAACTCAAGCACCCCACCATTAAAAACCCTGTTAAATTGATAAAATGGAAAACTGGTACTTACTTGATGAGGATTATGCAGTGTGCTTCATTATTAAACATCAGATTATCTTCGCTATAGCACTGTTTCTGTTAAGACCTGCGTATATCAGTTATTCAGGACACTTACAGAACAGTTTTAAAACAGTACGTAAATACATAAATTATGTCCAGATCTGTGTTAAAAGGCAAGTCCATAATTTAGTTAAGTAGACTTGGGAACAGAAATGATCTGTTTTTTTTTTTATTTTAATAACAAACTTAAAGGGGCATTAAGCAACAAAGTCTAAATTTTATGAAGCATTTGTACATTTACAAGATTTCATTAAATTTCTCTGAATTTAAATTCTCTCATCATGATTTTCCATTTATGACAACATGGGAGTCTAGGCCCTCTGACTGACCGCTCTGCTTAAAAGAGCCGGAAAGTCATGGCAACTATGTATTTCATAAGCGGATCAGTGCACAAGCAAGAATGAATTTTTATTTGAAAACTAAGAAGAGAAAGAGGCCTAGAGAGGGAAGTGAATTCTAAAACAGGTTTGACCATGAGGAAGGTTGCCAAAAATATTGTTTAAAATGGTTTTGTGCAGCTTCCTGGAATTCGCAAAATAGGAGAGAATATCCAGGGACTGAAAAGGCAGCAGCCTTCTTGGAAAAGTGCCTTCCACGCGCGGGAGGTGTCAGCAGGCTGAGTCCTCAGTGCAGCTGTGAACGGAAGCTAAAATCATCTCTTTCTCCAGGTGATGGGAAATAAACATCCTGTTCTTAAACTTGATACTGCGTGAAAGGTGGGCACACGGGCACACGCAGGTGTACACACACACACACACTCACACACACACCTCCCATCAGTCCTGGAGAAGCATATAAAGCAGGACCTTGCACTTACACTCTTTGCTTGATAAACACATAAAAATATAACACAAAAACCCAGTTTACTTTAAAGTTAGTTAGTGGGGCAAAAGCAGCACAAATCCTCTGGAGGATTCCGCCTTCATTCCTGAACTCCAGGAATCCCTCCAGAGAAAACGAGCGCTCAGAGTCAAATTTCACTAAAGAAACAAGAAAGAAAGAACTGTGAGTGAGGACCTGCAAAAACAAGACGCCACGGCTGAAAACAAAGCCATTAAACAAATCAGGTATTACTGCAATCACACAGAGAGCAAAAATACATACGTACACACACACATATATACGTACATATGTACATACATATATACATAAATTTGATATGTTAAAAAAAAGACTAGTTTGAAGATACGATCCTGGAAAAAGAAAACATGAAGAATACACAAGCACATTTTAAAAAGAACCAACTGCAACTTCTGGCAGTGAGAAGAACAGATGAAACTGAGTGTAACAGCCAGTGGGGCACTGCCGGGAGACTTGGTGCACCGACAGAGCTGAAGACACTTCTAGGATGCAGCGCAAACAGGGAAATGGGACATGTGATGGAGAACGCAGCACACACAGAATCAAGGGCGCAAAGGGTTCACCTGCGTCTCACTGAAGTCCTAAAGCGGAGGGGGAGAACTGTTACGGAGAGTTTATCTGAGAGCTGATGAATGTCATCAGTATAGTAAGAGAACCTGGCAATGTTAAGCAGGATAGTTAAAGGAAAAAATTCATGTTTTGACACATTATAGTAAAGTTGCAGAACCCCAAAGTAAAAGGAATATTTTAAAAATAATCAGTGAGAAAAGATAGATCAATTTCAAGAGAATGACAATCACACTGACAGTTGACCTGCAGTTTCCTGGCCTTCAGCTTGTACCCACAGGGAAGGTACAAAGGCAGAGTTGCAGCCTCTCCTTGAAGAAATTGCAGATGCACCACGAGTCTCTACCCGCTTCCCTGCCCAGTCACCAGAGAACTCCACCGCGCTTGTCCCTGGACCTAAGGGGATACAGAAGAGTGGGATTTACGTCAGAAGGCATTAAGTGTGGGGGGCTGGTTGGCCCACAGTGAGCTGCATCTTGGAAATCATTGCAGTACCGCTGACAACAGGTGGAATTGCACTTTTCTCGTGAATCACAGTTAAGCTCTTGTCCAAAAGGTCCTGGGAACAAGGGGACCTCTACGGACGGAGATGGTCAAGGCTCAGGGAGGAGTCTCAGGAGAGCAGCCAGCGTCTATGCATTCAGCCTAGTTGGGAGAATGACACATGGGGGGCCACCAGCCATGGAGAGGGGGGTCTCGTAGAGCCCCCAGGTGTGCCGTGGAGATTCAGCATGAAACGTCCCATTACTTCCAGAGGAATCAACCCAAAGTTGACACGTGGCAAGTCAGTCAGACCATCAGTGCCCTGGCTGTTCTCTGCACACCACCTCTCACTCTAGTCCTTCGGGAGCCACAGTCTTGTTGGGGGGAGGGCGGGAGGGGCAGGGGCTTATATGTAAACCAAGAAATGAAAGGGGTTTACTACTTGTTCTTCGGATTGGCCAAACTCGTGAAGAGAAGTTAAACAAATGTTGATGCTTCGATTCTTGTAGAGTACAGGGAATTGTAGTTAACAAAATGACATGATTCTTGGGAATGAAAGTGTCTGGAGGACTCTGTTTCTTGGCAGTGAGCAGCTAAATGGGTTCTACTCTGTGTTTCATTCAGTAGCAGGGGTTGCGTTGCGGTAGCAGAAGGGGTAGGTGGGTAAGTTGATTTCTGATTGTACCTTTGCTCATTTTCCAGGTTAAATAAATGTTAAGAAAACTGTTAATTTAATATTGAGTAGTTAAATCAATCTGCAAGGAGTTTATTACATGATAGTTTTGGAAATACAGTTTTAAATATCCATTTAGTCCACTGAATACCTTCTAGCTTTACTATAAAAAGAATGCTTTGAAAATAATGAAAGCTAAATAAAAATAACTCCATTTCAACTACTTAACCGACTAAATACACTCCAGTGCTGGGGAAGGAAGAAGGTGGGAAATGGGGAAATTTCAGGCGAGGGCGTCTCATGGAGGTATAGCAAATCCTGTTAGTCCAGCTAATTTCCTTGGCTGGAAGCAGGACAGGGCCCCTATTGTCTTGTCTGCTTCGGCTGAATTTTTTTATTTATCCTCCATGTCTGTTTCATTTGCAGGTAATTCTATTCCTGTTTCCACATTTGCCATGCTGGGTCATTTTTGTCTCATGACAAAGTCCCTATAACGTCCACAGTAAATATTTAAAATTCTTACAAGCACGTTTTAGCTATTTCTATGCTGAATAGTTCTAGTTCTTGCTGATAGTATCTCACTAAGCTTTCAAAAATGTATTTCTCTGCTATAGGGGAGTGTGTTCCTTTGAAATTTGATTGCCTATGAAGCTTGACACGAGGTTTATTCTCCTTATGAAATAAGCCATTTAATCTGGAATGCATACACATCCAGCTGAAACCTGAAGGAAATAAGTCATCTTTGGCTTATGTTTAAGTATCGCACATTTCTGTTCTAATGCTGGGAGGTTTGCTATCAGAGTTAATTATTAAACATTTATAATCCGTGATGCTCTGCACACAGAGTGCACTTCTAGTTCACAAGAGAAAGTCACAAAAGGCATCTCTCGTATTTATCATACTTATCCTGGGAGGTTGGCTTGACAGATGTTAGATTTCCAGCATCAGAGCTGGAAAGAGAAATACACGTTGGTTAAGGGATTTGGTCCAAATCTTCAGTCCATGACAACAAAGCTCTAAAATATTGTGTTTAAAGAATATTCAAAACGGTCATGGTGCGAGGAGAGGTCATTTAAACGATCCTCACGAGGGATACAGGTTGCTCCCCAACCAAATGCCATCAAATGGTTAGGGGGTCTCTTTTGTTCACCCCCTTTAAGGCACTGGGAGCTTGATTCCTGAAGCAGTACTGTCACCCAGCCTCTAGCCCAGGGCTTTTCCCGTGATGGCACAAACTATCTCTTATTTCTGTTTGTTTCTTCCTCCCTATTTTTTGTTTTGTTTTGTTTTAAAAAAATAGCCTGGGTCACAATATAACCATTAGAATTTTTGTTTTTGTACAGTTAAGAGCCCCCAGAAAATGATTAATAACGTGATCGGTGGGAAATTCACCAACAAAATCCTAAAGCTAATAAGTTGGAGAAGGCAGCATACAAAACAAAAGGTCGCGCCTGGCTGTAGGTTCAAAAGGAGCGGAGCAGTGGGCATGCGTATGTTCTGAATTGATCAGCACTTTAAAAAGACATTTAGGCCAGAGTCCTTGAAAGGAAAGAAAAAGTGAAAATACTGCCTTGGAATTTAGAAATGGAGAGTTCAGTTGTAAACTTCCCAGGGGGTGGATGAGCACTGCAGTGTTGGTGTGAACCATCACAGCCATGAAGGTTCTGGGTTGACCTCAGGGAGCCATTGAGTCAAATGTCCGGCCAGAAGCTCTGTTTCATTCGGTCATCAAAATGGCGAGCCTTTGGATTAGACCACAGAGGCCTCTGCCTTCCGGAGGAAAAGTCGGAGGCAGATAATTGTAGATGAAGGGACGGTTCAAAGGCTACATTAATTAAACAACTAATTGGATATTAGAAGAATTGTTCCTCTCCTAGAACTTACTTAGGAGTAATTTCGTTTCCCTTCTGTGCTGGTGGGTGTTTTATGAAGCAACATTTTAATCCATGATTAGCCTCTAAGAGTTCAGACACAGGTTATGGAATTGGATAATATACACTTTAAGTTTGCTTCAGCCAAGAAATTCTGTGAGATTTTGTGAGCAACTGTATTTTAAAAAGAACTGTTATGGAAATCCTATTTTAAAGCAATTGTTTTTCGCTTTCTCAAAAGGAATATGTGCTGTATTTTAAAATTTATAATATCATTATCATGAAAACAAAAATAGAAGAATTTTCCACTAACTCCTTTCCCTTTCATTTTCAAGAATCTTAATCTTAAATTTAAGGCTATGCTTACTTTATACATTGTCTTTATTTTCTATGAAAAAAATAATCTGATTGATCTATTAGTATGTCCACTTTTTATCTTAAAATTCTGTGTGGCTTGTTAGGAAAGAAACACTTTTTTAAATTAATTAGTTTATTTTTTATTGAAGTATAGTCAGTTTATAACATTGCATCAATTTCTGGTGTCCAGCATCATGTTTTAGTCATACATGTACATACGTATATGCCTTTTTATATTCTTTTTCATTATATTTCAAGATATTGAATATAGTTCCCTGTGCTATACAGTAGAAACTTGTTGTTTATCTGTTTTATATATAGTAGTGTGTATCTGCAAATCTCAAACTGTCAATTTATCCCTTCCTGCCTCCTTTCTCCACCCCGTGCCCCACCCCGCTCCGGTAACTGTGAGTTTGTTTTCAATGTCTGTGAGTCTGTTTCTGTTTTATAAATAAGTTCATTTGTGTCATTTTCTTGTAGATTCCATGCCATGTAAAATTAAAAGTCATTTGATATCACTTATATGGGATTTCTCTTTCTCTTAAAAGGAGGACTTCTAATTTTACATGGCATGATAATAATAAATGTTTGATGATTCTAAAATGATAAATAATATATTGTTATAATACCAGGGAAAAGGATAGGTAGGAAAAAAACTTTCCATGCTTTTACCAAAACAATTGTAGGAAATTTTCGTCACACTACAATTATTCTTCTGTCATGAGAAGTTCCCTGAGACAGAACGGCCACAACTGTTTCATTTTCTAACTTATTCAGTAGTCCGAGGGTGAACTGAGAGTTTCAATTCCAGGTTATGGTTATAATTACTAGCTGCAAAAATCCCTGTTGCCTTTTATTAAGTAGTTACAATATTTAATTGAGACTACAGGGTGTCTGCACACCGCAGAGCACCGGGCATGATTATCTGTGCACATAAAGAAGCACTAAGGGTACCTTTAACAATAAAACAGATTATCAAAAAATTACATTTTTAATTTCAGGTTTGACTTTAATCTTCTCAGTGATTAAATACACATCTCCACATTTCTCTGAAAATGAGGACATTAAGCTAAGAAAAAAGGACCACAAAGTGGGGCAGAAAAGAAAAACTTCGCACTGTAACATAAGTGGATAAGTCTAGGATGCACTGATAGGTCATACGAGGTCTTTTGTAAAAGCTGAATGAGGAAGGAGAGTGGACACCCAGGGGGTCAAATACCACCGCCATTCTGGCTGGTCAGCCTCCTCTCCTCGGTGAGCTCGGCGGTGCTCGGATCCTGGGGCAGAGTATCTGGGTGGCCTTTGTGCCAGCCTTTTGCTCCCACAGCTTTGCTTCTGGAAGAGTGCTTACCTCTGTGCCCACCTGGAAACTACTGAAAAGAGTGGAACTTGAAAGGAACTGGAACTTTCTGAGTGAATCTCTTTGAAAGTTCGCTTTTCAAGGAAGTCGAAGCTATTAGGAACCTGAAAATAAAAGAAAGTTTGCACAATGAAACATCACCTGTTAATGGTTCCCTCATGGGAAATGGAGATCTAGAATTCTAGGGAGAAAATGGCATTACGGTGTCAGGAACTCATCAAATGATTTCTATAAAACGCTAATGTGAAGAGTGGAAGGGAAGCTACAGGAAACTCCTGAAATTATTGAAACAGAAATAAAAGGATCCCCCCTGGTGTCTAAGGCAAGTGAAATTATTGTTACCATTTAAAAATTGTCTTCCAGTTTATATTTGGAAAGTGCTTTATAATAACTTCTTTTATTATCCATTCCCAGCCTACCTGAGAGGGATGATGAGAGCAAACATTTTTTTATTGTTTTAGTTATTATTTATCTTTATGAACAGCATTCTCACTTTGCTATAATTACAAACATTTACTTCCACGGGGATGGAAAGATCACACTCCGCTGCCTCTGCCAGGTGCCAGTTGTCAATAAAAAGTAGAACCTAGTAGAGCTGCTTTAGTTCTTGGGTCAACATATCCAGTTTTAAGACAAAAAATAAATTGATATTGGAGATGTAAATCAGATATTTATCACATACTCAAAAAGTGTAATTGTGGGAACTTAGGTTCAGGAAAAAAAAAAAAGAAAAAAGAGAGAAAGGATTTGGCCCCCTTCGTGGGAGCTACATTTGCAGGCATAACTGCAAAATTGTAGCCAATGTGCAAATAACCCTACCTGACATTAATGACCTCTTCCTGCAAGCCAGGGCTTGTGTCTGACATCCCATGAAGAGGATCAACGGGCAGCAGATCCGCAAACATGGAAGCTTGCTGGCAGTGCAGAGCCCTCTTCCTGCGACGCAGTGAGACGGAACACTTCAGTGGGACTTGTGCACACGCTCCGGGACACCAAGATGCCCGTGACAGGGCTGCCACCACCCGCCTCCCGCGGTCTGTAGAGGAATGATTTCAGTTCCGCGTAACAGGATTCTCAGTTACAAACAGTAAAAACCATCTCTGGCCATTTTTACTGAGGATGGATTTAATTGAAAGGATATTGGGGATTTCCCAAATCTCCAGGAAAGCCAGAGAGACAGATTCTGCACCTGACAGAGAGACCAGAAGACCAGAAGTAAGAACCAACCGAAATTCAGACTTCAGGGCAGCGATGGTGCCAGTTCAGCCATTGATGAACCATGGCTGGTGCTCCCACCGGAAACTGCCACCTCCAGGGGGCCTTGGTCGTTTTGCTTCCCTGCTTTGCTAGCTGGTGGGGCAGCTGATTGACAGACCCTAGGATGCATTTGTAGCCCTACCGGGGCATCCATACTGGGAGGGAGAGGGGTCCCACCCAGGGATGCACCGTAGAGATTTTCTTCTCATCAATGAAGATGGTGAGGGAAGCGTGAGGGGAGGGTCCTGGGTTTTCTTGACTTACATGCCAAGTATGTGCAAAGGCTCAGGTGAGAGAAAGAAGTGTCTCAGCGGTGATCTGGAGAAGCCCACCCACACCAAAGAAAATGGTTTCTCAAGAAAGGAGTTTGGTCTGTTAGCTGTATCCTCCCATCATTTCCGTATTCCTGGAAATGTGGTTCCTTACTTCTCACATGTCTTGCTTCAGAGGCGATTTCTTACACTGTGTTTTATGATACACGTCTGTCTGGTGCATCTTTTAAAGGTTCTTCAGCCACGTTCACTGAGCCTCCAGGGGACGGTCTCCTGGGACTTGTGAATTGAGTTTATTCTCCAAAAGTGTCAGATTTTAAAGAGGCATTTTTGAAATGAGAACATTCCAAGAGAATTTTTTTAATTGTAGTAAGAACACTTAGCATGAGATTGAACCTCTCACAAATTACCGTGTGTGCAATACTGAGAACTCCCCAGTATCGCATATCGTTAGAGTCCTAATGTTTGCATGAGCATTGGATTGATGCTACAGAAATATGAGCAGTAAGATGCTATATGAAAAAGGGGAAATGTGACAGTGGAGTTATTGCAACATTAAAAAAAAATGTTTTACCCCTGGTGAGGTCCTTGGACCAACCTATTCCAACTTTGAAAGATGTATTAATATGCCCCCAAATTTTAATATAAGAAAAATAAGGCCATTGTATCTGTGCTGCTCCCTACAGGATTAAGAATTTAGTTGATCTAGTTCATTATTATAAAATTAATTTTTATCATCTACATCTAAACTTAAATTATTTTAGGACTTCTGGAAATATGATTCATGTGTATCCTTTAAATTAGCTACTTAATGTCAATTTATCTCTATTTAGGAGAAGGAGATGAAGATGGTGGAATAGAAGAGTGTGGAGCTTACCTTGTCCCACAAATAAATTTAACTCTATTTTAGGCAAGATGATGGCCTGTAATTGGCAGTTTTAATATGAGGCATTCAAATGCTTTGGAACTGTCAAGGGAGAGTTTTTACCAAAAGAGTAGCAATCTGCTTAATCTCTCAACAAATGTTATTATTTGTGGCGAACAAAAGTTAATCACAAAAACCTAGACTTAAAGATATTTCTTCACAATCTGGGGTGAGAAATAACCTAAACTGCAACCTTTATTTATTTTGGAAGAGTAAGTTTTGCTGCAGAGTTAACCTAGGAATATATTTAACAACAAGAAGAAACCGATTTAAATAGCATGCTGATTCCATTCCATTGGAGTATAAATAGTACCTATAATAACAATGACACTGCATTATTTTGTGACATTCCTTAATTTTCAGACCTAGTATATCTGTTTTTCCCTCTATACTATTCCTATGAATTATTCAGGGAAGATAATACTTTCATTTTACAAATGGGATAATTGAGAACACGACAAATTACGTAATTTATCTCAGGACACAGAGCTGGTTAGTGGTAGAGCTATTGCCAGAAACCTCAAGATTCCTTGGGATATTCCTTTTCAATTCTGAGATCCCCTGGGAGGTTTCAAGGTGCACGCCTCTCCCTGGAAGCTCCTGTTGCCGATGGAACTCTCAGGCTTTCTTTGGGAGTTTCTCCTGATTATAGAGATTGCTTGTTAAGAGAGGTTTTGATAAAGAAAATAATGATAAGGTATTTCCAGATCACCCCTCCATCCTCGGGGCTCCCACAGCCCTACATGTTATGAGCACACCAAACAAAAGAAGGATCCTTGCCTTACCTCCTGCTCTGCATCACTCTTCCTTAAAGGAAACCTAATTGTCCACTATGTATCATGGGGTGGGATGGGCAGGCTGGGGATGCATCAGGTCCAGGGGTAAAAAGACTTAGGTGATTGTTACGGCTCCGTTTTGAAGGCAGTTTTCGGTGCATGCCCCTGAGCACTTACTGAGCAGGTACTATGTGCTAGTAACCTTTAGACAGGCTGTATAAATACTTAAACATCTAAAGCAGAGCTTCCCAGACTTCTTCGCATCACAGTGTACGTGGCAGGTGGTTATGTTGGTGCAGTGCCCAGGGATAAGTGTGTGGATGGGGGCAGCTAGTCTATGAAGACGGACCACTATATCTGCACACCCGCAACCAGCTAGGCGCTGTGTTCTGTGTCTACGCCCCGATGCTCACAAGCGTGGTCTGGGAATCAGCGACAGGACCCCTTGGGAGGCTGTCAGAAATGGACAGCCTCAGGCCCACCCCAGACCTGATGAACCAAAGTCTGTATTTTAACAGAAGCCTGCATGATTCTTATGTCCGCTGCAGCTGGAGAAGCCCTGGTCTAGTTAATGTTCTTCAACCTGCGCTCCTGGGATGCAGGCTGCAGGAAGTTACCAGGAAACTCCAGTGCGCATCCGAGTTTGAAAAGCAGCGAGGAAATGTTAAAAAATACTAATGCCCGGGTCCCATCCACAGAGACTCCGTTTTGATTGGCTTGTGATGTTTTAAGTCCTCCCAGTGGTATCTTATGGGAGGCAATATTTGGGAGGAAAATGCTCTAAGAGTAAAGCTGTAAGCTAGATGTTATTCCCATTTTACAGATGTAGAAACTGAATGGCACATGCACAAAAAGGACTAGGAAAACTCAATTTGTGAGAGATGGACGTAAATTTTGACCCCAAACTCACCCATTCTATCTAGAAAGGGCCTGGGCTATGATCTTACACAGCTTCTTGAGGATTTTTATAAAATTAGTGTTAATTCAGTATATATTTTCTTAAGATATGCCTCAATTGAAGCAAAATGAAATCTATTCCTGGCTAGTATGATAGAACCATAGCCTCTCAAGAAACATGTTAAAAGAGAACAAAAATATTTTATAGAGTAATTCTTTTTGTGACTATTGTTCTAAAGACTTCAAAATAATTACCTTCCTTGCTTATATTGCATTTAATTTTAGGATGACTACATTCAAAAGTGTATTCTATTCATCCAGGTGCTTATATTTAACATTATATTATCTCCTGTCTTTCTCATAAATGATCTGTATAAATTATGTAAAAATCAGTCCTAAAGATTTGAACTCACCCTTACAAAGGCCATTTATATTTTAAACAGTTTTATAAACCAATCTCTCGAAGTCCAGTTTCACATGTGAACCAAATTAGAGAGGTTAATCAGGAGAGGCACCCTGCATTATATTCACCATTACAACTTGCGTATTATTTCAAATGCTTCCCTCTTTTAAATCTTAGCAGCTGAACCAATTTTACAGGTCAAACCAGACAGCTGGACAGTCCATGAATGGATACTGACAGGATGGACCCACGGAGAGCTGAGAAGGGGAGATCCATCTCTCTGAGGGACAGGAAAATAATATTTGAAATTAGCAAGACGTGGATTTAAATCTTATCCTGGTAGGAAGTCTTGGGCAAATTCCCTAATCTTGCTGAGTATTTGCTACTCGTTTAATAACTAAAGGAAATAATATGTACTGAATTAAGGAGTTAGCCACATATGAAACATGGTGTGTAAAAGCTCCAGCGTATTTTCCCTGATCCTTAGTGCTCTGAGGGCTAATATGACAGCACGACAACTTGGTGTCAAGAATTAAGGTTTGCTCAGCAGCCGTGGTGCTCGGCACCCTTCTGGATGTTCATTTACTTCCAGCCACTGAGGCTCCGTGGGGCCAGCGTGAATTCGCCATTCATATCCAGGTCTACGTGCCTATAAGAACTTTTCCCAGCATCAGAATTCCCAAGTTTTTCTCCAGTGCGTCTTTCAAGGCCAGGTGAATCAGAGTCACTTGGATGGTATCCTCAGCTTTGTTCCTAAACCAGTCGATTTGTGGGGGGAGTTCCTAGAATTTCCATTTCCAACAAGTGCTCAGATGATAGTGTTGCCGATCCAGGACCACACATTGAAAACTGCTATTTTAATGCTTAAATATGGTAGCAGGAGTCAGATTACCTAGAGCTTTAAAATCCAACTTCTACCCCTTCGTAGCTGTCTTCTCTTGGCCTGGTGTCTTTACCTCTGCAATGGGGGAAATAATAGTACCCTATGTTACAAGATTATTGTGAGACATAAACCAAGGAATCACTTACTGCCTGGCACATGGTATAGCCACTCAGTAACTATGGCTATTGATAATACAAATGATCTCTCTAATTTTAATGGTGAGAGAAATACTGTAAATTCTATAGCATTTTTAAATATAATATATGTTTTATTTCTGAATATTTTTTAAATTCAATGCCTTGTAGTAACCTGTAATGAAAAAGAATATATATGTGTACTGAATCACTATGCTGTACACCAGAAACTAACACCACATTGTAAATCAACTTCACTAAAAGAAAAAAGTTATTAAAAAAAAAAAAAAAAAAGGAAAACATGCACAAGGAAAAGTCAGAGAGACTGCAGACATCACCTGCTGGTGACTCTGGGAAAACCCAGTCAGGGCCCAGTGATGTCCAAGTTCAGATACTAGATGTGTTGTGTGTTGATGACAGTGACTCTGCTCTGTGTCAGATTCTGGAGACAGCTGGTGATTACCAAACTTCTGAATCAGGCAAACCGCTCGTCAAGTCTGAGATTGTTGAGTCCTTCAGTTTCATTTATCAGCAGGCCTGTGATTAGCTGGTCAAAGAGTTCTCCTTTAGACAATAAGGATTAACTGTAAAGCCCAGGGAACTACATTCAATATCTTGTAATGAACTATATTGGAAAGGAATTGAAAAAAGAATATAGATCCACGCACATGTATAACTGAACCACTTTGCTGTGCACCTGAAACTAGCACAATGTTGTACATCGACTGCACTTGAATAAAGAAGAGCTCTCTCTGTAGCGTTTTGGTGGCACGTGCCTCCACCTGTTATTAACCAGCTTCCATCCAGCGCCCGCTCACGCTGTGCTCCCCCCGTCCTGAGCTCCCCCCACCACCCTGGTGGCCTCGAGCACTCTCTGGCACTTCTGTAGGTGCGAAGGGGATAAACTCTAAGAATTGAGAAAAAGAACTACAAAACTCAAATCTCCTTAAATTTTTTAAATTGGAACATTTGTGTACATCCCAGAGGCACCTGTGGATGAATATAGTGCTTGTTTTCCCCCTCAGTTAATGTTATTTATTTTAATCTTTGCTTTTTGACTAGAGCCTTGCTGTTTTTCTTTCAAATACCCCTTAGAGTGCTTCTCTGGAATTGTACAAACACTGCCTTGCTCATAAATATTTTCTCCTCTATTGATTTTTTTCTTTAATGCATCAAATGTAAAAATACTATTAGTTCTATTTACTACTTAAAGTTATTTTCATCACACACAATTTAAACCCATTCTTATTTTCATCATACACTTAATTTAAAATCATTCTTAGGTTGTAAATTAAATGTGAAAAACTCTCTTTTTTGGTGCTTTTCTTGTCCTCCATTTGCCTTAACTCTCCTTAAACTAAACAAAACCCAAGGCAAAACTTCTGCCTGGAAAACTTGAGAAGTTTGATTTGTTCCAGCAGTTTCATGCAATTTAATTTGGGTTCCTTATTCGAGAGAGTCTAGAATATAAACTTTCTTTTAAGGAGCTCATTTTGGAAAATCCACCTAAACAAGTCGAAATCAATGGTTTCCTTACAGAAAGAACCCTAGGGAAAGAATTAGCGGGAATTACTCTATGGGTATGTCTGCTACTAGTTTTTTATGCTTGATTGCTTGTCAGTTGGCAGAAATCAATGGTTCTCTTTTCACCACAGAGGAGCAGAGAAATGGGGTAAACTACAAGTTATCAGCACTCTGAATGTGGATTAAACATTTCACGGCTGTCTCTCCAACATGCGCCCTGAAAGTACCACTTGGCTCCAAATTACAAAGGACTGCATTTAGCAAAGCTTTAATTTAAAAGAGACACAGGTGACAGCTCTATTATTTTTGCACGTTCAGATGCATCCACAGCTGTTTTTATTTTTCTCAGCTGAAGATGCCAGTATTTGTTGTAATTATTAGTCTTGGATGTAGTTGAAGATAAATATCTCAAATGCCTATCAAGGCTAAATTAAATTAAGGAAATCACACTTTTCACCCCTACCCTCTTTGGCCCTGCTTTGCTGCAGGAAATAGCAACAGTGTAAAAGTTTGAGCCTCATTTTGTGTCCCCATCAGAAGTACTTTCCAAAGTAGTCCTACGTTCCCCACGTATTCCAACTCAAGACTCTCCCTACTGGCATTTTTTTTCTTTTTCCTTTACAGTCAATGCAGCAAAAACAATTCCTTTCAAAGTTTCTTCCATACACATAAGATAGTTTTACATTAATTCTGATGGCCAGAAATGTGAAAAACTGTTAATGTGCAAAAGAATTATGACCCATTTTAACTCTTTTCCTGGTTTCTCCCTGGCAGTTTTGAATTGCAGACCTGAATCTGGTGTGGGTTTTTTTTTGTTTTAAATATAGTTGGTTTACAATGTTGTGTTAATTCCTGGTGTACAGAGTAGTGATTCAGTTATACATATACATATATATATATATATATATATATATATATATATACACACACACACACACATATTATTCCTTTTCATATTTTTTCATTATAGGCCATTGTAAGATATTGAATATAGTTCCCTGTGCTGTACAGTAGCACCTTGCTCTTTATTTATTTATATATATAGTAGTTAGTATCTGCAAATCCTGAACCCCCAATTTATCCCTCCACCTCTGCTTTCCAACAGATGATGGGATAAAGAAGATGTGGTATATACATATACAATGGAATACTACTCATCCATAAAAAAGAACAAAATAATGTCATTTGCAGCAACATGGATAGTGTCTTTTTGTTTGTATTTCGTCTGTAGCTCATTCACTGTATGCAACAGATTGCAAAACAACAGGGCAATGGTTTCACCATCCGTAATGTAAGAGTCAACATGGAGAAAATGAGAGTCTGGGAAAGTTGGAAAAGAGGAGAGAGAAATAATAAAATGAGGAGGCAGATTAGGAAGATGGAATACCAGGGTTTTTAAGAGGGAATTTGATCCGTAAGATACATAGAAGTTTGCTTGTGGAAATGTAAAAGGGATATGATATTTGTCTCCCAAATTCATATAAATGTTGCTTCTGGGGAAAATAACAAAGCTGTGTGTGGCAGTGGCCCTGGGTTGGCTTACTTTCAGATGGGAGACAGAGTTTTATTTATTTATTTTACGTTTTAAAACGTTTTGATATGCAGCTTTGTAGAGGATCTGGCTGGCCTATTAGTCATAAGAGTGGCCTTTGCAACCATGGTGATGATATTAACTTTCGTTCCTCTTGGGGTCTGAGTACGTTCATTAATGACCAGGCTGCCTGGAGAGATTCATTGCATAGCAGATCCTGCAACGATATTTGAGAGAACTAGGTAGCTTCTCAAGAATGAAAGAGAGAAAATGCCAGTCAGCATACTGACAAAGCGAAGAAATGTTGCAGAGGTGAGCAGGTGATAAATGATGGAAATGTGCATGCTTCTGCCTAATGAGACCATGGAAAGAGAAATACGTTAGTGTTGGCAAAAGAGAGTTGTATAATACTAGGGTTTTTTTTTTTTTAATTTATTGATTGTCCTGTTGATTTAAAAAGCATTTTCTATTACTTTGATTTATCACTTCAAACGGATACATGCCCGCCACGTGTCTGAAGTGGCTGGATATCTCGTAATGGCCACTGAAGAGCTCCGGGTAGATGAAAACACTGACAGCCAAGTCCTTTTCCAGGAAGATCATTAGATTGATTCTGTCTGGCTTACCGTCCTGGTTACCGTTGGCTGCCTTGCTTTTTTCTAACTCAAATCTTTCTGTCCGTGTTTCCATTCATTTTAAGGGACTCTCTTCAGAAGGACTTGTGATTTCCCTCAGTACAATAGAGTTTGTCTGACATTCACTGTCCTCTAAAAAATGATATTAAACCCTAGTCCCCATACATGTCCTTAACTCAGCCAATCAGCCTTTGTGAGAATCCCCTGGAGGTGAGACACGTTTCTGGGTTTGGAGCTGCCGGCAGTGGGATCATAGCTGAGTCACTGACTCATCGTCACCACCTCATTAGTTAAAAGTACAATATTTTAATTCCTTCATTTGTAAATTTGGAGGATTGGGGCACATGACAGGTGATAATAGAGGTTCTTAGCTGCAATGCTTCTTGAAATATTTAAAGATATACTTTAACACATTTTAATAATTATTGAAGATCCCCCTTAATAACACTAAATCTTTTCAATGAAAGCTTTTGAAATCCTAGGAAAGTCAAAACAAGGTGTTATTTTCATCCACCTTATTATAAAAGGTTCTCAGTGTTTTCAAACATGTAGTGACTTTCGAGTTTAATTCAAGATCAATATTTTAAGACCTATAAACTAAGTCTGTATGTTGAATCTTGTTCCTTTATGAATGAAGGAAGAGAATGAACTCTCTAGTTCTACAAGCTTTTACTTTCCCCTCCCCACCCTTCATTTTCACCCTCTGTCTTGAAGTACTCTGACTTTGACCTGGGAAGAGAAACATAAACTTCATCATTTCTTTTGCTTCTGTTCCCACTTCTCACCAGATAATATGTCTCAGCCTAAATTACAAAGCTCATCCATTTCTTAATCTTCTGGCTCCTGCAAATCTTCTAACTCCTGAATTAACCTACCGTGCAACATTGATGTTCTTTCAAACTGTGTCCAATAAACCCTAGTCTCTTCCTTTTACTAACTCCCTTAAGTTGATACTGTTTATAAAAAAAAAATTAGTTTTCAGTCTGATCGGTGGGGCATTGTTGACAGTAAGTCTATTTCATACATTGTACAGACCTTTCTTCTGGCAAAATGAAGTGTTGATAGAAGTTATTTTTGACCAAATCCTTTATGGTAAAGATCACAATCTGACAGAGAAGTATCTCCTTTGAAAGGATTAGAGCCTCTAGATAGATACAAATAAGACAAGAAAAAGTAGACACGTGTTAAATCACGGACCAGCAAAGGGGATGCTTTATGGAAATGAACTCACAAGATAATAATTTGAATTTGACAAGGTGATAATTAAAGTCCCCAGATAGATTTCCTTCACATCTGTATGCCTCTCAGTAAAGTTGGTTAGCATATTAACTACTGCCGGAGAATACTAACAAATATTCATGGGATGTAAAACTGCAAATTATTATTCATTTCAATTTGTATAATAAGTGTAACAAAATGCAATGCATATAATATTACACAAGAGGCACTAAAGTCTATTATAGACATTTTTAGAGCACAGGCTTTGGTGACAATTTTTGTCTTGAAATATTCAAGACATTTAAGTATGAATTATCACTTTTTATACTTTGAAAGAAATTTTGTATTCCTTCAAAGTTCTTTAGGGCTATTAACTTCTTATTTTGGAGGACTAGACTCATTTTAAAATATTAAGTATTTGGATCTGGGCACATAAGCATATATACACATATATACATATGCATATAAATAAATCATTAGTCTAACCTATATATTTGATTTTGTTATATTTTTCCTCTAGAGGAAAATTGGGATTCAGCAACCAGAAGAAGGGGGCATAGATGTCTGAAAAAAGTCGATAACCACCATCAGTTCAAATTTCAAATAGCAATCCAACTTATTCTTTTCATAACTGAGTTCAATGTACATACATTTTAATTTAAACATTTATATGAAAAACAATTTTAATATGATGATATTAAGACATCACATGATATTGAAGGAAAGAGCTGTTAAGTGTGTCCACACACTGTGGGTAGTGGATGTCACACTTGAGTTTTCTTTGGACCCAGTGATCTATTTAAAGAATATTTCCTGTCATATGGAATTTAAATACAAGAAATAAATCACTATGCAATGAGATGTGTTACCGTTTCTTACCTATGAAAAAGCATACAAAGGACCAGGAAGAAAGGCTTTCTGAAATACATCATCAGTTATATTGATAACATTTTATACATAAAACATTATTTTCATGGGCTTGAATAAAATAATCAGTTTCAAACGTGCCTAGGACCATCACGATGGACAATGCAGGGACCCTTACATCCACAGTCAAGGGGCAGCCAAGTGTGGAACCAATGGTCTCCGTCGGGAACGTCAGTCAGAGTAGGAGAGAAAAGAAACATGATTGCAAAATGGAGAGTCACTGGGGAGAACAGCTTTGATGTGAAGTTATGTTAGAATGGGGAAAAAAATGATTTCCAAAAGATCTTTGCAAGTCCCCTCAAGGAAATAGAAGTTCCACTTGAACAAACTTAATAAAAGAGGAAGAGAGAAGATCAAGAACAAAAGTGTGGGGAAGGAAAGGTCAAACACGGGCTTTCTGGCAAACCAGGGAGAAAAGGAATTTAAAGTAGAAGGTCACAGTTTAGAAAAGACTGCGCTTGCAGAGTAAGTGAAATCTTTAGGCGCCCTAAACAACGCAAATTTTATGTGCATTTTTGTAGAGCCGTCAGATCACAACACATAACTGGTGCCGCTTCTGGAAGGAGAATGTGGCACGTTCTCTGCAGGTGACTGGGAAAGTCTCATCGGCTTCCTAGACTTGGGGTTCTGTTTAGGATTCTGGCATATGGAAATGCACTTTGCTCATCCCCTTGGTGAATTAATGGGAAAACAGCCTCTTTGCTTCCGTGTTTTGCAATTCATACTTCATGTCTTTTCATTTTTCTCTGCAATTTAATTTCTTTCACTACGCTGGGCATGACTAATTGTTGATTTTCACTGAATTACAGCCATTATCCACTGGCCAGCTCCTCATAGCAACCGGCCTAGTAAGCTTTCCCCAGCAGACAGGAAGGAAAAGTCAAAATTCACCCATTCTAGAAAACCCCGCATCTCTCCTTATCGTGGGCATGGCTGTCAGATACCTGTCTCTCTTAGAGCCGTGAGTGTTCCACTGGTAGAGCCAACGGCGAGCATCTCGTCTACCATATGAATGAGTATTAGTTTTGAACAAGATACGTTTTGGAAAACAGAACAAAATCTGGATTTTTTTTTCCCTTTTTAATAACTCATCATTTTCCTTACCTCCTTTCTCCTTTTTTCCTACTTATTTTCCCCCAGCTGTACTTTTCCCAAACTGTGACTGGTGCTACCTTTGTAAAACAAGATCTGAGGTTCCATCTTTTTGCTTTGATCCTTTCAGTGCCCCCCTGCTTCGTACCACTGAGGGATCCTTCAGAGACCAGCCCGGCCTTCTGCTGACCACTCACTGCCCTCACACGCCAGCCCTGTTCCTACACGGTAGTTTTCAGTAGTTCTGAACCACACATGGAGAAGATTTAAAGAACACGTTTTGCAAAAGTTCCTGTGTTTTGGAGCCCAAAACTCTATTTATTTTCCAAGTAGTAGACCAGGTTCTAGGGAAACCACTGTGAATTTACCAGTACTGAATGGTCTCAGAATTAATATTGTTTTTCTGCTTTAACGAAAGCAGAAATTGTTGTGAATGAGATAATAAAATATAACCACATAGGTAATGTAAATATTTCTTTCTAAAAATAATTTAAACTTTGCTAAAAATAATTTTTAACAATTTCATTTTTATGAAATATTTAACTTGTATGTTACATGTTTCTCATTTGTAGCCCATTGATCTTTTAAAATCTTAAATTTTGCTACTATTCTCCTGTGACTTTGTGTTCATAAACACACCCAGTGTTCACAAACACAAATCTTTTCACCCCAATCTATTTAACAAAATAAAAATTAATTATTTTACTCCAAATTTTGTGCATTTCAGATTTTTCTAATTTTTTTCTATTTGGCTGGCTTGAGTGTCTTTAAGTATATGATGCAAACCATTGTGTTTTATTGTACATTTGACTGTGACTCAGTGTGACATTGCTAAAGGCTACACACTGATTATTTGGGTAGCATTGCGAATATAAGGAAGGCCAGACACATGGGTAACATCAGTTGGCTAATCTGAGAATCCATAAGCTTCCAAGATCATAACTGGGTACTTTTGAACATGTTCCCAGGAAATACACTCATCTTAGGCACTCTGTATTTATTGAATGAACCTATCCTTCTCAATGCTGCCCTTCCTGGATCTGTCACCAGTGTCTCTGTGTAGACGTTTTTGTGCAGACACCCTGTCCATAAAAGTGACTTGACTGTGGGTGAGCTCATTTCCTAAGGAATCCAGAAAGGCAGATGATCTCCTAGTCCTTAGAGGAGAGTCGGTAGTTGTCACTCATACAGCAGTTGGTTCTCACCCACTTTTCTGCCTTCCATCGGCATATTTGCCTCCTGAAGTTTCATGAATTAACCAAGCCCTTTTGTAGATCTATTAGTTGAAACATTTTGCAATGGAAAATCCTAGCTGAGACTGAATGCCCCAGTACCTCCTCGACATATCAATGGCCGGAATTTTAAAAAGATGGCCAGTAAGGTGCCCCTTCCCATAGAAGTGACTTTAATTCAGCACAGCGAGGTCACTGTTCCTTTGTTTTGGAGAGAAAAAAGGGTGAGTTATTTGCTTACACAAGAAAGCAAACATTTTTTTCAGAAACATATCATTTTGAAAAAAATCAGAAATGAACCAGGCACCATGATCTGTTAAACATTGAAGAAGATTTTCTTCATTGTTAGTACAATTCCGCCATGGTAGACTGTTTCTTTTAGGAAACCATTTACCCCTCTCCAGTCACCACAAATAGCTTTCTGGTTATAAATCTGTCCAAGACACTTCCACTGGTAATTTGCGTCTTATAACTTGCCAGAAAAATGGGAGTAAGGGGGAAAATGATCATTATTGAAATCCCTGTGGAGGGGCTTAGCCTGCGAAATCCTAGGGCAGTCCCAGGTGATACTCCACTGTTCTCAGCTCTTCAGGCCCTGCAGTAACAGGGTGTCACCCCCACCCCTTTGCCCTGTGACTTTATAGAGCCTCCAGGAGGGTATGTAAGTGCACTTCCCTTAGCCACTGCCTCTGGTCTTGTTGACTAACTTGCTCTGGCCAGTGGAAATTTAGCAAACACGATGTGACAGAGGCTTTAAGTGAACGTCTGTGTTATGTCTTGGCCTCTGAGCTTCTGCCCTTTGTCAACAGAGGAGTATGCTCCAGGTCGCCTGGAGTCCCAGAATGAGGAGATGCCTGTGGCTGAGCTAAACTTAACTCACATGCCCCTCTGATCCCAGCAGCCTCCTGCTGAGCCACTGCTGACCAGCTGGGCCATGAGCAAGGACTGACTGCTTTTGCCAGCTTCCGAGCTTCATGTTTGTATCAAGCAGCCTTATGCAGTAGAAAGTTGACAAATGTGATGCTTTCTGCGTGGACATGTATTCTGTGTCCTGCAGGCATCAATGAAAGTCATGTCCAGCGAAAGCCTGATTTGTTATGTTGTTGGGAACCAAGGGACAGATCCAACCTTGAAGTGATGCTACGCGGTGGGGGAAGGGCGGGCAGCAACATCCGCCCAGGAAAGTCAGAACAAAGAAAAAGAGGGACGAGTGCGGAAGAGCGCTGCAGGCGTCTAGCATCAGATGCTTTGCTGAAGGACAGCACGCAACTCTGATATACAAAGTCATGGGACACGTAGGCATTTTCTAGACATTCCCAGAAATACTTGGGGGAGAGAAACCCCGTAAAAGACTAGATTTTCTGCCATAATACACAAAGGAACGTGGGCTATTGCTATTTAGGCATTAAAGGGAAGCATGTCCCACCCCTGAAGGCTGACTAAGTGTGAGACACCTGGTTCTCATTTGCCTAAATCTTTGCACAGGACAATCCAACCTTCTAAGCGCGATGCGAAGTAGCATGGCCAATCTATTAAGCACAGCTTCTCTTAACTCGTAATACATAGCATACAGCAAGTGTGCCCCAGCCGACATTTACTCTGCTCCTTCTGTGGACAAGGCTGGACTCAAAGAGTTTTCAGGTTTTAAGTCCTTCACAGACTTACGAGATAAATGATTTTTACTATCTTTAGTTCATAACTGAGTAAATTGTGGTTTAGAAAAGCTGAGTAGCTAGACCAAAATCCAGCAGCAAAAAACGACTCTATGTAGTCATTTTTTTTGGAAAACACACTTTGCTATTTTTCTTTTATCTTTGCTCCCTACCTCTGTGACTCCTAAAACATTGTAGGTGTCAGTATTTGTAAAATCTTTGTATATGTATACATATATATGACCATATTACATGTATAAAAATTATATATATATATGTATGAATTCCAAAAAAATTGTATATGTTTAGAAATTGCAGACAATAAGGCATCCTGTCCTTGGAGTGAGATCTACAATTGATAGATTTTGTCTGAGGACCAAGCACACTACCTACAAAGATATGGCCCCATGAGGATGGAAGACTTCCTTAATAGCTATCTACCAGACACATCATTCTTTTTTTTGTATTCTTTTTTCCCCCTAGGAGAACTATTTACTAAAAATCCACCCAAGCTGATGCAGCTTTGCCAAGGTGAGATATGCAAATCATCTGTGTAGTGCCACAGACACGGGAGGATTAATCATAGCATTAACAAAAGTCTGTTGTTAACCTTGAGGTGCATTTAGAAAAAATGAAAAAGCACAGCCCAGTGGGTGCATAGAAATGGCATTTTATCAGTTACTGACCAGATAGTTGCAACTGCAATAACCACAATCCTATCACCTGAAAAAAAAAAAGCCTTTAAAAAAAATAATAGGTCAGATTTGCATCTGAACAGTTCTGCACAACTGAATTGTTTCCACTTTTTTGGTTTAGCTCATCAGATGTTGAGTTACTGTTCTTTTGAGGGACAGTGAATCATAACTCAGAAATAATTTCCCTTTTTATTAGTAGTCAGAAATAATATAAGAAACAAATAATTCCAGGTTAATTTACAAAAATTAATTAGTAACATTTTAATAGTCTTCTTCCTAAAACAATAGCTTGAATTAGTAAGAGTAGAGAAGGGTCAATCAGCAGTGTCAATTGAAAACATAACATTCAATGTACCACATTATAGATCTGTAACAATGGTGGTGGGAGATGTTCATTCCTGTTTGAAATAAATTAATCTTGTGAGTTTTTCTCTACGTAAGTTCACTGACAATTCAAAACACTTCCCAGGACTGTTGACTTTCTATTGTTTGTTTCACTGGTCAAAATAGCTCACAATCTAGTATGCATGTGACCTAGAGATGAAAAATAATCAAGCAAAAGGCATTAGTTATTGTATTAATACTATTGCTGTGTAACAAATCACCATGAACTTAATGACTGAAAAGAACACACATCAGTTAGCTCACAACATTCGTATGTCAGGAGTCTTGAGTGTGGCTTGCCTGGATTCCATGCTTAGGGTCTCATAGGCTGTAATCAAGATCCTGGCTGGGCTGTGTTCTCATCTGGAAGTTTGGCTGGGGGAGAATCTGCTTCCAAACTCTTTGGCTTTGGCAGATTTCCCTTCTTTGCAGCTGTATGATTGGCTTTCTTACCAGCTGTGGTTGGCAGTCCCCATTAGGTCGAGAGTCTGCCTGCAGTCCCAGGAGGCCACCCACAGTCCTCTGCCACCAGGACTTTTCCAACATGTCCATATACTCCATCAGTCCTAAAGGAGGTCTGGCCTCAGTTGGCTGGACAGAGTCTTAATGCAGTGTAATCTCATCACTGGAGTGGCCTGGTCACCTTTCTCCCATACTGTGTTAGTTAGAAGTGAGCCATGGCTCCTGTCCACATGCAGGGGGTGGGGGCTAGAGAAAGAGATGAACACAATTAGGTGGGATTATACAAAGAGGTGGACGCTAAGAGGTGGGGATGTGGGGTCACTTTAGGGTTTGTCTGCCACATGTGTATATTTGCATGTAGCTTCTCAGAAATACAGTGGAATCACATAAGCATACTCCGTGTCTACTCTAAAGTCTAAAAGGTAAATCTGTGGCTCATTTTGACACACCGGTTTTAGCACTGAACAGGCAGCCCAGAATGGAAGATTCTGCTGGACATTCTGCTGGGACTTAGGCTAGTATGTCTGGGTCAGTTGATAACATATTAAAATACTGTCATACTCAAGAAAAGATGGATAAGGCCTCTGTTTTCATGGAGTCTGCTTTCCAGTAATAATGACCTTTGCACTTACGGGATGCTTTCACGTTCCAGGCAAAATACTAATCACTGCAAACTTCCGGGATGGAACTCTGATTTCCCAAGCCTCACTCATGACCAGGAAACTCTAGCTAAACTTGTTCTGGGTAAATCTGAGTGAGATCTGCTAGACGGGGACGAAGGTTTATAAGAAGCATGGGCTTTGCCTGAGAACTGTGGATCCTTAATTATACTTGTGAGGTTTTTATCAGATAAGTTTAGCATACTTGAAAGTTTAAAAAAAAAGCAGATCTGTTCATATGATTTTACTCAGTAAATAAATCTACCTGACTTGTGTTTAGGGAGAAAAATTTAAAAAAAATGAAGTACAGATAGTAAAGATCATTTCTCCAAAACAGTTGAAATATTATTAAGTAGAAGACGACCAGCAGACCTAATTTAAACCCAGTGTGAGACTGAGTACTCTGGAAGGATTAAAAATCTACTATGAAATTTCATTTTTCAGATGAGAAAACTGAGGAATTGGGGTTAAGTATCTTTCCCAGGTCACACAGCTTGAAAATGCTGGAGCAGAGCTTCAAATCCAAGCAGCTGACTTTAAACCTCAGGCTATTAAACTTGATATTAAATTTTATCTATTGGAGAAGGGAGGGAAGGGGGCAGGGCACAACCATTAACAGAATGACACAGCAGTTAGCACCACGGTGGCAGAAGATTCAGCCCCCAGTGGACCTTGAGCTTCATTATACAGTTACTGTACTGTATCAACATGGTAAATGGCACTCCCACAGGCATGACAGTTTCAAGGCTGATCATAAAATGTCAAAAAGTGGGCGGTGGCCCTATTCCTGGGAGTCCCTGCCGCTCCCCCAAAGTAGGTGGAATAACCCTCCCACTTGTTAGCATGTGAAGCTACCAAGCCCATTAAAAACCAACAGCCCCACACCTCGTGGCCTTTCTCCTTCCTTCTGAGATGGCCAGCACTCTGACTGTGGAGTGTGCATCTGCTTTTGTTTTAATCACCCCCATGTCTCATGGCCTCTCTTGAGATGGCCTACACTCGGTCTATGAAGTACTCATCTCTGAATAAATCTGCTTTCACTCTGCTGTGGCTCGCTCTTGAATTCTTTCCTGCGCAAAGCCAAGGACCCTCACTCGGTGGGCCGCATCCCAAGGATTCAGCCGAGACCTGGGACATGGCCATCCTCACATGCCCCATTTTTCCTGTACCACGTTTACTTGCAAATGTTACTCTATCTGGAAAAAAAGTCCATTTAAAAAAAATCCTTTCCATCACAAAAGTCCTAGACACACCAAGCAGATGGCTAATCGTGTGGCCCTGTGGGTACTGCCCACAAGACCTGGGCCCCATCACGTCCTAAGGTGATGTGTGGGTTTATGCTGTTTATCTCTCTCAGTGAACAGTTATCTCATTGGAGCGTAGCTGTGTCTTAAGCATTGTGTTATCCGTCTCAAATGTTGTAATGCATCCTGCATAGGGGAGACTTAATCCTGATGCCTTTTAAATTCTACCCAAAATAGTCAAGCTATGTTAATGGAAAAGTGGCCTCTCAGTTTGAGAGGGGACCATCAGAGTATTTGGAACAGGGTTGTAGCCTCAGGGTTCCACACAGAGGACACTTACTTCATCGTCTTCTAAGGCCTGTTGGCTTGGCTTGATTCTAATCCTTTAGAGAATAAAATGAAATGTTTTCCACTTTTCCAGTGGAGTTAGCAGAGTTTTATTGTGCTTCCTTCATCACTGTCACACTACTAATCCATTCGAAAATGAATTTGTTCTGGAAAAGAATGGGTCAGAGGCCTCTGTGGAGGAATACAATGGTAGGATATTTTGAAATGATTGTAAAGCAAAACAGATAATCGCATTTTCAAACTCTTTGAAATATATATGTAAAATGTTATGTGCTTGAGGTTAAATAAAAAGATAAATAGAGTCATTACCCAGTAATGTACCAATTACAGATAGCATTGTGTGTCCTTGCTCCCTCGTACACAGTCAGAAAGGGAAGAAAAAGGATTATCCTCCTTTTAATAATTTGATTTGGTTCATTCATCTTTGGAGTTATCTTTTCATACAATTAGATGCTATGCTTTTCCTTTCTGGAAAGTGGAACAGTGCGAGTCAAGAGAATGTTTTCATGTTAATAGATGCTGACGAGAATATTAGAGTGAACAAGAGAAGAAAGGAGGCAAGGTTCAGGGTTGAGGGAGAGACAAATGAGGAAGACCTCATTTGAAATTATTAGTTGCAAGAAAAATATCTATTGACTTTTTTGTGTTTTTAGAAGTACCTCCATTCGCTTCCCCAAATACAGCTGTGTAGAGTGATGGGTAAGTTCCCTCGCTTTTAAGCTTATGCACATCCATTAGTTCTGCCTTTTTCCCCTGTTAAAAATCTGAAGCTGTCAGACTGAAGTAGCATGATCAGCTAATGTTCTTGCCAGAAGCAAAGCATGTCCCCAGGGGTGGCGAGAGCATTCTGAATCGCAAAGAAATGGCTTCTTAAATGTTGCCTGTTGACACTGGTCACTCCATTTACTCCATCGGAAATGCTGAAATAGATATCAGGCAATTAAGGATGTTTAACAGGCCTTTGATGATCAATTTTCTCTAAATATTTCATTTCAGATGCAACAAAAGCAGACAGTTGAAATTCAGTATATTTTACATAGACTTTTATTTAAAAATAGCACATAGCTGTATTTTCAAAATTGGTTAAGTCATTTTCTAGTTTTCACTTCAAATTTACTGATGATTATGCCCTTCATTCATTCCCTGTTGTATTCAATTATTATTTTGCAGACTGATTTTTTTTATTTCTTCTGTAATAGTTTCATAGTTTCTGCCTTATCACACTTATTATTTTGTACGAACAAAAGGGAAGAGGTTTCAGGGGAAGTAAATAATTTCTAAGATGTAAATTCCCCAAACATTTCATATTAGAAGTAATTGCCAGCATGTTTCTTACAGGGTACAGAACTCAGAAGCTCTTGTGATAAAAATAATAGAATAAATTGCATTATTCCCTGGCTCCATCAGAATATTATTATAGAAATTAGATCAGGTTAAAAAAAAAACAAAACAAGTTTGTCTTAATAAAGAACAAGAACAACAAAAGCCCCAGGAGAGAAGAGGAGATATGCAACAAGGACTAAAAATAGACACACACACGAGAGGAACCAATCCATTTATTGATTTGTTAAATGTGGACAATGATTGATGAATAATTGAATAAATGTAAGAGCAGCATTTTCAAAGCCAGCTGGCAAAATGATGTCATTCCCTGTACACCACTGTCATGGTTTTCCTGCTTCTGTGTCCCTCCCTCATTGTCCTTTCACCCTAATTCCTCACGCAGTTGTCAGAGTTCGAGCAGAGGGAAGAGCAGTGTGTGAACTCTCAGAAGCAGGAAGAGCATGACTAGCTTGAGGGAGAGAAAAAACTCAAAGTAGAGAAAAAAGCATTTCAGAAAGAAGGCGGGGGAGGGACTACGGAGGCGCATTTAGACCACGGCAACAATCCCTGACTGCATCCTTAATAAAGAGGCACTAAAAGTTTTTAAAAAGAGCAATGACGTGATCAGAATTGCCTTTTTAAAAGCCCATTCTGACTTCTGCATGGAGGGTCGCATATAAAGAGGCTCAGAATGATGTCAGGCGACACAGAAGGAGTTTGTCTGAGTGGCCCTCATTGGGATGAAGTGACAGGGAGTTTATTAGTCTCCTGGGGCCACCATAGGAAGGTACCCCAAGCTGGGTGGCTTCAAACAACATAATGTTCAGGAGACTAGAAGTCAGAGCAAGGCATCAGTGGGGCATGTCCTCTCTGAACGCTCTAGAGGGTCTCCTCCATACCCTTCTTTCTGCTTCTAGGGTTGCTGGTAATCCTTGGCATTCCTTGGTTTGCAGATACCTCACTCCAACATCTGTCTCCATCATCGCGTGCTATTCTTACTTGTGTGTCTTCACATTATCTTCCTCATGTTTGTCTGCCTCTGTGTCTCTCCCCTCTTCTCAAAAAGACAGCAGTCTTAACTGGATTAGGGCCTGCCCAGATTACCTCATCTTAACAGGTTACATCTGCAAAGATTCTATTCCAAACAAGGTCACATTCACAGGTATCAGGGGTTAAGACTTTAACACATCTTTGGGGCGGGGATACATAATTTAACCCATAATGGAGGGCTTTGAAAGGAAATGAGATGATGGGTAGTTGAAAGGAACCATGAAAAGGTTTTAAAATATATTTATGGTGGTAGACTCAACAGGACTTGGTGATTGAGTGGGATTTGAGGGACGGGGTAGCGTTACGGTTGACTTCCAAGTTTCTGACATGAATAATAGATGATGATGCCATTTGTTGAAGCAGGAAATTTAATAGATAAAATAAGTGGTGGGGTGAGCAGGGGTTCATTTTTGACATACCACGTTTGACTGGTCTGTGAAATTTCACTTGAAAATGTATGTAGACTTGGTGACTGAAAAATGCCTTTGGAATTCAGAATGAGAGATCTGGGCTGGAGATATAAATGTAAGAGTCATTTGTATATAAATGATAATCAGAGCTCTGAAAGTAGATAACATTACTGTTGATATTAAAAGAAATTCTAATATCAACATTAAACATTTAAAAAGCCCAATGGACTTACATTTCTGGCCAAGATGGACAAATAAAAACCAGATTTACCCCGACATGTGAAATAAACAAAAACAGAACATTTGAAACAATGGTTTGCAAGACAGGGGACTTCAGGCAATCAAGGAAAGAAATCTTTGAAAGTCCAGAAAAAGGCAAGCAAATTGAGCCCTACAATTGCTTAATTAAGATCAAGAACAAAACAAAGATGACCGCACTCACACCTTCTATTTAACAGTAGTACTGGAGCGTCCAGCCACAGCAGCAAGGTAAGAAAAATAGGGAAAAGGCATACAGTTTGGAAAGGAAGAAGCAAATTGATTTTAGCTGCAGACAATATAGTGAACTATGTAAACAACTTAATGGAATCTGAAAAAGCTGCTAGAACAAATGTGTAATTTTAGCAAGGTTGCAGGATACAAGCTGAGTATACAAAAATCAATTGTACTTTTAAACAACAGTAATTAACAGCCTGGGATTTTAAAAATGCTATTTATAATAGCATGAAATAAGAAGTGCTCAACAATAAATCTGACAAAATATGTGAAAGGCCTACCCAGTTAAAATTATAAAACACCACAGAGAAAATAAAAGATTATCTAAAAAGTTGAAAAAAAATACATTTTCATGGTTCAGAAGACTCATTATTTTTAAGATGCCAATTTTCCCCCAAAGTGATCTACAAATTCCATGTAACCCAGTAAGCTGTATATAGAAATTGACAAGCTAAATTTGAAATTCTGTGAAAATACAAAGAACATAGATTGGTCATAATAATTTCTTTAAAAGAAAAACAAAGCTGGGAGTAAGAAGAATTTTAAGACAGATTTTCTCATTAAAATAGGCAAATAGATCAATAGAACAATATAAAGAGTCCCCAAATACATTTATATATGTGGACAATTGATTTTGAACAAAGAGGTAAAGGGAATTAAGAATTAGAAAGACAAACCATAGCCCAGAAGAAAATATTTGCAAAGGATACATCTAATGTCGGGTTATCTGTGTTAGAATGGAGAAAGAAATATCAAAACCCAATAATAAGAAAACAACCAACCCAATGAAAAAATGATCAAAACTTTAACAGACACTTCACCAAAGACATGTGCATGGCCAATATGCATTGAAAAATGCTCAACATTATTGTTCACTAGAAAAATGCAAACCAAAGCACAACGGTAGCACTAAACGTCGATTACATGGCTAAAATTAAAACTACTGGCCATACCAAATATTGGTGGGAATAAGGAGGAACTGGGACTCTCATACCCCACTGGATAGAGTGCAGAGTAGTTCAGTCACTTTAGGAAACTGTTGGACAGTTTCTTTAAAATCTGAGCATAAACCTACTCTATAGTTACACAGTCTTAAAAGATTACATCAAAGTAAAAATGGATGTGTGGAAAAGGAGATTAAGAAAAAAGCAGAGTGACAGAGCACAAGGAGTAGGAGCTATAATAGAAGCCAAGAGTAGGGACCAGGCAACTCTTTCTAATGCTATTTAGAATTAAAGGACATTTGGAACTTAAAACCATTCACTGGATTCCAAGTTTACAATATGGATAAAGGAAGAAGAGTTTAGTTAACTGAGTCGGCATGAGACAGATAAGAATAAGGTGACTGAGAACTGATAAAGTAGAGATAGCAAGGAGACATTTTAGAGCTTTGTCTTTTAAAAGAAGGAGAGAGAGAGAGCAAGACAGAGAGAGAAAGAGATTGTTAGCCGGAAGGTAAAGGATTCTTGTTATTAAGATGTTGAAGTCTTAGCATACTGAATAGTGATGATGGAGGCCAATGAAGAGAGAATAATTGAATCAATAGTTTGTTTCGACCACCTCAGAAATGGATGGGGTACACAGGTTTGGTAGAAGGATGCGTTTTCCTCACGGGACAGATGAAAGCAGATAGGTCTGAACACTGGGTCCTAATGGTGGGCTCTTAGGGAAGTCTTTTTATAGTTTTTAATTTCTCTTTGATTTAGGAGGAATGGACAACTGCTGAGATGTAAGGGGTTGAATGAGAGGTCAGAGTATTAATAAGCAGAAAATATTTGAAATAATCCCTTGAGAGAGTGGGACAGGCAGTTTATATGGTGGTTTAGACCTGGGTGTCTGGAGTTACAGGCATTTGCATCCTGATCCTGGCTCCCCCACATACCCGTGATACCGCGAGCTGGGGATAAACCAAGCTAAACCTCCACGTCTTCATCTCTACTTCTGGATGATAGCGGAGCAAGTTTCATGGACTTCTTGGGAGGAGTAAAGTACTTTAATTTATTTCTATTTTCACGGGGCCTGACTCTTAGTGAGTCTTGAATACATTGTACCCATGATCACTACTATTTCTGAAGGAGGCAAGAGAAAGACAGTGGTCATATTGAAATGCACCATCACTCCCTGCAAAGAGAAGTCCGAGAAGAATTCAGTGCTAGGAAGGAGCAGTTCCCCCTGAAGAGTCTTGTTGGAAACGGAGATCTGCTTCATCTGATTAACACGTGGAGATCTCCTTCCAAAAGGAGGCTGGTTTGGATGTTAACAAGCCAAAACCAAATGACAAATGCCTACCATTGACATACCTTCTTTCTTTCTGAATGACACTTGGAAACTGAGATTAAATATAAAATTCTCTGTAATACCCAGGCCAGAAATAACAAGCAACATAATATCTGTTAGTTCACATAACTTATCTCACTACCACAATCTGCTGTGATTCAAACACTGAGTTAAAAAAAAAAATGAAAGCCCCCCCAAAGGCTAAAATCATTAATTTTCATTTGGATAAAAAAGATAAAGTTTTAATGATAGGCAATTTTCATTTTACTATTTTAATTTGTAAAATGTTGCTTGCTGAGAATTCTCATTTACTAACATGATAGATAATATGTGTTATGGAATAATTTTAATAATTGCAAGACCATTTATTATCTCGCCCTATTTTATTTTTTCATGGATACTTTTGGAAGAATTAGTTCATAAAGACTTCTGCTAAATAAGACATTGGAAAAGAAGAGAGATTAGGGGGCCAGTTTCTATGGATTATTTAAAGTTCAAAAGTAGTCTGTACTGAGTTGAACAATGTCCCCTCAAGATTCCTGTCCTTTCCAGAACCTTAGAATGTGACCTTGTTTAGAAATGGGGTTTTGCATATATAATTAGTTAAGATAAGGTCATACTGGAGTAGACAGTGCCCTAAATCCAATATGAATGTTGTCCTTATAGAAGAAGAAGAGACACAGAGGGAAGAAAGCCATGTGAGAACAGAGTCAGACAGTGCAGTGGTGCAGCTACAGGCCGAAAGCTGCCAGGGAACACCAGAGCTAGCAGACATATGGGACAGATTCTCCCTCAGGGCTTCCGGTGGGAACCAGCTTGCTGACATCTTAATTTTGAACTTCTAGCCTCCAAAACTGCGAGACAATAAATTGCTGCTAGTTACGCCCCCCGATTTGTGATGATGTGTTATGGTGGCCCAAGCAAGCTAATACAAAGTTCTACAGGAGCTTTCAATAAATGGGTCAGGAATTAGAGACAGCAGACAAAACCCCATTACATTTCTCTTAATATTTGTTGCTCTTTTGGTCTTTCCTCTTTCCGTTGTGATTGGCTGAAAATTCAAAAAAAAAAAAAAAGCTAAACAAATAAGTAAGCGCAAAAGCAAAATGGTATTTGTTTGGGGAGAGCATAGACGGGACAGGTGGAGAGGCTGTGTTGTACTCAGGAAAGAAGCTCGTGGCGGTGATCAGGAGAGAGAGAAAGAGAGGGCCCCCCTCCCCATGAGACAGCTCATTCGCACCTGAATTCTGAGAACACTACACAAAGCCTACGTGCATGTTAGTATTCAATAAATGGTTATTGAACAAATGGAGGAGTGACTATATCAGTGAATGGATGATAAAGTCAATCTGCGTGACAACAAGCAGCGCATAAAGGAGGAGACAACTTTGGACAAAATTTGACTGAACATCGGGGGTCGGTTGTTTTTCATTCAACACATGTTTCGTTGAGTCTCTGGCATCTCCTACACACCGGACGTGGTTCTTGACGCTTGGGGTAAAGACCGAACAAAGCAAAGTCTCGCTCTCTTGGAGACGCCGTCTCGTGGTTTAGCAGGAGGGCATGTGGGGAAAGAAAAGCAGACTTCGTGCCGTGCATTGTTTCTGAGACACAGTTGGGCTGGAGAGGCCCAGGAGCAAAGCAGCAAGATCAGCAGGTTTAAAATGTCTTCCACACTCTCTTCCATGGAAAGAGCAGAGAAGGTCTAGTTTCTGGGCAACTAGAAAGTCACTTTTCCTTTGTATCCCCCAGAAAAAATGTAATCAATCCCTTCTTGAGCAAAAAGGAGAAGAGTGACCTTTCTCTCTGGGGTTTTATACACGGTTGTAAAGTCACGATTGGTGTGAAGGTGCCCCTGCTTTGTTCAGTTGGAATAGTAACACAGGACCCAGCATCTCTCAGTGCCAGCGGATCATTCAACGTGTGCATCCGCGATGCAACTACACAATGGGGAGACCCTGTGGAGATTCTGTAATGAAAGTAACATACTGGGACCTCCCACTGAATCTGAAGAAAAGATCTATTTGAAAAATGCATTGGTATAAGATACACTTGTGTGAAAAACGACAGTCTTTCAAATAGAAATGTGGCTGGATGGTTAAGATGTTGATCTGACGAAGGTCAACTTAGGGTTGAATTTCTAATGAGCTGCTTTGGGGTGTGTTACCACTGCATAACTGGTTGGTCAGATGCGCCCAGCAAACTAGGGATGTTTCGTGGTATGAACACATTACAGACTGTTAAGCAATACTGAACAGTAGAGATCTTGTAAAAATTATTTTGAATGATAGATTCTATTTTGGGGCAAAGGCTGAAATATAAGTGGTTAAATCTATTTTTAATAAAGTTTGACAGTCAAAGGAATTAATGTCCAAGGCACAGAATTAATTCTGGAAACGATCCTCAAAGCTCTCGTGTTATTTTAAAAAACCATGTGCCTATTTTAGGAATTAAAATTTCTCTAGTGTTGCCAGGTAGCTATCTCAAAAACATGTTTTTGTGTCACATTTAGTTTGTTATTAAATACATATTAATTAGTCTTTTTTTTAGAACAATCTATTTTCTCTGAAAATACTTCATAAGTAAATTTTAAAAATGCCTTTAGTTTATGATTTTTACATTTACATTAGTTTATTTTATGTGAAGTTTTAAAATTTTTTATTTTTATATTCATTTGAGTAAAATTATTTTTATAAGTATAATATTTTAAGTATGTAACCCAGAAGTAAGTCACTAATCTAGCTGGACTTAGGAAAATGGTAGAAATTATAGCTGATTGCCTGCACCCAAACTGGGGTATCTCGGTTTCGACAGACCACTGTGTCTTTGGAGGACTAAGCCACAGTAAGATTAACCCTCCAGGTCCCAGGTCTGGGAGGAGTGAGGGGTCAGAGCTACTGATGGAATGGCCACTTCATACCAAATGGGCCTGCCTGGGTGGAGTGAAGGCCTGGGATTGGAAGGAGAATTGGGGGAGACAGGCAACAGAAAGGGAGGATGATTGTCAGCTCTTCGGCTCAACCTGTGAGCATGAATACATTTCATCCACATGTTACCGGTGGCTTCTCAGAAGAATTTCTAGAGGACATCCTTAGCAGTGGAAGGATGTTGAAACACTCGGAGGTGCTAACATGAGCCCTTGGTGCTTCCGGAACGTCGGAGCGATGCAGGGAGACAGGCCGTCAGGGTGCTGATCACCAGGCACCTGGAGACACTGAGACAGGATGATAGCTCAGATGCCTTTGGCGCCAGCAGGTAATGCAGCGGAACGAAGTGAGTTGGGAGGTAGGGAACTGGGAGTGACTGGAACTCTAGCGTAGCTGGCCAAAGAGTTCGTGCTTTGTCTGTAGCCCTTCTCCAGATTCAGAGGAAAAGAAAGACCTGGTTTTTTACCCCCACTTCCTTTTTCACACCCACATCGTAAATCACCCAGAGAGGGAACTGAGCCTGCTGACCTCCTCTCTCCCGCCTTTTTTTGGTACCTCATCTGTAACTTAAAAATTAAAAAAGCCCTATGTTTCAGGGACAAGTGAGTGTTTCGGTGTGAGGAGAGGGCATCATGTCACGTTCTGTACCAGTGCCCCCGGATGCAAATGCTTGTGGGTATTGAAAACACAGCACTTACTGTGGGAATTATGATCCAAACTGATTATTGTATCTCGTAGCTCTAAATGTGGTCTATTTGAAAATTCAGAACATAGACAGTTAGAAATGTCTTTATCCTTTCAGTATTTAAAGCTGAGAAAGAAAATAAAAAGTGAGAAATTCCAGTGCCTGGATATTCCCAGGCTAATTTCTAGACAAGTGAGTTTTGATAAATTCAAGTTTCAGATAAGAACACTTTTTTTCTTCTCTCAGTTTTTTTTAAATGGTGAGTAAAAATGTCCCTGGGAGAGCTGGAAAAATTAGTAATAGATCGTATCAATGTGGAGAATTATTGAGATAAGATTTTAGTAAATTGGTGTAAGGATGAGAACATCCAATGATTATCATTTAGGGTGGATTTAATAAAAATGTGTATGTATAGACACGTGTGTGTTTCTAAAAGATTAGTGCAGAGTTCTTAGTTTTTCTTTATGGGAAATACCCAAAATAAATGTGAATAATTGAAGCCATTATATACACATTTTCCACCAAAATTCTGTAAGTAGTAAGTATATAGACACTTTTCCACTAAAATTCTGTAACTTTCTTTTTAATGAAAAATGTTTGGATTTCAAAGGTTCAGGAAGTCATATTTTTCAGCCTAAATTACCCAGATAATTTTGCAATCAATTTTTGCTTTACTTTGCCTACAGAAATACCACTCTTTGAGGAATATAATTTAGCTGTTGATAAATCTGAAACACTTTAACCTCCCCACATGCGAGCATGCCACAGAATGAAAATTTACCTTTTGGGTCTCAAATGTACCAAACACAGTTTCTGGGGTCAATTTCCTCTCCTTTTCCAAATTTGTTTGGGGGGCACAAGTCCTTTGACAAGGGAACCATTTTAGCACCAACAGGACAAAAGCCCTTCTGTTCATAAGGGAAATCTCCTCCCCTGAATTAAATTTAACCTCTTTACTACCTCCATTTAGCCACCTGATAAATGCACTTGAGCTATCTTTTGGAGAGGGAGAGGTACATGGGAACAATAACACTTCCTTTTTGAGCACTGTAATAAAGCTTTGTGCGATTTCAAGATGAAAGATAATGTGTAATGCTGATAGCGCCCTCCAAAGCTCTGTATTCATGGATCCAATTACTTTTTTTGCCCTGGTAAAAGCCACAGTGGATATATTAAATGGGAGTGTGGCTTAAGAATTAAGGCCCCGGAGTCTGGGTATCTGGTTTCTGAGGTTGACTTAACTTCTGCTTTCTTATCTAACTATGGGTATGCAGCTTAACTTCTTTGCCTCAGTGTCTCTTTCCATAAAGTGCCTAGCAAATATCTAAGAAATGCTTTTAAAATGACAGGGCAAATTGCCATTTAGAATCGTGCTGGCATTGTCCAGGAAAAAAATGAGGTGAGTGTTAGCAAAGGGAAGGACTTTCTTCTGCTTAATTTTGGGTTTATCGTAAGTTTTCCTTTTTAAAAGTCATGCGATTTCTGGAAGAGGAATGACATTTTCAAAGCCTTAAAGACACTTGTACAAGAACGCTCTGTCAACGCTTCTTTATTTCTCACGAACGTTTTGATGCTGGCGTTTCTCCAACTTCCCCCCCTCCCCACCTTCCCATTCCAAGTGGAAGAGAGTAACTGAGATGCAAACTTTTCCAATTCTGGAATGTTTTTTGGGGGTTGATTCCTTTCATATATATATATATATATATATATATTTTTTTTTTTTTTTTACAAATATATGCCCATCAGATTTTATTACATTCTATTTGTATATGGGGTTACTGACTTCAGACACTTCCCAAGCTCTCAGATTGACTCACTTAGCTATGAATAATTGGTTATAAATTTGTAGAAGTATCTGATTTTATTTGACAAAATTTGAGTGGATAGAACATTGTCTTTTACTGATGAATCTATTGCCCATTGTCCTGAGACAATCTTAATAGCTGAAAGGTGACATGAGAGACAACATCTATGAGTTTGGGGTTTTTCTTAATTGAAGTATAGTCAGTTACAATGTGTCGATTTCTGGTGTACAGCACAACGTCCCTCCTGGTCATGCATATGTGGACATCTATTCATTTTCATATTCTTTTTCATTAAAGGTTACTACAGAATATGAATTGTTAAAAGGTAAACTGAGACGTATTCAAAATTTTAAGTGTTTATTTGAGCAAATTAATTCCAGTTGAATTAATCACCAAACAGGAAGTGGTTAGCAGCACTCCACCAATGGGGGCGGGGGGAGAGACTTTTGGAGAGAAAACATGGAGGCAAAAAGCAAGGAAATTATGCATATGGGCTTGCCTTATTTAGGAAAGCCTAGTTGTCTGATTGGTTATCCTTCGGTTTGTAACCTTGAGGCATTTATAGATTTAGGTTCCGGTTTTCTACTTTCTTTTTCTACTATTGTAGTTACTAAAGCATCAAATCTACCTCTATCTAATGGCTTGCTTGTTTAATTAATTTAACAGCAGCAAATGACCATGCTTTTAAAATATGCATGCCAGATATATGTTCTACTAGAAATAAGCAGTGTTCTGAGTATACATTTTATTAAGATGTTTAGCCAACTAAAACAAGCTCTTTCTCTAGGATGCCTGTGATTGTGTCATTTAGGCATTTTTGGAAGGGCTATTGTGATTCACCACCTGGACTATGTTCTCAGTGAATCAAAGATACAAACATCAAGTGTTTGGCTATAACAAATTCATTCAGTATCTAGAAATGGTTTTCATTACTTACAGTGACTCAAATAAGTTATCATAAAAATACTCAATACAGGTAAATTAAATACAAATATTTTAAAATTAGGCTATCTGTTCTAGAATCGAGAGTCCTAACTTCAGCTCTTCTTGCCAAGTAAATTTCTAGCCTATGAGTGATTTTCACAGGATTCAATCTACAGTGTGTTCTTGCCTAATTCTTTCTTCCAGAGGTAATTTTAGGAAGAAAATTGAAGACATAAGCTTCATTTTGGAGATATGAGAATTTATTTAATTCACTTTCCTGTAGTGCAAAGATTAGGTGGCTCTGATTAGAACTCTAGACTGAGAACAGGTAGAAATAACCCTTTGGAGGACTCATCTAAATTTAAGTGCTTCAGACCAATAAACTGTAGCCCCTACTACTGTGTAGCCAGATTATAGCTCATCAGTATGACTGAGAAATCGCTGTGGAACTGAGCTGTAATAGTCCTGTTGCTGTGCCTATAAATATCATGTCACTGAGGGACTCTTGTATTTTCTCCTTTATATTTTACTGTGGCAAACTGAAGGGCCTCAGGAATATTGTAAAGGACAAATTAAAATAGCCTCAAGATAAAATATGAAATGCCATTGCTAAATTATCGGTATTTGAAAAAAAGGAAAACAAAAATGGATCATTGCATCAGAAGCATTTTTTAAAAAATCTTTCGCATTTGATTCTAGCTTCATCTCTTTTTCATACAAGCCCAAAACGGTAAAATAAAATCATTTAAACTTTGCTTAAATTCTACTATGGCTAACTTAGAGAAATTTTTTTTTAATTGGAAAAAAACCAGCCCCTATTACCTAAATAAATACTTATTAAAAAATCTGCCATAAAGGAGATGAGAAAGATAGAATCGGATGTTGCAGCTGGGCAGAGTTTGAGTATTAGGTCATCAAATTGTTGAAAAGAATCTGAAAAAGATGTTTTATATATTTTATATTAAAACAAACAAAAAAGAGGATTGGAGTAGGCAGTCTGAAATTCGTACTTTTCCTTTTTCATATTATCATCGTGATGCTCATTTTCTACTTATTTCCCCCTTTCTCTATAGCTTTGTTGCTCTCAAAGTGTAACTCAACATTACAACGTTACATCTTTAAAGGGTGCTTTTAAAGATGGATATTTTATAGACGATCCAGATTTATCACTGGTAGAGGGCCTGGCAATCTGCACATTTAGCAAAGTTTCCAAGTAATTCTTGGAAGAAATAAAATTTACGAACAGCTACTAGAAAGAATGTGATGAGAAAATATGAAGAAATCAATGAATACCTCCTATTTTTAAAATTATGACTTTTTATTAGAGCAGTTTTAAGCTTTCAGCAAAATTGGAGGGAAGGTACAAAGATTTCCCATGTATTTCCTGCCCCCTCACATTCATAGCCTCCCCTGTTTTCAACATCACTCACCAGAATGGTCCATTTTTTACCAAGGATGAACCTACATTGACACATCAAAATCACCTAGGTTCATAGTTTATGTTAGACTTCATCTTGGACGATGTCACGTGTCCATCATGCCAGCATACAGAGCACTTTCACGCCCCTGAAGGTGCTCCACGCCCTGCCTGTTCCTCGCTCCCTGTTCCCAACCTCTGACAACCACTAATCGTTTCATTGTTCCACAGTTTTGCCTTTTCTCGAATGTCGTATAATTGGAATCATACAGTATGTGGTCTTTTCAGATAGGCTTCTTTTACTTAATGATATGCATTTAAGGTGCTTCCATGCCTCTTCATGATTTGTTAACTTATTTTATTTTTTAATGCTGAATAATATTCCACTGTCTGGATTACCAGTTTATTTGTTCATTCACCTATTGAAGGACATCTTGGTTGCTTCCGAGTTTTGGCAATTATAAATAAAGCTGCTGTAAACATCTACATGCAGGTTTTTGTGGGGACATGTTTTTAACTCCTTTGGGTAAATACCAAGAACTGCAGTTACTAGATCATATGGTAAGAGTATGTTTAATTTTGTAAGAAATTGACAAATTGTATTCCAAAGTGGCTGTACCATTTTGCATTCGCACTAGCAATGAATGAGTGTTCCTGTTGCCGCACATCCTCACCAGCATTTGTTGTCAGCGTTCCAGATTTTCACCACTCTGATAGGTGTGTGGTGCAAGCTCATTGTTGTAATTTGCATCTCCCTGATGACATATGATGTGCAGCATCTTTTCATATGCTTATTTGCCATCTGTATATCATCACTGGTGAAGTATCTGAGTCTTTGGCCCCTTTTTAAAGTTAGGTTGTTTTTTCATTGTTGAGTTTTGAAACTTCTTTGTATATTTTAGATAATAGTCTTTTATCAGATAAATATGCCTTTTGGAAATATTCTTTCCCAATTTGTGCCTTATCTTCTCATTTTCTTGACATTTTCTTTTGCAAAGCTGGCATTTTTAATATTAATTAAGTCTAGCTTATCAATTATTTCTTTCATGGATTGTGTCTTCAGTGTTGTATCTAAAAAAAAATCACTATACTTAAGGCCATATGGGTTTTCTTCTATGTTATCTGCTAGGAGTTTTAAAATTTTGTGTTTTACATTTAGGTATGTGATCTATTTTGAGTTACATTTTGTAAAGGGTGTAAGGTCTGTGTCTAGATTCATTTTCTTGAATATGGATGTCCAGTTGTTCCAAGACAGAAAGACAGTCTTCACCATTGTATTGTCCTTGTTTCTTTGTCAATGATCAGCTGACTGTATACGTCTAGTTCTGGGCTCTCTAGTCTTTTCCGTTGTTTCATGTGTCTATTCTTTCATCGTATCACTCTGTCTTAATTATTGTAGCTTTCTTGTTTAAGTCTTGTTGTAAAGTGGTGTCAGTCCTCCACCTTGGCTCGTCTTCAATATTGTGTTGGCTCTTCTGGGTCTTTTGCCTCTACATGTAAACTGTAGAATCAGTTTTTCAATATCTACAAAATAACGTATTGGGTTTTTGATTGCTATTGCATTGAATTCATAGATCAAGTGGGGAGAACTGCCCTCTTGACACTGCTGAATCTTCCTACCCATGATTATGGGCTATATCCCCATTTATTTAGTTTTTCTTTGATTTTATTCATCACAGTTTTGGAAACACATATTTTAAAAAGAGTTTTAAAAGCAAACACCATATTATAGGGAAATAAGGAATTTTTGAGCTAAAAGGTAATTAAAATAGTTTATTCTGATATTTAAAAAAATCCCGAGAGGTTGTTTTCATAAGGTCCAGGATAAGCACTTAGTTTTCTTATGCTTCAAAGTTTAAAGTGAAGTAGATTTATTCTCTGCACAGGGAACAGTAGGTGATTCAAATACACGGTCATCTCTGTAAGTATTTCTGTGGCATCTGAAAATAAACGTCTGGCTGTCCTTTCCTTCCTTCCTCTTCCTCCTTCCCTGTCTTCTCTCCTACAGCAATACTCAAATGGACAAATATGTACATGAACGCTATCACCTTTGAACATACATGCCGTTCTAGTGAGTGCAGAGATGACAGGAATTCTCTAGTTTACCTAATTTTGCAGCGATTGTTGGTTAGAATGAAACTACAAATAAACACTCTAATAAATGCAGCACGTTGCTTAAAATACGCAGAGTATGCTTTGAGACCTACCCCAAACGAAGGGTGACTCCTTTGTCTGGGTAAGACTACCCTTCAAGTCATTAATTTCAGTCAAACAAAAATATCGAGATGCCAAGAAACAAAAGTTAAATGTGGTGCCTCAGCTCTTCATTCCACATGAAATTTTGTGCTCAGACAACACTTAACACAGGTATAGCCGCCTTAAAGCTCAGTAGCTTATGATCAAACGGTCCACATTTTTCCCTGTGATTACCAGGGGGTTATTCTTTCTGTGACAAGGCTTTCCCTCCCTTCTGCATAAGGCAGTGTTTGGAGGGGATCCTTGGTTATCTGGGTATAAACAATTCATTTAATTTTGATACATTAAGGAAATGGAGTATGATAGTGTTTGTAGGAACAAATATTAAAGGATTGAAATGAACCAAAAAGATTAGCAAATGACTGTCTAGCACGATCCTCCAAGATGTCTCTGCCTTTCATAGTTTTTGAGCTAACTTATAGCTTTGTAAATTATAAGAAAATAATATTAATGCAAATTAGTTTCTTTAAAAATCGCAAAGCTATTGTATCCAGTGAAATGCAATTGATTATTGACCTGTGAATAGACCTGTTTTACCTATACATGACTTTAAATTTCCCTTTGAAATAGTTATAATATCTTACTGTTTCTCCCATTAGTTAATGATGTAAGTAAAACGTTTATGTGTTCATTTCACATCCATATGAACTTATAATTAAACTTTTTAAAATACATTATCATTCAGCGTTAATTTACCTTCTAGACAACAAGCACCCCCTTCTTTACTTTCTAGCAAGCAGCAAAAAGGTTTTTGAAATTCTGCTCCATTGACTTGGAATCTAGCCTTTATAAGTCATAAATATCTAATAAATGATATAGTTTATATTAGTGAATGTGCCATTTGGTATTTTGTTGGTTGATTTTAAAATGGTGAAAATAAAAAGATGTGAACTAAAAAGCATTCTTAATTTATTTGTCATGATGATTTAAAAAAAAAAAGGAAACTGAGCTAAGTTACCAGTATGGCAAACACATAGAAATTTTTATTTCCTAAAAATCTGGAGAGTAAAGCATTATAGTCTCCTTGATACATAACAAAGATCCTGGCTTTATACTTAGAAATCATTTCTGGTAATCCTTCAGAGCTCATTTTTCCTCTCCATAGTTTGTTCTGATTATAGACAAGTCCAGCCTCTCTCCCCACAAAAAATTTCTAAATGAGCAAGAGGATTAATAGAGTAAAGAAAGATGTCAAGCCTGCAGACAAAAAAATGGATCAAATTATGGTTAGACAGATTAACCAAGTAAAAATCCAGCAGTGGGAATTTATTATAAAAGCAAGTAATAAGAGATCATCCAAGAAACGGAAAACTTAAAAATAGTTCTCAATGTGGGACAAAAGGGACATGGAAAGATTTTCTTTGTATTCAACAGAAACTGGGAAAACACAACTGTCAGAAGATTAAATGTTACTTGTGAATGTTTAGAAATAGGATGAAAATAAATGAGGTAATTATAGAAAATTTTCTTCACTCGGTTCCCCTGTATATCACAAAAAGTTTGATATTTCTTTTTTTTTTTTCTTTACAAATTTAAGGCTTTCTTTTATAAGAGCTCCAACAGAAAGAAGGAATGATACTGCAAAAGTCAATTTGAATATATTTTATTTTTGAGTACTGAAACCATATTGGGAGGTAATTTATAACCTTGAGTTTGTAAAATCTGTTACTTTTCACTCATTGTCAACTTTAGAACATAAGGCCCTAATAAAAATATGACATAAAAGAATTAGTTTTAATTCAGAGAAAGTTTATAGGATGAAGCAGAGGAAATACAGCCGGGACAAAAAGCATGTTGCACCGATGAGGTTAAGAACATCAAAGAACATTCTCCCCTTCAGTATTTTGGCTTCAGTATTCGGTCTAACACCAGCATTATTGAAGTATATGGTATAGTTCTTAAATATCTAAACAGGATGATCAATCTCACCAACCTGTAGAAAAACTGAGATACCTTACCGACTTCTTTCTGAAGCCTGTTGACTTTTGGTGACTTTCCTAACTTTAAACTTGCTTTTGAAAAGTGAGGCTTGATCTGATGAAAATATACATTTGGAAAAAAATTCCATTATCCCAACATTCCTTATTTATGAATTTGTGTAGCTATCAAGGGAGGTGTATTCCAAGATATCTCTTCCCTTCATGTCTGGCTTCACACTGTTTGTCCACAATTCTTTTCATAATATTTTATTTTGATGCCACAAAACTAGGGACGAATCTCTGGAGGGAACAGTGTTCCAAGGCGCGGCCATCATTAAGAGACAATAAGCTTGTTTTCATTCCAACAGTCTTAGCTTTGTTAAAGGCTAAGTGGAAGAAATGAACATACTGCACGCCTTACAAAGGAAATTGTGTCTAATTAGTTTGCTTCTCAAATTATTTCGTGAGGCATTGATTGGACTATAAATATGTTTTATTATCAGATGCTCTCAGCTAACGTTTATAATTTTTTATTGTTGTTAAAGATGGTCTATTAATTGAAATAAGATTATTCTACTAAATACAAGTAAATAAAATTACTAGGGTAGCCAGGATATTCCACTAACCACTCATTTTGGTCAGAAATTAAAAGTAGGATGAGCCAAGTCTAAAATGAAGCATTCAAATATTGTCTGTATCTTCCAGAAAAAAATTTAGTTTAGAAAATCTGTGTATTAGTTATGCTATCAAGGGCTGTGCTAGACAGAATAATAGCCCTCCAAAGATGGCCAGGTCCTTGACTCTGTAACCTGTGGATATATTACCTCATGCAGCATAAGGAGTTTTGCAGGTGTGATGAACGTTAAGGACCTTGCCATGGAAGAGTAGCCTGGTTTATCCATGTGGGGCCAATCTAATTACATGTGTCCTTAAAAGCAGAGAACGTTTCCCAGCCTTGGTAAGAGAGAGGTGTTGCAGAGAGTGGTTACTGAGATGCAACCTGGCTGACTTTCAAGATGGCAGAGGGAGCTCTGGAGCCAAGGGATGCTGGCAGCCTTGAGAAGCTGGGAAAGCAGGTGAGCAAACTGCCCCCACCAGAGCCTCCAGGAGCAGTGCAGCCCTGACTACACCTTCATTATAACTGGAGAGACCTGTGTCGAACTTCTGACGCATAGAATTGTGAGACAATGAATGCGTGTGTAGGTTTTTAACCACTAAATTTATGGTCGTTTGCTCTGGCAGTGATACAAAGTTAACACAAGGTGTTATCTTGGCATGTAATATTTTAACTATGAGAGTTTAGAAAAGCTCTATGAAGCAGCTATAATTATGTCTTTTTGAAAAAAAATCATAACTCTCTAGGATTTAAAAAAATTAAGCATAGACATATAATTAAATGAGGAACCATAGACCTAGGATTGAGTTTGTGCGTGTAGGTATTTATCAGGTGCTGTTTTGCAGATTTTCATGTGAAAGCAAGATCACTACCTTAAATTCTTTAAATTCTCTGCTTTCAAAGACTCGTGTGATTAGATTAGCCCCATGTGGATAATCCGGGTTACCCTCCCTACCTCAAGATCCTGAACAATAATCACACCTGCAAAATCCCTTTTGCTACCTAATGTAGTATTTTACGAACAGAGCATGAGATTGAGAGAAAGGATTTAATTCGGGGTATTTCATGCAGAGATAGTTCTGTCTATAAACACTGAAAAATCTTCTATAAGTTTCACAAGGTGCACGTCCCAAACTGTGGGCGTGAAGGGTCACTGACATCGCAGCAGCCAAAGGTGATCCTTCATGAATTGGGAGGCTGACTCGAGGTCAGTATTGTGGTGGTTAATCCCTTTTGTAAATGGCATAGTACTAAATGAGCGTTAGCCATTTTCATTTAAAGCACTTGGTTACTTTACTGAGTCCCCGCACGTAGACATTCAAGACTGCAGTGATATGTCTTGTCCAGGTTTCTAAATTTTTAAAGCGACAGCTTGCCATACCTGATGACAGTTTTTAGGATATAAATCGGGGAAATGTGGAGAAATCAGGAATGATTTAGCCTACAGATTTTGTAAGCAGGAGAGATCGTCTGCATAGTGGATGTGTCTATATTGTTCACAACTTAGAGCTTAGTGAGCAGTTGCAGACATAGCCGGGCACGTCTTTGTGGGGTTCCACTGCTGCTGTGGGCTGATGACAAACCTCTCACTCAGTGTCTTGCTAGACTCTGTAGGCATCAGTCAGCAGCTGGCTCCAGGCCAGAAGTAAAAGCGCCGACGTATTCTCTTAGCAGGTGCACCCATGAGACCCCCTAGAGGGACTAGGACGCTCTGGGATCCCTAGGGTGTGGGATACATGCCTCTAGCTGGCATGGTGGGAAGCTCATTGGCCTCTGCAGACTTCCCTTGGCTGAGCTCATTCACAAGGCTCTGTGTGAACGCACAGCACCAACCACTGATAGAGGGCCCAGGAAAGCACTGTGGCCAGAGAGACTCTAAATGTGGTAGACACGGGACAAAAACAGGTATCTGTGTGGACTGAGGACTTACCCATCAAAATGAGGATCTTGTTCTAAGTATCACAAAACATGGAACTGGTTAATGTAATGTTTTTTATAGCATGTAACTCGCATACCCATAGTAGGAGCCACGCCCAGTCTCTTGGCTTGGCAGCGTCAGAGGATATGACCGTACTGAGAGAGAGAGAGACTCTAGAACCATCATGGCAGCCCCTAGCAATACAGGGCTGTTTAAATTAATTAAAATAGCCAGTTCCTGAGCAACACTAGCCACGTTTCAAGTACTCAACAGCCACACGTGACCAGCTACCGTATTAGACAGCCCAGATTTAGACCATTTCCATCACTGCAGAAAGCTCTGCTTCACAGTACTTTTCAAGAACCAAGTTGGGCCCTTTGGGTACCTAGAGGGCTGAAATGCTAAATCTCAATGTGCTGCTCTGCTTCCTGCTTTTAGTTCAAAACCTTGCCTGCCTCTGTAATTGATCTGGAGAATCCTAAGAGCAACTGGTTCCCACAAGTGTCACTGGACCTTGACACCCGAGGGCAGAAAACTTGAGTGTATTCTTGGGTGACCCCTCTTCCATCCGCTTTGTTCAGATTTACCCTGGGACCAATTCATCCAGTTGGCGCATGTTTCCCAAGACCTACTCTGGCACCAAGATTCTGTGAACAAAACATGGGCTCTCCTCTCATGCAGATTATATTCTGTGTGGTTGATACAGACAGTTAGAAAACATCAAACACATTAAGATAATTTCATACTGTGTGAAGTTCTATGAAGGATATTTTTAAAAGGTCGTGAAATGGCGAAGGTTGATGCTCAGGTGACTAGAAGAGGCTTTTGAGAAGGAGCTGGTTGCACCAAGCATCCCTGATTCATTTGTTTCAAAATATTCAGCACCTATTATTAACCAGCTATTGTATTTGATTACCAGTGGGGTGCTTTTAACACCACTAAATCACATTGATGTGTCAGAAATTCAGGACCCATGCCCATTGCCAGTATATTGAATTTAAATCTCATGCATGTGATCCAGAGATCAGTATCTTTAAAAATCACTAAAAGCAATTTTAAGGCATAGCCAGAATGATAGTAAAGATACCTGAATGCTCTCTTGAACTTGATTTACTAGAACATGAGAAATGATGAAAAGGAAGCAAATATTTTGGCTTCAAAATGAATGAGGAAAGGACAGAAAGTGAATTTCAAGAGACAATTAGGAAACTCATTAATTTATATTAAAAGTTACAGAGGACCAAAATTGAGCAGTATCTATGAAAATGGAAAGAATAAAAATAAACAAAAAGACTTAAGAGCTAAGAATAAAAACGTGTCAACAGTAACCCTGAGATTTTCAACTTCATGTCTGGCTTAAAGATGATGATGTTTTGAGATGTAACCAAACCAAAAATATTGGGTGAAGTAGGCTGGGTTTGTTTTCAGACATTGTAAATTTGTAATTCTTGTTCAGTTGTGAATGTATACTTTTTCTTTTTCTAAAGTCCTGAGACAAGCAAAAACAATAAAGAAAACCATGATTTCCTGCCAGAGACTAAGCTAGAAAAAAAAAAATTCCGATGCCCAACATAGTTTTAAGCCTCCCACGTTATCCAAAATACATATGCTGTAAATTGGAATTTCCAAATTAGATCCACCTTCTTATTACAGATAAAGAGAAAAAGGAAACCAAGCTTTGTCTTTTTCAGAATCATTTTTAGACCCTGCATCATGAGAAATATTCTGAAACAAAGTCTTTGAACATCAAAGTCCAATTACAAAGTAAACTGGACTAAATGTATTCATGTATTATCTTGACCTACGTCTGGGAACTGGGCCAAACTTTTCAAGTTATGCTACCATTATTTACCAAAAAAAGGACATGTTAACCAACATTATTAAATAAAAGCATATATATACACGCATAACAGGAACCAAAATAAATGCTTATGTTAATTAATGTTGAAGATGTGTATATATACACAAGGCGAAGATACAATACCCTCTTGAGCAGCGCTGGGAATAGTAGCTGTGCCAGGGGAAAATGTATACAGTCTCCTGGCCTGCAGGGTATGTGTTTATTGTGTTATACAAATACACAAAGGAGCCACTTCCACAATTGCCTGGAACAAAATTGCAATCTAACATTTTGCATTTAAAATTCCTTCTGCTGCTCCATTTCTTGATGAGTAGCAGGTCATGAAACTTAGGTGTTTGCACAAATAAACGTAGTATGAAAGATACCTGAATCTTCTGTGAAATGCAAACATTTTTTTACATATTTAGGGAAAACATTGCATCTGTTCAGAAAACTATTTTTTGTAATCTCACTTTTTTTCTTTTAATGAATATGAAATAAATGAAACTCTTCTCCTTCTCTCCTGCCTCTTCAGCCCCCAATGCTGTAGCCACCATCATTTTCTATTCTTCCAGACTTTATTCTATGCTTATAGGAATGTATTTTTTCCTTGTTTTTTCCCCAAGTGAAAATGGTTTTGCCATGTGCTTTTTTGTTTTACTTATAATGAGTATTTTTCCAAGTCAGTACATGTGAATCAACTACTTTCTTTTTAATTGCTCTGTGAATTTCCTTTAAGGAATATTTTGTAATTGATTTAACCATTTTTCTATTAATTGAGAGTTCTCCCCACCCCCCAATTTTTGGCTAGTAACCTATACTGTACTGTAATGAGCATCCCTGGACATATATTTTTTTGTGTGTAAATAAGCTAATATTTGTGGAGGGCAGCTCCCTAGAAGTAGAATTTCTGGGGAAACTACTGGATCAAAGATCATGCATATTTTGACCTTGATAGATAATGTCAATTTTCCTTATAAAAAACTATAACCATATTCACTCTTCTCAATACAGTTATGACAGTGCCCATTTTCCTGTACCAAAGGTAGAGTTATCTATTGAAAAGTTGCCCAGCAAGTCAGTGAATAAGATATCTTGTTTTGTTTAACCAAAAGTTGGTGTTTTATATTCATGATGGACCCCATTTTAAGTCCTATTTCATTTGCTACATTCCATTTGGTCCAGAGCAGATATTGTCCTTTTTTTTTTTTTTTAACCAATGAAATCTTTTCCTCTAAATTAAATAACCTATTAACTTTCTTGTAATTTATGCAGTGCAGGATGGAAATTTTTATATTTTGCTTGGATTCACTATTATGGCAAGTTTGATTTTATGCGTAACAGCTTTCCTCATCAGACTGGACATTTAAGCCACCTGTCTTGACAAATATCCCACTTTTCTCTCTGAAATGTTTGCTCTTTCTTGCCCTGTTGCAGGATTTCATGTGTCTCAGAGTTATTCACCTCTGTGTGGGGTCCCGATTTTCCCAGTGACTTTGCAGCATAGTAACTTGGCTGAAATGCTGATGAGCCCAGATAAGAAGGAGATGATGACAGGAAGGGATAATTGGGAAATACTGCCCTGGGGAAGAAATAGTTTGCGTCTGGGAGAGAAGGGCTTGACCACTCTTTCTCAAATGACATTGATTTTTGAAAAGTGGCATTAAGAGCATGCAATTCCAGAGACCCCTCGGTTCTTGCAGAAATATCTACCACGGCAGGCTGAAACTCGTTTTCTTTAAAGGTTAAAAAAATAGAAAAATGCGCAACTCTTGAAGAGATTTCCAAATTGTCATTGTGAGCAGAATCCAGTATTTCAAGTTAAAAATTGAGAGGGTTTTAAAGAAGCAGCAATTATTTCAGGCAGAAAGCAAACAGAAATGCCAGCAGCCAAAAAAGCCTGTGAAAAGATACGATTAAAACTGAGATTTTTAAAAAATATATTTGTCTGTAGTTCTTGACTTTTAAAGTCCACATTTTCCCTTGAGAAAAGAATGAGAAACATTAAAAATGTTAAAGAAAGGCATAAGCATGTTTAAAAAGAAACAAATTAAGAAAATATTAGTATCATGTTACCAACCCCAAAGCCAAACAGAAAACACTTCTCAACGTGATTGGAAGTTAGTGTGAGGGAGAAGAAAACCATTATTATTATAATTATTATTATTTATTCATCTTTTTGGCAGTCTTACTTGCTGACTGACTGATGCCTGGTAGTAGATTCACTCTTATTTATTATGTAAGAAAGGTTGTATCCTTTCATTTTAGGGAACGGTTTTAACAAAATTGTCTACTTGTGTCTTGTAAATGCTTCAAGAGGAATTCAGGGCATTCTACGTTGGAAACATCTCAAGACCTCTTAACTCCTACCTTTCAGTCTGATTTCTTAGTGGTTCTGTCAGCCTGGCCTCTGCTCAGAAGCTGTCCTTCCTAAGAGGTGAGAAATATTTTTAAAAAACAAAGTCAATACTACTAATTTGAATATTATCTTCCTCTTGAGAGCAATTAATGACAGATATTGTGTTAGATGCTTCTCTGTTCTTATGCGGATAGCTCTCAGTGAAGATGAGTATTTCATATCAATGTATCTAGATTTAGTCATTCTTTTTAATGATTACATAGTATTTCCATGTATAAATTACTCCCAGCGGTTATTTTTTTACATTTCCCCCCCCAAGACAAAGACTGTCTTAATGAGCATCTATCAGATTTCTTTTTCTTGGTCCATTTATCTACCACATTCTCTACCCACATACTACTGAGGATATCTTTAAATTAGTTTGCTGATTTATACTCCATATTAAAAACATAGGACAGCATTTCCAAGTACTAAGCAAATGCTATGAAAATCATTGCCATCGATTCCTATTCTCATTACTTCTTTACTACAACTATTACTACATAAATTCAACAGCACTCAACAAAATAAAGTTTATTTTTTAACCTAATTTTTGTCAAAAATAGGACCTTAACTTTTTTTTTTAAAGTTGACATTCTTAGGATGTTTTGTGGTAGATAGATAGTACTTAAACATTTGTTGAATGAAAAAAAATAATAAATATTAGCTATTTTGGAGAGTTTTTTTGACCAAAAAAAAAAAACACATTGACAAAAGAAACATTTGAAAATTTTGTGCCAAATGAACAGACCTATTAATAGAGATTTTTGGTATCTATGAAGATTTTACAAATTTTAATAATTATTATTTTAAAGGTTCATATTGAAATGGGCAACCTGATTCCTCTCAATAATACTATTCAAATTTTTGTCAGTATACTAATAGATGTTCTTTATTATAAAGTGATTTATTCTGAACTGTAAAAATACTAGATGGATTAGATAGTACTTGCCACATTAATATACAAAACATATCACGCATTAAATGAATATTCATGGTTTAAGATTAAATTTGCTGTTTACTTTCAATATTTTTTTCTTAGTAGTGAAGGCTCCCTAAATTTCATTGGTTCTTCTCCATATACTAATTTGTATATCATTAATACTTCATCATTTGATTTAATCTTAAGGTTTCAAATGTCCTTTAGTTAAGTCCTTTACATAAACTTTAAATTCTTTCTTAATTCTCTGTGTGAACAGCCCAGTTAACAGTGGAACAGTGCCTGGCATTACAAGTCAATATGGTTATTTAATGCCATTCTCTTCATGAGCGTGTAAAGGAAAATTTTATAAATAGCCTTTTTAATGCAATGGTTCTCTTAAACTCACACCAGTTATAATTCTGCACAGAAATAAGACAGCCAAATGTGTGGAAATAAATTTCATTCGTATATAAAATATCTAAGATAGGAAAAATTATACACATAAAATTTAAAGCTAGCTAAGGATTCATTGAAAATTTTTCATATGCCATCTCTCCAAATCTGGTTTTAAGGAAACTGTAACATAATTCCAGGAATAAAGACCTTCTGGAATTGGGATTTATGGAAAAGAGATTATAGCCCCATAAGGTTCTAGGAATGTAAAGGGCCTGAAAGATTCTGTAGGAGAAGGTACTTTTCTTTCCTTGCTAAACATTAAATGAGTTTCTGAAAACACTGTTTTCGGTGAGCATACATTTCTTGCATTGGTGCTGGATTTTGTATTGATTAATAGTGACCTTTTTTTTTTTCTTCTTTGGGAAGAAAACCTACAGGGACAAAGTCACTGTTCTGCTTACATTAAAATCCCGTATTGACTTTGAGAGGTAAACATTGATTTTTGATGGGTGGGTGCAACATATTGAAGAAATTGTTTGAACCCTTGGTGAGATAATGCTTCTAATAATACAGCTGGTTATCAAAACAGGATGTGTCTAACGTCAGTCTAAATAATCGTACACCTTTAGGTTTTTACGTTGATAATTTCAGTAGAACATTTTGAGGCAGAAAATTTCTTTCAACCTTGAAAAGTAAGTCTTTGATAAAACATGACCCTCGATGATTGTTCGTTCTTCGGAAAAAAATATCTGAGTACAGGAAGGGTAACTGAACAGCAAGGAGTCCCAGGTACAGGGTTTTTGATCACTCTAGACTTGCAGCGTCTCAAACTTGAGCAGGATCTGGAAAGTCTATCGAGGTTTTAGGAAATAACCAAGTGATGACTGAGGGCACATAGGACTGAATGACCGTAGGTGCTATCTGTGTCTTTTGTAGGTGGGCGGGGCTGGGGGTGGGGAGAGTCGTTGCTGAACGTGATGGGGACTGGGTGGTGCAGGCTTCTGATGCTCTCAACATTTTCCACCTTGTCGGTCAGGCCAAAACTGTAATAACAAAGCTCACTGCAGCTGCCTCCTCAGTGTTTCGGTCTCACTCACATGAGAACACGCATCATCTCTGCCTTTCTTGAATGCGCATGCGTGCACGTTTTCAAATATAAAGTCCAAAGACGTTGCAAGATTTGGATGGAATCCTTCATACCTGAAACTAGTCCAAAAGAACGATACTTTGAAACTTTACCAAGGATTGAACAAATGGCATGATCTTGTCCATTTAAATGTGTGTGTCTTCTGGTCTGTCCCATCTTACAGAATTGTATTTTTGATAGAAAAATAGCAGGTTAAACTTAACCTATGCAAAATCATGCAGACTCTTGACTAACCTGTTTTACTGAATTATCCTAAAATCTAAAGTTAGAATAATTTTGAAATTTTATTGATAATCCTTGAGTAATAAAAAAATTTCTTTAACATATTTTCTGCAGATTTTCAAGTATATTCAGTATCTAATGTGACAATTACTGTGTAACAATATTTAACAATATTGTTAAGTTAAATTTTTTTTTTGTAATTTTGTTTAAGTGACTAATTCAGCACTCCAATAAGGATCTAGAAAGATAAAAACACTATTCTTTCATAATGTTATTACACTGTGCTGTTCCAATAACATTTAATAGATGGTTAACATTTTCTAACATTAAGCTGGTACTGTGGGATCTTTGAAAATATCACATATATTTGGGTTTCACTTTAGCACTTTAGAAGGCTCATAAACATAACTTAAAATTAGATTAGAAAATTTTTTTTCAAAAAAACCTGTTATATGTATTTTTTGGGTAGGGGAACAGGGAGGGAAACTCCTTTGGTATCCTCTGTTAATCTTTATGGCTCATTGGATATTTATCTGTATTTCTGAATTCCAGAAGTAATATGTTTAATGGAACAAATGAACCAATACTGTGACAAGTTAAAATTTGTAAAGATAAAGTCAGTTCCTATATTAAAAAAAATATAGTTAATTAAGATGCTACAAAATCCTGCCTCCTCATGAGAGCAAACATTTGTTCTTTGATAGAACATGTATTGATTGACTATCCTTCCATTCCATACAATAACTTTCCCAGGCTCTGAGTTTAGAGTGAGGATCAAAACAGATAGGTTTCAAGGTGTCTGCTCACATAGAGTTTACAGCCCTATCTGGGAAAACAATAGCAAATAATCAAATATCAAAATAATCTCATTAAGAGATGTACATCTGATTCAAATTTAGATGATGATTCTGAAGGAAAGAGAGCTAAGTCCATGAAAGTGGCTTAAAGTAGGCGATCAGGGAGATCTCCCTGAAGAAGTGTTGGTTGAGCTGAAGGAAATCTAGGACACGTGGCCGCCTGGGCAGGGGGCGGGGAGCCTTCCTGGAGAGGCCGCAGTGAGGGGAGAAGGCCAGGAGTGGGACTTAACTCAAGTGATTCAGGAAATTGGGACACACGAGGATGCCTATGTCCCAGGTCTTGGTTGAGTCCCTGGGACACGCCCCACCAGGTGAGGGTCCTTGGCATCGTGGGTGAGCCAGAGTTGAGTTAAAGGTAGATTTATTCAGAGAGGTGCACTCTCCATAGACAGATGCAGGACATCTCAGAAGGCAACAGAGAGGCCACGAGGCATGGGGGAGAGGGGTTAAAGTAGAAGTAGATACACACTCTGTAGACAGAGGGCAGGCCATAACAGAAGGCCACAGAGGGTGAACACGAGGTGTGCAGCTGTTAGCTTTTATGGGCTTGGTGACTTCGTAACAAGTGGGAGGACTATTCCAGCTGCTTTGGGGAAGGGATGAGCAATTGGGCCACCACCCACTTTCTGACGGTTGATGATCAGCCTCAGAACTGTCGTAGCACCTGCGCGGGAGTGCCATTAGCATGCTAATGCGTCACAGTGAGCGTGCAGCCAAGCTCAAGTTCCCCTGGGAGGTGCGTCTTCGCCATCTCGGTACTGACTGCTGTGCCGTTCTTTTAATGGCTGTGCCCTGCCCTCTTCCCTCTTGTCTCACAAGGACTGGCAAGAAGACGAAAGCAAATCGTGAAGGAAGGCAGTTTGAGATGATGCTCAAGAAGCCAAGGGCTTGGTTAGGCAGTAAATCTGGAATTTATCCAAAAAGAACTGGGAAGCCATTGGACAGATCGGGCAGAGAGTGGTGGTGGCAGGACCAGATCTGCATTTTGAAGATCTCCCTCAGGTTGCAGAAAGGAGGGGTGATTGGATGGGTTCAGAGTGGATGAGAGGGGGCACATTAGGCCCTTTTAAAAGCCCAGGAGAGCGAGGACTGCGTCAGCCACTGGGGGGGGGGAGGGCTTGGCAGGCACTCCTTTGTTGTGTTTGTACAGGCAGACAAGCATTTCAAAGCATTTATCTGGTGCAGGGATGGGCACTAACCAAGCAGCATGGGAGACGACCGGGTCAGAACACGCCCCAGTACCTGCAGGCTGAGAGTGAGCTCTGCATGGCAATGTGATTCTAGAACACTCGCAAATCTATATAAACAAAGTAAAAAAGTTAAAGGATTATTTTATGCCGTTGGCTGTCAGGGGGTTAGACTATATTACCCTGCAGTTTGAGGAGATCAGCATTTAACCACAGCATTTGTTTTCTTTTTCTCCACATAAAAAAGTGACAAATGATCCTTGTCCTTAATAATAAGCAGAAAGGGCCTAGGATTACCAAAACGTCAATACTTACACCAGAGAGAGTATTGCAAGCGAACCCAGAAAATACTGTCTGTTTTGCTAAGTGAAAAGCATCTCACTGAAAATCTGGAAACCTCATTGTCTTCTCTTTCTGGCTCTTTTATGAGTTACCATAACTCAGCTGGAGCTGCAATGTAACTGACCAGGGCTGATGATGAAATCAATAACCACTAAAACAAAAATAAATGGTGTTTGGGGTGCAAGAAACATTCAGCCATTTTTATCTTAGGGAAAGTACATCTGACTTAAATGTACTCCAATGGCTAATATTTCACACACACACACACACACATATATATGTTTAGTAAACTCCGGTTTTGCTAAAATTTCTGTACTAGCTAATCAATATCCACAACGGTGGACTCTCTCTTTGGGCTCAGATAGAGTCAGTGCGTGATTTAAATAGGAAATGCTGTGTCATTTGATTCCACTGGAAAATAATTTCCTGGTGGGAATGTGTTTTAAACTCTCCCCACTATTCAGCCCAAAAGCCTTCAAACAAGTGAGCGTTTGGGGGGAATGCAATTGGAGAACTTAGTTTCACGCCTCAAAATTTAGGAGCTAAGCAGTAAAGGGGCGCGTCTTCACCCTCCACAAAAAAGAATTAGCTGCAACATTTCAGTGGAGGAAAGAAAACGAGATTCTGGCACTTTTAAATTCTAAGGTCATCAGTAGATTTTTTTTTTTTTTTAACAGTCCTTGATTCTCAAGTTTGTACGTCTTTACTGATTCACCTGTTGTAATGATGGAACCATTCTGGGACACTGAGGCTGTCATGATATGTGCAAATTGTTCCTTTTGGAGGAGCACAGTGACCCCTCCTGTTTCTATTTTTCTGTGTCTTAGACAGCTGACTATGGAAATTGCAACGAGCTTTGTGTCTGAGGTGGGAAAGCCGTTGGAATAGTCTGAGATTTGACAAGAAATGATGGCATCACCAGTACCGAACAACACAGTGTAGCAAGATTTCAGAGGAGAGGGTGGGGTGCACAAGATGGTATAACTTGTGATCTTGATAAAGGTGAGTAAGTCTCTGACAATAAATTAAAAAAGAAAAAAAAGCGCATAAGCTCTAGATAAGGTATGTGGATGTCTATAGTTTACGTTAGTACCTACAGACATATTCAAATTGATCTATCAGTATTTAATTATATTTACTATCCTTGATCTATATATCATTTGCTTAAAATATGTAGGATTGACAAGGGAGGCTACGTTTCATATTGTCTATTCTCGTTACAACGTGAAGGGAGGAAGAGATTGTGATTAGAAGCATTTATGAGTCAATCAAGTAAGTGCTATCAAGAAGCTAGATCCAATCAGGTATTATGTGATTGCAGAAGATTATTCTGCTGTCTTAAGGCTGTGGGTATTTAGGTTATGATTTTAAAGTTTAAAGAGGCCAAAGCTAATTGCCTCCTGAATTCACAGTCGTATTTGGAAGGGACTCACAGGCAAAGGTAAAAATACATGATCATCTACAGCTGATTTGATTGGAGCTGATGGAACCACAGCAGGAAAGGGGTGTCACTGTCACACCTGGACCTAGGTTTTGCTGACTCGGCAGGCCCACAAGTTTTGAGGGACACGTGTTGCAAATACGGAAAGTAGATGAATATGTAAAATTGTGTGAATATTTATAACTCTCTGGTCTTTTCATAGCGTATTTATTAACACCAAAACAATTTTAGATGGGCTATCAACAAAAATATTTAAAAATAAATCGCAGTGTACTCATTTAACACACATTGGTTATGATCTGCTACAATGAGACAAATTGAACATCCATCAGAGACTGTTTAATAAGTTTACTGCACTGATTTTTAACTAAGTCACTTTCAAATGCTTTATCAACAGTTTTTAAATACAAAGACACAGTGGCCATTTCTAATATAAATGAATGAATTTGCCTTTGTGGAAGACCACAGGCGGATAAACAGGATGCTGAGGGGACAGCCGTGAACCAAGGAGTTCTTGCCCTGTTTAAATGGTCAAGAGACTCAGTTTCACTTGACCTCTATCAAGGAGGAATACAGTTCCTATTTGCAGACTTTTTTTGAATTTTTACATAAATTCCCAACATTGTTAAATCAGTAATTGATTTTGATGTTTATACAACAGTAAACTGCCAAACAAAGTAAGTATGCAACTGGAAATGGCCTGCCTGCCCCTCCACCCCCGGATGTGACCTTGTCTGTTCCATTGTTGAGAAATTTACTCCAGGGCAGACACTCAAGTAAGTTTTGCTAGCCCTAGATACTGGCCTGGGGCGGGGCAGGGGGTGGGGTGGGAGGGTACTAGAGCACTGTTCCAGAATCGCCCAAAGCGAAACTCTCAGAAGCTTGAATTTTCACCATAAACATACACAGTATACACTGTCTATACTGAAGAAATGGCCTTGTCAAATGGCAACTTGACAGGATGGTCCATTTGAAGTTTTTGCCTCCTTTTGTGAGTAAAAGAATCCTTTCCTCCTCCTTGCCCCCCTGTTCCCTTTTTTTTTCTTATTTTCATTGAATGCCTCTACTTCTTCCGGCCCCTGTTAGGCCGGCCTGTTGCCAGTGTGTCTGCCTGTGGAGCAAAGTGAAGGAGGGGAGAGAAGTGGGTGGCGGTGAGATTCCCAGCGCCCCGTGAAACGCGGCGGCCCTGAAGCAGAGCCTGAGACGGTGACAGCTGCCGGAAGCACTTCCTGTTCTAGAAATTCTGTCCCCTACTTCCTTCAGAATAGTATGAAAATTGATTAAATCACCTAGATTTCAGCTTCTTGCTCTCCAGCATCCTCTGATTTATGGCAGAAGTTCTCTCACAAGACGTGCCTGAGTAATTTGGGTCCCTTTTGCTTTACCCGCCTTTTTAATGCAAAGTAAATCCATTGATTAGATTATAGTAGAGGAGGGAAAAGAGAAGAGGGGGTCTTTTTTTCTTTTTTTTTTTAAACCAGAATTGCTCAGTACATATCTTGCTGTTCACCTCGCCTGCTTGCTTAAGTCTGGGGATGCCATTCCAGCCCTGTGGGTTGCAGCCCAGAGGACTGGGCCCCTTCTGCACAACTTACTTGAAGGCAAGTGTCAGTTTGTTGGATTCTTTATCCGTTTTGCCAAATTATCTGTGAGTAGGAGTATTGAAATAAGATCTTGAGCAACTTACTTTGGATGTTGGTTTTCTTTTGAAAAACAATTATTACAAAACTCCTAGGACGGCTCACTTGCTTTTTCTCTTTTTTGTAAAAAGCAACATCATCACTTTCTTCCAGTATTATATTTCTCCTCAATAATTGATATGTTACATTAAAGGAACACAAAATGGTCTTAATTATGCAATAATGATCAAGGCAAAGAGTGTTTCCTGGGAACTAATGGTTGCCCGAGAGGACATGATGGCTTGAGGTCCAGCTGGTTAATAATCCGCAGGAAATGCTGTGGGCCAAGATTTGTATTATTTCACTGAGATGAAAATGAACCCCAAAAAAAAAAAGGACAAAATGGACTTTTTTTTCCCACTAATGGGTAAAATGGCCTCATTTTGGATGCAGAAGACATTTCAGTGGAAGGGATGTGTTTCATAACAGCTAAATCAAAATTTTCAGAGATCTCTACAGTACAGGACAGGTAGTATTCTACTTTTGATTAGAATAAAATTTCATTAAAATATGCAACTGAAAATACATTCAGAAAATAGTTATCTGATAACAAGCAAAGAAAATAACAGGCTTTATATTCTTTTGTTTCTAGGATTCCTTCAAATACAATGTTAGGCACCAGTAGTTGACCAAAAAGACAGCTTTAATCTTAAGAAGCTTTACTCTTAGGTAAAACTGTGAGATTAAAGATGAATTATTTAACCTTCTTAACTGCAGTTGATTTATCTATAGGCCAAATGGATGCTAGGGTTGCCTTTATCTCTGTGATTGGTAATGAGATTGTACAAAATGAGTGTTTATAAGCATGAGTGCTATAAAAATGTAGCTATTGCTGTATTTGCTTTATCAGATTAACAAGTTAAAGAACATATTTTATTTTGCCATGTTTTGATGGAGTAGGTCAAAGGGCAGAGACACCCAATGGAAAGAACTCCTAATGGCCAAAGTTGAAGTAATCTGAGGACAAAAGAAATAAGGTAGCATTGGATTATAAACCAAAGTACAAAATAAGTATCCGTGTGTCCATACTAACGCACATAAATAATAGAATACATAAATAAGTGGAGAGAATTTATTCTCTCATGCAGAAGAATGACAAATAATTTGTGAACTCCAAATAATTTCTATTTTTGGTATATTTCATGATGTACGTAAAACATTAGTATTGCTACAAATGTGCAATTTGTAAACAATGGTGTAGACCAAAAGTTGGAGCTATGTTCATCTTTTTTTATTAGACCTGTAGAAACAGTTAAATATGTTCATTGATTTTTCCCTAGGTTAGATTTGCAGGATAAAAGTAAACTCTTGTATACGACTAAGTGATGTATCATTTACTTACCTTTATCTTTTCTCAAAGCCTGGCTTACACATAAATCTCTTCACATCCAGCTCGCTCAGTCGTCTCTTGGTAAGAGCTGGCCGTGTGCCGCAGAGAACGCAAGCGACGTGTTCCCTCTTAAGCAGGGTGTTTGTATAATCCCAGCGAAGGCCTTAGCTTGCCATTTGAACTTCCCTCCTCTTAAACATGTTCTCTTTATATCAAATGAGTAGAAGAGGGAAGAGGAACGCTCGAGGCAGAGCTCTGCGGCAGCCAGGGGCCTCTTTATCAAGACGCACCTTTCTACTGTGTTCAGTTTTGCACTTTTCCCTATTATCCATTCAAATTTAGCCAGATATGGATTTGAACAGCTTGCACTGTGTGCTTACTTTCCTAAAATATTGGAGCTGCTATTAACAGCTGGGTACAGTAATTAAAGTGATTAGAAGGATTTCATCCTTCCTTTAATTAACACACATTTATCATTGCCCAGTGAACAAGGGCAAGACGGTGGAGAGTGAAGATGGTTAGTTAGATTGCGTGTCTTCAAAGACTCTGCATTCAGGACCTGACAAAGACATTTATAGATAATTACAATACAAGGTGGAGCACATAACAAATGTGAAATCTGTCCTTTCATATTTCAAAGTGAAAGTGATGAACTCTGGCTCAGCCCATCTACGAGGACTTTGTGGGAAGAGATGGCATTTGAACTTCTTAAAAGATAGTCTTCATCTCAGCAGGTGAAGGGGGACATTCAGGTGGTCAGTATCAGTACGTGCAGAAATGCAGACTTCCCGAAGGAGTTCTAAGAGCTTTATACTTTTCAGAAGAATGAAAGTTTGAATGCATATAAGAAGTTTAGAGTGAGCATTTATACCCATTTCACAGTGTGCTAGATGGATGAACACAGCTGTAAGGTCAAATTCACACCTGGCCAGGTGCTCCCTCCAACAGGGCAAAGAAATCCAGCCGTCTCTACTGTTGCAGAATAGCTTTGCCGCCCTGAAGAAATTCTTCCTGGTAGAGATTTATTTGGGTCTACAAGTGTCCTCTTTAAAATGCAATCAGCCCCTCAGTGTATTCCAAGCACTACAGAAAAGCCACCTTCATTTTCACATAAAATGGCTTAAAATCAGATTACTTTCCTCCAAGTATTTAACATAATTTCCATTAAGGAAATAGAAATTTTAACAGTAGTTGGTGGAGAGAAGGGATTTTGGCATAAAAGAAAAATTGTGCATGGGAGAAAGACCAGAACAGAGAGCTGTGAGTAATCAGAGAGGAATTTTAAGGGAGCAGAAGGAACAGAGGGCCTCAAAATCTAGGAGAGAAATGCAAGAAAGGAGGGGGTGAAGCAAGAGTACATTTTAATCATTTTGAATTTTACTACTAGTTGGCCCTTCATAGTTATTCTGATCAGATGAATCTTACTAAATAATAGTTTTTGACCCCATTTGAGTCTTTGAAGTTACCTTAGATATTTGTCTTCTCAATCATATGGCTACACAGGTCAAGTGCACTGTCCCTCAAATCAAACGCTCCCATTCAAGTAGGCTGTCAAAATACTCCTGAAGAATGTTTGAGCCCATGTCTGCAAATAGATACTTGACCTCATTGTACTTGAGTTGTATTTGAGAGCTTGTGTTTTCCATGGAAGACTTAGAACATTAGAGGATAAAAGATGGCTGTGTTTCTCTTGTTGGTAAATAGCTGAGACAGTGACTGCAGACTCACTCTGTCTTCCACCCTTGCACGTGCGGTCCAGGTTGTGTCCAGAACTCACTGTGCTGTACATCAGTGATCCGTCATGACACAGTGATCTGCTCCTCACTGGCCTGCAAAACTTTTGAGGCAACAAATTCCTTCATTCTTGCTGTCTATCTGGAATGGTGACTACCATAGAAATTCATACTGAATGAATGAATGAATGGTGAATGCTCTCTGAATATCCTATGACTAGTCTGTACATTCTTCTAGCTCTATATTTAGATACTATTTTGCATAGGAGTCACAGATTATCAAAGTAATTTTTCCCTTTGTGTTTTGATTTTTTTCCTAAAAAAAAAAATAGGGCTTGGACAGGAGCACCATAGTTAGCTCTTCTAGATCTAAACACTCTATCTCTTGATCTAGAGTGTGAGCTGAAAGCAGGGATGGACTAAAGATTAATCATAGTGGAAATTAAACATACCCGGTACTTACCAACATTCCATAGTTTCTGTGGACTCCACCCCATTCTTTATCCCCTAAGAACTGATCTTTCAAAGAGAAATGGAAAATGTGATCATGTTCTGTCACTGCTCAAAACTAGCTGAGGTCTCAGCATGGCGTTTTGATAGGCCATGTGGTAAAGCTTGACACGTGACTACCATTCTATAGTTTATACACAGCTAATATGGTCTGTATATTTTTAGTAATAACTGAAAATTGTTGATGATCACCTCTTCTCAGGAGTTCAAAGTATTCAGCATGACTCAATTTTCCTTTCTGAAACCTGTACAATCAAATTATATACCAGTACGACTTGTGAATTTTGTTTCCACCCAATATATACATAAACATAAAATATTATGGGAAAAATGCTAATTAACAAACTTTCTGGAATGAATATAGAGTATGTCCTGATGAGACAGATTTTTTTCTTCCACAGCATTAATTTTCTGCGCTCTGTCATGGGTCAACTACTTGATCGTTTCTGTGCTAAATACAAACGCCTCACCCAACGTTTTCCCACAAAGAAGCTACATTAAGTAGTGAGAGGATAAGCCAAACACACGTAAAAGATTTCTAGGGAAATGAAAACAAATAGCAAAGTGGTGAATTGAGCAAAACAAGAAAAATAGTGCTTTCCACCTTTAAAGAAATTCGAGACAATGATTACGGAAGGCAACATGGGACTTACAAAGGAACTTCATGAATGGATATAATTTATACACACAAAAAGAGGGAGCAGAGTTTCCACACACAAGATACTTTTGTTGAATTTGATATTTTTTTCTTTGTCTAGTTCTACTCAGGATGCCAGAAGCTTTCTATCTAAGAACAAGTGTGACAAGTTTCACTTCTTATGGTTGTTTTATTGCTTCTTTTATTAATTGTGTTCATTGGAGTCATTACCTGGTAGACCCCAATCCAAGTACTTGTCCTACGTAATTCATGCAAAGGCGCCATGGGCTAAAGATGCAGTGTTCCTTAAAGGCCTCTGCAAGCTTCATTTATGCCGGAATTTCTATAAAAGTATAGTCAAGACTGTTGATGGAAAATTAAGACGATATAAGTATGTAAGAACTGGGAAATATATAATCCTAAACATTTCACATTATTTTTCATCTCCCTTTCCCATAGCCCTATGAGGCCTTAGATACTAACAGAAAAACCAAAGTTATAAACTTCTCCTCTCTGGATGTTTATTGCTCAGGCTACAGTGCATGCAGTCTTGGTTCTGAAGCTTTAACTCAAATAATGTCATTGTTTTACCCTCTGACATGTCAAAAAAGAGCATAATTGTTGCTGTGGTTGTGAATTAGGAGCAAATGTGTTTTTGAAGACGGTGTGTTTTTCTTTTGATTTTCATTCCTAGCTTCACAACAGATGTATACGTAGAGGCCACCTGTGATTTTAATATATTCACGCCTTCGCACGCACTCATGTACATAGGCTTTCAAATACACACAAGTATGTAAACATATGTATATAAATACATATATATACACACACACACATTTATATAAAGATTTGTTGCAAGTGCAAGTTCACTCTCAAATCTCTTTCCTGTTATGCTTATGATTAAGATCTATTACTTACTGGGGTTGATTTAATTTTTTCACAAGATTGAGTTGAACTAAAGAGCCAGAATATTATGGTACTAAAAAGATTTGAGGTCTTGACTCCAAGCACTTAAAATGTTCCCTGTTGAAACATAAATATAAACACTAATTACAGAAAAATAGAAACATTTGTAACTTTCAAAACTATTTCTCACTGAATGCATATTGAGAGTCAGGTTATGTTCAGGATCCAGGAATGAGGGCATTATCCACGAAGCATAGATGGGGAAACCACTACATAGAGAAAGCGATCTGCCCCAGACTGCACAGAAAGCGGGAAAGCGAGGGCGCGGTTCTCAGTCACTTTTATTCCAAAGCCAAATCCTCACCCATAAAAGCAGAAATATCCCCACTCTTTTCACGTGCCAACTCCTTCTGCTATACTCATTTAACTTCATACATGTCTTATACAGATTCATGCTTGACATAAAAATCACAGCATTTTGGTGCTAGAATGGACCTTATTTTAGTAATTGGGTACTGAGATGCATTCCTCTGTGAGTTCTCTTCTTTCTGAAAAATCTGTAAAAATCAATAGAACTATCAGTTCCCTTTCAGTTGGGTTTTAACTTTTATAAGACTTCAACCTCCAGCCTGATCTGTGACCCATCTGCTTGACAATTCCAGCTTAAGAGAGCGGGTAAAATCCAAAGGCATAGGGAAGGTAAAACCCGTGGGAAAATGGGTTTTGTTACCACAAAGAACCCTTCACCTGAGCACAGACGCAGAAGGATCAGGGCTTCCAAATTATCTATGGTGAAAAAGCAGTTCTTTTATTTGTATTGATTTCCACTGTATTGTGGGCCAACATAACAATATTTGACCTAGCACGCATGCCTGTTTGCGGCTTGTAACACATATAATTCTCCAAGTTCAACCAAACCCTCCTCGTCCCTAACCAGCTTCAGGAGATGAGCCCACTGAGACCTGGGGACTATGGTGATACCGTATTTCTATTAAGATTTTCAAAATCTTAACTGTAACTTCTGAAGGCATATCCGCACTGGTTGTAACAGGTTTTGGTCTGATTTTGGTTAACAGACCACACCTCAAGAGGAAGTTTCTCAGTAATTCGTAACATCCACACTGCCAATCCACTGAGAAAAACTGAAGTTAGTGCAACCTTTGTTTGGCTGGGAATTTAGATTATAATTTGTATGTATTGTGTTCAATATGTAAAGAATTCGAATCACATCGTATTTAGAAAAAGTTTTACACCCTTTCCGCTTAGAGCACTGTAAGTCACTAGAACTCATCAGAGAAGTGTGCGTCCCTGGCCACCTGGGCCCGGGAGTGATGTCGGCATCTGCCCATCGCCTCTGATGTGCAAATAAACTGAGAGGTAAAGCGCTCATCAGCGGTGGGTGGGGAGAAAGGGAAGGGCACACCCCCAGCTGGCCGAGGTGATTGACAGCGTGTGAGTGTTGCAGTGAAACATGATGTTTGCTACCCCAGTCACTAGGAGCGAGCAACGGCTGGATGTCAGCATGTAGAGGTAATCAGGTTTCACAGTCACATGGAATCAATCTTAAAATCTGGATAGCGCTTGGACTTCAAGTAAACCAAAGGCAGTCAGAGGAGACAGAGGTTGAGATGCTGCAAAGAAATGAGAAGTGGGGTGCCTCCTGCGCTGTACTGGCCCATCAGGAATTTTGATGGAAATTAGTCCATTTTAATCCAGACTTTAAATACACGCATGACTAACCACTCGATGGTAGTCCACGAAGCACATGTCCATTATTATTCTCCATTTCCACTGTGGCAGACACCTAGGGGACAGCCAGTCCCCCGTGGCCACCATCCAGGCTAAGATGAGCATCTTCAAAGACTGTGTGAGCTCTTCTCTCTCATCCAGAAGGAGACCCTGGGGCTGCACACACTTGATCTTGCTGCCAGCGTGATCTCTGGGTGATGCTGGTACAATCAGGACACGGAGCTTCTTAATTTCCCACATCCCCGATCTCGTGAGTGGAAAGTCAAAGATCACTGCTGCCTATTTGTATGTTTTTCAATCACTTACAAGTTAGAGAATCTCTAAGTGTCCTTCTAAGCCTTTTGGGTTTCCTCTGTTTCTCATTCCCTTCTGTGTTTTCCCCACGTATCTGTTGCTAGTTTTTTGCTCTTGCAAAGATCTTTTAAGATACAATCATTATTACCATCATCATTATTATTTTCATTATTAATAATAGCAGTAGCAGGAATTAAATTTATAGTTTTGCCATTCACACTTGGGTCTTTAGTCCTGTCAATTCCAAATTCGTATATGGTACCATTATTTTTCTCCACATGTGGTGTGTTACGTGTCTCTGCGCCCTCTGCCAAGCAGCCTGGCCTTCCCCATCATATATTCAGTGTCCATAAATACATAGATCTGTCCTGAGTTTTGGCTTCATTGTTCAATTCATCTGTTCTCACTGTGGTGACCTACTGTGTGTTATTCATGTTATGGCTTTGCAGTGTGTCTGAAAAATCTTTTTCTTTTTAAATAGATTTTATTTTTGAATGTTTTAGGTAGGATTATTTTTAGATAAAGATTCATATGTATGTTGGGCCTATCTTTCTACCTTCTCTGTTTTGCTTATTTTATCTTTTTTCATTAATTTGTTTTTGGATTGAGGAATAGACTCATTCAACTGAAGAGTAACAGCAGTGGCCATCTCTTTGACGCATTGGTGTTTGTAATCTGTCTTTAACAGAACAGCCTCTGTAAAAGTTTTTGTTTCTGAGTTTTTGAGTTTTGAGTCAAGATAGGAATGGTGCACATATTCAATTCTTCATTTCAGTCAGGGTTTCCTGAGATTCTACTTTGTGCTCTGCGCTAAGCAAGGTAGCCTGTCCTTGGTTACAGGACAGTCAGTTACAACGTGGCAATTTCTGGTGTACAGCACAGTGCCCCAGTCATGCATATACATACGTATATTCGTTTTCATATTCTTTTTCATTAAAGGTTATTAAAGATATTGAAAATAGTTTTGTGTGCTATACAGAAGAAATTTGTTTTTTTATTTATATTTTATATATAGTGATTATCATTTATAACCGCTGACCCCTTACCCTTCAAGGCCAAGTTCAAATGAAATTTCTTCTAAGCAGAATGCTGCCCATTACCAGACTTAACGGGTGAAAATGAGCATCCTTCCAAACGTGGTTACAGTGAGTTGTTTCACAGTGTCCCTAAGACCATCCTGACAAGGCCCTCGTGGGCTTCCAGAGGGTCCATGGGGTACAAGATTCGGTTTGAATTTTGGATCAGAACACTATTTTCAATGTTCACCTGACCGCTTTTTATTTTAGGCCATGATAGTCAAATAGTAGTGTTCTGTGTCTCAAAATTTCTGACAGGGATCTTAATTTGCCAAACCACAAAAAAATGTTAACCATGTCGCTTCTGAACTTCAGTCATTTATGTACACTTCAAATGTAAATAACTTAGGAATGAGGGAGAGTCATTATAAAAGACTTTTTTTGGTGAAGCTTGACTTTCGGAGATTTTACTTCTCTCATGTCCTGGTGTAAGTCTTTCTTATTTAAGACTTATATTGACTTAAGCTAACACACTTGTATCAGATGCTGATTTTGTGTGTGGGGGGAGATGTAAGTGGAGGTCCCTACCTAAATTTACCAGAGTTCAAACCTTCTCATGTATAAATTAGGTAGCGTTCCAGAGTTTGACATTATTGTTAGAGAGGCCTTTCTGAAGCTTGAAACCTAAGCTTCTGCCCAAAAGGTACCTGGTTAATCTGCTTCAAATAGCGGCGAATGCTTTATCATTACCCAAACGGGGAAGGGCCGGCTGACTGCGGCCTTCCTTAAAGGTTCCCGGATGATATATGGGGTCTAAATAAAGGCTTATCAGGTGACCGTACATCAGAACACTGATAAAACTTCCTCAGGAAAGCACCAAATGGAACAAGGGCCTATTCAGAAAATGTTAGTTTGTAGATACGCCATTACAATGGAACTCATCTAAATGACAGCGTGGCTTAAGTGTGGAATTTTTCCTCCCAGGCCAGGAAATTCTAGGGCAGGAACCGAAGCCCGGCTCAGCTCTTGAGAAGTGGCCGGAATCCAGGTTGTTTTTCTGCCGTGGGCTGGTTTTCTGAGACCTGTGAGTTCTGGAAGATAAGAACACGATAGCCTCTTAGCTGCACATGTGGCGCTGGTCAGGTTCACAGAAGGAGCAGGGGGCCTCATGGGAGGCGCCGTTTTCCCTGAGGTCCTTACTGGTTGAGCACAGTGTAATGTTCAAACTTGAAATCCTGATGTGAAAATGGGAGAAAGAGCAAAAGATGTGTGAGCCACAGAAAAAGACTCGGGCTCTTGTCACTTTTTGTGGTGGAATGAAGGCCATCGTGTGTCTCTCTTCCAGATCAGAAGAGTGTGCGTCTGTATTTTGTTTTGTTTTCCATTTTATCTCGTGCTTATAAAAATTGTACTCTGTGCCCTCAATGCATGACAGGGCTCCTTTAAAGGGCTCCTTTTAAGGGTTGCTGGACCCTTTGTCCATTAGAAATATTAAGGCCCACAATTTTGTGCAAATAATCCCAGAGAATGGAACCTCTTAAGTTAATTGTGTCGTCCTCACTAATTCCCATCAAGGGCGTGAAAACCCCGGCTTCAGTGATCTTTGGGATGATTAGTGTATGTATCCAGGAAGTCCTTTTCCTTATCTAATCTAAGTCACTCTAGCTGTAATTCCTCCTGTTTTGTTTTTGATAGAGAAAATGGGCCCATTTCCACATTATAGGCAGTGGTAATGGGGTTTTCGTGTGTTTTGAACCACGGTGAAAGCAAATGGAAGGGGACAGCTGATTAACTTGTTTTCAATTGTCATTTTGTTATATACCACGTGTGTGTGTGTGTGTGTGTGTGTGTGTGTGTGTGTGTGTGTGTGAACCAAGGAAGCAATTGCTTGTTAACGGAATTGGTAGATTGCAGGTAAACTATGTATTTGGGATTCCGACTCAGGCCTGACTACCTCTAAAGTCCATATCCATTTTTTTTCCTATATTATAGCTGAAGTATGAAAGAAGAAAAGCATGGTTCATATAACGCAGGAAAGTATTATGGTGTTTATATAACACTTGGGGAGAGGATGTTTGGAACAGGTTTCATGAATTTGCTCACAGCTGTACTGAGAAACAATATCTGAAAGAGTCAGGGAATTAGAGGGTAAAACAAATCAACACGTTCAGTTAAGTTGTGTCACTGTGATCGCATCTGCATGTAAGCATGCTCATTAAATGCCACACATATAAAAGTATGATACTCAGATTTATCACAAAAGTTATAGTAGAACGGTTGGTGAACAGTTAGGATTTGCAAGAACAAATCCACACTTCACCATGAAAGGGTTAGTTGTCCAGATGAGTGTCTGTTCTAGCTGTGGGAAGTGATAGGACATAAATCAGTCCAGCCCTAGCTACTCTAGGGAGAAATCACAGTACCTAGGGCGACGTTGCCATCAGTGTCAGTTATATTCATAACAGCATGGTCAACTTTTATTGGCTTCATCCAAGGAAAGATGCTACCTGGGCTCAGCTGTGTGCTTGCTGGGAGGGTGATGTGAAGGCAGGTTGGACCCAGCTGAGATGGGAAACAGCAAAGTCCACAGTCTTACAGATTATCAGTACTTGACCCCTCTATAGAGCACAGAATCATTCTTTGTGTCTGACTGAAGGTCCATGCTTCATTCAATCCTAAGAATTCTTCAGCTTTTTAAAGTTTAATTTTTTTTTCATAGCTACTTGCATTTGGTGTTGTCATAAAATGAATTTAAAAGAAGTATAGAGCCTGGTTTTGTCTTTGAGGAGTTTTGAATATTGTTGACTGGAAAAATAAATGGAAAAAGCGAGTAGAAGCAGGATTTGAGCCCTTTCTCATTAACTTGCTGTATTAGACACGTCAGTTCTTGTGTCTGGGCCCATGTCAAGTAAAAGATTTGGACTACACTGTGTCTTGACCAAGTTCTACTGGAATTCAGTAATTCTATCATTCTCCTAAATGATGTGGAGTAATTATGGTACAGAAAATAAGGTCAAAGGATTCCAAGGAAGGAGAGAGGAAGAGAGAGTTAGATGTGGTCAGAGAAATTGTGAATTAGACAAGCTCTTGGCTGATATTAAAAGCAAAGTTAAGAATTAGTTTAATGGATGAGTCAAAGGGAGGAGGATTATGATAGGAAAAATAGAAGGAATGAGGAGGACAGAAATGAAAAATGCATGAGGTAGTCACCTGGTATTGAGAAGTTTGACTTAACTGCTAAGAATGGAAGATGGTTTTATGTAAGAGGGTACCAGGTCCATTACAGAAAGCCATGGACCAGGGCTGGCAGGGCTGGATTTGATCTCATGGATAGTGAGAAGTCTTTGAAAGCATAAATCAGGGATCTTTCTTATCAGACACAGAGAAAAGGGAAATACTCATCTGGATTTGATTGAGCTAGACGAAACTGCTAGCCACCATTTCCAATTATGAACTGATCCATAAACTATTTGACCAAAGAAACATAACAAACAAACAAAAATTTGCAATCTCTTAAAATTGCAAAGACCAGGCAAAACAGACCCTGTGATTCCACATGGTAACAATTAGCAGGGTCTGGGTTTCGGCCATGACCTTCAACAGGGCCTGTAAGCTCCAGGTTGTTACAACTTAAGGTGGACCTGCTGCTCATTGTCTCCCTGAAATAGGAGGGTGTTTGAGTTCAAGACAACCAGTGTAGGGATCTAGATGGAAGGATGCTTTAGAAAACTTCTATAGCAATCTCTTCCACTGAGGAAGAGCGTTCTCTCTCAGCTCTGTTTTGAAAGCACAGTAAGTATAACCGTGGCTGAGTGATTTGCTATAGGAGAGACGGGGAGAACTAGCTCGCACGGTGATGAAGCTGAAAAGTATTTAGCATGGATATTAATCACCGGTGATGCTTTTGAAAGTCTTCAGATAACAGACACTTAATTGCATAATTTTAGCATCATATGATGTGGCAAGTTGAAAATACCATCTTTATTCACCTGCTCATTTATAGCTTTCCTCAGAATTTTGGCATATTTTGATCGGCCCAGAATAGATACAAATGCTAAACAAAGCCTGTATTGTCCTAGTTTTTGCTTACATTAGTTTTGAGTACACAGATTTCTTGTCTAGCACTTTGCAAGAAATTTTTAAAATATGATGGAGTGCGATTTTATAAATGAAATAGTACATCTTAAGGTCGAGTACCAAAGAGGGATCAGGAACATCATACTTGAACATGAAAACCCACTAAACATAGCTAAATTGAGGCCAGGAAAGCAAAGATTTAACAATGATCCAACTAGACACTGATTTATGTACATGGTGTACGATCCAGGTGTTTACAAAGGAGAGAGGGATGAAACTAAGCAGAAAGAAGAATCGTATGCTATTTACTGTAATTACATTTTGTGTGCATTTTGACTCTTAGGTGAATTCTGAAGCCCTTGAAATCAGAAAATTGTTCATTTTTGTTTGTTCTACTATACTTAGTTCAAAATTGGCTGCATAGTAAGTACTTTCTGAAGTCAGTTCAATTAATATACAATTAGTAGTTTTTAAAAAAATCTTTTTGTATTTTTTCTCATTTAGTTTTTAACTCTAATCCCCAGATCTGAAGATAGCTTGGAAAAGTAGAACACATTTGCAAAAATGAATAATTTGGCCTCAGCTGGTTATTGGAAGTATTGGAGTGAAATAAAACAATTTAAAGAGTAAAAAGAAAACTTGAAGTAGGTAAGGAGGGGCTCAAAATCACACTGCTTCTTGGTTTCCAGTAAATTTTGGATCTGCAGTAAATTTATGTAGACAAAGCAAGCACACAATAGTTTCACCAGACATTCACAGCATGTGATTCCAAGGCCATTGCAGGATTTGGTTTGAGTTTATTTTCTAAGTTGTCTTGGAAGCTTTCCTTCCCAGGTATGTCTTCTCTTCTGTCTCATGGATCATGTCTTATTTCAACTCCTCTGACAGCTCTTCAGGCATTAGCTGCAGAATCATCTGTAGGCCCAGTAGGGGAGAGAGGCAAACCAAATACACACTGAATAGGGAACAAGAAGTTTCCAGCAGTCGATACATTACTCTCCCCTGTAAAGGAGCAGATCTGCTAAGCATATGGAGACATGCTCCAGGATCAATAGGAGAACTTCTAAATAGACGGCCATCCTGTGAAAATTTATATCTTGACTTGAGGATGTGTTTTGATAGCATAAGTAATATTCTCATAAACTTTTTGGAGTGACACATGAGGAATGAGGGAAAACGTAATATGAAAAGCACATGTTAGAGCCTTGCCAATGACTAAGGCATCCTTTGGCTTCATAAAGACACTGATTTTCATCCTATCATAACTTTTCATAGTAGCTTCATTCTGTGTAGCTTGAGAATTCCCATGAGAATAAAACACAACTGAAATTAGTGTAATGAGCTTAGGTTAGGGGAAGCAAGAGTCCCTGGATCTTGGATAAATACACATAGTTGAACAAATTTGCCAAAATGTACCCACTGAGGATATCATTTTCCTTGCAAAAATATGATGCATTCCTTTATTTATTTGATATTTTTTTCTTAACCCCAGAGCCAGTAGGATAAACTTGAAAAAGAAATTCTGCTAGACTTATGTTTTTAATATACTGCCTTAAATTCTAGCATTTCTTTCATATAATTACCCCCAAGACTCACTTTTGATCTATTTGCTATGGAAGAAGAATAAGAAAGAGATCTTGTAATAAAATTTCCTCTCCTCTTTGTGATCTTCTTAGAAACAGGAGAAATGGTTTCTGAATTACCGAATATTCCACTGAGAACTCAGCAGGTGGTTCTAAATGAAATTCACAAACTTCCAGGATGACCTTTTCTTTGGAAAATCTCAGGATATAATTTTACCAGGTAGATGGGTTTCAAAACGAAGCCTCTCTGCTAAGAGATAAAACATAAACCACTGAACTCTAAAATCAAGAATAATACTTTCAATTAGCATATAGCATGTAAGAACGAGAAAGTAAGGTACCAGTATGCATTGGGGTAGAGATTAAAAGTGTGTACAGCTGAGGAAAATTCCTTACAGTTTCAAGTTCTGTAGCACTGGAAGTATGATCTTGCTATAAGTTTTGATAAATCTCAGTTAATGAATAGTTTTTGTATTTTATTATTCATATTGCTCTTTGAATTCTTACTTTTTTCTCATAGCTATCTTTAGAATCAGTGGACTCAGTTAAAATAGCCACAATACAGTATAGAACATCTATGGAATTTTCTGTTAGCAAATTATATTGATTTAAAACTGAATTTCTTCCCATGAATTTTAGTTTTGATCAATTCACAAAAATCACTTTAAAAATGACCACAATGATTAATTTTCAGCAAACTGTTTAATGAAATTTGTTTCTCACAGATATACTGACTAAACCAAATTCTGTTGTGAAAGCCATAATCTTATCCTTGATCTAAAAATAAAAGTAATAAATTTAAGATCATAATTTATTTACTCTAGTGTGTTTATTACACAGGCATGTGGTGAATGATGCATAATGATCATTTATTATGTTGAAAACATAGAGATACAATAAACTCACAGAGAATGGAATGAATGTACTACTCTGGCTAATTATATTTTGTGAATAACAAGCCAGTCATGTTTCCTTAATTTTGAACTTAGCTCTGCTATAAATGACTGAAGTCTTTGTTGTTATAGTTTCAAAATATTTAAAATAATCTGATGGCCTCTAGATTACACAGTAAAAATTATAGAACATTCCATTGTTAAAATTTATGTTAACATTACAAAACTTACCAAAAATTATAATGGTACAATGTTATTTTGGTGTTCGCCTCTTTTATGTAAAAATCAAGTGAAAACTCCAACCATGATCGCTTTTAATAGGAGAGGACTAAACACAGGCTAAACTTTACCACTCATTTTACAGAATTTTCTTCTGGAATGTCAGAATGCCAGTGCTAAAATTTCTAAAAATTCCAAAATTTCTGGTTCTTGCACAGTCCTCTTGCCCACTAAAGATACAGGGCAAACACTGCCATTCTAAAGCATAAATTAGTTTCTTTCACTCCCATTGAAGGGAGAATGAACATATCACCCCTAAAAAGCAATACATTAAGAACCAGTTCATTTCAAGTCCCAATTCTGCTTCTAATTAAGACCTGTTAGCTGTTTGGATTTTTTTTTTTAATCCTGATACAGAAAATAAGGAGATGATGATCCTGCTAGATGTAATATTCCATCTTTCTGTGGGATAGTACTCCACCCACCCTGACTTTTATTAGGCACCAACTGCATGCCAGTCACTGGGCTGAGAGTTCTTCACATTGACAGTAACATTCACCGTTCGAAATACTCATGAAAGGTAGATAGGAGTGGGAAAGAGTGGCGGAGAAATGAGGGCTTTCTCCAAGATCACAGAGCTCAGTAAGTGAGGGCAAGAGATCATCTAGGTCGAGGCTCTGAAGACTCTGCTCTTTAGCAGAAAGACTCTGAGGACTCACTTAGCTCAAACCTCACTTTTCCCAGAAAGTGTACAGAGTTACTTCGGGCAATGCACAAATCTCTCAGAACAAACCTTTCAGAAAGGGCCAGATGTAAATATTTTCAGCTTTGCGGGCCATAAGTCCTTATGAAAGAAGACACAGGCAACAGTGAACCAATGGGTGGGACTATGTTTCAATAAAACTTTCCTTATGGACACTGTTTATTGATGTATCATATGTATTTATTTATGGATACTTATTTATGGATATCATATAAAATTAGAACTTCATATAATGTTTACCTGTCATGAAATTCTATTGTTCATCTTTTTTTTTTAATAGAAGTATAGTCAGTTACAGTGTGTCAGTTTCTGGTATACAGAGCAATGTCCCAATCATGCAAATACATACATATATTCTTTTCATATTCTTTTTCATTAAAGGTTATTATAAGATATTGAATATAGTTCCCTGTGCTATACAGAAAAAGTTTGCTTTTTACCTATTTTTATATATAGTTGTTAACCTTTGCAAATCTCAAACTCCCAAATTTATCCTTTCCCACCTCCTTTCCTCTGGTAAGCATAAAATTGTTTACTATGTCTGTGAATTTTTTTTCTGTTTTGTAAATGAGCTCATTAGTGTCCTCTTTTTCCTTTCTTTCTTTCTTTTTTTTTTTTTTTTTTAGATTCCACATGTGAGTTATATCACATAGTGTTTTTCTTTCTCTTTCTGGCTTACTTCACTTAGAATGATGATCTCCAGGTCCATCTGTGTTGCTACAAACGGCATTGTTTTATTCTTTTTTACAGCTGAGTAGTATTCCATTGTATAAATATACCACACTTCTTTATCCAGTCATCTGTTGAATGAGCATTTAGGTTGTTTCCATGCCTTGGCTATTGCATATAGTGTTGCATTCTATTCTTCTTTTGTTTGTTTTGGTTTTATTCCCCCAACATCTTTAAAATGTAAAATCATTCTTATGTCCTGGGCCTTCCAAAAATGAGTGTTGCCCATGGGCCATAGTTTACCAGCCTCTGTTCTAGAGGGGGAAGCTTTTAAATCGAAATGTCTCCTGCCCCATTGAAGTTCTCTAACAGCAACAGGTGATGAGAGAATGCTCTAACCAAGATAACCTTACAAGGATGAAGACACGCATGGTTTACCAGACGCCCCCCAAAATGTTCCTTACCTGTTAACTTCAGTCACTCTCACAACAGCCCTACGCCATGGACAGGATTTACCTTAAGTGGGCAAAGAAACAGGGACTTTGTTTTAGTGACACCCATAAAAGTGGCAGGATCCAGATATTTCTCTCTAAATGTGAAAAATTTATTATTCTTCTGTACTGAAAGAGTAAGGAAGAAAGCAAGTCACTTTCACAGTTCAGGAGGAGGAGATGAGGTTATAAACCCACCCAGCACCTCTGCTGGGGAGCGCTGCTGTTCTAGGGATATTTGGAAGTCACTCTGGTGTCTTAAGGAATGAGCAAAAAAAAAAAAAAAAAAAAAAAAAAAATTGTGCAGGCGCTACCTGTGTTCTAATTACTCGATGCCTTGCTCTGCTTCCAACATTGGGTTTTAATGGCTTCATATTTCAAACACAAACAGTAGCATAGAAGCAAAATACATAGCCATGAGGTGTTTGATTATTGCAGCCATTTTTCTTTAAGTCTCAAATACATCTTAAACTGATAGCTACTTCGTTTAATTTTGTGAGAAGAATGGAGACAGATGGCCAGTGAGCCTCATGGACACACTCTATATATTTAACTGCATTGTGCTAAACAGATACTCCTTGGGGTGAAAACTGTCTGACCTTTCTGGATAGAACAGTTCGGTTTTTACAAGAAAATGAGATATGCTTCTTGTTTTTACAACTTTTCCTTTAGGACTAAATGGTGAAATTATAGCTTATCTGCCACCGACTGGACAAAAATTCCAACTGGGTTTATAGCTTTACATTTGTTTTATTTAACACTTGACCCTAGAAAACCTTGTAAAGTGTCTTCAAGTGTCTACAGAATCTAGAAACAGTGAGCAAATATATCACTCTTTTCCCATACTCCAGGGGAGAGGCCGTTTTTCCCTGCCAAAATTTTCAGTTTGGTGCTTCAAATAATTGAAGTGAATGAGCATTTAGACTTTAATATTTCATCTCATCTGTTTTCTAAATTCAGTGTACTAAATGCTCACCCCTGCCAATGTCATTTAAACACAAAGTTTATATACTGCATGTTATTATGGATTTAATAGCAGAGGGAAAAACTCATGAAAAATATTATCAATGTACTTAATTTACAAGTACCCTTCCAACATTCTGTATATCTTTCAAAAGAGATACACACACACACACACACACACACACACACACCCTCTCCTGCCACTCAAAAGATGGGGTGACGAAAATACAGTTTGCTTTGCTAAGTAACTTCCTCATAAAGCCAATCATCCCGCATTAGAAATGACTTAAAACACATGCAGATTGCACTGTAGGCGTTACTGTTCCTATCGCACGTCGTTTGTGTTCTCGGTACAGAGTGTCCTCAACCTAGTACGGTTCAGCTTCCCTTTTGACTTTATGATGGTGCACAAGTGATACGCACACAGGGGAAACTGTACTTCAGATTGTAAATTTTGACCTTTTCTGAGGCTAGTGGTGTGTGGGCCCATCCTCTCTCATGATGCCGGGCAGAGGCAGTGAGCCCCAGCTCCCAGTCAGCAGCCAACAGACACACTTACAACCGCTCTGTATCCAGACAGCCATTGTTTTTCACTGCCAGTACAGTATTCTCCAAATCATGTGAGATGTTCAACACTTTATCATAAAACAGGCTTTAGCTGGATGATTTTGTCCAACTGTAGGCTAAGGTAAGTGTTCTGAGCACCTCTGAGGTAGGCAAGGCTAAGCCATGATGTTAGGTTAGATGTAACAAGTGTGTTTTCAACTTAGGATATTTTTAACTTATGGTGACTTTATTGGGATGTAACCCCATCATCAGCTGAGGAAGATCTGTATGATATCAGATAAAGGCTGTAAGTATCAGAAATGTCTTACTGAGAAGCCAAGCTCTGATATCTCTGTGAAGGAGTAAGTGATTGTAATCTCCTGTGGCACAAAAGTATTTGAATTAGTTTAGCCAAGATAGATAAATATACTGAAATAAAAGATTAACACTCAGCACAATCCTTTGCCTAGAACTTATCACATTGTATTGAAATAATCTTTATCCAAGTCTTTTTTTTAAACCTTTAGACACTGCTGCCATAAGGATTCCTTCCATCGTATGCCCCTGACCAAGCCTTAACCAAGCACTGACAAATGATTAGTGCTCAATAAATATTGTATTTGTTTCAACTACTAGCAGAAAGCAGTCACAATTAAAAATAGATATGTAACACTTATGGGATTTTCCAAATTATCTGACTCACACACAAAACACACAGAGAGAAGGAAGGAGGGAGGGAAGGATCTCCCAGGAACATCAAACTTACGGATAGATCGAGGGTGATATAAATACATCGACTAACTTGTCCTGACTTGTTTAGTTCTGCCTGTTCTCGGGGGCGAAGGAAGAAGAGACCTGACATTTATTTAGTGTCTCTTGTGCGAAATACACAGGGCAAGGGCATTTTCGTTCTTTATCCCTAATAGTACCTACAGGTTTAGGAAAGCACTAAAAGCAAGCTACAGGTAATGACTTACGTATATTTATACAAATACTTACCACAGCGTTTTGAAATATGTGACTATGTGGAGTGGGAAATCATGGCAATTTGAACAACCTACCATAGGACAGCGATAAAAATTGTTTCCTGTTTCTTAACTTTCCGTAGTGTTTTTTCAGATTTAGCATCTCATGAAAGTTATATGTCATTTTTGTGACAAAGTACACAATTAAATTTAATTGATAAAGATGAAACTACAATCTAATACTTAAACTACTTTTAGTTATCTGGTATCAACAATTTTATGAGGAATTAAAATATGGGTTGACAGGCAAGGATAAATTTTGTCCCATCTTAATTGTTTGTCACAATTTTACAAAGAGGAACATTTCGGGAAAAACATAAAGGCCAAAGAAAATGAGAAATTGTTGACTGATTCCCTGGATTTCAATTCTTCTTACATTTCTTTAAAATTGCCCTTGAAAAATTCAGAAGAGCCTTCAAACTTATTTCTCATCATCATTTTCAAAGTTTCTTCCAAAAATTGGTCTAATACGATGCTTTTTTTGTGTGGTGTTATTGTCTGGTGGTGGAGACAATGCTGTCACTCCCAAAATAGAGTAAAGACACATCTTGTTTCATCACGTGACCACGTGTCTCAAGAATCACTCGATATATTTCTGCTCATGTGGGACTTAACACATTTATGTTTCCTTATTATCCAAGTTCTAATAGTTATTAAAATAAAACAGTATAATATACTGCTTGGAGCCAGCCTCCACATTATCTCAAACTGGCATAAAAAAGTTACTCTTTCGAAGACTACGTAGTCACAAAAATACTCATTAAAACTTAAAAGATTAAAAATAGAAATATGACTTTTGCTGTTGAAGCTGATGGCTGTTCTTTTTTATTTTTTAAATCCTAAGAGCAGGTTTTAATTTACAACCATATTTTTTACAAGTTCATAATTGAAGAGTTTACTTTAAAGAAAATAAAAATGAATAATTGTTGCATGACTGTTCATCAGAAGTGGAAAGGCCTTGATTCAACAATGCCTGCCAAGTTGTGAGTCTCAAATTCTACTTAGAGAAATATTGCTTATCTGGGCAATTTTCACCGTGCCTTACCTACAGTGCATGCGCTGCTGGTTTCATTTCCGAGCATTTAAATTCATAGGTTCCTGCCATGTGACTGCATTCTGCAGTATCATGAGTGTGTTCATAATGATTTCACTTGAATCTATTCACGGATTATATACACACTCAATGAAAATGCTACAATTTTAATATCCATTACATGAAAATCTCAAATTATCATTGATTATTCTGGTCAACTGTTGAGAGAGAGTCCTCACTCTTGATATCAATTTCCACATTCTGTCCATCGTAACAACAGCAGCTGCATAGACACCAGTCTGCCGTATTATTATACATAAACCGCCTTATGTAAGCCAGGCCATAAACCTGTGCTGTACTTATGACTGTCCCTAGTTTATAAATGAGAGATGTGAGATTCAGGAAGGTTAAGCCCTTTATTTAAGACTTTTTAACTAATAAGTGACCAAGACAGGAATTCAATTCTGTGTACAAAATCCAGTATAATTTTTCTGTATATTTAATCTCAGCAAAAATGAAGATTTTCTGAGTAGACTAGAATCTATGTAAATTTTGACTTTAAGGAAACTGATCTGTTTTTGTTTTTTTAAATCCTGAGTTAGTAATCCAGGATTACTTAATTTTGGAGGAGAAACATTATTTTCTCAATGTATTCCACAAATGATACAAAATTTTACTTAGGCATATTATAACAAGACAGTATGAGAAATCATATCAATGATTTTGAAATAATCATATCAATACAGTATTATTATATATTAGATTCCACAAAAGAAGCTGTAGAAACACATACTAGGTTTATCAGTTATATTCACAGAGGCGTTGGCTATCATTCTATTATAACATTTCACATTAATGTCCACCAGTAACATGTGAATACACATAAATGTACAGAAAACCAAAACAGACACGTCACTCACAAATCTTGCTGAGGTGTGTGAAAATTAATAAAGAGAAACCACAATTAAAATAGAGTCCAGAGGTCTCATGCCCTGCAGCAAAAGCGGAGCACAACAGGAAGAAGAAAGACTTCCAACTTGTTTCTTGGCAAAAGCTCAGCCAATGAGAGACTGTCACAACACAGCCAATGAAAAGCCACTATACTTCAAACACTCAGTTCCTCCAGTGGACTCTGTTTTCTCCCGCCCTCCCAACTTCCTTTCCCTCTGTTTGAAAGAGTTTTCCTTGCCTTGCTGTGTGGGGACTTGCATTTAGCTTGCTGTGGTTCTAGACCCCAAATTGCAATTCTTTGTTGATCTTAAATAAATTTTTTTTTCTGGAAAAAAAAAAAAAAAGATACGATCTCTGGCTAAAGTACAAGGGCTTTGGAATATGTGTAAAAGTTTATTCTGACAGTGACATTTTGGCTGAGGCGTCTCCTCCTTTGAGGTCTTTAAATATAGGGCAACCATCCCCCTGGTGATTATGGAAGATTTATGTTTTTTACTTCATGATGGAAAATTAACTATTTTCAATATTATACACATAAGCTTCCCTAAAGAACTACAAAAATGACTGTGCAAACACACAATGTGTTTGACTACAAAGAATAATTTATGATGGTCTCATAATCAATTTATAAATATTGAAATATATTCATAAACATCATTTCCATCTTATGTCGAGTCAAAAAGCAGGGGTGGATGGGGAGTTGTCTGCTGAGGCATCCCCTGGATCCTGGTTTTTCTGTCCACTCCCAAGAATCAACTGAAATTTGGAAATTTCCTTCCCAGATCCAGATAGTCTTTTTATTAAAATCACATGGTTATTAGTTTTTATTTTCCAGATGGAAAGCATGAAGACCAAAGGAGTATTTGTGGGGAAACTGGGTTCCAGGACCCTTGTGCTGTGGCCTTTTCACTTCTGAAGTCTTTGGTCCACTCCTGTTACAGACTAACATATTCTTCATTCACTCACCTAATCTACATTCTTTTATTCCTTTGAAGATTTTCAATACTTAATTTAAAAGCCAGCCAGAATGAGCAGAAGCATTAAAGGAAGAAAAAAAAGGGAATATGTTCTTTACAGGTAACTTCTTCCTGTGCCCATCAAAGAAAGGCACTTGGTCAATAAACGAATTTCTCATAACCCTCCCCCTTTCTCTCCACAACCTAAACAGGTACATGTGAAACATGGTTGAAAGGGACTGTATTCTGTATCAGCACATGCCAAGGACACCAGGAAAGCCATTGCACTCATTCCCCTACTCAACGTAGTTTTAATAAAGAACATAACTAGACTCATTGTAATGATCAGGTGACATATCATATAATATTAGACAAGTAAAGAATGTCAACTTTTATGTAACTAAGTTTCAGAAGGGCGTGGCAGATTGTCTGGCATTCCACACCAAAATTGTGTATAATGAAATCCAAATTCTTGAAATGGTTCTTAAAGCATCCTATAACCTTCCTTTAAGCTACCCCCAGTTTTATTATCACTATATCATCTATGTGGTCTGCGTTGTGATTTTACCTTCCAGCCAGATTTAAACTCATCTTCTGCTTTGCTGTTCTTACCAAACGTTCGTCATTATTTATACCTCTGTCATCACAAAGCCTGTGCCTTCTGTTGGAGTTGTTTGTGTGTGAGCTTCTGCAACCCTCTCGAGACTGTGAGCTCCTGAGGTGGAGGACTTCGTTAGTTATAGCTTTCTTTAACGTCTAGTGGGATGCTATAAACAAAGGAAGAGTTCAGTGATTCCTGTTTACTAAATAAAATGTTTCTGTTAATTAAAATGTATCTGTGTGTGTGACATGCTAACACTATCCCAGTCTTGTAGAAAGAGTTATATGTGGTACATTTTTAATCTTAAGACTATTAGGACATAAAATAATTGGAACAAAATAATAGACAAACATAGAGGTACAATAAAGACACTAAGAGAAAAATGGCCAGGTCGACTTAGGTGGACAAAAATAATTCTGTAGAACAGATAAATTGAATCTCCAAGGATAGATGCAGATACAATCCTTGCAGCTAAGCAGGTGTTTTCCAGGACAAAGAGGCAATAGCAAACATATATATAACAAATATATAATGCATGAAAGGTGTGGAGCATCCAGCTCAAGGAACAAGACTAAGATATTAGGTTAGAGAAGTGATCACTGGTCTGAGAGGAAGATTACGTGTCTGTTTATATATCTAGAGAGAGAAAATTTTAGTTTTTTTTTTAGGTAATAGAGACCCTTTGGAAAGCTTTCAGGTAAAGAGTTATATGATTGGCTATACATTTTAGAAAACTCATTTTGACATCCTATGCAGAGTGGATCAAATGTGGAAGCTGATAAGCCAAAGAGCTTGAACTAATTTTGGCAACAGCAGTAAATTTTTAAGAAGAGAATAAGTAAAAGAGACAGTCGTATGTTTATTAAATAGAATCCCAAGCATGTGGTAACTGATGACAAGGGGGAGGATGAGAGGGGCCATCTAGGTTGACTCCAAGTTTTCATGGGGAGAGAAGAATGAATATTTCATCCTTTGCTAAGGTTAAGGATGGCAGGAGAAAAACAAACTCGAGAGAACATGGAGGGGGAAAAAGGAGAGAAGAAGGGAGGGCACTAGACAGAAGACAAGGGGAGGATGAGGGGAAGGAAGCGGGAGAAGAGAACCTTTGTGTTTTCCAATTTTCAGTGTGGGCAGAAGAAGTAATCTACGAAAAGAGACAAAGCAGGGTCAGAAGGAAAGAGAGATGTTCGGCATCAGGGTATCTAATATTCCTGAGATCAAGTGTGATGAGCAGAACTAGAATCACTAAGTGAGCGCCCAAGTGAGGTTTAAGAACAGGAAAAGCCATATAATGTGAGAGGCGTCCTAGGCGTGGCTGTGGGGTGTTGATGGGGCAGGAGCCTAAGGAATCCTGGGGTGCTCAAGACTATTTCTCAGTGCATGTCGTGGTTACATGACTGCGTAAGTGCATTTTAGGCTTTAATTTTAAAAATGTTTAAAATATTATATGAAATAAAAGTAACACCTATAAAACAAAAGAAATGTGAAGTGACTTTCACAGGTCACATGGGTACAAAGTCGGACACAGGATTCAAACCCAGGTCTGTTGGACTCTCATGCATTCGCTATTAACCTCTAAGCTAGTCGGCTTGCCGTTCACTGGAATGGCAAGTGGCCTTACTCTCTCTACCGCCTTTTCTTATCTTGAATGCACCTACTTAGTCTACTAACCAACAGATTGATTTATTTCTACTTACAAATTTTGCTTAAATACTATAAGTTTGGTCAGAAATACTATTCAAGGGATTCTGTAGATACTCCATATAGATTTGCTGAAATCTAAAGGTATTCATAAATCAGAATTTAAAAACAAATATAGTTTCAATAATGATACATGAAAATGAAAATATTATTTCATCTTAATCATATCTTGAACTAAAGAACTTAAGATTAAAAAAACTTGAATATCATAGAAGAGAAAGAAATACTCAAAGAAAGTAAATTTCATATAGGGACGGATAAGTCTTAATTTTCATAAAATCTCTTTAATTTTTAAATTTACAATATGGAGCCCTTCTCCCATTTAGTTTAATATCTTTTGTTCAATGATTATCCATATTTTAATATGAATAATGTGTTTTTTACCTTTACAGAAGCATTGTGAGTTAGGCAAGGGAGATACTTTGACATCTGTTTGACGTAGGAATTACTTGTGGATTGCCAAATACTACATGTTTTACCCGAGCATAGATCCAGGCGGCCCAAATAGATACTTAAATGAAGAACAGATGAAATGACCGTCTGATGTAAGGAGTTTGCTTCTGGCAGACTGGTTTCTCACTGTAAGCAAATATATTTGCATTATGGCATCAACATCATTCTCCTGTGAGCTTTTTTGGTGTGTGTCCACTGAGAAACTGATATCTGGGTTGTCCACAATGCCTAGAGTTTTTAATCTGGAAAACTGAAAGCCATACCTTGAAAAAAAGCCACCACATTCAGATGTTTCCCGGGAGGCCCACCCCCGTTGAGGGTGTGCAGATGTATGCCCCCGGCCTCTTCTTAATATTAGAAAGAGCACCATTTCTCCCATTGATTGTAACTTAAAATGTCGCTGTCAATTTAAGGGGAGTTCACGTTGTATATGGGTTTAAATGCACATGTTTCCGATGGTGTGATAAAAACTAATAGATATTTCAGTCTCTTTCCAATGTATAAAATAATGCAATTCTCTCAAAATAAAAGTACGTTGAGATCTGTATAATTTTATAGCTTGCGGACCGAGTGAACTACAAAATTAGTGTACTCTATTGATGCTGTATGACATCAGTTTAGCAGATAATTGGTTATATTGGCCATCCTTTGTCAGAATTAGTCTTGGCTTCTGAATTTAGAATAAATTCCAAGTCCTGAGAAATGCAGACTTTATGTAAAATGTGAAAGTTCTATATACTATCCTAATATTAATTTTAGAAAGATATTATGCAGACCTGAAAATGTGATTTAATATCACTCCAAGCTCTGTTGCTTCTTTAAGCAAAATTATGTAAACCATTAAAATGTATATTTACTGGGTTTTATTTCATTAGCAATAGAAAGTAATGCCATGAGTAAAAAAAAAAAAGTTATTTTATTATGCATTATCCTTAAAATATTATTTTAATAGTAATTTTATTAAACGTAGGTCAGTTAATGATCCAATAAATCTATTCAATTTACATGTCATATATATGTCTTATGTCCATGACAGTCTATAATACCCTCCCTGGTTTTTGCTTGGCTTTACTACACTGAATGCCTCTTTCATTCTGTAAAACATTGTGAAAATATAAATAGTCTCAGATATTAAGCACCTCATAAATATTTTTTGAATGAATAATTATGACCAAACTACTTTTGTAAAACTGATGGAGTTTTGGTATAGAGATTTGATTCCATTCCCTTTAATTTTTCAAAATATTACATGATACAAAAATCATATGCACAATTTACTCATAGCCATTTTTAGAAACTATAATTTATGATTCAAAAGAAATCTGCAATCTTGCAAAAATGAGACTCAGTTTCAACAGCGTGTTTCTAAAGAAATTGTGGCTTCTTTTCTTGCCTTTCTTCTTAGACAAGAGATTCGTGATAAGGAAGGAAAAAAAGCAGAAAAATCCACGGGGCCTGTGAATATAGGAGATACTCTTAGAGTTGAAGGCATATTATCTGGAAGTGAGAACAAAACAGGTTCTTCTGGCTCACCATTTAAACTTACCACAGACATGTCAATGCAAGTCACTAGCCATGTGTTCTTGGACAAGTCACATGGTTCCTCTGGGTTTTACTTTCTTCATCTGGACCACATGAGATCAAAGTCTCCTTTGCTAGCTTAGAATATGACTTCGTCTTTCCAGATTAAAAAGCAAGCAGATCTGTGTTGTTTTGTTTTTGTGTTTTTCCTTGAGACAAAATGTGACAAGTTCTGTTATCAGTTCCTAAGGCAGTGCTGGATTTTTGTGTATGCATCTAGTGTAAAGTAAAAAGTAAGACAATACTTCAGGAGGACACAGCTGTTTCTTTACTATGACACTTGCACTTTTTAAGAACTGTTTTATAGGAGAGATCATTTTTACAAGGTCTGGGTCTGAATTTAGAATTTGGTTCTTTAAGTTTTTACAAGTTCTATGAATACCCTACAGTTTATTTGAGCATCGCTATTGGTGTGTTTGGTTGTAGAGGCTGAGAGGCAGAATTAGCACAGCTAATGGCTGGACCAAATGGAGATCTTTGCCTAAAAGTGGATGATGTTCAGGTCATCCTATAAGTGGTTCACGGCCAGATACTTTATAATGTTGTTTTTTCATCTAAGATTCAGTGTCTTAACAAATACTATGCCTCATTTTTTTATGATAGAGAATGTAAGCTTAAGCAACCTGTCATTTCTTCTGTACAGGCGATCCCAATAAGACCTCAACCATAGGAACCCTAAAATGTTCCCTCGTGACAGACTGAGAGAAAAGGACAGAATCTAGTAGAGAAAAAAGAAGAGGTGAAATGTGTTTAGCAGGCAAAAATAGCTACCACCAAGAGCTTTTCTGGGACCATTCATCCCATGATGAGGGAACGATAATGATTAGACATTAAAATTAAAACTCTCCCTAGGGAAACTGGATATCCACCTGCAAAAGAATAAAAATAGACCCCTACCTCACTCCATGCCATACACAAAAGTTAACTCAAAATATATCGAAGACCTAAATGTGAGAACTAAAAACATAAAACTCTTAGAAGAAGACATAGATGAAAATCTGTGTATCTTTGGGTTAGGCAATAGTTTCTTAGATATGACACCAAAAGCACAAGCAAAAGTAAACATTTCCATCAAAATTAAAAACTCTTGTGCATCAAAGGACACTATAATAAAGTGAAAAACAACAAACAGAATGGGAAAAAAATATTTGCAAATTTACATTTGATAAACATCCAGTATCCAGAATATAGAAAGAGCTCTTACATCTCAGCAATGAAAAAAAATTCAACCCAGTTAAAAGCTAGGCAATATATTTGAATAGACTATTCGCCAGTGACCACAAGCATGTGAAAAGATGCATAATGTTATTGGTCATCAGGGAATGCAAATTAAAATCACAATGAGCAGCTACTTTCCCATCCACCAGCTTGGCTATAATAAAGAAACAATCACAAGGCCAGGTGAAGATATGGAGAAACTGGAACATACATTGCTAGTGGGGATGTAATATGGTGAAGCAACTGTGGAAAACAACTTGTTAGTTCCTCCAAAGGTTAAACATGGTATTACCTTGTGACTCAGCAATTCCACTCCTACATCAATGCCTGTGAGACGTGAAAACACAGGTTCAAAAAAAAAAAAAAAAAAAACAGATACATGAATATTCTTAACAGCATATGCATCACAGTGAGTAGAAAAAGATAAAATGTCCACTAGTTGATGAATGGCTAAACAAATACGGTATGCCCGTACAATGGAATATTATTCAGTATAAAAATGAATAAAGTACTGCTACATGTTACAATGTGAATGAACCTTAAAAATATGCTAAGTGAAAGAAATCAGGCACAAAAGCCCACCTATGGTACGATCGCACTTACATAAAGTGTCTGCAGTGAGCAAATCCACAGACACAGGAAGTAGATTAGTGGTTGCAGGAGCCACAGGAAGATGGAAGTGGGCCCCACTGCTCACAGATACAGGATTTCCTTTTGGGGTGATGAAAGTGTCCTGGATTTAGACAGTAGTGATGGTTGGACAGCACAATGACTGTACTAAAAGAACACTCAAAAGTACACTTAAAAATGGTGAATTTTATGTTGTATGAAATATGTCTCAATAAAAAGTGTTAAAAAGACTCAGTGAATTTACTGAAAAGCCAGCTAAGTATAGGTATATACAAGTGTGTAATTAGTTATTAACCATCTGTTCTTGTTAAAAGATTACTAACAGTTGTCTAATTAGATAAAACTGAGCTTCTATTAAGTAGTTCATTTATTAAAAGTTTATTGAGTACCTACTATATGCTGGGCACTGTTCTGCATACAAGAAAACAGATAACAAAGCATTTATATTTCAGGATCTTTTATACTTTTAAACATTATTGAAGATCCTGAAGAGTTTTGCTTATATAAAACATATCTACTAATATTTATTATATTAGAAATGAAGCTGAAAAATGTTTTAAAGCTATTAGCTAATCTAAATATAACAATAAGAAACCATTATATTTTAATATAAATCAGATGTTTATTAAAATATTTTTCTAAAACAAATTAAAGAGTGGCATTATTTTACGTTTTTGCAAATATTTTAATACCTGGCTTAAGAGAAGGCTGCTGAATTTTTACAATTGTTTCTGCACTTAATCTGTTGTAATTTGTTGTTTTGATTCAAGCATATGAAGAAAACCTTGCCTCCAGAGAGATGTGAAAAGGCAGAGTATTTAAATTACCTTTTCAAGGATTCTGTTTTGATACTGCATCAAAACTCAATGAGTGCTCATTTTTTTTAATGTTGAGAAGGGGAATCTGAAGCTATATCAACTTTTTATAATGTTACATTAAATTTGATCAGACTTTCTTAACATTTTAAATAGACCTTTTACCGATAAATGATTTTGCAGCATCATGCATTGGTCATTTGGGAAGATGTTTGCTGAACTTTACTAATTTCCAAATGTTGACTCATTTTATGGTACAAATCACATGAAGATCACTGGCTGATCTCAAATGGGGCTTTAGGTATTGGGAACCTGCCAAGCTGGTGGTGGCAAACATGTTTGCCAAAAATCCTGCTTTTCACTCCAAGGCTCAAATTTCATCACGGGCAACCAATAGTGTCAGATGTGTTCTTTAAAGTAAGACTCCACTTTTTGTTTGCTTTTGAGAAAATGTCTATGAAACACCCTCTTCCAAATAACCACAGTTTGTCATTTGTTCTTTCAAGCAAAATGCATCCAATAGCTCCTGCATTCGATCTGCTATCCTGTGCAATTGTGCCCAATGTTGACTTTTGCTCCAGTCATGCAAATGTCAGCACAGTGAAAAAAGCAAATGCATGTCTTCATATTATTATGATGGAAATAGATTTGACCTTGCAGACCCCCTGAAAGAATCTTAGCCACGCCCACGGATCCGTGCTCCATGTTTTCACAACTGCAGCTCTGCCTTCTTCTGATGCTTAATCTGAGTTGCCTTATCAGTTGTCCTTTAAAATTTCTCTATACGTGGCAGTCTTTCTCATTGTCTCTTGGGTTTTTCACATCATAGTTTCCATTAGGGCCTCAATAGATACATTCATCCTTAGATACATATTTTCTCTCTGGAATCTTCTCTCGCATTCTCTAGTACACTCTGTACACATCATGGCGGTCTTCCCCACACGTGCGCTTCCGGACTCTTGCTCTGTTGGCTCCGCCAGCCTTCCCTCCTGGGGGTCCAGGAGACCTTGTGAGCCAGGGAGTCTCAGCAGGGCTGCTGGAGCAACCTAGCTTTGAGCTCATATCTGCGTGCATTTTCTTGATGAAATACTTTAGTCCTGCAAAGTCATTTCCTCCAAAAGCTATTCCCTGCCATGTTGAGGAGGTTTGGTGGCCTCTTAGGTTGTCTTCTTCAGTATGTGAATGGTGGGAGGGACCATTTATTGGCTCATAAGCACACACTGCTTCTTAAGTAGGAAGGAGCTGGCTTCCTGACAAAGCGCCGATAGCAGAGCCCTTCCCATCCTCCGCCCAGTTTATGATGCTCGTCAGGGTCTCGCCTGCACAGCCCTTAGTGCTTGCCAACGTTAGGGCCCATCCTCAGCAGGACCTGTCTTGGGAAGCAAAATTTTTAATAGAAATCATGCTTGAACATAAAAGAGCGCAATTTCCTTGCAGATTATAAACTACTGCTGCCAGCTGTGGTTGTCAGCTCGTCTGCTCCGCTTTGGTGGCAGTTACTATAAAAAACGGAGAAGTAAAGGTATCTTATCTGTTACCTCATTTGGATGGATTGAAATGGAACCTTAACTATAGTCTGTCTCTCATCATTAAGGTTGTCATCTTAACCTGCTGTTTCTAGTGGCCTCGCAGGTAAAGGGACTCGCTGACAGTGGGCGCAAGGAATTGTGAGGGCTTTTGTTTTTGTTTTCTCCCAACTACTTGTGATTTTGGGGGGCAAAGGTTTCATAACATCTTTAAGCTAATGGTTGTCCAAAATCTGGTAAGAAACACTTGATTGAAAAGTACTGATTTTAAACTTCCAAATAGATAGATAGAATGACAGACAGACAGGCAGGCAGGCAGGCCGACAGATAGAAATTATATAAGAATTTACTGTATTCCACGGTAACTTTGGTGCGATGTAGCACTTGTGATTAACCTATCTCACTATTTTCCTCTTTTCCCCTTTTTTTCTCTCAAAATTACATGGAAGCTAAAATGGAAGCATAGTATTTCCTCAATAGATGCTTATTGATTAATGAATTATTTTGAAGCAGAAAAATGAAAGTAATGGTTTAATGTACATTTTGTGGGTCAAAATGAACAGCAAGAGTTATCTTTAGAGCTCTTCTGTGTTATTCTGTTTAGCAAATTTACTATTGGTGATGATTAAAAAAATAAAATTATGCTTAGAAGAATTTTAAGAGCCAAGGATAAAAATAAATCAAATATAAATACACCCCCTCTAGCATTTTACACTTAAGCTTTCGTGCCGTAAGGGATCCGAAAATATCACAGATATTAGGAGGGGAAATAAGCTGTTGTTGCCCTAAAATGTATTCTTTTGTTGAGTTCACACTGCTAACCCCTTAGGATATTGACAGCCTATTATTTTTTATGTGTGCCCGCTTTCCCCAGGAAACTGGAAGAACAACTAATTATATCTTTTGCAGATGAGTGCAGCAGAATGGCTTTTGTTCAACACAATTTGAAGTCTGTTCAATAGGACTGTGGGATGACTTAAGAATTTACTACAGAATGTGTGTGTGTGCATGTGTGTGAGTGTGTGCCTCTTTCCTGGCAGAGGGATACGAGTGTACACTGGGCTTTGTGAGAACTTTAACCTATGTGCTTGGATCCTTTTTGGAGGGTGTGCACCCCCATGTCTATCACTGAACTTGTATATTTTGGGTATGCCAGACATGGTAATTACTGCTTGTAAAGTTTGTGCAAATGTTCCTGGGAAAGGGCAGAGGAGTGAACAATTCAAGTGAAGTCGTGAATATAAGCCTGTTAACAAAAGTGTAATGATTTCTGGAATAATCTTTTCATCTCTTCCTTCTATCACAATACTTTTCTCACACATCATTGTACAAGCAAGTCCAGACATACCATCACTTTGTAGAACTAGGCTTCAAACTTAGCCGCCTTATTATAGCAAGAGAAGTCTTGAGTTCCAAAACCTTGCCTGGCTTTCAGAGGAAGAGCGAGCTAATGGGCACATATTAACTATTAGCAGCATGTCTTTTCAGTAAGAAGACTGTGCAACAAGGTGGTGGTGATTGTGGGGAGGGCGGTGTCAGAGTTGGAGTGTAAAGATGGACCACATACGTATTAGAGGCAGTTTATCTCCATGTGAAATTCTGCTGCTCACACGTCCTCAATCCTTCTTCCCTTCTCTCTGCCTTCTTTTCCTCGTAGCCCCAAATCACTGAATTGTGTTTGTGCAGGGAAAGAGTCACACTTTGTGCAAACACGCATCTTTCTTCTGTGTCTTTATAATACGTGAGCTCTTCTAAAACCAGCGCCATCATCCACAAAACCTTTTGGATGACTCTCAAGCCACCAGATCAACTTGACTGATGGGGAGACATTAGTTCTTTGTGTCATAGCCAAGAATGTGGGACTTCTGAAGACAACGATGAGGCAGATGCATATGCAATCTTGGTCCTTTGACATTACTCAAGGCATGAAGTGAAGATTTCAATTCATTGTAATACCACTGTGCTAAAGAAAAAGCTGATGTATAGTTAATATTTGTTCTCTTTTTGCCTTAAGAGGATTTTGTTGTTCTTGACACTGTTACATATGTAACTAACCCCCCACGGCCAAGGAGCACCTCAATGTTTTAACAACAATGATGTCTAAAATATTTTAGGGTTTTCCAGCTCATGAGAATATTAGTAATTTAGATCTCTTGATTCTATTATTATCCTTACACTAAATTTTAGATCTGTTTCAATAATGAGCCATAATTCTACATTTAATTAGCAATCCCCTTCTCACAGTGAGATAAGAGGGCTATTTGGGTACTGATGTCACTGTTACGGGTCAGATTGTATTTCAGGGGTTATATTGATTCAGGAACAGCACATGCTAAATTACCCTTTTTTTCTACCTCAAACCCCTTGAGGTAAGGAGCAAGACATTTTTTTTAAACGTATCTGCAACATAGCCTCAATTTATTTTCTACCTATATTGCAGTGGTCAATCCAAAACTGTTTTTTGAATGAACACATGATGTCTGATGCTAAGGCAGTTCTGGCTTCAGGGATGAATGATTATATTTTTAATGAGAAAATGCACTCCAGCATTCTCAAATTCACAAGCCATGACCCTGGGTGAGATGACGTAAGATCTTCTAGAATGAAATATGAGAAGTTTATCTTTTAAACGTTCAGTATCCAATGCCTATTTCATTATGTTTTTATCACATACATTGATAATTAATTTTAGAAAGAATATTAAGATAGTGATCATATTTTAAAATAAATATAACACATACTATTTAAACACTTAGAACAAACATTTATATAGGTGAATGGGGTTTTACAAAATATTAATGATGAAGATATTATTTTTAAAAATGCTAATAAAAACTAACATTAGTTGAATCTTGCCTTGTGCCAATAATTACATAATTATGTAAGGAAAGTAGCACTAATGAATAAGCCTGTGACTGATGCCTCCAGAGAGACAGAAACTAACTCTTCAGACAACTAATAAGTGGAAAATTAGGGATTTTTAGCACACACAATCTTAATTCAGGATGACCTGACTTCTTTTTAAATAGGAGCAATGCTTGCTCATGACATGAATTCAAATGGAGAATTACCAAAATCATAGAATAAGAGGCCCTTTCTCCATACTTTCTGTTCCTTCTTTCCTTTCAATCAATATTTCCAGGTTTTTATTGTTCTTTAAAAGATGTCACAACATATTATATATCTACTATATATGCACTTATGTATGTTTTACACACATTTCATATATATATATATATAATTGTCTTAGTAATATGACTGTGTGTACATTTCTACTGCTTATTACTAATAGGTGAAAAAATATATATATTCTGAATATATAGATGGATACAAATTATCTTGCTCTTCCCTCATAAATTTTTTTGCTTTGTTTCTATTATGATTTTCACATTTTTGCTATTTCAAAACTACTGGAATAAACAGGAGATGATTTCATTTACGTTTAAGAATTATGATGACACAATATCTAGAATTACCTCTAAAATACTTCAGCCACAAAACAAAAAGAGGTAAGGTGAGGAGGGTTTGCAAAAGCTTGCTGACTGACTTATCAAGGTAGTGAAGCATGTGGAAGTTTGTTATTAAAGCTTTCTCAATGTTTGTGTGTATGTAATAGTTTGACGGTAATTCAATAGATTTCCTTTATGTGACAACTGATTTTTAAGGAAGTATCAAAGCTCTCCAGAAATTCCTTTTTTTCCCCGTAGAAACACAGGAAATCCAAATGTGGACATTTTAACTCATTTCTGGAGGAAGGTGTAAATGATGTGAATGTAAGTGTTAGGGACCTTAGTTTTCGTAAGGAATGGAGTTTGAGAAAGGATTTTAAAAAGAAGGTGGACGGACTTTTGGAGTGAGGCAATGCCATTCAGGGAAGAAGGGTTATCGGACTGGGGCTATTTGGCAACAACGGGAACATGGAGGAAAGTGATGAGAATTTGACATCCGTGCAAACGTCTCAAAGGGAAGGAGTATGTGATCTCTCCGGAGAGCCTCTCTCCAGGTTCCGCGCCTAGAACCACATTTACAGCTGCGGTCCGTGTCCGCACGCCCCGCTGCAGCCGCGCCGGGAACACGCCCGCGCCCACGTGCCGCTCCTCGCCTCCCGGCGGCGGCGCGCGGCCCGCCCGGAAGCGCAGCGCACGGCTCCGCTCTGTCCTCCCGGTAGGGGAGCCGCGTGCTCGCACCTTTTTGAGAACTGCGCCCCGTGGGGATGGCTGTTTTTCTCAGTCCATGGACTGGGGTACCAACGGCACCGTCATGACTTCAAAAACCCTTATGGTCGTCTTGCCTCTGTCGCTTAATGGATTCTGAGCTCTGGAGCTATTCGCTAAGAAGCCGAGAGCAACTTGTGGAAGGGAGCAGAGAATATTTGCCGTTGTGATTCCAATTACCCAAACATTTCGGTCTTGAAGTGTGATCGAAAATGGCTTGCCATTCCCTACCGACATATCTGTATAGATATGCATATATGATGTTAAGATTATGTATTACATATAATATATACAAACAATGTATATATTATAAAATATTTATTTTGTAGATAAACATGCGTATACATTATACACACACAAAATATGTGTAAATATAAATACATATATTTTGTAACGTGTGGAGTGTCCCCTCCTAAAAATGTTTAGATAATGGATTCTGGATTAAATATGATACTGTAAAAGAAAATACCACGATGCCACTCACCCTTAGCAAAATCCCCGCTGGTTTCAATTTAATCTGAATTTTCTTCCTTCTCCAATGAGACGCTGTCACCCTTACCTTTCCAGCTTCCCTTCCCGCAGCCTTCAGGACTGCAGGCTGCTCATCGGGACCTATACCTGCCCTTTCTGCTCTAAGTCAAGTCTTGAGCAGGCCGCCCCTGTTAGTGTCTACTCAAGGAGCTCAGACGGTTGGCTTTAATCACTGACCTGTGAAGGACGATGGGCTTTATTAAGCTAATAACAGAATGTATTAATTACACATCATGGGCTGAGTTGCTTGTACTTTAATTATTTTTCCCTCTAGGAAAAAAAAAAAAAAAAGGAAAAAAAAAAACAAAAAAACACTAACAGCGTACAAAGTCCCACGGATTAGACCCCAGAAACTTAGGCCAGCGGTAAGCGGCTTGCAGTTCAGTGGCTGAAGTGGCTTTCAAGTGCCTAAGGATTATCTCTGTTCATTTGACTGTTTTCTGGCTAGAAAGTTAACAGCTGAGTGCATTTTGAGTAAAATACTAGAGGAAATGGCTGATAAAAATATCAATGTCATATATCTGCTTAACGGAGATGCGTATCTGTTCTTTCTCAAAGCACTGTTAAGCTGTCATCCCTATGCTTATCATAGAAACAATTATCTCACAGTAGTTTTATCTCCAGACATTTTCCTGACCAGCCAGAAAGAATCTGTGGAAGTAGTCACTCCCCTAGTTTGCTTAAAGAGGGACTGTGTTGGTTCTCATATAAGGAATCCACTTACGCACGATGTTAAGATCTACAAACACAGTCACTGAATGTACTTGCTGTAGAAAGCTGGACTCAGAAGCAAGCTGGAGTTTTAAATCGCTGAAGCCAAATAAACAAAAAGGCAAGGAAGTGATGCTCAACTTTCCATTGAATGTTGACTCGCTCTTGAGTTTATAAAACTGTCAACTGATAAAACTTCTAGTAAAGATATATTTTTTACATCTTCTTATTACTCAGGGTTCCCTTAGGAAACGTCCTAACCCCGTGGTGGGAAGGGGCACGTTTGGTTGGAGATCAGGAAAGAACATGTGAAGTGAGGAGAATGCTGAAAAAGTCTGGCCTGAATCAGGTGCCAAAGAGCAATTGTGAGATAAGGGAACACGTGTGGTATAAACAGGAAAAAAATGGAGTTATGATACGAAGTCAGAAATGTAGTTTGTGGATTGTCTCCTGTGAGCAACACGGTTGCATATTGAGCTTCCCAGAGTTGGTGAAAGATGCCAGTCTTTTCTTTCTTGCACATCATCTAGCTACAAAATTTTAAAGTCTTTTTATGGAAATAAAATGAATATTTAAAGTCACAGAGAGGCCTAGGAATTTTTAAGATCCCACTGACTTCTTTCCTGTTACATTCTGGCTTATATCCTTATTCAATTCATTTTCCTTTTAGTCAACAGAAAAGACTGGAAGAAAGATAATTACAAATAAATAAATGCATTTGCACTTTTATAAAGAATCTGTATAGAAGATCCTGGATATTTATCAAATGTATATGGACTTTGTAAATCGCCAAATTTAGTGAATAACATTATTGCATTTAATTTACTTCATAAAATGCAATAAAATGTAATTAAAGTTTCAAAGGGATCTTTTTAGACACTGGATGATTTCATAAATACAAGGTCTGACGCTACTTTTTTAAATCTAAATGTCTGTTCTCTACCCTCAAAGTAATACTTTTGTAGAACATTTTACCTTTCCTTAACTTCCATCACCAAAACTAGCAATTTAGAATATTTTCACACACACACACACACACACACACACACACACACACACACACACACACACACCCCATTATTGATATGTGTGCTGTTATCAGGAAAAACCCATGTCAGATCTATGGGCTGGAGAGTCCCTTCATTTATCAGTGAAGGGACTGTCTTCCACACACCATCTCATCGTAGAGGAAACTCACTCACATATCAGCAAAATGACACATCATTACATGTAATGAACCTTTAACGCTGGTGCTGAGCAAACGAAACAATGAATTCTTCATCTAGAAGTGTCAGCTTTGTGCTTTACCTGTGCTGAAAACAGTTTAAGGTAGACTTGTGCCCTCTGACGTGAGGATGAGTTTCCACCTTCTGCCTCTCCCAACTGCAATTCCAAATGCGTGTATGTCTGGGTCTTATCCAGGTACCGCCCACGGAGGGGTGTGTTTATTAGTCTCAGAGTCTCAGTTTATGAAGACTGAATTTATCTTGCTGTAAGATACAGAAGGCATGGAGGAACCAGCCCTGAGTTCCTGAATAGTTGTCAAGGAGTAAATGAAGCCTTTTTTTTTTCTGGTTATTCCATTTATTCACGGGAATAATAGCTTTTTCCAGAATCAAGGACTGTTGACTTTCCTCCAAACCTCAGTGCAGTTCTTGCCAAACATTTTTTGAGGAGCGATGGCTTGAGGAAACATGCCCACATGAAAAGGAGTTAATGTTCCAAACCCACCCACACACCCATTATTTGTATAATGCAAGCTTCATCGGTTCTCACTGTCTTTTAAAGCTTACAGATGGCGTCTCCAGACATTATCCCTGGAGACTTCATGCCATGGGCTAGCATGGTTCTTTATATAAATGGTACTCAAAGTGTGGCTAGTTAGCCGTTTGTATCAGTTATTATCTGAGAATTTAAAAAAAAATCAGAGAAAAAGGCATAAATAGGATGTCCCAACTCAATGTGGAATTCCTAGTGATACATTGTATATTCCATTAGGATAGGATGTCTGCTTTCCACTTACCACTGTCACCCCAGAACTGAACACAGTGCCTGGCAATAAGCATTTGTTCAAGTACTTCCTACCACATTACTGCAAGTACCTTCAGACCCCTAAGAAAATTTTCCAAAGACTCAAGGAGATAAAGATACACGCTAAGGTATCAAAATATCTAATTATTTTCCAGAAGAAAAATGGCTTGATGATATTTTTATTCATTGAAAATTTACTAAATTCTCTCTCATTCTTACTTCTAGTCGTTCTAGAAATTCAATTATCGTATGTAAAATTCTTTAAAAGCTCTTTATAGCAGAGGTGAATCTGATGATACGTAACAGAAATAGTATGCCAACTATCTTAGTGTTCTAAGAATATCACCTTGAGCGTGTAAAATTGAGGCCCAAAACATTGCGGATGCAAAGATGTATTATTGATATATTTTCATTAAAAGAAGAAATCAATTTTGAAAACTTAGTCTATTAAAATTATGAAAAATCACTGTAGTTAGAAATATCTATTGATCTCAGGATATACAGTAGACAATCACTCTTGGTATAGTTATAGTATACCGGTATTATCTACTCATAAAATTTATTTTAACATGTTAATGTAGCAGCTTAACATTTTCCCCCCTGTGAACCACATAGAAATGGTCTTTTTTAAAACTGCTTTATAGTAGTGTGCAGGTTCAGTAAAAACTTTAGGAATGGGCTTACGGGTCTTATATTATCAAGTGTTTTGGGTTTTTCCTAACTGTGTCTAGAAGGAGAAAAACATTTCAGTTAAGATTGCCCGGCTACACTTTGATATTTCCCGAAGTCTTTGCTGCAGGGAACTCAGGAGAATGCACGAGACTATTCTTTTTAATTTCACTTTAAAATCTCGTATCTGTCAGTTTAAGACATAGACTAGTAACTCTTCCTCAGTTAAAAGAAACTGTGGGTGCTCGGATAGCAGGATCGTGAGTAGCCAGATGGGCAGTGTGTTGCCCCGGAAAGTGCGGGAGCTCTGGAATTAACAGACGCTGACTTAGATGTCACGTCTTCCTATTATTAGCTATGTCAGCTCAGGCAGCTTACGCTCATTCCCTGAACTCAACGTACCGGTCTGGAAAAGGGGGCAGTAAATTCTATCATTCATGGTTATAATGAGCAGTAAAATATCTAATACGTGTGAAAATGTCAGTGCCTGACAATGTGATGTACCATTTGCTTTCCTGTGCACTGTGTGACAGTCATTTTATAGGTTACATTATGAATATGAACACAAATATGCATGCACATTTACCATTTATACAGTACCCACACACACGCGCGCGCGCGCACACACACACACACACACACACACACACACACACACCCCTGTGTTAAAAAGTGGTCACAGCATCAGAATTTAATAAAATGAATTCTCACCATGGGAAGCAAAGAAGCACGATTGTTAAGGACGTAGACTTTGCAGGCAGATGCAAATGAGACGGGCTTCCTCAACCCGTGCAATCTCATTCTCTTCATAGGGTCCATGCCTACATCACAGATTGCTTGTGTGGAATAAAGAAGATAACGTGAAAGCACTGTCACAGTGACCAATACAAAGAAAGCACTCAATAAATGGTCTTTGTTATTGTACAGACCTCTTGAAAAATATATTTAAGTTTGGAAGAGTAGATTGGAGCCCTTTCTTGGATGAAATGATAACACCTGTACACAGGGTAGGATCAATGGTGAGGATCCAGGTGGATTTTCAGCTTCAACTCCTTGAACTTGAGGTTGAAACAAACCTCCTCATATAGCTTTTAGAAATTTTCTAAGATTTCTTAAAAAAAAAAAAAAAGAGAGAGAAAAGAAAGAATACTCTGAGTAGCAAGGTATCTCTGTCCTAACCTAAGCTTTCTCAAACTTTATCTGGGCAAACTTTGGTAAGAACAAACTCTCTGAGGTTGAAAGCTCTTTAAATAAATAGAACATATTTATACTTAATTTTAAGATAAAAGTTACTTTGATAGCTTATATTTTTGTGTTTAATATAAATAATTTTCAAGTTATTGAATTGAATGATGTTGAGTAAATTAATGAGGTCGCCAAATGGTGACCTTGGGAAAGAAGGATTTTAATAATCACATGGGTAGGACGACCCACTCCATGGACAGAGTCAGTCTTAACCACGGCCACCTCTGCCGTAGCCCAGTGGGCTTTTGGACAAACTGGCCACGGTGGCAGGGATGGAGGTCATGCATGGGCTCGGTAACATGCACTGCCACTTGCTAAGGCGGACCTGGCTGTGGCCACTACTGAGTGCCCAGTCTGCCAGCAGCAGGGACCGAGACTGAGTCCCCAGTGTGGCGCCATTCCCGTGGTGACCAGCCGGCTCGCTGGTGGCAGGCTGATCACACTGGACTTGTCGTGCACTGCTGTGGTATTCAGAGCATTGCTTCTGACCGAGGAGCTCACTTCACAGCAAAGCAGTGTGATAATGGGCCCATGTTCATGGAATTCACCTGTCTTACCATAGCCCCCATCTTGCTGAAGCAGCTGGCTTGGTAGAATGGTAGCATGACCTTTTGAAGATTGAATTACATCACACTTCAATGACAGTACCTTGTAGACTAGGGGTGAGGTTCTCCAGAAGGTTGTGTACACTCTGAACAAGCCTGTGATATGATATATTGTGTCAAATTGTCTTACACGTGTGTGCTAAATAGAAAATAGTTAAACTTGTCAATTTATCCTCACTTAGAACTGAACAACAAACCCTTTTATTAATTTTAGTTTTAAAAATATGTATCTTATAAAACAGCATATATAAATTATAAAAAGTAAGGAAAATCTTAAACAGATGGTTGTTTGGCAGAGAATCATAAAAATTACATCACACAATAAATTCCAGAAATTACATTACTGCCAGTATTTTTGTTTCTTAGGGATTGGTTCTACTGGCTTTCAAAGGTCTCTACAGTTAAAAATAAATAAATAAATAAAATTTAAAATGATCACATAGAATGGAGGAATTAATGTTACTCCACTTCTGTTCCTTCATCTTTATAACCATTGTGTTATAATTGTTTTTCTTAAATTAACTGTTAAAACACAGAAAGATACAGTATAAGATTTGGATATAGGTATTGTTCTGGGATCAAATCTAAGTGATCCCAAATCTCTGTGACCTTTTTCTTGAAATAAATACCTAGCTGAGTCAGTGTTCTTTAGGGTCACTTGTTAAAACTGCAGGTTCTCTAATTTAACATCCATGTAGAATACTAAATAACAAGTAATGATAGTATGCTAATTTGATGTTAATCAAGTATTATTAAATTCAGGAGAAACAATGTAATTGTTTAGAACTTCGATGAACAAAATACTTTGGGGAGGAGGACGTTTTAAGCATGAACTAGGGAAATACGCATGGCGTGTGCAAGGCAGAATTAGACAACTTCCTTGTCCTTGGGCCTCAGTGGAATTCCTCTTTGACTGAAGACTGAGAGGGCTCTGAGTTTCCCCACATCAAGTACCTTGGGGAAGACGTTTCATGAAAGTAAAATTGACCTTTGTTACAATGTATTTACTGAAATAATTGTAAGACTCCTAACTTCCACTTTCTGCTTTCCTTCTTAAGATATTTAGTGATGAAAGAAAACATTCATGTCTAAATGAGATCATACTGATTTAATTATTGATTGGATTCACCAGTTTTCTGGTCCCATAAACAATGCCCTAGAGATATGAAAGCATACTTACATAAGATTTATTTATTTTTAATGATATTTTGGCTAACCTTAAAAATAATTCATGTTATTTACACACATATGGGTGTGATCAATGCTTAATTAGAATATTTAGTTTTTTAGTAAGTATCTCCAGATTTATATTTGAAGACTAGCTATATAAACAAATTTCATGACATTGCATAAAACGATTTTTCTTCTGATCATTTAAGTTATGGTTTTATAGATACGGCCTTAATCCTTAAATACATGAGTTTCCCTTTATGCTGGAGGTTCTCTAAGTAGATGTAAAATGCAATATGGTGTCAGAATAAAATTTGTTTTGAAAATAGGCATTTTTGTGTTTCTTTTCTCAAACTGGTGTTTAAAGCAGTCAACCTTGTATTTTATTTCAATCCTATACCTTGAAATCAGTGCAGTGATTTTTCCATCTTGAAAAATTATAGAATGGATATTTTTAACATAAAATAGCTTAAATGAATCTCGTAGACAATAAATCGACTTTGGTTGCGCAAAGACATTTCAAATATTTTTAACGATACTGTAAAGTACGTGTTACCAACATGTTAGTATTACTTTCCCCCCTCTGTCTTTGTTTACAAATACTCCTCGATATTTAATCTTTAACAGTCTTCTCAGAAATGGACTGTGTTGGGGAAATAAAATCTTTGGGAAAATATTATGGTGATTCTTCATATACTTATTTGTAAAACCTTTCTAACTAAATTACAGAAATATATGGGAGAACAATTACTTTAAAAATTGTCAAGGTTAACATAAAACAAAAGATATGTTTTGATTTTTAGCCGTGGCTTGAGATAAGGTCTAATTTTACATTGTAATCACTTGTGATTAAACATCACCAGACCTAAAATAGATACTAAATCATAAAAGAGCTTTATATTAAGTACATGTGGCATTATTTCCATGTGTCCACTTTCAAGAAAATATGAAGATCCTGGTTCAATTAAGCCAGTAACATTAATACCTTGATTTGGCGAATGCGTTTTGGTTAAGCTGTGTGAGTGATGTAATCAACACATTTCTAACGCCCATTCATAATACTTTTGAATTGAACTAAAAGACCATGTTGTAGGAAAGTAATACATGAAGGATTCAGCTCCTACTAATAATTTAAAAACACACTTCAGGAAAAGAGAAAAATTGGGGAAAGAGAACTTATCACTGAAGAGATGGACGTGAAAGGTCCATTAGACCGCTAAGGTCGTGTGCTGTCTCTGCCTTACTTACTTACCAGGAAGCCGTCCTGTTGATCTTGTTCCCTTCTGTTACTGACGCATCGTGTTCGTGCTGTGGCAGAGAACGTCAGTGGAAAGCACATCTCTGTGACTGTGGTATTTCAGATGATGTAAATAAACAGGGAGGCTCTCGGATCACATGAAATCTCACTACTTTCCTTTTTTTCCTATTCACTTGTGTTGATCCCTCGCTTATTGCAAACCTTCCATTATCTCTTTTCTATTTTTTATTATTTAATTCAGGTTACCTCAGGTCTGTTAGGTAAATGCATGTCTTGATGCCATGTTCTGATTTCCTGAAATTCTCAAGGGGGCGTTGAGATTATGTATTAGAACTTTTCCCACATTACTAATTTAGTACAAATGTCAACACAAATATTGAAGTCCATGCATTTATAACTTATGCCCATAAACATTTAAGGGATGTAAGAAATTGATTACACTGAGTGAGATGCCAGAAGGTAAAGAGAAGGCATCATAGTCTACTTTAGGTAAATCTTTAATCCACATCTCCATACAATATGGAAACAGGCAAATGAAATTTAATGGTCATTAATTCTGCTTTCCATCTTCCTGGATCATGGCAACGGCTCTGACTGGGGTGCACTGGTTGATCTGGCTTACTTCGTGCCAGTGGAAAGAGGTGCTAATGTATTATGTAATGTCACGAGTCAAATTAAGCTCAAAGAGAGAATCAGGTTGATTTGCACCTATTTTTTAAAACCCAGAAAGCACAGAGTATTGCTGTCCTTTGGGGACTGTTTGTCCTTCTTCATTTACCTTCCTGGCCATCATTTGGCTCCGAAGTAAAATGTAACAGGAATTAAGGAGGACACAGTAGCATGGCTGTATCAGGAAGAACTTCATAGAGTAAATCTTTTAAGTCAATGCTATTTCAATAATTTGAAGTGTGATTTAAAAAAAAAAAAAAAGAAAACCTTTAAATACAATGATAATTAATAGCACATGTCCCAAAGCATAAAAGCTGGAAAACATTTTATAGGAAGAAGGTCGCTTTGCCTGGGAAGACAGTTACTTTATAGTTCCTTAAAGCTGAAGTTTTGTCAACAAGCTTCTACGAATGCCACCTCCTTTGACTCCTGTACCAGTTCGGGGGCTGTCCTGGTAGATAACGTGGTCTCTGGTTCACTGCAGAGAGCGTGTGGCTTGGATGGTATCTCCTTCCTTGGGGGCTGGGTGGGCATCCCAGGCCGCAGAAGTACACCTCACAATGGCAACTTCTGATCTGGATCTGAGCCTGGAAAGTCAGGTGAGGAAATGGTAGGATGAGACTGAACCCTCGGCTAGGACTAGGTCACCTTCTTCAGGTAGATTCTTGGGTATTTTTGAAGTTTTTTGAACAGAATCAAGAAATGATCAGATTCCCATCAGAACATTTCAGAAACTGAGATGATCTAGAAACGGTGAAAAAGATAGAGTTAAAAAATCCCACACTAAGTCCAAAAGATAAAGTCCAGGATAGATGGGTTAATGAGGGTAAATAACAGCCTTTATAAGAAAGATCTGCAGAATTAATTGAAAGCTTAGTAAGAGACAACAGAGAAGGGGGGAGCTGAAAAATGCAAGTCTGAGTGACGCCACCCTTGTGAGGAGCAGGCAGTCGAGTTCACACATCACACCTACAACTTGCGCCTGCTGTTTAAGACGGACTTTGACAAACTGAGACACATCCAGGGGAGAAGCGTAAAGATGGGTTAGGAGAGCGTGGCCTTTGAGGGACGTTTGAAAGAACTGAGTTCATCTTGAAAAGGAGATAAATTGGTTGAGACTGGGGTGGAGACAGATTGGCAGGTGTGGAAGGAGCTATTTTCAAAACATCATATGAAAGATCATTTAGACTTTTCTGCAGCTCTTGAAGGCAGAGCACGAACCACCATGTGCAGGTTTTAATGCAGGACAATGCCTGCCTTTCAAGGAATTTTGTTAACCATCCAGCAGTTGGAAACACCACTTTTCGATACGTTGCAAAATAGTGCTTTCATCTGGATTACCTTGAAATTTCATCCCAATCGAGTCCATCATTTCATTAGATATACATTACATCCCTGCACAGTACAATGAACGTGCCACTGCAGGTTGATTAGCTCATACTTGAAAAATTAAGGCTTTGTTTGTTCTGAAACATATACAATCACGGAAAATGCAGTTTAGGCGCTCAAAGGGCTGATGCTGTGGAACGTGGAGCTGAACGGAGTCAACACACAACTCGCTTCACCTTGGACGCTTCCACAAAACAGGTACATCAAGGTGTCCAGAGGCACAAAAGTTGTCTGAACCAATGACGAAAGCAACAAAACATAACGTCAGTTTCAGAAGCAGGATGGGAAGCTTCGTATAACATTTTACTGACGTTTTCTCGGTAGGGATTTGCTCTATGGGTGAATGAATGCGTGGATTATGGGGCAGGCCACTCATTTTCAGCACTTGACTGAGATTTCTAAATGGACAGCTCAGTGTAGTGTAAGAAAAGGTCTAATGATACTGGAAAACATGGCCCTGGGTCTCAGTTTCTTCTTGACATGGTCCCAAATCACTTTTTTAATGGTTTTAGTTGGGTCTCATAGCACTGTGAAAAGTCCCAGAACCCATTAGAAGGAGCTGAGATGTTTGATCTTGGGCTAAATCAGACTCTCTATGGGAGGCAGCTGGGCTGTAATGGAGAAGGAAAGTCTGGCTGTTTCGGGCGTGGGCACTGATGTTATAATCGCAGCAATGTGCTGGCTTGGCATATCATCAAATACTCTTCTTGAACCTGTCTGATCACTTCCAGAGAGGAGAGGTTCTGTTTTGTTATGGTCCATTGGCCGTCATGTAGAAAAATGCATGCATTTTAATGGACTAGCTCCTGCTGCTGGGGTTTTCAGTCATGTCTAGAAGGAGCACTAAACATGGACAATGCTGAAAGCCGGCTCCAATGCTCTAGCAAAGTTGAGACGAAAAGAAATGGAGATTTTGGAAACGGGTTACATTTGAAATGACCCAGGGTAAGAATCACGTAGAAAAGCAGATTAAATTTTGAGAGATCAAAAGCATGAATCCTGTGAATCCAATATGCTTTAATCCCTGAGTTATTCCAAGGATGAGTTAGGTTCAGTGGTCAACGTTCTCTTTCCTCTTGACAGTATTTTATTCATCACCCTACTTTTAAATCTGAGAATTCTAATATATAAAATTGTATAGAAATTATAATCTATAAAGTCGCTTTTTAAAGTCATTTGACATAAAATGTCCTACTGTATAAAAATTCCCATTTTCGACTTTTAGCATTGAAAGATAAATATATCCAAGTGCACAGCATTGGAGAGTCAGCTATTAAGGGAAACGAGGGTAGTATTTAGTTCCCAAGTTTCCGAAGTTGAGATTGAAAAGACCACTAATACACACCCATCAAATATTTCTTGCTAACCAAAATATTCAAATGGGGTGAAGATGCTGGGAAGAGTCTCCAGTCTGGAGGTCTTCCACGATCCTTTCATCTTTTTTTTCACATTTGATTCAGTTGTCTGCTGGACTTAGGGATGTGCTATAGCCATCATTTACAACTCAGAGTTTCATGCAAATGAATGTTTTTCTTCAGGTGCTTTGTGTCAGCTAGGATTACTTTCGGTTGCATATAAAAGCAAATCAGGCCTAAGTGCTTTGCGTAAGTAGAGTTTTTTTTTTTCCTCAGTACTATCCAATAGTAATCGTATTTTACAATGGAGTTTATTACAAAGGCTATTATGTTCTATCATATGTGTATACTTTCTAAATGTTTAAATAACTGCATAATAGAGATTGTTTCTATCTTTCCTGTTGCTATTTTTACATTCCTTAAATATATATATGTCATACTTACATTATTTCTGTAGGATGCAATTTGAAAGAGGAAATTAATCAGATAATATGCACATTTAAAGGCTTTTAAATGTGTAATTAAAATAGCATTACAAAAATTTGCACAAGTTTATGCTATTTCTCCACTCTCTTGCCAACTCTTCAAAATCATTGCTATTTGATAGAGGAAATATTATCTTAATTGTAATTTATTTATGTACAGGAAGGGGTTATAAGTTTTGTATATGGGAGGCAATTGACTCTTAGTTCTTGGAAATGATTTCTTGATGTTCTTTGCCTATTTTTCTACTTTCTACTCATTTTTCAAATCCACCCACTTCTTGTCTTCACAGGCCACTTCCAAGCCCCTAAACTCTCTTTGCCTAGATTATCCAAACATTCTTGCAATGTTCTCCGGACCCTCACTCCCACCCCAGTGTGCTTTTTATTTCTGGGCGAGATTGGCAAAGACAGGGATGAAACAGAGTCCTTGCTCCGACCACGATTTCCCCCAGAAGTCACCCTCATATTTACACTTGGATTTTATCCCTAATTATGTGATGACAGTAAGTGTTCTCTTGATGACTATGAGTAGACAGAATATAGTTTGAGGTCACAGATGTCTTCTTGAAGGCCTGATAGAAAGCTTAATTCTCAAAGCATATTTTATACCTCAGAGGTCCCTTTACTTTTGAATCACAAACCCTGGTTTAGTCTTAGCTCTGTCACTGAGGTTTGTGACGAGTTTGGGAGGCACCCAATACATCATACTATGCATTCCTCCCAAGACTGTAGCCGATTGGGAGGCTGACGTAGGGGGTCAGAGATCTGGAATTAAGTAGCTGAGCTCTTTCTAATGCAAGTTATCCTGGAGAAGAAGGCTTCGGCTCTTTGGCCACATCAGCCTCCTGCTACGTGTGCCCCCGACCACTCAGACTCTCCGCTGCATGCCCGACAGTCCTGGACAGCACTGGCTTTATCACATGGTGAAAAATAAACTGGCCTGTACCTTCAAGGAGACACGGTGGAGGGTCCAGCAAAGGCTGGGCCTGCGTGTCTGGTCCCACCTCCCAAACTCTCGAGTGAGGGTGGGGAGTGGGGCCAGCCCGTGTCTAGTGACAGTCCCTGGACGTGAATATGGACACAGGAGCCCCAGAATCCACTGTCGCCTCCAGCATCTACCACGATCTCACGGCGTGACCTTGGCCAAGCGGTTTGACTTCCGTCAGATTTTGTTTTCTTAGGTTAAGCTGAAACTAATGCTAGTCACCATACAGTATATTTCTGAGGATTTAATAATGCAATATACAAAAGGGATCCTAAAACTCAAAACTAGATTTTGAGCCAATGCATCATTTTTTTTTAATGTTTAATACAGAATTAAAGTTTAAGGACCCAACATCAACACAAAGAGCATTTGCATGCTTTTCTTGGATGTACAATGAAAAATAAATATCACTCTTTCTCGAGTATCCGTAACAGCTTTAAGACGATGAAATCTGACACGTAGACGCATCGTTGGACAGTGTTTTGCATTTCCTTTGCAGTTTAACACATTTCTCAATTTGTATTTCAGTGAGTGTCCTTTTGGGGAAAGACATCTTTGTTTGTTAGTTTTCAAGAAAACATACAGTTCGACATGCCTCCTAGTCGCGTGTTTCCCCTCCTCGCCTCCTGCAGACAGAGAACAGGCCCGTGTTAGTGCCACTACTCTCTGCCGTCAGTGTGCTGGGGATGGTGTTCCCTGACCAGTGCGAAGGCCTCCAATACTCTGGTCAAATTTACGTGAATATTTATTATTGCCCATTTGTTTTGATGTTTGGTTTTACTATCTTTACTTTAGATGATAATGACTGAATTACTCCCTCTGTAATTTTGTGAGATTTCTAGGAAAGTAGCAGTTATGGGAATTCCACAGTGACTTCTGGACCTCACGCAAGAGCAAGGGCACTTGGGCCAGAAGGCACGGAGCCCCTCTTCCCCCGTGTTTAGCAGAAGTGCCCTAAATCTCCTGGAGCAGGACTCCATACCTCAGCATCACGGAAGACCCCGAAGAGCAGAGCTGTGTTCAACAAGAGACCACGACACACACATATTTAACGCAATCTCATGCGGTCATATAATAAGTTGAAAGATTAAAGTTCAGAGAAACAAGATCAGGAAGAGAAAATGACGAGCAGTGTCACACGCACAGCACAGCTGGTGCAAGATGGCCTGTGATGTCAGCTACCCAGGGCCAGGGCCTGGGGTCTGTCTGGGGTCTGAGATGCTGCTATTAAAAACCCCTAAAACCTAAAAGTGCTAATCTGAATGGTAAAAACTTAAATTGGAGGGGTACAAAATCCATAACTTAAATTAAATCGGAGGGGGCAACCAAATTCAGAACCTACATACAATTTTGAAATGCCTTCAAATTATTAGCCTAAACACTAAAATGAGCTCTTTAGAAATGACTTGCATCCTAAGTGCTGTTTATCCAGGCAGGCCGTATACTGCAGACGTCCCTTGTAGAATGCAGAGTTAACATTCAAATTGAAAAATCAGTATCTTCATCCATCAGCACTGTGAACAGATTTTCTAAAACCCCTTTTTTTCTTTTTATCTCCTTATCCTTTTGGAAATTAAGTTGATGATAGGCACAGCAAATAAAATAATGGCTTTATGCCGCAAGAATAGAAATCATGTCAAATTTCATTCATCCTCTTGTGTTATCTCCACAAGGCGGAGGGGGCAGGCTGGCAAATGATTTGAACGAGCTGCTATGGTTTTTACTTATTATTAAAATTTATTACACTTTTTTTTTCCCCAAATGCAAATGGGGTTTTAAGTTGATGCTGCTTATCTTATATCTGTTAAGGCCATTCCAAGTTCTGTTTTGTTAAATTACCCCTTTCTTTACTTTCTTATCCATAAAGTCCTTGTCTAGACCCTGGCTAACTAATATATTTAGATTAATGAAATGTCTTTCTCCTAGTGCGGTGGACTTTCTGGCTTCCAGCCTTTCTGACTTTGAGCTAATCCTGCTCTTCTGTGTGATCCAATCCAGAAGGGATAAATGATCACAAAAGACTCGGTTTGACTCCTCAGCACTTAACGTGACTTGACTCCAAGTACATCCGTGCTCTTGCCTTATTTCTGGCTGAGATATTCCATTTTTCAACGTCTCATTCATTCATTCCTCATTCTTTCTTCACGATCCCTTTTGATTTGATCTCTGAACAGAGAATGGTTCTCCTAAGCCTGCCCTATATTTTGTGCCGTCTCACACCATAGCACACCCTAAACAGGTACCTACAGAATAATTCCCTCATTGAAGGGAGTTTAATGAGTGAATGTGGCCTGACTCCCAAAGATTTTGCTGACCCGTTCTTGCCAGTCTTGTCTGTGTAGCCTCCCACGTCCTGTGGCGCTGCGTCGTCGCTGTAGTGTGTGAAATCTACAAGATGGTTGTATTTCCTCTCCAAAGAGCCTTCACCCCATGCCACTGGCTCTGCTGGTATCCTTGGCACTGCCAGCTTAGGAGATGAACCTCATAGCACCTGTGAACCCCATGTACTCCGCAGTCAATAAAGAGCAGTTTATTCCTAACCCTCCACTTCAAGAACTTTGTGTAAGCATTTTCCAGAGGGCCCACGAGGAATGTTTAAAACAATTTTTAATAATTCTCCAAAGATTGTGACTAAGTACGTAGGACCCCAATTTTGGTATTGGCTTTATAATCTTAAAAACTTTCTTATCTGTAAGAAGCCACAAATAAACTTGTGTCTCACTTTCTTGTTTTGAATGTTAATTAAAATAATGAACATAAACTGTACAGCACTGCTCGGCACACTGTGAAATCTCCATGGATGGTTTTTAAAACTCATTTCAAATGCAATTATTATTTACAGCTTAGAATAATGGTACATAGAGGTAGCATGATGTTGTGGAATTTGTGAGCTGAAGATCTGGGTCTGACTTTTATTTCTGGTGATTTGTAGAAGCAGACGTTTGGGTAAGCCATTTAACCTCAGCTGTAAAATAAAGGTATTAATAGATCTATCACAAGGTTCTTGTGACAATGAAGTGATTTCTTTCTTTTCTTAATTTTTAAAAAAATTTAAATAATTTTATTTTATTCATTTAACTATAGTTAATTTACAATATTGTGTTAGTTTCAGGTGTACAGCTTCACAGCTACAGGTTCTTTTCCGTTATAGAATTTTTTTTGTAGGAAAAAAATTCATGATTTAAAAAAATTTTTTTTAAATTGAAGTACAGTCAATTACGGTGTGTCCCACTCATGCATATATGTACATATATTCGATTTTATATTTTTTTCAATAAGATTCTTTTCCATTATAGGTTATTACAAGACAGTGAAGTGGTTTCTTGAGTAGGAAAATGCTTCAGAAACTGGTAAGTGTTATGTAAATGTTAGTTACTGAAATATGGAGTCATTACTGATCTTACGAGAGGACAAGTATGTGAATTTTATGTATAATTTTTACTCAATTACATTTTAAGTTTGGTCATAGAAGCAGAAATTGCCACTGGTAATAAACATAAAGGAAGAAAAAATACTAATGAAGTTGGAAGTCCTATTAATTTGATAAGGCCTTTAGTATCTTTTTTTGCTTTGTTGTTTTGAAATTTCACTGCGTTGGAGTGTATGATACTGGTAACTGTGTTAATCACTATGCGTCAGCGAAATTTTAGTTGTTTCATATGCTTTATGAGTCTACAAGTCATTATAAAATGGTTTATCATTTTGAACTTAACTATAAAATAGTGTTAGACAGTGTTTCTTTTCTATTCTGATAACACCAAAAAAATCTACACAGTGCCTTTGTCATATTTTTACCAACAAAAAAAAATCAAAATTTTTTATTTCAAGATCAAAATAATCAGTTTCCCTCAATATCATCAAATTAAGTTTTCTTTGCATTTGTGAGTTTTGTTTTGTTTTGTTTTGTTTTGTTTTTTTAGTTCTGGGAACAGATACAAAGTTGCTAAAAGTCACCTACACCTAAGTTCATGTTGTTTATGGCTTTATAGATTAAAAACAACAAAATTGAAATTATGTACCTGGCAATTTAAATACTGAAAGCGTACATTGGCTAATTTTTCAAATGGATGTTTTATGGTCTTTGATTTAAGAACGTACAACATTGAAGTGATTAAAAACGGTTTGCTAGAGTGGATGATATGAACTGCTGGGTAGATTAGTGATGTCACCCCATTTCTCCAACATGCTCTCCAAGGGCAAGTTGTTTTGGATCGTGATGGGTGACCACAGTGAACTTACCTCAGACTTGCTTTTTACATACAGCATGTGGCCATGTGTAGTCATCAGTACGTCCTGGTGATTAATGTCTATTTTAGTAAGTTTGATAAGAAATTCTGTGTGTGCGTGTGTGTGTGCACTCAACATCTTACCCAGCTCATGGGAATTCATATGTATCTAAATATACAAATTATCGTTAATTAAAAAATGGGAACATTTTTTCTATGATTGTTAGTTCTGGACTTAGGCCCAGAATTGACATCTTCAGGGCTCTTTTTATTCATCTTTGATAATCGTAATAATGAGCATACCATTGATAACTAATACTTGCTGAATATATTTTTAATCAGAACTCTTCAAAGTAATGTCCACCCAGAATCTTAAGTTTCACTTTTATCCAAATAGGTGCTTTCATCCAGATAAGACGCTGTTGTTTTTCCTATTTGATGGACGAAGATATTGAGGCACAGAGAGGTTAAGTAAGCAATTTATGAAGGGTTTGCCATGAAATCATTTTGAACAAAATATCACCCTTTGTCAATGTGCCAAGTGTTTTGAATTCTACTCAGTTTTATTGTCTACCTCCGGTTACTCTTGCTTTTATGAGTGTTCTTTTGAATAAAAACAAGTTTGGATGGATGAAGTCATTAATTTAGTGCTCATTAATGAATTGATTAAAAAAGCCCCTTGAGAAGCTCAGAACACTGGGTGCCCAGAAGAGGCAGAGAGAACTGTAAGAGGTGAAATGGGCTGAAATGAGCAAACTGGCCCTGATGCTCTATTCAGTTATTTCATACACGTGGTATATTTACGATCTTTCTACATTATGTCCAAAAAAAAAGGAAAACTCAAATCAGTACGGATTTAAAAATCACACACATCACGGTAACCTGCACGAACATCTCGCAGGCTTCTGGATGACACACACAGGTATTGTCTGCAAAAGCAGCACACGGGCCCAAGGCTGTCTGGGGACAACACGCTATTAGAAAGTACAGCCATGTTGGAAGATGTTAGTTTCTCCACATATAGAGTTTATAAACTCTCCAGGAACTTCTGATAATTAGTTGGGAGTTTTTATAATAATTTTTGAGACAAAATAATAAGTGGAAAGGGATACACTTATAGGTGCATCCAATTCCAAAAGAATTGAAAAATTGGAATTGTGTGTGCATGTGTTTATGCTTTAGTGAAATATGCATAGAGAATGAAAAATTTTCGTTTTAAATTTGAATCTTTCAGTCTAGCTTTTGAGCTTGTTTCTCAAAGGAGCTGTCACATTCAGAACTTTAAGTATAAAAGTCAGCTCCTCATGGGTTCTTTTGTTAGGGTAATAATTCTTGTGGACATATGGAAAATGATTTTCTGAGTCATAGAAGTCAATATCTGATAAAATGGATTTAGCAGAAACTTTCCAAATATTCACCTTTTGGCAAAGGCTAAGCCTGGAGGGTTTAAAGCCCAAAAGGAGAACTTTTTGAAAAAGTTATGAATGAAGCAGTACTAGTTTATTATGGAAATACAATTGTAACCGAGCACTATAATGTGTCTAGACATAGGGAGCTTGGTTGCCAAAAATGAGGTGTTCTAGCTTTAAAATAAATCCTCATGGAAAGTGCACAAGATGTTACACGGTGAGAGTTCTACCAAAGACTCATGTGTGCCCCTGGCACCAGCTGGAACTTGCTGCCCCTTTGGGATGGGATTCTAATGGATAAGTGGGAGACTGAGATAATGTTCATTGGACATAAGCATGAAGTCTGGGAGAGAAAAAATAACGTGTAAAGAAAAATGGTTTCAAGAAGTGTAATGATTATTGTCACTTTCTACTTTTATTAGTATTTCTTTCGAGGGTTTTTAACAAAAAGTTACTGTTGTGTGACTGTTTGGGGAGAAACTCATCAACGATCAGTTTAGCTGTTCAGCTTCTTTCCCTAACACTTTTTTGAGGGGGAAAGATTCTATTGCATTTCTTTAGATTCTCAGCGGTTTTAGAATAAAACCAAAGGCAAATGCTCTTCGAAGGCCACAAGCCTGGCAAGTCATAAAGGAATTCCCTAAGATTCAGAATAGAAGTTGAATATTTTTATGGATATTGTCTCCACTGGAAAAAGAAACCCACAAATTAATGTGCTACTTAAAAAATTCTCATGCCTGTAATCAAGTTATGATTAATTTCAAGACTATATTTTGCAGAGTTTGATTTCCTGGCAGTCTGTTCTCTGAGGCTGCAATTTTCAAGCATGAGTGTGTGTTTAAGTGTGTGTGTGTAAGTGTGTGTGTGTAAGATATCCAACAATCTAATGCACTTCCAGCCACTTATTTTTACAAATGACTTTATAAGACCTGAAAGAAGAATTATTCCCTCGCGTTCTTCAAACCACTTCCAGCTCTGTCTCCAGAGTCAAATGGAGCTGTCTCCATCATTTTTACGTATAGACTTTCCTCAAACACTAAAAAGAATGATAATCGCCTAATTATAAATTCACTGTTAATATAGCCTTAGAGCTGAGAACATTTCACTCCAGTAGTTAATTTAGTCCATGGTAAATTCTCACTGTTATTTAATATCATTTATCACCTGCTGTTTTGTCTTACGGAGAACATCCTGCCTGCCCCGCACTGTCTACAGTACATGGACCTTCTGTGACTTTAATGTGCTCGGAACAAAGCCTCCAAAGTGCTTCTATCGGGAGGATTTTGGCAACTTGCCTTAGAGATATTCAAGCCGTTTTGCTGCCTGTCACTCAGTTCTGTACAAATTGAACTCAGAGGAGAGGTAAAAAGGGTCTAGGAGGCATTTTTTTTTCTGGGAAGAATATGCTAATAAAGCATCATCAGCAGGAAGCAGGCTGTGTCTGAAAGAGTTTTGTCAACTCTGAATTAATTTTGTGTGTTAAGAAACACGGGGTGCTTCCAGAGCCGGTCTGTGGTAATTAATCCTTCCTGTTTCTGGAAGAACAGCGCTGTAATAAATGCAGCCCAGATTTAACAGATGTGTGCACACAATGTCTGCTTTATGAGGAGTAAAACAAAATGATGGGTACAGAACAAAAAAATATTGATTTAAAAAACTAAAACAGTATGGAAAGCGCAAAGCTTGGAATTCCCAGAGTTGATGCAAATATAGTATTCCTTTAAATTTTCACAGACAACGTGGTTTGAAAACATCTGTCCATGGGGTTGGATGCTGTGAAGAGACTGAAAAAGACAGATGTTTCTTGTTCCTTAGAAAATTGAGTTAAAACATTGCATGCAGGCGGATGGTACAGGATGGAGTTTGCTCTTATCTAGGTGTGGTTGGCTTTGGACCCAAGTGATTGAAGGATGACCTCATTCTGGGATAAATCTCTCATTATCCTCTTCCTTATTATTATTTTTTTTTTCAAAATGCTTTGTGAAGGAAAAAAAATTCAAATTATATTACCTGTACCTATGAACACAGTGCTTGTGTGGCAATTTGAATGTTGTCAGGAGCAGAAGAGTTTGCCTTTCAAAATTGGGCATGCAAATTGCACAGCCAATGCTGATAGCTGATATATTCAAATATAAGAGTCACATAAAGGTGAAAAGGCATGTTGACATGGTGGTCATTAAACAAATCTACATTGAAAGAGCGTTATCAGTTCGGGGCCACCAGAGCAATCGGGCCCCTTAGTTCTTTCTCCCTCTTCCTTGTTTCTTTCCTTTTTTTTCTAATCTCATTAAGCTACCCCAGCCACGCTGGCTAGGAGGCAGGGGTCTGATATGGTTAAGTTAGTATGGAATAATGGAGAAAATGCCCAGCCTGTAGTAACTGTTCCAACAGGGCACGCATTAAACAGATTTTTACATGCCTTTTTCTGCTATCACGAATATATCTTAAGTGTATATTTAAAGAGTCAAAATCAAAATTTTAGGGCCTGATGTGGGGAGCATATAATAAAATCCAGCTCTCTTCCTCATTGCCTGTAGCTTGTCATGTAGTGCCAATACCGAAAACACTTTAACTCACTTTCAATGAAATGTATTACTTACTTCATGCGAAGTAGAAGTTCCTAAAGGTTTTGGCCATATTAGCCCATGGAAAAGTGATTTCAAAAAGTCAGTTTGGGTTAACCCTCTACATTGCACATCCATTTCATGCAGGAGCCTTCTACTGCAAAGAATTTCAGCTTTTACCAGAGTGTTTTTTGCCAGATTATTTAGTATCTTGTGTGGAAGTTCTTTGATTAGCTGTCTTCACATTACCAAGAATTCAGTCATTTAATTCTTTTTCAAAGTTGTTGGTATATTTAGTGAAACAAAAGACTAGAAGCTGTGATCCTCATGGAAAGAACAATGCAACTGAACAAACCTGCTCATCTTATGCATGTATTCTCTTAGCGTCTAGTTGATGAAGGCATTCTTGGAGAATGCATATTTTGGGTCAAGAGTTATCTATACCTTAACATGGTTTAAATGAGGGCTTAAACCACCTCCAGAGTTAACTCATGGACCATTTCATCTTTTTAAATTAGATATTAGATCATTCAAATATAATGAAGTTCCATATACTGTATTTAAAAATTAGATTTTGACAGCTGCAAAAAAATGTGTTTTGAAGAATCCAAATTTCTCAAAAAAAGTATCCACAAAAGCAACCTTTGTACTTTTCTGTAGTCTAAAATTATTATATTGTTTCCAAGTCCAAACTTGTTCTGTTTGCTGCAGGTCAGGCTAATAAATCAGGAGACCAAGAAGATAAGGAACTAATGTCCCAGAGAGTCATCTTCCCCAAGTCAGCATTCAAGCTCCTTTTATACTAAAAAGGGAGGGGGTGTGGTTGGTTGTTGCGAACTTCTTGGCATTGGAATCCTTTGTTCTTGCAGCCGTCCACCAGGTCAGGTCATGTTGTTCCTGTAAACCTCCAACAAAACAAATGTTATTCTCTGTTCTGCAACTTTTTATCTCTGTATGAATGGAAAAGTGTTACACCCTTGAAGGTCAGAGCCTTGAGAATGGGCTTCCTACATATTTTAGGCTCTAGGCAGCATTCTTTTACCAAAGGTGCAGAACCAACAGAAAACAGAGCACAGGGTTAGAGTTAAAGGAACAGAGCTAATATGGAGTTGAATTTCTTCTTCCCTATTACAATATTATTCTTGAAAGCTTTGCTCATTCATTCAATCAATACGTTTTGAACTTAAACTTGTGCTTAAAAAAACCACAGTAGACATGGTGCAACAAAAAAATAAAATCAGTGCCTGCCCTTGAAGAATGTGTAGTCTCTTCTGGCTCCTCTGGGCATTTTACATTGAATTTATAAAATATAGTAAGACGATCAAGACCCAGGAAAAATGATTCAGATTTCACCAACTGACAGGAGTTGGACTGATGGAGAATTGTTCCAAATGGAAGGACCAGCGTATATGAAGGCCTGAAAGATCGTGTTTTCTCAAAATAATTTTAAGACATGCTTTACCAGGAACTTGGGGTCTACAAATCCTCATCCAAATCTCACTTTTTACTTAGTGCAAAGAACTCTGCAAATCAGAGACAAACACCCTGGAATTTTCTTTGTACAGAACAAAGATGCTAATCACAAGGCCTGTTTTGGATCAACATGGTACCAGATGTAACTATGGCCCAGTGTATCTCAAAAGTTTCCAAGGAACTTGGAAATACAGCTAAATGGCAGAGAGAGCATAGGAGTCCAGGGTCATACCAGGGAAAAAGTTAAAGCCTGCCAAAGACATCCTTGGGATCTTGTCCATCACTTACTTAAAACCTCCTGTGGGTCTGGGGGAGGACGGGCCAGGTTTTCCCTGAGGCATCTCAAGCCCTCTGTTCACCAATGAATATCATCTCCAGAGTCTGGGAACTTAGTTGGATAGTAATGTCATTTTTGCACAGTTTCTTTTTTTTTTTTTTCAAACCACAGTCTGAAGTAAAATCCTCTAGGAGGTACCAGGGCCTCACCTCCACAAATTCTGATTTTCTAAAACATTCAGATCCTCAGAAGAGATTCTGCTTGAGAAGTGGTTAGTGAATTTAGGGGGCACCACTGAGTGTCATGATGATGATTATGATTATTGTGGTAATTAACGTTAACAACTCCTGATGGTCATTCTGATGCAACTTGTATTCAGGAATCACTGTCTTGTAATACAGAACATCAAAGCTGTCTTCTTCCGACTTCCCTAGAGTTCGGATGTGGAGATGGAGTGGGACGATCCCCCAAGTCATGGCTGAAGGCAGTGCTTGCTTTGTTGTTGTTTGATTGTTAAATATAAGAATGTTACAGCCTCTTAAAGCTATTCTCGTGATTCCAAGGCAACCCCAGTGGCCTTACCCATCTTTAATTTTCCTAACGTTTTCAAGTTTCAGCGTTCTTGAATATAGCAATTATGTGCATTTTATTTATTTCATCTATGATGTGATATTTGGAAGCTGACGATAGGATGAGAAGGTGAAAAAATATAAAGCTAAACATATTCAGAACTGGACTAGAAGTTTAAGATTTGACACGACACACACCATATTTTAACCCATATTTTAACATACTTAATTTTGATTCGGTTCCTACAATGTCAGAGATTATACTTAGTATGTAACATCTCCCCCCTCAATGTTGTCCGTGACATTTAAACCAATATTCCCTAGAACATAAAATTGAAATGGCTATGTATTTTTTTTTTCAAAATGGCTGTTGAAATCAGTTTCTAAAATCCTGCTAATTCTTTCGCCATCTTGAGCTGGGGATTAGCAGTGGCGTGTGAAACCTTCAAAATGTTTAAAGATGGAGACAGAAGACGTCCTCTCCAAATTGTTATCAGGAAAAGACAAAACAATATTGTTATTAAACCTCACAGGACGTCGGGAAGCAAGAGCAAAAGAGTTAGTAAATCTGTCAAACGCTCATTACTCTGCCGTCCTGCTTGGGAACGTTCTCAGACCCCACCTGTGGCTCTGCGGTAACGTCCCCTGTCGACTGCATCAAGCAACAGCGGTAATGAGATGCTCAGAAACGTGCTTATCTCTTCTCACCCATCATGCTGGAGCTGGGATACCATGGACTGAATGAAAAAGTAACCTCTGGGAGGCTAACATTTCCCAGATACGAAGTTAGTGAGGGCTTCGGAAGGGTTTGTTTGAAGCATCAGACAAAACGTGACTCCACGTAGGAGTCATTCTGCCCATCTGCCTCCCTAGTCCCCAGACATCCACTCCAGCCCACTCTGCTCGGGATAAATCAATTTGTCAGGGCAATTGAGCACCTATGTGGTGGGATGTTCCTGGTAATTAAGGTTTATAACTGCAGCTGTTTTTGTATCGTGGCTTTTAACCTTACGTTGGTGGGGGAAGCCGTCCTTAAAACATCTGGGTGCCGCGCTGAAACAATAGCATAGCTTCGGCAGTAATCTTGTATAATTTCTGGTGAATAGTAGGGTACGTTTAAGCAGCTCTAATGGAGTGAACAACACTGTTTTAAAGGGCTTTGATCATTACTTATCTTTCAGCTGATTATAGGACTCTCGTTGGAAGCGCTCAAAGGATTTTTAATTTTGAATCTCTTTATGTCTTCAACCTAGTGATGACACTAATTTCCCCTGCTGCCTGTGAAAGGAAGCCTAGATTTGTCCTCAGACTTTTTTTGTTCCTTATGTCATGTCTTTTGTGTATGCAGATGGGGCTGATTAATTCCAAGGCCTTTGCCACATTAAAAAATAATTTAAATAACTAGACAGGGTAAAGACAACCGAAGTGTTTCTGTTTAAGGAGAAAACTAACAATACAAATATAGAGCCAATTTTTATTTCTTCTAAACAGAAATGATGCTGTTCATGTACAAATGGCACCTCTGTACCCCGGAGATCAGAGCATTTTCTGAATTAACCACCTTTTCCTTTTTCTTTTCTTCGAGAGTCACAAAAAAGAGAAAAAGGAATGTTCATTTAGCACGTGTGAAGTGAGCAGCGAGTGCTATACAGGGAGCTGGTATGCCCTGCATCGCAGCGTCAGTCCGTCACAGGACAGAGTGACGGTGTGTGAAGGAGAGGAAGCCTCAGAAATGTGTGTGTCCTGTGATCATTACAAAGAGGAGCAACTCAGTAAAGGTCTTACATAAGTTAGTTTTCTTAAACCATGGAAGCGTGCCTCCTGTAACAATTAAGCAAGTGTCTACAATGGACTTTCTTCTTTTTGCCATTGTATGTTTTCTGAGCTATTTATTTGATGACAATTGTATGACCACGTTGCAGACTTTAATAGAGCATTTGGTGACCTAGGCATAGCAACATTGGTTACTTTTTCCACAGCTGAGTATTCAAACCCACCCCCTGCATGCAGTAGTTTGGCTCCCTTGTTGAGGCGGGCCCTCAATTGTGTTTATCTCAGCTGGAAATAATTTCCTGGGTCTGCTGCCCGCTCTGACCTTCCATGATGGGGCCAAGTTTTATCCGGTCTTGGCTGGGCAGCAGGGAACAGGCACGTGACCTAAGCCTTGCCAATCAGAAGCTTAGGACTAGGACTCTGAGCCTTGAACTACTGAAACGAGGATTGAGGGACATGACAGAGCTCAGAGACACCACAGTGGTGGCAGCTTCCCTCTGTCCCCAGGGCCAGCCTGAGCCCTCACCTGGGCTTCCTGCCGCCTGGCCCCAAGTCCCACCCATTCTTGGATTACTCTACAACTTTCCAATAAATTGGTTCATTTATTTGAGATAGGTAGATTCAATTTCGGGTGTGTATTATGTCAAAAATGATAACTCTATAATTGACATACTTTGGTAAGCATAGGAAACTGGGCTGTTTTAATCAGATTTCTTTCTATTAGATAATTGTTTTTAAATTGCAGTTCAAAAGTATTAACTTGTGATACAGATTAATAGAGCGGAGCGTAATGAAACTATAGAAAGATAGTTAAAAAAGACCTAGATGTTCCGTTAACTGTAGGCAGATTTGGACAACGGCATTACTGTTGCTGTAACATGACAGTTAGGGACTCAGAGATGAGAAGGGGTCAACTGGAGCTCCCAAGGAGAGCTAAGTTCAGGCCTAAGAGTTGGAGATGAACTGAGGCTTGTTGTGGGTCTTTGCTTCTAGAAGTGTGGTCTGGGCACCAGCACCACCAGCATCATCTGGGCCTCGTTAGAAACTCAGACTGCTGGCTCCTACTCCAGGTGTACGGAATCCATGGCTCAGTTTAACAAGATGCCTGGTTATTCGTGTGCACATTAAAGTTTGAAATGATGGTGTGGATTAAGCAGTAACCATGAGACGTGGTCTGTATCGCCTGATGACGCCCAGCAGAAACTGTAGCCCCCAAACCAGCATGAAATCGTATATTCTAGTATTAAAACAACTCTAAAATTATATTCTGTAGTTGTTTTTTCCTTGCTACGTATGTGTTTCAAATTCCTTAATATCCAAATTGCATATCATTGGCTAATTAAGATTATAGATGTAGATAGGATAAGAAAAAAAAGTATTATGCAGCTTTAGATGAAGAAGTGGAGACATTTCCTCCACATTTGATAAGATATTTCTTTCCAAGCGTCAACATTATACTCTCTCCACTGACTAGAGCCTCAAATAGAGAGACTTTTAGTGAAAATATGGAGGATGACTGAAAAAAATAATTTCCACCATTTGTGGTGCTTTCAGAGGTCAGATGTCTATTGATCAAGACTGACCCTGGGAAATTGGTGGATACTTTTATCTTGTGGCAAAGACAAAAAAAGCTCACTTTAAAATTTCCAAAATACAAATGATCTTCTTCTTTTCAGCGTGCTTGAATAGGTTGGGGAAAAAGTAATTTCAAGTGTTTGTTGGGATCTGTGCCGAATGATATATAATGCTCTCCTGGGTTGACATTAAAATAGCAAAGTCATTAACTAAGAACCTAAATACATAGTAGTGAACACTTAAGAAATCATATGCTTGAGATTTCAGAACTTCCATATATAAAGGTAAATAATCAGTAGTTCTCTTTTCCAATTGTCTATTCCTAGACAGTATTGACTCTGACTTTGAAAGAAGTGATACACATTTATTACAGCTTCATTTCTCAATTACTTATATTTTTCCAGTGGATCAGATTTTATAAAACACATTCTCACATAATAACATCTTTGGTCCTAATACAGCCCTATGAATTGGGCCAGCCAGGCATGATTAAATTCTATTTTCCATCCCAGAAATAGGCAAGGTAGCTATTTTCACTTTAGGCTGGTTGTAAACTGACCTGGACTTGACTATTGGTTCTGGAATTCACTGCCAATTAAGAACGCGTACAAATAACTTGTCAATTGAATCATTCAAATATATTTCCTAAGCACCTACCATGTGGCTGGTACTTTCCTGAGAACTGGGTCACCTTGTGGTCCTTAATAGGTGTGGGACCTACATATGCATGTATATAGAGGCTGGTCTGCCTTTTTAAAGCATAGTCCACCAGCCTAAAACGGAGAGTGCTTTCTCTTACATTCTGCCATCTTAACACCTTGAAAATCATTAATTAGGACATTTTAATAAGTTTTTTTTTTCCTAGATGTTAACTAGACTTGTGGTGATCATTTGACATCAGATACAAGTGTTGAACCATCCTGCTGTACACCTGAAACTAATATAATGTTATCTGTCAATCACACCTCAATAAAACAAAAGTATTTTTTCAGAGATTTTTTATTTTATTTTATTTTTGAATTTACTTGGATTCTAAAAGTATTTCAACTTCAGATTAAGTTATTGTTAATGGAAATAATAATGCTACAAGCAACCCATCATCTACAGTTAGTGTTCTACAGTGTCTGTGGCTTTGTCAAGAGAGCAGCATCGAAGGTCACGCACCTGTATTTTGTAGCAACTGTACCAGAAGGCTTTCCTAGGACACGGAGGAATTGTTTTAAGCCTCTTATGCTGGTGCTGCTCTCACCTCCTTCTTTATTCTTGTGGGCTCCTAAGGCTCACTCTTCACTGTGCTTATGTCTGTAGCCACCTCCTCTGCTTGATGGTGGCTTCTGGCATGAACTCTGATTTTGCCCTGCCTACATAGCTCCCATTCACCAGCTCCGTGTTGCTATGTGAAGGCTGCTGCTCACAGTGATTCTCAAAGTAACACATGCTTCTCCCTTGCATCATTTAGCAACTGGTACTCTAGACTTACTGGTTAAGGCAGACAATGACAGCCTCCCCTCTCAAAGTTTATTCTTCATAAGAACAGAAAAAAAAATGCTTTTAACTCAATATTGACTTCATGGGCCCAGGGCATACCATAGAGTTCGCTACATATTTGTTGATGAGGTTTAAGAGTGATTCATGACACATCCATGGTTTTCTCTGTTTTGTGTGGAGACAATGCTATAGGATTTATATGTCTGTTAATTTGTAAGCATGTCACAGTGCACATTATTTTAGAGATGCATTAAGAAACAATCAACTGACACTCCATATGCCAGTGGTTCTGTTAGAGGGTTTTGGTTTTATTTGATAATCTGCTTTGAGACTAGAACTGTACAAAAGAGGGATTCAATAATTTCCTAAATATTCTCAGTTATATGTAGGAGGACATTGAACAAAGTTTAGTTTTTTGCAAAGCATTTAAGTATATATTAGCATGACTGTAGTTTAATAAGGATTGGTAAATGTATTATGGAAAGGGTCAAATAGTAAAGATTTTAGGCTCTGTGAGCCATACGGTCTCTGTGGCAATTACCCAACTTTTCTGCTTTTCAAAAGAAGCCACAAATTATACATAACAAATGGGATGGCTGTGTTGCAATGAAATATTATTTACAAAAACAGGTGGAGGACAGAATTTGACCCATGGGTTCTAATTTGCAGACTCCTGATTTAATAAATTACAAATGCACTCTGGGATCACATCTTTACAAATTTTTTTAATTAAAAAATTATTGAAATATAATTATTTATAATATTGTATTAATTTCCGGTGTAGAGCATAGTGACTCAGTTATACACACATATTATTTTTCATATTCTTTATCATTATAGGTTATTATAAGATATTGACTATAGTTCCCTGTGCTATACAGTAGTACCTCGTTTTTCTTCTATTTTATATAGAGTAGGTTGTATCTACAAATCCCAGACTCCTAATCTATCCCTCCCCCTCCTCCTTCCCCCCTGGTAACCACAGGCTTGTTTTCTATGTCTGTAAATCAGTTTCTGTTTCTTCTTTATCCACTTACCTGTTGATGGACATTTAGGTTGCTTCTGTGTCTTGGCTGTTGTAAATAGTGCTGCTATGAACATTGAGGTGCATGCATCTTTTTGAATTAGTTTTCTCCAGATGTGTACCCAGGAGTGGGATTGGTAGATCATATGGTAAGTCTATTTTCAGTTTTTTTGTTTAAGGAATCGCTTACTATTTTCCATGGTAGCTGCACCAAATTACATTCCCAACAACAGTGTAGCCGAGTTCCCTTTTCTCCACATCCTCTCCAGCATTTATCATTTGAGGACTTTTGGTTTTGGCCATTCTGACCTGTGTGAGGGGATAACTCACTGTAGTTTTGATTTGCATTTCTCTGATAATTAGCAATATTGAGCCTCTTATCTAGTGCCTCTTGGCCATCTGTATGTCTTCATTGGAGAAATGACGGTTTAGATCTTCTGCCCAGTTTTTGATTGGGTTGCTTGTTTTTTTGTTATTGAGTTGTATGAACTGCTTGTGTATTCTGGAAATTAAGCCCTTGTCAGTCACGTCATTTACAAATATTTCCTCCCAGTCTGTATGTTGTCTTTCATTTTATTTATGGTACCCTTTGCTGTGCAAAAGCTTGTAAGTTTTTTAGGTCCCATTTGTTTATTTTTGCTTTATTTCTATTGCCTGGGTAGACTGCGCTGGGAGAACACTGCTAATTTATGTCAGAGAATGTTTTGCTTCAGGATCACTTTTTAATGATTTTTGGAACCCACAGGGGTTGGGAGACACATGGAAGAATTGCCTCCATAAGGATCTCACACAGCTACTCATAGCCTATCAGCAGCTTTTGGTTCTCTATGAAAACTTAATTGTGAACTTCATATAATCTTTGATTTTATAGTGATTTTTGACCATCTTTCTTCCTCCAGAGTATAAACATGTGCACCTCAGTCACATCCATGTCATCTCTCAGCGGTGAGGCATGAAGAATGTCTGATAATTAAACTAAAGCAATCTTAACAAAATGGTTATTTGTTGAATTTTAATAATCCCAGAGCCTTTAGTCCTTGCATGTCTTTCGTCCTCTTGCATTTTTTTTTTTTTTTTGTATTTATGTTTATCTGAGAGTTAAAAAATAGCTTGGTCTTTTTTTTTTTCCCCCAATACTTTTCCTTCAATTAACATTTAATAGAAAAGAGATTTCTCAATGTTATTTGCTTAGGGCCAACACATGCTACATGTATTTTTTAGTTTTGTTACACCAATAGGCAAAGCCCTTAGTAAGTTAGATAATGGACATTAATATTTTGTTGTGTGTTGGTTCAGGGTGTAAAGTTTGCTTTGTTTTCTTGATAATTTCTTTACTCCATCAATGGCTAGGACAACTGGCCGGCTCTGCATGACTTGTCTCTCTCCGTCTCCTTGGATCAGTGGGCTAGCCTAGTCAGCCTCTTCTCACAGTGATGGATGGAAGCACAAAAGAGCACAGACATCCATTATAGATGAAAATATGCCATTCTTCCATCAACAGTAAGAGCAATTATGAGAGAAATGAGAAAGGAAAACCAGAATGGTACCAATACTTTAAAGACAGCAGCTCTGGTGGTTATGACCTTGAGATGATCTGTTAACTGCACCATGCTTGTGTGCCCCTAGAAAGCCTCTGCAGACCACCAGGGCTTCTCAAAACTCATCTAAACCATTAAATATCACAAATTTCATCTCAATAATTAAGAATAACCTAAAACTTTAAAATGTTTTGTGACGATGATAAAAATATATACAGCATGATCATAGAGTCTTGAAATAAGTGTCTTTAATTTTTTTCTATTGATTAATAGGTTGATTTTACAGATTAAAATTCCTCTGCTTGCTTCTAGTGGAATATGCCAGAAGCCCATTTTATTCACTGAAAACCAGAGAGAAAAATTATCTGAAGCTACACAGCAGATAATTTTCATGTACTGATAGAAATGCTGCATTAACATACCACACATTAAAATTTTGAACAGAACACAAAACTATGCATTTTCTAATGAGACAACTGACTGAATATATGTTGTAAAGTAATATAATATCCATGAACACTTATCAAGTTAATTTACTTGTTTCCAGACTTAGTGGACATCTTAACATAATTTTAAAAAGGAGATTTTGTCAATCAATATAAACCACGTTAATATTTCAAAAAGTTACAAAAAATGCTCCGTGATGAGCCTGATTTAAACTATCAAACAGAAATATTAAGCAGTAAGAGACCTAGAAATACTGAACTATAGCTTTTAGTATTTGCAGATACTCATGCTTTGAAGGACAATTATATTTGGACTTAATCATTTTGTTATTTCATATATAATTTACTGATATAATTGACATATATATGCCTATATGTAATATCTTCCTTTTGTCTTGATTTTTTAAATGATATTTAAAAATTTTATCATTTTTGGCATAGACTGAGTATTTTCCTATAATTTAAATATTTGAATCTTGCTTTTAAATATGTAGCTCTTCATAATATTATTATGTGGGCAAGTCTGATGCAAAAGTCACAATTGCAAACGGCTTTTGTTTTTTTAGTAATATAAATCCTATTTGATTAGTAATTAATTCTCTTTTACATTCATTGTTATTAATTTGTTTTTAATATTCTTGAGCACTCATTGGTTTCTTCCCTTATTTTGGAGGTATTCCTTCTTAAATTGAGTGTATACACAGTGTGTTAGGTAAAATGTTTCAAATGGCATATATAAAAGAAAGCTTTTTAGGAAAGTCAATGCTTTTTTATTTTTCAGATTCATTTGAAATGCTTTCGCATGAATGTCATTCACTTTAAAGTATTTATTAATGTTCAGAAAAAATAATTCTTCCTGCAAAAATTGCCTTTTACTGTATGTTGAATAGAAAAAGTAGTAATCAGAATTCCCAAATACACATTGTCCTTTCATATGAAAACAAGTCGCTGTCTCTTTTCTAGTAAAATCATTGCACATACTAATATATCTTGAATATTTACTGCTAGCTCAGAACCTTGCTCCTAGCCTAGACTTTTTGTTTACAAGTGACTGGATATTTGCGTGGGATGTCTCAGAGAAATCTCCAATCTTAGCAGAACGAAAACAAAGCCGTTCACTTTCTACTCCCCCACACATTCATCCCTCTCCTTGGACTCACTGACTCTGCAGCTGGCATCTCTATTTGTTTTTTTGTGAGTTGTTTTTTTTTTTCATTTGTTTTTGCCAGAAAACTAAGAGTCATTCTTGACCTCCTTTCTTTCTCACACCCACTCGTAACATCCTCCTGACTGTTCTCTTCTCCCTGCGTCTTCTCCTGATCCATTTCCACCCAGGCTCCACGGGACAATCTGAATCATCTAAGAATAATATACATTTGGTCCTGTCACTTGTTCACGTAAAACTCCTCAGTGACGGCCATGATGCTCAAGATCAAACCTAAAGGCTTTGCTGCTCTGATGGGTACTCTAAGCTCTTCTTCCCTCTGACTGTACAGCTGTATTTCTCACGTCTTTTCCCACTCATGCAAGGTGCCGACACTGTACTGAATTTCCTGTAGTTCCTCGGGTCCTGTGCCCCCTTTCAGAATTATCGTCTTCATAAACACCTGGAGTGGTTGGTTTTCCCACCTCCTTGGTGGGCTAACTTCTCCTCATTCTTGAAATTAAAGGTTAAATTTAACTTCCTGGAAAGGCTGCCATTAGACCCCTTATTTTTTCCTTCCCTGCATGTCTTACAGTCTCTAACTGTATGATCACTTTTGCACAATGCGTTGGCTTTCTCCTCCATTCGGTTGTATGATCCACGGGGACAAGAGACTTGGTCCTGTTTGGCTGTTGTAGCCCTAGTACCTAATAGCATCAGATATACATCATATTACACATGTTGTTAGTGTTCTTGTGAATTGGCTTTGCTCAAACGGTTGGCTCTTTGGCTGGCTTTTGAATGCAAGATTTTGCTGGATAGTTATTTTTCTATTAGTCCCCTAGAAACTGGATCACACCACCCTGGCCCAGGTGGTCACACACAGCTGCAGCTAAGAATTCCCGTTGTTCATGTATTCTACGCCTTGGGTTCTGATTCGTTCAGAAACATGGTGAACACTCTGGACTCTGATTCTTCCTGATTCAAACAAGTAAAAACTAATCCTTTGACACCATCTCAGTGTCCCAATATAGATAGATAAGGACATTGTAATATTGCAAAACAGTGACAAACCAAAGGCAGGGTGGTGGAAGCAGCCATCTTTGGGGATTTTAGAGAACTCAGAAGTTGTCATTGTCTGTAGAGATTTACAAGGCAATAATGATGCTCACCAAAAGTCAGTCTGTTTTTGTTACCACCCTTGTCAGGCAATTCTAAACAGTGTCAGTGATTAAAAAAAAAAAAGCTTCTGTTGGTCTGAGTTCTAAACAATGCTATGACTAAGGCTGAGTTTTTATTCTAAACATGTATCCTTTAAATTAGCAAAATTATTAGTTATCCTTTAATAAACACTGTTGTCTACTTGAAAATCAGTTTAAACAGTTGCCCATTCCCTGGTCAGTTCCTGCCACAAGACTCAGCTACGTGCTTATGTTTTAAGAGTTTAGTTCAAAATGGTTTGAAATCCTCTGAGCCCAAGTTGGGCACAGCTCCTGTCTCCAAAGAGTACTGCATCTTTCTGCATTGAAGCAATAGATTTGAAATAAATGATGCTATCCCAGGGATTATAAAGACAAAAAAGCAGGACTTGAGTTGCTTCATTTCTTTTATGTCACCACTCAGAGTTTTTACTTCTGCTTGAAACAAAACAATGAAACAGCAGTTTATAGCAAGATGTGTATTTTTGCTTGGAAAGTTCAAATTTTAGTTCATGCATAAAAAATTTTCATGAAATTATCTTGAAAATTAAAATGTTTCCTTCCTTATTACTTTATTTTGATACTAAAAACCAATTAAGACAATGAAAGACTTCAGTAGTGTTATTTACTAGTTGCCTAAACGGAACCTTTTGCAAACATCTTAGTTTTATTAAAATCCATTTATTACTGGTTAATTAGTTGCCCAACATTACTGTATCATTATTATATCCAGAGGATCAAAATTTAATCTGTTGGGGAGATAAAGAAACAATTACAACAGTAGTTGTTCCACTTTCCCTATTTTTGTACTATAGCTAAATAAATACATTTATTATTTTTACTGGGATAATTATAACATCTACATGAAATACTTTTAAAAGACAAAAATAACTCTCTGCATTTCCTTTCTAGCCATTATATCAAATAGCAATAACTTCTTGATTACGATTGAAAATAAATGAGTGATAACAAGGAGGAGGTGTTAGGAAGTGCTCTGCTCTGGTGTCAGATACACCAGGTGTGTCACCAGTGCGAGGTAATTAAGTATGCACTCAACGTGGCAGACACAATACTGTGTGTTCATGAAGTTTTTTCAGATTCCTCCTTTGTGCATGGGAACACCAACTTTCCCAGTTCCCGTACACCTGTGGGTCTGTGTGATTGTTGCAGCCACAGAACATACGTGGAGGTCATGGGCATGACTGCCAGTCCTGTCCCTTCCGTGCTCTTTCTTTGTGTGTAGATGGGTAATGCACAGGGTCCCCTGGAGGACTCCACAGAGTGAGTCTGTAAAGATTATGTGCAGCTGATCTCCCAAGATGGCCTTGGAGCCTAAGCAAGAAATGAATCTTCATTAGGTGAAGCCAGTGGGATTTCAGGTTGGTATGTTACTGTAGTTCAGCTTGCCTACCCTGATCAATACATCTCGCCTCCAAATAAACATAAAGCTTGGGCAGTGCAGGGAGGAGGACGGGGAGTGAGTGTGAATCTAGGAAAAGCTTTATGGTGAGGTGGAGTTTGCCGTGAGCTCTGAGGCAGAGTTGCAATCAACCAGCCCTTGAGCGCTCTCAGCACTTGCCTTACATTTTCATATCTTCAAGCACAGCTCAAGACTTTTCCTAAAGCCAGGTATGCCTTTTCCTATGTTTAAATGTCAATGCCCAGAAATAAAATGTCATCTTCTTAAAAAGCCTTCCCTGAACTCCCAGCAATGCCCTTTTTAAGTTTCAGACTAGCTTCATATATCCCCTTCGTGTTTATGAAACTTACTTCATGCGTTATTAAGAGCTAGTTGTTTACATTATTGCCTCATTGTCTAGCTTGTGATTTCCTTAAGGTTAAAGATCATATTGTTTGGACCCTTCTGTGTCCCGAGGCACATAAGAAGGCATTTGTACATGGCCATTTCATCATTTATTTACAAACATAAATGTTTACTACCTATGAGTCACACTCCATAATGGGCCTGGGGATCAATACATATGTGTCTAATTGAGTTGAAATTTGTTAGTGAGATACAGAAAAGCGTCATAGGCTGATGGAAGTGTTCTGAGTTCAGACTTGCATTGTACAAGAACAAGGATTGTGTGAGGACCTAGAAGTTCAAGCACATTTGGGCTTGTAGTGGGACTTACAGCTTAGAGAGGGCAGAGCAGTTGGGAAGAAAGTCTTGAATGCCAAGTGGAATACACTCCTCAATGAGGAGACGACAACTAAGTTCAGTAGTGTAGCACTTGGCCAGCAGAAAACCCACAGAAATAAAATACATAAAGCAAGTTTTGACTCTGTTATGGAATCTATGAAAAATGTATGGTGTCTGGTCTCAAATTATTACTCTATGTCAGGGCTATATGTACAGTTCAACAAGTCTACAGTCAGCTGCTAATTTGCTTCTTTTCTTTTCTTTTCCTTTCCTTTCTTTTCTTTTCTCTTCTCTTCTCTTCTCTTTTCTTTCCTTTTCTTTTCCTTTTCTTTCCTTTTCTTTTCCTTTTCTTTCCTTTTCCTTTCCTTTTCCTTTTCTTTTCTCTTCTTTTCTTTTCTTTTCACTTCCTAGATTTCCTGATTGGGCAAAAGTTATCTACAGAAGTTAAAGAACAGTGAAATTAAAAACACACTTTCAGTCCATTAGGGTGATGCGTGCCCCACAGGCGGACCACAAGGAATCCCTGGTGTGGTGCCTGATTGCCTGCATTGCTGGGGTTTCCACTTAACGCCCCGCCACGGCCCTCTGCAGATATGCGTGGCTGCCTTGGTCTGGGTGTGTTTCATATGGAATGGCATTGGCAGTCCACGTGGCTCTGTAAGGAAATATAATACTGGTCTTGTAGGGAGCTGTGTGATTTACACTGGTACTGACTGGCTTCAGATTCAAACCTTAGCTGCTGTTTCACAACAGACAACTATGATTTTAACTGAACGTGCTAATATCATGACCATTATGAAACAATGGTCCAAGGTAAACATTCTGAAGAAAAGGTTTCCTTATGGTAACATGAGCAGTTTCAATGTTTAAATTATATTGAGTATAATGTTTATGAAAACATGTAAGGGATTTTTAATCTAGAGCACTTATCTACAAGAAATAAAATGGTTAAAAGGATTGTTTAATGCTGTGGCATTGTCTACATGAATACATTATTCTTTAAGCACCATTCAGCCAAATTGCCCCTACAAGCTTGGGGAAGTCAAAGATTCTTCCTACCGGCCACATCAGGACCTGCTTCAGAATGTATTTCAGGGATATGTTATCTTATATTGATATTATAAAGCTGTGGCCTCTTGGAGACTTTTCCACATAGGTGTCTGCTTTGTTTTGAGGGGCCTGTGATTCAGGAGCTGAACAGATACCAGTGGATGACTTATGTCATTAACCCAGATTCTTCCTACTAAGCACACAAACTTACTTGTGTAGGCACAAGTCTACTTACTTGTCTTTTAGGGGAAAAAAAGGAAAACAAAACATTTGATTTCATTCAATTATGCAGTTTGGGTTGTTATTGTGAGATGGGAGTGAAATGACAGAGCATGATTTTACACGAAACCAGCATCCTCCAGGGAAAACTTTATCATGTGGCCCCTTTTGCTAAGTGATGATTGCTTACTTTTACTGTGGTCAAATTATGTAGTCCTAAATGAGTGGGAGGTGGGGAGCATCCCATGTGGGCTGTGAGGACCTCAGTAAGACCAGGACCACTGCACTGACCAAGGCAGGGCTGCCTTCTTGGGGAAGAAGAAACAGGAATGTCCTAAGACTATGACACTGAAATTCCTTAGCTCTAAATCTTAATCCCACAGTGACCCTTACCACGCTGTTCTTCCCGACTCATCTGGACCCTGGTTTTTCCTTTCATGTTAGCTCACTCGTATTTCTGTTTCTCCTCTCTGAGGAGCTGGCCGCTTGCCATACCTCTCCAAATTAGTCCCCAGTTTGGTTTTAGCGTTCTACTCTTGGCTACCTACTTTCATTCCTGACCAGTTGCATTTGATCTGTTTTTCTTGGCACCAGCTCCAGTGAGAGAAAAATACATAAATAAATAAAAGAGCTTTTCCCCTTTAAGGAAAAGAGATTTACAAAGCATGACTCAGCACTTTGTGTGCATAAGTTTATGTTATCATCCACAGTTTAGTTGCGATGAGGGTTGAGATTAAATGTCAAAAATTTGCCCAAGGTGTCAAATATTTCTATCTTGGGAGACAACTAAAGACTGAATTTAGGATTTTTTCATTCCAGAGCCTTGCCTATTAATCAGTAACACACGTAACTATATACATTTAATTGTTCCTTCTTAGAAACATTTTTTGAGCACTTATTATAGGCAAGGTCTTGAGGATAAAAATTCAAGCATAATGATCTCACTCTTGGACTGGATTTCTTATTCTGGAGAAAGTGTTCCGCTTCGTGAAAGATCTCAAAATGCAAGGAGAAGGTGGTGTGCTTCACAGGACACTGAGGCCTTATCTGCGAGCTCTTCAGGAATGTAGAACCAAGTCATGAGGGACACTCTGTCGAGGCCCAGAGAGTCACAGGTGCAGGGGGTGAACAAGGAAGGACAGCACCCCTCCAGGGTGGAGAGAGCTGCAGGGACCCCAGCACACGGCGAGACACCAGCTGAGTGCAGTGCGCATGATGACTCAGGGAGGAGTCTCAAAATTCCTTCTGAGAAAATACAACAAATCAGAGCATCTTTCCATGTGGGCTTGTGGGCCAACCGGTTGCCCACGGGGAAGCTTTCTTGATTTCGAGATTGAAAGCACAGGGAACTAATCTAACTGATTTGCACTAAAGACATCGTGAATGTGTATGGTTCACATAGAAGTCCCAAGCATGAAGTCACACAGAGCGGATAATGAACTATATAGAAACGCAGGAGGAGAACCATTGTTCTACTCATTGTGTTTCCCAAACCAAAGCGGCCTGGGGGACAAGCATGGTACAAACAGTATTCTTCTGGTGCCACTCTCCACGCTGCTAGGATTCTGGGCTCCTGAAAAATGCCTTCAAGTAGGATTCCTCCTTAGAATATGTGTCTCGGAGAGGTCTCTTTGGTACTTCTCCCGCCAGGCCCCTTGTTTCCCGTTTTGTGTTTGCTCTTTTTCCTCAGTCCCTTGGAATCACTGTCATCACGTCTGCTCTTGATGCTGAGATTTGAACTGGAAGCTATGCCACGAATATCTACCGATAACGCCTTTGCCACTGTACCGTGGACAAAAGAGGCGCCGGTGCCAACTCCCCGTCTAATTCGGCCGCTGCTTTCCCTTGAACCTGTCAGTGTTACATTATTGGGAAAAGACGTCGTTGCCAATGTGATTAAGGAAACTGCGATGGGGAGAGGATCATGGGTGATCCGGGTAGGTCCTTCATGTCACCACGTAAGAGAGAGGAGGAAGGAGACGGTGTGTGAACTCGAGGCAGAGATGGCCTGCAGCCTCCAGAAGCTGGGCGAGGCGAGGAGGATGTTCCCCTTACAGCCCTGGAAGGAGTGTCGTCTTGTAATTCTGTGACATCAGCCAAGAGATGCTGACTTTGGACTTCAGGCCTCCAGAAGCTGGGCGAGGCGAGGCGAGGAGGACGTTCCCCTTACAGCCCTGGAAGGAGTGTCGTCTTGTAATTCTGTGACATCAGCCAAGAGATGCTGACTTTGGACTTCAGGCCTCTAGACTCTTTTAAGCCATCAAGCTTGTGGTAATTATTACAGCAGCCACAGGAAACTAACACAGCCACCATCCACTGCGACACAAGCCTGAAGCAGAATCAGGGAGCACACATGTTTAGTTAAAGCTGGGACCTTTGATAAACAGGTGCCAGGCTACAAAGGAGAAAACCAATTTCTTGTTTCTATCGCAAACTGAAAGTTATTCTAGGATTACATTTGAGCCTAATTATTCCAAGAAGATGCCAACTCAGGAAGTGTTCAGAGTATCACCAAATATAAACAAGAGGCATCAAATCTGGGTGTACAGAGTCTTACTTTTTGCTGCCTTTCCAAAAGAATCTCTGGCAATCGAGATGCGAACAATGAGAAAAGTCCGTGAGCGATGCACACGCAGAAATGTTTGAAAATCACCCTGGGAAATTATGATTGTCCCTGTTTACCTGGGAATGTTTGCTTTGAGACTTAGAAATGATTTGGTCTGGGGGCTACAGGGAAAGTGCTTCTAAGAAGCAAACCCTGAAAACTATCTCAATTCCACACGAGCCAAGGGCTGTTGTCATCAATCTTGAGGGTCATCGCCTGCAGGGAGCTGCGCACCACAGGAGACACGTGCAGGACAAGGCCTCTTGCTTCAAGGACTTTGTCAAAATGAATATAATACAGAAATATATAGAAATATTTTAAAAGGAAAGAAAAACTTTAAAAAATGAAAGTGAAAAAAATGAGATCAGAGTTATTCCTCTGCAGAAATAATTGGTCCTCCGCAGGACGAGGACCTGCACACGCGTAGACTCAGAGTGGGTTTCCAGAGGTGCATGGTGTGGCTGGAGCAGAGAGGTGGTTCTTTGCTCCTATCCTCACCATGCTTCTGCTCGTAAAGAATTCCTCTGTCGGAGTGAGTAGTCTGGGCAAATTTCCCTGGGAATTAGTGGTGTCCAAGGGACATCACTACTTTGAGAATACTTTCCAGAACATCTGCAGAGAGTAAATGGAGGGTGCCTGGGTGTGGTGCCAAATGCTGGATGAAGGGGTGCCTGCCTGGATCTAGCCTGCTGGCCCTGCCACCCAGTGCAGAGGCTGAGCTCTGAAGGACCAGGTTCTCACTGCTTGGGGTCAAGGAGACGGACAGAAATGGGCCCACACCTGGCTGCTCTGGGTGTGCGGGGGCGGGAGAGATGAGGAGGAGAGACGTCCCTCCGAGGATTTGGTTCCAGCACTCATGCCGCCCTATGGAGCAGCCAGATCCATTGATTAGTTCAGGAGAAAATCTTTGAGATTTGTCAGCTAACATAAAAATCATGTGAATGAAGACAAACAGATGGCCAATAGGCACATGAAAAAAATGTTTCTACATTGGTCCTTGAGTTGAGAAGGGTGAGAGGATCTTAGCAGAGTCTGGGTTCTTTGGACTCAGGCGACCCCTGACAGAAAGGAGACTTACCCAGATTGGCGAGGGCCCCGGGGAAATGGGTACAAGTACCCAACTAAGGAACGAAAGACCTTATTTTCTGTCATCAGTCCAGTCTGTGCGGGCTGTAGTGAAGGAATGTTTCCCCGGGGAGCTCATGGAGAAACTTGCAATTTCCCCCTCCTGTCCCCGGGGATCCCACTGCTTTTCAGCAGTCGGGAATGTATTTCATTTAAGGCCAGGAGCAACCTCGGCACCAAACGGTGGTTCTGAGAAACTCAAAGGTGGTGAATGCCTAGTTTAATTTCCTACGACGCACATGAAAAGCCGATCTTTGTACAGACACGCAGCGTCAAAAACTCTAACATCTTGTGATGAAAAGCAAACAAAGCATCTCTTAAAAAATTTCATTAAGTCCATGAAACCCGTGTAAATGCTTGAAGGGGAACTGAGGAACATCAGAGAGCTCACAGCATGACGAGGCTCCAAGGCGTTTATTGCTACATCAAGTTACAAGAAAAAGGTCTGGTATTTTCTCTACTTAAAAGACATTAAGTGACTCCCAAATACTATTCAGTAAATATGTAAATAACGCTCATTGATCATGAAAAGTAGGGACAGTGTCTGTGTGAGTCTTGACACCTGAGAGATGTTCTTCAAACAACAGTTCCAATTTGGTCAGCCTGAGAGTAGATTTTGGAAACAAAAATAATACTTAATTACCTACGTTTACTTCCAGCTTAATGCGTCTCAGAATGGAAGGGAAAGCCAAGACCAGTTTTCACTTTTGAGAATGACCGGAAGTGAGTTTACTAGCGCACAGATGAAATAGTTCATGTTTGAAGTTCAAATCTGCTCTTGGAAGATAATTACGTACAAATATGCTCAAAATTCAGTCGTACTTAAATAGTTTGGAGGTGTCTTAACTCACACCTTGATGGGTCACTCTCACACTAAATACTGACTGAGATTCACTCTGCGGCAGGCTCTATTTGGCACAGGGGGTGTTAAGGTGAGCAAGATGGGCCTGCCTTCCGGGGAGTCACTCGCACCCAGAGAAGAGACAGCACGGCATGGAATTAATTAGGGTCCACATGGTAGGCACCACCAATGAGGGGTCCACACGGTAGGTACTCCCGATGGGGGTGGAAACAGCTGAGAAACACACCTCCGTGCTTGGGTGTGCAGAGGAGAACATGGCATCACGGAGGAGGAGAACTTCCTGATGAACCTTGAACATCACTTAAAAGGCAACTAGGGACATTTGGGGCAACGGGAATCACACAGGTAAGGTCCTGAAGGAAGATGAGCATGTTTGTGACTCTAGGTAGTTTGGTGTGTTTCAGTGAGAAAATGGGTCAAGTAAGACATGTTGATATTTATAGATACATAAAATAAGACAAATAGGACTTAAGTTTTATTATGAGAATTCAACATTTTATAGGTAAAATTTTTCATAAAAAAAGCTCAGAAAACAAAACTGCTTTACACAGGGAGTATTGTTGTATGAGTTTATAAAGCCTTATTTGATGCTTGATACCTGAAATTTCCTTCCATCTTCATTTTTTACTACCTCCCCTCCCACAAAAGAGAAGTCAGGACCAAAGCAGGCGTGGCAGTCCTCGTGGGAGTTGGGTATCAGCCACCTCACTGTTGCCCAAACCCTGTGGCAATTGTATTATGCTGCGGGTAAAACGTAAAATTGATTCTTAACAGCAAGCATTCATTTCTTTTGGTTTAATGCGATTCCCATATAACTTTTTCTGAAGAGCAATATGTACATTTTAAGATTATATAAATGGTAAACTTAATTAATTCCTATATATCTTCATTTGAGCAAGATACTACTTAAAAAAGAAAAAACAGATGAGTGTTTTAAAAGTCTGTGTTGTTTTGGGCACAACTTTTTGCATTTTGAGGGAAGGAAAAGTAACATTTTTGGCAAAAATAAAAATAGCCCCTAAACTCTTAAAATGTTTGCCTCCACATTTTTGAAAGAATTCCAAACATGGCAAAGGACAGTCTCCCAAATCAAGGGAGTGTGCTATGAAGTCCCCATTAATGTTACTGGGCTCCTGTAGCTAACCCCCTGCCTGAGATCTTTGATATGTTTCCTCGTTTATAATGAACACTATTGTTTTCTTCTTTTAATTCTTCCCATTTTGGTAAGAGGTTGTGTAAATCTAGTAATGTCATCTGATCTTACTAGCTTTGACAGCATGTAACAGACTTCTTTTTAAAACTCATTAGGCAAGGGGAAAATATTTCCAAGCACTCAGTTGAACTGAAGCTATCCCCACAATAGACTGCAATGTGCCTGCGTCATTCAATGGTTTGTTGGCTTCCAGAGTTGGAGGTGACATTTTTTTCTAGCCCAATGCCAAATGCCACACCAGTCCTTGTTTTCTAGGCAATGGGAGCTCTGGGGCCCAGGCAGAGCAAAGGAATTGAGGAGGCCATTTCAACAAGGAAATTTTAATTTTATTTTAATTAACTAATTTAATTTAATTTAATTTAATTTAATTATTTTATTTTATTTTATTTTATTTTATTTTATTTATTTTATTTTATTTATCTGTGTACTGGCTTTTTTTTAAGTGGTTTACATTCCAGCTGTGACTTTCTCTTTCCTATAAATTCTTGCTTCTTTTCCATTTAGAGAAGGGCTGTTGATATTTCTTTTATGATAGGTTTAGTATTGCTGCATTCTCTTAGTTTTTGTTTGAGAAATTCCTTCTCTCTTCTGTATGCTAAATGATGGTCTTGCTGGGGAGAGTGTCCTAGGTTGAAGACTTTTTCCTTTCAGGACTTTGAACATAGTTTGCCACTCCCTTCTAGCCGGCAACATTTCTGTAGAGAAATCAGCTGATAGCCTTATGGGTGTTCCCTTGCAATTAACTCTGTTTGTCTCTTGCTGCCTTAAGAAGCCTCTTTTTATCTTTAACTTTTGCCATTTTAATTATAGTATGTCTTGGTGTGGGTTTGTTTGGGATCCTTTTTCCTTTTTCAGGTCTGGAACGCTTTCAGCCGTAATTTCTTCAAGTAGCAAGGAACGTTTTTAATTAGAGGGAGGGGTGTTGGGAGAAATCATCAGGGCTTCAACTGCACACACTTTCACAATCAACTGTTTGGATGAGTAAGAGAGGAAGCGAAAGTGCATGTAAAGTGGCACATCCAATTCTTGGAGAGTCACAGCCCTTAGGTGGAGGGCATGCTGCTCTGATCCTTCTTCTGCCTTAAAGGGAGCCTAGAGCATAAGAGACATAAATGTTTCTATTCTCAAGGCAAGGGGACAGGCGTTCAACCCAGAAAGGATTTCTGGTCCCACAACAAGATAAATTAAAATGTTACATTTTATTAACTTTCTCCTCCAAATAGTAACTTCCAAAATGATATTTTTTTTTTTTCCAGTGGGAGCTCAATAGTTAGGTTGGATGGAAACAGTCACACTTGAGACACACACATAGAATATGCAATTCTAACTGCAGAACAATGGGACCATCCTCCCTCTTAAGGATTTGCTGGCTGCCCAGACCCCCCAGGCAGGCTGAGGCTGGCTTCTTCTTAGTGACACCTCCTTTTTTACTGAGAGTAAGGCTCTGCAATGCCCATTGTTTTCCTGCAAACTGTTCTTAGGCTGGTTAGGCAGAGTCAACTTTCACATGGAACTTACTGTTCTTAAGAACAGAACTTGTATTATTAGCTTATTTAACTACATACACTAGAAGGTACTTTCCTTTATTAACCTGTATAAAAATGAGAAAACAGATGCACAAAGCGATTAAGTAACATCAAAGTAAGTGAAGTAATCAGGCTTGGAGACTGTTGTAACAACTACTCCTTTATAGAGTTTGGATTACTCTATAAAAAGTTTTAAGCCATTGGAGCCATCCTCTTACATCCTATACAATAAATAAATGCAGCATTCTTTTTATAAAATGATGCTTTTGCCTATTGCCCACTGTTCTGTATACTATACTTGTAGTTATTTTGCTGGCAATGATGATTTTTCCTTCACTGATTTATTCATATCCTAGCAGGTATCCTTATGATCAAATTTAGGATCCATCCATTTATTCAGATTTGGGGACAAACTTCCTCTTTGTAGGAAATTAGTACATGATCTTGGGATAAGTAACATGATGCTTTAAACAATTATATTAGACATTCGTCATAAAGATTGCTGTACTTTGATTTACCTGGTAGAAATTAACTGTGTTTTTCATTTGGACACTGTTATCAGAATGTTCAGGTTTGCTTAAAATCATTGAAGTTATGTGCTAAACTGAATGAAGATGGCTGGATAAGTAAAAATGCTTAAAAAGTAATTTAGAAAATAAGTGATTTTAATTTTAGTACAAAATGCAAAGGAATAGATGGGTTTTTTTGTGATGCTTTGATCGAACTTCATCTCCTCCCTGTCTAATATATCAGTAATAAATGTCTTAGAGCCAAAAGGAAACAAAAGAATTGGAGCACATTTTTGTTTTGCTATTTTCCTCTAAATTTCTGAAACTAGTCTTCCCCACACTTTGAGTTCTAAGAATTGAAGTATGCTGATCTAGGGGACATAGAAACAGATCAGGAAAGAGCCTGATGGAAGCAAGCACTGGGACCAGAAAGGTAAATGTCCAACTTTCATTTTAACTGTGGATGAGTAATGCTTTGAGACACTAATTCATGTTTTTCATTTAGCATTTTCATCTCTTCTTTCTCCATTCAGGCCAAAAATTGCCTGCAAGTGTTCTTTACAAATTTCTAAAACCTGAGTCTATAGGTGGACTTAAAGCATTTGATGAGATCAAAGAGGAAAATAAAGCAGTTTGCTAGGAAAAGCAGGTTGACTTGGGATAAGCAGGTTGGAGAGGGAGGTAGTCCCCAGGTAGGGGAAAAAAGAGGGCACTGCAGTATGGATCCTGGCAAGGCTTATTGTTGGTGGCCAAGGAGGAGGACCCTGAATGGGTCATCAAAGCAGACAGGACCTCACAAATAATGTAGCTCTGCACCATGGCACAGGGAAAAAAAAAAAAAAAGATGCAAGACATAAAGGAGCCATAGGTAAAGAAGAGTGGGTATTATCATAATATTATGATGAACAGGACACCGGTGACCACAGCCCTTCCCTGCCTATGAGACAGAATACACACATAGACACACACACACACACACACTTTTGCACTTTATGACTCTTCAAGAACAATACTTGATTAACCTCAAACTTAAATTGATATCATTGAAAACAGAAACATGGAATATTCTTTGTACATCTCTGATTTTGGACTGAGATTCACAGCCTCCACATGCTCCTTTGACACACCAGGCTTTTAGAGGTGATGAATGAGAGCAATTTAGCCCTCATTTACCTGTCCTTGGATTAGCTGAAGCAAGCCTTTAATTTTAGAGTGGTTGCATAACCTACTACTGAATTCTGAATTCTCTAAAAGGTTTTGGATGTTTTAGTATTAAAATAAAGCAAGTGTAATTTGGCAGATAAGAGGACTACAGTATGATTCCATGACATATTCAAATATAAGCCTCAATGCATCCGAGTTCATTGCTTCCCTTCTCACTAATGTGGGTCTGTTGTAGATCCTTGGGTTTGATGGCTTGAGTACTTCTTGAGAAGATACTTTACCAGTCTCACAGGAGGGTGTCTCTGAGATAGAAATAGTGATAGTATGAAGGACAAGCTGGGAGAGGAAGTTCTCTCCTCTCTTGTCTCTGTTATAGCCACATTGGAATCAGTATTACAAAGTAAGAAGCAGTAAAACTACTCATCCCCAAATGAAAATAAATAAAGCCATTTCATTGGATGATCATCTAGTCAATCTTAAAACTCCCAACTCTCAAGAACCTGGAGAAAAGGGGAGAGGAGTCTGAATTCTCCCTGGAGTGAAAGAAACCGTTGCTAGAAGCCCCACAGGGGTGCTGGCAGCACAGGCTGTTGCAGCTCATTCTGCTGATGTTTCCTGGACAAGTTTTAGTTCCTTGGCTTCATGCCAAATCCTGGAGATAGCAACATTGAAAGCCAGGACATCAAGCCAGAGGTCTTAAAACAATGCCGGGTATATTACAGGCAGCTGGTAAGTAAACACTGTAAGTGTATTTAGTAACGCCATTGGTTTGAGTAAAGTATATACCACACACTTCAAGTAGAGTGAGTATGGTTAGCAGGTGCATCGGAAAACTCACGATCAACATGAGATGAGAAAAAGGAAGAGAACTTAGCTGTAGCTGAAAAACTTAGTTTTCTCACTGCGGGGAAGAGGAGATTTAAAAATGAGTAAGTAATTTTCAAATGAATATTCAAAGAAGAAGGAATGAAAGTGAGAGAGAAAGCACGGTGAGTGCTGGGAGCCAGAGAGTGCTGAGTTACGCCGGGTGAGGGGGGGGGGCAGGCTTACCGGGGCTCCCTGAGGATGCTCGTTTGCTGGGCCCTGCTCTGCTTGCTGGAGCGTCTCAGTAGATACCCAGGTATCCTTATGGGAACTGATGAGCACTGAGGCAGCAGGATCAACACTGTCAAGTACAGTACCCAGCCTCCCTCAAACCTCCTGAGAAAAGAGGAAAGTTCAAGCAATAACAAGGGTCAGAAACATGTACAAGAAATTTGGATAGAAAGCAAGAACGTTTGGGGATAGTCGGTGCCCTTTCTCCGTCTAACAAGACTATTCTTCATAGAAAATGACCTCTAAGGCTCGAACGCCTTTGATGGGAGCTGAGGCAGCCTCCCCTTGGCTTCAGGCTGAGGAAAAGGGTGACCAGAAGTCCCTCCCCTTTCCATGGCTTTTCTGCTGGTTTTAGTCTGACAAGTGTAATGTAAGCCGTCAAAATTTAAAAGAAGCAGACCTTTAGACCTCACACCGTTACTGTGGCTGCGTTTACAGGAAATGGCAATATCCCAAGCTTTAAAAGGTATTTTCTGTGCCTACCTAGGCATTCAGGGAAGAAGCACTTAAGAACAAGCTGAAAATAGCAAAATTATTCTATCAGCAAATCCCCAAAGTAATCAGCTACAGTACAACAGCAACAAAAGCTTCCTTTTTGCCTTAAAAAAAGTTTCTAATTGTCTTCAAAGCAAAGTCAAATTAATGCAGTACTTCTAGTCTGATAGTTTTTGCCTCCAACAGTTAAGGAATTCATTAGACTATGCTGTCTAATCTCCCTTGGAGAGGTAAGGCCCTGGCAACTATGATTCATGGAAAAACTGAATATTCCTTTTATGCACATTATAAAAATAATAGTTTTAAGGTTAAGGCTATTTGTTCACTGGTTCGTCTGCTCTTGTATTTTTTTTGTCAAGTTTTCCCTTTAGCTTGATTTTATCATTTAAATCTGTAATCTGATTAGCACTTAGCACAAATTTTGGGAAAATAAAGTGTAGCTATTCTTGCTAACATTCTACAGCTGTTTAAGGGGGAAAAAAAAAAAAAAGACCTACTCCTCTCATTACTACTTAAAGGAAATTCTTCTATGCAAGAGTTTCCAATTAGGTTACAGACCACTTTTTAGATGCTGGTGGAGATGCATGACTATCCCTACTTTCCAAACGGTGTGGAAACTCTCACAATCCTCTCATGGCAAAAACCTGGCAATTGGATAGGAAACAGGTATGAATTAGGAAAGAAACGTAATATTCTTTAAGATCAGAATAGCTCGATCCATAAGAGTAGGTCTATCAAAGTTAGGTGAGTGATTCAACTCCTTAAAACAGGTGTCTAACAACACATGTTCCTGTCCTCCTTTAAAAGATGCTGTCCGCTTTATTTTTTTCCATGGAGAAAGGCATGTTTTGTGACTATTGTAGAGATTATTTGCAAAGCTATAAATACATCTTAGGCTTTTTTCTCAAGCATTACGGTTTATTTTTTTAGAGCCTAGATTATAAAATTTAAAGTACTACACAGAGAGATTATAAATAACGACATAGTGAATTTGGACAAAATATCTCGATAAACTGCATGCTACCATACTTTCTGGCATCTATTTTAAATAACCAGAAAACAGTTAAGAATGATCAGGTTTTTTCATTTTTCTCCTCTTTTTCTTTTCACTCCTCACGCTCATTCTCTTAATGAGAAAATACAGGAAAAAGTCAACAAATCAGGATGGGGATGAATGGTTTCACTTAAAAATAGTGAGGTCAAGGAAGGACTCATAACAATGGTGTTTGAAATAATAAGGCAAAAAAATGCTACTAAAAGACAAAACATGCACATGCATATTTATTCATGTATATATGAGAACGTTAATAAATATGTACGCATTTTACTTAACGTTACAGAAAATGAGTATTTAATATGCATGTATGCCTATGTAGGTTTCTATTTGATACAGAAAATGAGAATATAAAGTGTTCTACTATGGGCGTCTAGAAACTGTAAATGTCACAGAAACCCACATTGTAAATTAATTTTTTTTAGTAAAGTAGATAGTCTGGTGTGGTTAAGAATGCATTTTTAATATAAATGTACTGTTGGCGTTGACACAATACAGGGGAAATTAACGACACTGAGCAAAACACTTTCTTCTTACGCTTCTTATTAAGTTCCTTTAACTTTCCTCCTCTCCAGTAGCTAAACTTTACAATCAAATTCGCTTTCTCTCAGCTGGTTGTCCTCTGTACTTCTCTTATCACTTTAAAAGTTACTGATTTTGATGATTATTTTAAATTCTCATAACGTCGGACCTAGGAATGTGACAGTAGGTAAACTGGCTTTGAAAAAAGCTCTGATTCAGAAGATCAGCTCTGTGTCTCTGTACCAGCCTTCCTGATTCCAAACCCCATTTCTTCTCCCTGTGATCTCCACCTCCAATGTTAGGCCAGTGCATTTTTTTCAGAAGACAATGTCACAATATAGAATTCACTTTATAGAATTCTCTCTCTCTTTTTTTTTTTTAATTGAATTATGGTGCTTTACAATGTGTCAATTTCTAATGTGCAGCATAACGTCCCAATTATATGTATATACGTATATTCATTTTCATATTCTTATTAAAGGTTGTGACAAGATATTGACTATAGTTCCCTGTGCTATACAGAAGAAATGTATTTTTAAAATCTATTTTTATATATAGTGGTTATCATTTGCAAATCTCAAACTCCCAGATTTATCCCCTCCCACCCCCTTTCCCCAGGCATAGTTAACAATCTTATGGTTACTGGGGGGAAGGGGGTGCCCTCTTGATTTTCAATTGTTTTTACACAGTGTGAACAATGACACATCAGCACCTTGTTTAGGTAGAAGGTACCACGTGGCTAAGTGCATGACCTCCGCGGGAGAACTAAGGATTTCGCTCTGGAATTGATTGGAGTGGCCCCGGGAGAGAAATCAGCCAGCACTCTAAGCACGGGCTGCCATCGATGCCTTTGTTTATACAGCCCGTGTCAGCCCACTTAAGTGCATTATTAATGGTTTATGTGACTCTTTGATGTTGGGTATCAGTGTTTCCATACAACGAAAGACGATAAAGTGATGCTATTTTTATTGCGCGCTTTAATTGCTCATTGTTAAAAATCGCACATTGTTCCCTTCCCTTTCAGTTCCTTCGTGACTTAATATTGTGCGGTCATCTTTCAAGGTGGTCAAGTTACTCTCATACTGTTGTATCTTTTTCCTTTGTCTTTTTACCTTTTTCATTTTTTCCAGAAAAGGAGATCTATTCTTGTTCACTGATTTTTTGCCCTTTACTTTTACACACTTTTCTATAGCATTTATTCTTTTTTGTTATCAAGATTTTACTTTTTAGAGCAGTTTTAGGTTTACAACATTATTGAGAGGAAGGTACCGAGATTTCTCATATATGCCCTGGCCCCACACATGCACAGCCTTCCCCTTTATCAACAGCATCACTCCCCAGAGTGGTACATTTTTACCAAAGATGTACCGAAGTACATCTTTTACATTGACATCATAATTATCCAAAACCCTCAGTTTACCTTAGGACTCACTCTTGGTGTTGTAAATTCTATGGGTTTGGACAAACGTATAAGGACGTATATCCATCATGATAGTATGAGAGAGAGTATTTCCACAGCTCTGAATATCCTCTGTGCTCTGCCAGTCTCCCCCAAACCACTGATCTTTTTATTGTCTCCATAGTTTTGCCTTTTCCAGAATATCACATAATCAAGTAATGTGAAAAATGTGAGGCAGAGCCTTGATTTATTTTGGGGGGGGGGGCTTTGTTTTGAGGAATTAATGAGATTTTTAAGTTTAGTTGTAATATATGTATGTATATATACTAGTCCGCTTGTATAATTCCCTAGAAAGCTTATCAAAATAGTTATTTGGTATAGATTTTATACTGAATATTTTAATATTATTTGGATATAATTAGGAACTCACATATTCTTAACACTGCATTTTATTGTTGATGTTGTTAATTTAAAAGACCCTCAACAGCCAAATAGCTTTGGTCTAAATGGATGGCAACCTCCATGCAATTTTGAAGATTCTATCCTTTATTAAAATTTTAAAATTCTGAAGAACATGAAATTAAACAGCCCTGGTCTCATCTTCTTAGAGGGTGGGGATGGGTAGAGGGCCAATGGAAATGCCCATGTGATAATTAAGAACTTTTGCCAGGACACATGGCTGATTTTTAACCTTCTAAATTTTACTGATGACATAGAAGCCTTGGAGAAACTCTCAGCCATCTTCCCTTACAAACAGACTGGAGGCCCGATGCCTACAATATTTTCATTTTTTGAAAAGAACTAGTCAGTCAGTTTTTAAACGACAGCTTCTTACATTCCGGTAACATCTAACCCAGATTTAATAGTCTTGAAATAAAGTTATTCCTAACAAGAAATCATTTTTAGATGGATGCAGCTTTGGAATTTTACTAAACTCTTTCATGACCTCGTGAAGGTAATGGTTACTTCCATTTTGAGGCTTGGTTTCTGAGTGTATTCTCCTTCACATCCCCTAGGGTTTTGTTTTTGTTTTTGCTTTTTGTTTTCTTTTAAGACAACCAAGGCTTAAAGAAAGAATCTATTTCAATACACGTGGAATTAAAAATACTATTCCCATTTTTCTCTAAGAGAATTTCCAAGATATCCAAATGTAAAACTACCAGTTTTGACTGATTTTTATCTAAGGAAACACTTAGTGTGAAACTGAAACAAAATATCATTTTCTGTCTAGTGAAAATCTTGACATATTCTTTCTTTTACCTACCTTTCAGGAACATGCTAAATGCTCCCAAAAATGTGAGAGACAACATTTAAGAAAATGTCATTGCCTTAACCATGGCCAATATTTTGAAATAATTCTTGACATTATCTGCCTGTTGTGACTTTTCTTTTGTTCAGCTCCTCACCAGATTTTATACCTGTGGTATTTGCCAAAGTGTTGCCCCTAGCTGTAACTCTGCTTTTAATGTTTTTGGCAAACATTTAACTCTTTTCTGCTTTGGTTTCGATTGTACAAGATGGGAAGGCTCTTGATTTCCACATGCAAATAGTCACTACTGGCAACTAGTTTTCATTGACTTGTTTTCGCAATCTCAGGGCCATCTTGAATGCAAAATCATCTGAAAGATTAAAAAGGAGTAATAGAATATTTTGTGTCAAAATGTTATGGCTGAGAGATCTAAAAACTGCTCCAAGTATTTGTCATAAATACAAAATGAAGGCAAGAATCAGTCCAAACTTAAAGCAAAAGCTGTCTTCCACACTTCGTTGCTGATGGTGAGACCCATTTGGTGCTGGCTCAGAAACGTCTCGTGTGACGGTCATACTCCAGGCAGATGAACGTCACCCTCCCTTGATGTTTAACAGAGCATCACTTGGCCACAGGCGATGTATTAGCATACTCACCTGTACCAATTATACATGAGCCAACACAGGTAGAACTAAATTATAAAAAAAAGACCACTGCAGAGTTACAACTTTGCTGATAAATGACACATTTGCTAGCGGTTCAGACATTAGTGTAGAGATGACAGGAGGGACTATATTTGAGGTGCACAGAAAAACTAATTAACCTGACAGCATAGAGTATGACCGTGTTGGTGGTCTGACGCTTTTGAGGTGCTATCCTGTAATTTCAGTTTCAAAGCAGATAAAATACGACCCAAATATCACTTTTTTAAATGCAACAGTTGAAAAACCTGTAAAACACTCTTCTAACCACCGCCTAACCTGTGGTCTTGCCAGTAAATTAAAAATGCTTACTGATGCCAGTTTAGTTTTATTTATGTTGAAAAGAGACACTGTATAGAAACAAAATGCATAATGCAAAAAAGGGCATAGTTAGGATGGCTATGCCAACTCAAATTATGTCTTTTTTTTTTTTGCAAACCATCAAACCAATAATGTCTTTTTTTCCCCTTAATATCAGCAAGATTTTGTTACCACAAGACAGCTCCCAGACACTCACTGCTATTTTTAATAAAAATGAAAGAATACTGTGGACATAGTAGGTATGCTCATTGTAAACCATTTATGTTGGACTCGATCTGAAAATATAGAAGAAAGACACTGAGCAGCCTGTGAAACATCTGAAGTGTCTATCACCAGGCAGTGATTCCTGGTACTTGCCAAGTATTTAAATTAAATTTGAATATCTGTCTCCATGTGTGCTTAGCACATACATATTTTCTTTTGGCCACAAACTTTTAGGGGCTGATAAGTAGAAACAGTCCCCTTTGTTTCCAGGTAAGACATAATGTGCATTCCTTAGCTATTTTCTTTTTATTATGACACTCTAAAATATATACTAGCTCAATAGTAACCTAAAAAAAAAAAAATAGTGGAGGGGGGACTCAAGAAATCAGTCTTTAGTTCAGAGTATGACTATATAATTACTTAATTAAAACTAAATTTATAAATCTTATTTTTCATCAATGTACAGAGATCATTTCAAGTTTAATTATAATTGTGTTTTTTCCCTTTTTAATACTTATTAAAAGATTCTTTATTAGGATGATGGGAAAAATGAGGAGAGTAAACCATCTGAGTTTTTTCTTGTTCTCAGTCAACCTAAACTTAAGGGTCTAAAGTCCTGAAGCTAATTCAGGGATGAAGAAATGGAAGTGAGTGATGCCTGAGATGGACTCTAGACTCCTCCAAAGCAAGTGTACAAGGCTGAGGTGGTGTGTTTTAGAGAGGCTTACTCCAACCTGTTGGGTGGTTATTGAAACAATTGAGCCTTGAGTCATCTACGTGAGAGAAGCAGAAAAGTCGGTGTTCAGCTCACAGTGGAATCCACGACACTTACATTCAAATGATCTTTTTGAAAAAATAATCTTGAAAAGTGGTGCCCAGAATGGGAAATTTAATGAATACACACACACACACATATTTGATATATATTTGTGGGGAGTAAGTTTCCATGTTCCAAGAAATTCAAATGAGATCTACCTTTTTGGCCATGTGCTACTGAATATATTAAAGCACAAATGGAAAACTAATGACTCGAGGAGAAAACCATGAATTTCAAAAATGATGAGTTAGTCCATATTTTACATGCCTCACATTTGACTGTATATGGTGGTATATGATTTACTATCCTTTCCCATTTTTACATTAATTACTTAATTTAGCAAGAGTAAGAGAGTTTTATTTTAAAATGCGAATGACCAGTGCACCCATTCTTTAAAGTAAACACGTTGTGAGGTAATAGGTCCTCAGAAAGGATCTTGTGGCTTTATTGGCATCTTAATTTCATCAGTTGTTTAAAAGTGTATGTCAAAAAAAAAAAAAAGAAAGAAAGAAAGAAAGAAAGAAAACAAATACAAGCACACAAAAAAGTTTATGTCAAATTTCTAAAGTTTTCCAAATTAGTTCATATCCATATATACAGTTAAATTCACCACCATGAACAAAACAAAACTCCCTCTCTCTCTCTCTCTTTATATATATAAAACATTCACTTTGTGCAAATTTCAGGTTTAAGCCTAGGTAGATTAAAAAAAAAAAAGATGAATGAGTTATGGTTTTAGCCTGTGATTTCTGACTCTAAAATAGTAACTAATTTTGACCAGCAGTGCCACGAAAGAGGCAAATTCCTTTAGTCACCATAACTTAATGGCAACAGTGGAGATACTGCTGGTGTGACTCAATTCCAAGAACACCCAGTCCTAACAAGGAAATGGAGAAACTAGGTTACAAGGATTACAGATTCTAGGTTACTGTTCACGTCACAGGAGTGACGGGTAAGTCAGTAACCCAGTGGTTCCCAGCCGGAGGCGAGTTTGGGAGTCCCGCCACCTGGTAGGTAGCTGTAGGGGTGCTACTCAGCATTCTACAGTGCAGAGAAGGACCTCCACAATCACAGGTCATCTGGCCCCAAATGTCAATAATGCAGATTATTTTACATGTGACCTGGTAAGCAGCCTATGATGTAATATTTATTAATCGATATTCCAGACATCATTTGAATTACAAACAATGCATCTGATTTGTTTGTTCCAAACACTGAATTAACCAAAATGGCATATGGGGTTGTGGGTATCAACAAAGACATCGCACTGAACTCTTTGTCTACTTACCTAGAGGTCCTCTAATAATTAGCCACAAAAAAAAAAGGAACAAATTTTTTTTTTCTGTGAATGCTGTGGAAACTGTTTAATTGACCATGCTATGAAATCATTTCTTTGCCTAGTTATCCTATGATGGTAGAATTGTGAATTTGACCTTTTGCTCTTGCCTTTCTGAGTCAGTCATCGTCTTCTGCAGAATAGATATGACAGTCTTGCAAGGCTGCTGTGGTTATTGGAAATGCAAATGTGCAAGACAGGGAGAGCGTCAGGGACTTAAGAAGAGAGAGATATTATTAGAGCTGGTGCTACACATGTTGCGCTTTTTATTAATATTACTGTTAATATTGACATCATCCTCCCTTGCCATGATATATATGGGATTTTACGTGAATAATAGAAGAAAGGACCTGTGATTAGACCTCCTTGAATCCTGCCATCGTTTTTCAGGCTTTAGACCTTAGGTTACTTTCTTACTTTCTCAAAAACCTCAGTTTCCTCATCTGTAAAACTCACCTTAATAAATTTCACTTCACGGCATACAGCAAGTGTTCAGAAGTGTGTGGGCCTTTTGTGTACAGAAGTAAGAAGAGCTACTTGTATTTTTAATTCTTACCCAGGCATATAGTGCTACAAAAATAAAATGAAATGAAGTGTACATTGGGAAGGGCAAGGCAAGGTTAGGAAGGAATATTGGAAAATTTTGACAGAATCTTCTCTATTCTTAGCCTGCTCCATTCTATAAAGAAAAAAAAACTTGTATCTAATGAAAATTAATCCATCTTTCTGTGAGATAGTTAATTATTATTGACTCAAATTGACTAAAACCTCATTATCGAAAGGTGGCTCCAGTTAGGAATTTACTTACATCACAATAATACATAAATTAAATAGGACATTGCTCACTAACACACATGTCTAAATTCATGAAGCCAAAAGTATATTGCCAGAGGCTGAGTATGTGAAAAACATGTCTGAATTTATCAACAGCCTAACTTCCAATTTCCCTGAAATGACCACTGACATTTTCAATGTGCCGCATGTCAAATAAATGCATAGGTTTTATTTTTCTCCATTTCCAACTTCAGTTTAGATCCTCTGTTAAAATTTACTCGTGAATTATTTTTTCTGTACTAAGTTTTATATTTCTACCATTTGGGAAAGTTAAATTAAAAATTTTTAATACTTCAAGTTTATCAAAAAGCAGAATTGGCTGTTATTATTGCTCAGTTTATGTTAACTAAAACAAAGATTTCATGTTTTTAGGAACAAGTGTCATCACTATAAGCATTATGAGAATACTTAGGAGTCAGTTAAGACAATGGCCACAAAGTACTATTTTCTGTATCTCAAATTATCAAATTGTTTTGATAAATGCTGCTGATTGAATTTCATACGTTATCAAAACTGAGTCATGAGACTTTTCCCACTGAAGGTAACAACTTACCATGACATTGCATTTCTTCCCAGGCATTCCCTTGTAAATAATTCCTGCACTTTTGTGGACTATAATTTATGGCACATATCAGAACACTTTCCACTTGATAAAAGTAGTTAGTGCTGTAAGAAGAACATAACTTGACCCTGTCCCAGGACGACTCAGTAAGTTTCATAATGTTACTTTTAACGGACTTAAAAACATGTGTTGCTTCATTTTTAAGTCGATAGCACACCCTTTGCGAGTGATGTACTATTTTGTAACGTACTCTTTTTTTCAGTTGAGCTGACAGCTTAGGTGCAGTGAAAGTAGATTCCATTTGTAACTTAAAATGACTGCAGAGACAAATCAACCGCAGGAAATTGGGTGTATAACAAAAACACGTATAAACCCTGAGCAGTAGCAGTGTTTTTGTAGGACCAGCAGGAGAAGCAATGAAGTCTTGTTGATACTGAGCTAGAGCAAGGCTTTCAAGTGAGCGGCTGCCTCATTCTCAGATAGAGGAATCCATAACTCAGCCCTCCAGGGGCAGCCTGCGTATTTCTATATTCGGCAGTAACAGAAGATGTCATTCGGGTGACCTGAGGTCTACGATTTCACGCTTTGGAAAGAAAAGTTATCTCCTTCCCTCCATATGGGCCTTCTTCATGGCTAATTTGAAGAGGCCGTGTCTTTACATAACAGTGAACTGCTTGGTTCGGCTTCACAGCATTATCAGATCTTGACTAGCATGAATCTTTAAGCTGAAAGAAAACTTGAAATTTGATGTCTTTTATTTTTTTTCCCTCAATAATCTTGGTAATGACTTACGTAAGAATTCATTTGAAGGTCCCATTCCCTGGGGCCTACTCTAATTTCCCATAAGGTAGCCTATGTTTATTTAGTATAAAGTAAGAAGCTACATTCACTGACGTTTTCAATGTAAATTTTATTATTAATGAATCTGTTTAGTTTTTTTTTAACTTATATGGAATTAATCTTTACATTTGTTTCCTAAGTTAAAATTGAAGTTTTAAATTCTTCCCCTTTCAGTTAAAAAAAGGAACTTTTTTTTCCTAAATAATATATTTTATTTAAGATTCAGAATATATTTAAAAGATAGTTTTTCCTTTCATGGTGATTTACAAGTTAGATTAAATGCATGGGAAATAGTATAGTTTTTAGAAAAATGAATATTTTGAGTACCTCTATCAAAAAAGTTTAAAAATTGAATGAGCAACAAACCAGGTGAAAATACTAACTCAGTTAATCCAGTGGCTCAAGAATGACCTGATGGATATTCTCCCAAAGCACAACACTTGCGTTTACACAGTTTTCAAGAGTGGCTCTGAAATGCGTGAACAGATCTAAACTCCACTTGAGCATAATTCATGAAGTTACATCTCGTTCAATATCTCATAATAACAATTAACTACCCATTGTGAAAATTAGCTTTATGTCACCTTAATTATGGGTCATTCAAATCTTAACCTTAAGGTAATCTTAACCTCTTTATTATTATCATCAGCTTAAGTCTATCTTTTATCATCCTTGGCATACGCAGCTTACCGGCTCCCCTCGAAGCCTTCACTGACGCAGGCTGATGATTCAAGTGTTTCTGTATGTCTGTTTCTACCGAATCCATCCGGTCACAATATTTCATCAAAAAAGTGTCAGCTGTAGGAATGGTATTTGTATTGTCCAGGTTTATTCTTAAAAATGATGCATTAAAACATGTTAATTCTTTTGTTAATTGGTAATATTCTTAAAGTAATTATTCTAAGGTATTTGAGGCCTGGAATCCAGAGGCATTCCATTATACTTCATTCGTTTAATGTGAATTATGAGTTTAGTACATCTATCCATTTAATAATTTATTCCTTCACTAATTTAACACCTATTTATTGATTATTTGCCGTCTATCAAGCATTGTTCCTGTTTCTAGGGCTGCAACCACGGAAAAAAACAAAGCTTCTTGACCTCATACAGTTTACATACAAGTGGAGGAAAAATAAACACATAAATAAAGTGACTACTCATTGTGACAAGCCCTAAGTAAAACACCCAGAAATGAAGGATAGAGGCCCAACCTCCAAGTATTTAATACAGAATACAAGTTATAGTGTTTATTTATGTCAGAACTAGAGGGCAGTGGACTGACAATTTTCAAGAAATAAGTGAATACAGTAAATAATACACGTATTTTCTTGGAAGAAAGATTATCGAGGTGGTATTAGGGCTCGATTATCTGCTTCTTAGTCTGCTTTGAGAAATGTGCTATGGGCTGAAAACTATTTCTTGTATTTATTCCTAAAGTAGAAAGTGGCTAAAAAAAAAAAAATGCGTATGGATTTGGGCGTCCTACACTAAAGTTGCTTGCAATTTTGAAGAAGAATATCAACAGGGAAAAGTTGTAGTCACCAAGCCCTGAGCAGTTTCCCTGTACTTTTGTGAAAGAAAGCTCGCCGTTAGGCATCTCTTACCCCTTCACGCACAGACGGACATAGCAGAGCTGGAAACAGCATTCTTGAATTGGAATGATACCTACCTCCAGCATCCCCTCCTAAGGCTCCTCCCTTCCTTTGTGTGTCTCTCATAAAGGAGCAGCTGAAGCCATTTGCTTAGTTTTCAGTCCTTCAAAAGACATATTGTTTCCTTTTCTTCTCTTATTTTGATAACGTATTCTCATATTCACAGAGTCTTCTCATTGGCGAGCTCAGTTCATCTTGGTTTTGGTCTACAGAACAGGATGAAGTACAATCCAATTTTGAGGCCTATCTACCATTTTGCTTAATAGTCCCATTGCAAAAATCAGAAGATTTAGGAGAGAACTATAATTGCCTCATAGTTAAGATATTATTGAGAATGCCACAGACTGAATTTTAAATACACTTTCAGCGTACTCATGTTAGAAAAAAAATTATTTTTTCAAATTCACTTGCAAATTTCCCATCAATTCTTTTTCTAGTTTTTATTTAGTTATGTTAAAAAGTTAATAAAAAGGCTCCTGGTATAAGAGGTTATCAATAGTATTTGCCATTATTGCTTTTAGCTTTAAATATGCTTTATGCATATTTACTAGCACAACTTACAATAAACTTGGTAAAATAGAAGAGAATTAAACCTGAGATGTTATTGTGATGCTAAGATTTGGCAAAACTTAATGGAGAAAGTTAGAAATGAACCACCCCTCTCCTGTGTTGGTGCATCTTTGTCTCTGCCCTAACCTGGAATCAGTCTTGTATTATTTACATGAAATTCATTTTGCATTTTCAGAATCAAATGCTGTCAGGACAGCACAAGCTGGCTAATAGGTAATGAATTCTCAAATGGCCACCTCCCTTTCTGCTCTGAAGCTTTTACAAACATTTTAGCTCTTGTTTTATCTTTTTTACTAATAAGGTTTTTTTTTTTTCTAAAACATTTATTGACCGGTATATTTTGTCAGCGTATTTGACAGAAAGACTTTAACTCTTGTGTGTTCATCAGGCTGCTTAATGGCAAAAAGAAAATTGACTATTCACTTTTTCTTTAATTCTAGTTCTATTAGATTCTGACTTTTATCAACTGTTTTATGTTGTAGCTGCTGCCATTATTAGTGCTATTATTATTCCTATTACTATTATTATTAGCTTTTTGAATGATAAGCATTTTAATTATTTAGTACTTTATTTTTCTTTGGTTAATAAATTCCCATACAAGATACATCAGGAAAGAGGCTTGGGGATGGTACAAAGATTAACATAATCGAGGCTTGCAATGTCACAGGACCTTAGACCCAGGTTTCTGATAGCTTTTTCAATCTGATAACAATTCACAACTGCCTGAAGGGCAAGATGTATTTTGGTTCCAACAAATAAGAGAAAGCATTGCCAGCATCACAGAAGAAGGAAAAGAGAAAGAAGAAAAAAAGAAAAGATTGTCTCTATATAAACCCCAAGGGAAAAGAAATTAGCTAACAGACACTAAGATACATGCGTAGGATGTGCTCTCTAGCAAGTCTTTTAATTGTTCTTTTCACTTGACAGGACAAAAATGTAGACACTTAATAGAAATTCAAAGCCCATTTTTCTTAACTTTTCTCTGCGCCAAGCCTGGTGGAGAAAATCAAATGGCCAAAGACCTTGGCCTGAAGCCATTGTTTGTGTACCTACTTCTTGTTCAGAAATCAGAAAATCACTTAAGCTTGGGATAGACAGCTGTGTGAAGTGTTATCAAGCAAGTGATGTCTGCAGATTAGTTAGGCAGAAAAGTATGCAGCTGGCAGTGTCATCTGAAATTCAACAAGTTTTGGAAATGCTTGGCAGCTGGAAGAATGAATGAAGAGAATGAAAAAGAAGAAAAAATTGACATTCAAAATAAGAACATGAAATATATTCACGAAATTATATATTGTATTATTATATATTATAATTATATACCATATATAAAAATACATACATATTTTGGAGTAGATTGCCCTACTTATAATTTGAGATTCTCCCATATACTATTAAATATATGTTTTGACATGAATTCTCTTAGGACAAAATGATGTAGCCTAATCATGGAAGACATCTTCCAGGGTAGATTATTTTAATGATGTAAAGATTACATATATGGCAAAGAGAAGCCTTATCTGCACCTCAAGCATTTGCAAATGACATTCATAATATGATTCCATAATAACACCAATGGACAAACCTGGATTGACAGTCTCTGTCTGAGGATCATTTTGTGCACTTGTATGGTCTTTTGGAATCTGTGTAGGTAAAATACATTTTCTAGATTAGATAGAATGAACCGATGGGCTCATGGTGCCCTCCCTTTTTTAAAAATTATAATTTAATTGCTTTTGTTTTCAAGTTTGCGATCCTGCTACTTGAGATTTCAAAATAATAGTTTGGTTAATTAAAGTACACCAAATAATATCAATAAAAATTAAGAAATTCCAGGTCAGTGGGAGGATGCAAGGAAGAATCTTTGTTAAAGTCAGCGGTTCATTTGTGTTCTATTTATCCATTGCTGTGTAACGGGGCATCACAAGTCGCAAGAGTGTGAAAGCCACAATGATTATTTTGCCTGCAATTATGCAGTACAATGAGGGCTCCGTGTAGACAGCTCATCTCTTCCCTATATGGTATCAGCTGGGCCAGCCAGAAGGTGGGAATTATTTGATAGCTGGGACTAGAAACATTAAATGGGTATATGGCCTAATAGTGGAGGCTGGATGTCAGCTGGGACTCCGGCTGGGGCTGCCCGCAGGCGCACCTGTACTTGTTCTCCTCAGGTGGCTACTTGGCTTCCTGGCAGCATGTTTGCTGGGTTCCCAGGTGAGTATCCCAAGGAGATAATGTGGGTGAGCAAGGCTTTCTTATGATGCAGCCTTGGACATCACATAACATCCCTCTGCTGCACTCACAAACTTCCACCCAGTTTCAGGGGAAGGGACATAGAACCCTCCACTTGATGGAGGAAATTTAACATGTTAAAAAAAGCATGTGAGATGAGATACCTGAAAAAGACAGTCTGCCACAGTCTGCCTTGGGCCACAAAAATCCTTCCCCCTCTCACATGCAAAATACACTTGAGTTCGTCTGGGAGAACTCCAGGACTCATGCCCGTCCGATACCAGTCTGAAGCCTATGACTGTATCATCTAGATGGTCTACAGTGTAGATGATGCCCCTTGGGTGGAGTTCCTCAGTACTGCTGCTCAGGTACATCCTTTTAGTCTGAACACCAGTGAACTGGAGAGATCAGTTATGTCCCCCCACCCCACAGCCAATGCTCAGTGGTGGCCCAGGCATGAGATAAGGGCTCTCAACACTGCTGTTCTTCAAGGTAGAGAACAGGAAGCAGACAGCAGCCACTGGTCCATAGCAGTTCTGAAATCCTATGGGACACAAGTTGCCAATTCCTTGTTTGTTTGTTTGTTTGTTTTTCATATTTATTTTTCAAAATAAATTAAAGCTATCTATTTAGGATGGTGAATTTTTATGTTTGTAGGCTAGAATTCTTTCTTAGACATTTTCAGGATGTCTTGGGGTCCATCATTTCTTACTATTTGTAAACGAGGGCATGGCAACTGTGGTAGATTGTATTTTCCAAAGTTGGAACCACAATATACCCCATTCCACATACTCTTCTTACTGTGTGATGTTGATCTGTTCTCACTTAGTAAGTGCATTCCATCCCTGTGGGTGGAACTCAAGGGGTTGCCTCAAATGAGAGCATATGGTTAAAGTGATGCAAAGTTAGGTGCAAAGCTAAGTCATAAAAGTACCACTGGCTTTGGCTGTGTTCTCTAGGGACACTTGTTTTTGGAACCCAGTCATGATTCTGTAAGAAAGGCAAGTAGCAACTTCGAGAGACGACAGGTAAGGGTTCTGGGGTTCTGGCTGATAGCCTGTTGTGGATTGAATGTTTGTGTCCCCTCAGTCTGGATGCTGACGCCCTCAAGCTCAATGTGATGTTATTTGAAGGTGGGGCCTTTGGAAGGTAATTAGGTTTAGATGCGATCATGAGAGTGGGAGATTCCCCCATCATGGGATTAGTGCCCTCATGGGAAGAGGAAGAGACACCAGGGCTCCCCCTTCCTGCCATGACAGGGCACAGCAAGGAGACAGCCGTCAGCAAGCCGGGACGAGCGCTCACACCAGGAGCAAATCTGCTGGTGCCTTGGTCTTGCCCCGCCCAGTATCAGAACTGTGAGAGATAAACATCTGCTGTGTAAGCAGCCCAGTCGGAGGCAGTCCATCACAGCAGGCGGTGCCCCACCTGAGCTCCCAGCGGACAGTCGGCACCAGCCGTCAGGCTTGTGTGAGCAATGCTTTGCTGATTTCAGTCCTAGGGTCAAGCCATCCCCAGCCTGCCAGCTTCTGCGGATGCCTCACGGGGCAGAGACAAGGTGCGTTCTCCAAGTGTGGTCCACGTAGCAGATTAACAAACAATAAAATGGCTGTTGATGTTTGAAGCCCCTCAGTCTTAAGATGAAACAGAACATAGTTTGGTACCTGGGAGGAATCATTGCTGTAAGAGCCCAAACATGGGGCATCAGCTCTGGGATGAGACAGGGGACAGAAACAGGGAGAGCGTGAGGGGCACCGTTCGTAAGAGAGTCTTGGAGATGGTGTGAGGAGAGCCTCACGGGTCTCAAGGGGGCTTTTGTGACAGACTTAAATCAAAAGCCAAAAGAGGGCCCTTGTTATGTGCTAGCAGAAAGTTTTGCAGTGCCATCGTCTCGACTAACACAGAAAATAGAAAAAAAAAATCGTAGTGAATCTTATGATCTAGTAAAGAGATTTCCAGGCAGGGTGGTGACCTGAGGACCACCTGGCTTCCTCTCAGAGCCTGTGATAATGTGAGAGAAGAGAGAGTGCGTAGAGAAATAGCCATTCAACGCAAAGGAGCCAGGACTTGCTGAGTTTGGAAATAAAACTGCTCCTCACTCCTAGCCTCTCCGGATGGCAAATTATGCTGAAATTAAGAAGTGAATTTTGGACAGGGGATAAATACACTGTCAGGCAAATATGTATAAAGATAAAGCCAAGGGCATGACTGTAAAACCTTTGTTAAGACCTCAGAGTGATTTAAGGTGGTGCCCCATAGACCCTTTCAGTCTGCATTATTAGTATGATCATTAATATTATTTTAATTATGATGTAGAGTATTCGTTTAGGGAAAAAATTCAACTTAAACCTTTGAGCCTGTGTCCTTTTATTGTGAAATAATATTATTCTGTATTAGCCGACCACCTTACATTACCTTTTATTTTCCAGCTCCACCATATACGTTGTTTATTTAATCGTTATTTTAATCAAACTTATGGGGTGTGCAGGACAAATCTCATTATTTCTCATTTTTCCCAGTGGCTTTCCAGGTCAGTTTCAATGTCTAATCATTTTGTTTCCCCTTCAGCCCAATGGCTAGTTCTTTGACTTCAGGAAGTGTCTACTCTGCACCAGGTACCGTTCACACGAGCTAAGCTGTCCCGTCATTTCTCATGACAGCCCGATACAGGCGGTGTTACTACACCTGACTGTCAGATGAGGTAGCTCAAAAGCCGACCAGTTATATGAAACTCTGGTATCACATTACTCCTGTGTTGCAGGATCAGGAGTCTTTCTGGCCTTTACGACTTAAGAATAAGCAAGGTATCTTTTCATGTCACTTGGCCATCTTGCAGGTAATAGAATCACAGCAAAGAATAAAAAAGGAAAGCGAGTCATTTGATTTGTAATCTTTCTGCTCTAAAATACTGGGACTTCATAGTTTCAGTATCTCCCAGTAAGTCACCCTGTGGCAGTGTCCTTTGTATCAATTATACAAAGAACATTTGCTTTAAATTTTTAAAATTTAAAATCAACATGGAAAAGAATCATTCATTTACCATTTATTGCATAATTTTTTAGCCCCATGCATGAGCTGTAGTGAATTTTCAATATAACTTGTGTTGATGTTTCATACTTTTGTACCATTAAAGAGTATAATCTAGAATTGAATTTACATAATAACTCAATCATATGATACATATAAAGAAAACAGATGTTTAATGTTTTGATGGTGACTATTTTACTTTGTTCAAATTCCACATGTGTACATTTGCACGCATTATAGTAAATTCTTGAAATACTTTGTTTTATAATGTAGTGGCCATCTTACATTCTTCTTTAATTGGACTGTCTATAGCTCATTGGTTGGGGGTACAGCCCCTAGCAATGTGAAGTAAATAAAAATTTTTCTTTGATTCATTTTTTCATTCATTCATTCATTCATTCTTTCTTCTTCCAGCAAAATGTATTAAACTAGGTGTCAGGCACTGCCACTATTCCTTGATTTATATCCTGGGGCATATCAGCAGTCAAAAGGGGAAAAAAAAATAACTTAAAATGCAGGCTGGTAAGTTTTGGGATGGAGCTACAAATAGAGTGCAGCGGGATATCAGAGAAGGTCCAGGAGGGTTCAGTGAGGAAGAGATTTTTAGTTCAAAGACTCATTGGACTTCACCAAATTGAACGATTAATTGATGAGCATGGAAAGGAACAGGCATAAGAACAGGCAGAATAAGAGAACAGGCAGAAAGAGTAAATTTTTAAATGAGAGGCAATAAAATAGACCCCAGGCACCCTTATGGATTCTGGGGGTGAGGACTTAGGAGGTGACAGTGGGGTGGCTTGTCCCTGCTTCGTATCTAGGGCTCAGCGAGAACATTTCGGTGCTGGAAACCTGGGATTTTGGATCCCCCCCGAAGATGGCTCACTCACAGGTCTTTGGCCGACACGGGGAGTTGAGAGTAGGGTTGTTGAATGAAGAGCCCCCCTATTGCCCCTTCCTTGCAGCATGATGGCCTCAGGGAATCCAGACTTCCTCCCTGGAGCTCTAAGAGTGAGCATTGGTTACAGTAAGTCAGAAGCCCTTCCAGGTTCAAGGGGGAGGGGGACATGGAGGAGAGCTAAAGTCACATTGTGTGACAGCCTGTGGAATGGAGAAAAGGTTGTGGCCATCTTTGGAACACGGGTAGTTTTTTAAGTTAGTAAAAACTTATGGGCAGTTGTTAATATAATTACTTCTATAGGGGGCTTGTAACTTAAGTCTTACTTATTTCTACTCACCTACATGGTTTCCAAAATGCTTTGACTTGATTGTGACTGCCCACCGGTCTCCCTTCCCATGAAACTGTCACAGTGAAACATGTTGGGCACCTGTTATGGTCGTGGGGGTTTCACGTTATCCGCTTAACTTACTCGTCACTACCTCGAGATGTAGATACTGATTCACTTTGTGGAGGAGACCGAGGCTGAGAGAAATAGACTCTCCAAACTCACAGGTTAGAAATAAGCAGAAGCTGCACATCTACTTTAGATTTCTTACTTCGATTCCACAAAGATCTTAAAATCGAGGAGGCAGTACTTCATCATGTAAAATAGCTTTGAAAAATGCAAGACAATGCACTCAGGTGCCGGGTCCTGTGTGAACTGCGCCCTGATGATTTTCCTTTCTTTGCAGTCAGCAGTAACAGAGGCGGGGGTCCCTTTCTCTTCTCTGTTGTCTTAGATACCCCAGGAATACACCCGTCTCTGCAATTTAAACTCTTAAAGGCAAGCAACTGGAATATATAATCATATATACATATATATACCACCACTCCTGTTACGATGTTGAAATGTTGCAGGCATTTTAAGCAATTCTCTCATTCACAAATGCTGACTCAAGTAAGAGCTGACAACAAGTTTATGACTGACAAAGGGAATCACACTCAGTTAAGGTAAATCATGGTTTTATTTGTAGGCTTTTTATTTTCAAAACAGCAAAACTTTACATTCCTTCTCTCTAGAAGCAGGGTTGAAGGGCAGCTGACCGGCACACAGTATGTCAGTGTGTAGTGGGCTGGAGAAGGAGGTGTACCATTATACGTGCTGAACTGGGGGACCCTTATGTATTAACCCCCTTAGATTTGTAGTATGTTTTGTAATAACAGTCAGTTGTTTCCTAAAGTGACCGTTCTTTTTCTTCATGAAGATAATTGCCAATTTAAGCATTTAGAATATTTGCTTTCTTTATAGTCCCTCTATGGCAGGTCTGTTTTGGACATTTTGAAACATTCCAAAATAACACTTCACCTGCCCTTGGTGAGTCAGCCTCTCCGTTTCCGTGGTTCTGGAGACCTGTCTTCTTCATATTGTCTGTCTATTTCTTGCACTTCATGGTTAGGAAATAAAAATGTATAAAGTCAAAATAAATTGCATTGAATTGAAGTTTCGCCATTTATTAGACCAGTCGCTGACATTCACTCTGGGCAATTGGCCTTAAGTAGGTCTTTCGGATTATTCTGAGTTCACGTGTGCATAGCAGATCTGAGATTTTGTATCCTAGCGGGTGGTATAAAGACTAATTAACTCCCATTACAGCCCTGGGAAACATGGGCTCCACGGTGACTGTTTTGTAGATAAAGAACTTGCAACTCGGCCTCAAGCTACGCTGAGCCAGACAGAAGAGTTTCCCATCAACCATGAGATCGGGTCACAGGTTTGTCCTTGACCAGAAAAAAAGCAGTCATGTTTGGCAACCATTTTTAACTTGTGATTTTTTAATTTAGCCTGTGCTCTACGCAAGGCCTGAAGCCCACCCGCATTCTGCGTTGTTTCTCAAAAAATTTGCTGTAAGCACAGTCTTTTCTCTTGCATTCATAGTTACTTGGCCCCATAGACAGGGTGTGTTTTCTTGCTTCTGTCTTTCTATTGTGATTTTAAGAACAGCTGGTGTTACGTTTCCCAATGCCCTGTCTCTTTTTACCTGTATTTCCACACCCATTCGCATATTTCTGTCAGAGTTCTGAAGAAGACGGACCTCTTCTCATCTTTAAAGTCATCCCTCCCCGTTTTGCTTCCTGAGGTTACTGTTCCCAAACCTGCGCGCACTTTCCCCAGTCCTTTCTCAGTCTTCCCAGGCCTTCCTCCTTCTAACTTTTCTATTTCTATTTCTTTTCTATTTCTATTTCTGTAACAGTCAAGCCCTTTAACTCGTGTTCTCCTATCCATGTGGCCCTTCCCTTACACGTTTCTTTCTGTAACAGCTTGCAGAACTCTTTCCAGCCTAGCACAGCATGAACTCAGATCCTTCAGCACAGGGTTAATGCTTCGGTCCCTCCGGAATTCATACGCTGAAATGCTGACGCGCAGTGTGATGGGATTGGAAGGCACAGAGTTCGGAGCGATTCGGTTTGCCGAACCCTCCAGCCCCTGCTGGCACCTGAGGACACCCAGAGTCCGCAGTCTGCAGCCCAGAGGGGGCCTTTCGCCCCACTGTCTGTCCCGACCTTGCACTTCCGGCCTCCGGAACTGTGAGAAATAGATTTGTTTGTTATAAGCGACCCAGCTTGTGACATTTTGTCATAGTTGCCCAAATGGACTAAGACTTCATTAAGTAACCAGATGGCCTGTATGTACTTCATTCCGTATCTTACAGCTTTTTAATATTTTTATTCAATTTTGAAACATCTTCTCTCTAACATTGTTGGACAAGTGTCTTTCTTCAAATTCCAGTATTTTTAAACTTCTAACTTCATGTGGTCTTCCTGGCATTGTATTTCCCTGATATGTATATATTTAATTTAGAGTATGTATTATTATATATAGTTTATATACATATATATCATATTATATTAATAATTTATCTATATGACACAATATTGTATATAATTGTGTTAATTCAATTAATATATTACATATAAAATGTATTTTATTATGTAACTGTATATTCGTATATATTTACTTTTCTCTCTGATTGCTGCTGCTTCATTCTGCGTGCGACCCCTCTCTTCTCTGACATCACTAGATGCTTCCTGAGGGAAGTAATCCCGCCTCTGCACTCACACCATCTGCTCAACCACTCGCTGCTTAAAAAGCAGCAGCAGGTAACAGCGCACTGGATGCACCAGGTAAGGGCTCATGTCTACAGCTGAAGTGCTCAAGAAATACAGAAACGACACTCCCTCCTTTCCATTTAAATAAACTCTGTTTGCATGCGGAGAGCCCATGCAACCAGACGGCTGAGGTGGGCCTGTCACCTGGCCTTGGGCCTTTGCCTGAGAAGCCCTGTGCTGTCAGACTGCTCCCACACGGCTCGCGCTGGACCCTGTGGACCTGTTATTACTTTCAGGCTGCTTGTAGGTAGCAGGTACTTCTGCCTCCTATTTGGGAGTGTGCGGCCGTTCACCTGTTTTGTGATCGCAGTGATAATCGGAGGCCGTCTAGGACACATTTTGCATGGATTTCCTTTGAACCCGTTTCCACGTTCGAGCCATTCCTCCCCGTCCCTCCTGACGCCATCCCCATCCTCTCTCCTAATGCTCTGCCTGATGTCAGGGAATGGCATCATCTATGGGGATCAGTGAACTTCTTTATTTCCTTCATCTGCATCTATCCCTCCCCTCTGTTCCCAGGGTATCATCTCTTAAGCCTCTATGGGAGGCTCAGATCCCAGCTTTTCTGCACAGAGTTCTCTCATGTACCATCGCCTCTCCAGCAACTAAGGGCTTAACTCTCTGTAGACCAAAGGCAAGATACTCCTTCATTTTTACTTTTCTTGTTGTCACATGTAAACCCAAGATAGAACAGTCTTGCTCCGAGAATGGGGATCATGTTGGCAGTGGCAAAGTTCATCAGGAGAAAAATCACAAACTTACAGTTTGCAAATCAAATCAGTGAGACCGCGTAGCATTCTGGATCATTCTGTCCTTTCATGTGATTGCAGTTTTGATAGAGCTAGGGCAGACCCACGGCTCCACCCAGCAGACCTGTCCTCATCAAGGGAGAGGTGAAGCAGAGCCACATCATGCTCCTGACACGAACTGCTTTCCGTGGAGGTACTGGTGGGGGCAGAAAAAACCTCCTTTCATGTCCAGGTCAACCTGCTGGGATGCTGGCAAGTAAAAGAACTCCATCACCTGTGCCTCTGCACTGGTCCAGAGCTGAGATGTCCCCCGCCGCCAAGCACATGGCATTGGTTGGAAGAGCTCCCTTAGATTGGTTGACAACATTGTGGGCGCCGCCGTGGTCCCGGTCCCAGCTGTGTGTGTCAGAGTGAGTTACTTCACAGGTCTGTACTTCTTCTTCACTAAGGGATATTTATCCTCCTTGAAATATGGAAGTTGTAAGCATTCACTGAGTGAAATACTTTATGCAGAAGCTGGCATCCGGTAAACACTTAGTAAATGTTAGGCATGAATACCTTGGTGACCCTGCATCTTAATAGAGTATTTGGCACATGTTATGTTGGAAAATCATTGTAGTTTTACCACTTCAGTAGTTTGAATGGCAAAGCTATGCCTCCACTGAAAACTTTTTTAGCAAATCCAGTTCTGTGCCTTTAAAAATAGTTTCTTGCGACAATGATCAAATTAACATTTATTTTTTATCAGCAGTGGAGGAGTTGATCTCAAAATGGTGGTTGATTCAGCGGTCTATTATTCACAGCAAACTACAAAGTTTAATTGCTTGTGAAAAGACTCTTTTCTCCTGATTTTGTGGGCTGGCTGTGTGGTTCTCCTGTTGGTCATGCCTGGACTCACGGATGTTTATATTCATTTGGTGGGGGGTTTTCTTGGAGCTGGGTTCAGCTGGGACTCTTCGATGGCTGGACATCCTTCTCTGCGGACTGAAGTCCTTTCTTTCCACATGGTCCCTGACCCCCAGGGAGGGTATCCTGGGCTTCTTGCCCGGCAGCTAAGTTCCAAGAGTGCGCATCCCAGTGAATGCTCCCGTCATGCTTGCTAATGGCCCATCATCTAAAGAAAATCACATGAGCATCTGACGTCAGGGTGGTGAGTCTATAAAATCAGAAGGTGTGATTCATTAGCAGATATCAATGTAACTTGTAGACTTGGACCGTGGTGGTTTATATAGTATGAATTTAGAATTCAGTTAAGCTAGGAATGGCATTTCCTGGAATCACCTTCCCTGCATGGTTCTAGGTAAAGTTTGGTCAAAAGAGGGTTGATTAAACTTGAAGTTGGCAGTCAGATAGTCATCAGTACCTCTAAAGGCGGATGTAGTCAGATGCAGTGACAGGGAATGAGGAAATGCCCGAGGGCTCCAGTTTCTTCCCATTCTTCTCTGGTCTATGCCCCACTCTTCTTCCTGTCCATTAACCCCATTAAACAACAGTGGTCCCAAGTCCATGATCACATGCTTGGTTCTAGCGCCAGACTCTTGACCACACAGAAGCCTCAGCTTCCCAGACATGTCCCTTCTGGATCCTGGTTTGATGCATGATTGGAGGACTCCTGCTCTGACCTTACCTATGTGCCTGGGGGTCCCAGGTCTCCCCATGATGGCGTAGGGCCTAATTCCTACTGTACTTTCCCCATAATGCTTCTCAGGGCTCTGATATGCTTAACGACCCCTAACTGATGCAGTGATGAACTCGGTATTCCTTCTGCGGGGTTCTCATACTTCCTACATAAGCCAGAAGGAAGGAGAAGCGATTGGGTTATAGATGCAGAAGTTCAATATATAAAGGAAATTTGGTCCCATACACTAAATAGAAAAATACCAATACAGGCTTGGTAGTACATTTAATCAAATAATCCATATTTCCAATATTTCAGTTCCCATTAGAACAATGTGTCTTCAAGTCTCATTTTTATGACTTCTAAATAAGCTGGAGTTTTATGTCCATAATGCCTTTTGCGGTATAATGTAATAAAATGTGTGGAGTCTCTCTGTATGTGTGTGCAAGCAAAAGTGAATCCCTTTAAGTCTTTCTATAATTCTCCTGATTTTATTCCTCTTCTAATCTTACTAGTTTTGTATGTACTACCCAAGATATTTTTTAATACTGTGCTTTTCTTCTTTGTTCTGTTGAATATTATTTACCTAAAACAGCAACAAAAGTTCTCCGCAATTACCAAACCATGTAAGTGCTCCAGAGAAGTGAATTTGGAAAAATGTGGCAAAAGAAAAAAAAAAATCTATCTTGAATTTTAGTGAACCTTTATATTAATTTCTCCTCGCTATGCGTACCTTTATTAATTCCTATATAAAATAATGAGGATTATTTCTATACCTTATAGTTTTTATTGATAAAATACATGTATATAATTATTTATTGTGTAGTTATTTTTTCTAGTTAGAAAAATAATGTAATTTCATCACAAAGGTGGTCAAATATTATAGAAATTATCAAAATACATGATATAAACTTAAACCAGTAGAAATAATGACTATTACATCCTTAGTCTTGCAGACTTCATTTTCTTCACATTTCTGTAAATATGCACATGCACCCCCACACACATTTGGGTTGTAAGATTTAGCAAGTTGTTTTTCTCATTTAAGAGTTTATGAATTTTTGTGCTTGTATTTGTATAGAATTTTATTAAAACATTTTAATCAAAAAAATTTTAATGAGAACATTATTCATCTTGACAACTGATTTGGTTAAAAAGGATATTTTGTGTTTTTTAACCAAGTCATACCAATTAATATTACTGAGCTCACCCCAAAAATTTAACTCTAAAGAATCCTTCTCACATGATTCACACTTTTTTTGCCCATAATGCAATTATTAAATTCATTTAATGTGCCAATGTGCCAATGTCTTGTTCTTAATGTGCATTTCTGGACTTTTTTTTTTTTTTTTTTTGCTTATTTTGGAATTGAATTGCTTTAAAAACCTGTTACTACTAAAGTAATATAGTGTAACACTATATGTAAAGATGTATTAATAGATGCTTTCCTGATAGTGAAAATAATTATATAGTAGTTGCAGTGTATGCGTGTCTTCTCAGAGCCGCAAGCATTAACTGTAAAAAGGTGCTATGAGAAAAAACAATACTGAATTCAGAAAACCTCTGCCCTTTGCTTCTGTACAACTAGTTTATTACTTAACCTCTCTTGGTCTCTTTTATTTCATTATTAAAAATGGGGAAATGACATGGAATTTACCCACTAGCTGTTATCGTGGATGGCATGGTATTCCTGTGAATGTCATGTGGTTTTCTCATTAATGAAATGAATATGCACGTGACTATCACAACAGCGTTCATCTCAGGATTACGATGAAGATGAATTGAGTTAGTAGTTGGAACTTAGTTGATAACGTTGACTAGCAAGTTAAAGCAGTAGCAAGGAAGTAAGAGTTTTTAAATGAAATGGAAGCAGAAGAATGCTTTTCATATTTTGAGAATTAAATGCAGAACTAATCATTCCCATGTTTGTTCTTCCCAAAAGTTACACAGGAAAAGGAAAAAAGAAAGAAAAAGAAAAAGAAAAAGAAATGCTCTGTTCCATTTGGTGGAAGGAAGCTGTGTTCCTGGCTCCTCCTTAGTGATTGAAATTAGAGCAGCAAAATGAACCAGTAAAACATCCAGGAATGTTCACTACAAAGACCAACAATGACAGCCTTTAGTGCTTCTCTTTAAAAAGTTCATGGAGCATTTTCTTTCCTCTTTTATATTTAATACATTTTAATATAAATATGCTTGTATAAATTCTTACAATTTGAAGACAGTTATAAATTAATATTATAAAGGATACACGATAATTATATCAAGAACCATTGGAAAATACATAGGAATGTAGTCATTTTTGTTGATAATTCCAGGCAAGAAAAGAACATGAAACACATTAAAGTAAAATTTACTTATTTGCTATCGCATCATCATCCATTTCACAGTAAAGCTGTCTAAATGAGCCTTATTTTCTAATTAAGACTTTCTTTTATAGCGAGTAAATTACTTTCATGACTTGCCCTGTAGGTCTGCTGAGTGCCGCCATGACACTGTCTTGGTTATAATAGGGGAAATCTCTATATCCATAAAATGAGTGTTTTCTGTCCAGAATTGCTTTTGATTAGCATGAGGCTGCATTACTGACAGGGTCTTTTTCTAGGAAAGAACCCCGAGTGGATTTTTATCAAAGTGCAGTAATTGTCCTGGAAATAAGGATAGCGGTGGCATTTGTTAGCTTTGATTCTAATGGCTCTAAAAGCTCCGGGAAAGTAGGACTTTGGGCTACCTTTGCATAAAATAATGACTGGCCACTGCCTGCCAGCTTTCATGAACTTAATTTGTGTGAGGATGATAGTACTGGGCGTGTACTTGGGGCCTTTTCTTTCTGAAGCTCCACTTTTCATTTCCGAATGTGCCTGTCAGTGCAGCCAGTAGAATCAATGAAAATGACCTTGGCCTTCAGCATGCGTGGTCGGTCTAAATTGAAAGAAGCATGTTTAGAGGGCTGAGACCTAGTCACGAACTCAACGACAGGCAGCTGGATAATGAGGCCCAGGCAAGCGCCCGTCCAGCTGTGCAGCACACTTGGGGAGAGGGAGGGGCGCTGCGAGGCCGCCTACCTTATATTTGCACACCTGGAGAGACACTTCCTCTGGGAGCCTGTGACCTCCACTTCTCTTCCAGACTGCCCAGGGTTATCTGTCCAACCTCAATCGTGTGATTGCTATTATGAATTTTTTAAATTCTGCATTATCCATACAGGATTTTCAAAAAAATCTAGACCGGTCAAAACACAACTGCCTTTGTCTGAATTATCCAGACCTGTCTTGGAGAAATCAGCAGACAGCTGTGGCTGGTTTAACTTGATCTCATATGAAGTTAGACAGCATGAGGCCTTTTAAAAATTTTATACCTAGAAAGGGGTTGGTGGGTGGGAGAAAATGCACTGTGGCATCAGGGAAAGTGAAAGAAAAGGCAGTTGTCCAGAGCTGTAGTGACTGGAGTGCCTTTCTGCCCCACCCCCGCCCCCAGGGCTGATGAGATGAGACCGTGTCTTACAGACTGGCCTGTGAAGAGACAGGAAGGTTGGAGGTTTCTTGGTAGACGGCACAGAAGACCTGCGGCCTGGTCTCCGGTGGATCCCAATCTTAGAAAGTATGATTCTTCATTTCAGATTAATTTCTTGCTCAGTTATAAACTTCAATAGTCATTTTTTATCAAGCTAAAAATAGGACCTTATCAGTAAATTATCTTAAAGCTCTCAAAGAGTAAAGCAATATCAACTTAAATCATATGTCATCAAGTGATTTTGAAGATCTCAACCACCAAATGGCACAATCTGTTTTCCAGGATTATCTTTATTTATTACCAGGATTATCTCAAAATCTAAAGTTATTTTTCACTTAATTTCATAGAAATAGATTTGTAGAAATACTCCCAATGGATTCAGTATCTTAGAAAGGAAGCCCTCGGTGATACACTTTTCTTTTGTCAGAAGTTACCATCTAATTAATAATTTGTAGGAGACTCTTAAAAGGAGGTGCAGTCTACTGATATGAAATATCGTTCAGTAATCCAGAATGTTTTCCTTTGAAATGGAAAAACTGAAATAAATGGAGTAAGAAACATGGTTAGCACCTAGAAACATTAATAGAATAACCACCCCTCCCATTGCTGTTTTAAGTCTTAAAAGCCAAATTCAGGACTAACAAATTCATTCCCTGTGGATGTTGGTATCTGGCTCAGAGCCATGTGAATCTCAGCCTGAGAGATTCCGCTATTTGAAGGAGCAAATTAAATGAGCAGAGTAAAATTAACAGGCAGTGTCAAAGTGGAAAATCCTAACAGGAGTTAATTTCCTTCTATCAGAAGCGTCAGGCCTCCCCATCATTTGTTCCTGCGTTATATGTTCAGCCAGCCTACCCTGCTTTTAAGTGATTACTGTTCTGTCTTGATCCTTCCCGAGTGGAGTAAAAGTAGGTTTGAACACCATCTCAAATACTCCAGCACATGGTTATGTTATTTACTTGCACATGGTATTGTTTTTATCATTTCAGATCTGAATGAAATGAACTTTCATTTAAAATAATAGTAACAACTACCATTTATTTAGCACTGACTTTGAACTATGCACTTTGCATTCACGGTCTTTAATTAAGTCATGGCTTCTTCTAGGTAGACATTATCCCTCTTCTATAGACGAGGACCCTGAGGCCCAGGGATCTGAAGTAACCCAGCCAACGGTAGAAAAGGATGAGGAAGGACCTGAGGTCAACCCTTTAGACCTCTGTGCCTCTAACGATGCAGAACCCTTCTTTGGTCAGTATTCACAGGGACACAGGTTGAGCTAACTCAGCATTCCTCAAAGATCCACTGCGCATTTATTATATGTACAACTGAATCACTGTGCTGTACACCAGAAATGAATACAACATTGTAAATCAAAAAATAAAAATAAAAGATAAATTAAACCTATATTAAAAAGAAGAATCCTAAATGTCTTTAAATGCGTCTGTTAAGAAGATGTTGGTTTTTCCTGTGGAATCTCTACAGCTCCAATGCTAGTCGATGCATAATTGTGAGTTCTGTAAACCACCACCCGGTAAGGAGAGTCGTCAAGCTGTCTTGTGCCCCTGCTATGTACCAGGCTTGTAATAAGCTATCTTCAAGTATTATCTTGTTTAATTTACATCAAGATTCTATGTTTGGGTGATTATTTTATCTCTACCACCATCACCTTACCAGTGAGGAAACTCAAAAACAGAGATAAAGTGATTTGTTTCAAGTTATATAGCTAACTAGTGGCAGTGGGATCAAACTTGTCATTTCAAGTCAGTCTAAAATCTTAGCCAATAAGCCAAACTGCCTCTTTAAATAATATTTTCCATAGTCTGATTAACTTGATTAAAGGGAATTTAATAGCATATTTTCACCTACAGCAAGATTAGTTTGAGCCTCCAAGATAGAAATATTTATTAAAACCACTTAGTTCTAGGATATAATTAGAAAACTCATTGACTTACAGATCATTGTATTTTATACTTTGTAAATAAAGAGTTACGGATTATTTACAGGACAATGGGAAGCTTCCATTATTTTGGCACCATTATTTCTGTTCATATTTTTTAAGTGGGCAAGCGACCATTTTTACAGCAAGGCTCACTCTTTTAGCAATTTCAAATAAATACTAATGGGAGCAAACCATGAAGAAGATAGGACATTTAGAAGTTTATTGCAGTAATCCTGGAGAGATGATCAGTTACTGAGAGGTAAGTTGGAGAGAAAAGATGGCCATGAGAGGAACTGGTCTCTAGCTGGGATGGAGAGGGGGTTGGTGAGGGGTTGACCTTCATTACCTGGTTGGATGAAGAGGTCCTTCATCCAGGTAGGACATAGAGGAGGGTGACAAGGTTTGGGACTTGCAAATAACAATGTCTGATTGGGACCTTTTGAGTTTTAGGGGCCATTTGTCCAGTAGTCTCTGGTGAAATTGTATCTTTTGACTACAGAGCTTCTGTCACACAATGTCTTACTTACCTTAGAATTTCTAGGGAATCTAATCATGAGTTGACAAGTAGCAAGAACTCAGTAAATATTTGGCAGACTGGAATTCAGGGGAAAGATCTGGAAGACAGACATTTGAAAATCATCGTGGTGGGGGACAAATATAGTACAGTATTGAGTAGTCAGCCTCAACGTGAGCAAAGTCACTGGGGGAAGAAATCACCTGGAAAGCCACCAACATTAAGGACGAGGCATCAAAAGACTCAGAAAGAAAAGAAGACTAGATATTGTTCAGAATATCCAGGGAAGACTTGTTTGTTTATTTTGATGGTGGAGGCAATCAGAAAATTAGTGAAGGACAAAGAATGTCTTAAAGGACCTAGAGGACTCACCAGTTTCTGTGGCATGAGGGGCGCTTCTAACATGAGTTGGAGAGTGAATGACAGTGTAGAGCCGGAAGCAAAGTGTGTCTTACAGAAGACGGGGCCGTGAGGGAGAAAAGCCCTTATACCCTCCCAGCCCAAAATATGGGCGAAATGTATGTGACATTATCAAGTAAGTGATCAGGATGCAAGATGTGACACACAGGATACAAACAATGAAAAAAAATACACACATTTTATATTTCATGTATGGATAATTACAAGGAAATATACTATACTGGGAACAGAATCATCCTCTGTAAGATGATATTATGGGTTACTTCTTGCTAGTTTAAAAAATACTTTCCTCTCATTTGCTGGTATTCTGGGAGCTGACACAAATTCCATATTCATACTAAAAGCAAGGGGAAAAAAAAAGAAAGACAGGAGCACTTGGCTCTGTATCCCTTAACTACCAAATCCCAGGGACCCTTTACTCCCCCAGTGGTCCTGTTGTCACTCATTAAGGCGCCTTAGGTGGCATCATCCAAAAACAGTGACTTCTGAGAGGTAACAACCGCAGACCCGGCCTAAAGCAATTTGGAAGGAGAGACTGCACTTTTTGCTCAAGTTCGATTAAGCCCACGGGGTAAAGCACCTGACCTACGGTGTCAAAATGGCATCTTGGCCACAGTTACTAATGAAAGGGCCGTGTACACGTGTGCTTACGGTAGACCGCGTAACGTGCCATGCACCATTTGTTAAAGTTCACATGTCAAAACAGGCAATATTGTACCTCTCAGTGTCATCTTTCATCTGTGACCAGAAAGACAAAAGCAGAATTCTTAGGCTGGAGTAGGCCTTGCAAGATTATTTAGTCCATTGCTTGATCGTAAGGAGAACCGCAGAAGTATTGTATACACTAGTCAACCAGGATTTATTGCATCTTCACAGGTGCGTAGCCTTGTAGAGCATCTGGCTCTCAATACCATCAGAGTCATGTTTTCCCAAGGACTTGAGTCATTTTCAAGAGGAGCCAACAAAGGCTCAGAAGCAATACTCTGTTTATTTTAGTACAAAAAATTTCATCCCCGCAATTCACTGCTCACTGTGTGCAGTGGCAGGAATAAATAATGAAGAATGAAGCGCAGCCCTGTCTTTAAGAAGTTCAGCACCACTAGCAGCCCCGTCCCCCTCACCCCGCTTTGTACTTATCGTCACAGTCACACCACAGCGGCCACAACCGCTGCCGGGTCTCTGTGAAGCTTCTGAAGCATCTGAAACTTATCATACATTCCTTGGAAAGTCAGCAAGTTCTGTGGCCACTGATATGTATGCAAGCACGCATATTACATGTGGCAACAGCTTGTAAAAGTTTGATATGAGATTGGATATGTTGTTTTTATTCCAAAACACCCAAATTATGTCTTTGTGGGAAAGCAAAATGCAAAATGATGAAGGCAGTGAACTCAAACTACAGCCTGTGTCCAGATGGAGGTCCCAAGGGTTGTCGTCTCAGACTTGTCCCCCCCAACCTCCAGATCTCACTCAACCTCAAAACCTCATCTGCTGGGGGGTGAGGACTGACACTCCTGCGGCAAGGATCTAGCCAGCTGCTGTGGCTAAAATGATCTGCGTTTCAGGGTTTCTGGTTCAGAGATCATTTGGAATGCACCTTCTTCCTCCTTACCATCGTAGAAGAGAAAAACTAAAGAATTCAGCCTTGAAAGTAGATTTCTAGACGGTGTATATGTTGTACGGTTGGCCAAGCAGAGATGAAAGTTGCTGGTCACACCAGGGTTGAGCACAAGTGAAATGTTTGAGTAGTTCATGGAGTCATCTGACCTGAACCCCAAACTTCAGGATTCCAAAGCATGACCTTCTGATGTGTCCTGAAAGCGTCACGTTATGTATGAATATTATATAAACGTGCAATACCGGCGATTTATTAATGAGCCAGAATATAGACTCACAGGCCAAAAAGAGAGTTCACATTAGCCAGAGAGGTTTGATCTGCTTATGAAAAGAACACGTGAGTGTCGGCATTTACCAGGCAGTGAACACCTTTACGAGAGAACCCTGGTTCTCACTCTGTGGTGTGTTAAATGTCACCCTCTGCCTAGCAACAGTATCTTTGCTGAATTGATTTAATGGATGCTAGGCCCAGGGAGGGGCTGGGTTGCTAAAATCTCACCTTGTACACACTACCTTTCTAAGATGGTTTCTATAGACATGAGGTGGACAGACACCCACTTCAGCACCAACTTACTCCCCTCCCTCGTGCTGTGGATACTAGCTTCAGAGGAATAAGGCAGGTGCGTCTCACCCTGGGCATTGACCTCAGGCGCGGGGAACAGCCTGGCCCAAGGTTACATCTTTCCCAAGGGGGCAGCCCATGACTGATGGCTGGTGGATATGCAGATCCAAGGCTCCGGCCTCTTTGCTTAGATCTGGGACACTTCCTAAAGGTCATCTCAATCCCAAGACTTGTTGCAGCCTCACTTGCAACCATATGGCATGTCAACTTCATCCTTTGTCCATTCCAGCCTTCTTTGCTTTCTTGTAAATATATCTCTCGAGTGCCCTGCAGCTCAACTGAACTTCTGCTTTCAACTCCTCTTAGAGTTTGTGTCCTGAGAAATCATGACTAAGCTGCAAAGTTTCTTCATCATATGAAGAAACTTGAGCTAATGGCAAGCCAATCTTTTTCATCTTTTTTCTTTTTTTAACAGAATGCATGGTAACGTGATTTCAGCGCACTGGGCTCAAACTCAAACCATCTCTTTCTTCACATGCAGCTCTTGGTGTGGTCCTCTCTGCCGGTCTGAGCCATCAGTGATGTTGAAGCTGTATTGTTATCTGGCAATGGGTTTTAATCAGGACTTGTTAAATATTTGTTTGTGTGTAACGCTGTATTGAATAAATTGTAAATCACGTTGGCTCGTGGCGAAATAGAACAATTAAGCTGCCCAGTGGCAGGCTGACATTTATCAGGCTATTTTCACTGTGAGGTTAAATGACAACTATGAGTGTAATCCAATTTGTGTTTTCAGCAGCTTAGGGAAGCATCGAGGTGCCTGCAGTGTCTGTGAATGGGCTGCCCATGTGGGGCACTGATTCTAAAATACAGTCTTCCCTCTTCCCAGATTTCCATTTTGTGTATTTTTTTCCCCAGGTCAACTCTAGCTATTGAGGAATGCGTTTTCCCTGGAACGAGCCCCAGGAGTCATTTCTGTGGTAGCTCGCCTCTGAGAGCCCTTGCAGAGAAAGGAGGTGACTAAGTCAGCATTGGTTAAAAATTCTGCTTCTACCTGGGGACAGGTGTGTCGTCTCTATTACACAACTCATTGCCGCAGCCTGTGGGAAGAACTAAGACGTAGAGATGGTGGAAGTGGAAACACAGGAAACAGCCAACCCCAGGTAGCCATCACGCAGACTGGAAACATAAAAATGACTGCCCTGACTCAGCCATTCCCCTCTGCAACCTCCCATTAGCCGAACCCCCAAATACGCCTTTGAACACTGTATCTGAAAACAGACACGAACACTATGTATAGAAAGCGTGCTGTACACATCTGGCCCTTTCTTACTCCCCTTAAGTTACAGACAAAATTGAATTAGAATGCCTGATGGGGGTCTGTTTACAATTCTAATATTAACCCAATAATTAAGCTGTTAAACTAGGTTTCCAGACGCAGCGCTCAGAGTGAGAACAGGCAAGTTATTCCAACTCATCCTCGGGTGAATTTGTCCCACTTGTTAGACTGGGATATTTATGTAAAAAAAAAAACATATCATATCTCCTTTACCTAATACAGATCTTATGGAAACAGAAACTATAGTAAATGCAAAGTTAAATTTAAGACGGCCGGTCAGAAATGGAACTGTTATTATAAAGTAACATGAGCGCCTCATGCTAACAGCATGTTCATCCTTATAAGCAAGGAGTCACATTTACTGTCATGGAAATCAGTAGTCCAGGTTTAGTAAAACCCCTCAGCTTGCAGGGCTGGAGTAGGGTGGAGAAGGATACGTGCCTACTAATCTAAAATAAATTGATTGGAGTGCTCACAGTTGTCTGAAGAACTTTTTTTCTTGACACATTCAACACAATACTTTTATGAGGAAGACTGAAAGAATTAAAAAAAAAAGATAAAGGCTAACTTCAAGGACATAGGAGCCTCCAGTGTTAGACCAGGGAGCTTAGAAATTTATGACCAGCATCCTATTCAAAACTTTGTTATAATTTTTATCTAGCACAGGAACTCGCTTAAAAATATAAATCTGGGGGGAGGTGTAGCTCAGTGGTTGAGCGCATGCTTAGCATGCATGGGGTCCTGGGTTCAATCCTGAGTACCCCCTCCAGAAATAAATGAAGCTGATTACCTCCCCCCACTCCCACCAAAATAAAATAATTAAATAATACAATAACAAATAGCAAATAAATAAAATATTATATATGTATACACAAACACATCCAAAGTCCTTTCATCTATTAAAGAACAGTATTAATGCCTTCTGGATAATAACATTCTATGATTCTGTATTTTGCCAAGCTGGAAATTGGAAGCTAATAAAATCTTTGCTTCTTTTAGATTTATTGTCAGTCACTGAATTGTTCAACTTGAGTCAATGTAAGTTTCAAAAAAAAATATGTGAAAGTTCAGAAAATGTCAACAAATTGCTCATATTTCCATTATTTTAAAAATCACACGTGGAACTCAATTTAGATGTCTTGGTAAATTGAAAAAAAAATTCCTTGACTTTATTTGTCAATTCCTCAAGCACATTTTGAAATGTCTGCTCTGAGACCAGCACTGGTCTACTCAGTGCAAAAAAAGTAGACAGTGATACGTAATAGGAGATTGATAGACAGATAACTAGCTAGCTAGCTAGCTAGATAGGTAGGTAATAGATGCAGTGGATACTTTAAATGTCCACTCACGGCAGAAAACTTAATCTTGCATTCAAGATAAAATCCAGACTTAGATTCTGTGTTACAGTCGGTGCCCCCACTCCCCACCTCCCACACCCCCGCACCACCTCCTCCTGGGATGAGGGTGGGAGGTGGGGGTAGCTATCTGGGCTACCGTGGATAAGTTATGTGCCCTTGTAATGCCTCACTCTCTGCATGTGTGACAGCGTTACGGTAATAACAGTACTTGTCTCATAGCATTGGTACTTGTATTAAATTATTTCATGTATTTAAAGTGCTTAAAGCAGTGATTTGCACTCAGTGAGTAACAGGCGAGCCCCGGGGGCTAGTCCTCTGACTTTGCTATGGAGTTCTTCCCAGGTCTTGAGCCAGCATTTCTTACCCATGATGTCTGACGTCTAGGGGCCCATTTCAGTCTCTAGTCACGAGGTTTGCATTGAGTTCTTCAAACCTTGACAGAGGCGCTTCACAATGAGACCCAGACCCCAGGCTGGCTGGCTGCCTTCGAGGATGCTCTCAGGCACGTTCCCCTGAACAGGGCACTCAGCTCTGGGTCTCCATCATGCCAGCCCCATGAGGGACAGGGCTATCTCTACACCCCTGCAGTTCTCAGGGAATCAAGCCTTAGGTGCTTTATCTTCTGGGATTTCCCCAAAGTCATCTAAAGCTTCTACCTTTTTATCATCCCTCCCCCAAGGTTTTCTGCCCTGCTGGAGGCCAGGGCAAAGTGCTCCTTTCTCTTTGTTTTGCGTCAACTACTGACTCTCTTCCTCTCTGTTAATTATGTCTCCTCCACTCAGCAAACAGTGATGACCATCTCATTCTTAGCGGGATTGTGATGGGGAGGGTGGGGGAGGCTGTTGCACGGTGGTGAGACTAGGTCTGTCTTCTCATATAAGTTCATTCCAATCTCTTGTTTATAGATACGTTCTGTGCCCTGTTTCATCATGTTTTCACTGCTGATATTTGAAACGTGTATCTTCTGAATGTCAAAGATATTTTCTCTCAAGTGCCTGTCTCTAGAATTTGAAATGCTTGGCTCAAATAAAAAATTTCTTTCTGTAACTCAGTTGTCTTCTTTATTCTGGGTTATATATGCACTCTCCCTAAAAGCAAGGAATGAATTATGTGAGGAGGTACAGGTAATAGAAACGTGTTAAAAGAGAGATCTTTGTTGTTATCTAAAATACTGCCTTGTCATATCCATTTAACTTACTTCAATTACCATTAGAAATATTTCACATTCACTCCTAGGTATGGACCCAAAGGAATTTCAGTCAGGTACTCAAACAAATACGTGTACACAAACGTTCACTCAGCACTATTCACTGCAGCCAACCAATGGAAACCACCCAAATGTTACCAACAGATGAATGGATAAACAAAGTGATTTCTGTCCACACAGTGGAATATTATTCAGCCATGCAAAGGAATGAAGTCCTGACACTGCTACACGTAAGAACTTGGAGGAGCATCTTGAGAACTAGGGCTCTAGCTTCGGAGGTCACGAGCAGAACTTTGGTGTTGACTCTCAGTGAGATGGAGAGTCCCTGGAAGGTGTTCTGCATGGAAGAGACATGATCGGGCCGCCAGGAGGACTGTGGCTGTGTTGAGAATAAGCTAGAAGACGGTGGAAGTGGAGGCACTGAGACTGAGGGTCTTGCAACACAGGGTATCCACTGGCCGTCAGTATAAAGAAAAAAAATCCCTTTAGTTTCACAAGAGGAAAGGAGATGACTGATGTCATTAGCAACATGTCCAGAGCAGCCAGCATCTCTCTTTTCTCCCACAAGGTCATCTAACTTCAGAGAATGGAAATGGGAGGAGGGGTGTCAGTTACTTTTAGGAAGACGACGAAATGATTATTGCAGAGAGTGGGAGAACTAATTGACTGGAGAACTATTTTGTTATTCCAAAGTGTTTTTGCATAAACAAATGAGGCTGTGACTGTCCAGGGATGTGCAATGGCTCCTCACTTTTGTGCATGCCAAAACTAAAACTAGAAGCATGCCTGGCGCCTAGGTATCTGAAATTCCAAACTCACTGCAGCGTCCTGGTTTCAAAAGGAGGGTATCCTGGAGGTTGAGTATCATTGAATTTTGATGAATAAATATTTGTCGAATGACTGCATCAGTATTTTATATATAATATGAATACCTTCATTTTTGCCAAATACTTTCAATAAATGCGTGGCAAAATATTAAGTAAAATAAAAGCAAAATGGGTTATTTGGGTGCCTTGAAGAGATTTTCTTCCATCAGCAACTTGTAAAGAGTTGTATGAAAAGGTTCCCTGCTATCTTCACCTTCCCTCCCAATATTTTTCCACATATATATATATTTTTTACATCCCCAAAATGCGAAGTTTACTGTTTAGAGGATTTAAGGGCAGGGCATGCAACAATGACTCCGCTACTTTTCATGACCGCTTCCCACACTTTGAGGGTTCTCTCAAGGAAGGAGACACGGGGGTTCCTCCCATGAAAATGGACATTCTGCAACTTTCATCTCGTAGTGAATAAATTATATTCACGATGAACGTTTCAGAGGTCATGACGTTAAAAGAGGTTCTATTTCCTACAGAGTTTAAGTCATTGAGGCTTTGGGCCACATGTATCACTTGTAAAAAGAATTTTACGGACCAGGAATACATTTACAAAGTGTCTACATACTGTCTGAGTGTGACGTTCATTTGCATGAGAATCACCCTTTCCACTGTGTTCTTACAACTTCCCCTTCGTTGGTAGGATGTTTATTGGTTCATTATTTGTTAAATAGTAAAACCTCATCTGAAAAAAAAAAAAGCGTGTTGTGTCTTTAATTTAAAAACCGCCCCAGGGCCCTATGGGGTATATTAAATCTGTCTCTTTGCCGTATATCTTGATGTACATTTTACTTGAAACCAGGTGTTTTGTATATTGAACTTTTTAACACCGCGGGGAGGTAAGTATTCACAGCTGGAGTTTTATGCTTCACACATTTTCATGTTGGAGGACAAGAAGCAGCCCCCAGGACAAAGCTCCTCCGGCATGAAGGCAGGCCGAACAAAGTCCGGCTGTGTCTGGTGGCAGGACACACAGACGATGACGTCACAGAGGAAGGACCTGCATGCAGAGTAGGTGCCCGTGACACCAAGACCGAACGTTTCCAGGAATCCAAGTGCAAGGTTCTCAGATCAATCACGGAGCCGTGAGGTTGTCACCGCACAGAAGGGCTGTGACACAGCATCAAAGCCAGGCCAGCGAGGGGAGAGGCCTTTGTCTGGCCAGCTTTTGTCCTCACAGCCAGCCCTGGGGGCGGCCCACAGCCCCGGTGAAAGGCCGAGTTAATCTATTTCCAGCGATCATTGCTGGGCTGTGTGGACTTAGCTCACAGCCATCACAGAAGAATAACCAGGTTGGCATGGCCAGAAAAGGCATCGATTTTGCTGTGGGGTCTGTTGATTACTTTGCATGTGTCATTGTCCTCTCACGGGAGAGGTGACTGACCTCCCCAAACCGGCTCGCACAGCCGCCGCGCGGCCTCTTCGCCTCAGAACTGAACTTTGCACATCAAGAAAGAAGATGGTTGAAGAAAAACACGACATTTCTAGTTCATTTTCTTCTGGATTGAGTTTACCCTCCGAAGTCTTAAAAACCCAGCAACAAAAAGGCCCTTTCCTACTCCTTGATGATTCTTCCCAGAGCAATTTGCCACGGCACGGCCGGGATATATTCGTTCCTCATGGCCGTGGGCAGGGGCTCGGGGAGGGTTCCCGGCAAGGGCCGGGACTGTGGAGACTCGGATGTGAGTGTCTGTCTTTCCTTTGTGTGTGGGTTTGATGTCCTCGGCCCCAGGAAAGTTTCACTTCAGTTGCGCGGGTTATAGATCAGCCCCTTCTCTGTTCAAATCTGACAATCTTCCTTCATTGAGTCAATGCTGATCACTTTTAAGATTCTCATCGTTTGCGGACAGACACTTCGGGTGGGCATCATCTTTGCCTCAAGCTAAATGACGCCCCCCTCTTTGCATGTATAATGGTGCTCTGAGGCCTCAAAGATTCACCCTCCCTGAGATGGGCCTCGGTGCGTGGATGTGCAGTGGCTGCTCGATGCAGTGCAGCTCCAACAGTTGGCACCATGAGTTTTCATGCCAAGAAAAAAAAAATAGAAACCTTTTTTAAAAAATGTAAACAGTGACACCAGGAATAGGGAGTCAAGAGGGATTCTGGCTGCGTCTCGCCACTGCACGGGAGCAGAGCGGTCACTCAGCTCTGACGGCGGGAAGGGGCAAACCAAAAGGAGGTTTGGTGTTTTTAATCCTTTTGGCAGATGATCTTTGAAGTGGTTTGAAATATTTTTCTTCGCACTTAGGCCGAGGCCCACTGTGCTTTGCCAATAATTCTCTCAATACACTTTCTCTCTCAGGTTTGAGCGCTGTTCAGTTGTTTCCGTGGGTCAAGCTTCACAGCAGGAAACCAGGTGTGGGGATTTCCCCGGCGTGTGGAGCAGGGGGTCCGCTCCTGCCCGGGTCCTCCGGGCACAGAATTGCTCTCTGGATGTGACAGAAAGTCACCTTCTGTTTATGCGGAAGCAGCTTGAAAGGTCAGCGGTGAAAGGAGTCGGAGATTCCAGGGAAGACTCTTGATGGGAAGTTCAAGTGAGAGGCGAACGCCCAAGCCCCCCGCCCCCACCCCGGTGTGGCCAGGGGTCAGGACTCAGCTGCAGGGTGACACGGCGGCACCCTGTCTCCAGCCCCGTATTGTCGGCTCGGTGTTACGGGGAACTCCAGGCCCTCCACCGGCACGGCCTGGGGCAGGTCACTGTCTCGCGAAATAGCTGTCTGAGGTGGCAAGTTTCTGGAAAAGTTTGCCACATCGACACTCAGGACTCAGAAAACACTTGCTTCTTTGGATGCCCGGATGGATGAGAGGCTGGGTCTGAGGTCTGCAGCTGACCAAGATGAATGGCAGTTGTTAGCACTGGGCCGAAGCTAGTTTCCATGGAGGTTTAGAGGTGCCCGACCCTGGGAGTCCAGCCGGCAGGGAAGCAGCCTTGGACAGCTAACGTTAACTGCTCACTCTGCAAACTAGCGCTAAAATGATGAGAATTGTGAGGTGCATTGTAATCCGTGTCTACACCACCCACTGTGTGTAAGGACATGTGTGCAACTCTGCTCCCCCGTGGCCGGTTTCACTTTTCTCTGCTTCCTTCTTTCCCTCTCACCAAAAATTGCTTACAACTTTCCAAAGGCTGACCACCTGAGCTTCAGATACGATGCTTTTTTCCTGTGAGAAGTTCCTGAACTGGGATGCTTTCGGGAGGCCAAGTGGGCATTGTGATTTGCCTCAAAACTTAAATCCACATCACAGTTGGGTGTTCATCCTAGAGAATTATGTATGTTAATTTGGTGACTAAATATATATGATAAAGATTGCTATTTGGAAGTATTGGGTGAGTTTCTAAAATCAAAGAAAGTTTCAGTTTTCTGTGTCGTACTGACAATTGGACCAATACTCAGACAGCATTTCAATTACAGGTTTAGAAATTTTAAGAATTAACCCTTAACTTAATCAAAAATTATTCACTGGGGTACATGTAAATATAGATTATTCATAATCATCATAATTTTGTTTTGTTCCAAATAGTTAGATCACAACTCTACATCCTCTTAGAATTATCTGTAAAGTTAAATATTCCAGTGTAATTAAATTCATGTTTTTCTTTGGCACTCTTAAATCTTCTTTATTTACAATCAAGTGAGGAATAAAAAAATTTGAACAACTAAGATGTTTAATTATCTGTGCTTTTTAAAAATAATAGACTAGAACAAAGGCACACAAATGTCAAAATCGAGAACAAGAAAACGCTTTGCCACTTCTTAAGGAGAGTGCAGCATCCGAAGTCCACAAAAGTCCTACTTCAGTGTTATCTGTGCTGTTTTATTAGCAACAACAGCAAACACCTTAGATCTGCACAAAAGTACAGGCAGAATTAAGTGAGACAAGAGAACATCGCTATTGCTTCTGATCCAGAGGGCTTTGTCTGACTTTGGAACGAAGACATGGCTGAACTACCCGGAAACATTTCTCATTGCTGGAATGTCCTCTGTTCCAAACTTCCAGCATGTTGGGCTCTGCTGATTCCCTTCAACCCAATAAGGTTTTCTTCCTGAGCTGATGTCTGCTGCACTGAATTTTTTCCTCCACGTTTCTCACGGGTATGGATGACTCTAAGCTCTGTTCCCAAAATCTAGACTTATTAAGGTTATCTGAAAATGAAGTTTATATTTTGACATTTGATTGATGGGAGTTACTATATAATTTCTAGACGTTTACACATATAATATATAAGCAACAATATCGAACATTAAAGATGCGTGTATGTATATACATACACCGTTGTCCACGTGATGGGAAGAGCCCCTCCTCATTCTATAAGCAGGGGGGTATCTCTCTCTCTTCAGTCACATTTGGAGATTTCAGCCATAGCCTCTGGGCTTAATTGACTTTTCCATGCCCACTTAATAGCTGAAAACGCAGTTTAAGCGTTCACGGGTAACATCTGACCCTTCATATCACTGAGGTCCTTGGAATTTAAGAGTTCTATTTTTCAATAAGGCATATATCACCTCTGGTGAAATTGTTATGACTTGAATGTCAATAATTTTCAAGAAGACAGAATTTTAATCCAAACCAAATGGCATCCCTTTGGGGGAAAAAAAATGCTTAGCACGGACTGAAATGTACATGTGTTTGGAGGGACGTTGCTCAGCGTGGGGATCTGAGGACAAGGGTGCCTGTTTACAGCGAGTGTAATGTGCTTTCTGTGCTGGAACGCAACTCCTTCAAAACCCCGAACAAAGGAAGCGACTATCAGAAGGGCTCTTCAGCGCCCGCCACAAAGTGGACTCTCTCCAAACGCCAGGAGGAGTCCTGGCCTTGACTGGGGTAAGTGGTTCGAGGCAGAGTTCATGACAAAACACTGGAAGCCCAGGGCGGGGGAGGAGGAGGGGCGTTTACAAAGAGCACAAGAGATTCTTTCCTACTTGCAGGGGTCAGCATTTCATTTTTAGCAATGTATGCAAACATCCTGAGTGACCAGTGAAAATGTAAGACTTTTTACATTATTTGATAAAGGTATGTGCCTGAGGAAGAATCAGTATCATAAGATAAGTGCACTTAAAGCAGAAACATGAAAACTGTTGCCTGAAACGGTATCTGAGAGTGGGAAGAAATGCCACTGAAGTACAAAGTTTCTAGAGATAAATATGAACATGCTGTTGCCTCATCCTTTTAAGTTGGTTTTTAAAATGCAAACATGAAATCACAGCGTCGTTGGAAGTGCATGTGTGTATGGAAAGAAATATTGTGTATGTTGGACGACTGTTATAAAAGAAAGACTTTGGTATAAATTATAATCCAGGTAATTGAGAGAACAAAGTTTATTCTTATTTGAAAATGTCCAGACGTGTGGTTTTCAATCAGTAGAGTACACAGACTCATCAACTTTCATCTCCTCTGTAAAATTACCAGGGCCTGCACTGAACCTGTCTGCTCTGTGTGAACTACACACACACACACACACACACACACACACACATCCTGTAGTTCGTTTTTTATATGTTAATTGCTCCTGCAGACTGAGTCCAATGTTCAGAATAATAACTGTAGTTTCTCAACAACAAAGGAAGGAAGGAAGGAAAGAAGGAAGGAGGAAGGAGGAAGGGAGGGAAGGAATGGAGAGAAGGAATGGAGAGAAGGAAGGAAGGGGAAAGGAGGAAAGTCAGAGAGAGAGAAGAAAGGAGGCCGTGAACCTCTATCCCAGTGGTGAATAAATGCATCAGAGGGAATAAACAGGCAGGTGGCACGTCGCGTCTTTACCCGAAACAAGCATCACTGTCAATGTACAAAGAGCTGTAAGTTTCCAATTCAGTTGAAATTTACAGTCATTTTGTGTCTTTAGGTGACATTGCTTAAGTTTTCTGAACCCCACCTATCTGTTTAGAGAACACTGGTCATGCTACTTAGCACACTACCCGTGTTTGTAGACACAGGTGGTGGGCACTTAGGTGTGATTTAATAAATGGTGCAGGTCTTTACCTGGGGGGGGGGTGCAGAGTGCTGATGCTACAGGACTAGCAGAAGAAGAGACAGAGGGAGAGACACAGTGGCAGCTGGGAAGTGACTGTGGAAAGCCTGGGGAGAAGTTACAGTACTGTTAGTATTGGATGATTGATGGAGACTCATTGGAAGGTTCGAAGCCAGGGCGCTGTCTGATAGGAACCAAAAGCAAACACAAAAGATGTGTTAGGATGCTGACCACGAGATACCAAATCTGTTAAGTAGGGTACCTTCATTTACATATTCATAACTTAAATTTCGTTCAGCATTGACATTCTTCGATGAATTTGAAATCTGGGAAGTGTCTGTCGTGATACAAATCGAAGGGGTAGGAGTTCACGTTGTGAGGATGTCTAACACGAGCGGAATTTGCCTCGCGCTGAATTTAGTGTATCAGGTTCAGTCCTTTTTTGCTTGGTTTTCCCCTGTTGCTGAGGGACATGTGTCGAGGGGCGTGCTTTTCTGTTTCTGTGTTTGTCCACATTGTTTACTTTGCTGAATACATGACTTCAGTCGTAAAACTGAAGTTATGAGATTCTGTGGCCCCTTTTCTTGGGGTGGCTAGAGGTGCATCAGTGAAAGGAAACAGGAGAAGACTGGAGCCGGCAGACTGGAGAGAAAGGCTCCTGGTGACCAGTCACGTATGTCCTTCCAAAGAGCTCCGAGCAGGGATGGACGTTTGGGTTGCTTGCACCTTCTGGCTCTTCTGAATGCTGTTGCTGTGAGCGTGGCTGTGTAAATACCTCCCCAGCCCGTGCTTTCGGTTCTTTGCGCGCACCCTCAGGAGTGGAGTTGCTGGGTCATTTGGTAATTCTCATCTTAATTTTCTGAGGAACCACCCTGCTGCTCTCTACAGTGACTATGTCATTTTACATTCCCAACAGCAGCGCACAAGAGCGCGATTTCTCCACGTTCTGACTGACGTATTATTTTCTGGGTTTTCTTTTCTGTTGTTTTTGTTGCTTATTTTCTTTTTAAAATAAGAGCCATCCTCATAGGTGTAAAATGGTATCTCATTGTGGTTTTAATCAGTATTCCTCTCATGATTACTGATGTTGAGTATCTTTTTGTAATATTTAAAAAATCATGCATATGTGAGCAGGGACCCCAAAGAACATATTTGCCTAGGGACCCAAAGACCCAAAGGGTGGCTGTGATGGATTCTGACCCTTGTTTTGTGTAATACTGGCTATGTTTCTAAACATTTTTGTGTCTCAGAATTATTTAGATCGGCTGGATTTTCGTTGTTGGTTAAGTGTTCTGGAGTGCCAACACTGTACAATTCTTGCTTTCTCAAAAACTAGAGCTACGTTTTCCTATAAATAGGACCTAGTATTGGCACATATCTGTTTATACACACACCCCCCCATTCCGCATCTTATAATATTGTAGTGTCTGTGAGCCTCCTGTAACATTGCAACTTGCTACTGATTTTAAGAAAGTTTTAAAATTAGCCGTATTACCATGTCAATATTCTGTATAAAGGAAAATAAAAATCAGAACAGTTAAACATTTTAGTGAAAGAAAGACACTTCTTTTGTAAATCCATGATTGAAAGGAACAGCATTTGGAATATTAAAGTGTCACCACTAAATTACTATTATTTAGCAAATGCGTTATGAGGTGAAGCTTTCTTTCCCATAAAAACAAAATTCTAAAGGTACATATCTATACTAGAAGACTGAAAAAGAGTGTCTCGTTCTGGCATGAAGGGAATGTTTCAGGACAGAGAAGTTTAGAAGTTGAGGCACTTGCCTTAACTGAGTAGGAGGCATGCGTATATGGATGTTGCTTTTATGATATAATTTTTGGGTCCAATTTTATGTATCCTAAGATAACTGAGGAAATGTACATAACAGAGAAATATCAAAGAAAAATGTTATTTATGCTCACACTTTGTTTTATAGCCTCCTGATCTATATGCTTAGTTTTGAGGGTTTGTTTGTTTGTTTGTTTAATACATCGATAACTTATGACAACGCATGCAGATTAGTGGAGTTTTTCCTCTGCATAACCTCCTCCTTCTCTGTGCTGGGAATCCCAGCTGCTTCGGCCTCTGTGAGCTCCTGTGTCTCGCGCAGGAAGCCCCACCCCCTGCCCCCAGCTCAGAGTGTGTTTTCCTTCCCTTTAGCCCAGTTCAGATATTGTCTCCAAAAGAAAGCCAAGAATAGAGGTCACTCATTTGTTTTCTTTCAAGGTTCACAGTCCTGTGCTGTCTGTTGTACAATGGTTAAAAATATTGTTTTCTATATTTGTCCGATCTTTTCAGTTGTTTCAAGCAGGAAATAATTCTTCTGCCAATTCCTCCTTTTGGGGCAGCAGTGAATATCCATGGGTTGCGTTTGATTTAATCTTGGACATTTATGTATTTGTTTATTTATTATTAATTTTTTAACTTCAGAATTTAATAGTTGCTTCTTTAACACATTTTATTTTCGTAAAGAATATCCATAATTCTTTGTTTCCTTTCCCCTGGATCTTTCTTTTTTCAATTTTGTTTTTATTTTATGTTCTTCTTAAAACTACTTATTACTTGTTCATAAGGCACACCTACTCTTAGACCTTAACATTGGATCCTGCAGTATCTACCTTTTTTCAGACATTTCCTCTTTCTTGAGTTTTCGACATGGTCTTCTCTTCCCTTCTTTTTCTTCTTCTTCTTTCTTTCTTTTTTTTTTTTCAGTTTTTATTATAGACTATTTTTTTCCTTAGCGATTTTAGAAAGATGAATATACAGTATATTCAGAGCCTTTGTTTGCCAACCTAGAACATGGATTTTCCTTGGAACAATTCTGATGATCTGACTTCTTTTTGGAACTCTAGAGTAAGCCCACAGTTCAACAAACTGAGCTTCTCAGTCAGTATCCAGTGTCTATACCCACCTCCTAGGGCTGCATGAACTGGGAGCCGCTTTTAGTTTCAAGGTGATCTGATACTTGAAGCAAAGTATGAGTCCTATGTTTACCACTTCAAGGGTTTTTTTCTCTCTCAATCTGCTTATGGGATTTACTGATGGGAATGCCCCATCCCAGGGTAAGTGTAACCCCTTAGTCTTTATCCCTCTGTAATGCTCCAAGACTTACTATTTATTCCTAGGGGAGATGCACGGAAAGACAACTATAATCTGTGGGAATATGTTAGAATACAGCTGCTCCAATTTCTAGTTTTATAATTGTTGTTTTTTGCACCCTGGAGGATGAAACACAAGTTTTTTGGTCTTAGGTTCACTGGCAGTAAAATGTTACTGATCTGCAGATTGTCTTGTTTAAATCTCATTTTGTGACCTAGGTAGTCAATGGGAACTCACAGTCAGCATGTTACACAGAAACTTTCTGGGCTGGTCAGCATCTCATCATGACGTGTATCAGACATGACATGCTAACTGCAGATTGAAAGGAATCACTGAGTATCTACAGATCCAGTATCGAGAACTCAAACTGCAAAATCTTCATCAACTGGTTATTTTTGTTCCCAGTCGCTACCAACACACAGATCAAAAGTCAGAGCTTTGAGTGTTCAGTGTGAAAATCCCTCCTGCAGTTTCTTGTGAATGCCTGGAAATGAGTTTTCTTTTTCAGCTACTGTGGTATTTTGGCTATTGTATAGTTTTCTGCCTCCACAAACGTCTGCCACTCTGTAGACAGCCATCATTTAATTTCACTCGAGTTTTGCATCATCACGCTTTCCCTTTGGATGCACTGAGTGCTCGTTTGGTTATGTGACTGTTTTAGAGATGAGCTTCCCTGCATCAGTAAGAATGAATAATTGTGGAAGTTGCTGTTACACCTGTTGCCCATACATAATAAGTGGCAGTCACGTAAAGGCTACTATTTTCAAATCCAGAAACCTCCAAATGCTAAATTAGATTCAGTTCATGGGGAAATAGTATTTGTGCATATGAAATATGAAGCAAGTAAACACACTTTAAAGAATATCTTTATTCTGTTTGTTTGTTTGTTTATTTATTTATTTATTTATTTATTTATTTATTTATTTATTTATTACTTATTAGTTTTCTTTATTAAATTGTATTTTGAAAGATGCCTCTAAGGACTCTAAGTAAATGACTTCTTACATCATTCTATCTTAAACTAGAAAAGCAAATGTAAAGCATTGGATTTCATTTATCTATATTTCCAAAATTAATGAAGAGTTAAATTTTATTTTTCACCCAATCAAGACATATCAGATTAAACCAGCTCTTTCTTCTTTATGCTAATGATACCTACCATCCAGTAAGATGACACATCACAGGAACAGGATGTTTGACTTCTTAAAGAATTTTACTATGGAATTTCTTGGTATTCAATTTTCTAGATAAAAAAGCCTAAAATAATAAGATAATTTCTGCAAAATGTACAAATGCCATTGTGTTCAACTGGCTATGATAAGCAAGGAATGCCACTGTAGCTATAATAAAATTCTATAATTTTTTTCCTCTGTTTGCAGTGAGAGATGCCAGACTGTAGGAGGCTGCTGTGATAGGGAAGTTCTGCAAAGCCCCCTGTGTGGTGACAGACCCAACCTGTCTCTGAACCCACAGGGCTGGGATCAGCCTTATCATTATCCTGGTGGTTTAGGCTGATAGGTCAAACGATTTGCAGCGTTGGCCTCTAATCTGAGGTGGAAACACTTCAAAACAAAGAAAGTCATAATTCCACCTTCCAAGGCCTCTGCCCCTCCGCGTGCCAGTGTCTCTGCAGCTGGGCGGGCAAGCGACCGTGATTAGATGGCAGGGCTCACCTGGCTCCCAGCTAAGGGGGCCGGGATCACGGGCTCAGCTCCTGCAAGGCTGGTTAGTTTCCTATCCCATTTACCAGGAAAAAAGTTAATCATCTCTCTTTCCAGCATAGGCTCAGTAATGTGATCTATGCATCAAGGATGTCATTACATTGGAATCAAACTCAATAAGATGCGTTCTGTTCATACACAGAATAAATACTCTTTGAACCAGTTCTCTCCAGGTACCATAACTGAAGACCATGTGGCTTTAATTAACAGCATAAAACCAGCAAATACCAGGTAGCTGATGTGACTTCCAGTAGTAAGTCTTTAGAATGTTTGAACCAGTAGTAACACAAATTTTGTGATATACTCTCACAGTGACTGCAGTAGCCTGAACATTAGATGTGTCTTTATCGAAGAGAGCTACTGAAGATAAAACGTAATATTTAAAGAAATAAGGTATCGCATCTTATGTTGTTTTGATCATAGCTTTAATATCATTAAATTGTCCTAAGGATAAATAAATATGATGAGAGTTCAGGTAGAATACATAGCAGATGAGGTTCTCTTCACTGGGGACCTTTTGGTAACTTGTTGTTAATTAACATGATGTCACTGAAATTCTATACAACAGATGCATTTATCATTCTTCATTGACATACAATTGGACTGTGGATTGGAGAAAGCAAAGTGTTCTAACCTTCTACTAAGATATTTTAGCCTTTGAAATTGTTCTACTTTAAATCATTTTTAGAAAGACTATTTATTACTGAAAACGAGGCTGGATAGCAGGAAAGTTGGTGACAAGTGAAAAAGCAGACAATTAACGAGGCTTGGGGCAAAAATGGGTAAGATTTGAATAATGTTCAGTGATGGTGTCCACCTCATTTTCACCCCTTAGAACTTGTCCTTGCTTGTGGACCTCTACTCAAGATGCATTTTGAGAAGAATGTTAAAGCATAGTGAATATTTTCCACTCCACGTAGAACGAAGCGTTGGTTACAAAGAACACTCCATGCATTTCTTCATACTTTTGACCAAAATGAGTTAAATCGAATTTAAAAAAAAAAACAATTTAAAGGCAATATGCCGATTCAATATGACCACATCTGTTCATTTGTAGTCAAATCATAGAAATATACTTTTTTAGATCAGTTAAAAATCAGACATGCCAATCACATGACACATTTGAGTTTCCTCTATGTATAATATTTCAAAAAATATGTGATTGGGGAAAACAAGCTAATCAAACTTGGCTGTCATTCCCTTCAAGAAGCATTAGCTACTGTATGTACATAGGCACCTAGCACCACCCAAAGTACCGTGTACTTTTGCAACTAAGATGCGTGTATCGTAGCATCAGCTATTCAGCGCTGAGAAGCAACGTTGGCAAACTGATAGGCCATCAGCTATAAGACGCACCCCAACTTTACAGACTTTATCATATGAAAAAATGGCTATAAAATTAAATAAAGTGTTTATGATATGCTCATTTATCTTCATCTGTATGCCAATGACCATGGTACAAACCGCCAGACTGTCACCTATGTTTTTAAATAGATGTCCCTCTAATCGAGTCCTATCTCCTTTTTGACTCATTTCCCCGCAATTTATTCTTCTCCCAGGACCCTTGGTGATCTTTGCAAATAGTAAATTCAATTGTGGTGAAGATAATTCTGTAACTTCTCATTGTTCTCATGATACAGTCTTAAAAAGGTGGAATTTCAGGGATCGGATTGCCTCATACTTCTTGTCTTTCAAGAATTTCTTGAAGCTGAAGTTTTTATACCATTACACAAAATAAACTTTGCAAAAATATATTTGACTTTCAGTTATCTTTCTTGAATGTGAGTTATTTGAGAAAATGTTAGAGGGTCGATTGGATTTCCAAAATTGACTATAGTAATAATTTCCAACATAAGGGCCTTTTTGCACGGTCACCTTGAACCTCTACCAAGATGGGGTGTGGATTTCTTCTCTTTTTAATCTTGGCTGCACCTGTCACTTCCTTTGCATTTTGCACAATAATGTGTGGCAGTAGAGAATTCCCCTTTATTTATGTATTTATTATTTTTTTAGTGAAACGTAGTTGACTTACAATATTATGTTAGTTTCAGTTGTACAAGAGTGACCCAAGATTTTTATAGATTGTACTACATTTGTAGTTATTATAAAATATTGGCTATATTCCCTGTGCTGTACAACATATCCCCATAGCTTTTTTATTTTATACATGGTAGTTTGTACCTCTTACAAAGGCATGTTACTAGGCCACAAAAAAGAATGAAATTCTGCCATTTTCACCAACGTGGGTGCACCTGGAGGGTATTATGTTTAGTGAAATGAGTCAGAGAATGACAAATACTCTATATTATCATTTATCTGTGGAAGAAAAAAAATAAAATGAATGACTGTAACGAAACAGAAGAGAAGTCACGTCACTTCCAAGGCTGACGTTAGGAGGTGTGCAGAATCCGCTTTCAGGTACCCTGAAGGCCCCTTCTTTGGAAGGCAGCCGTGCTGCTGGGAGGGAGCCCGGGCGGCCGGCGGAGGGTGGGTCATGCCACCTCACCTGCTGGCGGCCCCAGTGAACCCCGAGCACACCTCCAGCAGCGGCTGCCAGCCAAGGAGTCAGGCCATTTTAAAACGTCCGGCCATGGCCAGCCACAGGGGACATCCCGGCAGAAACCACCGCCAAGCCTTGCTGAACTCCTGTCTCAGAATCAGGAGCAGATAAAATGGTTTTCTTCCAGCTTTATTGGTATCAGATTGACATATAACACTATGTAATTTTAAAGTGTACGATGTGTTGATTTGATATATATTTTAATATAACTACCACTGTTTAAGTAAATTTGGGGATAATTTCTTACGAAGCAATAAAGAAGTGAAAGCTAATTCCTATTTGGGAAATTTTCATAACTTGTGAAGAAAAATTAAAAGCTGGGAGTTGGATTTATCACTACAAATTTCTAGGAATAATCATTAAAATATGATAAAAATACGAAACTACTAGAAAAAAGATGGTACTTACTTTTTAAAAACTAATCAATCATTACAGCAATGTATTTTCCAATAACTTTTCAAGAAGAAATAATTCTTTATGCATTTGACTTAATTATGCATACATATTTATTGTTTTATATATATTAAATGTATATATAAAGGTATTCCCAATGGTAGCTACTATCAGCCACTTTCTATGGGTGAAAATAAAGGATTTTGAGATTTGCCTCAACTGTGACATTTTGATACAAAGTTGTTTGTTTCAGTTATGAAAACACAGAACCAAAAACCTTTTCCAAGAATTATATTTTGCTGTCCTTAAAATTTAGTACTTCTATACCGGATATGTAGACATAGGGAGGAAGAAAGTCATTTTTGTTTAGTTGATAGTTTTCATCTTTATTTAATTTGGCAGCAAGCTGAATTGACAATGAATTGAATTATGATTCTGTTGTGTTTCTTTTTCACTGAAAAAAACTTAGGATGTTGATTAAAGCAATATGCTTAGAATGGAGAACTGGCAACGCCAGTGTCCTATGAATGTCATCGGCAGTGTGACAAACATAGTGAGTATCAGCAGTTCTCTGGGGATTGAGATCCTAAAGTGATTCGTACATACTCTTCACTTACACGTTCACAAAGTAATTGTAAGAACAACAATGTGACATTTTTTTCCTTAGACTTCTTAGTTACGTCTCAGCGAATGGACCATCCGGAGTCAATATAAACCTATCTCTGTGACTAATGGGAAAATGATTGGCGAGCATCCGGAAGCGTAATAGAGAGGGTGAGAAGGGGTGCGTTTGGCTGATATTCCTCTTCCCTTTTCCAGTTTATTTGCTTGTCATTCCTCTCTCCCATGTAAAAGAGAGAAAACTAAGAAAACCAAAACTAGTTATTCTTGCAAAGTTAGATGCCAAGTTCCCAGGTCCTGGAGAGCACAAGATGAGTTGAGGAGATTTAATTGATGATTTGCAGTTTTAACATCCAGCACTTTTTATTTTAACATCTGACTTTTGAGCTTAATCTCAACATAAAACGCAACTCTGCTGTGAATCAGCCTGTGCCTGGTATGAGCAGCAAGGGATTGCAGTCAGATGGTCTGGGATTTGAGTCAGAGCTCTTCAAATGCCAGTCTTGGGCTTCATAATACCCTCCTCACTTTATAAATGCAGGTCAGGCTATTGTAAGGATTAAATAGAATTCGTGTATATATGTGTGCGACTTCTGGCATGTTATCCGAACTTACTAAAGCGTAGGAATGCAAAACTATATCCATCAACCAGATCTGTTGCGAGGGCGGGGCTAGTGCTCATCCAGAGCTCTGTGAATCTGCGTCTTCTTTGCACGTCTGTCTCCTTAGCATCTCTAATCTCCTTCCTTTTACTGGTGTGTCCTGCAGCTCTGAGCTCAAAAGCTGTGATTTAGCAAGAGTAGGAAACAAAACAGTATCCTTTCCCCTAGGCAAGTCACCCCTAGGGTTTCTGCTCTAAGAGGCTCTGAAGGACATTATCAAGTACAGAGGGAGAGAAAACGGAATCGTGCCGAATATCTTCTAAATTTATTTAAATTGTGACAAGGAAGTTTGGCTTTTTTCAGGAAATTTAGATTAAAGTGTATTACGGAAAGGAAAAATTAACATTAAAATTAAAATCTTTATTTTTATGAATTGTGCTATCTAGTCATAATCTTCATCGAAGGAACCAGGTCAGCAATATAATAACATATTTTTAAAATATTGATGTTAACTAATATTCCAGATGCTGCTGGGAATGTATTAAAGATAGAATTATATAACACATCAGTGGTCTTGGAAGGTTAGAATGCCCTTGGAACTTGCTGAGATTAATACTGATTGGTAATTGGAGAGAAATTCCATACAGTCAGATTAATAGTTCACATTACATCTGTCATATGAGTATAGCCGTAAGTATTAACGGTTCAGAAATTCATCTGATGTAACTTTCAGGTCATTTATCTCAGGAAAAACCCAGTTATGGAGAATGACAGTTTTCCTTACTTAAAAGCAGTTTCAATTGCTACTGAATTAGTTACCATTTTAGGTGTCTAAAATATTACTAGTGGAAATAAATAATAAATGTATTGAATTACCAAAACAAACTGGTATTTAACATATTTTAAATTGTTCAATTGCCTGCAATGCTTATAAAGAAAAATGACACAAAGAAGCATTGTTTGTGAGATACATGATTTTGTATTTTATCTGTGAAATTTAAGAAATTTTAGAAATTCTAATATGAGAACACCTAAAATATTGTATCACATTTAAAACAAAGAAAGATGGAGGTGGGAGGGTATAGCTCAGTGGTAGAACATGTGTTCAGTGTGTGTGTATGTGTGTATATATATATATACATATATATATATATATATATATATATGTACATATATATATGGAAAAAGTCTACCAGATAGTTTAGTTTCTAATATTGATGTCATGGTAAATTTTGAAAGAGTGCACAGTATTCTCATATATCTACCAGTCACAAATATTAAGTAATTAGCATGAATCTCTGTGTCATCTTTTCAGTCATCGTTTTACTCCTATAGATCTACACATTTACCTTCAGCCACTCTCCGTCATTGACTTCCATTTATGTGTTTACAGCTTCTGTTGTAAATTGTCATTTGCTTTTATGCTTCCCTGAGATAACATGTATCACACTTTAAAATGAAGCCATTCACTTTGGGATGCGTTGATCAATTTTTTTCTTTGTGTGTCTTATTCACTAATCTGATAAATACTTGCAGTTGTGGATCAGCGTAGGTGATTCTCCTCCCAGGGGAGAGGAGCCTGGCTTCCTAAAGGGGGTGCCCTGACATTCTTCTCATAAGGTGGGCGGTCGTTTGCCAGGCAGACGTGCAGGACGTTGTTTATTCTAAGCGGAAGGGGTGATGTGCACAGAGGCAGGGGACATGAAACATCACGGTACTTTCACAGGCTGACAAATGGCGTCTTTTGTCCAGGATACAATCCATCCACCAAGACTGATTAGGACTGTGTGCCTTCTCCTGCTTTGTATTCTGTGGGGAGTTTGATCACGGCTTCCCTAATTTTGTTTTCACCTTAGATATTCAGACCGGAGGGAGATCAGCCTTCCTGTCTACGCTGCTTGTAAAGACTCTAGATTTTTTGGTTGCCCTATCAGTGTGTATGGTTGACTCACGATTAAAATAATGAGCCCATTTTAGGATGTGACAATTCATTAAATAGCGTCTTCTGCATTTTTTTCCTATATCATGTTTCTGTGTGGTTTCATTATGCAGGATATCATGTCCGAACAGAATGACTATCATCAGCTCCAATCCTAATTCAATCTAATTTTCTGACTCCCGCCAGAAGTTTTACAAATGAATAGTTGCTCAGCATGTAAGTGGAGATGAAAGAACTAGTTTCACATTTTCTTCCTTGAAGTACTTTACCTGAGAACAATCTCCTAAAAGAAAGAAACAGAATGAAACTATCTTAGGCATTCACCACTTGCTTGAACTTAACAATCTAGCAAAGGAAACCCATTAGGGGAGAGACCATGAGTAGAAAATGATGAATTATTGCATGTTTTCAATCATAATAAGTCACATGTGATATGGAAACTTATATATTTTCCTGAATAAACTCAGGATGAAAAATAAAGGTGAAGCTTCAACTTTCACAATGAATACCACTGGTATGCGTCCAATAAAGGACTGATAAATTAAAAAACAAAACACAAGGGTTACAACCGGAACATCTTTTGTCAAAAAGTGAGTGGGAGAGTGTGAGTGAGCACGTGGCCTGAGACAGGAGAAGGCTGAGGCACAGAGTGGATGAAGAGCTGATTTTGCTCCAAGTAAACGTTGCATCCTGGGTGTGAGTACACAAAACAAACAAACAAACAAACACACCCACAAACCAAAAAGACCAATACAAAACCAAGCAGCATAGCCATTTCCCAAAGATGGTAGTATCAAAATAGAAAATAAAATGAGTGAATCACATAAAAATAATCAGTGTGAGGAGGTAATGCATCCCAACCAGGATGGAATCCCCAGCCCCTGGTGGTCGGTTCTGGTCCTTGATGCTGGGACCACTGAGTAACTGGTGTCTACCGATCTGTGTATTGATGTGTAAGGGGCATTAAGTCATTCTTAGGCTGAGAATTTATATGTTGCATCAATGTTTGTTGCCTTTATCCTCCCTCCTTTACATCTTGAATCACAAAAGATAGTTTTTGCTTTAGTGTTCCCACTGCTTTTGGTGTATTTTTTACAGCAAACTTCAAGCATCTTAATGAAGGAAAAACAAAAATATCCACAATGTGTCAACGTTCAGTTTATAGAGTGTGTGTAAGTAAATTTCATGCATATATCAAAAGACATATTATAGGAAACATGGATTCTTCAGGTCATTTAGCCTCTCTTACTGCTCAGCAGGCTTCTGGGCTGACAGAGAATTCTCAGAAGAATTGGTGGCTTATGCTGGTATTAAATCAAATCTTTCAGGGACACCTTTTATTATTCTCCCTGATGTAAAGTGTTACTACCATCCTGAATCATTCGAACATTTATTCTCCCTTTTTCTTGCTTTTTATTTTGTTACGATGCTGGTGAGCATTTAAAGGTCCAGCCTATCTCATATGCACTGAGATGCTGTTGAGCTTCCAGACAGAGAAACATTTTGGTTCCAATCAATGTGGAGTCCACTCAGGATCACACGCTCAGCCATCCAGGATGGTTGTGTACAAAATCGAGACACGTTTTAATGTTGCAACAATGTATTATAAAAGTTAAATATTCAGAATTTGTATCTAGATAGACAAACTTAAGTAACCAAGAGTCAGGGTTGGCTTTCTCAATCCATCTCTTTATTACGTGGTTGATTTGGGCAAACAAAAATCTTTAATATTTAGTGAGTAGTTAAATGTGCCAGGCACCATTGTAATCATGCGACATTAAATCATTCGTTCATAGTAAGTGAATAGCCATGGTGATAGGCAGTGCTATCGTGCCTATTTTAAATATGGTGGAATTGGGATGCAGAGCTGTGAAGACATTTGCCAGAGATCTGATAGCCAGCAAGCAGTGGCTATTCATTTCAAGCCTGAAGCCCTGTTTCTTAACCATTCTTGTGCTGATTTCTTTGAGCTTCAGTAGTTTCAATTATAAAATAGAGATAGTTCTTTCTCCACAGGACTGTTACAAAGATCAAATCTCCTAATCGCTAAACACATTTCAAAAGAGGTGTTCCCTTTGCCCAAAGATTACACAAAGCTATGCTTTCCCCCAGGCAGAAGAGCCCCCAGATCAAGTACACAGAATAAGGACTGGCTTTCAGGAACCACTCCTCCTTGCCTGGCAAACTCATCTCAGTGCCCAAAGTGCAGGACTCTCATCATGGCTGTGGAAGCATCATTTCTGTTGTAACCCTTACCAGCAACTCTCTGTTTCTTGGAAGCAAAAACAAGACTTCTTTGTCATGGCGTAGAAATGTCTTCCTGATGGGGCCCCCACCCTCTTCCCTTCCTTGCCAATCTCCTTTTGTTGTTCTTCACTCAGTTCATGCTGAATTACTTGTGATTTCTGGATTTGTCCCACCACTGTGTCTGTGATCTTTGGGAAGTCCACCCCTTCTGTCTGGGGAGACCTCCCCGAGCTGGTTTGCCTAACCAGTTCCAACCGCTTCACCAAGTATCCGACCATCATTTCCAGTGCCTTCTTGGACATCCTGCTGCCACTCAATGCAGTCTTCTTTCATTTGTCCCTAACACTCAGTCTTGCCTTTATTAGCACATATCTTGTGCTGTTCTGCATATACTTATAAACCTGTTTCCCCTTTCAATCACTGAGATTTTTAGCAGAAGATATTTTGGTTCATCCTCTTATCCTCAGCAGAGCTTGCTACACTTAGCAACTGCTTGTTTGGTTGATTTAAATAAAATCCTGCAGCTAATTATAAGAGCTGCATGTTTCCTTCTCAAGACTAAAATAGTAATGGATAAAGCCATTGATAAACAAAACTAAGAGGGTAAATACTATTAGGTTTTACCTACTCTGCTTTATTCAGTATGGTGACTTATATTTAGTTCTATGTATCTTTAATGAGCATATTTCAATTTGTTCGACATTCTATTCCACTCTACTTATCCGTGGGTCATTTTCTCAGTAATTGGGACTGTAATAATTTAACTTTCTGTCATTTACAGAATGCTTAGAATTTTGATTCACAATAGGAACAGCTCCATACAATGGAACAGACTGACAGAATTGAATTGGAGCTTTCAGTTCTGATTTGATTGGATTGCCCAGGGTAGAGAAAGAAAGGGAACACCGGACGCAGAGAAGTAAGTATATCATGACAATGACACTTAATAACTTGCCCAAAGATTTAGGTTTCTTTGGATGTTATCTGCATTTCTTTATAGAGCAGGATGAATAAAAATCCCCCAGAGTGAAATTATCTACAGCAAATGTACTATTTCCCCCTTCTGTCTAATAAAGAACATTTGACATTGACTGGGTGCTTCTTTGCATAATAGTTACATCCTAGTTACAGTATAGATTTTCCTTCCACTACAAGGCACAGCTCTTGTGTAAGGAAGGACCTATATACTGTTCATTTTCATTTATTATTTGCACCTAGCATTATATTTGCTTCTAAAAGAAATCTGCTCAATATAATAACAAAAGACAGAACGTGTTAGTCAAGTCATGTGTTTTATGATCTCCATGAAGATACAATAATCAATTTGCAAAACTTTACAAGGACAATGTTCCTAATGACCTAATAAACATTTAAACATGGTAGTCATCAAAATGATTAAATTCATCCTCAATCTCAGTTCTGCACATTCACTCAGTTTCCAGGAGCTTACTGAAAGTCTTCAAAGACTGAGGTTTGAAAATTCTCTCCTTATATTATGCTTTTATTAATAGGATTCCTTTAGTTTGGAAAGTGTCTCCAACCTGTCTGGTATTTTGGACAATGTATGTGTTGAGGGCAAATTTACCTAAATAATACCAAAGAGAAAGAAAGGGCAACCAATTTAAGGGAAAGCTTACGAAAAAAATCTCTTTCTATAAAACTGAATATAAACTTCTCAGAGGATAGTTAATGTGTAATAGGAGAATGTACTTGAATTTGTGCTAATATATCCTATTTAACTATCTCATGTAACTTGAACTTTAGCTTCTTTTTAATTTTTAATGATTCAGAATGCTCAGCAGTAAATATCATAATAATTTTCACTGTAATTGTCAGTAAAATCATCAGCATTGGCTAGTCAGCAGAGTAGGGTAATTGCAATTATGTTCATATTCTTCCATGAATACAAGAAAGTAGACATGAAGAATGTATTTTTGAAGAAGAAATTGAACAGTTCTGAAAGTTTTTGTGTATATCATCTTGGTAGTACCAAATGTGAAAATAAGCACTTCAAAAAGAAGAAATATGACTGAAATTTGCATTTCAGTTAAAAAATTTTTATAGTTTATCAGTGACAAGATGAAGAATTCGATGTGACCAAAACTACATGTTAAAAGTGCATTCATGCAGAGTTTAAATCTTATATTAAAAAAATCAAAACCAGCCGTTTAACAGTGTCAAGTTTTTATCCCACTGCATGTGAATATTGTGTCAAATTTAATTAAATTGTCTTACATCTATTCTAATCTCACAATCTCTGTACTTTAACTGCTGTGGTTAGACCAATAATATTTAATGTGGTTATTGATGTGGTTAGGTTAAATCATACCTTTTTACTAGTTTTTTCATTTGTTTTTTATTTTCTTTTCCTCCTTTATTCTGCCTTCCCTGGTCTTAACTGATATGTATTTTTTTTTTTTAATAATTCTGCTTTAATCTCTATTGACTAATTTTAATACTCTTTTGAAAAATCTATGTAGTGATTGTCCATGGTTTACAATATACGTTTTAAAATATTCTGAATCTAAATTCAAATAATGTTATACACCTTCACATGTAGTGTAAGGGTCTTATAGTGGGATATTCCTCCCTCCCACCTCTTGTGCCACTCTTTGCATATATTTTAGTTTCACATGTACTATAAAAACAATGCTTTGATAAAAATGTGCTTTAAAGAGCAGTTATTTTTTAGAGCAATAAAAATAAGAAAACATGTTTTTTTTAGTCCCTTTTGATGCTCTATTTTTAAATAGGTCAAACCTTCTGAAGATGTCATGTTTCTGCTTCTTGAAGAGAGTCCTTTACCATTTCCTACAGAGTAGGTCTACTGGTAATGAATTTCCTCAGTTTTGTTTGTCTGTAAGAGTCTTTATTTGTCCTTCGTGTTGAAGTCCATTTTCAATGTGTATACGGAATTCTAGGTTAAGAGTTTTGTTTCACTTTTAGCACTTTAAAGACAGATTCCTTAGACTTCTTGCCTGTGTGGCTGCCGGCAAGAAATCTTCCCTGATTCTTATCTTTATCCCTCTGTAGATAAAGCGGTATTTTTCTCTGGCCGCATTCAGATGCTCTCCTGTCTGTGGTTTTCAGCAGTTTGAATGCCTGGGGGTGGGGGTGGGGGTTACTTTTTTGTTTTGCTTTGTTCTGTTTATCAAGTTGGGCGTTCTCCGCGGCCCTTGGGTCTCGGGCATGATGCGTGTCAGCAATTTGTAAAATTCCCGGTTATTGTTTTGTCCAGAGTGTCTTCTGCATCGTGCTCGCTTTCTTCTCCTTCGGAGGCTCCGGCTGCGAACGTGCTAGACTGTCTGATCCTGTCCCGCAGACTTTTAGTCTCTATAATTCCTATTTCTTTCTGTGATGTTGTCCTACAGCTCTTGAATTCTCTGTAAGTTTTATTTCTTTCTGTTTTTCCGTATAAATGTCCATTGGGGGCCATTCTTATTTGCCAATTTTTTAGCTCCCTGATTATTTCCTGGACTACGTTAGATTTAATCAGGAACAAGTTGAAAGAATCACTCACGTCTGTTTGTTTCCTATTAGGACGTCCCTATTTGATCCTTTCTTATAGTTTCCATTTCTTTACTGAAATTACCCCCCTGACCTTGTATGTTGTCCATTAATGCTTTTCACCTTTTATTATATTTCTCCTTAATTCTTTACTTGATGGGTTCAGTATCTGTGTCATATCTGAGTCTGGATGATTGCTTTGAGTCTTCACACTCTGCTTTTTCTTACTTTATGTGTTATATCTCAGATTTTTTTTTGTTGAAAGCTGGATATACTTTGTAGGATTGCAAATAATAAGTCTTATTTTTTCTTTTTCTTTCTTTCTTTTTTTAATGAGTAAATGGGAGCACACATTTCCTTGTCCTAGGCCTTCGGTGTCCATTATGTTTAACTCCAGCCGTAACTTGGGGTGGTGTTGAAGGTGGTCCCCACTTGGATCTCTCTAATCAGCTTTCCATTTTCGCTTTGCTTTTCTCTCCAGGTAATTTGTCACTTGCAGCATTTTTATTTTTGTTTTGGTTCTTTTGGGGGGGTGGTAATTAGGTTTGTTGATTGATTGATTGATTTTTATTGGAGGTACTGGGGACTGAACCCAGGACCTTGTGCATGCCAGGCACACACTCTGCCTCTGAGCTATACGCTCCCCGCTGTTGCAGCGTTTCTAAATCTGTTCCAATGTACTTTCACTCAGTGCTTATTAGTGTGGTGATGGAGGGCAGTGTGTGGTATGCATGTTCTAATGTTCAGTCTTGGCAGACATTGCAAACCTGGGCTGTGGGGGTATGGCTTTTGTGAGTGTTCCTGCTCCCCTGGCGGAGGGGCCTAACTGTATCTAGGTTCAGCATTCTGCGAAGAACCAGGTCAGGTATCTATCAAGTTCCTCATGGAATGTCTAAGGGAACAGACAGTTCTGCCCTTTCTTAGGGCTGGAACTTTTTGTTTGCTTATCTGTTCACTTCTTCCAATCAGTTTGCACCCTCAGGCCACCCTCAGGGTTCTGTTATTTTCTCCCTCTCCCCTCCCCCTCCCCCTCCTCTTTCTCTTCCTTCTGAAGACTAACGCATCTCTCTCACAGAGGAGATAAGGAGGATGGGTTTGTGTGGATTTCAACCATGACTGAAACTTTCTCAGGATCTCCTTCATCAGTTCTTGGAAGAAAAGCTTGCAGAAACATGTGAAACTCCCGTGTTATGGCCCCACATGCTTTAATTCTCCTCCTAATCCATGCTTGCGTTTAGTAATTTGTCAAAAATGTCTAGCTGAGTCCTCTTACCAGCTTATAGGACATTCAGGGGCATCTCTCCATCGGTAACCAAAGTCTCTCGTCCTAGCTCCTTCCTGCTTTATCCTCTCTCTCTTCAGATACTGATTTTACCCTGCAACCTCAGTTCTCTGATTATTTCTAGAAAATTCTTGAATTTGCAGTTGTCCAGATTTTTTTATACTTTAAACTTGAGAGTGAGCTCCAATGTCAGAGCTAAAACCGGAAGTCCTTGATTAATTTTTTCTGTGAGTTCATCAGTTAAAATTGATGATAAATATTTAATAAGCAGGCATTTGGATGTATGTTTTCAAAAAATAAGAGTTTATTATATGACACAATGCTTTCTTTAGGAAGAGCTCCAATAGTCTTATTAGCCAGAACGTTTATAATTTTCCATAACAACTGTGATGTCTCACTGGTTTCTATGTAAATAATTTTATAAATATGAAATTGATTAACTGGCTTTTCTTTTCACATTACTTTTCACATTACTTGATACAAAGCTGACAGTCAAGTCTGTGTTCTAGCTCCTGTTCCCATGTAGGTCACTATCGTTTGCATTCTTAGTGTCATTCCTGGCATCACTTTGTCTCCATCCATGCTTTTACTTCTTCTGTTGCCTTACTTTTATTTCCCTCTATTTTCTTATCCTCCATGGGTAAAAATAGAAAGACAAATTTTAAAAAATAAATATAAAGGAAAGAAAAAAGGGAGGAAGGGAAGAAGAAAAGGGCAAGCATGAGAAATAAAATAGGAAATAAAATGATTTGATTTCAATAAAGGATGTCAACATAAATTGAAAATTTTAGCAGAAACTTGAAAAAGCTTAAAACACCAACAAGGGGCAAAAATTATAAAAAGAGTGTGCACTTTTATTGGTGACTTAAATGTAAAAATCAATATTGTTATCTTTAATAAATTAATGTTATGTCCCAGTCTTCTCTCGGTAATGCAATACCAAATTATGAAGATGTCATATTTGAAAGACTTTGAGATCAAGACTAATGCAATGGTAGGGTTAACAGAAAATAGTTCTGGGAATTTATACGGGAACAGGCTGGGAGTCAGATGACTTTTGTTCCTACTTTTCACCTGTCACTAGCTGCGTGACCTCGGTCAAGTTACTTAATCTTTCTGAGCTTTGTTTTCTTCCTCTTTGGAAGAAGGGATTTAGATCCAATTATCTTTGAGTTTTAAAAATCTATACCTATGACTTTATAGGTAGGTTAAGGTAGGCTGTGTTGGGCATTTAATGCCAAAGCTAAAGATTTTGGACTTGATCCCCTAGTAAGTGGAAGCTCTTTGAAGGTGTCTGAATAAGAGGTTACCGGAAACTTTGAAAGAAGGGGTTAGTTTGGAAAGAGAGTGGTTAGCATGTGGGTGAAGTGGAGTGTGATGGCCTGGACGAGGGGGTGGTGCAGAGGTGTGGTGTGTGTGTGGTGTGGTGATGCAGAGGGCAGATGATGGAGTGCCGATGCAGGACTCAAGTCTCTGTGTTACATTAGAGCTAATACAGGACGAAATGTGAGCAGCAGTGATTCAGGAGAAGGCTCAGGATAGCCAACGCGACGTATGTCCTAGGGATTTAAGAATTTGTTCCAAGACACCATTTCCCTTTCAACAGGCACTTTCCTTTTATTCCTGCTTATAGATTACTGTGTTTATACAATTAAATACCAGAAGTGTTCTTTTCAGTTAATACAATGAAACACTTAATTTTAGGTTTCTGGAGTGATCTCAGTCTTGAATGGTCTACTTTCAGTGTCATTGAGACATCATATGGGAATTCTGGCATTTGGGAGGAATAGTCAAGACTGTTTTCCAAACTGCCCCCACCCCACAACTGTATCGTATCCCTTATAATAACATTCACATTCACACGCTAGTTGTACCATCCATAACTATCCCTTACTGGCGGATGAGATAGTCTGGATTTCACAAGGATGGTGAGCATAACCCCTAGTTTACTGATGACAAAGAAACCTGGCTGGCACCTGCTGTTACTAGCACCACCTTTAACTTTCAAAGGTGTTCATCTTTTAATAATAAATTCTACACATATCCAATTTTAGAGCAATTCAGTACTAGCTAGACATGAGTATCTGTTTTTTCCTTTCACAGATGCACAGTTTTCTGACACTCTTTTGTATGTATTCCAGGATTGAGAACCGCTAGTCTAGGATATATGCAAACTCTCTTCAGGATACTCTAAGGCATATAAAAAAAATAATACACATGTCACACATCAAATCCTCACCTCACTCCTCCTTCCCCAACACACACAAAGAATCAGAAAACTTGAGTTTTCCCGGAGGACTGATATCAGATATAGGGTGTGGTTGACAGACTAATGTCCCCCCTCCAAAGATATCCGTCTTTGTCCCCAGAACTTGTGAATACATTCTGTTACATGGCAATTAAGGTTGTTAATAAATTGACCTTGAGATGGGGAGATGACTCTGAGATGGCGGTTATGCACATTGACCCAATATAATTACGAGGGTCCTTATAAATGAAGGAGGGAGGAAAGACAGTCAGGGCAGAGCGATGCAATAGAGGAACTTGATCTGATGTTGACAGCTGTGAAGGTGGAGGAAGAGGGCTGTGGGCCAAGGAATGTGATCGGCTCTAGAAACTGGAAAAGGGTAAGGCAGACGGATTCCTCCCGACAGTCTCCAGAAGGAAACACAGTCCTGCTGACGCCTTGATTGAATTCTAGTGCAATCCATTTCAGACATCTGACCTCCAGAATTATAAAATAATAAATTTATGTTGTTTTAAGCCACTAAGTTTACGGCTGTGTGTTACAACAGGAAGAGGAAACTAACACACAGGGGTATATAAAACTCATTCAAATTTTTAAATAGTGCTAATGATATTATCATGTAAATTGTCCAGTGCATTTTATATTTAAAAAAAAATCAAAGCAAGCCACTCCTTAAGCTCAGGATCAGACAGAAGCTTCTTTCTTCAATAAGTTAGTTTGCTTTCTATTGGTAGACAATAAGATCCAGGTGTTTCGTCTTCTCATATTTGCTCCAGAAACCTAGGAGAGTAAGAATTGGGTTTTACGGTTAACTATTATGGTATACTGTAACCTTTATTTCTTACTATGAATTTTCTTTTCCCAATTTTACATTAAAGATTAATCTTTTAGGATTTTGATAATATCATCTTTGAATACATTTGTAAAGACAAAGTATAAAATAAATTAAAATATAATAATATTAAAACATAGATTGATTAAAACTAATTGATTGGGTGTAAACAATCAATTTCTACTTGATAGAAAACCAGAAATGTCAGTCTTGTCCAACACACAAATTGAGAATTGGTCATATATTTACATTAAGATAATACAAAAGTTGAAGAAAATATTAAAAAATGAATAAGGTAGTAAACATTTTCTAATTCTATTATCTTTTTCTGTTCTTGTGGATGGGGTCAGTAGGTTAAAATAGGGGTCAGATGAAACCAGTTCAACCATAACTGGTGGTTAAATTAATCAGCCACAGTTTATTATTTTTACCTCTGGAGTCTAATTAGAACTGTCCTCTGGTAGAAGGAAAATATAAACTTATCCACCCCAACAACTACCCTGAGTCTTTTCTATGTGTGGAGTATCACACACATCATGTGGCTGGTTACTCAAGTGTAGAAATATTTGGAATTTTTGGTCACATCTCATGGAATTATTTTCATTTATTGAGTAACAGCTATGTATCTTTTTGCATTACATATAATTTAGCTACAAAAGAACGATATTTTCTTACAATTACATGAGGGTGCTTGGTCGAGACGCTCTGGTACAGACAGCAAGTACAATGGAAGCCAGAGGACGAAGAGGTCGCGTCTGCCTGGAGTCTGGGGAGGTGCTTCCCGGAAGCGCTGCCGTGTGAATTAGATTATTTTCTTGGACAAGTACAGTAGTGAGGCATGTGACTTCTTCGTGTACGCGCATACGTCCCGTGTGAGCCCAGACGCACTGGAACTTGGGCTTCAGAGATTCTACGTTGACTAATAGTAATGAACGAGGACAGATAGATAAAAACCCGACGTTTGTACAGAAATAATCCTCAAAAGATTCTTACTCTTTGTGAGTGGAATTACTTCACTGCCATCGTCTCAGGCTTTGGACATTATTTATTTCTTTACCAAAAAATGAAAATAAAGAAGTATTGGAAAAACTTGTTACTACATTGAACCATTCAGGAAAATACATCTGTGTGTGTGTGTGTGTGTGTGAGTGTATTCAAACTTGTAACTTTTGAGCAGAGAGAGAGCAAGTAAGCAAAGTTGTAACCCCATGGATTAAACTGCTACTAAATCCAGCTTCGTTCTATCTGTTAGGTGGGCTGAAATAAATCTTGGTAACTATGGTGGAACATAGAGAGTAAGTTACATTTGGCACATTAAAAAAATATTGCTAAATACCTATTTTGTTAATTAATTGTGTTTGATATCAGAAGAAAAAATACGCCTGTTCATTTGTAAAGAAGCTTCATTACATTGGTATTAAGCATTTTCAAACATGGATCTTTGCATGGATTCATTCATTCATTCTTTATATTTATATATATGATCACCTATTTCTTAATGAATAAAAATTGAATGTTGTTTATTATTATTATTTTTTAAAATTTTGGTTGTATCAAGTCAGAGAGAGTAGTTTTCATTTATTTAGTTCCAGAACACAACAAAATTCCTTGGCATATTGTAGGAGCTTAATAAAAAATACTCTGTGAACAGAGATCTGCATCACTGTAATCCAAGTGCTCATAATGCTATTACTTTAAATGTTTAGAGCGGCTAATATGCCCAACCTCCACTTGCAGGCTGATCAGCCCAGTTCCTTCAACTTGTCACATGAGAAGGTTTTTTTCTGTCAGTCTCCTACCCATTTCAACCTAATCTTCAAACTCTCAAAGACTTGTGAGAAACTGAATTCCCTGCTATGGGAGGATACTGAAAGAAAGAAAAATGTAGAAACCTCCCAGACTGTTTCTAATAGGATGCATACTAGCTAAAATAATGAAGACTTGGGATTTTGGAATAGACTGAAAAATCCTAAGGTCGCGTTAAGCAGCATAGCTGATTACCAGGGTTTCAAATATGTTTTAGACCCTCACATACAGTACAGCCCCGGTTAACTGACCATCCTAACATTTCAGCCAGATAAATCTGTTTCACTGGTTGTCAGCTGGGGGATGCTTCACGTCCCAGGGGACATTGGGCACGGTTCAGAGACATTTTTGATTGCCCCGACCAAGGGTGGAAGAGAACACCGTCATCAGTGGGGAGAAGCCACTGGTTAACATCCTACAAGGACTCAGCCAGCCCCAAACGCAGTAGTGCCCAGGGTGACAAATCCTGACAAATACTTGCATTATAATGTGGCTTTCAGGCTACATTTTCCTAAAGGTAAGATTAAATACATTTCATTCAGTAAATGAAAGATTTAAGAGAAACTCTTCAAATGAATGTATTACACCCCTCAACGTCCACAGTCATACTCAGTGTGAAACTAGGCTCAAGGACTCACCCAGTTGTGCAACTTTCCTAACTTCTGAGGTTCTGTTAATACTCTTGCGATATCAGACTTAAAACATCAGTGTCCCTCGCATATCAGAATGGCTCGTTTTCTGTATTTCGAAGCAGAAGTTCCTTGAGGATCAGCAAATGTGGGACACGGTCTCAGCCTTTGTTTACAAGGGAGTCATCAGGGATTCAACAGCCAGTTCCTGCTACGCTCCACGGGCCAGCGGCAGCCAGCGTGCTTCCCAAGCCTTTGAAAACAAAGTTATTTAGGCCCCAGCAAAACTGAGTTCTTTTCATGTTTTCTGACTGTGTGCTCTTTCTTACGGATAGATGAAATTCATCACATAATATCATAATGTATCGTTTATTTTAGCTCTTTGTTATAATGTCTTTTGACATCAGAGGGAACTGATAATAATAATGATAATAACTCTGCTAATTAAAACCAGAATATTATTCACTTATCAGTCCATAAAGCCATCTTGGGCTTTCTTTTGTTTTTTTTTTTTTTTGTAATATGTCTTTGTTACTTTCCTGAACACCTCCACCATCTGAAAGCATTTCACGGCACTTTTCACATGTCATATAATGCAGTTTGAAGGAGACTGAAATATTATATGCTTCTGCACTTAGGAAGGCGCGAGGCAGAATGAAGGGCTCGGTTTCTTTGTCTGGATCATTTTGTTGTAGGTGTTAATTTGTCAAGGTATTTCTCAATTACTGCTCAGACCCTAAGCATTGTACTCTCTGATTGGGTAAGTATTTAGGAAGAGAGTTAAAGAAAATCCGTCACTGGCAAATGTTTACTCAGTGTTTCGTGTTTGATCTTTTTGGTACAATCTTCCTACTAAAGCTGGAATCTATTTTCAATGACTGCATACGAATGCAGCACACGTTCTGCGGCTAACAGATGCCATCTGTAAAAGCATTTACTTTAAATTAGTGGAATAAGTAATCAAAAGGGCTTTGTACTTAATGCAAAACTTTTGGTGACTATTAAATGCTCATTAGTGGGTGTTTTTGCTGTATGACTGTCAAAATCAGAAGGACGTTTATGTTCGATTTCCTGAGTGGGTCAAGATTGAATATGATTTTACAACCTAAATAACAGAAATGAATGCAGGTTATTTTGGCATCTCCAGATGTTTCTTAAACTCTTTGCCCCTAAACCCCAAACTTAGTGCCATTTCAAATTCCACCATGGTATTTTAGTGACGATTTTAAAAATTAAATATTTGACATCTTTAGAGAAGTAGGTGACTTTTTCATCCTCCCTCCATTTATAGATGGAAAAATGGTACTATCTCTTGGGCTAAATATTACTGCGGCCTATCCTTTATGGAGATACATCCCCAGGGAATCAGATAATATTAAATCAGCTTAACTATGCACTGATTACAATAGCTAATTATTTAAAATTCTTAATTATCTTATGATGGCTTATTTGGTAGATTGTGTATGTGTCACAACTTGATTGAATCTCTGGACATATGTCCTTATTATTGCTTTACTTTTAATTAAATATTCAATAGCTGTCTTGCTTAATCTAGAGAGATGCATGTATTGCTTTCACCGTCATCATTTATGTGCACCATGCACAGGAATGGTACTGTTTAGTGAGGATAAAGGTTTAACCCAATTCACAGTCCTCACACTGAGAAAGTTAAATATCAGATCCATTCACTAAAGTCTATCCAGTGCTCTGATGATAAAAGATGATTCTGAAGACACTTCCTGCACCCCTCCTGCATAGAGATGCAAAGAAGAAACCCAAGAGCTCACAAGATCACCCCCAACTTGTCTGCAGGCAAACTTGCACGTGGAGACCAGTGTTGATGGTCAAGTACAGAAAAGCAGAGCAAAGTCAAGCTGGAGCACTGAAAGCTTGCCAGTTCACAAAAACCAACATAAGGTTGGCGTCATGTCACTTCCTTTGGGAAATGTAGAAGGTTGGCAAATTAACCTGCTTCTCTCTTCTACTTTCGAAAACCTTCACCATAGACAGCACTTACTTGAATTGCTCTCTATGTCGTCCAGAATTTAAGCTATTTTTCTCACTTGTAAAAGTCTAGTTGTCCATCAACTTTGTCTCTGATGGCTTGAATACGCCATATATTTTCTAGAGAAAGAGGGGAAGATCACCTTGATTTTGCTCCCGTTGCAAAAACTTCTTTTCTTTAAGTCAATCTGAAAAGCCTCTCACTCCAACTAGCCATCTACTTTTTTTTTTTAACATTGATTTACAACAGAAAAAAAGATTTTCAACTGAACTGGAGTCGTTTATAAAAAGCTTATGAGAGGCAAAGCATGCTTTGGGGGAGTAGCTATGTGAAGAACAGTTGACAAGCACATTGACAGTTTTGTGTCTGTCTCGGCTGGAGGGGTTGATTCTTTCCATGTAATTAACCCAAAGAATGAGAGAATGGAGCAAAACTATTTACAAAGGGATGAAAAATATCCTGGCCCTATTAATGATGATCATCTGTTGGAAATGGAATTAGAGTCCTCATCAGTCAATTGTTTATTAATTATTGATGCTTTTTTTCCCAAATGTCTGTCTGTTCAACAAAAGCTTCATTGTTTGGATACAAAAGTACTTTCCATCCTAAGCCCCTCGCAGGCTGTTGGGAAAGATATTTAAGTAAATGAAGTGATAGTGAAGTGACAGGCTTGACTGAGTGCTGTCGTATGGATGGGGGCAGAGAGAGAAAAACGTGCTTATAAAACACAATGTAAGAAATACTGCGGAAAAAGCAACAGGTGAATGGATTCGTAAAGGAAGAAACGAAGTAAAGCAAGTCCTGAGTCAGGAGATAAAAAGACAAGATGCTTTCTTTGTGGCATAAGGAGAAGCAGGGAAGGTCACGGAGGCGAGGTTTTCCTCAACATCCAAATGAAATCAATCAATCTCTATGCATGCTTTTCTGCGTGATAAACAAATTGATCGCAGGTTAGCCAGTCTGATAAGTTTCAGCCATATTAATCCCCGAGGCAGTTAGTGTGGCAGAAATAAAATCAAATTATCTCAAACTCATTCTTTGGAACTTCTAGAATATCTGAGCAAAATAATATCAGTGTACTCGTATTAAAGTGAAGAACACAATTTTATTAAAAAGAGAGAGGAAGAGAGAGAGAGAAAGAATGAACCAATGTGTGCCTTTGTTCCTGACTCTAAACAGCTTTTACAAACTTGGAAAATAAGCAGAAGGGAGAACACAAAAATATTTCTAAGTTAGCATACTGTTTAAAATACTTTCACCAAGATGGAATTGTATCTTAGGCTCCCTTGATCTAAGGAGATTACTATTATGAAATGGTAGTAAAAGTAAGTTTCCTGAAACATTCTTAAAACAACACAGTGAGGTGAATTCTTTCAATGGAAAAAGAACAAGACTTAAGAACTCCTATATTTGTATTTTGACCACCCATAGATAATTTTACGTTCATACTTTCTTAGTTATTTCTCCACACAGAGAAAAAAAATTAAAACCTTTAGTCACTAGATATCAAATCCTGATTTCTTTGTCTCCACAAGGAATTCTGTCATTTGATTGGCATTCTAGGCTCTGTATAACGTCCTATGTGTCTCATTTGAGTTAAAGGGCAATAAAGCATCTCATGTCCTCTACTGAATCATTTATAGAAAATGCCAATATTTTAACATAACAAGAGGATGAACTGGAGTTATCTTAGCAAATATTCTCCAGATATTTTTCTCATTGGAAGAAAATACGTTGACCTGGTTCTTTAAATTCCAGCGTGAAGAAACTGAGTGGTAGAATCTCTCACAAGGTGGAGTGATCGTGGTTCCAAGGTGGCGGGGCAGTGTATTCCAGAGTATGGGATGACTCCATCATCCTCTGACAGCTGGACATTTTGATAAACGCTGTGGGCAGGCACGCTGTCTTTGGTTTCATGCTCTGGGCTAGAACTCACGCTTCTGGGCCACTGGCCATTCTGATGCCCCTTAAGGCGCCCCAGGGTTTTCTGCTCCATCATATCCATCATACCCTACAGGAGGCTCAGAGACCACAGTCCCCGCCTGGTAGTGAGAAGACAACGGAACGAATGTGCTTGGACCCAGTTTCAACCCACTAGAACTCACCTGCACTAACTTCTCTGATCACTTGTTTATTCCTTCCTATCTTGGAGGTGTGACCCTTCTTGTCCAAGCCTTGTCCTTTCCTCTATGACTTAGATCCTGTATTCTTCTGAGAACTTTAAGTTTTTGCTCCAACATCATGTCCCATCTGAATATTCAAAAATATTTTTATACTTGTCTCCCATTTCTGTACCAGTCATCTTCCGTCTGAGAGGGAAACATACAAGTTTGGTCTTGTATCTAGGCAAATACAGGTGCATGTAGGTGAATCATGGTCTCATGTCAACTTCCTAAGCATTAGCCTTGACTGAGAACCCTTGGCCAAGAGCCCTTGTGAAGTCAGTACCCCTAGGACCGGGGGCAGCAGCTCTGTCCAAGGAGGTGTGTGATGAAGGACTCGATTTTTCTTTTCATGTCCATGAAGTACCAGGTGCCAGGCTGGGCGCCTTAGAAACAGTCAAATTTAAGACTTTTAACAGTGCTACAGGATTTTTAAAAATGTTAATTAAGAAGGAACCTGAAGCCCAAGAAATTTTGTTAAAAATCTAAGGTCACACACCTGGCAAATGCTTAAGGAAAATTTTTGTCCAGTTGTCATGCAGCTCCTGAACCAGAGACGAACCATAGATCCTTTATACTTCCGTACACACCATGTTCTTCCCATCTGCTTCTTGTTATCTCAGAAGCCATAAAATATGTTAATGGTATTATATTTTGGTACTTGAATGGATGTGTAAAATACTCTCTGTAATAAAATGGGAAATCCACCAAAAGCACTTCTGCTTCATATTAGATTACAGTGGCTGACCCGGGGATGGTGCGTGTTTAAGGTGCCAGCTGAACCTCAGGGTTTGTCCTAGAACATGGTGATAACTCGAGAGAATGCCTGACAGACAAACTTCATCCAGATCCGAGGGTGTGACAGACGTGTTCTCTAAGTGGACAAGATGAACACCTCATGTCAAGGATAACTGCTAAGAGTATTAGCTACCAATGATAAAATTAAAGCTTCCAGTTGAAGTTAGAATTTTGGAAAAACTGAATCAGCCACAGTAAGCTTGAAACTTTCTTGATCCTTAAAGAATTTTTAATTGAGGTTACGGACAATGGCAAGTGTGATTTCTTTTATAATGTGTAACAGAATTTGTCAACATTCGGAAGATCTGCATGAGTGAGTGAACCAGTATTTTTCAAGGGCTCATGATGCTATAGCCATGCACGTGTAAAGGATCCATTCAGAGTGCAAGACAGACTACATAATAGAATAAAATGCAAATAAAGTATTGATGACATTGGATTCCACATTACAACTAACTTTAAGGCACTACCACTTAATGAGTTTGAGTGTAGCGTCAAAGAAGAATATGTACAAATATCTGGAAAGACTGTGACGTAAACATTCCTCTCTTCCAATTCTGTATCTGTGTGAGGCCGTATTTCCTTAATACACTTAACCCGGAAAAGCATTTTGAAGCAGATTGAAAGCAGAAACCGATACGAGAAGCCAGCTGTCTTCTATTAAGCTGGGCATTAAAAAGATTTACAAAATGTAAAACAATGCCACTCTTCTAACTGAATTCACTTCTTTTAGTTATTTAAAATTATATTATTTAACATACAATGGGTATATTTATTTTAGATAAATTAATGTTTTTTAAAAGTACTAGATTTAATTTCTTAGATAGTAAATATTGATAGATGAAGACCATGAAAACAAAAGTTCTTTGGAGTCTACGGTAATTTTTGAGAATATAAAGAGAATTGACATCAAAATACAGAGAACCCGGTGTTAGTTTCCAAGGCTGCCATGACAAAATACCGAAACTGGGTGGCTTGAAATAAATAAATGTACTCTGTCATGATTCTGGAGTCTAGAAGACCAAGCTCAAAGTGTTAGTAAGGCCACGTTCTCTGTGAAGGCTCAAGGGGAGAACATCTTCCATGCCATTCTCCAAGCCGTTGATGTTGCCAGCAGTCCTTGGCATTCCTTGGCTTGCAACTATTTAATCCCAAACTCTGGTGTCTTTCCTCTGTGTGTCTGTGTCCTTATGTGGTCTTCTGTGTGTATGTGTGTGTGTGTTTCTTATTTTCTTTTTATAAAGTCACCAATAATATTGGATACATGGTCCACACTACTCCAGAATGACTTGACTTACATCTTAATTATATCACAAAAACTCTATTTCCAAATAAAGTCTCACTCACCAGTATCAGGAATTAGAATTCAGGACCTTTCTTGTGGGGAAACAGTTCAGTATGCAGTAGCCTGTTTTATAGAAACCCAGTGTAGCATGAAGACGCCTTGCTTGCTTTATGACGCTTTTTTGGTTGCTGTTTAGTTGTAAACAACTTCAGCTGATTTTGCTTTTCAGCTTTATGTTGTGCTTGAAACACTGGTTGGCACTCAGCAGACTATGACTGCTGACTGAACCAACCGATTTTACTACCTCATAAGGAACCCTGGAGATTCCCCCATTGTTGTTTCTTTGGATCACCTAAGACCTCATTCAAGAATGCTTTAGTTTCAGTTCATCATCTGACACAGCTCCCTTCTTGATTTCCTTCTGGATAGGCAGTGTGATACGCACCAGGAATGCGGGATTTAGACAGACTGACCTGGCTTATCATGGGAAGCCTACCATTGTGTTAGGTGTACAGTTTTCAGCCTAATCCTGTACATCTCTGAGTCTGGTTCTTTTTTCTGTAAAAATATGAGGACAAATGTTGCCTATAGAAATTTTGCAAGAATTTACTTAGATTCTATATGTAAAAGTCTGATGTGTTTTTTCAAATTTGATTGCTTGGAAGAATCCGCTATGAATTCTGAAAGTCTGGGGTGGAGCCTGGGGATGTGTCTTTTTAAATGGTCCTCAGGTGACGATGATGTGTAGACAGCTTTGAGAATTACCAGTGTGATGTGTTAGCAACAGAATGAAGACAAGGCTGGTTTTGTACAACGTGGGAACAAATACCACTTCATTAAACTTCTCTGGATGCCAGAATCTTTCGTGTCAATCTCAAGCAGGGTGGACCCGGTTCAAGCATCAAATCATCTGCAACAATACATTAAGGATTTCTCAATAAGAGACATTGTAGGTGTTTTTATTTGTTTGTTTGCTTTGAAGAGACAGTTTGTTGAAAATGACTAAACCCATGCCCAGCTCTTTCCAGGGAAGGGCTGCTTCTTGATCAGAAAAGAACTGAAAAACACATCTTATATTCTATCAAGCCATGACAATTTCCTGGAAGAAAGGCACCAAATTCCTCCTTGACAGGGGTGGCACTCTTCCCAAAGTTGAACTTTGGAGGACTGAGTAGTTTGTAAAACTCCCTGGATCAGTGCTTGGCATACAGTAGGTGCTCAACAATTGTTAGAGTCTCTTCATCTCCATTTTTCTATTGGTTTGGAAAAAAATTAATCTTTGGGGGAGTGTAGAGCTCAGTGGTAGAGTGCCTGCCTAGCACGCACATGGCCCTGGGTGGTTCAGTCCCCAGCACCTCCACTGAAAAAAAAAAACAACCTTATTACCTTCCCCTTAAAAAGCAAACAAAGCAAACAAAAAGCCCCTGAAAAGACCAAAACAACAGTAACAACAAAAAAAGTTAAAAAAATACAAAAAAAATTAATTTTGGAAATGGAAAATTTAACAAATGGTTTGGATCCTGAGCCTGCTAACGCAGCCAGTCAGGCATTTTCTGTCATTTCCCCCCCACCCACTGGAGGTACTGGGTGTGTAATGGAGACCAACGTGTGAGTAGTAGTTTGCACTTTACTAAAGTAGTTAAAAGTATGCTGACATTCTATACTTAAAGCCAATTATTAGTAACTTAAATGGCAATCCAAGAGAACAGAGAATCAGAACACGACACTTATGTTTTAGATGAAGCAACACTCTAATGTTGGCGCGTGTTCAGTACATTATTGTCTCTGCGTCTTCTCATTTCAGGAACACGAAAGCTTCAAAGGGCAACACTGAGTTCTGTATGCTTTTGTTTTGATGGTGGCATAATCAGAGAGAATGTCTGAGCTCATGTAGCATAATGTCATTCTTTGGCTGTTTCTGGACATTTTTGTCCAGTGCTCTTAAATCAAACAAAATCTTGGTATGTCTTTCCTCTCTGACAGGCCAAGTTCAGGGTCTTTCTGTAAGATGTAATCAATTTTTAAAGGAGGTAGGAGCCCAGAAGGAAGAAGGACCCCTCAAATTTTCCAGCCACAACTGCTTGAGCCCTGGCAGTTTGATGACACGGGAACGCCCGCTTGGTTGGGGTGCTTGAGTGCGCGTCTGGAGCTAGCTGCCATGTGATGGCTCAGTGGCCTGGTCTTTTTAAGGCTGCCTGAAAAAGCTCTCCTATAAACTTCCTTATTTATTCTGTTTATTGGATGCACCCATCACATCATAGTCTCTGGTTACATTTACAAGAGTAATAAAAAAGCCGACACAATTTTTTCTTGGCAATTTGATGGAGTACGTGGGGTTCAAAGGGAATGTAAGTGTGTGTAGTTCAGCTATTATAGTTTTCTTTTAAAAAAAACTTAACTTTTTTGTTTAGTTTTTTTAGGATTATGATGTAATAAAATCACAAAGGAAGAGTATATACTTTTAACTGACACATTCAATAAAATAACATGATGGAGACTGGGGCATCATGCTGTACACCAGAAATTGACACATTGTAACTGACTATATGTCAATTTAAAAAAAATAACGTTAGTAACGTTAATTTACTATCTTATTAGAAAATATATTACTTAATATCTTATTAAATGTATTATTATTAAAAAAATAACGTTATGGAAAGCCTTTCCCATTCTTCCTCAAGGCCGTCCGAAATAAGAGGAGATTTCTTTGGAATGGATGCTACATTGGTGACTTTGTTCTCGTGGCCAGAGTAGCACATCCAGAAGAGTCTCAGATTATCTGCTCTTCTTGGATTTACCATCAGATTTATGAGCTTGTCACAGCATTGAGCAGACCTGCAGTTGCTCAGTTGTGAAGTGTATGAGACTTTGCCATAAAACTTTAAGTGGGAAGTGAGTCGAGTGACTACTTGGAGCCAGAGAAGCACTAAATGATAAATAAAGGTGTGTGGCTGGATGTGTGGGCATGCTAACACGCATGTTCACAAGTGTCTCATGTGCATCTCAAGAGCTGGACAGCTGAAGAAGATAGCATCCAAATGAAAGAACTTTGATTTTGCTCAACACATCGTTATTATTTTCTGCATACACCCATGATGCTGTCAAATATAATTAAGCATAAGACACGATAATTCACACAGTTGAGCTCAGAATTTTGAGTTCTCTGTCATTTTTATTTTATTGCAGTGGACAGCCACAGCATATACCAAACTACGTCAAATGAAGACGAGAATAACGATGATAATTGATCAAGGATTGGGGGGAGGGTAGAGCTCGATGGTAGAGTGCGTGCTCAGCATGCACAAGGCCTTGGGCTCAGTCCCCAGTACCTCCATTAAAAAAAAAGATTGATCAAGGCAAACGAAAGATACATACTTTAAGATCATTTCCAACATAATACAGTATCCATGTTTGCCCCTTTTGGGGAGTGAAGGGAATGTGAGCTATCTTGATTGTGATGGTGATTTCAGTGGTATATACATCTATCAAAATTCATCATGTTGTACATCTAAAATATGAAATATGTATAGTTTACTGTACAGGAATCATGCCACAATGAAGATGTTTAAAAAATGAAGTCTCCATGTTTAAAACATCCTTAAAAGGACACAAAAGTTCACATCAGATTCTGTATAGCAAATCTTTTTTATCCCTTTCTAATTGATTCCACTGTTCCTAGCACAAATCAAGAGTAAAAAATAATTAATTTTTTTCTATGTCTTTCTTAAATATTAATAATGCTACCTTACTATTTACTACACTTTAAAAAATTGCATAGCTAACATGTCAGCAACAGTGATGAAGCAGATTTCGTGCCTAACTCCATAAACCAATACCTCCTTAAATACATTTCCCTTGAAAAAATGCCAGGGAGACAGTCCCTTTAAAATTTTGTTTGAGTTTATTGCTATACAAAATAATTAATTCTGGGTCTTTGGAGATTAAAAAAATCTAATCTTACCAACTAAGACTGCATATTCTAGTTGGAGACATAAGACCAGTGCGTAAATAAATATAATGTAAGAAAAAATAGTAAACATAACAATAGAAGTGCACTTATATTTTACAGTAAGTTCAGAAGAAGAAATTATTTCAGAGGATTTAATTCTTTTCAATGAATTGTTCTTGACCAGTTAGGATATATGTGAAATTTTGCTAGGTACTGGGACTTCAAAGATGAATTTGGAATGGTCTTTGGCCTCCAGGTAGAGAAGGTGTTGTGGAAAAGGTAATTGTTAAATAGAAAATTGAAGGGACAGAGAGGAGGATGCAGAAATGTGATGATGGAGAAAAACTCCTTCTCCTGCTCTTGTTTGAGAATATTCTGAGGATGAGCACCCATGGTCCAGTGAGGAGCCCATCAGACAGGAATGTCCGACTGTGCACGGGGTGCTTGGAAGGGAACAGCAGGAAAAAAGATAAGAAGACGCTGAGCAGTTCTTGGGGGCCTCCATGGCTTCAGTTTACCTGTTGGATGTCTGCGAATTTTAATTTGAGTCTGAGTAAGGGAACAGTATGGTCAACTGGAACAACTAAACAGGGTTTTTGTACCAAGGTTTGGACTGCAAAGAAACTAGATTAGATTCCACATATGAGAGACAGCATATGGGGTTACTGACTCACAGATGTAGTACACAGCCTTATGGTTACCAGGGGCAAGGGGATGGGAAGGGATTGGGAATTCAAGATTTGCGAATATTAACTGACATGGATAAAATAAATAACAAATTCCTTCTGTACAGCACAGGTGACTATATTCAATATCCTGTAGTAACCTATAATGAAAAAGAATATGAAAATGAATGTATGTGTGTATGTGTATGACTGAAACATTATGCTGTAAACCAGAAATAGTGAACTCATTGTAAACTGACTATAGTTCAAGAAAAGGAAAGAAACTAGAGGAAGGTACTTGTTATATAAGCACCTAAGCTTGAGCTATATATCACTGGATGTGAGGAGGGGGTTGGGGGGAGAGTAATGGGGGCTGATATGCGATATTGTCAGTGGGATTTTAAAAAGCAGATGCGAAAGATGCTACCAATGCAAGATGAAGGCTTAGGTAATAAACGGATGTAGGGGCAAGAAAGGGCGTAGAGTCAAGGTCAGTGCTGAGTGTTTAAACATGGTTGACATGAGGTTGGTGCAATTAGTGCAGAAAAAAAAGAATGGAAAGAAGGGCTGGCAGCGAGCTCAGTGGTGACTGGACTGAGCTGGAAGGACTGGCGAGGACCTCCGGCTTCTGCCTGGCAGGCAGTTAGAAGTATGGGGCTGGATCTCAGAGACGTTAAGAGTGGGGCAAAGATCTGCAAGTCATCTGAAGAGAGCTGGCATCTGAAGTCACGTGATTTAAGTAAGACAGCCATGAGAGAGAGAGATGAAAAATGGGATAACCGAGCTGAGATCTCAGAACCGCCGTGTAGCTTCCGGAAGGCATCACATCAAAGGAGAGCAAGCAAAGGAAGCAAAAGAGAGTCAAGGTTATGAAAGGCATTCGTACAAGGCAGCGTGGCGTCAGCTTACGGTGCGTGAAACAACGTCTCCTGGAATACAACTCATGTTATATTTGGAAATCGCCAATATTTATGTTTCTCTCTTGTCTTTAACAGGTACACAAGAAATGCTCACTTGTTCTTAGATATTCCTATTTTGAAAATATGTTTTGTTTCCACTGAGCTAAAAAAAAAAAAAAAAACTGAAGAGCAGAACTGTTTGCACACAGTATGCATTCAGCAGTTTCATGTTACTCACTCCAGCGAATTTCTATTACAAGGGTGCATTTTAAGAAGTTGCTCGTATATAGAGGTAATTAAGTTTGAAAAAAGTTGTGCATTTAAGGAGTTTCAACAACTAGAGAGCAATATATTTGGTAACACAGGATATCTGGTAACCAAATGCCACAGGAATATGGAGAAGGAGAGAGTGTTTTTGGCCCAGAAAGTCACGGAAGCCTCAGTAAAAAAGGGACGATCGGAGGCAATAACCAAATGATGTGGACCAACCTCCCTTGGTTTCTTCTCTCTCCTGTTTGCCCTTCTAAGTCTAACGTCAGTCCAAGTAAAGGAAGTTCACGCATAATAAACTAAATTGACTTGCTTCAAATAAACATCATTTTATTCTCAACATACTACTTTTCTTATCACAGCACCTATACACACATACAGAGAAATATGGTCAGGATAGGATTTCTGTTGTTTGCAGCTTCTATTTTCCACCTCAAATATCCTTCACACCCTCTACATATTCTTTGACTTTTAGATTTAGATTTAGAGAAATGACAACATTTTGGAATCATGACTTAAGCATCTAAATACATTTGTGGACTGCATTCATACCTGGACAAATTCCATTTTTTGTGTATCTATATGCTTACTCATTTGTTTTATACAGCTTTGTTTCGTTTATTTTACATGTCACAAAACTGTGTGTTTTCTGAACTATTGCAAATGGGAGTATTATTTCACTTTCCAAAAATAAATGTAAGGATGTGGTTTCCTTTAAGCCTTTAAGATGTAACATTTATTTGTCTTCTTATAATGTGAACTGTGATATAGCTGAGCTTCTTAGAAATATTACTTATTTTTGAAAAAAAAAAAAGCAGAATACTATCATCTGATTGTGTGGCCACTGTTTTCAGTATCTCAGGCTATTTTTCAAGTCCTTTTTGGTCATTCTCATGACCTTTCTAGTGAAAATAGGTTACCTTGTTATTCTGAGTATCAATTACAATGTCCTTGATCCCTCCTGATAGTGTGGAATTGAATTCCTCCTCCATTGAATGTCAACAATAAAGGATTTATTCAGTAGCCTGAAGATGGTGTCACTTGAAATAGAGAAGGGAATCGTTCCTCTTTATTCCAATTAGCAATGCAGGGAGAGAGCTGCTCCCTTCCCCCTTCTTATCATAGCCTCATAAAGGAACAGCACCGAAATCGGACCCTATCACCTGCCTAGCCTGCTGGAAACCAACCGTGGCCAGCAGGTAAGATGCAGTTTGTGAATATGGAAGCCTAAATTTCAAGATGTCTTTGGTTGGTTACCTACCTATTTCCCAGCGGGAAACAGTGCTATCACCTTTCACTTAATGGTAAGATTTTTCGTTGAAGGCGAGTGAAAAGTGCAACGCAAGAAGGGTGAGGATGTGCTGTATTTGTCTGGTGTAAACAGGAAGGCTCATGTTGCAGGAGAGCTGGTGTTTACCTTTCAGGGTAAACAGACGCCAAGAAGATACTGATATTCAGAAATAAGGTCATTGCTTATTTTCCCCGATATATGAGTGTGATTTTGCTGTAAAGATTCCTTTCACTTAAATCTACGCTTATTCTTGCCAACAGTACTTATTTATGTTGTGAAATTTTATCTTTTGTTTAGATGCAAAGGATTAATTAAAAATAAAGTTTTATATCTTGAACAAGCTTAAAAATACTCTTATTTTTACTCATATAAAAGGTATCATATGTTCCAAAAAATAGCTTTAGAGTTGTATTAAATTCACTAGAATAGAGAAAAAATAATTTGTAAAGTATTTGAGATTCACCTCTTGGGGAGTGATGGAAATGTTAACCATCCTGATGGTGGTGGTGGTTTCATGGGTGTGGACATCTATCAAAATTAAAAAATCAAATTGTACATCTGAAATATGTGTAGTTTACTGTATAGGAACCATATCACAATAAAGTTGTTTAAAATTTTAAAAAATTGAGATTCAAGTAAGAATAATCTATGCCATCTGAATTTTGTCCACTCCTTCTTTGTGTCTTTGTATTTGTTTGAATAAACAACACAACTTCAGACTTCCTTCATTTCTTTGGTTCAGAGAGATTGAGAGAAAGGACAAGTTTGGGAAAAAGAAAGAAAGAACGTGAGAATAGATTTTGGAAGCTGACAATGAGATCAAATGGTAAGGCCAGATAGAAAATGGCATTGGGGTCTTAGAGAGACTTTTGAAGAACAGTTAGAGGGAAACATTTAGTCCCATAATAAGCATCACAATGTAAAACCATAAAGGGGCAGGGCTGAGTGAGTGTTCTGGGGAGGCAGCAAAACTATCAACTAGGCAAATAGTAAATACAGTGTGTCTTCAATGATTAAGATATTTTTTAATGAAGAAAAAATGTAACTAAGAATTTGTTATTCCAGATAGATGAATTTTTTGCATTGTATACAAGAAAATTATGAGAAAGATTTAAGGTGGATGTTAATAATGTTACTTCGACACTGTCTCAGTACAATTAAACGTGATTTTTAGTGGCTGTGATGAGTTGTGTATAAAGAGGTAATACACTCCAATTTTCTGTTGTACCTCAACTCCATTCAATGAACCGAGGATCAATGGAGCCAGTGAGTACAAATTATCTGTAGGGTGTGCACTTGTCAACTGTCGGGAGGTGCTGAAAACCAGGAAGTGAACTTCGATGAGTCAAATCAAAATCTAATGAAGAGATCTCGCCAGCTGCTCCTCTCTCGTCCCCCTGACTGGTAGCCCTGACTGAACATAAGGATGTGGTCAAGTCCAAGCCCACAGGAAGCGCAGAACTTGAGTCTTCAAGGCTTCATTCTGATTAAGAGCCCGAGAACCACCCACACAGGATGAAGCATTTCCCATTAAGCAAGGGTGGTGCTCACAGCAGAGTTTTCCTCACTGCTCCCTAGACAGAAACATCTTTTCTCAATATGGCTTTATTATGACTGAAATGTCCAAATTATAACATGAAGATCTGTTGTCTATTCATTCTTCCATTTCTTCTTATTTAAAAGTGCATGCATTATTTATAAGCCACAGGATACTACTTCACAACCACTAGGATGGCTAAAAGAATTGTTTCAGAAAGAAAGAAAAAAAAAAAAAAAGAGCAAGTGTTGGTGAAGATATGGAAACATTGGAAGCCTCATATCCTGCTAGCAGGAATGTAAAATGGTGCAGGCACCTTGAAAAAGTTTGGTCATTCCTCAAAAATTTAAACATGGAATTACCATATTATCCAGCAATTCTACTGAAAGTATATGTCTGTCTAAAAACGTACACACAAATGTTTATAGCAGCATATTTTTAATAGCCAAAAAGTAGAGACCAAAGTCTCCATCAACTGATGAATGATAAAATGGAATATTATACAGCCAAAAAAGGAATGAAGTACTGATACATGCTACCATGTGGGTGAACCTTGAAAACATTATGCTAAGGGAAAGAAGCCAGACACAAAGGTCACACACCATATGATTCCACTTGCATAAAAAGTCCAGAATAGGCAAATTTATTAAGACAGAAAGTAGGTTAGTGGTGCTGGGGAACTGGGGAAGGGAAGAATGGAGAGTGACTGCTAATGGACATGGGGTTTCTTTTTGCTGTGTGGAAAATGTTCTGAAATTAGATAGTGGGGATGGTTGTACATCTTTGCGTATATGATAAGTTTTATGGTATGTGAATGGTATCTCAATAAAGCTGTAAAAATAGTTGAATGTTTTTAAATTGAAGGAAAACACGAGTCCTCATATAAAAAGTACATGCTGAGTATCAAGCAAGATAAATAAAAATAAACTCATATCTGGTTAAAAAAAAATGTGTGGTCAATCAAAAGACTTAAACACATCACCCAAAAAAGATGTGATTTGGTAATCAGGCATATATACAAAGATCATTAACATTATTGATTATCAAGGAAATATAAATTCAGTTTTCAGTGAGATACCATTTGACACCCACTATGAAGTCTGATATTTAAAAAAAGACAGTAAACATTGAATATTAGAGAAATGTGAAAGAATTGACACTTTCATATTTTGCTGGTGGGAGTGTCAGATGGTTCGACCACTTTGAAGAACAGATTGGCCCTTTCTTACAAAGTTCAGCATTTGGTCAATGTATGACCCTTCAATCTTACTTCTAATCGTGTATCCAAAATAAATGCAAACATCAGTCCATAAAAATGACTTGTTCAGAAAACTTCAATAGCAGCCTAATTCATAAGAGCCCCAAACCAGAAATAACCCAAGTTTCCATCATCAGAAGAATGGGTTAAAAATACCAGCACCCTAGAGGTGGAGCCGTACAATAAGTTACCAGCCAGTGATGGAAGTGAACACACAGCTGGGGCATGAGATCACGGCAAACCTCAAAAAGGGTATTTTAAGCAAGAGGAACTGGGCACAAAGAAGAATACACTGACTCATTCCATTGTCCACACACTTTTACAACTATAGTGGCAGAAGTTGAAAAGATGTTCCCTGGGGTGGGTTGGAAAGGGCTGGGGAGAATGATCGTAAGTGACAGAATGTCCGATATCTTTCTCTGAGTTTAGTTGCATAGATATAAATAATTTCCCAAATTCATAGGACTGAGCACCTACGATTTATACATTTCACTTACGTTAATGGATGTTAATATTTTTTCTTTTGTTCATCTGTGTGATTTTTCCTCGTATTTTCAATATTACTTATTTTGTCATTAAATTGCGATAAACAATCACATCATGGCTATTTTCCATTTTGTGACAGGACTCCATGCATCCAGTTTGAACATCTAGTTTTCTGTCTTTCTTTTAGAAATTAGCTTCATACCTGTGTCCAACCTCGTCTGGCACGCCACTAGTCATACACCTGCTGATTTTCCATCATCTGACGTAATTTTCTAAAGTGCCACCTGTGATACAGCATATTGTACAGCTTCAATTTAAAACTTTATGAATATTAAAAGCAAATGCTACTGTTTCCTTGAACGTACTTGGCTTCATATTCTATCCGCCATGCCTAACACAGGTGTTGATTTAAAATTCAGTGGCACCGAGCGATTATCTATCATTCTAAATTATCTCATATTCTTTTTAATTCTTGATGGATCTAAGACAGAAGCCCGGGAAACACTTCCTTCCCCATTGACCATATAGCGCATTTTGTCATTGAAGGCTCACGCTTCATCATTTGGAATTTCATTCTAAACAAAGATTCGTAAGCGAGCCTTCCAGCAGCTGCCCTGTCAGGTCTGTGAAAGGGAAAAATTAAATCTGTGATATTTATTCCAAGCGTTCTCTGTAATGGATCTCATAGGAGAGCTTCATTTTATTTTCTGTTTATCAGAAATAAGGCCTATCAAAGACACGGTAGGCAAGTCATTATGGAAAGCCATTACACAGATGGTGGATAATAATAAGAAATTGTCAATTGAAATCTGTCCCTTTAACAAGAGAAATGGCATTTGACTCTTTTCTTATCAATGATAATCTCTAGTGCTTGTTAAATTCGGTGGCACCTCCACATTACCAGAAAAAGATCTGGCCTTGATAATAAACATTTTTTAATGGCGTGGAACATCCCATAGTCCCTCATTTTATTTTATCAGCATAAGTGGGGAGAGATGCTAGAGAGATTGCCGGTTATAGATGGTACGTGGATGGAGGATACATGATAGATACTTAATATTGTCAAAAAGAACAAGGGCACATAATTGTGATGAGCCTTTCACAGATGACATTTATCCTTAATCAAATGTTTAAAGTTAACCTCATAGAAGTAGACCATGGCATTGCTTCATGCTTTAATTTTTAATCTTATTTATACTGTCACTGTTAAAATGGTAGCGGTGTAACAACATTGGTTCAAATATTCATTAATTTGTTCATTTAAAAGTATTTCTTAAGAAATTGACATGTTCCAGGCCCGATGTTAGGAGAATAAGTTGTAAATGTGACCTCCTGGGGTTTACATCCAACCTAGTGAGTGGCTTCTCCACCAACGATTATTTGGTGGATTCTTAAGACTCTGAAATGAGATTGAATTCATCAAGCACATAGTCACCCAACCAGGACCTTTGGAAGACTGACTCTCTTCCAGCCAAGTAGGGTAGGGAGACTAAAATGAAAAAGGTCATAAGAAGCTGCCATCCAGGCAGACAAACACTGACAGTTTTCAACCTCCCCAAGGTTAAATGTATTAATACAAGTGAGTTTATCATCTCTGCATGTAAACTTAGTAGGTGTAAAATTAACTCTAGTTACAGCGGTGGTATACACGTTTCCGTCAAAGCCATCGTCCTGCTAGGCCTTCACAACACCTAGTAAGACTCTGTTCCAAGTTCATATTTACACTTCCACCATTTTGCATTTTGGAATAAAACCAAATGCTTGAAACAACCATAAACTGAACAGGAATTTATGCTACTATTTCTTGTGACATATTTTGGGGTAATGTTATTAATAACCTAGTAGAAAAAAAAAGGAGGTGGTCATAAGGATCAGAAGAGCAGATGGCATTTACACAATACAAAATGAGAATGAAAACTGTCAGTTAAGATACATTTCTCAGGTTATACTTAGAATAACAGATGGATGTGGGTTGTCGATCTTTAGAGCCTTTTTTTTTGGATTATTGAGAGACTCACTCCCTATAAAATGCCAGTTTAAATCAATCACTATAATAAGGTTAACAGACATCAAGGCAGGAATAAAGAACCATATAAATCAGTGCAATTTTATTATAATCATTTAAATGTCATTTTAGAATGGCTTAGAATAGAGTTTTTTCAATGTCGACACTGTTGGCATTTGGGGCCATATAACTCTTTATTTGGAGAATCTTTCCTGTGCCCTGTAGCGTGTTTAGTAGCATCCATGACCTGTTGCCCATTAGATACCAGTGGTACCTCCTTCCTTCTCCTCCCAGTTGTGAGAACCAAAAACGTCACCAGGCATCGCCGAATGTCCCTGAGGGGGTAATATTGCCACCTGTGGAGAATCAGACTAGGAAGAAATGATTGAGGAGAAGAAAGATACAAGCCCCTGTAACTTAGGAAAAAAAGAAGTCTTTGAGAAAAAGCTTAAACATAAGGGAGCAACCAGCTTTTCCGAAGCTGTGGCTGAGGGTGACGAGGGACAAAAGAAACGTGCCCATCATTTAGCGTTAGTGTTCTGAAGACATTCGCGTACCGCCTGCAATATATGCGCCAACTAAAGCAAGTGAAAGCCGTCAGACAAATCTACAGAAAAAGTAAAACCATGGATAAAAAAAAAGAGTGAGTATCTTTTAGTGAAAATAGAGTCTTAATTATGAACTTTATTTCAACACGTGTTTAAATGTTGTACTCCTTGGATTACAAATACAAAGTGAAGTTATCAGCTACAGATTTCGTCTATCTAGGTAATCATATTTTGGCTTTCTTTTTAAAAGATCAAACATATGTGTACTAAATAGGTTATCATCACTTTTCTCAATTATCCAAACAGTAATTATCTCTAAAAACTAACCTTAATGAAACACCTGGTGTCTTTAAGAGATTTTTAAACAATTTTCTTGGGATTTTTTAAGTAATTTCAACTCAAGTACAGGAATCTCCCAACTGGTGAGATTTATCTATGTTAAATGTGGTTAAATGTGACTTTCACTTAAAGTATTTTTAAGCTGGGCAGAGAGGCAGTGTCAATTTCCTACCCAATCTTTAGTTTAGAGAAATAAATGAAAATGACAACCACATTAGTATTATCAATATAAAGGTGTTGAATCAAATACCAAGAATCCAAATTATTTTCTTTGGCTACATCTTTTATACACACACACACACATATATATATATTTGTAAAATGGGAAAGTCATTCCTAAAAATTTACTCCCATTTAAGTTGATGTTAAAGCAGAGGCCGGCACAAACTCATCTTGATACTATGTTTACGTGGACAGGGTGGAGTTAAGTGTGGGACTGAGGCCCCCTCCTGTGCTCCACGGAGCCAGTCCCGGCTCAGTGCTGCCCTGCTCCTGCGCATAGACTTTGACTCACTTTTCTGCATCTGTCTGCACTGGTTTCATCCACTATCAACATTGACCATGGACCTCCTCACCACAACTTCAACCAGATAGTCCAAGTAACAAAAGATTATTGGGGCTTTAAAGGAGGAAAAAGTTTTCCTTGGTTGCATTCCTTTGGGAAACACCAGACTCTATTAATAAGAAAAATGAATTTCTTTCAAGGAAGAAAGAGAAGAGTTCTTTTCCAATGAGTATAAAACTGACAGTTCATGGTACAAGAACATGGATGACTCAAAATAGTCAGACATAACATGTTCAAACATTGTGTAATAAGCATATGGAATGCATTGACCAAAATCGCCATCAAAGAAAACACGTAAACGAGCTTAAAAAGCAGACGTTTTTACATCAGGAAAAGGATTACAGCAGAAGACAGCAAGTCAGCGAACAGAATTCTGATAAAAGAGGACAGATTCTTTGAGACACATGGTACTTTCAGGTCATCCATCTAAAACATAAATCTGTACTTTTAATTAAAATGTGCCTCCCAAAGCCAGTGCACATGGCTTAGCATGTGCAGGATTAGGCTGGCCGTGGCCTGGGTCGTGACGTACGTAGGTGGTTCACATCCTTGCCTCATTAATAAGAAGCACACTCACAGCACTGGAAGGAGAACTGGGGACAAACTCTTTTGTGTCATTTAAGCCAGAATTAATTTTACTGTAAAACTGAGTGTCATGTTAACAAAAAGAACGTCGTAGGTTAATAGATCATAGCCAATGTAGCACACCTCTCCTCGTAGTACACGAAGCACATATTTTAAAAATCCCCTTTCATACTTTTTGATCTGATTTCTGCTCAGTCCTGGACACAAGGATTCTCTCTGGCTGCTCGTGTGGCGCGGCCCTGGCTCAGGCCGCGATCGCCCTCGTCTCCTTCCTGCCTCTGCGGCCCTGTGCCTTCTCCTCTTCCCTGCTCGTGGCTGGTTGATGTGCTCAGACTCTGAATCAGCACACTTTTACCTTTGCTTCTCATTAGATCAGCATCAAAGCTGCCATTTCTGAGACACCAATAGATACCAGACACTCATAAGTGTTTCCTATTGCATCTATACATTAAATCTTTTCTTAAAAATTTTTTTTGGTGGGGGGGAGGTAATTAGGTTTATATATCTATTTTTAATGGAAGTCTCGGGGATTGAACCCAGGACCTCGTGCACGCTAAGCATACGCTCTACCACTGAGCTCTAACTTCCTCCATATACATTACATCTCAATAAAAACAGTAAGAAGTCAGTTTCTTTGACTCCATTGTAGGAGCCTCCACTGAGTGACCTTTAACTGCTGAGGCCAGGCCTAGAACTTTTTCTCACCTTGTCTCATCCTCACAACATTCTGAGAGATTAGTTTTAACACGACTCTTACGGGCTGAGTTGTGCCCCACCAAATTCACGTGTTGAAGTCCTAACCACGGCATGTCAAAAGGTGACCTTATTTGGAAATTGGGTCATTGCAGATGTGACTAGTTGACATGAGGTCATACCAGAGGAGGGCGGGCCCCTGATCCAACGTCACTGCTGTCCTTGTAACAAGGGGAGAGCTGCACCCAGACACACACAGGGAGGACACTATGTATAGATGAAGGCAGCGATTTGGGTAACACATTTATAAGCCAGAGATGCCCAAGACTGCCAGAAAATCACTAGAAACATGGAGCCACAGGGGAGACGCGTGGAACTGATGCGCCCTCAGAAGGAACCAAGCCTGCCAATATCTTGGTCTCTGGCGTCTAGCATTAAGAACTGTGAGAAATAAATGGTTGCTGTCTTCAGTCTTCCACTGTACGGTATTCTGTTATGAAAACCACAAGAAAACTAATACAATTAACATTTTGTAGTTGAGGGGGTGAGGCCCCTTGAAGGTCACAATGCCAAAATTCAGGTATAAAAATGGGACTGTCCAGTCCAGAAGTCTAGTGACTTTAGCAAGAGTTTCCAGCTCTCCTCCTCACTTACTTCCTCTCTAGCTTTCCTCCTACCTGGCTCTGCCCACTCCTCTTTTCCCGGGAATTATAAATCCAGGGATCATGGCTCTTTCCGCCCAGACCTAGAACCAGGGAGAATGGATTCGCTGGCAGAAGCTGGAGAGGCGACATTTGGGGTCAGTGATGTTTTTCTCAGAGAAGTCATCTGCTAAGAGCCACATAAAAATGTGTTCTTAGCAAAATCTCTCTTATCCTGTGGGAACTAAGAGCAGGGACCCCCCCCCCCATGTCTCCACCCCACGCACCCCCTCTGGACTAGTACAGACCTGCCTTTCACTGAGTCCTGCTCCTTTGCCTACTCTGAACAGCCTGGGAACATTTAATACTGTGTCCTGCAAAGCTTCTGCTTCACAAGGAACACGGGGAGGGCAGTGGCTGGGTAGTGAGCAATATTATGCTTTTTCCCTTTTGTCTACACATAGGAGAGGGTGCTGAATAAGGTTAACCCGTGTATTTGATATCCTTTATCCACATAATCACCCCACAAAGACCAGGGGATGGATAGCAAACAGCTCCGCGCTGGTGACCCGTCTTGGGGATCACGTGTTTGTGCTAACCCTGCCGGACCAGATTAGGTAGCTTCTTACATCCAGCTCTTTCCAGAGGCCTGCAGAAAACATCAGTCAGTCCTATTCTCTGCACTTGTTCTGCTTTCCCTGCACTGACCTTTGCCTCTCACTTCATTCTTTTCTGCTTTATCTTTCTATTATGTGTCGACACCCTCTCCGCCTACTCTCCATCGCGTTCCTACTTGGATGAACCACTGTTGGAGTGCAGTTCCCAACACCAGTAACCCTCCTTTATTCCCTGTCTTGTTGTTGTTATATTTTTTCTTAACACTAACCTTCTAGTTAACCATCTGCTCCCAGTTTTTTCTCCCCTTTTGGAGGAGAGGGGTGCTGTTCTGAACCCCATCGTTCTGATAACTGTTTCTGCAAGGCTCCTTTTCTCCTCTACTAACTGCTAAGGCGAGTTTATATTATGCAAAAAATAAAGATGCTGACGTTTGGAATCAAACAGACCTTTGGAGAAAAAATATTGTCCTAGTTAGACATTTGATTCAGTGGCCTTGTCCACTTAGGATTTGAAGTTACGGGGCAAATTGTGGATGTGTAAACTGTAACACATTGCACAATTATAGTGTCTCCATGATAGTGGAGTCCCTGTACCATTTTCCTAGCGGGTGGTGCTGTCACCATAGAGCCCATTCCACAACTTGAGGAAGGGCATAGCTATGAAAGTGAAGCCGAAGAAGAACTCACACAGGAGCATCCTCAGAGCCAACGACTGGCCGGGAACATAGTTCTGTCCCTGATCAGTCGTGTGATCTCCTAGCTCTAGTCTTTGCATCTGGAACATAAAAGAGCTTGGACCAGACGGTCTCTAAAGTCCCTCTACATGGCTGGAAAAAATCAATTTTAAATGGTCAAAGCCTGTTTTTCACATGGTTTTAAAAAATCCACCAAGAAATAATAGAATAAATATGATAGAGAAGAAAAGCCCCCAACAGATGAGAGACAGATCACACAGAATCCCTTAGACGTGCTAACGGTTTCCAGTTAGCAGAAGCATGTAAAAAGTCACAGACCAGGTATGGGGAGAACCTACAGGAGCATCTTAGCTCAGCTGTCAGCGATGAGGGAAAAAGCATCAAGAAAGCAGCAGGACCAAGCTGGCTGAAAACTTATGGGATAATTGGACCGCGTTTCATTAAGAGGAAAACGGTTAAAAAGGAAAGAGATCTCAAAAACTGTGAAATGAAAACCTGTAGAAAAATTACCAAATAGCTGGATTTTGAATGGGAGAGTTATCATGGCAAGGCATTTGTCCCCAGGATTAATTTGGTCAATATGCGATGCTAAGCGAATCCTCTCTTAGAAACCCTGCCCGTGCATGCCACGGCTATTTCTGCAGGTCACAAAGTCGCCATTAGTGCTAAAAGCAAGACCTACTCTGATGACCTTAGCGACAACTCCATCCCCTCTGTTTATGAACTTCAAATAGTTGTCCTCTCATTCGGAGTCTCAGAACTCTGTGACACTGCTACGAATCACTGAGAACTGACTCCGGAGATATTTGCCTTACTGGAAGTTAAAGTGTTAAAATTTAAATGTTTGTTTATACATTATTTAACATAAAACAGCAATAGACCCATAGGATGTTATTACCCATTATAATCTTTCCACAAGAAGAACTAAAAAAAAACTAATGAGAATGGAATTCCATTCCATATTGGCTAATCTCTTTAATGTCAGCCTTAATTAAAGCTAGCTGGATTCTCACATTTGTTTTGCATTCTATCTGTAGCAATATGTGCTTTGATTGAATTATATGATGAAAATCCAGCTTCAAACAGATATGTAGTATTTTAGTTGCCATTTCAAAGAGTTGGGAAAATTTTCTTTGATACTACATCAAAATGTGACAAATGCTGTCTTTTTTTAAAGTTGAGTTGCAACTAAAACCATACAAACAGACGCTTCCTACAGGGACGCATTAAAATCCGCTGATCTATCTGGCACTTTGGATGGACATTTCAAGCATGCATGTTATTGTAATTACGCAGTGGCTGTTTGGAAAGTATTAGTTCATTCAATTACTTACATCTCCCCAATGTTGACATAGTTCATTACACAATTAAAACAATTCACACCTGTTAATATCGCCGCTAAGCAGAAGAGCCTCTAAGTATGGGGAAGTTGCCACCTTCATGACAGTGAAGACAAATTTTCAAAATTCTGATTTTTCCTTCTTAGTTCAAATTTTATCATTGGTCAACCAAACTGTAAGTTATTTTTATGGAAGTAAAAGGAGGATTTTGTTCATTTTTGAGAAAAAGTTTGCAAAATTATTCAAGAATAAATACACATAGTCTGCCTGTAAGGAGGCTGGGGCAAAAAAAGCACTGCTCTAAATATTTGCTAATCACTAGGTTTGATAGGCTAGCAGGTAAAAGGTTCATGGGTGAGTTTACGGCCTCATAGGCCCCAGAGTGGGCTTTGTTTTCCCAGAATGCTTTTCTGTAATTCCCCAGGCTGAACAGCCCTGCTTTTATAGCTCGAGTGTGCTGAGGTGTCGATTCAGCTGCGAGCCAGGACCCAGTGTGTCACCTGTTGGAGTCAGCCTTAGCTCAGCGAGTCAAGGACCTTCTCCATCTTGGGCTCGGGTCCCCACTGGGAGTTGTTAGGGTTGGCAGGGTTGAATCTCTGTGTACAGATAGGTTGGGGACCATGGTTCAGATTCTGGAGTCAGACTTTGTGCCCTCACATCCTGGCTGTGACTGTCTAAGAGGAAAGACTCGGGGTTCCGCCTCTCAGCTTTCTTGATTGTTAAATGAGGTGAACAGTGGCGCCTTCCTCATAAGATTATTGTCAGAATTAATTGAAATAGCACATAGAAAGTAATTAACCTCATGCCTGGCAGTATGTAATGCTCAATAAATGTGAGCTGGCTTTATTATTAATGTCCTCAAAAGTGTTATAGAATGATCGTCGAGTGGGTGTCGAGTTTTTATCGTGGAAGAAAGGTTGCTGTTTCTCTTCTTCCAACACACATACTTGACACGGTTCCCACTGATTCTAGGCACACAAAGACAGTGTGTCTGGCCCCTCCCAGCAGTTTCTTCATGTCTCAAGTGTGGTCCTGTTCACTGGATGTTCCCACTCCCACACTGGGCCATTCACTTGGGGAGCCAACATTTTATTTGAATACACAGTGTTAGGCAAAGAGAACATTAGACTGTGATACTCTGGGACATAATGGATTTGTCCAGGTTTAAGAGATTATAAGATAGCAAAGAACTCTGAAGGTGGGGAGCACCTTGAGGGGAAAACTGGCAGTGAGGATTCCAGTTACAAGGGTACTGTTAGGTACAAATGGATGAGAGCCTCCATCTAGTCAGCAGCCGAAGAGATGGAGAAAGGGCGGGCACACTCCCGGGACAGTGGATGATCACTTGAGTTTTGTTGATTCCTTTGTTCCCCAAACATATCTGACCACATTATCCTCTCAGTCTTGAATCACTGATTAAACATCATGTGGCAAGAGGTTCCGTGGGTGGAAAGCACCGGCTAAACTTTTTAACGTTAATTAATACAGTGCCACTTCTCATATGCTTGTATCTCTTTCCCAAGCCCTTCTGCTTGTCCATTTCACTTGTCTGCGTTTTGCTGATTAAAATGCCGGGAAGTCTCCCAGCATTACCCCCACCTGGTGTATTTATTTACTCTACTTGGACTCATCCCCAAGCTCTTGTACCCTCCTCCCAAACCCCTGATTCAATTGCTCCAAAGCCACTGGTTTCTCATTCACCCAGTTAATATGGGTATTTTCTCATTTCATCTCATTTTTCTTAAGATACTATGTTTGGAAGCATTGTTCATTTATATTTTCAGCATTTAAAAGCCTATTTGAGATCACTTTACTGCCAGAAACCTTTCTGTAGCTAGAAAAAAAAGATTCTACCCAACCTGGAATCTAACTTAAATCAAGAGACTCCTTTTGCCATTATGAATAAATATGCATTCTATTTACAGGGTCATATTCATACAATCTATGACACAAAACAAGTAGAATCTCTATACTTGAATTTTTGGAGCTAGCTTGTCCGCTTCTCAAAATGGGTCAGCATCGTAAGCGCGCACTTCTGAGCCCTAAATAAGACTTGTCTATCTCCAGTAGACCAGTGGTGAACATGAGATATATAACCTTGAAGAAAATTAACTGCCGAGAGTTCTTCATTCTGTGGTAAGATTAATACTTCAAAATGTTTAAGTATTTTCACTAAGAATATTGAATCATGAAAGGTTAATGTTTATTAAACTTTCATTTTCAGAAAGTTTATAAAATATGGTTTTTATCATAAGGACATAGAAACCACTGCATTTCTTATTCAGCAAAATCAAAGAATGGAAAGGAGTAATTGTAATAAAATCCATATACTCTAGTTCAGATGTGTCTCCTAAAAAGAGTTTTGGAGAAAAATCTTTATATTTTATTAAAAGTAAATATTATAGTTGTCATTTCCCCACTAATGTAGTAAATATGCTATCAATATAAGGGGAAATTTCTCTGTCCCTTATACGAGCAATAAGTTTACCCTATTCAGAAAATTAAGTGATTTCTACTTGTTCGTTTTTCTTTTTTTGTGTGTTTTCTTAGACTCAAACCACAGAATTTAAAGAATGGATTACATTTGTAGACATGTTTAAGGCTATTCATAAACCTTGTCAGAATGCTTTAGAAAAAGTTGAACTTATGTATTCTCACTCAAGTTGTGTACAAGAACACCTGTCTCTGCATAGTCTCCTCAGTATGTGCACGTTGCTTTTTTTGTTATAATTAAGAACTTTGGTTTTTTAAAAGCCATCAGAAAATAAATGCAGATGATAGACGTGTTTATTTTGTTTCTCTCCTAGGACTGACTATACTGTTGGACGTCTAAGACTAGTACAGGCAGCTAATTTACATGAGAAAGCCATGAGATAATTTCAAAAGTAGCAGAAATCACCATCAAAAATAGGGAATTCATAAGAGTTTTTTGTTAGCATAGTGTCCCAAGGTTAGTGGACTGATTTGCTTAATGGTCTTAATGGAGATAATATTTTATTTAATTCACATGCATCTTAATTACATTTGCTCTGATCCTCTGCTCCAGATAAACTCTCTAACCTTAGTCAGTAGCTAGCTTTAGGCTGCAGCAAACTTCTGGTAAGATAGTACAAAAATTTAACACAAATCAAGGTACTATTCTAGAAAAAATATTTTGAAAAAAATGTTAATATTAGATAAAAGATGCAAAAGAAGGGTTATTGAAATAATCCAGTGCCCTAATAGTTCATAATAAGATATTTATTATATAAGTGAAGAATTTATATTTTATTCTAATCTCCATATAATGAAAGATTTAAAATATTCTTCTCACTACTTTTGATTTGTAAATCACTGAAGTAATGAATAAAAATAAATATTTTGCCAATATTATGGGTATCGATTTCTTTGAATCATTGATACATAATTAAGCTCTGAATAAAATCAGATTATATTAACTCCCGTTTGGAGAAGAATATAAAACACATGTCCAAAGTGATTTTACATACAGGCTGGACAATTGAACCTTCATCAATTTACCAAAGCTGAAGGATGGTTTTAAGCTATAAAAATTCTAGAAAGACATGACATGGCTTTTAAGATAATTGCTGACTGTGTCTCCAACTGAATATATTATTGCTTAAATGTCAATAACTTTTAAAATGGAATGTGGCTTGTTTGCTTTGAGTTCCAAAATCAAGACCAGTATTATGGATACTAAGTGAGATGATCATTTGTGTATAAAGAAACCACTTTCCATCTTTTCCCATCGTTACAAGGGTTTGCTATTCTATCACAGGATTTTTTCCTTTGGTTTAAAGTCTTTTTTTAAAAATTAAGATATTTGTCTCTGTACATGTTTCTCACTTTCTAATTAGTAAAAATTTAAAAAATATTTGAAGTATGTATTATTTTATTTTTTCTTTTAATATAATTACCCATTTATATGAATATGACTGAAAATATGACTTACTATGTGTAGAGAAAAAGGAAGACTGAGGAAAGAGATGAGAAATGTAAATTCATAATTATAACGCCCTACAGGAGAAAAAGATTGTGGGGATTCTTTACAATTATTTCATGCTACTGATGTAGAAAATGATACTCAGAGAAATCAAGATTGAAACAATATCAATTCTGTAAAATAGTCCTAGCAAATTTTAGTCTAAGTGCCAAATATCATTTCCAAAAAAAAAAAAAAAAATGATCTTTAAACTAGCTTGAATATTTGATTTCAATACATTTTTACTAAATGCATCACCAATAATGTATTGGTACTCTACAGAAGAAAGTCAAATCTTTTTTTTTTAATATGTCAATAAAATATATTAGACATGCATTATATTATAATTGAAATTAAATAGGCTTTAAAATATGCTGCTAATTTATTATCGCATATTTATTATGATGCCTATGTCTTAGTACTGAAGTATAATAAGAATGTTCTTAAATAATCAATGTTGTTCACTTAGGTACCCAGAGCCGGCGGAATAAAAGTATATTCCATTGACAATTTCTTTCAATCTCTCTCTCTCTGTCGTTTTCTCTTCCTTTACACTAAAACGGAATTTACAGTTTACTAGCAGAACTAAAAGTGGAAACGATCAGTCACTTAGTTCCATGAAGAAAAATAACAACATGATGTGACCTGTTTGCAACTTGTATCCAAAAGCAAGAACCCTGAACAGGCCACTGATGAAAGACAACAGAAACTGGTAGCACACTGAGGAAAATGTGACAACATGAAATCAAAATGAACTGACACAGAGCGAAAGCTCCAAGCCCACCTCACGGCTGAGGAATGCCGGTGCTGATGGCAATGGTTTATCAGCCTCCTGTATGCTTCATCCAGAAGAGGCAGAGCCCTGGCTCCGGCGGCTGTGCTGAGGGAGCCCGAGGCTCAGAGGCTTGCCCAGGCCTGAGCACTTAAGGAATGGGTCTCTGGAAGGAGATTTATGGATCTCGAATTGCTGGCTTCAGTCTCTTTCAAATCAATATGATGCTTTTAGTCATAAAAATTTAACACAAATCAAGGTACTATTCTAGAAAAAGTATTTTGGAAAAAAATGTTAATATTAGATACAAGATGCAAAAGAAGTCATGTATCTTTGTAGAGAAATAGTCTTGCTATGTGTTATCCAAATAAGGGGTGAGAATTAAATATATGAAAGCATCGATGGGCTACAAGTTACAATAAGAATCTACAATGAGAACATATTTGGAAAAAAAAAAGAGAGAAAATGTATTTGACACACACAACAGTGTACAAATTGAGAATACGGCTGGTGTGTTTTAGTTGATTCGTTGGTTCAGAGGGAACAGCAGGGAGCATCACTTTGTGCAGGAACTCGGGGGCAGAATGTTGGCTGATGCAGGGGACCCTGGTCCTCTTGGCCTCTTGTGGAAATCAGATTCTGGAACACCACACGTCTGGGGCAGCAGACACTGCCAGCGTCTGTTTCGTGAAGCCACCTACCTTGGTAATTTGCCCCACTAGCCTTCCTTCTCTTGCTTCTTCCTCCTCCCACTGTGCTCCTGTCTCTTGTATCCCTTGGGGCAGAGACCCAGAGACCTGGGTACAGAGAGCTCCGTCTCCTGGCACTGTTTACATCACCTGCGGTTCAGATGTAACCATGGCTCTGTGACACGTTTCTGAGTAGCTTCCCTAGTGGGGTTCTACATGGCATTTACAGTCTCATTAATTTTGTTGGGAAGCTTCAAGGAAGACTGGGTGGAAAATGCATCAGAAGTCAACAGAATTCAGCAGCTGATTCGGGGATAAAGTAGGTATGACTATCTGCTCCTGATTCCTGAACTCAGACAATTCCATCAGCAATCAGGGTTTGAAGTCAACTGCCTGTCTCCAGCTCCCAGATCTGACTCAGCTGCCTGGTTGTGTCCACTTCATCTAAAGATTTCCTTCCACTGGGGGTCCTCCCACGGGAGGCAGCCCACAGCCTATCCCAAAGATTCCAGATGGACTATTTTCACCTTTCCACTGCCTTCTTTGGGCTCAGAACTTCCACATTAGTGTTGAGGAGCCAAGTGGTAGAGTTTTTGGCAGCCTTCTCTCTCCAGGTGTCCCGGGAGCTTTAAGATTTCTGAGCGATCCACCCCCTCGGGGGTGTCATGGCTCTGTCACAAATAATGTAACCACCTCATCACCTCCTTTCATGTGACCTGCTTTATCACAAGCTTTCCTGCCCTGAGGATCCTGTGAACACCTGGGAAGAGGTGACTCACCCATCTTGAGCCATCTGGAACTCACAGTGACTCACCATCAGCTCCCAGGGAACATCTGCTTCCCATCATCTCAAGGGCAGTGTGGCCCACAGACAGGCAATGTGGCCTCTTGACTATTGTCCATTCTTATAATTGTCCCTCACCCCTAGTGGACGCTCCAACCCTTGGGGTGATCCAGCCGAAGCTCCCAGCCATGGACCAGGACAGCAGAATTCATACCAACCCATGGTTATACGCTTGGTTCCCGTGTCCTGCCTCCTGCAGAGAGTCCGGAGGCCCTGTGGCTGGAGGCTCCAGCAGAAGCAGTCCATCGCCCTGTCCTTGTCTGAGACAACAGTTGTAAGTGAGGAACAAACGCCGATCTCAGGCTTTCTGTTTCTGCTGGCAACGCTAGCTCCCTCACATCTGATAACCCCTTGCTGAGGAACTGAGCTCAAACAGGACACCAAGCCTGCTGAAAGGAGGCCCCAAACTCAGATTTGTAAGGACACCTAGAGATGTCTCCTGGGGTCATGCACAGGAAATTCCTACTTTTCTCTGTCTAGTCATTTAGGTAGGAGAGACTATTTCTTTAAAGCACCTGTTAAAAAATATGCTTATCACCTGGTCACCAAAACTGCCAGCCTATCTGCTTCTGAAATAATATTTTTCACCCTCAGTCCTATTACTGAGGTTGAAATGTTCTTACTTGTACCAGAGGTCAATTACTCCCTTATTCTATAAATCCTGTCCCATATAGCCTTCTCATGGAATTTTCCTTGCAATGATGCCATTTCTCTTCTGTGTCCCTAATTTCTTCCTCTCCATCAGATTATTCTCATCCTCCCACAAACAAGACTCAATATTCTCCCATCCTGAAAGAGTGAAATAAAAGACACTTCACCTCTCATTCTTTCCCAATTCCCGATCCAACTCTGTAGGCCCTTCCTCAACAAGACATCCTGAAATCACTGTCTACAGTCACCCCACCTGCCTCCCCCCCCCCCAAGTTTCTCCACCACTGAAAACAGACTTGGGCCCCATCACTTCACAGAGACTCTTCTTACCAAGGTTTCCAGACTCGTTCCCATTCATAAGACTCAGCTCTTCTTCAGTAACATCTCAGCAACACTCTCAAAAATAGCCACACCTTCCTGCCTTCCCTTGGTTTCCAAAACACTGCATTCTTTTGCCTTTCATTCTACGTCTCACCCACTTTTCCTTCATCCTTTGCTGAGGCCTCTTACACGTTCATCTCCTAATGATGACATTCCCCAAGGCTTCATTCCGCGTTTTCTCCCCTTCTCTAAATACGATCTGTTGTCCGCTGTTTCCATTCATTCCCATGACTTTTATGCCAATTATATCTAACCCCAACTTTTCTCTTGGACTAGATTCTGTATCCAACTCAGTATTCCCAAATACATGGCTAACTAATATTTCTTATCCCAAACTTAAGAATCACAGCCAATTGTCCACTTCTCTGTTCATGCAAATATCTACCAGGCATCTCAGTCTTAACTCACTGAAAACAACTCATTTCTTACATTTCCAAAATTGTTTCCCTGCTCAGATTTCCACATTTCCATAAGCAGAACAAATTGCTTAAGCTAAAAATCAAGGCTTTGTCATTGCTTCTTCTCTTTGATTTGGTCTTTGACTTTCTACATTGCCAGGCTAGGAGTGCTGGGATGGAAAAAAGAAGTGTCGCTATCTCACCAACATATATCCTGTCACATCATTGCCATTTTTATCACTGCCTCATCCAAGGCACGTCCATATCTTGCCTGGACTATTAACATGGCCTCTTACCTGGCTCCTGCTCAGCTGTCACCGCTTCTCCATGCTCTCAATCGAGCATCTAGGTGAATTTTGAAAACCACACAAAATATACGACATTCTCACGCTTAAAACTTTTAGCTGGCTTGTCATCATCAGTCTTTGAAAAAAAAAATCCCTTTCTCTTGCTTACAAGTGCTACATGTTCTGACCCTGTCTCCTACCACCCTCTTATTTGCCTTCTGAACATGACAGTAAAATTAATTTATCAAGAAAAAGTATTGTGTAACTGGATTTTCTAAAGGTAGTCAATTACCAAGGAAGATGGGCTGGGAACAGCCAGACTCATTCATCCTCTAGGGTCACGCTGTCGCTCGATACGGAGACCATTAGGTTCTCACCTGCCTTTGGCTGAAGAGGCTGAAATAGTCTGTGAACAGCTGCACTGCCCACCCTGTCCGGCTAAGTGCTCAGGTTACGGCAGACACCTTTGCGGGTCATTATGACCAGTCAGAATTAAGGATTTATCGTCATTCTTTGAAGTGCCTAGTAACTCCAGACAGAGCTGGGTATCCAGAAACCTCCCCAGCAGAAGGCTCCTGCCTCTGTTCCGTCTCCATCCAGTCATAGACTCGGCCCGGCTCTTTAGAAAGTGGGTCGGAAGCAAGAATCTACCGTGAAACAGCTCACTGCTGGAAAGTGGTTATTGCTTTAGCTCAGATGCAGATTCAGGCGATGTTAAAGGAAATAAGGCAAATGTTAATGGCTGTTTCTGAATGTCTCCTAATACGGCAGGCATTAGTCTAAGCACTTTATGTCCAGTTCTTGGGACTCTTCCTAAGGCCGTCAGCACCGTGCCTGACTCATCGTGTTCTGTCAATATGAGCTATTACTGTAAAATAATAATATTACCACGTCAACCCTGTGAGGTCAGTACTTCATCTCCTACAGTTTGCAGAAAGGAAATGAAGACTTACAGGGTCTTCATACGTGAGCAGGTCTGGCCCTTAAGCTACGGTGTACTGATTAGGGAGCTCTGGCTGTGGTCATACCAGGATGGCCTTAATCAAAACTCTCCACATCCTTTCCCCTTGCAAAGATGGTTACCTACTGCACTTTATCACCATGCATCTCCCTGTGTATGTGAGGTGCTCCCTGCCCCCTCTCCTGCCAGCTCCTGGAGATACTGATTTACATAAACTCGGTCCTTGGGACTAACACAGAGCCAGATGCACAGTGCATTCAGTAAGCCTTTGGTACAGGAACCAACGGAAATACTGGCATGTGGCATGCAGCTCACTGAGGACCAAGGGAGAAGGCACTGTGTTACCCACTGCGTGGTACCTTCCCCGAAAACAGAGGCAAGTACCTGCCTTTCAGTTTAAATAGTCCCTGTAATAATTTTGAAGCTAACTCACAGGGCAGTCATTATGTCAGAACCTGTTCTCATCAGGCATATAACTCATTATCTAAATAATCCTCCGGGGGTAGCAACCATTATTATCCTTATTTTACTTCTGCAGAAGCCGAGCCAGAGACCCACGGAATAACTTGTCCAAGGCGAAGACTGAAAAATGGGAGAGACTGGCCTCAAACTCAGGTTGCCAGGCTTGGGGTCCACTCTTGCCAAGTTGGCTGGGCTGACTGTGGAGGGGGATGGTTCTTATAAATGTAGGTAAACTATATTCCCAGAAATTAGGCAATAACTAGAATCCAGTTGGTTAGAAATGATGATAGTTAATTTCACAAGGCTTCTAAATACTTATTAAAACAGAATAAGGGGTGCATAGTTCCCTAAAGGGTGCATGAGCACAGCGGATTTCCCACCTGACAAAAATTAAGCCTTTGTGAACTCAGAACAGATGACATTAGTCTCTTTGCCTTGATGCTTGCCATTTCCAACAAACCAAGGCTGAGGTTGAAATCTGAAACATGTAGCCACATAGTCCGTGTTGCTTTCTTACATAGGTATCGAGAAAGACAGACTCAACTGAAAACATATTGAGGGATGAAATTTTTGCTGGGGATGCATTTTACATGGTGCCCAACAAAGAAGGAAACATGCCATATGGACATTTTCTTATCCATTCTTCCCCTAAATGATCTTTATTTATTTTCTTTCCAAATGATCTTTAGATTCAGAAAACAGCTATGTCAGAAATGTGTATATATATCTATATAAACACACACACACTCTACAATATTTCTGAGTGCAGTATGAATTCTTACAATACAATATATTATTAAAAATAATTTATTGGCCGTAAGAGCTCTCAAATTGCATTTTTATTCACAATGAAATGTACGTGAATTTAGGAAGCACTTCAAAACATCTTTTTTCCCCAAAGCTAAGCATAAAGTCTAAGAAGAAAGGAAGAAAATGTTCTACATAAAAAAACCCCTCTGCGAATATGATGCATTCATAGTTTCGGCAATTATAGAAAGGACCTCTGGAACACACCTCCACAGCAGATGTTACACGGTGTTTTGTTTGTCACAAGTATAGCTGAGTACGCCACAAGAAATGTATCATTAGACAGAAAATGGAAAAGTGCTAATACGCTCCTTAGCTGAAACAACAGTGTATTTACAATTATTTATATCTTTACCTTTACAGATCTAAATTCCTGTGGCTGCTACAGGCTATGTTCTCTTTTCTGCTTTAGATGTTTTTTCTTCCACGTATAGGTTTATCATAACTGGGCCTGAATCACTGAAATAACAGAAGGCACATGGAGAGATTTTAGCAATGTCATTCAATAAACCAGATAACAAAGTCGATCTGCGCACGAAGGTCGTTTTTGCAGAATTGGTACTGTTCATAAAAGGATTCTTGTTCACATAAATGTGATCCGTTTACAACACTTTTATAGACTGAGTTTAGTATTTCAAGGTTCGAATGGAAGAAAGAGAAAGAAAAGGGAAGATATGAGGGTAGAAAGAGCACATCGGCCCTTAGTTCCTTATGAGCAAGCATCCCAGGCTTGTTTCCTTTCACCTCTCACTCCCCGCACACACCCAGGAGGCGGCACTGGGGCCTGGCGCAGACTTCACTTCCACGAGGTGCCGTCTCCCTGAGAGGTTCGGATGGGTCTCCCTAGCTCTGCTGAGGGTGGAGGGAGGGGTGGGGGGGGCGGGGGAGGAAGCGGAACAGTAAATTGCGTATTTTGGTAAACGTCAGGTGAACGTGAACATAAAAAGACTGTGATTTTCCAAAACAACACAGAAGATCCAAAAATGTTTAGGCCAACAGGAGTGTATAAACATCCTATAAATTTAATTTTACACTCACATATGCACATACATATATATATATGTAAAAATTAAATACAGCATTTATGAACATAATATCTATATTGATCGTTATATGTATATATTATAATCACATAACAGATCATCCAGTATATATTATATTATGATTATATATGATGAACTATAAACCATTATATTCATGTGTTTGTATAATTAATTATATACTTAATAATGTGATTATATATGTATAAAAAGATTTTACCTCTGTAGCATGAATTACCAACGTAGAGCTATTGACTTTTCATACCATCATGCTGCATCAAAGAACTGAATTTAAACTCTGCCCTCCCACTCTAGGTAGCCGTGTGTGCCATCCACGCGTTCTTTCGGAGTCACGTACCCGCTGTCCTCTGTAGCACACCTTTGTAACTTCCATCCAAGTTCTTTGAGGTGCAGTACCTTTGGGGCTCCGCATGTGATGCTGTGACTGAGATTTTATCTCAAGCCACACGTACTGATTTCCGTACCATTAAGACTATTGTCATTAACCTTTTGTTCTGTAAATGTGAACCTTTGCTCCATAACATGTGTAAAATATTGGCTGTATTACTTGTCAACATACGTTAAAGTTCTTGTTTATAATGACATCCTACCCTTGCAACTATGAGCTCATTCCCCAGGAGAAAAAAGTGATAAATGTGCATTCAATTTCTTGGTCTCTTTTTCCCCTATAACTTTGGGCAACCTCTATAAGCATTCTGAAGCAGCATTGATTGAGGTTCTTTGAGGCCATATGGCTTCCTGGACCAAATGGTATTTTGTGGTTCAAAATCAAATCATGGAAAAAAGTAATACGAGAAGCTTGGTTAGAACCCAAATACGAGGTGACTTTCTTTTCTGAGGGATAATTTTGAGAAAATGTCACTTTTTGTTTAGCGATGATCAAGTTTTCTACGCCATCCTCCAAAATGTTCCACCAGGCAGAGGATCATCTGCATTTATACGCCTTGAACATTTGGCATTCTTGCTGTGGCTTAGCTGAGTTAGCCGTTCTCCTAATAGTCTGTGCGGGAGCTTTTGCTGGTGCCTTCTTGGGGTCAGGGCCTGTGCCAGCACGGAGGGTGCAGCGGGCACCAAACAGATGCCTAAAACAAGCACTGAATGAGTCAACCGCATCATTTTTTTGAATAAATATTCATGGAAAGAAAAGTGCAGAGGAAATGCATTGGGTCCTGTGGGATTGTTTATCAGAGTTCTTCCCTAGCGTGAGGGATGCAGGACAGGCATCTGCAGCCTGACTCAGAGCTGCCCAGCATCAAAAGCCAACTCTACCTCCTCGACTGTGACCATGGACAAGCCACTTAACCCTTCAGTTTCTAAATTTCCCCTTCCATAAAATGATGACTAGAAAAATGATCATGTAAGTTCAGAATGAGGATCAGTCAAATGTATGTTAAATATATATATATGTATATATATAGTTATTTATTTAAATGTATATTCATTTAACATTATATATATTATAGATAGTATATATACACATAAAGCATCATTATGTATAAGCATATATATAATATCTATTTTATAGGACAGACCCTGATACATTGTAAGTTCCCTTTGTATTACATATAATTATGCTTTTCTTTAAACTTGAGGAAGAAATATTCAAGGTAAAATATAAATGATAAGTAAAATGTACTCAAGTCCGGTGTGAGGGCAAAGGAAAGATGACTGAATCCACCAGAGGGAGATACAGAAGCCCGTGTCCAGGCCCTGCGTTAGGGAATGTTTGGATCGGAAGACCACAGAGGTCAGCGTGCCCAAGCCCAGCGATCGAGGGAAAGAGTGTTGTACGACGAGGTGGTTTGAGGCAGTTAGATGTGTTTTTGCAGAAACAGGAGTGCAAAGTCAACAAATAGGAAGAGATAAAAGTGAGACCTTAAAGGAGGCAGAAGGAACACGCGGACGGACGAGGTTGGGAGGGAGGCGGGACTTCCACGCACAGAAGAGAAGGAGGCTCGGAGCCCGCTGACTTCCTCTGAAGGCAGGAAGGCAAGAGCACCCTTTGTAGTGTTTCTTGGCGTGTGATCCTACATAATAATCCATTCTGGCTTGGCTGTGGTTCAGTCATTTAGTTCAGTTCTCAGTTCTTTGCTTTTACTGAATAAGGCACGATCGCTGGTGCTTCAAGGCAGGTTGTTTGCCAACTCTTCAGTCCACCATCCTCTCTCTTGATGACACTGAGATTTGAAAATTCAGAGACAACATTTTATTCTTACTACCTTCAAAACAAAGATCTACTTTAGGCATCTAACTAAATGATTGGATCACTAAATAATATACTAACAAGTACTTAAGTCTTTTGTAGAGTTTTGCCATATCTCACTGTATTTACTGAATGCCTTCCATGACATCGTAGAGCTATTGAGCACTTCCTGGATTATCGAAATAAAGCATGGGACAGGGTACACAAAAACCTTTGCTTTTTGGGGTATCCATTCCTGTTGTGTCATTATCTCTACAGACAAAAATAATTTATAAATATTTAATGTAATTTCAAACAGTGAAAAGAGCAATGAAAAAAAGTGAATCAAGTATTTGGAATCAAGTCTTATGGAGCAAGGTGTTGCTATATTAGATATGGTGTTTATTTCAGGTTGCCTTCCCCAGAAACAGATTCTGGAATGGGCATTTGCATGCAAGGAGATTAAGGGGAAGCTCTCTGAGAAACATCATTTTTAAGGTAGTGAATGACACAGGATTTTGCAGAAAGAGAGATCGAACATGTTGCAATAGCAGCAAAGGTTTCAGTAGGTTCTGCATGGGGCTCTCGAGTGTGATGACCATTCCAAGGATTTTCTGAACTGAAGCAAGTGTAATAGGGAAGAACAAATCTTCTGAGTCCATATCAGATGAGTTTCTTTTACTTTAACCTTTGTATGCGATTGCTTTTGCTTTCGCTACATGTTAAGAATGTTGCCTACAGCCTGAAACATGTATTTGAGCCAATTCTCAAGGCTCTGATCTTTAAAGTCATAACACTTGTCCATTCATATGGGGACAACAAGTTGAAGAACAGACAGTGACATTTATCTTGTTGGAGGTTTACAGGAACATCATGACCTGACCCACCTGGACAGCTGCAGAAAGAACAAAGGATTCCAACACCAAGAAGTCTGCAACAACCAACCATGCCCCCTCCCCTTTTAATATAAAAGAAGCCTGGATTCTAACTTGGGTAAAATGAATCCTTGGGACGCTAGTTCACCATCTCCTCACTCTGTTGGCTTTCCAAATAAAGTCACTGTTTCTCGCCCCAACAACTCCTCTCGATTTATTGGCCTGTTGTGTGGCAAGAAGTATGAGCTTGGACTTGGTAACACAATGGACCAGGCTTTTGCTCCCCCACACCCATCCGTCACTGGCTACCCCTGGGGAGTAAGCACAAGCTTGAGTGAGGCCACTCCCTTCCCAAGGAAGACGTGGGCTGGCTGATCGCTAAGTGCAAGCCTCGTTCCTGGTACGTGAGTGCTTACGTCCAAAAGGAGGATCTGGTTGTCTCAACACAACGTCCACCGCAGTGTACAAGATTGCTTCCCTGAGGAGAGAACATTTGAACAGAAATCTGAATAAAGTAAGAAAACAAAGTCTGGGGAAATGATTTTCTAGGCAGAAAAATGTACACCTATAAAAGCCCCAAGAAAAGACAAAAGCTATTAAGATGGAGAGGTAAAACAGAGGCCGCGTGGCTGAAGGGTGGTGAGTCAGCCAAGAGGTCTGGTAGGAATCATCTAAGAGGGAGGGAGGGCTTATATTGTAAAGAAACTCTAGGTTATGATATGAAGCTAGGATTGTGTTTTATTTATTTATTTTTATTTTTTAACATTTTTATTGAGTTATAGTCATTTTACAATATGTCAATTTCCAGTGTAGAGCACAATTTTTCAGTTATACATGAACATATGTGTATTGATTGTCACATTTTTTTTTGCTGTGAGCTACCACAAGATCTTGTATATATTTCCCTGTGCTGTACAGTATAATCTTGTTTATCTGTTCTACATATGCCTGTCAGTATCTACAACTTTTGAACTCCCAGTCTATCCCTTCCCACTCTCCTCCTCCTTGGCAACCACAAGTTTGTATTCTATGTCTATGAGTCTGTTTCTGTTTTGTATTTATATTCTTTTTTTTTTTTTTTTTTTTTTAGATTCCACATATGAGCAATCTCATATGGTATTTTTCTTTCTCTTTCTGGCTTACTTCACTTAGAATGACATTCTCCAGGGACATCCTTGTTGCTGCAAATGGCATTATGCTGTCATTTTTTATGGCCAGATAGTATTCCATTGTATAAATATACCACCTCTTCTTTATCCAGTCATCTGTTGATGGACATTTAGGCTGTTTCCATGTCTTGGCTATTATAAATAGTGCTGCTATGAACATTGGGTTGCAGGTGTCTTTTTGAAGTAGGGTTCCTTCTGGATATATGCCCAGGAGTGGGATTCCTGGGTCATATGGTAAGTCTATTCCTAGTCTTTTGAGGAACCTCCATACTGTTTTCCACAGTGGCTGCACCAAACTGCGTTCCCACCAGCAGTGTAGGAGGGTTCCCTTTTCTCCACAGCCTCTCCAGCATTTGTCATTTGTGGACTTTTGAATGATGGCCATTCTGGCTGGTGTGAGGTGATACCTCATTGTAGTTTTGATTTGCATTTCTCTGATAATTAGAGATACTGAGCATTTTCTCATGTGCCTATTGATCATTTGTATTTCTTCCTTGGTCAGATTGTGTTTTAAATGTAATGGAGGACCACTGAGTGACATTTTCTTTATGATTTAGACATTCTAAATGATTGCTTTGGCTCCCTTGTAGAAAATAGTGTCAGGAGATCAAGTGGGAAACCAGAGTAACCAGTTGGTGGGTTGAAATTGTGGTCTGGTCGGAGGCACATGTCATCTGCATTAGGGTCACAGCTAAGGCAGTGGCGAGAAGATGTCATGGAAAAATTCATAGAAAATGGATCTTTTTCATGCCTTGTATACAAGTACGAGGAGAGCAAAGGCTGATTCCCAGGCTTTTGGTTGGAGCAATTGCATGAATGATGGTCATATTTTGATCTGCGCAAGATGGTTAGGGACATGTTAATTAAGAAATGTTTAAGGACTGTAAAATGTGAAGTTGGTATTAGATTTGTAACGGGAGATTTTGAGTAGGTAGTTGTGCGAGTAAGTTTTGGCCTTGGGGAGAAGTTGGAGCCCAAAATATAAATTTGAAAGTCATCAGCCTGTAGAAGGAATGTATAGCTTTGAAACTAGAGGAGTTCACCTCAAACTTTTATATAAAAGAAAAGGAGCTAAGATTGCGTTCTGAGGGGCATTTAAGAAGAGGTTGATCAGCAACTGTAATGGGGTGTGTGTGTCTTTCTCTGTAATACAGACAGAGATTGAGAGTATAAAAGAGTAAAGTATTTTAGAGAACTACAAAATGTTTAATGAGATTTTAAGGAGGATGTGTGCAAGGCATGGTAAGCAGTGCATTTTGACAATAATTTGGTGATGTACAGATGATAACCAAACAGCTATATCATGCCACGTCGTCCACATTTTCTTTTGAAGGCAATGGGTGAACTGATTCCCTGAGGGCACCCGTAAATATAATGGCACGAGGGGAGGAGAGGTGGATAGATATTAGGTAGATTTAGAATTTCAAAAGGAAGGACTCTGTTGCTCATAAGACGTCTGCAGGATGAGTGATTCTAAGATCTCTGACTGCAGTTACCAGGTGAGAGGTGGACTGTGTTTATTCATTTATCAGTTCATTCCCAGGACAAATGTTAATTGAGCTCTTACTTCACATCAGGTACTCTTCTAGGTGCTGAGGCTGCAACAGTGAGCAAATAGACAAAAATCCTGCTGTTCCGGTTATGTTCTGGTGTCGAAGGCAGACAATGAACAAAACCCATGTGTGAAATGTACAGGTTTGGTAGAGCAAAGTAGAAAACCTGTCAGATGCGCATCTCTGCTCTTACATTAACCACCTGTGATGGGTTGCGGAGGGGACAGAGGTGGAAAAGGAAATTTAAAATAAAGACTAAATAGACAAAATAGTAGATAAAAGCTACAGAGTTCAGGAAAAATGTGTTTTGCTGTGAGGATAAAAAGAGATGTCTTGGTTTTATTTGTTGGTGAGAGGAAGGCTGCATGGAAGAAAGGGGCAGTTTGAAATGGAGCCCTTTGAGAGACATGACTGAGTCACTTAAAACTGCACAGAGGGAAGGATTATTTGGATGGAGGGACTGTTATAAGAAAGATAGTTTCCCAAATGTCTTGTAATTTCTTAGGTATAGATACACCATATTCAAAATGGAATTTGAAAAATATGGAATTCCACAAATACTATTTACTTACAAAATATTCTGAACATATAGAAAAGAAGGTAGAATGATTTTTTAACTTATTGTACCTGCTATTACACTATTTTACTGGAAGTGTCATCACTGTATGTTTGTCTGCTTTATTTCTTACCTTAACCAACTCAGGTTGGATATAAGTAAGTTAAGTGTGAGAAATTTCGTGTATACAACATGAGAATTAGTTGAAACATAGAAGCTAGGATTTTATTTATACCAGGCTTGCTCTTAAACCTCGTGAAGTTACATTTGTAATGTAGACCCTTCAAAGTCAGTATCTGTAGTAAAAAATATGTGTTTTTCTAAAGGAAAGTCTGACCTTAAAAAAGGATATTCTTATTTCACAATCTGACAATTTTCTTAAACTTTGTTAATTAAAAAATCATGAGGGTATTTAAGCAAGGAAAATCAATTAAAACATCCAACAACAACTACAGAGAATTAGTGTGAAGGCACAAAATTAGTGGATTTTGGTTATTAGAAATTAATTGCAGATCTATTTTTGTTAATATTTTGCTAATTTCATATCTAATATTTTTGAGACATTTTATTTCAAATCTGTGCTAAGAATTACCAGATCAAACCAAAAATGATTTTCACGTAGCTGGTACACAATAAATGCTTCATGAAAAGTTAGTGAAGCTCTTAAAATCGATGATTTTCTTACTCTGTGGGCCAACGGTGCTACGGCTGATGCTGACAAAACAACAAACTTTCCATCACTTCAGTGACAGTCTATAAACATTATTGATAGAAAATGAGAAATAGCAAAGTGTGTGTGAGCAGGTTCTTGTGTTCAGGGATTTGAATGTCATGAGGGGCCGACGTGTGTAAATACAAATATTACAGGATCGTTCAGTATTACATCAGATGCATGACAATGGGGGTACATTTTTATCTGAGAAAACTGTGACATCGACGGAGTAAGATTTTATTAAAATTCAAGGCAGATGAGGTAAATCTGACCTAGGCGAGCGATAAGTTTATATTCAAGATAGCAGAGAACCCAGAAGAGGTGAGCTGCATCATTCATGGACCACAAGAAAGGACGACTGGGTGACGTTAGTAACAATACCACGGTCAAACGGAAGATGCCCAAACCCTAAGACTGTGGGTGAGTTGTTTAGTAAGACCTATGATTCAGCACCAAAACAGTCTAAGACTAAATGATGAAAAAGGAGAAGAATAAGAAGTAAAACAAAATAACTCAGGGTGTCATAAGTTTTTTCCCTGTGATAAAAAGAGACAACCACAATATAAAGCAGTCTGCAAAAATATTAAAACAGAAGCTCGCCAGTAATGGATTTTATTCAGAGCTTCATCTCTTAAAATGTGGCTGTAATTCAGGGTATCTTGATGCAAGAGACAACTGGAATTGATAATAGCATTTCTCAAGGTTGTCATTAGTTCTGCAATATTAGCTTAAAATTAGTATGGAGGAGAATATAAAGTTCATATGGATTTTTGGTTCAGTTCCTTCAGCACATAAAAGATAAAATGACATATTTTAATAAGTTATTGGAATTTGTTTTCTTCAAAGAAGAGTAGACTAGATTTTTGAAAATATATGATTAGAAATTCATCTTTACTGAGTGCATGGAAATTAATCTTAGTCATTTTTAATCTAATTACAAAAGAAATTATCTCTGAAAAGATAAAACATCATTACTTAAAACAAATATATTTTCACTGAATTATTTATGTAAAACCTTTAAAGGAGTATTTATACATATGTTAGTAAAACATGTATTAATACAATGCATATTACCTGTGTAATAAATGAGAGTAAATTTTGTTGAGAGACGTAAATAGCAGACTTGTTCTCAAGGCAGTCAATTCTGTGCCCTCCACTGGAGCCAATATGGTTACCGTCCACTCCAGGTCAAGTGTCCATTAGGAGGTAATCCTGTTTCTTCAAGGCCAACGGTGCAGGCTGAATACACCAAAGATACATCATTAAGCTAACTTATCTACAGATACTAAAAAAGCTAAACAAAGGATGTTTTCATCAATAATATAATTACACCTAACTTTTGGTGGGCAAAAAGGATTCTATTGGTAACAAAAATGCGAACTATGTACAAATATTTTTTATATTTATATTCTCCTGAGGTTGATAGAAAATTATGAAAACCAGGATCTTATGTGAACTTAGCTGAAAATGGAAAAATGCAAAACTGACATTTAATTTGCCGTGGATATAAAAGAACACTAGTAACTTAGCTTCTAAATTTTCAGTTTATATAATCATTAGTCATGAAATATATTTAATTTCCCTCTCATTGTCGTATCTACACCTATATAGATAAGATATTTCCCAGATATTTCTGGGAATTTTAAAGGTTATAAGAATAAATAAGACAATTAAGCAATACTATTTATTCATTACTGTTTGTAATGTCCAGTTAATGAAATCTCTCTACCTTTACGTACATTAGTAAACTGCTTACATGTGCTCTTAATATAGTACCTCGTAATTGTCTATAAATGGTTTCCAAAGCCTTTTTTCTCTATGTGAAAGTGTGAACTACAACCTCAGAGCGTTAATATACTCAGGCTCAACCAGCCAAGCACAATAAAGAATTGAAGATAGATCGGGACAAAGTAAATGACACAATGATTTCACTACCTAGCAGCCTTGTGATGGAAATGGGAGACATGGCTCATCCAAAGCAAAGGGAAAACGAGTCTGGGACTTGGAGACAGAACCGAATTTTCAAGGGAGGCAAAGCTTGACAAGTTTGGGGGGGTTGTGTTCCATGACTACTGGCTGAAATAAATTTCCTTGGAAATTTTTCATTAGTAAATTTATCAAAATTTCTTTTGCATAATCTAACAAAATGTTGATACTTGTTGTAAACATATCAAATATTAAGGCAAAAATCTAAATGTCCTGTTGTAGTTGCATTACTTTGTAGAGTAAATCAGTGCATGAATTAACCAATGCACTAAGTTGAATATTTAAGTTAATGTACTTACCTGATACCAATACTTTGCAATTTGCATATGAATTGGATTCAGACCCATTTTTTTCCATTTACAGGAGAGAAATATTAACAACTGAAAATTGATATTTTCCTACAATTAAAAACTACTTCTGCAGAATATTTTAAAGGAAGCTAAATGACAACAACAAAAGATTTGGAAGGAAAATGCTTGAAATAAATGATAGGAGGCAAAATACCAGATTTCCTAGTATTTCTGTCTCCAAGTCAAATAAAATATGTGATTCTGCTTGATTTAAGTTTTGAGATTCAATGAGAAAATTTACACCCATTAAAATATTAAGAAAGCCATGAGTGTGATATCTTGCAAGATATCTTAGAAATGACTAAGCAATATGAAAATATAAGTAGATGAATTACCCATTAAATCTAATAATTTCCCCTGAAAACAGATGTTTGACAGGGTTCTGACTTTTAAGAGAACTATATTATTACTTCGCCTAGTGTAACTGTCAAATGTGTAAAATCATAAGATAATTCACAATTTTCTTTCAAATGTAGCTTTCCTATCAGTTTGTATTTTTAACTTGCATAATTTTTTTCATTTTTTTTCTATAAAGAAATTGAAATATTTCTCATGGGGAAATCTTAATGTTATTTTAATGGTTATATTTCTATTACAATACTTTCAGATGAATAGACATTTTCACTGATCAACCAAATTTACAGAGAAAAATGTATAGTGATATTAAGAACATTTTAGTATAGCATTTAATATACTTAAATCAAGATGGCATTCTCAACATGTAGACACTTTCCGCCTCCTCTTCTATGTGCATGGCACTTTCATTTTGACCTATTATGTTTGAAATATTCATACAATATCAAGATTAGTCTGTCTAAAAAAGAAGTAGAATCATTTAACTACTTAGCTGTAAAAATGAATCAAACGGTCATTTTAACAATGCACATACCCAAACCATGTTTCCCAGGTCATCAAACCCATAAAATAAGCAGACAGATCTCCTGCCTCATCCTACCAAGAACGGTCCATTATTCCTAGTCCTCAGTGTATAGACATTTATTTACAGATAATCGATTTTTAAAGCATTTTTACAGAAGGATTTTCATTTTGTTTTGTAATATATAATGCCAAAGATACAGTCATTTATTGCTGTTTAATAAACCAGACCAACATTTAATGACTTAAAATGATAATTTTTTATTTTGCCTTCACATCTGCACTCTGTAAAGTTCTTGGCAGGGATGGTTGATCTTGGCTCCACCAGGCATCGCCTGAGATAGCTTGACAGAGGCTGGAAATCCCTTTTTCAAGATGGCTCCCCGACATGACTGATTGATGTGGTCAGTTTGCTGGGACATCAGCTGGAGCTGCTGACCAGGACCCATCTTTCCTTTCTATGTTGTCCTTCCCATGTGGATTTTTATGTTTAAATATATTTTCTCCTGTATTAACTCAATTCTTTCTCCAGTGGCATTGACATGAAATTACAATTTCACTTTTTGGTCTTCTGCTACAATCAAGATTTCACTCTTCCTTGTAATTCTTTGTTTCTATTTCTTTTGCTTCATTTCTCATTTTTCTTTTCTAATTACTTTTGTAATTAAACTCCTTTTAATATTGCCATCTTACTCTTGATGATTTTATTTCTTTCTTGGTCTTTTTATGAGCTCTATAAGTTCATGCTTTACCTCCATCTCCCCATTTCTTGAGGGCAAGGTCTTTTTTTTTTTTTTTTTTTTTGCTTGTTTGTTTATTTTTTGCCACCTTCTTGCTACTTCAAGGTGGTGTCTTTCCAGAGGCTGCCGATCACTTAATATATTTAGCTATAGCTAAATTAATTCCTTCTTAACCTTACCTTAAGGTATTGATTTTCATAATTTTTGGTAGTATTACAGGGTTAAATATGTGTGTGCTTTTTTTGGAGGGGGTGGATGCTTTTCAATGAAAATAATTGGAAGTTTAATTAAGAATAGTTAAATAACTCGTGAACTTAGTTTAAAATAAGTGATTAAACAGAGACCACAGATATCCACTCAGGTTTCTCCTGTGTGAGAAGCATTTATCTGTAGAAGGATGAATATTAGTATATAGGTGTGTAGATATCAGCCTAATATACTCTCTAAGCAAGAACTGAAGCTACATTAAGATCTTTAGTAAATATTACTCAAATTCTTTCCCATTACCTTTTCAATAAAAAATGAATTGTTTCCTGTTGTGTTCCAAATTCACATCTTAAATATTTCACATCCCAACACAGATTCTAGGGGTTTTGATTTTCTGACAATTACATAAATTGTTTGTCTATTACTTTGTGGCACACTTTTTTACTAGGAGCGTTAAGATCCAGAGTCTTCATTTTAAATATGTTATCATATAGATGGCTTGTTTCCATAGCCACTCTGTGAATCTTAATTTTGAGAAGCCTTCTTTCAAATGCATGCATTTACATATATTGGAGGTGGGGGGAACATTTGGTAAAAGACTAAGAATAAATCAAGAGTAGGAATAAATCAGGGATAATTTATCAGCACTACTGGAAAAGGGCTTCTGAAGAGAAAAATAGCATTATTTTCACATGTGCCTCTCTATAATGCTTTCCGTCACGCCATTCATAGAATTTAATACACAAGGATTGATGAGCATCTTCTGTGGTGAGATGCTTTTGGAAGGGTTGGAAAATTGAATAAAAGAGAAAAGGGTGGAATCCTGTTTCTGATGTTGCTCAATGTCAGAATGCTTTCAATTTAATTATGTTACCAGTGAATGGGGTTTGAGAGCTCATTATGAAGATACACACCGGTGTTGCCCAGATTGGACACGGTTTTTTGTAATGACGTTGTTTGGATTAATGGCAACAGTCAGTCAGCTTCTCTATGACACACCCTTGTGCAGAACATCCCGGATGGGCCCTTGGTCTCCTTTAATCTTTGGACAGCTGAGATGGTCCCTCAGAAGCATTGAGTCACTCTGTTCATGTTGGTTCGTATTTGACTTCTACCCCCAGCAATTCTGTATTTTGAAATCCAAGCAATTTCTATATTTTGACTAAAACAATCAGTTGAAAATTACCTTGGTAGCTGCTTGTGTATATGATATACATGATTTGTTTGCCATTTTTTTCACTGATTTTCATGAATATGAGTAGTGTATTGGCATGGCTAAGGTGTGCTAACAGTGGAACATTACAGTATCTTCCAGGATAGCATTCTTTACTTGACAAAACTAAATGTTAATCATTTTTTGCTGAACACTGGGTACTTCAATGACCACTTCCACAAGACTCTGGAGAACATCTGTATGGCTATCACTATAGAAGAATTTTCTGAAAACAAATAATCTCTGATTGGGCAATTTTCTTATATCCCACAGGCAATTTTATTTTGACACAGTATAGGAAAATGACATGATTGATTTCCACCAAGGGTTACAGTGTTTGTACTTGCTGAACTTTATACAGATAAGTATTTTTCAGGTGTTCTATTAACCTTTGGGGTGTGTGTTGGGGTGTGTGTGTGTGTGTGTGTGTTCACTCTGCAAAGTTCTCAGAATTCTGGTCTCCATTTTGAAATGCATAATTTTCCTAAACATTTGAGATGCTGAATTTTTGCTATGAAAATGTCATTGTCATGGTTAATTGATAGCTATAACCTACTATGGAGAAACATAATTTTTAATGGGAATATCTTAGATAGAGACCAATTAATACTAAGGCAAATGAGAAACAATTTCACAATCAAAATGCCATCGGGTTTCCCTTATGTCTCTGTCCTGGTTTTATGGGTCTTTAATATCTCTCTTACACACACCATTATTTAGATATGTGTATATAATTAAAAATAGGTTAAATAATTCAGGTTTATTAATTTTTACCTATCTGTGAGCAATACTCGTTTTCAGATCAATGTTTATTATAAAAATGGTGATAAGAAAATTATGAAGTTTTATAAAATTACATTTTATTTAAGCTTTGTACAAAGTATATTTAAGATAAATTTCTACATAGCCAACTCATTGATCACTAAGAAGTCAGAAAATATAGGGAAAATAATGAGAGTATAAATATAGCAATAGATGCAAGAAAAATAACTAATAAAAAATTTTTTTAATGTCTTTACTGATGCATCTGAACAAGATTATCTCTGTTGGTTAAAAAAACTTCTGTTTATTTTTCATTTCATTTAGGTGCTTGAAGTTAACATTTTACTGAATTATGTAATTAACTAGAGTCAATTTCTTTATATATATTTTAAAAATACTTGCTGAGAAATGTAAAAATTAAAATGAATTAGGGGATGACATTTAATCCAACATAAAAAATGTAAAGGAACAAAATGGTTAGCTTTATCTTAATATTTCCATAAATTGGTAATGGTTAATTTTTCACAAATAGGCACCTAATTGACATTTAATCAAGCATACACAAGTGTATGTTAAATATAAATTAATTACTGTATGTTAAAAATACTGTAATTTTATGGTGTGTAAACATGTAAGTACATTTTAGTTACCATTTAATTACTGATTTCACAGACTATAAATGTATAATTACCTAACTAACAATTCACTACCTTTCTAAGGAAAGCATTTTTTTCAGGTTAAATATGATGTAAAGTTAATTAAACGTTATTTCTACAATAATACTTAAAAAGTTGTAAGTGATTTGGCGCATCTATTTCACTTCTGAATTAACTCATCCTCACAGTAATATATGTGGAAATTATAATGTGCAGAAAGACTACTTATAAATGCACAGTTATATAATTGTGATTTGATTACCCAGCCCAATGCAACAGCATGTTCATGGGGAATACCAAGAAAAAATGTCCCGGGGTTTTAAATAAAATATTATTCATGTATAAAATAAAGTTAAAAAAAGAAAGGAAATTAAATTGCATAGGGAAAAAACACTTTAAAAAGTGTGTATTTCCATAAATGCACAGTGATGTAAATCATCTTACTGCTTTTACATTATTATTTTTTCTTGACTTTACCCTCTTACTGTTCAGTGTTTTTCTAAATATCGGTTTTCCTCTATCATTTACGTTTTCCATTTTCTTTTATGTGTTCAGATTCGCAAGCTTGAATTCGATGTGGAATGATAGGAAATATTGTTGTGCACTGACCTCAATTGGTTTGGTCATCGATAGTGATTTTGTTCTTTCTGTCAGGTATCAGTAACCTTGGGTAGGTTCCAGCTTTTCTCCCACACGAACTCTATCACTGGTGGTAAGTTATAAATAAAGTTAATTCCAGACAAAATTCTGCCACACATGAAAGTGTTACTGACACTCAGGCAGGAGAGACTTCACTCCACCTGAACTGTGAGCTAGTGAAGTCTTAGCGCTGGCTCGTCACATGCCAGGGGAGCCCCCTGGATGACAGGTTCACCAGAGGCAGCTGCAGCAATGTTCTAGCAAAAGGATTCATCTAACCTTCTAATGGGAGTCAGATTCTCTGCTGAGTTGTTGAACAGGAGACTGTTTCAGAATTCCAAAGCCATGTTTCCGCTTGCAGTGACGCAAGACTTGGAGCTCAGTTAAGGACCTAATTCGTGGAACTGCTGCGCTGCCTGGACAATATTTCTAGTCAATGTGCCAATTTGTAAACACCACTTAATTCACTTCAACATCCTTACTGGTAATCATCAAGCCATCTAGTGCTGATCAAGACAAAGACAGCTGAACACTTGCAGTAACAGGTTATGGGATGTAATCTTCTGATTATAGTCTACCAACGAGGGTACACCAAATATTAACAAGCATTCTTAGGTTGCAAATGGCTTCAAATAATCACATGTGAATATATGGAAGTGCACATGCTGAAATATTTGAAATTAAATTACAGACAACATAACAGATAGAGGCTGTATTTTGTTGTTATAACAATTATATAAAAATAATCATTTTAAAGTTGCCCAAGTAACTTATAAACATATGGAAACAACTGTTTTAAGCAAAAGGAGGAAACATCTGGGAGGATATGAAGCATATTTAAAGGCTGATTAATATGTATAATAACTTAGGACAAGGCGGTTTTCTTCTTGACAATCAAAGATGGAATGTGGGTCAGGGCCTCATCTAAACAAAACATCATGAAAGATACAGAGGCTGGTTCAAAAGACGACACGCTCTCCCCTAAATAAGTTTACTATAATCTGATTTTGGAACCAAGATTCAAATAATAATTAGAAGCAAAGAAAATTCAAGTCACCTAGTGAGCAATGGAAATCCACATCCCATTGAAGTGGTAAACGGCTTGATGTAAACACAAGTCCAGAGAGAATTCAAAAAAGGCTAAGTCACAATTATTTAGGAAGTCTTCATGGAGAAATTATTATGGGGAATTATAAAAGCACTCGTAGCCCATTGTAAATTTTAAGTGCTAATAAAGCCTTTGAGTTTTTATTCAGGAGGCACTTGAAGGAAGTCTGGCTTCGAGTAAGTTTCCAGGAAGTAGGCGTCGATTCCACAATGAGAGGAAGGGAGTAAATCTATCTTAACGTTCGTTTATTCATCTCCCCTGATGTCTTCTATATGACATTTAAAAATAATGTACATATATTTTCATTATACAAATCTGAAAAAGCGTATTTTTGCCTTGTTTTGTAGGCTTGCTGTAGAACAGCAGTTTTCAAGCTGTTAAGTCTTTAAATTCTGAGGAATTTTTGAAGATTCGAAGAGCTTTTGCTTTCCTGAGTCACGTCTACCAGTATTTACCACATTAGACGTTAAATCAGAAGGAAGTTTAAAAATATTTGTATGTCATTAAAATAACACTACAAAATGTGTTGTGTGATAATGTGATATGCATTCTTTAAAAATAATATTTTCTCAAAAAATTGAGTAAGAAGAATGACATTGTTTTACATTTTAGTAAATCTCTTTGATGACTGACCTAATATGAAGAACCTGTATTCTCCTGTCAGTTTCTGCAGTCAATATGTGGCAATTCTTGTTTTAAATTGTATGGGAAAAAATCTGATCTTGCACATACATGTAGATGGAAAATTCTTTCAGATAATTGTGGATATTCTTTTTTTGTCTTTTTTTAATGGATGTATATTTGATAGAAGTCAGTCAGAGAAAAGATGAATATCATATGATATCATTTATATGTGGGAATCTAAAATAATGGCACAAACGAACTTATTTACAAAACAGAAACAGACAAACATAGAAAAGAAGCCTATGGCTACCAGGGGGAGGGAGGGGGAGGAATAAATTAGAAGCCTGGGATTTGCAGATACAAACTGCTGTACATAAAACACACAAACAACAAGGTGCACCTGTTTAGCATAGGATATTCTTTTTAATATCACACCAAAGCTTGACAAGTGGAATTAAAAAAAACTGTTCATTGCAATGTGTTATCTGAAAGCATATTAATAAAAGTTTGAACTGCTTTACATGAAAAGACAACGTTCTGTTTTGCACTTTGAATAAATCTTTTACCCAACAATGATTTTACACCATCATGTACCAGGCATTTGGAATATTGGTTCATGACCTATGCAGATTTTCCAAACTGGGATACAATTTACTGTTTCATATAAAACAAGAATCACATTCACTTTCTCATCAGAAAAGCCTGTAAGTATTGGAAGGTGGTAAAGCTTATGTTGATAAACAGAAGTGTTCTGAGATTCTGATTAGTCTTGGAAAATTTGTATTTTTATCATTGGCAACAGCTACTGTGAGTTGCTTTCCTGAAAAGTGATAGATTCACTTCATTCAATTTTTAGAAGGTCTGCCAAGCACCCAAATGTGACCAACCTTCTTTTTCTCTGAGTGGTTCTTTCAAGTAAAAGTGGTTCCACAAGGAGAGAACAGGTAATTAGTGATTTTCCCCCAAGAAAAACATTGCACACCTGTAGGCAGCAAATTCAGATACTTTCCATTTTCCCACACTTTTCTAGGTAACATAAAGAGACATGTATGTACACTTAAAGGTTAATTGCATTATTTACATAATTAACTGTTATGTAAACTGGCACCTTGGTTTTTCCTGGGAGCAGGAGGGTTGACAAACGGAACGTGTTTAATACAATTGGGCATCACTTTTCCAACTCCCACAAACGTACCACCGCTAAACATAGCCACACAGTGAACAACACAAATGATGTCTTAGTTTTATTATGAAAATAGTTTTAACCTACAGACCCTTCAGAAAGTTTTGAGGAATTTCCCACTTCCCACTTTGAGGACCACAGCCACGGAGCAACAGGAACATGGACACAGAAGGGCCAAGTATTTTGAGATGCCTTCCATTTCCCGTCTCACCAAGGCTGTCTCTGACTTTAACCGTCTGTGCTACAGTAGGATGGTGAGTGCAATGACTGAGAACAATATTGATTTTTTTTCTCCCATAAAGTTCTAATCATGGGCTTGAAAACTACAATTTTTTTTTCACTTTTTTGTCTTTTATCTTACAACCAGCCCACTCAGACCGCCATGTTTATGTAGCTGCTGTCTTTGTAACGTAAGTTACAGACTCTGCCCCAAACACCACTTCTGTTAGATTCTCTGAAAACCCAAATTTACTAAAAAATTATGTCCCTGGGATTGTCACATTATCTACCTCAAAGTTGTGATGATCTTAACGAAAGGATGCATGAAAAGCTCTTGAAATGTGCCCGAAACACCTCAAATGTGTCCTTCTCCCCCCCACCTCGCTCCACCTCCTCCTCTTCCTTTTCTGTTCCTGCATGTCCCCAGAACTCGGCACAGCGCCTGGCACGTGGAAGGCGACTTCTGAATGTAGCTGGGTCTCAACTTGTCTACATCTTATTCTCACATCTTTGTTGTAAAAAGGTGGGGTCTTCTTGGATTTTGGCAATGTGGCTTTCTTTCCCTTATTTTTGCAACTCAAATAATGACCCATTATACTCCAAAGTTCATGACCTGGATTTTATTTTTGATGCTAACTATACTTAGGCACCGTTAGATACAAATAGAACAAAGGAGCATAAATGTATTTTCAGAAAGTAAGTTGAAAAGCAAAATAATGATTTGTACCCAGGATGCCACAAGTTTGGGATCTTTGGACAAGCATTTCACTTACCCTGCGGTTTTATATGTGCTTTTCATGGTCTTGTCTTTAAGAGGTTTTGTATGAAAGGCCCTCTGACAGTTTTCAATACTTCAGAAGCCAGAAAGGGTTGTGTGTGTGTGTGTGTTTTTCACTTGAGTGATGAGGAATTCTAAATGTCTGTCTGTGCCTGTGAATATATGCATTTTTATAATGCAGGAACATGAGTAATGCCAATGGAAAACAAAATTAGTCCATTGACATAATATTAATTCTGGAACTAACTTATTCTCTTCAGGCCTTTTATAAACACAGTTACTGTTGTATCGTGACCCAGAGGAAGAAGGCATTTTGCAGGATGAATAGTATATGTGAAATTTGTTCTTAAATAACTGCTTTTGGAAGAGTGAAGCGACACCTAAAAAGTTCAAGTGGAAGAAGAAATATTTTAGAGCAATGCTAAGCATTTATTTTCAGAAAAGTTATAGCTGAGATAAAAATGGAATTATTTAAATACTGTGATACAACTATAAATGTAAATTGCCAACTGACCTGCACCTCAATTTCAGTGTATATGTTGTGTGTTTTCATAATAAAATGTCAATTCATCTGATTTTGGTTATATTTTTGGTAGACATTTTTATATTACCTATAGGTTGGACTCCAAAGTCATAAGGACAATGTATATTCAAAAGCAGCTGATTTTATAGAGATTAGCACCGTTTTTTTCTGTAGCACCGTTAACCTCACCTATAAAACACATAGGTCACAGAGAGAAAAGAGCAGCTCACAAGATGAGACTGAACTCTTTGATGTAACACAGAGAACGTGTGCTTTGGAATCAGTGAGATTAAATTCAAAATCTTGTCCTGATGTCCTGAAAATTTACCCTCTTAGACCGATTATGAAGACTAAAGAATCGAGGACCCAGAGATGATCATACCAAATGAAGTAAGTCAGAAAAAGACAAATACCATATGGTCTCACTTCTGCGTGGAATCTAAAAAAAAAAAAAAAATGATACAAAGGAATTTATTTACAAAACAGAAAGACTTGCAAACATAGAAAACAAACTTACGGTTACCAAAGGGGAAAGCAAGGGGGAGGGACAAATTAGGAGTTTGGGATTAACAGATACACACTACCATATATGAAATAGATAAACAAGGACCTACTTTGCAGCGTGGGGAATTACATTCATTATCTTTTAATAACCTAGGATGGAAAGGAATCTGAAAAAGGATGTAGTCACTTTGCTTGCACCTGAAACTGACACAACATTGTACATCAGTTATACTCCAAATTTTTTTTAAACAAGAGAATAAAGCTTCTGGCACTTAGCAAATATTCAGTAATAATTTGCTTCTTTTAATTACCTCTTGGCCTCACACGTATTTGCAATCTTAATTTCTGAGTGACCTATTGTAAGCTCTATTCAGTTTGTCCTTATTCCTTCAGAAAATTTCCTTCACCTCTGACAACCTAAAATCATGTCTAATTGCCACTGTCTGGGTGTGCCATTCTTTAGCCTGTCCTGTGTCGGAGGATTTCTAGACTGTTTAAGATTTTCCAATACTCCAAACACTCTCACAGTGAATATCCTTCAGCGTGTGTATTTTCACACATGTGCCGTTATGTCAATAAGATAAATTCTTGAAAGTAGATCTTGGTTGGCCATTGATTTCCTTAATTATATTTTGATTCATTTGTTGAAAGTGCTCTCCAAAATTCTGATGGCTTGCCCTGCTCTTAAATAGTGCATGATTTCTGTTTTTTCACCCTGTGGAAGATTTCAGACACCTTTTCTGCAAAGACTTGCTAGTACTATGTTTTCTAGGATATTTAAATATTTGCTCATCTAAGAGGCAAATCGATTTTTAATTTAAAAAAAGTTTCCTTCCTTCTTTGACTACTAGTAAGGTTAAACATCTTTTTATATGACATTAACTTTTACTTTTCTTTGGGATAATGTTGCTCATATTCTTTGCTCACTTTTATATTAATTATTCATTCTTAATTGCTTTGTAAGATTTTTTTCATATTAGAGATATGATGGTTTGTCATATCTATTTTATACATTTAATTTATTTAAAAAACTGTGATCTTTTAACATTGATTATGATTTTTGATAGAAATTACATTTTTATTTTATGAGGTTAGCATTGTAAAGTATGTTCTAATTTGTCTGTGCCTAACTTTTTATTATGCATTTATTCATTCAATATTCCAGCCATTTGGAATTGTTTGGATGTTTGATGTTAGGTAATGAAGTTTTTGTATTTCCCAGATGTTCTATATTTCTAACACCATTTTTTGATCAATTAATTTTTTTCTCCTCAAAATAAAAATGAATTTTGAAGGCTATTGAATCTAGTATAATTTTTGGAATTTCCATTTAGATCTCTTAGCAGAATTCTCTCAGCAGATTGCTTTATCAAAAAATTAAGAGCATTTTCTACATTTATGCTACAGTGTTTATTATCTTTTTCTACAAATATGTGGATCATTTGCCATTGTCAGGATGCTATGCTAGGTACCATGGTTGGGAGAAAGAGAGGAGTAGAGAGGTAGATAAAATGTGGTCCCTCTTCTCCCTGACAAATCCCCATTTGGGAGATACCAAACACAGGATCATAAACAATTCAAAGGAAATATAAATACATCCTACTGAGATTCAGGAAAAGAAGATGATATGTTCTGATGATAAGAAGAAGGCATTTAATGTGAATCCTAAGCTCCAAGTATAAAAATTAGAATTGAGGAAAGAAATTCTAGTTGGAGGAAATGGTGTAACGGACTAAGAGGAAAATGACAGGTATGTTCTTAAAAGCAAAACCAAACCTAGATTACCTCTGCACTCTGAGGAATTAGTGGCAGAGAAGGCCTAATAGAAAGTCTGGGGCAAAGATGTGAGGGCTTTATTATGAATGCAAGATTTAGTTCAAGTTTAATTAATCAGTGAATGGGAAATCATGGAAGTTTTAGGACAAGAATTTTGATATGATCAGATTAACAATTAAGACTAGTGTCGATTATGAAACAGTTTGCAAGACCTGCATAGACGCCTAGCAAACAAATCAAAGAGAGGCATGAATCCTTGACACATGACATTTTGAGTGCCTTGGTGACATCTATCATCCTTTTCTTTATAAACAAAAAAAATACCTGATTTTAAGACAATCCAGTATGAAGAAAACTCATCAGTAAAAGAAGATTTGTCAGTGTTCTTTAAAATTTAGACATCAATTGCCCTTTAGCGAATCACATATATGTCATATCAATATTGGAATCAATAATTCAAAAATAATGAAATATAACAACTAAAGTGTATTTTAAGTTAAAGAAAATATAGGTGTCATATCAATGCAAGAGATGTCATTATTTATAACAAATATCTTTGTCAGTGGTGTTAGTCAATTGACTGAATAATAATTCACAATAAGACATAACAAACAAAAAAAGATTTTTATACAAAGAAGTTTTAGTGCAAAAAGTTATTGAGTGCTTTCTCCCTAAAATGTTCTGCACGTATCAGGACTTAATTAACATTCCTAATATATATTATTTTATTTGACTTTAAAATATATGCTAACATGAAAGAGTACAGTAGCTCATTTTTCATATTGTGTGCAATTAATTTTATGTTATGTCTAACATTGCAAGTTGATTAAAGAATTTTGCTAAGAGCCTTTTTTTCTGATTTCAAATGGTATGCATTTACCATTAACTTCTCAGAAACACTGTGAACTTGTGCCTGTCTTCATTATCTAGACAGTGCCTGTCTACAGTGCCTTTGTAGCTCTGTTGTCTTCTATACCTTAAACAATAAAATTAATTTTATATGAGAAATGCCATTTTTAACTTATTCTTGGAAAACAATTGATTTATTTTTTTATGAAAATGCAAGCTGCAATGGATTCTTGTTTCTGTTCAACAAAATTTTATAGCACACACTGTACTGGGGCTCACTGAGCAAATAATCCCTAGGTCTCACATGTTTCATCCCTCCCACGTGCTTTTCATCCACACGTTGGTTTCCCAGAAGTTTGCATAGAACCATCACACTCACCTACTGACTTTATCTCACCCTGTTCAGATTCACAGTCCTCATTTGCTGTAGAGTTACTTTATTACTCTTATTTCATGGTGAGGAATAGTAAACTGCTAGTCTTATCAGTATTTTGTGCTTTAATTAACCACTTTTGAAGGATGTACTTTTCTTGGTGAACATAACAAGCAATAATAAGGAAAATACAAGTTTGAGAAACTAAACAACGACATCCAAATTATATTTTAAAATAGTCACCAATGCAGACATACTGTTAGTTGAGTATTTGTCAAGAACTGAACAATGTGGCTCTTGTAGCTCAAGTATAACCTTACAAAGCACGACAGGGTTTGAAATGTAATTAATTTATCTCTGAAAAATAGAACTAAACTTTAATTCCACAATTTTAAATGAAAACAGGGACGTGTTTTGTCTGTTTTTTTTTTTTTTTTTTCTTTTCTTCAGAAACCAAGAGTTTCCTTCTGAGAGTAGTTTGAGAAGCAGCACTGGACTTTCATTGTCCCTTCAGTTTTGTGGTCCACCTGCTACTGTAACTTCCTTTACAGCAAACGTGACAGCCAGTCCACTCTTCTCTGCCGCTGGTGGAGGTCTGAAGGCTCGCCTTCCACCTCCGTATGCATTTGTGTCATTCTCTCGGAATGGCTGAACCAGAAGTGGTAGATGCCTTCCAGGAGTTCAGAAACTTAAATAACAATGAACATGTTGGAGGCGCTAAGGTAGCAATTCTAGATCTGGGAGCCACACCCTTCTCAAGAAGCAAAAACCATTAGCCTCCAGTTCCCTTCACTGACTGGACGTAGGATGGATTATAGGGAAGGGGGAGCAATGACAAGGAAATCCAAGTGTCATGAAACGCTGATCTCTCACTATATCCACTAAAAGTTGAAATTTGTTTTTTGCTGCAAGTGATTGTGTAACAATTTTCCCTTAGCTGTACAATAATACGTTTCCTTTTATTTATGAGATCTGGGTTTCAGTGAGTAACTTATTTATTATCTTATTTATTATCTTATTTTTACTTTTTAGACAACTCATGAGTAGAAAATAAAGTTGAGTGTTGAAGGAATATGTCAGTTACTAAAATCAGGACTTGATGCCTTAGCATATAGGTCACAACTGGATGTAATTTCTCCAGTGACATATAAAGATCAAGGTATGATCAGAATTGAGTCAGCAGAATAAGCTTGCTGCCCCTTCTGGGAATCCCATATGGTGCCACACAAATGCAGATGTTAATGGGGGAGGGGGACTGGATGTAAAGTATATGGGAACAATCTGTGCTATCTTTACAACCTTTTGGTAAATCTAAAACTATTCCAAAATTTTTAAAAAGTTTATTTAAAAAAAAAGAGTTGAGTCCGCAGATACTCAGGATTTGCTTCTGCCTTAAGTTGACAGAGAGACAATAGGCAGAAATGAGAACACCCAGGAGACAGGTGTAGCTATACCAAATGAAACCCCAAGAGCTAAAGTGGATGATAGAAAATCACCCCTAAGAACTTGGAGGCACCACCGAGATGGGAATGGAATTCGAAGACAAGTAATACGCAGTGTTGAGCATCGCAGGTGGGTGCCAAGTCTAGGTGTGAGTTCCAGAAGTGAAAATGGATAGAAAAAATCAGACAGGGAAGAGCCAGACACAGGAATGGGAATGTGGGAGGAAAGCTTTTCCAAGTGGATCACGATGGGTGAGTGTTTCCAGATGGTGCTGGACTAGATTTAGTCGGTTGTGTTTGTTCTTGGCTTGTTCCAGTTGTAAAGAGCTTCTATCCTGGTCTCTAAGGAGTGTTTGATTCAACTTCTAATAGTTGAACTTGTAGGTCAGGGATGAAAAGACTGTGGGAAAGCCTGTTAGAGATGAGATGAAGAGGACTTGAATAAGGCAGAGCGCGAGTAATCAACAGAGGGAATAACAAAGCAGAAACAGACGCAAGGAACATCTAGAAGGCAAAGTTAGGAAAACTGAGTAAGTGATTGCATACAAAGGGTACGGAGAGAGAGCCAGTAATTCTGCAAGATTCTGAGCCTGAATGATGGGGACATAAGGGTGAGAAGGAAGAGAAGGCATTTTGATTCAGACATGCTTTCCCAGGCTGGAGCATCTGCAAGTCATTTGAGGATATGGGTTGAGAACACTGGAAGGAATCAGGGTTGAAGACACTAATGTGTACAGAAGTAAAGGTCCACGATTAGGAGTGAATGAGTTTATTCAGAGTTCTACTGCAGGAAGCTGACCTAGGCCAGAATTCTGGAAAACATTTAGAGGCTAGACATATGAGGAAAAGCCCGTTGATGAGATGGAAGACTTGGAAGTCAAAGGAGTGGGAGACTCCAGAATATGCAGTCACTACGAGTTTACGGAGATATTTCCACAGCTTTCCTTTCTCAGGAGCTGGAATAACTTTGAGGTGAGGTGCCTGTGGTTTTGCGTGCGTGAAGTCTCTCACTGTGAGCGTTAGTGTGAAAGGGAAGCAGTTATGCGTGGTGATTGTATATATCATCACCATATTATTATTATTATTATTATTATTATTATTATTATTATTATTATTATTATTATTATTATTACTACTACTACTACTACTATTACTGTTATTCCAAGGATACAGCATTTAAGCATAAAATATGAAACAAACGTCATTTGATAATAGTTTGCAAACATGTGATGGATTCAAAAATTGCCCCACCAATGCAGTGGATTTTTAATGTATCTCTTACCAGTGATAAACGTGTTGCTTCTCTCTTCCCCTCAGGCAAGACCAGGTTCATGTGTCTTCCCCCCTTCCCCCCAGACTAGGCCTCCTGTGTTTTATCGGGGAGTGGATGGTATGTCTAATTCCTGGTGTTAACATTTACCAATACGTCCCAGTTGTAAATATCAAATTCTGAAACTAAACTTAAGTATTTATTCAGTGAGACGCAAAGGTGCCCCTGAGGATTCGCTAGTCTTTGAAGAGGATCCATGCTAGACAGAGGGGATGGTGTGGGGAAAAAGCAGGGGAAGGCCCTGCCAGGTGAGCTCTGAGAAGAAGGAAGAGTTGGAGGAGGCGGGGCCTAGATTGGAGCCTAGACCCTGAGGACTAGCGACAGAGCCTTGAGGAAAGTTTCTGGGTGAAAGCTAAACTGGCATTAGCAGCCTTTATTCTAAAGACCTAGGACAGTAAAGTGCAAAATGAGATACGTAAAAGCCGTCTTTCCATCAGTTCTGCATCGATTCACTGTCCAATAGAAAGATGCAAATACAACACTTGCTTTGTTCTCCCCTTTATTAGATGCCAGGAAAGCTTTGGAACCCAGAAGGCCACATCCAGCTACGAGAAGACCCTGGTCCCTATCGCTTTATGCCCAGTTAGGCAGGCAGGTGATACTTTGGAAAGTTAAAAAATTCAGAAAAGAAACTCTTTCTGGAGAAACAAGTAAACAAAGGGGTTTTCTCTTTTCCTGTTTCCTGCGTTACCATCTCATAATTTCTGTCACATGAAAGGCATTTCCAGTAGTTTTGATTCACACATACCAAATCTGTTAGGTTTTACTGAGTTGCCGATACCAAATTTAGAAACGTGTAAAATGACCTGCATGAATTGAATCTTATGTAAACACTAAATTTACATAGTTGTGCAGAACATAAGGTCTTGAGTATATTTGGGTAGGATAAACAGTAACCCCAATCCACCGTTCTCCACTCTGATTTTTGTGTTTCTTGACAATATTATTTCCTTGGCACACGTGTCATCCTGTTTCTCATAGGAAGCAGCTCTATTTTTTCGCTGAGGCTCCCGCTCACCAGCAGTCATTAATTTACTGATACCCTGTCTATCAGGCCCACATCGTCTTGATTAGGGCTGTTATCCTAATCAAAAGGCTGATAATTAAGACTATCCATCTGTAGAGTTCTAAGTGCTAAGAAGCTGAAGATCCTAATTAAGATTATTTAGGTGTTACTTAAATGCCATCATTTGGTTCAGCTAATCATACCAGCAGGTACATTAGACTTGCATTAATGTTCTGCTGAAGCCAGCAGCTCTTTCGGCAGATCAAAAATGTAGATTGCAGACGCCGTTTCAAACATCTTTATTTGAAAGCGATACTGAGACAATGTGTGAAGATGAGCAGGATGCTAGAACTGCTCCGTGATTTCAGTGTTTCCTAATTTACTCTATGGTAATAAGTGGAGTATTTAAAATAAACAGCCTATTTATTGAATTTGCTGTGTATTTTTTTTTATCACCTTGCACACTCTCTCTCTCTCTCACACACACACACAAAGGCCACAGTGATTCACTTCTTACCCGCACTTCCCATTTGGTCACAGAAACCTTCTGTTAGGTACTGAAAGACGGCACACTCAGGTTCCTAAACAGCAAAGCTTATGGACAATAGAGGATTTTTGTTCCAATTAATGCCTGAGGCTGCACTGAGCACGAAGAAGTAAAAGAATTACACATTTTGTTTTTAAAAGTCACATTCACATCCAATTATCCTCTAATATAAACAATCAAGAAAATTAGTAAAGTATAATTCATTAATACCTTGTTTTCTATTACTTTATCCTTGGATAATGGAAGATATAAAATATATTACTGTGTTTGAAATATGACGGGTATGATGGCCTAGAGTGTGTTCACGGTGTTTATGCTGGGCATTGCTTTCAGTTTACCTTTTCCCAAATTTTGATGATGGATAATGCAACTATTTGTATAAAAAAAGGATTTGTATTTATTTGAAAGAATAATTCTTGTAAAACACGTGCCAATATTTTGAATCCTCCTGTTTTGGTGTGAAGGGGAAAACATACACTGAGTTTTCCGTAAATGTATGACTTCTGAAATTGTATTAAAAGATGTATTTCAGGGAGACCAGGAGAGCAGATAAATCAGATATAGTATAAGGCATGAGAAGTGGATTAAAACTCATAAAGTTCCTGCTTTGTGCTCTGTGAAGTAAATATTTAACGTGGGTTGTGGCATACACTGTAGCTACTACAAGTGTTTTCTCCAGGGGTAGAAGTGTGTGAATGCCTGTTAAATATCTATATTATTTATACATTGAGCCAATTTCCTATTCTTTGAGGGTATAGGTATTTTAATGCTTTTTTCCTGCTGAATATTGGACTTTTCAGGAAATGTATGATTTCCAGAAATCATTATTCATTGTTCGTGATTTATATACTAGTGTTGGAGATACAGCATACTTTATAATTCATTTCCATCTTAGATATCTAGTGTTCAAAGACACTGGTTTATGCTTCTAATTATAATTTTAAAATACAGCTGGCTTTAGTGTTCATAATAACCATTAAAAATCTTAGGACATTCATAAGGATCGGACTATTCTCTACACATACCTTAGTAAAACAATTAACGTTATCCTGATGCACCAACGTACTCTTCTCTGCCCACAGCTAATAACGGACTTAGGTGGTAAACTTAGAGATAGTGATGAAGGACTAAGGAAGTAAAGGCTAAATTAATATTTTTAGAAGCACTTTGTGGGATAAGTTTATGATCGTGATTGTGAGGCTGACTGAGGGATGTGTTGTTGGAAAGGTCCTTATTTATTGTTGCCCAAACTTCTGGAAGCAGCACTGTAATGCACACAGACACACACAAGTAAGCAGCTCTGTGAACTTGATGAACTGCACACAGCATCTAGGTCCAGGAACCGAATGCCAGCAGTAGCCCCGCAGCCCCTTGGGGATATAACCACATGCGATGGGTCTGTAAGAAGCAGCTGAAAGGAACTGAGTGCGGGTTAGCCATTTTGGGAGTTGGTGGCAGGAGTCATCTTGGATGTCAGCAGCTGCCTAGTTCAGCCGTCAGTCTACACCGGTAATGGCACCTGGAGCCACTCCTGCCAATAATTCTGTGAGCTTTCTCTTATCCCTTAATGTATCTGCTCCTGCTTTAACTAGCTTCACTGGGTTGTTTCCTGTAGTTAAAGACCCAGGATGAAAGGAAGGATTAATCCTTGCTATAGAAGTGAAAAGTCAAGGCTTATTGAATGAGACCCCCCCCCCAAAGTATGAATATAAAGAGGGAATTCAAGAATAATTTCACAGTAGAAACTTTTAGATGACAGAGATATTTGCACAAGTCACTGGGAGCTACGAGCAGCCACCAAATAAGGTTACCTTTCAAGCTAATCTTTTAGGAATATTTTGGGTTGAACTGTGTCCTCCAAAATTTATACGTTGAAGTCCTAACCCTCAGTACCTCAGAATGTGACTATATTTGGGAAAAGAATCCTTAAAGAGGTAATTAAGATTAAATAAAGTCATGGAGGGGGTACTTAATCTGAAAAAACCCGTGTCCTTATTAGAAGAGGACAGCAGGGCACAGGCATGGAAAGAAGAAAGACCAGGTAAAGACAGAGAGAGGACGGCCATCTGCGAGCCAAACAGAGAGACCTCAGGGGAATCAGCTCTGCTGACACCTTCATCTCAGACCTCAGGTCTCCAGACTGTGAGACAGTAAACTTCTGCGGTTAAGTCACCCAGGCTGTGGTACCGTGTCACAGCAGTCCTGGGAAACTAACAAAGAATGGAAGAATGTTTTCAGATTTCCAGGTGAGCACAGGGATTCTGAGAGAGGGAAATAAGGAGTAATTATGGAACCACATTGCTTAGTTCAAACTCAGTGGCAGCAAAGATGGAGACCAAATTTCGCCTGATCAAGGAGACTCACTTTATAGGGAAACAGTCTTCCCCTCACCAGAGAGTCAGGCCATAATGCAGATGACAAAGGGAAAACTCTTACACATACAATCTGAGAGCTTTAGGAATGGGTATTCCATAGCTGGAACATAAAAGCCCAGAACCCAAGATCCTAGAACACATTACTTTCTCAGCTTTCTCAGCTCCTTTGTTCAAGAGAACAATACGTAAAGTATACTCTTAACAAATATTTTGGCAACATTTTATTGGCTTATTATTTTGAATGTATGTCAGTGTGTGACTCATACTTTGTGGTACATAGTTCAGCGAATTCAGACTTTTAAGTCGTTCTAGGGTCATATTGTATGATTCCGAGTAGAGACTGTTTGTATTTTTTAAACATATTGGTAGCATCTGATTATACAAAACTGATGTCAGAGTAATTCTAAAGTAATATACTGTAATTAAATACCAAAAAAGGCTACAAATACAAAGAAAATATAAACACTTAAGTCATCAGGTTAATGTGAAATTAATTTGGAAAATTAAATAAAGATTAGAATTGTGTGCATGTTTATTTTTTTCACAGACTCAACACTAATTCAAATTCATTTATGTGGAATAGAAATGTATATGATTTTAATTACAATGATAATTCTCACAATTGCAAAGGCTTTTTGGATGAATCAGAGTTTTGCTTAGCACAGAAACATTTACTTAGAAAAGACATTTTAAATTTTATTCACATTGGCTAAAATATACAAGCCAATGTTTCCTGCACTTGACCTCAGAAAGCTCATCTTTCTGGAATATTTCTTTAGACTTTGCCAAAGTGTTTACTTTCCTAATTACCTCCTGTTACATTAGTTAAGTTCCCTCGCGCTGGCCTAGGGAGGTCTTCTAGCCCACTGCTATTTGCACATGGAATTTAAATATTTGCAAGAGCACTTGCCCTGTTCTTTACTCATCAGTTAGCAAAGTCAAACATCATTTAGTCTCTGAACCCACAACCAGCTTGGAGGGAAGGCTGGTCCGTCTTTCCTTTTTTGTTTATCTGTCCTCCAACAGCATTGGTTTTCAATGCCAGGGTCACTGGTGATTCATTCATTCACCATCCATTGAACATCTACATGACAGGCACAAAATTTGGCCTGTGAATTTGAGGAGTTTTACTCTAATGGGGAGAGACAGATGTGAGCAAATAATTACAAGGTGATTCGACGTGTTCTGGTGTGCACAACATGTAATGAGCACACGGAGGGGGAAGCGGCAGGCTCCCACTGGGAGAACTGGGGTTGATGTGCTGGAGGTAAGAAAAAAGTCCTGCAGAAAAAAGTAGAATACTTAGTTTTTCTCTTTGTTTAACAGAGAGATAATCAACTGCACATGTTTAAAATGTACAATGTGATATGTGTATGTATGTGTATGTTTATCTGTATATATTCTTAAAACCCCACATAATTAAGATAATGTACATATCCATCACCCCCAAAAGATTCCTCATGACTTTTGTAATTCCTCCCTACTGCTGTCTCTCCCTGGATCTTCACACATCCATCCTTTTTCTTGGGGGGTGTAGGGGTGGAGAGTAGGGGTCTGACATATTTTGTGCAAAATAATTATTTGGGGATCTATCTACATTGTAGCACACGTTACTAGTTTATTCTACTAATGAGTAGTTATCATTGTTTATTAATTCATTCTTCTGATGATGAAGATTTGGATTGTTTCAGGGAGGATTTGGCTCAGTGGCAGAGTGCGTGCTTAGCCTGTACCAGCTTATGAGTTCAATTCCCAGTACCGCCATTTAAAAAAAATTTAAAAAATAAGTAAAAACCTAATTACCTCTCCTCCCCAAATAAATACATTTAATAAAAAAAACCCATCTCAAAACAGAACAATCAAGAAAAAAATTTTTTTTTTTTAATTTGGATTGTTGTTTTCAGTTTATGGCTTTTTCAAATAAAATTGCTATACGAACTATATGCACAAGAAGTGTGTCTTTGTAATTATATATATATGTCAGAAAAGTATTGAGGAATGAAATAACTAAACCATATGGTAGTATAAACCTTTAAGAACCTACTGACCTTTTTTTCAATAGTATTTGTCTGATTTTTCATTTCTACTACCAGTATACAAGAGTTCCTCCATATCTCTGCCAACATTTGGTATGGTCATTTAAAAAAAATTTTGTCATTTTCAAATAGTGTAGTGATATCACATTGTGGTTTTAATTTGCATTTTAGTGAAAAATGATGGTTAGTATCTTTTCATGCTGTTGTTTGCCATCCATGTATCTTCTTTGGTGGTGAATCCCTTCAAATCTTTCTCTCATTCTTTGGGTTGTTTGTTTTCTCAGTATTGTTTTGATAGTTCTTTATATATCATAGGTACAAGTCATTCATCAGTTATGTGATTGATAAATGGATTCCCCTAGTCTGTGGCTTCCCTCTGCATTCTCTCCGCAATATCATTAGAAGTCAGAAGTTTTTAATTTTGACGATGTTCCATCCATCTCTGTTCTCCACCTTGTACTTGGTACGGTATCTAAGAAATGATTGCCTAACTCAAGTTCATGAAAGACTTTTTTCATATGTTTTCTTCTGGAAGATTTATAGATTAGGTTTTATATTTAGGGTTATAATCTATTTTGAGTTAATCTGCCTATAAGTACGAAGTATGTATCAAAGTTCATTTTTTTGGCTAAGGGTATATAATTATTCAAGCACCATTTACTTAAAGACTGTATTTTTTCACTCAATTACCTTTGTATCTTTGTCGAAAATTACTTACGTATAAATGTGTAGGCCTATGTCTGGACAGTCTGTACTCTTCCAGTGATCTATCTGTTTGTATCATTATCTTTAGGACCTCCCTCCAGAAAAAAAGAAAAACTTAGAGTAACCCCATCGACACACCACAGAGACATTCTTGCTGCCCTGGCAGGTCCAGACAGTGCATCATCCTCCAGGCTTCTTGTACACGCTCTTCTCCATCCCTACTTATCTTTCATGTTTCTTCACAGATTGCCTCAGAAATCTGAATTGTTCAGCTGAAAAACGGGTTTTAAATCAGTTGTGCTTGGGTGGGCCCTGCACACTGTGCTCCCGAGGGTTCCGTTAATGCTGATGTCAACACTCCACTCGCCACACTTTGAACAGCACGATGCTAGAACATCTAGATTCCCTGTCTTAGTAGGCAGTGCTCATGAAATAATAAAAATGTGTTGTTCACACATGCTTTATTCTAATATAGTTAGATGGCTATTCCATTAAAATAGTGGGTTAAAAATAAAACAGGAAAACGTGTGTGTATATCCCTTTAACGGAGTTTAATTGGTCAAATCAGTACTTAAGAACAAAGTTCTTATTTCAGCAGATTTGTTCCAATAAAATCGGTCAGTAGAATACCATAAAATGTGAGGAAACGATTTCTAACATCTTAAGATAATTGAGATTCTGGCCATCAATTTTTTTCTTACGTTAATGATTCCACCTTATGAAGTCGTTTATCTGTTTTGTAGTAGACTTTTAATGTGCTAGAATTCCTAACATATATTAGGTGAATTTTAAAATTATATTAATAGAATAATATTTTATAATAGCTTGAGTAAGAAAATTCGTATCTGATAAGGGGTTGATATCTGAAATATGCAAGGAACTCCATCAACAGCAAAAACACAAATAACTCAGTTAAAAAAATAAACAGACAAAAGATCTGAATAGATATTTTTCCAAAGAAGATGTACAGGCTTCCAGCAGGGACATGAAAAGGTGCTGACCATCACTAGTCATCAGGAAAATGCAAATCAAAACCACAATGAGATATCACCTCACACTGACTAGGGGGTCTGTTGTCAAAAAGGGAAGAAAAACAAATGGTGGCCAGGACGTGGAGAACAGGGGACCCTTGTGCACTGTGGGTGGGAATGTTAACTGGTCCAGCCACTACGGAAATCAGTATGGAAGTTCCTCAAGAAATTAAAAATAGAACTACCATGTGATTCAGCAACCTCACTCCTGGGTATATATACAAGGAAAAATGCAATCATTATCTGAAAAGGATATCTCTACTTTCATGTTCATAGCAGTGTTATTCACGATAGCCAAGGTATGGAAATGATTGAAGAGTCAGTCAATTATTTGTTGAAGGGACGCAAGTCAGGAACTGGAAAGATATCGATGCTGTGGTAACCATACCTGATTAGGTTTTTGGTATATGGAACACACTGCATGGCTGGGGGTAAGTCCTGTTTAAATCCACAGGAAACATTTGTCCTTGCTAACACAGCCATAAGTGGCCCAGGGGATAATGTGCGTGTCCAATGCAATGTACTGTGGGGTGCCGAGGAGAGTATCTATTGCATAGAAACATCCTGCCCATGCTTCTTTAAGTCTCCAGTGTTTCATATATCATCAAACATTCTTGGCAAAAAGTTATTTTAGGTATCAAATTAGAAATATGTATTTGTGCATAATATGTTCACGCTGAAATGCAGCTGTATTTTCGGTGGCTGTACTGGGCGCTCAGGAAAGTCTTTCCTGATGACTGCAGGGTGACTGAGGATGGGAAGGGTTCTCCTATTTACTACAGCTTGCTCCTGACCTGGAAGAATGCTCTGCTCCAAATGCGTGGGGTAGTGTTGGAGCTGTAGCCCCTGCCGGTCAGGTCAGCCCGGCCGTCTCTCAGCCACATCCTGACTTCCCTCACTCACTCTGAAGCCCTGAACGTCACTTTCCCCAGCTGGGAGACCGTGGGAAGGCAAGAGAGAGCAGAAACTACAAGCTTTTTTCTTGTTCTTGTCTTGTCATTTTTTTTTTCTCTTGCAGATAGAACTTTCCTCTTATGCATTTTTTTTTTTTTTCTGTTGCAGTTTGTGTCAAGGGAAAGGAGAGCTTTGGGGTTTCTTGGAGATTTTCACTTCTTATCACTTTTCAGATGAAACCCCCTCTGGTACTTCCTGCCATCAATTTTCGGTCTCCGCACGCACTGCCCGCAGCCCCCCTCCTGGGAAACTTCCTGGGTCATACGTCTTCCGACCTGCCCTGTGGTTAAGATGTCAGGCCTGTTAGCAAGATGATGCAGAAGGATGAATAGCTTGGAAAAGGAGCCCACAAGCAGGGCTGATATATGTTAGACGTGCACTTGAAGGTAGCGTGATGAAGATAACATTCTGCGTTCAGGGAGGAAAGGATAAATTAGTTAACAGATGGCACTGGGCTGATTGGATAGCCATGTGGAAAAGGAAAATCAGGTTAAACCCCTACCTCACAACATGCACCCTAATAAAATCCAGACGAATTAAACCACAGAACTACTGAAATGAAAGAGAGGCGAATAGATGCTCTTGGCATAAAAAAGGTCTACGCCAGCACGTGTGCAAAGACAGAAAGTAAGGAGAAGAGCAGGAAACCTGACTACGAAGCACGGATTTTCTCCATGGGAAAGAAGTTCAAGTACGAACAAATACGTAATTTGTAGTATGTACCCAAATATTAATATTTAATTGCTAAGTATGTACTCATATCAACTAATGGAATGCATCGTTAGAAAATTGAGCCTAAGAAATTACAGGCAAAGAAACAGCAAATACAAGTTAAAGCAAGAGTCAAATTTTATTTTACCTATAAGATGGGGATCTAAAATGCATTATTCAGTATTCACAAGGCTGGGGGGGAAAACTCCCTCTCCTATGTATTACCTCAGGGTTGAAATTGGTTATTTATGCTGAGGAGCCACTTGGAAACATGTATCAAAAGCTTTAAAAATATGTAGGTTTTCTGCCTAATTCCATTTTTAATATTTAGTATAAGGAAAACTTAGAAGCAATATACTGTTTAAAATATCTAAGTGTTGACATCAATTTACATATTAAATTATAAAGATTTGATTAAATTACAGCATATGAAAGGGGATGCTCTATATCCATTTTAATAACTTTGTAGGATATTATTTAAAATCATAGGTAAATAATCACTATTTAGGTATTAAGAAGAGTGAAGGGCCTCCATGAAATTTAAAAAAAATATAAAATCTTATAAAATATTTATATTTATACATTTTAACCAACTTAGGTTTATTTTTTATTTTCTCTTGAAAAAGATGCACATTTTAAATCAAATAGTAATGTTTAAAAAGTATAATGGCTATTTGTACGTATCACACAAAGTTGTAACAGGTATCAAAAGTCAAACAGATTGAGGTGTTACAGATCCTTTCATAAACTTCTTTTGATTATTGCTGGCAGGTAATTAGGTGATTAGACAAGGATAAGCAGGGGAGTAGGCGGGGCGGGTACAGCTCAGTGGTAGAGCTCCCGCTTAGCATGCACAAGGTCCCGGGTTCAATCCCCAGTACCTCCATTAAAAAAATAAACAAATAAACCTGGTTACCTTTCCCCAAAATAAAAACAAGAAGAGGATAAGTAGATTCACTGGGAAAATATTTGCTTTTCAAATTGATTCTTCCTTCCAATTTTGTTGAAATATATTTGCCATTCTGTACTGGGAACATTTAAGGTGCACAGCATAACGAGTCGAACTCTTCTCCTTGGCTGGACTGAGCCATGTGTATTCCATGCTTCTCGCCTCCCATGTAATTCCACCAGCCATTGAGCCCTGTTCACCAGCTTTGCAGTAATTAACCTCTACCCCCTTTTTTTTTCTCTCTGGTTTTAATTCATGAATATATTTTTAAGTGGTTTCCTCAATGTCCCGGTGAAGTGGGAATAATATTCCCAAGCTTTAGGACTGTTTGAGAAGCAGGCATAATCCCCTTGCGCATATCCAGGTAATCTGACCTTTGAAATTCAAAGTCTTAGAAATCTGCTGAAACTTTGGCAAGGAACAGGTGAGTTGATTTTTTTCCCAGTTTCCAAGACTCCAAATCTCTAGGATTCTGTATGTACTTTCCTGTTGTATAATTCATTATTCAATACATTACAACGGATTTTCCTCTAAAAGGCAATTTCTACCAGCCATCTTTGATGCAGCGAATACTTATCTAAAAGTGGGGTGACTGAGAAGTTATGAGACCTGCTTTGACTCACCCACTTCCTTCTTTAAGACTCTGTGTTCCTCTTCCTACCTGCGTCCCCTTCAGTTCAATGCATAACAATTACCACTGTGTGTAAAGCCTCATTAATTTGCCATCCTAAATGATTATGTCTTCCAACTGTTAGCAACGGAGAACTAATTAGGGACTTTGAACTTTTGGTCTTTCTCTTCTTTCATCCTACTGGTCTCTGCGAAGTATAGTGACTTGCAAAGATTTATTTTTCCACTAAGATTGATCGGTTTGGTTGTCAAAATATATTACTTGTTGTCTCCATTTTATTGGAAATTAAAAAATGATAACCCACCTAGTACACAGTATCTACTAATCATGCGTAACGATTGCTAAATAGAAGTTTTCTGTTGCTGTTGTTATTCAGTTAAATGATTCTCATTTGTCGGCCATCATCCCGGAAGACCAAATCCAGAGGTTCCCAAGGAAACTGTCTTCTTTTGTAGGAGCAGTGATCATTGTCCTAAAGATACATCCTTTCTGACGTGGCAGGGGTGTGCGCACACAGGGCTGTGCTCCTGTATGTGACAGAGACTGACTGTTACAGGTTTGCTACCGGAAAAGTCTTTACAGGGTTTTATGGGTTCTCAAAATTAAAGCAAAACTAACAAGGACAAGGGATGACATGAGAGTAGAAAATTGCAGGGTCACGGAAGCCTTCAAACTCCACATCAGGTAGAAAGGAAAGAGCTCTTTGTCCATTTTAGATTGCCTGTCTTTTTTTTTAGTATCAAAGAATTTCTTAAAAATGAAGAGGATATGATTTGATGACTATAATTAAATTTGCATTTTTATGTAACGTATTTAGAATGCAGAATGGGATCTCCAAGTTCATCAGACCAAGTTCACAGTCTTTAAAAGAGCCATAGGTAATCTTGCCAGGGCACAGGAACACCTGCCTTGTTCATATTTTGGAAGATTAAGCTATTCCACCTCTCCTTCAGGAAGGTATTTATATCTTTGCCGAACTAGAAATCATGCCTTAAGCTTATCTAAATCTCCCTTGCTGCACTTCAATAGATTGATAACTAGTTCTATTTGGTTTGGGATTTATGTGTATTCCATTTGATTCAAGGAAGTTAAAAGTGCTTATGACTATTTATCACATCCTAAGAACCTCCTGGTATCCAGAATTTGAAATCAGAATACATAAATTCATGCCCCAGCTTCATCCTGCATTCACTGTTCAGCAAGTCACATCTCCTCTCTAAGCCTTCATTTCTCCTTCTGTACAAGTAGAGTCTATTTTATATGTAGTCATGAGGAATCAAACACGATCATTCCTATGAAGGACCTTGTCCATTAAAATGAGTTGCCACGTAAATATTAGTCACTTTTAATACAGTAAACATGTTCAGTCAACATGATGTCTTGGATCATTCTTTTTAATAATTAAAAAAATAAACAACACTGTACCAGATTGCTTTGTCATGTCAGATTTTCTTTCTGCAAAGCTAATTTCCCTCCCAGTTTATATCAGCAATGCGTTGTCCTGGTCTCAAAACATGGAATGATTTTTTTAACTTCTCTCTCTTTCCTTTTTAGCCTGTGTGTCCATAATGATGAAATCTATTCATCTCTCCTTAAAATAGCTCTCTTATCCATCCCCCACCTCCATCTTTGGCCTTTTATGTTTCCTGTATCTTCAGCTTTGGCCAAGGAGGGAGAGCTATGTCAGATCTATGTGGGGATTCTGGATCTGCTGGTTCCTATCCATGTGACCTCTTAAATTTCAATGTTCTTACCTGTAAAATGGGACTAATAAAAGCACCACCGTGGCTTAAAACTTTCATTATAAACTTCCTGTGTTCAAAATCTTCAATTTTTCACTAAGTAAAGTTTAAACTTCTCAGACAGAACTTTGAGACCAGTCTCCCATGTCCCATCTAATTTTATCTCTGAATTCTTCTCCAGTCACGGTGGCCACCCACTAGAGTTTGCTGCCTTGACACTAGAGGCACAAAACTGACATTCCAACAGCACCTCTTAAAATAGGGTAGAAATCCTTGATCCCTTGGTTTTGAAAGGGGATAAGAAAGGTTTTCTGCATAGGTCACACAATTAATTTTTAGGGAAAATGTGCCCATCTATGTCACAGAATATTGGAAGATTCCAAAACTACTTATTTGCATGATACCATTACTAACTGGCATAGCCTTTGTCTCAGCAGGTAACTGGCTAAAATACATTTTCCACCAACCTCTAGTTTCTCTAGACAAGAGTGACTGACTCCAAGTGGAGGGATGGAATCTTTTTCATCCACTGTATTCTCCCTATCAGTGATGTGCATAATCAAAATAAAATATGTAATTTTCATTCATCCATTGGATTTATTCACATAAAGGTCAGTTACCAGATGATGACAAATCTTACTTTTTACATTCTACTGATGCCATCAGGCTTCAAAATATCCAAAATGTTTTTATTTGACAAGCGTTTCTCATGACCAATCATACATAGCCATGAAAATGTATGAGGAATAGTGTAAAAAATTGTTTCTCTTCTATAAAACATGCCTATTTCATACTGTACATAGCAGTGTCTAGCAAATAGCTCTAAATACAAACTCCTTAATGACTGAATTAAAACATATTGTATTTTTTTTTCTAAATGAATTCCAACCTAATTAATCACATTAAAACTATCAGTATTTGGATGATAGGATTCATTGTGATTTACTTTTGAGCAAAGAGCTAGGTTCTGAGCACTCAGGTAAGAATAAAACAATGCCAACTGCAGCAACATGGATGGACCTGGAGATCATCTGAGTGAAGTAAGTCAGACAGAGACAGACAAATACCATATGAATTCACTTATATGTGGAATTTAAAAAAAAAAAAAAAGATACAAAATGAACTTATTTACAAAACAGAAACAGACTTACAGACATAGAAAACAAACTTACAGTTACCCAGGTGAAATGAGGAGGGATAAATTAGGAGTTTGGGATTAGCAGATACAAATTACTATATACAAAATAGATAGACAACAAGGCCTTACTGGATATGACAGGGAACTATATTCGGTAGCTTGTAATAACCTATAATGAAAAGGAATTTGAAAAAGAAAGTATATATATTTGTATAACTGAATCACTATGCTGTACACCAGAAACGAACACAACATTGTAAATCAACTGTGCTTCAATAAAAACAGCAACAACAAAAAGCGCTCATGAATGTGTGCTCTTGTTTACAGATCCCCAAATACAAACATTGGAATATGGTAAATGCCCCATGATTATCTGAATAAGTATGTCCTGGCCCTCCCTTCATGATTTTGAGAAACATACCACTTTTCAGGAGGCAAAGAGAGAAGACTGAAGTTTGGAGATGATGATGACAATCCTAAAATGCTTTCATAGGCAGGACTATTATCATATATTTTTAATCAGAGTCATATTTAATATAAAACAAGTAATGCATAGTGGTGCCTTGCTTAGGGTAAGAAAAAAATGCCCTATTCCCTTGGAGCTAAAATTAACTCACTTTCAATACCTTATGCAAATCATTCAATCTATTTTTTTTTTAATTTCATGTTTATTTTATTAAAAAATACTTAATAATTTGAAATAGCACCCATAATAATTGAAAGTCAAACTAAATTTCAAACTATACCCCGTATCTTCTAATAAGGACATAGAATCAAGAATATGTGTCAAAAAGAACTTTGTTAATGATAACATGATAAATATCACTCTCTCATTAGTATTTCATTGTAACTAATTATTTTTGACTATTGTATTTTAGCTAATAAATTATGTGAGGTTTACACTATCATAACTAATTGTATTTTTTCTTTAAAATACATGTAAATTTTCAAGAACATATAAAGTAATAATTAAAAGTCCTCCAAAGTAACCAAAAAGATTATAGGTGATATCTGGCTGGCTTTACTTAACCAAATTATTTACATAGTTATATAATTCATCCCTCTTAAATATATAATTTTGATAAATTATTTCAAAATTTTGGTAAAACCTGTTCCTTTTGAAAATAAATTATCCTCTATATTTTACATATCTGGAACTAGCTCAATCTTTGTTTCAGGAATAATCAAAGCTTATAAACTATCTGGATCTACAAAATCACTCTCTCAGAAAACAGCTTTTAATCAGCTCTGCACTTTAACAAGGCCAGGGGATATTTGCAAAAAATTGAGCATAAAAACTGGGGAGTTGGCAAAAGCTCTTGAAGTCCATACAGTATAGTTTTCCAGTTCTTCACATGAACATCTTATAACTGACAAGACAAGGGCCGGGGAGACCAAGGAGGCAGAGTAGAGTTTCCATACGCTTTCTTTGTACAAAATGATTTTCATTGTACGGAATGGCCACACCAGCCTTCCCAGAAATTTTATTGTGCAGTTTAAGAATAAGAATAAATTGCTAATCAACTCTACCACATTCACTTTGTACATGAGAGTTTAAGTTCCTGAAATACTACACGGTTTTTGCAAAGTCACACGTATTGTTGATGGAAGAAGGAGGACTAGAGTCTTGTTTCCCTTCTACAATATTCCATGATTAAAAAGTTAGAAGGCTTATCATAAAATGGCTGAAATAATCAGACTTTCTATAATGTGGGTGATAAATTTAGAGAACTGACCTAAAGGATGCATTTCAACTAATCAATTAAGCCTGTCTTAAAAAAAAAATCTAGCCTATGATTAATTAAATAAGGCTTATAATTTTTTAAAGGCGAAATTCCTTTAAGTATTTCTAACTAGTTTTGATGACCACGATGAGCCACTGCACAGCATTGTGGGTAATTGCGACCATCCCAGGGAAATGCACGTACTTTTATTTTCCGACTGTGCAGGGCCTCATTGTGTTCCAAACAGTACGCAGAGTGAGGATGCGGGCACGTTGTCAAAATCAATCTTGGCGCGTCAGGTAGCTGCTGGCAGCTCATGACACATTGGAAAAGTTCAATGACTCAAGCACAAAGACGGGAGGAAAAGTCAACAAAACCCCCTGAAACTTGCACTTCGTTTTCCTGACCAATACATTTTGGTCCCAGAAACAGTGTGTGGCACATAATTATCCTTGTCAACATAGATTCATCAGATGCAGGGAAAATATATTGAGGACAAAGGAGATATTTCTTTTTTGCCAACCCACGTGGTATTGATTTGCTGGGAGAAAATATTTATAATTATATATGTATATATAGTATCTATGCATATACACTCACAATGCACATATAGTATAAGTTTCCTTATTTACACAAATACATATAATATATAGGTGTTTTATATGTGTGTATATACATATATATATTTACACACATATGCATATTGTAATCTGAAAATACCAGGACCTGTGATTCTTCAGAATAGTATGATCACTGAGAAAAGTTTCTCATCCAGATCTAACTGTGCTCGACTGCGGGACACCAGTGTTAGCTGCGTTCACTGTGACATTGTATTAACCTAATAGCTTCTTTTCCCTGCAGTTTCCTGCTTTTTTGTTGTTATTCAAGGGAAAATAATTTTCCGTATTTCACTGGCTTGAATAATCTGGTATCACATTCCAGGCTGCTGGTAGCCTTCCCACGTGTAAAAGATGGGGCTGTCACCCCACCAAATCTGGCGTGTAGCTATTTTTAGCATTCTGTGCTTCTTCACAGACTTTTGGTGGCATTGCTGTTACAGACCCATTAGAGGGAACAGAACTGCTGTTATGGCACAGTATCAGTGATATATATTAGGAATCAGATTGCTAAAAGCATACATATTTAATGAAGCAACCCTACATACAAGGTTATAATGTTTAATAGCTGAAAAGAGGCAAAAATATATGAGAAATCATCTCCATGTCACTGAATGCTAGACCTGAAAATTAGGGGGAAAAAAGCATTCTTTGTGGGGTTTAAATGCCTGTGATAGTTTTTTTTTTTAACCAATATAACAAATAAAATTAGTTTCTTATTTGATTAAATTATTACTGCATGGTTGGATTAATATTTGTAGCAATTATACTTAATTTTATGTTTCAGTGTATGATGTAAGTAAATTATTTCTGAAGACAAAGCATATTGTATTCAAAGCCATCTGTTAAATAGCCTTTCCTGAATAACACTGGTTTATCTGTAAAGTTTTGTTGTTGTCATCTGCAATTTTACTTCTCTGAATACCAGAAATTTGAAATCATCAAGCAAAGAAAGCAGCATGCTTTTTATTTGCACGTATTAGCTTTTTTATTAAAAATGGTACGTGAGAGGTAAACAGAGTTGCTAAAAATGTGTAAACCACTGAAACTAAATGCTGCTGCTTTTTTTTAAATTGTGCTGATTTAACATTAAATACATATGATGATTTTAAATAAATAGCATTGCATTATGTAACTCATGGTATGGTATTGACAATTTGCACTTATTTCTAATTATTTCAAATTTGGCAGTGGTTGTTACATCATACCCTTAATTATGACTTTAAAAAATTCTGATGTCATCTGATGACTGATGAACCAGGACTGGCTTTTTTTATGCCAAAAAGCTTGCTTAAGGTTTTGCAAATCCAGAATTTATTTGTGCATCCAGCATGTAGAGAAAATTTAAGATAACGTGTCTAGTGTCTAGAAGAACTTCTTCCTTTGAAGTAAGTTCCAGATGACAATTCAGTGTGAACTGGTGACTAGTCATGACATGACCAGTAGGTACTACCGACCATCCCTGACCGGGACATCACTGACCATGGCAACCCTTTAGAGTAGGGAAAGAGGCTCAAATAGTTAAAATGAACTGCTCGTAATCTCACAGCTAGTACGCAACAAAGGAAACGTTTAAAACTAATTCTATTTTTTTTAAGGAAGAAATTTGGAATTCTTAAGTACAAAAAAATAGTTGAGTCCAAAGAACACAGTACCATTATAGATAAATAGACGTGTACCAAAAGCCCACGTCTATCAAAGCTCTGAGCTATTTAGCTGTGAATGGAGATTCTTTTAAGACTTTCTACTCAAGTTTCCTCACGTTGACATTAATGCTGATATTCTTTTTCTACATCATACCCACAATGTTCTTGCATATCTTTGATTATAATTTTCAGAGGAAAAGTTGACCTTGCCTAATATGTTCAGGACAAACCACACAACTATTTCAGTAGAGATACTGATGTCTCTCGAGATGATGTTTGAGATAAATGGAGCAAAATGAGGATCCACAGAAAGCATTTCTTTAAAGAAAAAAATTAATAAAAATAATTTGTAATTGTAATTTATTTCAGTTTCCAGTATACATATATATTTAAAGTGATGATAGTTAGCATTTACATTGTAATAACATCAACAAGCAATTAATCATTTCCTTCTTCAAAGCCCTAAAAGCCAGAAAACTTTGTTTTCTGCCTGTAACATTCCACCACCTTTCCTTTAGATTTACAAGGCAAGGAAGATTTAGGAGTAAAAAAAAAAAAAAAAATAGAATGAAATGCCAGAAATGGGCTATCAAATGATTATTATGTAGGAAATAATTTTGAGAGTAGTTTGTAGCTGAGTAAAGTAGCAGAATAAGAAGCACTATAAAACATATTGCTAGAATTTGAAAAATGGAAACAAAGGTAATTGTCCACAGCTGTCTGCTCGTATGCGCCCGGACGCAGTGACGGCCAACGTAGCTGCTTTATTTTTTGTTGCTACTGTTTTCTAGTTAGCCAGTCTGACTACAGTTGTCACCCTCCCTTAAAGTTCTTCCCTCACCTCCTCTCACCTACAAAGTGAGTTACAGACAGTTACTCCCAGAATTAGACAGGGCCAGTCTTGCTTAACAAATGGTTTAGCTTTGAAATCACATTACAGAGAACACTATATTAAATTATGGAAACACATTTTCCCAAATGATTTTTCCAGTACCATGTCTGTCAGCTTTATTCTTCAAAACAACCAGAGAGCAATTGCACTCACAGAACCACTGGGCCGTTGACTGAAGTTAGGACTGCGTAACACGTATATTCTGGGGTGGACTCGATGTCCCCGAGTTGAGGTCACTGGTTCTCGTTTTGACTAGATACTCTCACGGGTACAGGGGCCAGAACTTGACGCACGGCGAAGTCTCAGTCCAAATCTGCTTCTTCTCTCACATAAAGCCCTTCTCTTAATTTTCACAGTCCTTTTACAGGACTCTTTCTTCCCGCAAACAGCGTTCTGCTTCTGCATTTGTAGAAAAACCAAAATGGGAGAGAAAGATGGGAGTTGAAGAGCGTGATCCCTTTCTTAAAGTAGAGAAAGTGACCAAAGTCATGAAAAGAATAAAAATCATATCCGTTCCTCCCCTGGACCCGATCAGTTCAGAGCTCAGAAGTAACTTTCCCTTCCACGTTTCTGAAACAGCGGACACTGAGAGCTCTTATCTGTGTTGCAGCCACTGGATGGAGGGTGGTAATTGACACCTAATCAGAGTTCACCAGGTTTAGAATATTTTCATAAATAACTTATCCAAATTAATCTGTAAAAACTCAATTTGATTGAGAAAAAGTTATCCCACTCTATTTCCATACAACCAGGAATTCAGCATTTGTTTTTAAAACTACTCATAAAGAGCTAATATGAGCCAACACCCTCCTCATCTAAAGGTGTGCATAGAGCGGCGGGCGAGCAAAGCGAAGCAGCTTCCCGCCCAGGGCTCACCTTCCAGAGACAGAAGCAGGGAATCGCGCACATACGACATGGAAAGTGATGCTGTTGTTATGGAAAAAACAAAGTGAAGTGAGGGAAGGGAGCAGGGACTGCACAAGTTGGGGTGATAAAGATAGATTAATTAGGGTGGTGAGGATGGGCCTCCACGGTAAGGAGACGGGTGAGCAGAGGTGACCCATGTGGCCCACCATCCGGTGCAAAGTCAGCAGGCTGACCGAAAGTCTCCCTGATGAGCATTAGGTTGGTGTGGTCAAAGGACTGCAGCCAACTGAGCCTGGAAGAAGCCAGAAAAATAATTCCGAGATTTGGAGGGAAGTGAGGTCATGTGAATGTGAAGATGAACTCTGACGCGAAGTGAGATTGGAAGGCACGGGGAACGCAGACACAGACTCAGTGAAATTAAGGAAATTAATATTTTCCCGAGTCCCCAAAGCAGGAACAGGAAGATCTAGGTCCGTCTAATCCCATGGTCTGTGCACTCAGCAAACCTGCTGTGTATAATACGACAAAGATACACAATCATCTCTGTGTGACACTGGAGTCTTTTAGAAGAGGAAGGAACTCACTGTGACTTAGTTTTCAGAGAAACCTGTACAGAGAAAGTGGGAACAGAGCCGCACTTTGAAGGGTGAATATTTTTAAGAAAGGAAGAGAGAATATTAAGAGAATCATGAATGAAGTCACACTTCAGTTAGGAGAAGAGCTTGACTTCAATTTAATACCACATTGGGTTTAATCGGAAATAGCTCTGGAGGAGAAGGTAGGAGTTAGAGAATGAAGATATAATGTTAAAAATTCTTGACATTACTCTCTAGTCAGTGGAAAATATCATAGAATTTTGAATAAGGGAGAGATTGATTTGCTCAAAGGAATGCTTTAGTAATTCTGGACGGGGAATGGAATGAACATTGAGTTCTCAGTAGTTCACTGGAGTAGCAGTAAAGAGGGGGTCCCAGACACAGGGGACAATCAGAAGGAACACTTAAAAGGAATCTGTTATTAGCTGGGAGTGGTGATAAGAATTTCCCCTTTTCTCACGTCTCCTATACATCACACAAGTGTTTTTCTCTAGACTCACTTTTTATGGTAATAGTGGTTCAAATTTTCCCCATCAGTGGTTTCAAAATTTTTGAAAATATCTGTTCTCTTTCTCCTCCTTTTATTTTGCATTTCGTTTCTCAGCTGCCTACCACGCACCTCTCCCCTGTCCCTCATACCTGTCCTCTCTCCGTCCCGTGATGACCCTTCGAGGTACATGCTGCTTTCTTGCCTGGACACTGGGGTGAAATTCTAGCTAGATTCCTGCCATGACATCTATCAGTGCATTGGAAAGAGCTCTTTAATATGGCCCAGTACTCATTTCTAGACTCACATCTCATTGTTTCTAAGCATGAAATGTAAGCTCCTGACCAAAAAGTTATTGTTAGGTGAATATCACATTTAATTTTTTAATCTCTTTCTTTCTTTTTGCTCATGCTGTCACATCCTTCTCTCCCAAGCACCGAAGCGTAGATGTGTGTATATAATTGTACTCACAAATGTGCACACATCCTCCTATTTCTACCCATAGCCCCAATTTTTTAAAGAAAGTTTTGTATAATTAATTATTCCAACAACATATAAGCTACATAGACTAGTATAATGAGAAGGTATCTTCCAGTCACTCAGCTTCTACAATCATCACATCATGGTCAATTTTTTAATCTAAACCCTTGACAATTTCTCCTTGATGGGAATGTTTTTAACACTCCCCAGACAACGTAATGTTTCATCCGTGAATAATTCAAATCACATCTCTAAAATATAAAAGTTCCTTTACAACAAAACCACAATAATATTATACCTAAAAACAAACAACAGTTGCGTTGTACCGTGAATAATCTAGTCAGTGTTGAAATTTCCCAGGTAGTCTGAACTTTATAAATTTGATTGAATCACGGTCCAAGCAAGGTCCATATACCACAAGCATCTAATATTCCCCATATATCTCTTTTCATCTGTGGGTTTCTCATCCTTTTCTTTTTATTTTTCAAACATCATATATTTTGAAGAAATCTATACAGTGTTTCCCAGAGTCTACTGAACGCCCCTTCATTGTATCATTTAATATGTTCCCCATCCCCTCTATTTTCTGTAATTTGTTAGTTTTAGAAAGGCTTGATCATATTCAAGTTCATTTTTGTTTTGGTCAAAAATGCTTCACAGGTAATAAGCATTCACTCCATGGGTCACATAATATCAGTGTGTCTTTATTTTGTGATGTTACCAGCCATTGATAATCACTGACTCCTGAAGCAATGATATATGGAAAACGCAGGATGGATGTTGGACTCCTTGCCTCTTTTTTTCTTTAAATACATTTTCAGGCAAATGTCTTGGCTGTTTGCTAAGAGCCCTGGGCCTCGTACTAGCAAACTCATTACTTCTCAGTTGGTCAATGTTTCTAGGCATTTTCTGGGACAGGGATAGGATTTATTTTTCTTTTGCTTTCCCCCTTTTGTTTTTTGCCTTAAGAGATAAAAGACATCATGAGTGTATATGGCTCATTTTCATTTCCATTGAAGATGCAGGGTGTCCTCTCAAAATGTTTCTTACTTATGTTTTGCTTTCTGCCATGTCAAAATTCCAGTTCCCAATGACACATACGTTTGTTTTTGCTTAAATACATGTACAACATTCTCTAGGTAGCAATACGAAGTTTTGTTTGGAAAAGAGCCCCTTGCTAATCGGGTATCCCTGAGGATCTTACCAGAGTGATAGATAAACTCCTGTAGTGTAAGTCTGGGAGATTCAGGGATTTACCTGTTACAGCAGCTAATGCTTTGTTAATACGCATCATACCTAAATATGCCTTCATCATACTCTGAGTAAGAGTTTGTAACATCAGTGGGTATTGTGAGTAAATGGCTTAAAGTCCATGGATTTGATGACTTGACCATCGGTAGACATATATGTAAAGGGTAAAAAACAAAGAAGGATTTTACATTATGTAACCAGAAAGATATTTTATAATAAGTATAAACAGAAAAGCTAGGATACATAACCAAGTTTAGAGATGGGTTTATATCATGACTTGATATTAGCTTCAGTTTCCTGGGAGAAAATTTCGTGATGGACAAGTGAGTCAGAATATCTGATGAGTTCCACTGAAATTAAGAAAATTTATAAAGTTTAAAATGTTGGAGTAATGTGAAAATAGGTAACTATGTAGTGATTGTATGTTTGCTTTCAGAGTCAAAGATACAAGAGGTGACAAACCAAAGACCAGGTGGAAATGTCTGAGGAATGTCCACTTTAAGAGGTGAGAGAAAGATTTGACAGAAAGATACAAAAGTAGTAATGAAAAGGGGAAGGGAGACGGTAATGTGATGCTAAGGGACCCACAAGAGGACTGTTTCAAGGAGGAAATAATATCTTAATGAGGCAGAGAAATTGAGAATGGCAAGACCACTGAATTTACAATTAAGACCTTGTTTGCGATCTCTGAGTGAGATTTTCAGTGAAGGAGTTGCGATCCAAACAGGATTAAAGGGCTCTCAAGGAAAGAATAAGAGACAGTAATTTTAAGAGGGTGACTATAAAAAAGAAGAATGACAGTATTCTACGTGGCACTGCTCAGATTCTCTGGAGAAAACAGATACTCTGTCTCATTTTGTTCTAAGGTGAATGGTCTGCCAAAGTTCTATGCTTTGGGGCCATTTTCGTTCCAATTCTTTCTTTACACCTACTACCTCACAAGGGCTGGTTGGACCATGAGCGGCAGCTAAGTCAAATGCAGGCAGCTGTCGGACAGGCAGGGGACTGGTGATCCATGACATGGCTGCAGGGAAAGAAGAAGAAAGAAGAAACCAGACTGGACTCCTTTTGGAAATATGATTTAAGAAATACCAATGAAATAGGACAGTGGTAGGAGCTAAACTGAAATGTCATGGAGGGGGAGGACCATGGGCATCTATAAGCCATCAGTGCTTGTCTGAGGAGACAGGAAGTCAGCGCATCAGTGAGCAGAAGCGGGTGAGTCAGGAAGTGCCGCAGTGTGATTAGGAGGGACAGAAGGACGCCACAGCTCAAGAACAGAGATGGAGGGGATGGGTGGTTTTGAACTGACCTCAGATCCTGACAGAATGTATTCTTAATAACTTGCCAGTGGCTCTTTGTGGTTTGGCTTGGTCTGGTTGTAACGAAAATAGCTTGGAAAAATCTGACGTCTTCTGCAGTCTTGGTTCTAGCTGTGCCAGAGCTGGGTGACTGTTGTGATCCATATTCTTCAAAGGTTGATAAAAATCGTATGGCATACAGGGATGGAGGAAGAAGCAGAGAGAGGCCAGGGTGCTTCTGATGTGGCTGCACCTGCTCCAGCTCCTGTGCTGCTTCTCTCAAGAGCAGCTGCCCCCTGAACAGGGAGAAAACAGTTGGGCACGTCTGAAGCCAGGTTGACCGACGCCCCCATCCAGAGGGTTAAATGGTCTGCCCTTTTCTGGTCATAAGGACACACTATTCCTCAGGGGCGTGAGAGCACATCCTTGTCAAGCATTAAATGAGTGAACACCCAGCTGACAAAGAAAAGAATAGAACTGAGCACCTTGGAACCTTTACAGATCAAGACCAAAAATAGAAATTGTGACTTGACAGGTTGCGAGTTCAGCCACCTGGGTGAGGTCACAAGACCGCTCTGCATCTGGAAATCTCCATTATGTGATGTTATCCTCTGTCCAGGCTGTGAGAGTAGTGAGAAAACTGATCCAAGCTGATTTTAAATTCTCCCACTTCTGTTGAAGGTGCAGTTCAGGTCTTACTTGTCCATTTGGATTATCTAAAGTAACTTAAATCAATTGATATAATTTCCTTCCCACTGGGTTAATTTTCTGGAGCTGTAAACAGCCTTCTGATAACCAGAAATTGATCTTGCAAAGCCCTTGTAAATAGCAGAGTTAGTAACTGGATAATAACAGATTAGTCTCATCCTTCTAGGAATATCCACATCCAAAACATACTGGACATCAAGAGGCACCCTGGACCAGATGCGGGATGCTGAGCATCAGCAGACCTCCTGCTCTGCCAGTACGTAGGTGACAGTATGTGTAAGAGAAAGAAAAAAAGTAGACAAACTGATTATACAATCCTGGCATGTCCTAACTACTGTATTTTCAATAGGAAAGCTACCAGTTAACTGTAAAGTAGTACCCCCTGTATTCTTATGTTTACAGTCAGACTTCTGTTTAAACAGTCATTGCAGAATTCCCTTGATATCACTAATCACTGTTAATTAATATTCAGTTAGACATCTGATACTTTTTTGCCTCAAGGCATGATTATCTGATACTCAGGTAACAAGTAAAATGATTTTTTGGAAAGTCCTCTTGGACTAGGTGGTTATGTCGTGTTTTACAAATTATTTAATCCTTTGAATTCTATAGGCAGTAAATAATGATGACTGCTCACTGAACATGTTGCAAATTCATAGCAAGTGTTTTAGGTTTCAGAAAATATTACCCCTGGAATTGAGTCTTCTGAACATTTTTTGTGTATCATTACAAGTAGTAAAAAGAGGAACTAACAACGATTCTGCTCCCTGTCTTTAAATATAGTTATCCTTTAATACGAATAATAATGTTTTCTTATACTTGTCTTACAGATAATATGTAAAACATGCTGTGCGTACATTCAAGGTATTTTAACATCAAAAAACACTACTACTGGGATACTATATTCTGAATATTTTGTGGAGCTCCAAGTAATAATCTGAGCTATTATAAATTAGTAAATACCTAATATGGGCACATAATTTATATATGTTTGCTTATTTAAGCAAACGACGGAAGTTATTTTGCATGCAAAGAAACTGACACTAGTAGAAGACAAGTAGCTTTCCCATGATCTAAGATCTCTGCTGGATCTTCTCATTCTGCCCTTCAAGGTTTCCTCCGCCATTACTCTGTCTGTGCTCTGCTCCATGCAGCGCCCTCTACAGGTCGAATCAACGCAGCTCCCTTGGTCTTCTGGGTGGTGTCAAGCAGGAGACCACAACAACATTCAAAGACGGTGGAAGAGACAGGAGCCAGGGAACATTCTCCTGGCTTCTCCCCGTCAGTCTGCATTTTGGTTGTGGCTGCTTCCCTCTACTGAAAGCACAACTGCTGCTGGTCCGCCTCCTCTAGGACCTGCAGCTGCTGGTTTCTGGGGTCTGGCGAGTGCTCTTCTCACCCTTTCCAGCCTAGGGTGGTGATGCTTCTCCCCCTTACTGACACTGGGGCTCTTACTGCCAGTGGTTAGCCAAATAAATTAGCCACCTCATTAAATTCTCTTAGAGCTCTTCAGTTCCCCTCCTGAGAGTCCACTGATTTCTTCGAGGGCTTTGACTGATACAGAAATTGTCAGTTGGAATGGCCTCAGGAAGCAGAAGCCCAGAGGGGAATTCTGCCGTCGGGTCGCTCACACACTTGATGAGTGCACTGGCCAGCTCCTTGCTGTGGGCGCATGCTGATCTGCGGCACATGGAGGCACCACAAGGGCACAGTGTTCTCAGAGTAAATGGCTGTGACTCAGAGCCACTACAGCCAAGGCGATAAGTGTACTAAGCAGAGCGCAGGCTGGCTGTTTCTGTCAACCTTAGAGACTATACACAGAGAAACGGACCAACTGGAAGCCTTGAATATATGCCCAACTCAGGTCCTGTGTGGTAACCCAGAGGGCCACCAAGACAGCTTTCAAGATAGCCTTGATCTTCTGCAGCCACACAGAAGACAGAGCTGAAAATGAAGAGCTAAGGTCTCCACTGCGATTGTCGCAGAATTGCAGCACTGATGAGTGCGACCCTCTGGGATCATGGTATCAAAGCAGGAGAAGTTAGAGGAGCAGGGGGGCGGCTGTGACATGGGATGGGACATGTGAGCAGGCAGGATTGAAGCCAAGAACTTTGAGCTCGTAAGTTTCCCTAAAAGGGTCCTTGTCTGTGCAAGTAACTCCTCCCCACTGAATGGAGGAACCAGGCTTCCCCGTCATGAAACTCTTGTAGTGATTGTACCTGGAACAACTGCCCAGCTGGGCTAAGGATGGCTCTTCTCACAGCACTCACGGGTCCCCGGCCCACAGTGAAAGACAGATCCCGAGAAATCCCAGGGAGAAGTTCCAGAGAGGGCCTCCTCTGGGAGAAAAGTCTCTCTACACCAGAAGAGTTGCAGAAGAGCTTCAGTTTGAATTGGCAGGAGGCTGGGTAGCATGTTGGCATGGGTTCTGGGAATCATAGACCAAGAATAATAATAATAATAAATACAGATAAACCAGCCTGGAAGCAAAGATTTCATACATTAGCTCAAGCCACTAGGAGTGGAAGATTACTTGGCTAGTTAATGAGGTCTAGTTCATCTTAATCAATGGCATTTCATAGCCAGGGGGCCTGGGCCTACTCTGTATTGCAGGTCGGCCCACAGGCCAAGTTGGGCCAGCCAGCCTGTTTCTATAAATAAAGTGTTATTGGAACACAGCCGCACCCATGTTATGTATGGTCTGTGGACGCTTCTGCATGAAAATGACAAAGTTATGCAGTTGCAACAAAGACCATATGGTCCATAATCCCTAAGATATTTACTATCTGGTGCTTTACATAAAGAGTTTTCTGGCGTCTACACTAAAGGAAAGAACCAAAAGCTCTAACAGAAAGAAGTGTTGGAGTGGATTAATTTTATGAAATTGCTCAGCCCCTTTCTGTCCTCCCACCATATCCCTGCCTAAGCTTGACAACACTTCCTTCACCAAAGCCTGAAGAAATGAAATAATGTCTCTCTTCCAAGGGCTATGGGTGGCATTGGGCAATGTTGCAATCAAACTAGACTGAGAGATTGAGCAAGGTTTTGTGGGTTCTGGGACTTACAAAATTTTGAAGTCCTTTAAATAAAAATTGCAATATTATAAATGCAAACAGTGCAAAAATGACAGTTGATTTAGAATATAAAAATGGCTGCAGAAAATAAAAGCTGTCAAATAAAACTAACGTCACAAATTCTAAGAAATAACTCTTAAAAAATTAATTAACTTTATGGTCAATTCTTTAATACTAATTTTTTTCTGTTGGGAGAGGTTGTTTGTTTTTAGTTTAGTCCTGTTTTGCTGTATGAGATCTATTCTTGCAACAGTGATCTACTGTGGTAGAGGCCAGATGGCCACGCTTCACTCTCAGATAACATGTGCCCAATTACTATGATAAGCTGCAGGTGTCTGTGCTTTGGCCAATTCATCACAGACCCCTAGGAGTGACATAGATGAGTGCCCCTTTAGGTCCTGTTTGCAAGTCTTTCAGGTTGACATTGACTTGAGCTGCATTAGTGAGGATTGATGGCCTCTTGCTTCCTTTCTAACCCAAGTCAATTCACAAATCTGATGCCCCTTGATTGATAGGAAGTTATGTTACTTAAGGAAGAACCCATATCACAGCCCACTTCTGCTTTCATTTTAAAATTGGGACAATAACCGCAGGATGGTTGGTGGTTCAACTGGACCCCCATGAGGTAGAGTTGGGCCAGGATGCCATTTGCCACTTGACCTCCGTACCTTTCTACTGCAAGCAATGGATCTTGGCAGGATCTCAGCAGATTAGTAGAACAGAGACGGTATATTCTTGCTGACTCTAGATATTGACAACAGTATTACTCATGCAGACATTCAGGTAAAGGGCTGAAGATACCTTTAGAGAAAGACCAAAAGGAGGAAGGAGGTAAGAGGATGTATATTTAGTAACACGTGGACTCTCCACCTTAGTTACCAGATCTGTGAAAAGTTATTACGTTAGGAAGGGTCAAGTGGAAGCCCTTTCACGCCTCGATCACCATTATTGCATCCATGAGGTCACACAAGATCCTGGTACCATCATCAATGCCTTGAAGGGTTCAGAGCTTTTCCTAACGTGTCTCTATATGACGTGCCTGCTTGTTCAGTGAGAAAGGCAGGTGGGGCTCCTTCCAGCTGCCTGGGGATTATTAAAAATATACCTAGATGCTGATCTCAATTCCAGCTGTGATCACAGGTGTGCGACCTCTGCTGGGTCAAGTAAAGACAACGTCTGGCACCTGGGGCATAATTATTAACCTAGCTCCATGCTTTATTTTCAACTCCCTTCAAGAAAGATACTCAGATCATTTTGCCTCATGAGCCATGGACAGAAATTTAACTCCCCTTTCACACATCAGGATAATGTCAGTTTTCCTGCTTTCTGCAGTAATGAAGATTTCAAGTATTGTGATCATTTTAGCAGTACGTAGAGCATTGCACTGTTCACTCACTGATGATATTGTGCTAATTGGACCTGTGAGTAGAACAGAGCAAATCTTAGTAAGAATACATGACAGAAGCTATAAATTCTGTGTAAGTCCAGAGCAATGACAAATTGGAGAGTTCCCTACAAATCCAGTGATATGAAGACTTTAAGAATATTTTGCAAGACAATTTTCTGTACCTTGCACTGCCTACTATAAAAAAAAAAATAGGCAATTCCAGTAGACTGCTCTGACTCATTGACCAAAATATGTTAAGCTGACACATTCAATTGGGGCTGGGACTGAGTAAGACCCTCCACTGGTTCCAGGATGTAGCACAAGGGACACTGCCTCTTGGGTTTTATGACCCGGATGTGTCAATGGGAGATTAGAATGCTCTATAGAACCTCTGAAAAGCCTAGAAAACTGGCCTCCTTCTGCTGATGGTTGTTCTCCATTTCAAAAGTGGGTCCTAAGACTGAGCTTTGGAGCCAGCAACCCACATAACCACGTGACTGTGCAGCTAAATTACGTGCTATGAATTGGTGTTGCATGATCCATCAAACTACAAAATTGGAAGTGCACTCAGCATTTCATCGTTAAATGGAAATGACATTTGTAAAGCAGGCTTGTGCAAGTCCAGAGGACTTAAGTAAACTCTAATTTGTGACTCGCATATGTCCATGGAGGAAAATTGTCATTTCTACACACAACACACAAAGCGGCTGCATTTGATTCTCAATTATCTGTACCAACTTTGAATAGACACCTGAGAGTACAATCGACCATTAGTTATTATTAATCTTTTGAATAACTTACTCTTGAAGACACTTTTTATCGTTGGGGACTGGTTTCTCATAGCTGAGAAACGGTTTCCTCTTATTAACCTAAATGACTGTCTCACATTCCTCTTCTACCCTTAGAAATTGAATTTTAACAAGACTACTCTGATAATTGGTGCATTCTTTTTATTTTTTGAAGATATTTACAGTGTTTGGTTTGTGCATTTTTGTCTTTTTTGGGTAACTTTTTATAGTTATATAGTTTACTAGTTAAATATTTTTCTTTCGTCATTAAGTCTTTTAAATACTTCATAGTCCTCAGACTTGTTAAAAAACTAAACTATCATGTACCCATTTCATTCGACCATTCTTATCGAGCATGTGCAGGCTCAAGTGGAGGCATAAACGTGTTTGGAGTAGCCGGTCCTAATGCCTTGTGTCTTTTTACACACACTAACTGACCTTTGCAGAACCACCTCTAACAGCACATTGTGCGTGGTGTCTACAAACAGAGTTTCCCGCAAATTTGTCACCAACTTAATTCTGACAGTCCTCCTGGGGTCAGATGATTCTTGGTATTCTTACCAGATCAACAGTGATTACTCTTCCTCACACGCCGGAAGTCATCCTGCCTTGCACGCAGGCTGGGTCTTTGAATTGCCGTGAAGAGAGCACGAGTCATCATTATAAGACTCGCACTCTCAGTCATGTGGGGAGGAAAGAGTTTCTTTCAATGATTTTTTTTCCCCCGGGCTTGCCAGGAGTTAGCAGACTTCCAAAGAAATAGCAGAAATGCTGGTCCGTGTGGGACCGGGAGGCAAGGAGGTGACAAAGAGACTCCCTTTAAAATCATTCATCTTGCAGACTGATTCTTCAAGCTGACTGACAAATTGGAGAGGAGAGACCGATATAGAAAAGATTTATTTTCTTTTATGTGGCTAGTAATAGCTTAATTTCTTTTTGAAAAAAAAAAGTATAATTAATGAAATTGAAACCAAGAAGAACTACCCTAGATTGCCTTGAATAAGCATCAGATGCTTCCATGGCACAATGTTTATTTGACTGTATTTTTTCCAGACTCCAGTTCCTACCCTTGTGCTGAGAAGAGTGATGCTCTTGTACTGAAGTGAGAAGCCATGTGAAAGGAGTAGCCATACCGTCTCCACGCTTCAGTCATTGCTTATGGCTTCTTTCCTATGCCCACATGCAATGAAAATTAATAAGGCAAAACCTTTTGGCTGTTTTGAATCCCCTGGTTCTTATGGTAAATGAGAAGCTAACTGACCCACACATTTAAGGGAGAAAGGAGAAAGGAAAAAGAGACTAAGATAAATGATAACAAAAGTATATAAATATTCTGAATCTCTTAAGTTTTTGAAATAATATAATATAAAAAAACTTCCCAGCATAATGGAATTGAGCTATATTTATTGATGCATAAATATTTCCGCAACAAATGTTAAGATTTTAAGAAGTTTTATAGCAGCATATCTAAGACGGTCACAGTTTTCTTTAAAAGCTATTAAGCACAGAAGGATACATCTCTCAGAAATCATGCATCGCGAAATCTAAGTGGCAGCCATAGTGTGAAGTGATCTGAGGTGATCGTTACTGCATTCTTCATATTCTCTGTTTTTTACCAAGCATGAATTATGCCAATAAATTAACGGTCTCAGTGTGAGTGTCACATCAGTTACATTAATGTTCTTTCTCATTGTTTAGAAATTTATTAGAATTTATGTTTTTAAAATTTATTTTTATTTATTTTTTGCCTCTTTGGCATGCGTTTATTGCCCTTTTCCCATAGGTCTTAGACATTGTGATCTGAATCAATCAGATATTAATCAATCAGGTATTAATCAGCCTCTCACAGAGTGCATTGTGAAGATGTGATTAGAACATCTGATCACTGATGACTGAGTGCTACTCTATGTCAAGGGCTTCCCTGGTAACGTCACCTGCATCGACTTATTTCAGCCTTGGACAGCTGTGTGAAGTAAGCATAATTCCTAATACTTGGTAATAATTTATAAGTTCAGAAGACCTTGTGAATTTCACCCAGTGCATTTTGATTGATGTTGTAGCAACCATTCATGTATGTACCACAGCTCCATTTTACAGGTAAGGAAGCTGAGGCTCAAAATGTTTCTGTAAGTCACTGACAACTCTTCAGGAATTGATTATCAAAGTCAGAATTCAAATACAGATTCCGAACATTAGAAATACTTTGTTCCTTCTTTGGTATCCATTGCTCAATTCTTGGAGAGGAATAAAACTTTAAGAGGTGAAATTTTTTCTCCAAGGACACTTCGTAGAGAAGAGCTAGAATTCTAATCTAGGTCTTTGAAGTCTTTTCAAAAAACTGTGTCACTGTTTCGGGATATGTAGGGCGTGTGCCTGTGTGTGTGTTTATGTGTGTGTGTGTGTGTGTAATCCATAATATCACACATATCCCATAATATTCCCCCAGGCATTGTCATTAAAATTAATTATAGTACAATAATATAGACTACAGGCTTCTAAATAAACTTTTGTCAAGCACATGCAGTCACTGTAGTTTCTTGATGGACAGATGTTCCTGTAGTTCATCGATATCTCTGGTTTTTCTTTCTGTCTGAGGTTTCGTGGGGAATACACTTCCTACCCTCTTGCAGGTAATTATGACTGAGTAATACGAGAACACAGCACTTCGAGGTGGAAGCATTTCAGCGCTGATGTGCGACTGTTGACCTCTCTGTTCTCCCCGGCTCTGGCAAATCTTGAAAGTTTGCACTGGACTCATTGTGAGCCGGGCGATTCTCTGTTAGCTGGGATCTGAGCAGATTCACCCTGTCTGCTCTAAAACTTAAATCCTTGGTTTCTATACTATGTCTCACATTTTAAAATAAACAACTGAAATTTACCTTACAGGATGTGTTGGTATGTATTTTCTTATTAAAATATTTTCCTTTTTTATTAACGTCTTTAAACTTTTTGAAATGCACGCCGGTGCTATGCAGCCCACAGACATGCAGGTGCCCGTTTTTCATGCTACGTCTCTAGCTCTGATCAGAATCTGGGTGCTCTCTTACGATGTGAATTAGCTCATTGGCTCTTACAGCCAAACCAACCCTTAGCCTTAAGGTGGCATAATTTTCAAGTTCAACTCAAGTCTGTGAAGCAAGCAGCTGTAACTCACCTTTTCACAATATGCTTGGAGAATGTCTTTGAAGAACTGCCTGTTGTAGGTTTCATAAGGGCCCTGAGAAGAATAGTATATTCGGATGAATTTTATATGAGGTAGATAAGAGATTTAAAATAATGTCTTTAAAGTAATAATTTTTTTAAAAAAGATTGAATTTATCTCCTTAAATGCTCAGAGACATGAAAATAAGAAAATTGTAATGAGGAAGAGGCACCTACATGCCCTGAGATCAAATTAAATGTACTGACATGACAAATGAAGTTTGACGGTATGTATTTCTGAGTGCTGTAGGTTTTGCTTTCTACTTTATTCCAAAAAGACTTGCAAAGAGTTGATGTTGAATGATTGGCATGTGTTTGATTTCTTCTCACTTCACGATGCTTGGACCTGAAGCTGATTGTTTCACGATGTCCTCTCTTGGCTGGAACGCCATTCCCTGATTCCTACTGTAGTTGGTCCTCCTTCGTTTTTAGAGATTTAGCTTTGTTTTCATCTTTTTTGACACCCCTTCATCATTCTTTCTACTCCTTAGGCACCTGGCCTCCATCTTAGTGATTCCCCCTGCCCCCATGTAATGTCCTAATGCAGCTGCATCACACTTCAATTAAATACAATTTCTAGTCGGTTCCTTACCTCTGTCCTCAACCTCATTGTGATTTGCTTGAAACCAAAGAGAGTCTGTTTTATTTTTCTTAACAGTTTTATTGAGCTGTAACTCATATACCATACAGTTCACACACTTACAACACACAAGTCAATGGATTTTAGTTTATTCTCATGATTGCACAATCATCAGATTAAATCCTCAGACAAAACTGTTACAATTCCAGACAGAGAAAGATTTGTATAGGTATCAGAACATGGTAAAGTCAAGTTGGAGACTAGAACATGGTGCTTCTCATCAAAATACATTTAAAAAATCTAAATTTAGAATCTAAATTTAAAAGATTTTATGCCCTATTGAAAAAACTCCAACCCATTAGCAGTCAGTCCTCCCTCTTCCCCATACTTCTCCAGCCCAGAGCAACCAACATCTTTGTATTATTTGCAGTTACTGCAATGGTAGATACACAGTAAATTATAAATGTTTGCTTTAAAATACAAGAAATAATATGTATTAGTTTCTGGGTCTTTCCTAACAAAATATTATAAACTGAGTGACTTAAAAACAACAGAAATGTATTGCCTTACAATTCCGGAGTTCAAAAGTCCAAAGCAAAGGTGTTGGCAGAGTCCTGCTCCTTCTGAATACTGTCAGGGAATCTTTCCTTGCCTCTTCCAGCTGCGGGTGGTTGCCAGTAGTCTTTGGTGTTTCTTAATTTACAGCTGAGTAACTCCGATCTTTGTCTTTTTAATTTCATGTTCTTCTTTCTGTGACTCACCTTCACATGACCACCTTCTTAGAAGGACATCAATCATATTGGTTTAGGACCTTCCTTGATCTTCCGTGGCCTCATGTTCACTAATCACACCTACAAAGACCTAAATTCCAAATAAAGTCACACGAGAGGCACTGGGGGTTAGGACCTCAATATATTTTGTGGGGGGGGGGCAAGAGGGACTGAAGGGCAGCAAATCAAACAATATTGGAATGGATTAATGACCAATGAACATTTTCTTTATTGTTTACACAGGCTTTCATCTTAAACATGCTGGAAGTGAATAACTGTGTCATTTTTACTTCTCCAAATAGTAATCTATCCACAGCATAAATGTTTTAGTTATACTATGAGTCACTCGGAGTGCATTATTTCTAACATAGGCTGCTATGTTGGGTGAAAATTAACTGACTGGATTTTAATCCAGATTCTTTTAATGTTTCTATTTCCCATCTACAGTCTGCAAGTTCTCTTTGGGGACATCTCCAGTGGAATTATAAGCGAAAGACTCCACCGACACAGCCCACACTACACCTTTTCATGGAAATAATGCTGCCTGATTGAATAGTTCGATTTAGAACTGCATTATTAAAAGTAAGAGTGGTGAAATGCGGTTACGTTTTTGGTGACTTCTCACTTTCCTCCTGCAATTTTCTGGTGAAATCCCAGATTATTCTTAGCTCAGGGTTTATTCTGGTACCCAAGGAATAATTCCCAACCCAGGAACCCTAGGTCCCAAAACAGCATCACTGATCAACAAACGATGAGACAGCAATTTGTTTAGGAATTGGAACAGAAATTAATTCAAAAACTGTACAGCAGTACCCATTAGACAGCAATAACCCAGCCCAATATGAGAAGCTGTTAGGAGTTGGGTGAAGAAGGAGAAAACGTAACATAATTTTAAGGATATGAATTTGGGATAGACTTGTAGTTGCCAGACACTGGTTGTACCCAAAACTCTCCCAAGAGATGGGACCACCAAGGAAGTGTGTAGAAAGAAAGAACAATGAAAAAAGGATCTGAGGGAGCAGCTGCTTCAGGTTTACATTTGTTAAGTGTTTATGTAACTGCAATAAGTTATCAGCAATTTATGGGTGCACCTCTATGGCCGTATCTCCAAAGGAACTAGCTAGGAAAAAAAAAAAAAAACTAGCTTGAAAAATGTACTTATCTAAGTGTGTCATTAATCTTGTGATGCTAAATCTGAACTACAAAAGAAACTTTTATCTGAATCAAAGAAGAAATTGCAAATAAATCACGAGTAGATCTCCTGCTATATTTTGTAATTTTCCTTTTGTAATTAGTTTTTTGATTTATAAGATGTTACTTTCTCTTGATTTCAAGAAACCTGAACCCTTGATAGCTTAATGTTTTTGATGGCCTGGTTGCTTCAAATATTTCTTTCACATGTTAACCTGTTTTTCCCTTAACATTCGCTTAAACACGAAAGGAGGAAACCTCTTCTATCACAATATAGGCATTATGAATGTCTTAAAAATGCATTTTGATTAGAAGCACCATGTTCTAGTCTCCAATGTGACTTTATCACGTTCTAATATCTATATAAATCTTCCTCTGTCTTGAATTCTAACGATTTTGTCTGAGGATTTAATGTTTTATATAGAAAATCTGAAAAGTCACATTTGTGGTTTTTCCTCATTGCTTGGTTTCAGAGCTGAATTAAGATGGACTTAAAAGATTCCTTTGCTAATTTTATTTATTTAAAAAAATTTTTGAATGCCTTCATTTTCCTTGTGGGCCGAGAGTGTTCTGGATCACGTGGGGATTATGCTGGTGAATAAAGCAAAGTTACATCCTTTAAGAAGTCTTACAGTCAAGCAGTTTAACAAAACAGAGATGTGAACAAAAAGACTGAGATTCTGAATACCAGTTCTGAGCCAGAATATTGGTGAAGACTGGGCTGTTTTCAGTAAGTTCAGATTACTTACAAACTTAACACGTAGATTCTTTCTCTCCAAACATTTTACGTTTCGTAATTTGACCTGGATATTTAACAGAAAAATTATGGCAAAGAACAGCTATCTTTGTGTGTGTATAAGTGGACTAATGAATTAATGAACTTAATATAGGCACAAAGTAAAGAGCTCAGGCATCAACTGAAAAAAGCACTCTTTTTGTAATTAAAATCTTTTAAAGAGTTTCATTCGTCTGCTTACGTTTAAAACACAAGATAAAGATTTATAAGAATTTAAATTTATGTTCCACCTCTAATTTTTAGACCTAGTCTTTGTGGGTCAACACGAGTAAAGTTATAGCTCACCTACTATTTGTTTTCAGGGTGAACATAACAGTTCTTTTTCACTCTTATCAAATTTCAAACTTTTTTAGAAGTACTAAAGTACACTTAACAAAAAGATAACATTCCTTGGAAAGAGACTCTTGCTTAGAAATATGAGTCTATAAGGTTTTTGTGTGTGTGTTTTGCTTTTTTTTAAACCATAGCAAACTCTTGTTAGTGCTATAGTAGAGATTTAAAATAATAAGAAACAAAAGATAAGAAAGGCCAAATGGTTGAACGATATTTTATCTCTGGAAGTATCCCAATGACAGCCTGACACTAAAACAATCTACATTGTGTAGCAGAACAGTTAAAATCAGTGTGGCCATCTGGAAACATTCCAGGCATTATGGATTGATGGCCAAAGACAATTCCCTTTTAACAAGTGAGCACATTCACGCAAAACCCCAACTTGAAGTCGATGGAAGAGAAAACGCTTGTATAAAAAAAGCAACAGGCTGAAGAAGAGGATTCTTTACGTGGGGAAAATGAACAGTCATAAAAAGTTTTTGGCAGTGTAATGGTGATGACAATAACAAAATTCAAATTACCAAAATTAGGTCCATGTGAATATTGCCCCAGCCTATTTAAACCTGCACTTGTGTTTTTTTTTTTCATTTTGTGCACTACAGAAAGAGAAGAAAATATATGATAAATCACTGTGCATTAAAAAACTCAATAATTTAATAATCTAAAATAAAAATAAGAAAGAAAAAAAAAACTGATAGCCTCATATAAACTTAAATCACTGGCCCAGTGTGTGCACACAGGTACTACCAAACTCCATTTTGAAATTGTGATGCATTAGTAAGTGTTTCATTATAATTAATCTGTACGTTTACATTTTTGTAAAGGAAACTCAAGCGAGTGCAGCTAAATCATGTTTCAAGGCAGAATAGTTAAACACCGAGGGGTATTCTCCCTACAGTGATTACAGGAAAGAACTTTCTAAAGTGGAAAATGGGAGATGGCTGTTGACAAGCAGTGTCTAAAATGTTCGAGTGAATCTGCATGAAACTGACCTGCAAGTTTGGTTGTGCTTCTAGCATCAATGCTTAGAACTATTTTTGAATGCAATTACAATTGTATAGGTGGCACCAATCCAGAGAACAGCTGTCCCCACTGAAGCGCCAGTTGTGCAGAGGATTGTCTCGTGGTGATTTTCCCCATTCCGTGTCATGGTCTTTAGGAGATTTGGGAATAAATAAAAATTACCATAGTTTACACATTAACGCTTTACACAAAAAATATTTTATGATATTTTGAAAATCATCATCAATCACAAGTTGACTGTGTATCAGACATGATTTGAAGAGTATAGGGGTTTTTTTGGAAGCTCTTATGATTTATTTGTAATTATCATTAATTTGCATGAGTAAGTACCCACTTTTGAATAAAATTGCTTGATATTGTATGAAAAAGCATCAGTGGACACAGTCCATGTATCACTGAGACCCCGGCTGCTGCGGTGCATTGTTGTTCCTGCCACGTTCTGTATTCAACCTGCGGACAGTAGCCTCCCAGGATGAGGGGCATCAGACTGTTCCAGCACCTAAGACACTTCTTTATTATGAACTAACAATGAGTGTTTTTCTACTTCAGTAGCATGATGTAATTTATTAAATGATGAATTTTGTTAAAAGGTGGTCCATTTTGAATTGTCACGAACGCGAAACCTGTCCCCAAATAATAATAGATGTTTAACTCAGAGTACAATTTTACTACACCTTTAAGAAGTCCCTTACACTTCCTGAGCACATAAATGCTCCTCGTTTTTGCTACTGTCACAGACATACCTTAAGAATTCTGAGTGGAATATTTCTAATATAAGAGCCTCAGGGTTTATCTGGAAAAGTGAAATTGTGAGTTACACAGGCTTTGTTAGATTCCTAGCTTTAGAACTTATCTGAAATTTGATGCTTCTTTCTAAATATGGTGCCTTTCAATGATCAAATACACTGTCCAGTTTGCTTGCCTGGAAACTGTGGATTATCGGGATTAAAAGAGAAAATCAATGCAAGAAGCTAGCCCTGTGCCTGGCTCAGAGTAAGCGAAATATTTGAAATAATAATAATAAAGACATATGTCACCAATGGAATTTTTTTGAGCACTTTCTTAATTTTTGATCCCACCTAATGCTCTAGGCTCATCTCCTGCATTTTCTCCCTCAGTCCTAGAATCAACTGCTCATCCAAATGGCCCTGGCCCTTGTTACTGAAAAATGATGTTAGAAACCATGATCTTTACAACTAAGGTATAATTTCTTTGGGGCACTTTCAGTACTCAGAGCAGCCCAAGTATACACACACATCTATAAATACTTCTGTATGTGACCTTGTCCTGTTGGAATCACATAATATACAGCCTTTTCATACTGGTTCCTTTAACTTTAATACCCATGTAAGTTTCCTTCAAGTCTTTTATTGCTCGATTGTTTCTTTTTGTCACTGATCAGTATTCCAGTGTACTGCATCTTGTCTGCCATTCACCTGGTAAAGACTACCTTGGTTGCTTCCAGCTTGGGGCAATTATCAATAAAGCCACTATAAATATTCATGTATAGGTTTTCTGTGAATGTAAGTTTTCAGATCAACTGGGGAATTACTTTGGAGCACAGTTGTTGCATTGCAAAGTAAGACTACATTTAACTATGTGAGAAACTACTAAACTGCCTTCTGAAGTGGCAAAACTATTCTATCTCCCACCACAACGAGCGAGAGCCCCTGTTGCCCACATCCACGTCAGAATTTGCTAGTGTCAGGTTTTTTTGGATTTTTAGCTATTCTCATAGATGTTAGTGGTGTCTCATTATGGTTTCAATTTACAATTCCTTGAAGAAAAAGGATGTTGAGCATTTTCATATGTTCATTTAACAATCTATGTCTCTTTTTCACTTTGGTATGTATTCAGAACCATTATCCATTTTTAGTTAATTTTTTCTTTGTATGTTTTGAATACAAGCCCTTTATCAAATATGAGGTTTGAAAATATGGTCTCCTAACCTCTGGCTTGAATTTTTTTTATTCTTTTAAGAATCTTTTTTGCAGAGTAGAAGATTTTAATCATAATAAAGTCGAACTTTTTTTATTCTGTCATGGATCATGCTTTTGGTGTTGTATCTAATTACTTGTCACCAAACCCAAGGTCACATAGATTTCCCCCAATGTTTTCTTCTAGAGGTTTTGAAGTTTTGTATTCTGTCTATCTATCTATCTCTGTATATGTAATCCCTTTTAAGTTAATTTCTGTGAAATTCTAAGGTCTGTGTATAGATGTTTTGCTGTTGTTTTTATTCTTGATTTTTCTAGCATCATTTGTTGAGAAGACTAACCTTTCTTTAGGTATTCCTTTTGCACGCTTGTCAAAGATAGGTTGATTATATATTTTAAGTCTATTAGTAGCTTTCTGTTATGTTCCACTGATATTTTTATACATGATTTTTGCAAGGTTAGTCTGTCTTAATTCCTGTTACTTTATAGTAAGTCTTAAAGTTGGGATCTTCAGTCCTCCATCTTGGTTCTTATTCAATATTGTGTGAGCTTTTTAATGCTCTTGCTTTTTCATATAAGCATAAGAAGCAGTTTGTTGATATCCACAAAACAGCTTGTGTGGGTTTTATTTGGAACAGTAATATAGTTACAGACCAATTAGGAAAGAATTGTTATTTTAATATTGAGTCTCCCAATACTAGAACATATAATTAGATCTTTGATTTCTTTCAATTTGGTTTCCGATATTTTACTAGACTTATGCCTACATATTTAATTTTTTGATTCTATTGTAAAGAACATTGTATTTTTAATGTCAAATTTCTATCTATTTCTGGTATATAGGAAACCAGCGGACTTTTGTATATTAACCTTGTATCTGGTGGCCTTGTTACAATCACATACTAGTTGCAGGTACTTTTTGTTTGCTGTTTCTTGGGGATTTTCTACATAGGCAGTGCGCAAAAATAGTTTAATTTCTTCCTGCTCATTCTGGATACATTTTATTTTCTTTGTCTTATCACATTAGCTGTAATGCAGTTAACAGTTGATGTGATGGTAAGGTGTGGGAATAGGAGAAACATTCTGCAATCGTATTATTAAAGGTCAATGTTTTTGTGCTCCTATGTGCTTTGGACATGGACTTCACTATTGTTTCTTGCCTTCTCCCTGATACCTTAGTAGAGGCAGGAAGGCTAGAGCGTTCTGGAGTTGGATAATTTCCTCCCCCAGGTAGGGTGAACTTCTGGGCTTGCTTCAAAATGGTTTCTCTCCCGTCCTCCTTCCCTCATACACACAGTCACTGCTAGAAATGCTAAAGTCTTTTTCTTTTTTTCTTTCTGGGCTTTTCTCTATGTGAAACTGGTAGGATTCCTGGAGGTAAATTCCATGAAGGTGTTGGACCCTCCCCTACGTCATCAGCAGCCAGAATTTCCTCCCTCTATGCTAGTCCAGGCTATGGCTCCAGTAACTCTTCACAGTTTCCATTTAGCATCCTGAGGTATTTATGACCCTAGTGGCCTCTGCTGCAGATAAGCTGACCTGGTCTATAATTCCCTGTATTGCCGCATCTCTTCAGATTTTGGGGTAGTGATTTGACTTGAAACCTCAGTGTCTAATGGAGCCAAGTAAAGAAATTGAAGTTCAGATTTTTCTAAGATTTTTTTAAGCAGAAAGGATGAGAGTGACAATTTCCATTCTCCTTACCTTTTGGAGCTGAAGCAAAAGTTAAGTTGTCTTTTAAAATATTTGCTCCCTATATCTATGCCCATGAATTCATCAACATTACTCACTTGGGAGCAACTACATTTAAATTTTATTTTTTATTTATAGAAAATTTAGAGCTGGAGTTGTAAAGCAACTTTATTTTCTTTTTCTCTTATTTTCCTACTACAGGCGATGTTGACATCACAGTTGCCTTTCTAAGGAGTGTAAATTAAAGAGGTGTCCTCCTGGCACCTACATCATAAAGCAATGCACTACCAAAGGTGAGAAACAAGAATAGAGTGAAATAAATCAGATACCATATTTCTCCCTTTGACTTATTCATAGAATGTAGAATGTCTTAGTATTTAATATGCATTTCTTGAGATAAATCTTGCTAAAATAACAGAAGGGTCTAAAGTATACTAGAATCTTAAAAAAATGTCAACTTTTGCTAGGACTATAGTTCATATTTGCAAATTCCTAATTATATTTTTCTTTTCTTTAGGATTATTACTACTACAAATCCTAAACACCTTTGATTTGGTTTTATATTTTCTAATTTTATCTAAGCATAATATTGATTCATTTACAACATTCAATCCACATGCCTATAAATTACTGATTATCAAATTCATGCACTGCCCATTCAATTGAAACTCTGAAATTAGGGAGGTTCACCAGGAAAGCAGAGCTTCATCTGAATCAAGTTCAGCTTTCTAGGCTTTTCATCAAAACTCAAGATGAAACATTTTATGCTCTCTGAATAAAATGCTTTTTTTTTTTTTTGGCAGACAAATTTCTGGTGTTCTTTAGTTCGTAACAAAACTTTCATTATAGAGCTCAGAAGAAAGCTAGTGTAGAATTGAAGCTTCACAAGAAAAAAATGAAGAGCAAAGTGTAAAATCAGCTGGAGCATCCCATTTTTGTACAGAAAGTTGAAGTGAAAAAAAACAGGCACAGTCAACTATCGTTGGCAGGAAATCTTGCCTGATGAAAGAGGGAGTGGTTTGAAAAATCGTACCATGGAAGGGGATTAACATTTACTGAGAAAATGCTCTCTTTTATGTACTCATTTGTCTAATAAAAAACAGAAATGTTTGAGGAGAATTTTTCTTTTCCAAATTAGGAAACTAAGGCTTAGAGATACTTAATAGTCTCCTCCCACTGTCCTCAGGTCATAAAGATACTATGTGTCAGAATCAGGAGCCAATCAGGATCTGGACCAAGATGTAGCCACTGCATCCAGTATTCATGCACATTGTCTTTGCAAAAGTGTCGCATACTTTCTATTGATGTGTTTGTCAGAAAAACTTCAAGTTCTCTAACTACATGCATGGCCTTGGATAATGGACTTAACATCTCCTGATTAAAATTGGATATAAAATAAGAAGTTTAAAAGATTCGAGCTCATTTTAATTTTCGATGTCCAGTTAAATCAGACACAAGTGACTTTTATGAAAGTGGTTTTCATTAATAGCATGTCATTGTTCTTTATAGTTATCTTTTTAGAAGATGGATACAAAATGTGCAATGTTTTAATTGGATGATTATTATGTGTTTCCTCAGAGGAGCACTTGAATTTATGAAAATATTTTTATAGCAGTGTCTTTCAAACTCGAATGCATGTGTAAATCACTTGGTGATCTTGTTAAAATGCATCCTCCGATTCTACAGGACTGGCAAGGTGCCTGTGAGTCTATGTTTCTAACCAGCTCCGAGGTGAAGCTGATTCTGGGTTGGGGACCACGCTGGCAGAGCGAGCGTCTAGACTCCTGAGCAGACTTGATGATGTTATCAGAAGCCCTTAGTGCTTTATTCATCCTTCCCTGTTGGGCACATTTTTGGAAATTAATTTCGAATTGAGCGGTTTTCAACCCTGACTACACATTACTAGCTAACCAGAGACACTCACGAAATACAGGACACTTTACAGTTGCTGTTATCAGTCCTCCTGTAGTCACAGGGCAAAGAAGCTGTAGCTGTCACATACTCAATTTGTTTCCAGAAGCTGGGAGTACTTTTTATTTTTTTTTTCTGCACAATGTCATGAATGCAGCTAGCTTTTAATAAATATCTGCTCTTGGCAGGAGATTATGTAGAATACTGTGTGTACAAACATGGCCCTGCCTTCAAGAAAAAGTGCCAATAATTATGTATACTTACGGAATAGGCATTTTCCTGCATTTTTATTCTTGATTAGTGCTTTAAAACTATACTCTTTAAAATGTATTGAAAAGCAGAGAAAATGATAACAAACACGTGCTAATATTATGTCACTGTTGTTTTCTCATTCCCTCTTTTCCTTGAATGCATCTGCTGATACTTCCTGAAACAAGATGCTTCCTCCTTCATCCTGACTCAGTGGTACGTCTTCTTTTATATCACCCTCCTGGATTGTTTGAGACTTCTTGCATAGCTACAGCTATTATCTAGATACAGATCTCCCTTCAAATAATGGATGGGTAGATGATAGAAAAATAGAAATGTAATACATAGTACATTGTTTCTAAATATTATTAAAATTTACATAGAATATATTATTATATGGATTATTTTAACTTGTTCAGTTCAAAGCCTGTGATGTGTATATCTAGACAATGCATTTACAGAACTGATAAGAATTCTACTGTTCAATGAAACGCATATATTCATTTCTGTTATATTGGAGAAGTGTCAGTGTCTGTTAAATTCCTATCCCAAGAAGAAAATGATGCAGTAAGCAGCACCGAGCAAATGTCTTTGTGCACTTGAGTGATGTCAGGGCACACGTGTTCTTCAGTGTTGTCACGTGATCAGATTTGAGCAGATTTGATTAATTTGATAGTTATTTGATGCTTTGCCATATACATTTCTCTGTTTACTTATCCAAATAATAAACGCTCATATCCTTTTCCATTCAGTTCTTTTAATCAATGAATTTCTTGTTCATATCTTTTGCCCATTTTTAGGGATTTCTTTCACCTGTTCATAATTGTTAATGTAACTATTTATATATTTGGGGCACCAAGCCTTTTCAGTTGTATGTTTTGAAAATATTGTCTTCTGGTTGTGGATCATTTTTTAATTTAAGGCATGATGTTTATTTTAAGGTAGAAATATTTTCTAGTTTTTCTTTTCTTTTTTTTTCATTGAGTACCTTGTCTCAAGTATCTTATTTAAAAAGATATTTTTCAAGTTCCATTTTTTTTACTTTGTCATTTATATTCTTAAGCCTAGTAGATGACACTGTGTGTACACTATACAACGGGAACTTGTTTCCCACGGGACGCATCGTGCCCAGCACCACTTGTTGAACATGCTGACTTGTGGTTTCATCTGTCATATGAAGAGATCTAACGCACGCGTCAGTCAGCACGTGTGGATATGCTTCCTGGCAATTTCCATCAGAAGGTACATTTTATTTGCCATTATACTAATACACACTTCGTTACTCCTGCTTCGTATGAATTTAACTGAATAGTGGGAAATTTTAGTCTTTGAATTTGTTTTCACCATTCTTGAGCTTTTCTTCCTTCCTAAGAAACTTAGACCCATTTTCTTAAAGGTTATAAACAGAGACAGATTTTTTTTTCAATTGCATGATAATTAGCATGGTTTGAGAAAAGAACCATTTTGAATAATGTATTTCTACCTATGAGAAATATGTGTCTTATTTGTAAGTTCTCTGACAAATTCTTATATCTGTTAAAAACCAGCATGCATTTGTGCTGTTTTCCCCTCCTGGGTATTCAGCAGAATTTGGTGGTGTCCTCATTTTAATGATATAGCCACATGTTTCTTACTTACAGGAATGCTGTTTTTGTTGGTATAATCTCACATTCTCTCGTAGAGCCTCTTTTAGGATCACATTTTTTTTTTTGTAACAGGATTTTGAATTATTTTTCTTTTCACATCTTTATTTATTCACTTTTTTATTTACGTTTTATTTTACTGTTTAGGGCCTCAAATACAATGTTGTGCACAAACACTAATAGCGTTAACTTTTGTCTCTTCCATGATGTCAAGCACTTCTTCTAAAATTTCACCATTAGATATTATTTTGGATGGATTTGTTTTTGAAAGTGATTGTCTATCAAATAAAAGGAGCTATCTTCTATCCTCAGATGCTGAGTATAACATGTCAACTTCATTTATTGCGTGTTGACTTAATCACATTTTAACACCCATTGACATAATCACATTACCTTTTCTTCTATAATCTGTTAATGTGATATGAAGAATTTCGTGTAGCATTTACCTGATGTTAATGGTGCCATTCTGGCCGTTCTGGGGTAAATCTAGTCCATTGATGGTGTGGTGTTCGCTGTCATAACTTTGATGAGAGTGCCAAGGATGCTGCAATTATATTGAACATGTTTGCACTTATTTTCTTAACTGTGATTTGCCTAAATTTCTCCTTGCCTGGTTTTGCTATCTGAGCTATAGTAACCTCATAAAACGAATTTGGAAACTCTCTTTCATTTTTCGGTCCTCTGGAACAGTTTATATAGTTTAAGGATTACATGTTCTTTTAAGGTTTTATAGAACTTGGTTATAAAACTGTCTGGGCCTGGTGTTATTCTGTGGGTGGGAGGTGGGTGGGGACGAGGGTAAGTGTTAAACTACAGCTTCGACAGCTTTAACTTCACAAAAGGTTGTTAAAGTTTATGTTTCATTTTGAGCCAGTTTTGACAATTTTTACATTTTGAAAATGTCTGTTTTATGTAAGTTTGAAAGACATTTATATTATTATTTTGTTTTTAAGTGATTGAATGTATTGTTCTGCATTAATTTGTAATATTGGTATGTGTTTTCTTTACATTTCCTTGATTGGTCATATCAGAGTTTCATCCATTGGATTTATCTTTTTAAAGAATCCGATTTTAAAAACACCTTTTCTGTAGACTCTGTTTTCTATTTCATTGATTGCTGGATTTTATGTTTATCATTCCCTTTCTTCAATATTTCTCATGCTTACTCTTTTGTTTTTTTCTGACTGTCTAACCTAAACATTCATCATGCAAGTTTCAACCTTCTTTTTAACTAAATGAATGCATTTTACAGTTGCAGATTTCCTTTGAATTACTGCTGTAGTTACAACCTTACATTTTGATAATGAAGTATTTTCAAGGTTAATCAGAAGTAAATCTTTTGTACTTTCTGTTATTTCTTTTTTAACCCAAGAATTATTTAAATGTGTGTGCATTTTATTTTTCAAAGTACGAAGCTTTGGGGATGTTTTAAAATACGAATCCCTAACTTTGTGGTATGTGTATGATGCAGCTGTCTTTGTACCTGTGGAGACTTTTTCTGTGTCCTCTATTGGTCATTGGAAATATTCTAGGTATGATTCGAGATCGTCTATATTGCCTAACTTGGGATCTCTCGCTCTCTCACCAATCTTGTTAATTGTGTTTTCACTCTTAATTCCTTTCAGATCTGTCACTTATATCACGATCTCTGGAGAAAGAGGTGTTATAAATAAGGGATGTTAGAATTTCTAATTATTTTGTACATAACATTTGAATTAATTACTTCGGTTTAACTCAATGCACCTAAATTTGATCTCATCAAGACATCCAATCTACTTTGTCAGATTTTTAGTTTGTTGTTTGTTTTTAACTTCAAGCAGTCTGTCAACCCTCTTCTACGTTTTGTGCTTTGTGTGTTCCGTTCAGGACCATGAACCAGCGCATGGACCGTCTCCCACCGGTCTTTGCAGCCATTTCTATGCTTATCTGTTACTGCTGCCTGGAACCCTTCCATTCCTTCTCCACTAATTTCCTACCTCCTCACCCTCTTCCACGGCCCACTCTCTACCTGCAGCTAGGATGACTGAAATAAAGCAAAATCAAATCGCTCCTTCCCACTTAAAACCTTCGGTGGCTTCCCCTTGCCTGTAAACTAGCCCACCCCTCACCTGCACCATGAACTTGCTTCCTGTTCAATTTCACCTTTTGAGAATGCTGAATGGCTTCCTTGATAAATGCTTTCTCAAAACTATACTTGAAGGCAACTGTTTTCAAAGTCGGTCCCTGGGCCAAGCAGCGCTGGCATCACCTAGGGACGTGTGAGGAATACAAAAATTTTGGAGTCCTATCCCAGACCTTCTGACTCAGAACCCCTGAGGATGGGGCCCAGCCATCTGTCCTAGATCAAGCCTTACAGGTGTTCCTGACGAGCGTCCAAGTGTGAGAACCACTCCCACAGGCTACTTCTCCTCTTCGAGACAATCCCCCTTCTCTACCAAAACCTCTTTGCAACCTGTCTCAGGCGTCAGGCTTCAGACGAAAGTACGTTCTCAGCAAGGCAAAACAGACCCTTAGATCAGGTGGAGCCCACCTGCCACGTGCATCTGTGGAGCGATGCTTTTTCCTGACACGTGCTGCTACCTTGCTGGATGCCACGTGCAGTCTAATGTAAGCCTCCCGTGAGAAGGCGTGGGCTCTGTCCAGCAGGGACTCTCAGGAGCCTCTTTGCCGTGTACTTTCAATGTCTGCCCCGTATCTAGAAGGTAGACCATTGGAAAATATCCTTGAATGAATGAAATGAGTGAAGACCTGCTTTAAACAGTTTCGCTTGTTGAAATTAGTTCTCTCGACTCCTTCTTTCCCCATTTTCTAGATATATTTCCTTAGAGAATTGATATCAGAGAAAAATCTGAACTACAGATATTATTTTCTCTACTTCAACTATTTTGTTTGTCAAACGTAAGCTTCTTGGTGGAAATACACACACAAATGTAATTTTTAAAGTACTCCACTTTTGGAGAGTCAGTGGTTGGTGGGTGAGGATTGTCTGTGGATACGAGCTAACTACATCCACAGACATTGTAGGAGAATCAGCTGTTTCAGTGCAGACTCTAGGTTTGTTCAATGAATCAATGTTCGTTAAAAACACGCTCTGTGCAGAATGTTACTTAATATTTTCAATAGATTCCTTCAGCTATGTTTACAGGTGAACTGGGGAAGGGCAGGTAGGGGTCGGAGCTTGAATTGCCAGATGTGAGCTGAAGTGTGGGAGGTTAATGGCTTGCACTCTTTCCTAGTCCTTCACTTCCTACCTTTGGGGACCTTGTCCTGCCCTTTAGGCTCTGGGAAATCATTTCACCTGCAAGGACTCTATTTTCATTTGTCTGCTTTTGGTTATGTTTTCTCTTCCTTATTAAGATCCTATTTTCTTCACTATATGAACAAATCTGCTAGTTGTTTATTTTTATTGTTGTAGTATATTTTGTAGTGATCTGTAATTTTCTTTTTTTGGATTTTAACTCATGTAGCTGTATTTCCAAACTCTGTATTTGTTTACCTGCATTTCTATTCATTTTATGCTCATGTACATTTTCAGCCACTTTTGTGATTGCTTTAAATATTTATTTTAAAATTTTGTACTTCAAACATTATTTAATATATCTTTGTGTTAATATTTCTTTGTTCAATTTGATTGAATGTTTCTCTCCTTAGCTATCTATTTCTAATTTCAAATTTCTACACTCTTCTTTACATTACATTATCTTAATTTTATAGTTTTATGTTTAAATTTCCTATTTTTATTTCTTACACTTTAAAAAATATTTCCAGCTCTGTTTTATTTATCCTCCTGACATCTAACTTTTGTACTAAGACATATTTTAGTATTTTAATTTTGGTCTATCCATACATTATTTATTTATTTTGTAGATTTTAAAAATTTTTACTTAAATTTTATGGGTTATTTTTTACTGTCAACAAAATGAAAAGGCAGCCTACTGAAAGAAAATATTTGCAAATTGTTTATTTGATAAGAGGTTTATATCAAAAACATACTAAGAACTCCTACATGTCAATAGCAAAATAACAAATAATCCAGTTTTTAAAAAGGCAGAAGTTCTGACTAACCATGTTTTTAAGGAAGACACACAGATGACCAACAGGTACAGAAAAAGATGTTCAACATCATTCATCATCAGGGAAATACAAATCGAAACTGCAATGAGATATCACCTCACACCTGTCAGAATGGCTATTATCAAAAAGGCGAGAAGTAACAAGCGTCGGTGAGGATGTGGAGAACAGGAAACACTTGGGCACTGTTGGTGGGGATATAAATTGGTGTGGTCATATGGAAAACAACGTGGAGATTCCTCAAAGCATTAAAAATAGAACTACCGTATGATCCAGCCATCCCACATCTGGATATTTATCTAAAGAAAACAAATGCTAATTTGAAAAAGCATTTGCACTCCTTCGTTCATTGCAGCATTATTTACCATAGCCAAGACATGGAAACAACGTAAGTGTCCGCCAGTAGCTGACTGGGTAGAGAAAATGTGGTGTATATTTTTCAGTGATTTATTCTTTGATGTTATCAGGAGGCGTGATTGGAAGTTTCAGTGTGGGAGGAGTCCTTACAATGAACAGTATAGGCTGGAATCTTTTCATCTGGGTTCTTTCTGCAGCTGATCACCCTCAGCTCTAGCAAAAGAAACTTGTCATCCGTAGCAGGCCTCCATCAAGATATTCATGCACTAAACATGTTTTATGAAGTGAGTATGTGCAAGGGAAAATGCTGGTATTCGGAAGGAGCGGTGGAAAATGAAAATTATTACATAATCATGTAATGTACATTGAGATGTACACACTGGAAAAGTACCACGTGAGAATACGGGCATGCCAGACGTCGTCTGCAAGACCAGAAAGACATACTTGGAAAAGTGGGTAAGCAGAACGTTCTCGGCAGAGAATAGGAATTGCAGGTGCTTAAGATAAGAAAAGAGTTTATGGTGCTGGAGAAATAAAAGGAAGGTCAGTACAGGCTGGAGAGTAAGGCACAGAGGTTGGGAGTAAGAGTGATGTCTGGAGTGCAGAGAAAATGTTGATCCTAATTCTGCAGCTTTAGGCAGAGCCCAGCCACAAGGTGCCTTGTAGGTCATATATGCATCTCGGATGGGTCACTCTGGTTCCTGAGCAGAGAACAGCTTTAGAGAGAAACGAGAATGGAATTATTAGGAGGTGTTGTGCTAGAGAGATGACGGTGGCTGGCACCAGAAGGGTGGAAGTGGCAGTAGCAAGAATAGGGTGGACATGGAAACTATTTAGTGTGTAGAATCCACAGGACTTGACTTTGTGCGTTTAGCTTCTGGCTGAGATAAGGGCATTGGAGAAGCCAGTTTGGGGCAAAAGATCAGATCGTCTGTCAGTTTAGAGTATGATTACTTTAAAATAATCGTGAGACATATGTATAGGATTTTAATTAATTGCATATATATGAGCTGATACCAGAAGTTTGAAAGAGAGGTGTATGTGAGCGTCAAGGGTACATTGTTAGTATTTGAAACTGTGAGAGTAAAAGACACTTTGGAGGGACAAGGATCACGTAGTAGAGGTTCAAGTTTGTACGGAGGACAACAGACCAGTGAAGAAAACTGATGAACACCAGCCAGAAGTTTAATAGGAAATCCAAGAATGCGGGAGTCCCTTACACCAAAGGAAGTAAGTGAAAGAAGGAAGATGACCAAGCGTGCCGACGGCTGCTAAGGGACTCGGTGAAATTAGCAAGCGCAAGTCCATCGGTTTAAGCAACAAAGGCATTTTTGACTTCTGGCAGAGTCGTGTCAAGGCTATTATTTATGAGTTGAAGAGTGAATGGGAAGGGAGGTGAGAAAAGGAGAGAAAAGAGACAGACTCTGGAGAGGAATATGGAATCCCAGGAGGGTTTTCCAACAGACGAGAATCTGGGTGGCATGCTCAAATCATTTTGGCACCACATTAAAATTATTGAAATGTTTCTTTGTGGCCTTTCTTTTTTTAAATAAAAGTTGGATATTTCAGTCTCCATATTTTCCTATCTTTATAACCACTGGCCTTTAGGAATGCCACTCCACAGTGGGGGAAGAGCGGTTGGCGTTTCCATGCTGGAAGGATTTCCTAAATACTGTACTGGGGGCACTAGAGTATTTATTGATGGACGGTCTATGTGGACAGACTTACTGAGCTCCCAGACACAGACCTGTCGGTGCTCAACACCTTCCCTATAACACGACTGCAGGGCCCCCCCACTGCACCCAGCAGGTGGCTCAAGGTCATAATTCCTCTCAATTGACGTCGGTCATTGTATTTGACTTCTGTTTATGTTACCCCCTCACCCAACCTTTGTGCCACATTTATTATACAACTCACACCTTACACACAGTAGCTCCTGGAAAACGAATCATTACTTTATGCATTTCCCTGACATTCACCTCCTGGGGCTCGTGCCCTACCCTCTCGTGTGATAACCCAGAAAACCGTATGTCCCATATTTCATACTGACTGCCTTCTGTTCTCGTCTGCTTTGTTTCCCAATCCTACTATCTTCCACCATCAAGTCAAAATGACATTAATAAATAAACCCCAGGGAATAAAAAGAACCCTCAAGAAGAAATGTCAATCATGCACATTCTATTATGTACTCTTTATTAAAAATCAGTTTATGTTCAATTATATGCATTAATATTCTAATCTTCATATTATAATCAGTTAATTAGTAGTAATTAGTGTAGTTTAACTAGCCCAAAATAGCTGTCACAAGTCTTATATGCTCTTTATAATTTTACTTATGCCCAGTAACATCTAACTATTTAAAAAAATTTATTTTAGAAAAAATAGTTTAAAACATTTTAAAAATCGCATTGTTTTCTTTCAAACTGACGATGTCTTGAACTCTGAAGAGCATGTCTAAATTAAATGGTGTCATCTGGGATTTGTAAGGACAGTGAATAATTCTCATAGGACTTACAGTAGACAGAATAACCACCCCCCACCCCCAAAGAGGTCTATACTGCAATCCCTGGGACCGGTGTATACGTCAACCTACGTGGCAAAAGGGACTTTGCAGATGTGATTAAGTGAAGGATCTTGTGATGGGAGATCGTACTGAATTACTCAGGAGAATCCAATGTAGTGACAACGGTTCTTATAGGAGGAAGGAAAGAGAGAAAAATGAGTGGTAACAAGGGACGTGGAGGGCAGAGTTAGAGATCTGAAGATGCTCCTTGCTGGCTTTGAAGACAGAGGAAGGTTCCTCGAGCCAAAAATACCCTTTCAGATACAGCCGGAGCAAGGCAACAGAGTGTTCCCTAAAAGCTACAGAGGCTCACCGCGCTGGTGGCACCTTCATTTGGACCCAGGTAAGCCCATTTCCGACATCAGACCTCCACTACTGCAAGGCAACGAGTCTGTGTCGTGCTGAGCCAGTAAGTTTGGGGTGATTTGTTACAGCCCCAACAGGAAGCTCACAAGGCGCCCTCTAACCACTCGGTAAGGTTACTGCGGCGACGTTCCACACACCGCACCGTGCGGGTGCTTTCAGCGATGGGGTGGGCAGCCGTGGCCATGCATTCAAACAACGAGTAAGGCCGAGGTGGAGGAGAGGAGAGGTCAGCTCTGCTGAAGGTGTGAGGTGACTTACGAGGGCTGGGGAGGCCAGGGAAGCAGACCCGAGGGCTCTCTGCCCCGCGACGGCGGTGAGTGCAGGAGCTCCGCCCCGCCGCGGGCCACGCTCAGTCGCAGGCCCCCCCCCCCCCGCCCCCCGCAGCTGCCCCGCTCGCGCGTCTCAGCCGCGGCCTCACCACCTAAGCCCGCTCGCGAGGGCTACCTGCACCTGCTTAACAGAGCCCTCCTGCGGAGGAGCTGGAGGAGAGAAGAGACGCATGCTATTTGCTGCTGCGAACACTTCATACCTGTGAGTCTCCTGTTACTCTCTTCTGTGTTTTATAAAATCCAGAAAAAAAATTAGTCTTTTCTCTCGAGGCGGGGGAGGGGCACCTATTTATCAATCCTGAGAAGACTCAGAAACCATTCTGAAAAGATTTCTGTGGATGTGGAACAGATTTAAGATGTCTCCCTTTCTGACATTTAGCTGACCGTAAAAATAAAAATAAAGAAATGTATATAAATATGTGTGTGTGTGTGTATACATACATACATATATATATATAACACTGCGAAAATATTAAATACTGAGAAAGTCCAAATTTGAATGCCTTATAGCGAATCCACAAAATCTTTGTGCTTTATTCTCTCTGCCTGTGTTCAAAGTTTGACTTTATATACATATTTTTTAAATTGAAGTATAGTCAGTAACAATGTGTCAGTTTTCTGTGTACAACATGTTTCAGACTGTATTTTTTTGCAACAAGTTTGCCAAAGCAGTGTCCCATAAAAAGATGCCTAGCTCGTTGCATTTCAGGTTAACCAGAGACACAAAATGACGACATTCCGTTGTTACATCAGAATGCCCTCATTTAGTATGACAGAGCTCTTAAAAGAAGTATAGGAGAATAAACGTGAAAAAATCTTTTTTAGCTGGCTCAATTTAACACTTGAAAAATAAGTGAGTCATGCCATAAGGGCTGTGCGTCAAACACACAAAGAGAAAAGAATTATTCCCAGTGACAATCACGAAGTAGTTGGGCTTGATGGTTTTTTAGCAGCTGTGTGCAAATCTTTATCTATCAATGGCCATGGGGAAGCATTGTCAACATCTGGAGTTTTTATTAAACAAATACCAACAGCTACCATTTGATTGCTCTTTCCCAAAGCAAAGATTAAATAATAGTCCATCAGACACCTGCTGCATGAGATTCATCACGGCAGCTTGTCCTCTCTATCAAGTGTAAAGTAACATCTTCCTCGCACCCTCCGGCACGCAAAACCCGTCAGTGCATGTGTGCGTGTGTGTGTGTGTGATTAAAACTGGAAACAGAAAAAAAGAATACTGATTAAGGAGGAACGCACTTTCTTCCTTATTTAAGTGGTAATTTAAAAAAAAAATTGAAAACGAGATCACTGCATTATAACACGGTCATGTATTTTTTCTGTGAATTTTAGATTCCACGTGCTCTTTTATTATAATATTACTGTGTTTTGGAAGGTTATTCACATCTAGTAGGACTTGGAATGAATCATAATGAACTTCCAAAGACAGAAATGGTCGGGGACCCATTAAGACAAGATCTATCAGAATTGGAGGAGGGAAAGCACTAATTTGCAGAAGTGTTTTGACATAAGTGTAAGAGCTGTATGTCTGGACAGTCAAGCTGTTGCTCTGAGTATCAACTGGAACGTTGCCAGTGCCATGCAGCGGTCCTACGAGATACATACATGGCTTTGACCTGGCAACTGGCAACACCTTTCCCAAAGACAATTGTCCTCTCCTATGGGAAGAAGTCCAAGCATAACAATGTTAATAATGAGTATCATTTGAAATTGTTGATATCAGTGCCACTGAAAACATGGTCCTCTGACCAGCCACATCAGGATCACCTGGAAGCTGGTTAGAAACGTACCTCCCTGGACTTCACACCACCAACCTCCTGGATCAGCTTTTATAAATGCAACAAGTATCTGGATTTTAACACGTTTTCTAAATAATTAGTGTGCATACTAAATTAGAACCACAGGTTAATGTGATTTGGGGGCATCACTAACTTAAATTTATTTGTAAAATATTGAGAACGTTTTGAGTTTTATACAACCCCCTAATGATCGGTCATATAGGGGTTCATGATCTAAATATGTCATTTTCAGAGACACCTCATTAAAAAAAATTCCTTCATGTTTCGTTTTATAAAAGTATTCAGATGTATGGGACTAGGTCTATCTAGAACTTTTTCCAGATTTAATTGTAAATGAAGAAATACATGTTTTTAATATGCTGTGGGAGTAATTCATTCAGTTGAGATGGAATAAAAATAGCTGGAGTAAAATAAAATCATCAGGACTAAAGGAAAATGTTTTTGGTGATACAGTGTTTGAAAGCGCTTTCTAGATTAACCTGGACTTAAGAGTTGAAGTTGTATTTAGAGTACGAATTGAATCGATACTACTCTGACTACCATGGTGCGCACTTTTTGTCTTTAAGATGTTGTAGGTAATATTTAGACACTAGTAAGTGCATCTTTCAGGTGTGTCCTCACATAATTCAGTGGACTAAGCCTGGCTTAAAAATGAGAGTTAATTACATTCACGGGATGAAAATGTGTTGCCAGGAAAGTTGCTGGAACAGCATCAGCGATTTGCCGTCTCTTGCTTTGCTTCCGTGGTTGCAATACATCAGCAAGTTCACGTTCAAGGGGAGTGGACAGGGAGAAAGCTCAGCGTGAGATCCTTTGGTCCCTTTAATCAGAAAAGCAAATCCTTCTTTAAAACCGTCCGATGGGCCTTGGATTAAGGCTCACTGCCACATGAGGCCACCTTTAATGGGAGGGGCATGGGGGTGGGAATGACTTTGACATCAGCCCGTCAACTACTTCTGAACAGCCAGACTAGGGCTGCCACAAACAGCATGGACAAGACCCAGATCATTTTTCAGATCAATAGTTCTGTAATCAATAGATGTTTGCTTAGTGATTAATGTCAATTACCACCGTGCTCTTGAAACAAGCTGGTTCTTGAAACCCTATAAATGTGTTTAAAGATGAACGTGTTTACAGGCTCTTTGTCTCTGAGGATTCTAATAAGTGGTTGAATACATGTGATAGGAAAAAACCTAAGTAGCCATTTCTCATCTCTTATCTCCAACAGGATTTACTGATACAAAACAGATGTTCATCGCCTGCGTCCACACTTACCCAGGGAGATGTGCTGCGTGGCTGTCCTCGGTGACCTCGTCTAGCATCTCTCTGCATACCACCTCAAGGATGCTCACCCAGGACATGGGACTTTGTCAGGCACAGCCCTATCAGCAGCAGGGAGCTGAACTCAATGAACTTTCAAGGTCTCTTTAAAGGCTATTATCGGATTTGCCTGCCTGTGTAGTCCCAGCACTTGTTTATATCCACATGAGGTCAATGCTTCCTCCCTCCTATTAATTTTCCTGCCATCTGTGCTGCCAGATGTAGTGAGAACAAGGGTTCACTCCACCCTGGGGAGGAAAAAGGCAGCTCCGCCCAACTGCTCTGCCCCAGCCTCAGAATTGATTCTTTCCTTTGTTCCAGAAGATCTGTGCTCTCATTTACCAGAAGTGAGGGTCTGAGTGTACAACCTAGTTGAAAAGAGCTCTCCGTTTAGTGCAAAGAAGATTCAACCTAAATGGATAATGTTGCATATACTTCTTCATTTTTGCTATTCGTAAAATATTTTGAGATGTACCTGATGGCTAGAGATACGCTAGATCATGCTTTATATTATTGAGTGATCCGCCAAAGATAATTGGGATAAGATTCACTCAGAGAAGACATCCAAAGGAACAGGAAGTAAGGAAGATCAGGGCCTGAGATCATTTTATAAAAGGGATAGAAAAGACTTAAGTCTCTGCTTCCATTCCTGGAGCAAACTTATAAATCATCCCCCAAATGTGAGAGGTACCAAAATAGGGAGTTTGCGCATTACTGACAACCTGCATTACCTCTTGTTCCTCAGTGTTTTTCTCATTCGTTTTGTACCCTTGATATTATAGCGCTGAGAATAACGGGAGGCAATGGGCAAGGAGACTGGGAGCTGGAGAGGACTTCCAAGATCATCCAGCCATCTCATTTCGCATTACAGACACAGCGGCCGAGGCGTGCAGAGGTCAGGCGGGTTTCCCCAGCCCTTCCCCGCACAGAGCTCCCTGTTATACAGAAAATAGCTCATTCTTGTAACAAGGAATTATATTTGACGTGTTAATATTTTAGTTACATTTCACACATCCATCTAGAAATCCTATCTACCAAATTGAATTTTATATTTATTGAGTCAAAAAATCCCTCCTTTTAAATTATATGAATACTAGTAGCTTTTAAGAATAAGTTTACATTAGGGTTGAACCATTCCTAGTGTTCTCATGATGTTCACAAAGGTGAGATGTGCAACTGAATTGAACAGGAAATGATCATAAGAAAATGCTGCTACTACTACTGCTAATAATAATAATGATGATAATAATAATAATAAAGTATGAGTTCAGTCTGTCCGGCTTCTGCCTTTCACTGACTTTGATAAGTCACTCATCCTGCCAGGACTCCTGTTACCTTAGACTGAGATCATTAGTCAACAGGTGAGCCTGTTGAGTCCACACACTTTGTCCTTTGTGATAAAATATTTGATATTTTAGTTTTACTAAACTTCCAGTGTAGTTTAAAAAGTTATCCAAAGGCTATTCTAGTACCCTATTGAAGAAAAAGAAATAAAGCAACATTATAAATCAACTATACACCAATTTAAAAAAAAGAAAAAAAATACTAAAGAGAAATGGGTCAGCAGAGGCAAGTTCAACATGAGTGCCAGAATTCTGACCAAAATCCTGAAATCCCAGGAGGGCCAAGGGCAAAGATCAATATGGATATTTGGGAAACCAAGCCAGCTAAAAGGAAATTACAGATTTATCACTTCAGACGTGGGTTCTGGCCACCATCTCCCATTTGGCTGGAAGGCATCAGTTTCAATGCACGGCTTATCCATGCTTAACTGCTCCTGTGGTTTAGCAACTCCTGGCAGTTTTAGACAGATTAATTCAACAATTAATTTCCAACTCATTGGGGAAATTGGAAACTGAGGTGTATAAGTATTTGCAGGATTTGATTAGCCATACCATTCCAACTTTAAAAGTCCTCAAATTATATTAAAAAGCAGAGTTAGTCAAATTTTTTAGGGGCAGCATGAGTACACTCTGCTTTTAAGTCCCTTGTACTCACCCTGTTACTCCATAAAACAAAACACAGGTCCCATCAGCATCCACGGAAGTTCTGTCACGTATCGAGCTCTTACGATGTGCATTTTAAGTTGTGTATGTTACCAAACCTTTAAGATCAAATGAGCGATGCAAACTGCATAGTAGTGTTTGATAGGAATCCTCAGGGGAAGTACCTCTCTTAGGATGGAAAAAGAAACCACAAAATAGTAAAGAGCACGCTGAGTTCATTAGAAGAGAAGTTCCCAGGAGGCTGTAGTTAGTTCCTGAGGATTAGAAAGACATTTCACAGCCTGTGAGGCGATCTCTTCAGTGTGCAGAGAGCTGGCAACCTCACTCAGCTTCAGGAATGGCTCAACCCTGCTCTGCTGAAGACACAGTGGGGAGTGTTAATGGGTATCATGATGGGAACCAAACTGCCCCTCGGGCTACTCTTGTCCTGGTTAGTTGTTGCTATACCTTGGAAGGAGATCCAACACGGAGTTGCCTCTGTTTGCCTTTGGAGGTTTTCTACCTCCTCCTCTGAGCCTCTCCTTCTGCCCTTGAGTTGCTTTGTCATTCTCTTCTCAAGGGGCTGCTAAACCCATGAACAAATAATGGAGTTCCCTGTTGCAAGAAAACACAAAATATTATTCAGCTTTAAAAAAGAAGAGGACCCTGTCACATGTTACAACAGGGATGAACCTTGAGGACATCCTGCTAAGTGAAATGAGCCAGTCACAAGCAGACCAACACTCTGAGATTTTACTTACATGGGGTATCTAAAGGAGTCAACTTCACACAGCAGGAAGTAGAAAGATGCTTCCCGGGGTTGGTGGGGAAGGGCAAGAAGGAGCGTTGTTGTTGAATGAGCAGAGTTTCAGATTCGTAAAATGTAAAAGTCCCAGAGGGCTGTTTAACTCCTGAACTGTAAACTTAAAAATAGTTAAGATGGTAAATTTTATGTTGTCCATTTTTGCCACAAAAAATCCAAAGCTTAAAGGCAATAATGAATAGCTTCAAAGTAATCACAGAAAATAACTGTTAGCTGGTGATTTTAAACTCAGCTAAAGAAATCAAGAGAGAGGAGAAATGAAAACATTTGAATAGTAATTGAGTCCAAAAATCTTTATCAAAAGGGGTGTTACAAGATGTAACTACTTAAACAGAGAAAAGTAGCCCAGACATTAAAACTGAATTGAAATAATGATAACACTGTGCAAGAGTCAACTCGAGGAAAGTGTATTTTAGCAAGAATTCAGTAAACACTAATGCCACTAGAGATAGAGCAGAAATAAATTCAAACCAAAAAGCTGGGGTTTTTTGGTGTCTGCAAAAGATGTCAACCTTTCCCAGACTGATTATATAAGTGAACAGATGTAAAGAACTAACTACATTTGGGGGGGGGATTAAATATAATTGCAAATACAGCAGATGTTTGAGTAAATCGTTAGATAAATACATAGGCAGTTTTTAACTATTTATTTGAAACTCTGAATGAAATAATTTTTAAGAAACTATAATTGGCCAGACTAATACAAGATTATAATAAAAGTATCAAGTTGCTCATCAATATTTTCTTTGACTTGGTTATTATCTCTTTAAACATGTACTTTTCTGACAATACCAAGCATAGGCAGGGATGTCGTGGGATAGAAATTTCCAAGACACTTAAGCTCCCGTCAGTATCGTAAGATGTAAAGCCCTGGACCATGATGGACAGATGGGCAGCTGCGATGTAGAATGCGCCCAGGGACACACACACCCATGTGGGTATGTATTTTTAAATATCTAATGGCAAGAGCAAGATGAACAATGATGTGCAGTATGCAATAGTGTTACGGAAAATGTGAACATTTTTTATTTTATAAAAACTAACAATTTAAGATGAACACCAAGTTGAAAATAGTGATTCTTTTTGGAGAGGATTGAACAGAAATGAGATTAGGGGAGAGAGACTAAAAGGAGGCTTCAACTACACCTACATTTTTTGTTTTATTAAAATATGCTCACACAAATATGGCTAAGTTGTAATATTGGGTGAAGAGGTGAGTATACATGAATTCATGTACACTTTTTAATCTCTTTTCCTAGGTTTTGAAATACTGACTCTCAACATGTTCACATAACCAAACAAAACGTTTAAGAAAACAGAGCAGGTCCTGAATAAACAAGCCAGGAGGCATTTTAAATTTTTTTGCAATTCTGAATAAACCAAGTCCCTTTATGCAACTAAAACTGGTATGAGTGCATTTATTCCACGATTGATTTTACTGAACTTGGAGATATTTCAAGTTGGAAACTGTTTCAGAACAGGTTTTCATTGTTCGCTTTTACCAGGACATGCACATCTTGGAGCAGAACTTCCTGGATTGACATTATTCCACGTGGCGCTAAATCCCAGTTAAGAGACCTGGTTATCAAAGTGCTATCAAGACTTCCAGTGCGCCTGCGACCGCACCTGCACGTGAGGCTCCCAGAGCGTCACATTTTTATTTCAGCAGGCCGCCTTCCCTCGGATTTCCTATAAATCCAAACTACACTTCTGCCTGGCTTCCCATCTGGTTCTTAGTGGTAAGTGATGGCGTAAAGTAGCACTCAGAGATTTGGAAAGGAGACTTCGTACACGTGGCCCCTCAATGCAAACAAATAGAACCTGGATGTAACCCCAGGGTCGTTATGCCCTCAATATTAAAATAACGATGTATTTTATGTGACAAAACAATCCAGAATAATAATTTTAATTCATTTCAAGTGAATGAGCCTTCACTAAGGGTGACACTTTTCTAGGTCCTGTGGGAAATGTGAAGATGTTTAGACATTATATATAGGCTTCAAGAACTTGATGTTTTAAAAGGGACACAGGACACAGATAAATAACTGTATGAAATGGATAATTCTTGGGGCATAAGGTTTCACACAAATTCATGTGCAGAAGAAAATTTGGAAGGCATTCTAGGAGTGATAGATTTCAGTCTGGGCATTGATGGATGAATAAAAAGTTCACTTGGGCATGTTTAAAATAATTTGCTTTATTATCAAAGTTATATTTATTTATTTTAGGGTCTGGGGGGTCATTCAGAGCACAGTGGAGGGGATGTCTTATTGTGTACGATGTGCTTCTGTATTTCAACAGTTAAAGGACCCTCAGATCTCTTCCCACGACGGGTCCCATTGGCACAAACACTGCTAGGTTCCTACAGGAGTAAATGCAGATGATGGAACTGGGAGCCTCTGACAGCCTGGGGATGAGCTTACACTGTGGGGGTGTCACTTTTCCTCCAAAGTAGAAAACAGATTCCAGTCTCCCCCTTTTATGCGGGACCATTTGGAAAAGCCATTGGAAAGCAAAATACACAACTCAGAGATATTGTGGGTTCATTCCAGTCCACCACAATAGAGCCAGTATCACAGTAAAGCATGGATCACAAAAAAGTGAGTTGCATGAAATTTTTGGTTCCCGGTGCATATAAAAATTATGCTTACACCACAGCCATTGGTCTATTAACTGTGCAGTGGTATTATGTCTAAAAACAATGACATACCTTAACTAAAAATACTGTATTGCTAAAAAATGCTAACCTTCATTTAAGCCTTCAGTGAGTTGTAATTTTTTTTTGCTGGTGGAGGGTTTGAAATACTGTGAGAATTACCAAAATGTCCCACAGAGACACGAAATGAGCCAATGCTGTTGGAAAAACGATCCTGGTAGACTTGCTCCAAGCAGGGTCCTCATGTCCTTCAGTTTGTAAAAATCACAATATTGGCGAGGCACAGTAGAGCAAAGTGCAATAAAACAGATCTTAACGTAAAAAAAACAAAAAACAAAAAAACACAGAAAGAGGAACAAGCATTGCACTTCAGATCTGGGTGGGTGACCTGAACTGGCTCAAAATTGTGAGGTGGCTGATGGCCATGGTGGGGTGAGAGTTTTCGTGGTTTGTAGAAATTGTTTCCAAAGTATGTATAATAGGTTAAAAAACGTAACCACTTTGCCTAACACGTTGTATTTCTCATTGAGGTGTATCATAGAGTTTTTAATAGGAAAGTTTCATTATTTAAAAAAATATGCAGCCCAGTATTCCCTCTACGGTTTGTCTGTTCTTTAGTAGATCTTTGCATGCATATTGGTCTTTTGGATTTTTGCCTTTTTTCAACGGTAACCGTGCGTGAGACCCTTCCCCATCCCAATTCCAGAGTCAGGGAAGGTGACTGTAGGGAGGTTCCTCCCTTCAGAGAGTGTGGAGTCCAGTGCCTGGCGTCCCTGTCCCGTGATGGTCTGGAATACTGGAATCTCTATGGCACGCTCCCCTGACAAACCTGGCACACCTTTGGGCCAGTGTATGAGCCATCGTGGCGCTAGGTGGAGCCGGCTCCTGAAATCATGAAAGGAGGAGCTCAAGAGACACGGAAGAATATGGGCTTCTCGAGGGCTGGGCTTGTCCGCCTCAGCCTGCTGTCCCCTGCACGTCTGATGCTCACGACCACGTCTGAGTCCCCGAAGCCAGCCTCCATCTCCCGCTTAAAGTCTGCATCAGAGCCTCAAATGTTGTGAATTTGGAGTTTCAGCTATTCTCTTGGCAGATAATGTTTTATTTTGCCCATTCCCTGTGACTGGGCTTTCGTAAGAGCATCTCGCTGCTGCTGCAGTCAAAGCCAAATACTAAACACTCTTGCTCACTTTCATAGCTGTGTTTAAATAAGGAAAATTAAAAGTTATGCTCATATAGCTAGCTCATTTTTCAGTAATACACACATATTTTCCTTAAAAATTGTGTGTAAATTGAATTCCCATATGCTGATTCATGGTTGAAAACAGAAGGGAACACCCTGCTTAGAGGCTTCCCACGTTGCCAGGTTTAATTCGTTGTAAAATAAATCTTAGTCTTGACAACTATTATTATTATTTAATCTGGATTTTCATAGAAGGTGATGGCTTCATGTAAGAGATTCATATTTATACAAGTTCTGTCTTTCTAATGTGTTTTAACCCTGAGGAGGTTTCTCTGAACCCTTGAAACCATTCTTGCATCTGTTCAAACTAAGGGTTAAGTTGATTGAACACCTAGCATGTGGGAAAAGAAGAGATTTCTGTTTTCATTATGAACAAGAGAATATAATTTATTTTTAAAGATATGTTAGAAATAGTATCCATAATGGTTCCATTATCTATTGTCTTATGCACAAAAAAAAAAAAAAAAAGAAGAATAAAGCATGAATTTCTTCTAAAACCCACTGTTGAGAAAAGCGGGTAACTGATTACTGCAGGTGGCTTTGTCAGTACTGACATTATTCATCCTAAACTTTTTCCTCCTCTCTGTGTTGAAGCACGAAATCATGCTTCCCGTGTCACAAGTGTGATACCCGTTCGTGGGTCAGCCAGGCTGATTCCATGCCCCTCCGCACATCACACTCACATCTGATGGAACCTCAGCATTGTAGTTGTATTAATACAATCGCCAGAGAAGGAAGAGTAAAGACCCTGTACAGACACCCATGAACAATTGTTGCTCTGCATTTGTGTATTGCATTCATATACCAGAAACATGTGTAGAAACTATATCCCTGCATATATTACATAAATATATACACATGTATCTTTATATTTTTATTTATTTTTGCGGCGTTAGTTAGTCTTCAATTAGCATAGTCATCTGCTCAATTGTTTGCATTTTTGACAACTCATGAGAGTGAGCCATGAGTTTTTCGCTTCTGGAGATGCCCTACAGTGTCTCCTGAAAATGCAGCAAGAAAGCAGAGGGGGGTCAGTGCCAAAGACTCACCTCAGCTGCCGATAGCAGAGTGATGGTCTCTGTCTCTAGGCAGCTCAAGGGAATCAATAGGAAGAAATTGTCTGGACGGAAACCTTTAAGAAGGAAGAAGAGTCTGCACATTAAAGACTGTCCTCTACCCAGAGACAAAAGGTTCCATTCAGGGTCCACGGCAATACTAATAGTATTCCAAATTTAGAGGAAATATAAGACCATATTAAATATGTATTAATATTGTATGTTACTCAAGCAATCGTTAAGTACGCATGTGCAAAGCCAATTTCCTGAATGTTTCCTATGTTTCTGAAACATTAGAATTAGGGGCTTTACTGGATTTAGCTCAGGGTCAATGTCCCAGCTGAAATCTACTTGTATTTTCCTCAGAAATGGTTTTTGCTTAAGCCTAGAAATAGACTAACAAATGCACTTAGGGTAGTAGAGAGTGCTTTGATTTGTGTCTGCAGACATATTTTTGGAAACATATGCCAAATATTTTAAGGAAAGGTGAAAATTAATTTACATATGAAAATTCCAGTAGAATATTAAAAATAAGATGAAATTCCTCATCAGTCTTTGGGCCAGCTACTTCTTAAAACACACACATACCCAACGCCCAGTAAGATCGCTTACAAAAGATGTATTTTACTCATTTCTCTACAAGAGATATTCTCTAGAGCCTGTAATCCATGAAAGTTATTTTGAGGCAATAATAATGCATATAGCATTCCCTAACATTTAAGTCTTTATAGGTATTTTAAAACTAAACACATAAAAAGTGATTACAGTTTTTGTCAGCTAGCACAGATCTACAAACTCACACAAATTATACAGTTTACAAGTAAGATTTCAATTACTTCCTTCAACAGGAGCACATTGTTAGTTATTACTTTACATCTGTGTTCTTCACTCGTCATGGAAATTTAGATCTATTTTAGTTAACATAGCATCCATTTTATATGTAAAGTTATTTATTTCTAAAATACCTAAATACATGCTTTTCCCCCTAAATTAGCTACTATAAAGAAGAAAACGACACACTATATGTTAGTCTATCTCATTCACATACATGGTTGTGTATACATACGTGCATGAACAAAAATGCACACACACATAAAATTAAAGTGTGCGTGTGATTCAATGCCACTGAGACACAATGATACAGATTATTCACTCTGTTTCATACACACAGGTGGTATATTCCCTACAATTGTATCCGTATTTCTTCAAACTTGACTCAATTTGGGGAGGTTTCCTACATGTACAAGCAGAGTATCTGCCACAGCAGATCGCTTCATTGCCTCTTGTTATCTTACGTGGTAAGACTGCAGTGCGATGTTAACGCAGAGAGGTGAGGCCATGTCCAGGCCTTGCTCCTGATCTTGGGGGAAAAGCATCCAGTTTCCCACCATTAAGTAAGATGTGAGCTGTACATTTTTGTAAATGTTGTTTGTCAAGCTGGAGAGGTTCCATTCTATTTCTAGTTTGTTGAGAGTATTTGCCATGAAAACGTGTTTGAGTTTGTTCAATATTTTCTCTACATCTCTTGATACAGTCGTATCATTTATTTCTTTATCTTGTAGATTAAATTGATTGATTTTTCAAATACTAAGGGAGCTTTGAATATATACAATGTATCTCATTTGGATATGGTACTTAATGTTTTGGTCTATTGTTGAATTCAGTTCTCTAATATTTTCTTGAGGCTTTTTGCACCCATGTACATGAGAGCACTAATGGAAAAAAATGGATCACTTGCTAGAGTAAAAAGTAATATGAGCAGAAAGATGGAAATGCTAAGAGATAATGGAGAGAAAATGCAAAAATTTTTTTTTTTAAATGTGAGATAAATAAAGACTTCTTTGATGGACTCATCAGTGGATGGGAGACAGTCAAGGAAACCATCAGTGATGCTGAAGAGTTCATCGTCATTGGTTCGTTTGACTACGTGATCTGATAATTCCAACATCTGTGTCATATGAGCCTGGTTCTGATAGTTGCTCTGTCTCTTTAATGCTGTTTTTTTCCCCTTGCCTTTGGGTGTGCTTTATAATTTTGTTAAAAGCTAAACATGATATATCAATGAATAGAAACCGAGGTAATAGGCCCCTAGTGTATTTATGTTAATCTGGCTCGGATTTTGATTGAGTTTAATATTTGCTTTAGCTTTTGGTTCCAGAGTTTTCAAATGCCTCTATCATCCCTTTTTCTTTTTCCCTATTTTCTTTGGACTTTTCTAAGAATGCCTCTTTAGATAAAGTCTGTCTCTCAGCTTTTTCAGTTGTAATTTAATGTTTCAAGTGGGAGTCCTGTTGGTGTGGCAGGGAAGTGGCGGGAAGGAGACTTCTCTTTTTACAAGTTTAAGATTAAATCCCAGTCTTTTAGTGGATCTGAGTTCTCAGGCTGTGACCTTCACAAGTACTCCTGACCTTTTATTTTTCCTTCCTTAAGTTATACAGGTAGGCTAGGATGAGCTGAAGTCAGGGCATTCCTTCCCCCAGGTGATAGAAGACTCAGGTAAGTTCCTTTCCCCTGGGCAGTGACCCTCCTTTTAGGGGAATGTTCTGGGATAATTTTAAATGATCACGAAAATCCAAATCAAATACTTCCCCACAAGATTTTTCATTATTTTCTACTTTTTTGAGTCTGAAGAAGCAGAAATTCTAAGCCCTTTTCCATAAGTTTTCCCCTAATCTTTGTATGAACCTAGGGATTGGATGGTAGCTGCTCTGGAATAGACATTATAAATTTGAATTATACACTGAAATCGATTTAAACACACTTAGGAGTTTCACTAGAGATTTTGGAGTAACCTCATATTGTAAGTTATGGGCCAAGATGTCATGGACATTTTGTTAGCAGACCCAGCGGGTTATATACTCATGCCCTGGATACGCATTCATCAGTCTGTCTGACAAGGAATTGCACGTGCCCTTAAGTCACACTTTTAGGTGAAAGACAATCTGTGCAGTAAAATAATTTCTGTCTTTTCCAAAATAGAGTTGAGGTTCAAACTTATCTGTGGGTGACATAGCTGTATAGTTCAGAATGCTGCATTTTAAGTTACAAAGCTGTGAACATTGAGATGCATGTAAATAATGCTGCATGTAGCATTCGTAACAAATGCAAGTATACTAATTATACTAAATAAATAGCACTGGTGGCAACAATGTATAAATGCAGGGCCTGGTAGGGGAAGGGGGAAAAAAAAGCATCCAGCCCTGTAACTGAACCCCGCTGTTTCCTGTGATAGCACCACATATGGTCCTCAGTCTAACAGCACCACCACATAAGGCGGCGTTACGCGCCCTGGAGCGTTCTTAACAAATAGATCATAATGGTGTGGTATGAAAAGTATGGAAAGAATTCTTTTCTTTTATCTATGAGCCAGGAAAAACCTATAGTGGAGTAGTAAATAATTTTTTAGGAAGTTTTAGGGAAAAGATAGTTTTATACAACTCTGCTTTTTGAAATTTAGGACGTTGTATAAAACCAAGAGGAAAATGCATAACAAATGACATCCTTCACCCTGAGATATTTATAGTTTACTCTTTTGAGGACAGACATACGATGGTACAAAACTTTACTGCAATACAGAGAATAAAGAAAAGGTTTTGATTGTTGCTATAATATATAAACTACCTGAACACATTGATACACCAAGTTTTTCCTTGCCTAATTGACAAAAATGAAAATTAGGATTAATAGTATTGAAATGCTTTTTAACAATCAATTTGTGCTAGCGTGAGATCTGTAGCAAAAAGGCAGATGTGTCAGAAAGCCTTCAGCTTTTTAAGTGATAGACCTACACTGTTAAGTTATGTTAATGCTTTAATGTTATGCTGTGTTACGTATAATTGATAACTTTCATGGCAAAAATGCATTGATGTAGACCCCTTCATTAGATCACTTGCAAACTAAGAAGTCTGAAAGTATTGCATTTTATTTTTATTTTATTTATTATTTTGCCGAATCAACTTATATGATGTGAAGTTATGTACTGAGTATCTTGCAGAAGGCTCACTGGGGCATAGGGTGCTTTACCGTTAGAAGGGTACCTAGAATCGTGGTATTTCAGCCGTCTCATGATCAGTGTCAACAACAACAAAATGTGAATGTATTATCATAAACGGTTTATTACACTTGATTAAGACATTTCCTCACATTTCTTGCTCTTTGCACAAAATGTGTCTATGCCTTTATCTACGTGTTTGAAGCAGAAGTACACACTTTATAATGAGAATTAACAGATTTAAATCACAAGTGCCTTTTGGATTTTCAAGTTACAACTAGAGAAGCGTTAATTTTTATGGGGTTTTGCATTTGATGAAAATCCCATTTTGTCACTAATTCTACATTAATCGTTGATGAGAAGTCAACATTAGATAATGTAGAGATAATTATTTATGGTAAGCTAACAAGACGGCAGAACACTCCAACATTAATTCATTTCATTGTAAATTATAAGCTCAGCTTCTAATAGAATTAACTAAAGACCAAGTAAAATAACATAATTTATTGTATAATCCTGCAAATCTATACAAAGGATAATGAGAAGATATGTATTACATTATAATCATGAATTTGAATGTTGTTCATAATCACTGAATCTTTGATCTTGTTATGTTCATGCAAAGTGAATGGGAAAGGAGAAAATTGGTTTTTTTGATAAGTGGAAAAATGAGAAGATAAATCAAAAGAATGGAACATAATTTACAATTATTCAGTCAAAAGATTGTGGTATTATTTAAAATTATTCAGTCAAATAACATAATAACAGCCCAAATGTAGGCAAAAACTTTGGATTCCAATGTTAAATTTCAGAAAAAATACTTAAATGCTAATGACTAATCATATCTCCTTAATGTATTGGAGGTGTTCCTTATGCCCAGGAGACAAAAATAATCAGAGTGTCTTCTTTTTCTCTCTCTCTTCCTTTTGCAGATCAAAGTCACACAGAAATAACCTAAGCAGGGGACAAAATGGTAAATTTAAGATGCCTAGTTGAAATAGATCATTTTCTAAAATGATAATAATGCAAGTTTTCAGAAAATTACCCAAGTTTTATCAGCTGATCTACTTCAAGCCAAAGTTTGAGGCTGCCAACTTAGGCTCCTTCATGCTCTCTGGACAAGGACAATAAACCACTGCACATTTTTGTGCTTTTTAAACTTGTCAATGCAACTTTATCATATACTTTTATCATTGTTCTATGAAGAAAACAGACTTGACGTTAATCACATTAGTCTTGAGTAAAATACAATTTACAAAAAATTGAGGGAAATCTGCCATCACTGAGTAACTAACTACTTGTGACAGATATTCTGGTAGATATTGCATACATGTGACCTCACATATCTTTCCCAGAGGCCTATGAGGTTTAGCGTGATTTCTATTTTGGAGATTAGGAAAACGAATCATGAAAATTGAGTTTGTTACTCAAAGTCACAAGGGCTAGGATTATCGCCCAGATCTGTTGAGTCTGAATCCAGTTTACTTTCTCCTACGAGAGTGCTTTTAGAACAGACACCACATTGGAAGTTTTCTCAAGGCTCTGGAAGCTGAGGGGGCCTGACTCTGGACCCCTGGTCTCAGCAAGACTTGCTTTTCTCTCACTTGTTGTACGTGTAAGAGATTTGTCCAATAAAGGACCAGATCCTATAGAATGTACAGCACCAAGAGTAAACCCTATGTGCAGTATGGACATTGGTTAATGATGGTGTGTCTATGTGGCTCATCAACTGTAATGAATGTCCCATTCTGGGGTGGAAGTTTATAGACGAGGGGGCTGCGTGTTTGTGTGGGCAGGGAGTACATGGGAAATTTGTGTACTTCTGCCAAGCTTTGCTATGAACTTAAACCTGTCCTATAAAGTCTATTTTTTTTTTAAAGAACCAAAGTTTTAAAAGTGCTTTTGAAATTTCTGTCCTAAAAACTGACTTTCCTTAGGCAGCAAGATACAAGATTTCACAGTATGTGAGAAAGTGAGAACTAAAACCCATCTTTTATGTCTCACCACCCTATTGGTGTCAGATTAAAAAACCACAGCCGCAGAATGTTTTCGCCCACCCCCGTCCGGTTACTTTTCTGTTGTTATTTACACCCCAAAATGATACCAGAAACAGATAGGGGTTATATTTTTCTCAATATTTGAAATATTTTACCTTTGGGAAGTTTGTATTTTGCTATTTTAAAGGTTTTTTTTTTTTTAAACTTTATCCCCCAAATTTAGTAAAAGATGAAAAAATAGGATCCCATTTTTACATGTATAAGAGTAATTTTTCAAATGTTCCCGTCCATCTTCCTCATCTTCTTCAGTGTCACTTTCCTTTCCCTGACCTCATAGATTCTGTGTTCCTGCCCTTTAATGATTTTTTACTGCTGTGCTGTGTGCTTTCACCAAAGTCTTGACAGTTCTCTTAAAATATTGTTTACAGCCTGATACAGGGCACTCGAACAAGCAGCCCTGCCTAAGATGTAGCCCAGCTTCTTCTAGACCCTCATCTTCTCACCAGAACCATTTCACAGCAGGATTTCTGTGACTCCTCACAGTGCATGTGGTTCGTCAGGACCCTCTGCTTGTCTTCTAATATGTTTGTGGATAGAAATTTGTATATGTGAGGTTTTTTTGGCGACTTCATGAACTACTTAATCATCTGTGCAGACTTCACTCTGTTAGAAGAGAGTCTGATGTGATAGGAATGCTGTGTATTTTGAAATCAGAGAAGAAGAGTTTTGGACCCTGCCCCCATCATTTAATTGTAATTTATTGTATCTCTCTAATCTCAGTCTCATCATCTGCAAATTTTACAAAGTCCCAGGAAATCTTTTTCTCCAGAAAGCTGCCACTTCTCGGTCACACACAAAGATGTACTTGCCTTCTGCAGTGCATCGACCACAAGATTTGCCTCTTTGAGTGAATTCTAATAAACGTGACTCATCTCCAGACCACTCTCCACTTAAAAAGAAATGGACAAGGGTATTTTTGGAGAACTTGAAATTCTAAAATTGGGATTCACATCTTAAATAAAACTCTTACTACTTAAATAACTGTGAGGAAGCCAGGTAATCATTTAGCAGTTTCAGTTTCCTCAAATACCATCCTTATGATGACCTATGTCTTTTAAAGTAGTTGTGATAATAAATTTAGATAACATGTGAAAGCCATTTGTACAAGCTGCTATAGAAATAAAAGTTACAAAAATATATATTTGAATTTGAAATTAGGTTGGATCAGGATATATATATATTCAGTTTTAAAATCTTCATGTTTATCTGAATACATGAATTGTCTAATTGTACAGGCATATGTGTATCTTAAGGGGCCTTCCTGCACAAGAATATAGCCCCAAAACACACAAACAACATAAATATTCAATCTGACTACATTAAATCGGCTGCTTCTGGAATACTACACATTCTACTTAAAAAGAGTGAAGGGTTGTTTACTAAATAGTATGTGTTTTAAAGCTGGGTGTGAGAAGCCTAGTTTTAGCAATTTAAAATATGACATCACTGTGAAAAGTGATATTGGCAAGTGGTTATAACAGGCCATTAGAAATGATCTCTTTGAAATGAGAGTGACGCCAAGGAACACGGCAGTGCTGGCATGAGAAGGTAAATAGAGATGCACTGACAACGTTATTAGCACTCATCAACTCAGAGTCTTTTGCGAACACTACCTAATTTTTATTACTTCTGCTAACATTCTTTCGCTGGGACATTAATGCCTTTTTTGGCCTTGGGTAAATCAATGAACCTTTATACGAATGTTATTATATGAGTGATAAATGCATTTTATGAGTGGAAGGTAAATGTCAATAAAAATATGCTTGGATTACCATCTGAAAAAGTGTCACAATCACTGTCAACCATTTGGCACAAGCTCTCCTACACCCTACATCTAATCCATCAACAAACATGGTTAGGTCCAACTTCAAAATACGTCCAGAATGTGACTACCTCTGAAACCCTCCCTGCCACTACCTGGTAAACCGCAATCCCTTTTGCCAGCCTGACTCCTCCATGAAGGGCTAATTCTCCACCCAACTGCTAGAGTGATCTTTCAAAAGGTAACTCAGATCACTCCTCTCCTGTACTCCAGCCCCTCCGGCGGTTGGCTTGAAGCTTCATTCACGCTGAACCAGTCCTTACCGTGACCTTGCAACATCTGATCTTGTTTCCTACCTCTCCACCCAACAACTTCCCTCCCTCTCTCTCTGTCTCTCTCTGTCTCTCTCTCTCTCTCTCTCTCTCACACACACACACACACACACACAATCTTGCTCTCCTTGTCTCCTCTCTAATTCCAATCTGATCACTCAGGTCTCAAAGCTTCATGTGCTATTTCCTTTGCTCGGACATTTCCCTGGAATATGCACACGGCTCACCTCTCATTTCTTTAAGTCACACTGAAACTCCATCCTTACAAGGGAGGCCTTTCCTGATTTAGCAATTCCCACCCCACCCCTCACTCTAGATTTTCTTTACTCTGCTTTGTTTTTCTCCATTGTCCTGAGCTTCACCTGACTTTCTATACATACACACACGTATATATGAGTGCACCTGTGCGTTTATCCGCATTGTATCCACGTAGTCACATGTTAAATAAAACAGCTGTAGTATTTCTGTATATTACAGCTCTTCTTTCTTTGCTTTAAACGTTCTCAGTAGAGGAAATGAGCTGATTAGCCTTCAAGAGCCAAGGTTCAATTGAAAGGCAGGAAACTGTAGAAGAATATGTGTTCAGACAGAGCTGGTTTGTCTCACCACACCTACCCCCATGAGAATAAACAAAGATCCTTCAGACTGGGGGGAAGTGGAAAGGAAAACTGCAGGCTAAATAACAGGCAAGGATGCTGAGAAGGGGTCTTGCTTCGTACCCTGCTCTTCTTGGGGCTGGGTTTGAACTTTAAGAAGCGAGAAACCAGTTTATTTGGGGCATTTGTGTATTGAAGTTTTTCTGCCTTCAGTTCCCCGTCAAAGAGTACTCTTCACCATCTTGACATACGAAATAGACAATATGACTTAATCTTTCAGAAACATAAATGCAAATCAGAGGAGATTGAATGGGAAGGGAGGAGTCCTAAATTGGCAGAGCTTACATGATAAAGTTTGAAAGGCACTGACCTGACTGAATTTTCCTGATTGTTAGCCAACGTTTTCTGGTAGTAGACAACATGGGGCTCGAATGAGAAGTAAATAGTGTGATAGAAAAATAAAAATAAAGAGTTAAAAGTCATGCAGAACTAATGGTGGTGGCCTAGAGTAAGTTCCTAGGGTCCTATTTCAATCGAGAACATATTTGTGCATGCTGCCATTACAGTTCAAATTTTCTTCTATATGTAGTGAAATTATATGAAATGGGATACAAAATAAAGAAAAGTTTCTGCAAAATGAAATATGTCATAATGAGAAGCACTATAATAGTTTCCTAACCCCTACAGGAGAAAATCCTTCATAAAACATATTGAATGATGTTGTTTTTGGCCATCAATTTAGAAAATGCGATTCTAAGTTCACAGAGAAATGCTGACGTGCCTTCTTAAGAACATGCATCCATCAGGAAATTGGAAACACACCCTTATTCTCATTAGCAGCATGATTCCTACCTCTCTCCATTGCCCACCACCCAAAAAAGAAAGGAAGGATTGCTTGTTGATCCAAAAACCATGAATCAATAAACCACAAAATGAAAATCAATCAACAAACCCTCAGTCAATCATACCTGTAGATTTGCTGACCTCTACTCACTTCCTGATATGACTGCCTTCCCTTAAGGCTTTAGCGCATGTTCATAGATTTCTCCTTACCCTCGCTGACTTCAAACCCATAGGAGTACAGTTTCCAGCCTCTTGTGTTTTCCTCATCTCTCTGACTACCTTACACTCAGTTTGCTTTTTGTCTCTTTTCTTGTAGCTGCATATTCCCAGGAGGGTGTCACGCACATTTTCATCGCCAGAAATCGCAATATCCCAGAAATCACTTCCTTATCTAGCTTAATCATTTTAACCACTCTTTAAAAAATACACAAAGTACCCTTACTTCTCTCTCCTCCCATCACGCTTGGTCCACCAAATCCACAAGTCTATAAATCCGACCAGCTGAGACTCGATGTCTGCATCTTCCTTACGTAAGCAGCCAAATGTTCTTGAAGAAAACCACAGCTGGGCAACCTGATGCCACGTGCACATTCATTGCCACCTGCCTGATATGGAAACACAGGACACCTGTCACTCCTATTTTTTTTTTTTTTTTAAGGAAGCTTGGTCTGCTCTCTACAATGTTTATTACAGAAATTTACTCATCAACCCCTCCCCCATTCACTACAAACACATATATTCTTCTAAATATTTCATGGGACCTACAGATACTAAGACTTATCTCATCGCCATCTGACATTCATATTTCACTAGGTATCTTGTGTTTTTATTTGCTAAATTTGGCAGCATTGCCATGACTTCCTCTGAAAAGTGGAAGGAGATGTTGACATCATCTGGAAACGCCCTCACCTACCTGTGACCATGCTTTCTGGGTCCCCACACTAAGTCTCTTCCTTCCTTTTTATTTCTACAGAAAAAAAAAAATTGAGTATTTTATGATCAAAGGGCTATACTTTACCATGAACTTGAGATCCTATACCCCTGTCCTTTGATGATCCTTCATACATTAAAACATCATATTGTGTGGGATCATTCCCCTCAGACCACATTTGATTTGTATCTTCTGTTATAAAACCACACCCAGTAAAATAAGAGACTGTAGGTAGTTCACGCCTCTTCAATTGCCCTTAATAGTAAGATGCCTGTTTTCTCCACTCCCACATCCCTTCCTTTTCCCATGATTTCTGTCTCCATGCTCTTTATGTAATCTCCTGGCTCCTCCAGGCTGAACATCAAAACATCTCCTCTGCTTTGGCGACGTCAGCTCTCCCTGAGGTATTATAGCTACGAATATGCTGGTGACACCAAGTTTTATGTCTCCAGCTCAGCCAGCTCTCCTGAGTTCCTGCTTATTTAACCAATATCAACATTTAAATGCTTCACAAATACCACAAACTGAAAACATCCAAATAAAACTCTTCCCCTTCCCCAAAAGTTGTTTCTTAAAAAAAAAATAGTCCCCACTGGAAGGGGGTCACTACTGGCTTCTTGTCTCACTCACCCCACAGCCAGTGGATCATTGGACTGTGTGCTCCCACACTGGGGACTGAAGTCGGGGGAGGGTTTTTGAATCAGTAGGAGGCTTTGCCCAAGGGCCTCCCTCTGCCCTTTCCTGGCTCTTCCTGGATGTCTATTTCTTATGTTTCAGCCTTCAGTTCAAATGTTAAGTCCTTAGTAAACCTTCCTGGACTACTTTAGGAAAAAAAAAAAAAAAACCTGCTTCCATTTTTCTGTCACCACGTCCTATTCATATTCTTTTCATTTTGCCTTTCTGTTTAATTGTCTGTCTCCTCCACGAGGCTACTATTTAATTCACTACTGAGTTCCTTGTAGTTTGCAGCACAAGTGGGACGTAAGAAACATGAAATAAATAACAGTTGAATAAATGAAAAAAATACATCAATAAATAATTTGTGGGGAATATTTTTAAATTTAAGATGGAATTATTTCTCAAATCTGCAAAATTTTATCATGGATTATAAAATATAAAAAATAATTAAAATATGAAAATGCTGAGCATATATCTTAATGATATATAATAATATCTTCTGCCTTTGGGCTAATATATGGCACAAAGTTTACCAAATATTAGGTTACAGTGTTTATTTAGGTCCTAAATAAAGTAACTCAATAAGCTAAGATGAAGAGTTAAAGAAATCTAATGAGAAAAAAGTTGCATCTATTAAAGTGATAATTCTGAGCTTTTAATTAAATTGTTGAGGGTATATTTCATTATGAAAGTAAATTGTCTAGAAGCCAGTGTTTTACTTCTGAGGCACATTTGGGGTTGTTTTTGTGAAGCCTTACATAAATTTATTGTTCTGTGATTACATCAGCTAATATCACCACCATAATTATTTACAGTTTATTAATCATTACTGAACAATTAAAAAGATTTAATAGCGCATTTCTCATTAACTGATCTTTCACATAAGAATAAGAAATTTGTTTCCCCTTTTATAATAACACATTCTGAAAGAACTCCATCCAACTCTCAAATAATAAAAGTAGAAAGAGTACATAAATTTTATTTTACTCCCACAAGTAACAAAAAATAATTAAAGATAAGTTGTTTTTATTTATTAGAACACTCCTTATTTTATTATTTTAGCATCTTTTTCTCTCTTTCTCCTTTGAAACTCTCTTCTGATCCATCCATACCACACACAACATGAGACATTTTGTTTCTCCCATCAAAGGGAGAAGTGATGGCAATCTGGTAAACAAACGGCACTGTCATTGACTGACTTCTAGAGCTATATTGTATTGCATCAGACCATTCGAATTTTAAAGGATTATGGAAGGCAGTGGCGAATATTTAATACAGAGGGAAACCCTGTTACTAGCATAATTTCCAGCCTCCGTGAAGGAGCTGGATTTTCTGGCTGCAATGAAATCTGCCACAGGTTCTTGCCAATTCTGTCCAAGCAGGAAGAGCTCTCTGATCTCAAGTCTCGAATGGGATCATTTGATTAGGTTAGGAATAAAAGATGTTATATTACTTCCTCTTACTTAATTAAAATCATCAGCCTGCTGGCTCTGCTTCCCAGAGCAAAGAACATCTCTTCGGAGTGTTATCAACTGCATCAAGTACCAGTAGACTGTCACTCAGAGTGCCCTGCTTTTTGATACTTTTAGCTGAACATTGCCCTTCAATTATACTGACTCTTGTCTGACACTTTTGCAATTGCTCAGGCCCCTCTTCAGCCTAGGACTGAAGTCAGTCCTCGGCTAGCACAATCTGATTTGGGCCAAGAAAGATTAAAGGGCTGCTTCACAGCTGACACTGCATACATCCATTCACATTACCTAATCAAGTACACTGTTTGGTACTAATTGTGCAATTACATGTCATTCTTCCAGGTGATATGCATGGACCAGGCGATATGTAATGTGCAAAAGCTGTAGAGATATTTATGACAAAGCCCTTGACTTGAGGAGCCTTACAGTCCAGTCGGAAAGACAAGTCCTCAACCCGAAAAAAAGCCGTGTGTAGTAAGTGCCAAGTAATGATGCCACTGTTGGAGAGGAACGCTCCCACCAGCCATAAATTCACTGAATATTTCACCAGTATGTACTTTTAAGCAGTTGAATTTATGGAAATGACTGCCCTGTAACAAGAATCTGAAGCTTAATTCAACATTTTTGATTAATAACCCTGCTGTCATATAACCTAATTTTGTGTTGTATTTAATATCTTCATGTCAGAGAATATATCACTGCTCCATATTTAATTTGTGAGTTCTCATAATCTGTGGTGTGCGTTGTATAGCTAGGTCTACATGAAAATAAGAACATAACCCCATGATACTCTGGTCCAATTATTTAGGAAAAAAATAGTAATTGGATGGTTTTCCATCTTTTTTTTACCAGAGAAATCACATTCAGTATCATTGCTTCAGTTCCATCTGCAATTAGCTCTGCTTTATTAAAAACAAACAAACAAACAAAAAAACCAAAAAACACTTAATCACTCCTTATTTTGTTTATCTCTCAACATCTTGTAGGAGAAAATTAAATGAGTGATTTGTTTTTATACATAAAATGAGAAAACTTCTCTTCTTAAAAGAACTGATCTTGAGTCAAACCAATTGCCTTAAAGCTGCAAAACTGAAATAATACCAATAATAATTATAAAATAAATTGGACTCACACAATGAATCCTATCTTTGTAAGTGAAATTCATAAGTCTTGGGGAAAAAATATAAACGTTCCAAGAAAGCAACTTCTATCAGAGAAGATGACAAGAGTTTTCTGCAAGATCACTCCATGGATAAATGAAGAAGGCAGCCCAATTTTTAATAGAACTGCATGAAAAATTTGATAAACAAACAAAAAGCTAAGAACAGGAAAGGTTTAATGAAAAATACATGTAGGAGTGATCATTTATCTGAAGTGCAAAATATCTAGAAAATCAACTTCCCATTGACTTATATTGGCTGGGATTGATAAATGATCAGGAAGAGAACTTGAAAGCATTTATTTGCCAGAGCTCCACATTTGAATAATTTGAAGGCAGGTAATTTTATCTCTGTAGTGGTGTCCAATTCCAGGCAAATGCAGCAACACAGACATGGATTTTCAGTTTCTCGTCCTCTCTGCTGTGGTTTTGGATGAACTTCATAAGCATTACTGGATGTCCTCAACTCAAATAGCCTTTCCCCTTGTTTCTAAGTATTTCTCCGTAGTGCTGAGGGGTATGCTGACCAGAAGGCCGCATCGATAGGACCATCAGTATTGATGCAGCTCTTTTGCAGGAAATAATCCCAGAGCTTCTCAACAGTGTGATCTTCCTCTGCTTTTTCTGCTAGGTTTTGTTTCTGATTTTCGCCTGTTGACTGGTACCCATCCGTACAGCTTACCTCACCAGTCTGAACCCCTTCACGATGCGGAGGGCCAGAAAACATATTTACAACTAGCTCTCCAGAAAGAATAAAATGTGTGCTTGTATATAAGTTTATAATATCTTTCATTGATGTAAAAATAGATGGCAAGTAATTTACAAATAGTAAAAAATGTACAACACCTTTATTGTAAATTCCATATAGCCAATTGATTTTCACAGAAGGCTATTATTTAGTTTTGCCCAATTTTTGTATCTTGTGTCCATAGCTGACCTATGGTTGCAATTCAGACATGATTTGGCAACTATTTGCCCTATTTACAAAGTAATAAATGTAACACACCTCTAAGTTTACTCTGCCTTATTCACGTTTGTCTTCATTAATTACTTAAGCCTAGGCAGTCCACAAAACAAAAACGAGCCTCAGTTTGTAGCATTTGCCAGCTTCTGTTGAAGAAACACCCCCATCGCAGCCAATGTCACGCTACTGGCGTGACATCACTGAGCAGAGCTCGAGAGGCAGCTGCGGTAAGTCGCATCATTTCCACTGCGGAAATAACAGGCATAAATCAAAGGTGCAGATGATGGCAATGCACAGTAAAATAATCAGGAAATAAGAGTCTTGAAGAGTTACCTTTGTTTCGGTATAATTAATTTAATTGTAGGTCTATTTACAATATGAATTTTAAAAATGGCTGTGTTAATAACAAGGACGAAAAATTTTTTAAATAAATTTACCCATCATCTCTCACAAGGGCATGTGAGCAGGTGCCTGCACACCACTGCCTCCGTATCCCCTAAGCTCCACTCCAGTGCTGAGCCCTGAGGTATGTTCCAGCCTCCAGAGCTGATGGTCTATTTTCACTCATTCAAAAAGCTCTAGCTCCATCCACCTCCCTGATTTCTCAGCTCCGTGTCTGTCAATGTAGATGGAACTCCAGCTCTAAATTCCCTGTCGTTCAGCGGGGCTGCCTCTACCAGGCACTGCTTTCGGGTCCATCCCTGTCTCCTCCCCTCAGGACTGGCTCACCCTGCAAAAAGAAAGACACATGAAACTTGACTTCAAGCAGACTTGGATTTGAGTCCCATCTCTTTCATGCACAACTCTGTGACCTTGGGTAAGATACTGAATATCTTTGAGGCTCCATTTCCTCATCTGTGAAATGGAGAGAATCATAGAAGCCTATAGAATTGTGGTTAGAATTAACATAGGTGATGCTCATAGAAAGTGCTCGTAAAGGTAAGATGCAGCCTCCTCTTTCTCCCTCTGCTTATTTGGAACTATGGTCTCGCAGACAGGTGGACAGGTCCGGGAGACTTGAGAGGACACTTCACAGCCATCCAGCGCCTTCTGCTTTCAGCCGCTGCCTGAAAGGCTGAGCCCACCCCCTCAGCGTGCTCCTAGCTGATTGGCGCTGCTCTCTCTTACTGGCTGCGCATTTCAAGTTTTGATATATCTCCTGTGAGGCACTGGCCTGTGGCTTCCACACAGGTCTTTCCTGGTTCTCTGCCCACTTATTGTGTGGCTCCGAGCCTTCGTGAAGCTGACATCGTGAAGCTGGTTCTAGATACACACGTTTCCAGCCATCGCTCCTGCCCTGGTTTGTGGTACGAATGTTCCCTAATGTCTGCAACACTGAGCTTCTCTGTCCATTCTTCCCCAGTCCCAACTTTCCACCCCTTTCTTCTGTTGATTTTCTCTTGAGGCAACTTTCCAAAATTTTCCATTGCAGCCCTGGTAATACAGGGCACACTTGGACAAGAAATGGAATGTGGCAAAGCACCAGAGCAGAGGTCAGGAGAATGAGATCTTGGTTCTGATTTTGACAGTAACTAGCTGTTTGACTTTGGAGAAATCAATAAACTGCTCAAAGCCACAGTTCCTTCAATCTAAAATGAGGCGTAAGATTTCTCTAGGGGCCTCCCAGATCTAAAGTTTAATGATTCCATGATTCTCATTTCACTCTTGCTTTCAGCAATAGCCGTGGACTGGAAATATTGCCTCTCCCAGGCTGTTGCTGGAGCAACCTGTTATCTGTAGGAGCAACCCCAGCTCCTTGGCTTAATGTTGTCCAGAAGCCCATCAGCTACAGAAGTGGGTATGGAAAAATGATGCCTCAGAATCTGAGGATGGAAGTAAACAATAACTTCTTCTAATCTTAAAAGATGAATTTATGTTTTATTTACTTTTATAAATAAATGTTTTATTTAACCACTTACAAATTGGTAAACACTGTGAATACTGGTCAGGTAAAGTCTCACCCTGGAAGGTGCAACCATGATTTACATCTCAGACACGAAAGTTATGCTCGTGTTTGCTGAAAACATCATCTGACTGAATTAGGCAAAAATAGTGATAATCGTAATGATATTAAATGAATAATACTGAATAAAATATAAAATTAAATTGATTTTTAAACACATTTTATTTTCTCTTTACATCTAAAAGAACAATGAGTGAAGTAAGCTACTGAGCTGTGTCTACTGTCCACCAGCAGCCTCCCTGGTACATAATTCATTGTGTCCTGTATTTATCGATGTCTCCCTTACTTTATCTGAATGTTTATATTGATATTATTGATTGTTACTCCTTAATTAAATCTTTCTTCTTTGAGATTTTCATCAACACACGCTCCTTTTACTTTTTATAATATCGTAAATGCTACCCCTCTTCCTTTGCCGATGTCTTATTTTCCAAGGCTACGAATCCTCAAGGTGCTACTGCAGGGCTTTTCATTTCCTCCCTCTGCTCTTTTTCCCTGGATGAGCAGGTCCCCTCCCAAAGTTCCAGTTACCTCAACAGGCTGGTAATTCTCACATATATTCTTTGGTACCAATATACATACATAATATACATTTTATTATTTTTTTTTATTGAAGTACAGTCAGTTACCATGTGTCAGTTTCTGGTGACAGCACAATGTCCCAGTTGTGCATATACATACATACGTTCCTTTACATAGAGTTTCTCATTAAAGGTTATTACAAGATATTGAATATCATAATATACATTTTATATGCACACAGACACATCTATAGTCTGATTGTATGTGTGTATGCGTATATATATATATATACTATTTACAGCAATATTCTGCTTCCTGACTTTGCATGTCTTTTATAACTTGCCTAAATTAACCTCTCCCAGAGCCTCATTTTCTCTGATGTCCTCTGTGTCTATGCAGTAACTTAATTTCATTCTTGATCTCTTTTTTCATTCTTCTCTCATATTTCATCAGTCAGTGTTGTGCTGATCTTTCAAACATGTATTGTCTTTTGCATCTCCACTCCGATTCCTCTAGTGGGAATTACCATTGGGTATGGTAGTAGACTGCTAACATGACTCCCTGTTTCAAGTCTGGCCCCCACCCCCACAGTCCAGCCCCTGACTGCAGCCAGAGTGAACGTCTCCATATGTGGTTCCACCAAGCCCTCTTGTGTTCCCCTTGACCTTGGCCTATATAGACTTACTTATCTTGTTTATATGGGATTTTAGGATTTATATGTCAAATTTCCACCTGCTGCTCAATGCTCGGGGAATAGGAATTAATTATAATTCCTCAACAAGTCTCCTTTATGCTTTTAAGAGCTTTTACAATCTCTTCCTGCTAACTGAATCATTCTTCTTTTTACCTTCCTCTTGTGATTTATAATTCAGTCTTGGCTTAGACACCATATCGGTATTTCCAGAAAGCTCCTCTGGCCACCCTAAAGAGGGATAGTGTATCCTTCTCAGCACCCCTATTGCACTAATTTCTCAGCATTGTACCTTCCTAGTTAATTACAATCCTCCCTACATGATAATAGCTTTAAGAGCAAATGGTGTTTCTAGCTTGTCTACAGTTGTATCTCCAGTAAATCTGGCAAATTTAGCAGATTGACATAAAAGAAATCCATTCAAAGTTGAAGTTCAGATAAGTAACAATTGTTTTTATGTCCCAATATATTTAGGTAAGACACTAAAAAATTTGGCTGTTACTTGAAACTTAGATTTAACTGGGCATTTTGTATTTGCTTGACAGTCTTAATATCCAGATCTTGAAAAACATGTTCATCACCTGCCGGTTGTTCAATAAATATTAAATAATACTAAATAGAAATAGAATTATTGTAACATTTCACTCTATTTCTTCAAAAATGTCATGATACAATTTAATACACTCATTTTGGGGAGTTAGCAATGAGTTTTCTTTGCTTTGTTTGACAGCAGAGTCGTGTTAAGACTGTTACTGCTGTGAGAGTGACTGTGTGTGTGTCAGTTGTGATGTGAACACTGAAAAGTATGCTTGTGTCCAAACTATTACTAGAGGATTCAGGGACCATGTCTGCATGTGTGTATTTTGTTTTTGGTTTGCTTTTGTTTCTTTCCATAGGTTAGAGTTAGGGTCAGTCTAAACTTGCCGAGGAAAGCTTTCCTTAGGTTTGCGCTTCACATAACCTCGCCTTGAACATTTCTCTCCATTGCACAGCTGCGGTCAGAAATGCTCCAATTGCTGACAGAGGAGAGAACCAGGGGCCATCTGGTCCCGACCTGGAAGCAGGCTCTGGGGAGCAGAGCACCGTTTCCTCACTTTCCACTCTGTCACTTTGATGCATAAATCCTAAAATCTCATAAAGATGTGCCTTGATTTTCTCTGAATTATTGTGGAAGAAAATGGAGAGAGTTTTTTTTTCAATTTTATATCTTTAATATTTACTTGATTTTGTTGTGTTATGACTTGAAGTTTACTCCACAGAGTCTAATTTAAGGGAAAAAAATGAAAAAGACTAAATATAGCAGATGACCTCCACCCATAATATGAGTAAAATGACTTAAATTAATGAGAGGAATATTCATAAATCTTAATGCATATATACACATGGACTGCATCTTTTCAAATTTGCGCAAATTATGTTGGTCGGCTTGTTTGTTTCTGTCTGTGATAAGCACTAATGTTAAAACAAAAGTGGGTAGTTACATTCCTGTGAGGCAGCAGAAATAATTGATAAAAGAACTCTTGATGTCTGCCTTTCTACAAAAGAAATGAAATAATGGGGGGACAAAAAAGAGAAATGAAGACAAACTGTGAGAATCAACTTTTTCAGAATTCTGGAAACTATCCAAAAGTTTGCAGCAACCAAGGAGAATTCATTCAAGGAAACTGGCTGGACCTTGGCAAGAACAGAGAGCTCTGTGTCATTTTAACTTACCCCAGTCTCAAGTCCCAATTCCCAGCTTAGCAGTAGCCGTGAAGATGACAGCCTGGATTCCACGACAGGTACAGGAGGAGCAGAACTGGCCTCATCTGAAAAGAATTCTATGTATTTATATTTGTTTGCATTTATTTGTTTGATTGTTTATTGCTTGCTGGTGGCTATATCCAAAAGATTGCCTCAGAATGTCTGTCTTTAGCTGACCTGACTCGCAATTTACGCAGTGCTAAAGTTGCTACCTGTGAGCATCTGTCCAAAACACACACAGAATCATGTTTTAGTCACTGCTGCCTGAGGCAATGGATAACAGTTGAAACAAACAATAGACTAAACAAAAGGATTGTGGGGAAATGTTGGGGAGTGAGATGCATTGGAGAATAAGGGCTTTGGAAAGCCCCAACACATTCCTCAGGATCAAGGAGGCCACATACCTGCCATGCTGCACATAGGTATGCTCAGTAAAGACCTGAGAAGGCCCTCAGCTCTCACCTCTGGTTGACTTTGAAGCTCTGCACAAGGGAGCAGTGAAGGCCAAGGCAGAGTTGTCACCTCCCTGGGTGAGTGCCCAGGTTGTGTGCTCTAATGCACACACAGAGGACCTCTACAAAGACTGGGATATTTTTGTTGACACTTTCTAAGTCATTCCATGAATTCAACAGTACCCCGATATCAGACAGATGAAGATGTCACAAGGAAAGGAAACTACAGACCAACATCCATCACTAATATACATGCCAGGAACCTATACGAAATACTGGTATGCCAAATCCAGGAGCCGTTTTGAAAGGATTACACACCATAATCAGGTGGGATTTATCTCAGGAATGCTAGGTTTGTCTGACATCCAAAAATCAATGAGTGCAATATGCTATATTAACAGAGTGAAAAAACAAAAACACATGATCATTTCAATTGATACAAAGCATTCATTTGGCAAAATCCAGCACCCTTTCATGGTGCTCCGCCATTAAACGGAAATGGTACACCTCTGATAAGTTGACTCTGTGAACAAGTAGTTATCTTGCTGGATGGTCTAAATGTCCCATGGCAGGTGTTCTGGCCCCTCACTTAGTCAAGCTGGGCCCAGGGTTTGAAGATGTTACAACTGATGGTGTGGCTTGGTTCATGGGTGGATCTGTGAAACTCAATGATGGAGTTCACTAGACCACTGAGGCCATCTGCTCTAAGGATGGCCACCTTCCAACTGAGACCACACATGTATGGTCTTCCCAATGGGCCAAGCTCCGTGTGCTGATAACAGCTGTGACCACTACTCCAATAGTACCTCAGCTCCCTCCTGCACATTTACAGAGTCATGGCTGCTGAAACAGCCTAGGCATATGGTCCAGTGACTAGCAGATTTATGATTGGATTATTAAGGACTCCCTTGTGTCAGAACAGGGACTATGGCAGCAGCATGCACTCTGGGAAGGAAACCATTCACAAGGGAGCATGGATGGAACTCATGAGATGATCAAGCATGCGTTCAGTGAATTTCCAGGATTGCCCAATGGGTCTGCCACAGATGAAACATAGGAGTCCAGCTCAGATTCAAGAATGGGTCAGATCATGAACAATTTCCCTGGAAGAGACAGAAGCCAAAGATGTAGCATAGTTGTGCGACACCTGCCAGGGGCTCGGGCCAAGCACCACAGCAAACCGGGCCACATCAACAGGAGTACGGGTTGTGTGTGAGTGTGTCAAACTGACCCCATTGGACAGCTAGTCCCCAGTCACGGTTTCCATGGCGCCTCAGCACTGTGGACACATAAGTCAGATATGGGGCATTTCAGTGTGCTGTGTAGATCCTGGAACCACTACTGTGACTTTGGGAAAACATCTTTGCCATATGTTCAGGTATCCAGCAGGATTCCAGTCTGATCAAGCCTCTGTATTCACTGCACAAACTACACAGTGGTGGGCATGCCCCTTGGTATCAGATGGATGGTTCATGTTCCCTGTAGCCCCCAGGCAAACGGGGGGATACAACAGGATCTATAGACCCATCTGGTGCTTCCACAGAAGGGAAACCCGATAAGATAGCTCAACACCATTCCTTTAAATTCTGGGAACACACGTGAACTTCAGAATTGGTGACAACTTCTTACTAGCAATATCTGAGTTTGTAGGCCCACTGGAGAAAGCGTCCATGGAGAGCAAGAAAGGATAATATCATAATGTGCCTGAGAAGCATGTGGCTTTGTCCTTTATGGATTTCTGGGCTCCTGGAAGAAAATGTCATTGGTGCTTATAGATCCACATAAAGAGAGATGTGGCGTTCAGATGGGGAGGCAGTTCAGATGGACGAAGCAAGAGAACATGTGAGCTAGAACAGCGCTGGGAATACAGGATCAGCAAATGAATCTAAGAAAGAGTTTCTTCTCAGGGGCATCCTCATATTGAAGGAATCTGAACTCAAAGATAACAGAGTCCCCTGGACCTCTGGGTGGTTGAGCTCTGTTCCAAGCTAATAAACAATGCAACCGGCTTCAAGGAACTGGAGATGCAGGAGGTGCCTCTCCTGTGAAGGCTGCTTGGGGGCCTTCCCGCCTGATGTGGAGAGGCTCTTTCTTCTCTTCCTCAGGACCACCCTGTCAGAGATAGTGATTAACGGTGCCTAACTACGGATGTGCAAATCCAGAGCCCAGAGCTTGACCTCAGCTCCTGAGCTGAAGTCTTTACATTTCAAACCATCAGGAACTTATTGCTTTTATGAGTTTTAATCTAGAAGAGTTTTAAATCAAGATACCACTGGATAGTAATTCCTATCAAGCATCATAAAATCGCATAAACTGAGACAATGCCATACAATACCAGTCCCCAAATATAGAGGTATTGACTAAAAGCTACTCCTCCTTTATGATTTCTGTTTATGAAAAGAGGAAAGAAGAAACAGGGGAAAAATAATGTCATGGCATCATTTTCCTTTATATCTCAGTTTATGTTAATGTGGGACAAAGGATTATTTTTTATCCTAGGCTTCCTTGGTCATGTAAATTTCCCCATAAAATAATTTCCCACGTGCTGAAGTTAATATTAATACGTTAGCTCTTTTCTGTAAAACGGTGCTTTTGTCACAGTGACTGTCAGAGAACAAAATACTGGAATGTATGACCCAAAAGTCAAAAATAGAATGAAAAAATCCTGAAATAAATTATTTCAGAAGAGAAATAAGACCTGTTATAAGAGCGCCAATAAAAATGAGGAAAAAGAAAATTACAGTAGAAATGCATTCCCCCACTTCTTTTCAAAATGACTTCATTTTTATGTAAATATTTGTGTCGCTCTCATTACTTAAAACGCAAGTCCCTACGGAGAGCAGAAGGGATAGCCTTTGAGTGAAGATATAACTGTCTTTTCCCACTAAGCGTGTTATCACAGGCGAAATTACATTTATCTTTGGGTTCAGGAAGCGGGGAGTAAAATTCAATGAACTCTTAATGTGTTTATATTTCAGGAATGCATTTCACCTTATGCTGTGCATATACGCTCTAAATTAAGACAAGTTAATTAAGCCGACAAACTCCAGGAACTCAGAGCTCTGCTATCATCATCACTAATTTGCTTTTAAGGAGTTTCCAAAATGTGTTTCACTCTGTCGCTCTGAGCTTTACTCTGCCACACTCTGAAACTTCTTAACTGGGGGCACAAACCATTGTTCATTCTGGTCTTTTATTTTTCTTGTGCCCACGTAGGGCGAAAGTTAAGTTTTGTGCCGTTAGACCCATCCACGTGATGAAAATGGCGGTCCACTTTAACTCTTGCTTCCTTGTGTGCTGACAGATCTGTGTAGTAAACACTTGGGGTCATATGAATATTAAATGCTTAATGGGGAGTGGGTGGCTCTTTATAGGATCACATCACTTCCATTATTAGATACCCATCAGTTACATCATAGGTTTCTCCCTGTCACATGATGGTTCTGAACCAGATGTATATGGTGACGCATTTCTAGTGTAAATACTCAGGATCATTATTGCTTCCTTCCCCTCTCCAGCCAATGACATAATCTCTCGTATGCAGGGAAAATGGACTTACTTTTTGTCTACGACTTACCCTTGGCCATTGCACATGATCATTTATAGGAGTCTGAAGCACTATTGAGGTTCATTCTAATGGAATAAATTTTGCTTAATGTGAAAGTTCAATAAATAGATTTTAGCATTTTATTGTGAAAAATATTACCCTAATAAAACTGTGTTTTATTCTTCCCTGTGTTTGGAGATTTTATGTATGTATCGTGTGTGTGTGCACTGTTTCCCAAAGTCTCAGCCAAGGTGGAATAATAATTGTTAATATTTATTGCCCCAGTCCTGGGCAAGGGGGTACTATGTCACTTAACCCCAAGAGCAAAGCCAAAGGGGTTTAGGGCCTGGACATTTGATTCCGTTCTCTGAGTCCTAATGCCAGGGGTTCTTGTGTGTGTGAAGGAGTCCTGATTGCTTCTCACCCATGGCTGATCTTGATTTCAGTCTTGATTTTCCCCCTCTCTGAGCTGAGATCCCCGAGATATCCTTTCTTACCTCCGTCGTGAGGCATAGGCTGAGCAGCCCTTTCGGGATGTTGGACATTGGCTGCTGCAGGTAAATTTATTCATCTGACGTGTGTGTTCCCAGGACAATTTTGAGGACTGGGAAACCCTCCCCACGTCTCTGGAAAGCACTGAGTATTCAGACTGGGCTTCCATACAGATGGGTCTTAAAGAAAGGGATGAAGACTTTTTCTAGAATTTCGCTCCCATGGACTGAACATTCTCCAGGGAGTCATCAGAAGCTGCTTCCCTGCCTAGGCGCTGGTGGGCGGAGCTGGTGAGGGAGGCGGAGGCCGGGGGAGACTGGCGGGGCAGGAGGAGCGATGAAGCATTTAGGTGATGGTGGGTCCAGAACTCGCTCTTCAAGCATAGCCTCTGTTACTAGTTTCACTGTTTATGGCTAAATTAAATAGAACATTTAGTAAAAAATCGGAAGCAGCTTAAATGTCTTTATAGGCTGAATTTTGAAGTTGCCCAAACTCAAGAGAAACTGACATTCTGAATTAGGAGGAACAAGTTCTCTCACTGTTTTGTTTTGTTTTATTTTGTTTTGTTTTTTTGTTTTGGGGGATTTTTTTTTTTTATTTTTGGTAATATCATGCTCTGTAATATGAAGTTATTTCATAGGGTGCACCTTACCCCAGCTCCTCTTCAAAGTACTGGCAAATAAAGGTCACAATTGAGGACACATAATAAAAAATCTGGTGAAAAGGAATATTATTTTGATCTATTTTCATAGATATTTTATTATACTCTGAAAAGAAACTTAATGGAAAGCTGTTTTATTACATTTTCCCACAAGCTAATCCTTAATGAAAAGAAGAGTTGCTTTCCTCAAAGTGTCTTGTTTATTTCCAGATTATCTGATGGGAGTTAGGTTGGAGAAGGAGAAGGGAAAAAGAAAGAAAAGCACTTCTAATTATTTTGCAATTTGCTTTAATTTAAATCAGGGTCTAATTTGTTGTCACATCGGATTAAGAGGAACTGCACAACCAAATGCAGTGAATTCAGTGTGTTTCAGAGCCAAGGGCTAAACCTGGATTTACCGCGCGCATGTGCTAAATTCAACTTCATATTTCTAGAGAAGGAAAAGTTAAGCTTTTCCTTTTAAGTAATAAACATACACAGGGAATTTAAAAATCAAGTCAATCTCAACTTAAACCAGTGGCCCAGGTATTCAAGACAATGGCGTACACAACAGTACCCTCTTTCATTTTCTTTTCTTAGCAAAAATTACACAGTTTTATAATACAGCATTGATTTGAGCCTAATCTGGAATAGCCCTTTTTATTAATATTGTAGTAAACCCCAGGAAATGATGCCAGAGGCCACAGATTAGTGCCAAAATACATATGAAGGCAGTTGATTCTAGTTATTAAGACCATACAGGGTCCCGGCCCCTGTTGCCATGAACAAACACAGAGCCAGCTGCGCACAGACTTGCTTTTATACAGACCTGCTCACTCATATCTGTTCGCAGCTTTTCCTTTCATCGGGGTCAGAGCGACCCAGGGCTGCGCAGGGACCCAGCGGTGGCGAGCAGGCCTGTGTTAGCAGAGGGGTGCGCGGCGCCAGTGGGCCAATTATCCTCCACTACAATTGGGTGCTAACCAAAACCGGCTTCTTGCAAGTGTGTGTAAAGCAGCACCTGGGGGCCGTCACAGGCAATGAGGTGCCCTCCAGTGATTTCATTTTCCTGAGAAAAAAAAATCTGTTGGCCATTTGAATGGAAGCACTCATTTTGAATAGAAATCACATCATAGGAAAAAAAATTTTTTTAAACTTTGTTTATAAGTGCAGGATAAGGGGCAAAAAAGAGGACTTGTAATTCAAAATATGTATCATTTCCCACCCAAATGATTATGTGCAAATACACACAAACACAGCCACCCGGGCCAGCAGCAGCCACTTCACTTGTTAGTTTTTAAACAATTGAACACAGCATTTATTTATTCTTTTCATTTGTTTGTTTTTTGTACTTAAACCTGCGACATGATTTTAAACACCTTTAAAGCTTTCCTACTGTAGGCCTTCCTTCTCGTTTCCAAAGTGAAATGTTTACATCACAGAGGACTCGGGTACCCATGGGATTTCAAATCAGGTCAGTGGAGCAATTGCTAAAAATGCCACTGCAATTATAATTTAAAAAATAAGCCCTGAAGATACATTTCTGTGGGGGGATCACTTGTCTGTGGAATGCAGTTCAACTTGGTAGAGCATGAGGTTTTCAGTTTGCAGGTAAGTGCAAATGTCTTTCCCGTATCCCCAGTACTTGGAGACTCTGTGATTCAGCTTGCTTGGCATTGTAAAACTTGGTATTTTACAAAGATAAAGATGCTATTAACCTAGTCTGGTGGCAGCCATGCGGGTGAGCCGTTCCTCCCTCCCTTCAAGGAGAACCTCACGTGAGGCATGCATTTTGTCCACAGCCTCCAGCTGCTCACCTTGGGGACCCACTACAGCTTTCATGATGAAGCCAGCCTTTAGCCTGGCATTTCCCAGCCAGTATGAGCATGGAGGTGCTGCTTGGGTCAGGCCATTCTTGCTTCCCCATTGCACGGAGTCTCTCAGTGATGCTCTGTAGGGTGCTGTTCCTGGTACCAACCCTGCTTCCTTCCTTAGAACTGCAGTATGGTCTGCAGGCTCTCCCCAACCCCGCCTTCTCCCTCCCCTCTTTACCTTTCACAGGTATCCCCTCACCATAAAATAAGTGACTTGAATATTTAATTCTATTACGACATCTGCTGTTTTGGAGGACTCAGGCCCACAGTCAGGTCTTCCCTTTTTTTGTATTTATTTTCAGAGATTCTAAATAAGTGAATTTTTCCAACTATAAACTACCTAGTGTAAGAGAAGCCAACCTTAAAACATATTTATTAAAATAAAAACTGGGTATGTCCAGAGAAACAATTATTTAGGAGTTTTGCAACTGACTTTGATGTCACAAATTCTTCTCCAACATGGTTTTCCATTTTAAACATGTGAAGCAGCATTTGGCAGCACAGAGGAGCTACCAGCACGTCCCGTTTTCCCCACCTCATCAGCTGATTCCATTGGATTTTCATGTAAATTTAATTCAAATAAGTCCTTAGAAAGCATTTCCATCAATTCTGCTTAAACTGACAATGCATCCCCTTTCAAATAACAGCCAAAGAGTGATATTTTTTAATTGTCTCAAATTATTTGCCACCTGCTTCCGATAATTTTTTTTTCAGAGTATCCAGTATGTCCCAGTGCTCATTGTTGCCTTCCCAAAACCACAACAACAACACACAAACTCGCCCGGAACCCGTGCGATCCATCTGGATCCTTGACCAATTCTGCTGTGTGCTCTTCAACAGTAAAACGCATTCTAACCTCCCCCCAGATGAAGGCATTGCCCATCATTCTGTACATTCCGACTTCTCTCTCCTGTGCCCTTCAATCACTCCACCCGCTACCCGGAGCTTGGCTAGCTCCACGTTCAGCTTTCCGCCAGTTCTGCAAGTCTCAGTGGCACAACCGTGACTGTATCCTTCCGGCCCATCACAGTGAGATAAGCTACCAGTGCATCAACTAGTCAAAGCCTTTAAAAGAGGAATAATCACACCAGTGCTGAGGGCCTTACATTTCCCATCTCTGGCTCCATGCAGCATCTAGCCATGGCACACTCTTTCTCGAACTGTGTGATAACAGAATGAATGCAAATTTGATTTTTTCCCTTCCAGTCCCAACTCCCTAATTAGCTACAGACAAAAATTCAGTCTAAGTTTCCTGTCCCTATCCAGCCTCTTCACTCTCTCGTTGTTGTAGTCCTAGTTCAACTTTTACTATAATTGCTTCTTCTGTGACACCTTGGTTAATGTCACTTCAGAGATGTGTTTCATTAGCTAATACTCGCCTGCACTCACTCACTCAGTGTTTCCTGAGTCTCTGCTACGTGCTTTGCACAGACAGCAGGCATCTTCTCTGGCTGCACGGAGCTCGTAATCTACCGGAGACAAACAAGCACTCTGTAAATACGTAGTACCAGTTTTGATAGGTTCTTTGAAGACAAAGGATGGAAATCAAATGTGAGGAGCCATGATTAGAATACATATTCATAAAATTTCTCTCTGAGAAAATATTTAAGTTGAGACGCACAGAATGAGATGACAGTCAATGTTTACAACACCCAGACACATCCACAAACATACCCACGTTTATGTCTCTGTAACTACCTTTGCTTCAGAAACTGGGTTTCAATCGGTCACCATCAATTAGCAAATATAAAGCATGACTGTAGATGAGGATATAGATACAATCAACCCAGCAGCCTCTCCATCTGCTCACACGTGCCTCCCTCCAACGCGACAGAAGGAGGGGTTTTGGTAATTAATTGGAAAGCAAGAGATGAAAAGGCAGGAGGGTACTGTTTGGCATCCTTCTCCCTCTGCGGTCCTCTCACCTGACCCCCGCAGCCACTGCCGCTTTTCAGCGGGAGCGGGCATCCTTCCAGCAGCTCTCACAAGGGCTTCCTCGCTACCTGCTGCTCAGCCAAGAGCTTTGTTAAGACCCCCTCAGGCTCATTCTCATTCTCATACTCAGCCATGGTTGCTTTCTCTTTACTCCAATATCCCCCTTGTTTACCATTAAGCCTTTAGAGAGTGTAGAAGGATGTAGGCTTCCGTGGCTCTGCTACCAGACATTTAGGTTGTAAGTGTTCTTTGGTCAGTGGGCACCTTTCTGTCGTAGAAGGAAAGCTAGGACGGTGCTTCTGGATTCCTGAATCAACCCTGCTTTCTTTTACTGACTGCGCAGGAGGCGTAAGAAGTTGTCACGACTGAATCCAGTGACACGGCCTGACCCCAGCTCTCCTGACCTCGCGTCTGGGGTGAGCAGGTGTCCTGGCAGTCTGGGGCCATCCTGGCTTATGGATAATCCTGTCTAATAAAAACAGGTGCAGGCCTGTTGTCCCAGAGAAATCATAACGAGAAACCCTTTCCCCTTCATGCGTCTCTCCGTTTGGAGAATAGTTTATCTACTCCCCCTACACAGAGTTCCTCTAACTTTTCACTGTACCACGTCTCTGTTTTTTGCCCCTCAGTGAAGTTTGTGTTTAGGCCTCTGCCGTGTTTCCGAATGCAGCATACTGTTACATAGAATAAATGGTGCGATTTTTCAAAAATTCCCAAATGTGTGATTTTTCTCTTAGATAAGAAGAAGCCCAGAATGGACCCAGCCAGGGATCTAAGTGGCTCACTTAAGACCCTCTTTAAATGTCAGTTATTTCTTGAAAAGAGCATGGGAAGTTGGGGCTGTGCAAGAAGGGCAGAGAACTCGGTGGCACTTGCCTCCAGGAGGGAAGTGGAAGGCAGACATCCACATGGACCTCCACTGAGAATCTCCGATGGTGAAACGTCTGCGGCTTTTTAAAACAGACAAAATCTGCTTGCTCTGTGGCAGCCACTGTGCTAAGCCTTTATGGCATTCCCTCAGTTGACACAACGTCCTTATTAATTATGTACTTTGTGTCCCCCGTGTGATAGATGGTCAAAGTGAAGGCAAATTCGCCCGACTTAATAGCTTTCACTCTTACCATGAAGGATGCTGACTCCATTTTTAGTTACATTTATAATAACCCCTGTTCTTTGTATTTTTTCTCTGCACTTTCCATTTATTATTTCCTTCCTTTCCCCCGTATAAATCCCAAAGATTATTATAATGAAAGCAAATCTATCTTTCTTAGGGGGCAGACTAACAGTGAGAAATGACTATGGGCAATTTAACTTTGTGCTCCATTTTCCAGTCACTTTGGGATGAACCTGCCTCGGTGACAAGAGTGATTTTTAATAGCTACTAAAGTGATGGGCTCGCAGGCTGGGAAGTTTTATGTAATCCAGAGGAATAAATAAAGGCACTGGAGGCCCATGCCAGCCTCGGGGGGGGGGGGGCTGCCCCGCAGACGAGCAGCGGAGCAGCCACGATCCTCCGCACGGAACTGCCCGGCACCTTCATTTATTATCTCATCAACAACAAAATAGTAATTGAAGGACCTTTACTGGGCTCCGTTGGGTGTAAGTGCTCAGTCACCTGACAAGGCCAGGGAATAGCTCTTCCCTTTATTTAACTATTCTCTCTAAGATTTATAACGTGTATTACTAAGGCTCGCAACCCCATGATGAAAATGTCCCTGTAAAACTACACTTTAAATAAACAAACTTTCCTGGGATGACCTGGAAGGAAGATTGCTTTTATTGGCTGAGAGTAGTCATGGTCATCACTGGTCAGCACTTTGATCAACATGAGGTCGTAAGTTGCAGGTGAGCAAATACTAAATATGCTTACTTTAATCATTTATAAACTCAGTTATTAATAATGTTTTTAGGTATTTTTTGTTATTTATTTCTCTGTTCATTCATCAAATGTTTGTTAAGCATATAGTGTCATGTTAAATGTGACTGGAAATATGGACATTTATGTTATGGTCTTTGATCTAAAGGCTTATAACCCTAGAAGAAGAAGGAAAAAGGTAGTGATTAAATTGTATTTTTTCTTCCTCCCTCTCTCCCTCTCTCCCTCCCTTACTCCCTTCCTTCCTTCCTTCCTTCCTTCCTTCCTTCCTTCCTTCCTTCCTTCCTTTTCTCTTTCTTTCACCGATTTATGTATTTTCCTGAGAGTGAAGAATAGATTCAGGGATAAGAAAGATTAACAAGGTTTGGGTTCTAAAACAACAATGATTAAGGAACTCTCGAAATTAAAGAATCTGTACGTGGCAAAGTCCTTCATATTTCTTATCACATTTTATTACAAGAAACTTGGACTTATATATAGATGGACAAAGGAAGAAAGAGCATTAATTGAGCATCTACTCTGTTCGAGGGACCATCAAAGACATTCCACAGACATTTTCTCCTGCGTTTCTCACAAAAAATTGAAATTTTGTTTTCCATTTCTGAAGTTGAAGCCCAGGGAATTTAAGTGACTATTCGACCATTGGAAAGTCAGTAATCGTCAGATAAACCCTTATTATAGTTACATTCTCTGAAATGTATTAAAAATATGCACAAAAGGAAATGAGAACAGAAGCAAAAAGGAGCACTACAAAAAATCAATTACACACAGAAGAAGGCATTCAGGAGACAAATGAGAGGGGGAAAAAGCTTTAAAATGTTACATGAGACAAAAAAAGACATTATTATATTGATATAGGGTCAATTTCTTCACCAGGTAACTGGAGATCTCCATGTCTTTGGGGTCAGTTACCGGAAGATGATCGTGATCTTTTGATGGTGTCACATTTCCTTGATTTTTTAATGTTCTTTGAAGCCTTGCATCGCTGTCTGCAGCTGCAGCAGCACTCACCTCTTCTAGTCTTTATTGACTGACTTAGGGGAAGAAACGCCATCTGGCAGCCCTGCCAGAGATTCAGAGGCTTTCTCAGACCTTCTGCTCCACGTTCCTTGCTCCCTCTGTGGCAGAACTGAGAAGCCTGAATGCCTCCTCTCAGTCTTGCGGGACACCAGGCCACGTGCTGACCACCTCCCTTTTGCTTTCCCCCGGACAAGCCTAAAGATCCTGTTGGTGGTCTCTGGTCGCCAGATTCCAGCTGGCTTTCGGCCCATAGCTTGCTCTCATCACTGGCAGGAGCTCACCCGCAGAGAGCTGGCCCCAGGGCTGTGGTGCCCACAGCTATAGGGGTGATTCCAGGGGCAAGGAGCCCCCAGAGGGTCACAGGCAGGAGTCTCTGTGGAGTCTGCCGTGTGGTTCATGGGATCCACGTCCCTTTAACGCCCTATGAGAGCTGATCTTTCTTTCTCCCAGCCTCTCCCTGCCCCTGAGTCTTGTAGCTCAGGACTCAGGACTCTAGATGAGACAAGAGGGAAATGGGCCTCTGTCAGTGTCCCCCACAGCTGGGGAAGCTGGGTCCTCACTCCTGGGAGGAGTCACGGGCTGAGAAGGTCTTACTTGGCACTACTCTGTTCCCCCTCCTTGGGGGAGAGGTGATGTGGGGAAAGTCAGACCACTCCTCTTACTTCTCCAATGCATCCAAACTTGCACTGTTTGCTCCAACATTGTGCTGGGATTTCTCTGCGGGAAACCTGGACTTCCACAAAGGCTCTCTCCTCCACGGGTGATCGCCTAAGACGGTGTTCTCCAGGCTCCCAGGTTACAAGTGAGAGGGGCTGGAGCCAGGTCTACCACCATTGCAGGGTCCACAGCTGGGACCGAGGTCTGTATGTCTGTTACCCAACACACTGGTGGGCAAGACTCTCCCCAATTCTGGAGCATGGTGCTGCATCCCGTGGCTCCCACAGACGCACTTCCATCCGTGGATGGATGCCAAAGTGCTGTTGAGCCACGTTCCTGATGTCATCCTGTCCAAGATAATGACCTTGACACACCAAATTACCTTCACAATCAACAGACCCTCAGTTTGAATACACTGGGTTTAAGGCTATATCTTCCTTAGGGCCCAGAAGTACCATTTTCAAGTCAAAGGAATCAATAAAATATAAGTTTAACAACCTAATGTTAAATATATATATATATATATATATATATATATATATATATATATATATATATATATATATATATATTTGAAGCTTGGAAATAGGCAAAAAGTCATCTTGTCATTTCAGCGTCTCACTGGAGCATTGCCTAGCAAATACACTCTGACTTTATTTAGTTTACCAAGAGACTGAACTTTTGTTTCCTTTAGTATCTTACATGGATTAGGGCCAAGGCCAACAAAAATGTTGCATATTAACTTGTAGATATTTAACCTGTATTTCTGTCTGGGAAGATGAAAAACAACACAGGACATGGTTTTACTGTGGAATATTAACTAGTTTTTGTATCTCACCCGGTAATTTTATTCCGGCATCCTTTCTTTCAGTGACAATATTTATTTAGGCCCTCAAGCTGTCTTTCCAACCAGCTTCACCATCCAGCTAATGCCTTCATCAGTAAGTTAAACAAATCTTTGACACAGGCTCACTGCATGAGTTTATGAGAGTTATCATTTTTACTTTCTGTAAATTATACATTGAAGTGTTTCGCGTGTTCAAGCCGTCTCCATGGATAATACTCTGGGGTTAAAAAGGCAAAACAAAAAATAAAGCGTATTTTCAATATACCTTGTTAAAGAGCATCTAAATATGCATTCTCCTTGCATGTTTGATTGAAAAGGATGAAGGCATCCAGGGGCGTTAACTTCAAGACTTGCGAGAAAATGGATCAATAGTTAATAATTCCTAGATCTCTGCTTCTTAAGTGGGCGATCAACAACACACTGACCATTTGGCTGACTACAAACCATGAGAGGCATTTTTCAGTTGGAAAATTCTGCTCGTAAAATCAGGGTACATCAGTTATAATAAGAACTTTTCCAGAAGCATTTGCTTAGAGGAATCTGGTTTGGAAGTTATATTGCTACCATCAGAGTTGCTATGCAGCATTTTCCCTTGACAAAATGTAATACCTTTTGAAATACACATCCTTATTATAACGACATTCATAGTGTCAGGAAACAGCCTATGTTCTTATATAAATCAAAGGGATTTAAAAGATAGAAAATATTAATATGTCAACCAGAGTCTTCAGTATGAAATCACATTGACAATTATGGGTTCCTTGGAAATGATTTTTTGTTGTTGTCACAGAAAGTTCTCTCTTACAGTTTCAGTATTTTTGCAGTCCCAAAACATTTATTTTTAAAATAGTTAATAAGTAGTTAATTTCAAGTTCCAGATTTTATTATGTTTTCATTTTAGTTTTTATTGATTGTGTTTCATGTATTTATGATTTGCAGAGATGTTCTTTTGTTTTTAATAATAATCAGTTTTGATGATTCTGCCATATTGACTGAAATATGGGAAATGGCCTTAACCAGATTATTGATAGCTGCATATTATTAAAAAGCTGATTATATGGATGCCTTGACTAAATTGACTATTATTGGGCACAGTACTTAGAATGCCTTTTGATCCTATACATTTTTCTTGCATCATTATAAGTTAAGGCGAATTAAGAGACAAACCACTAGTATTAAAAAAAAAGAAACTGAAGTGATTAATTGTCAAGTGATCACATATCAAAGTGTAGCCTGGAGCAGTATCATTATCTTGAGTGGAGTCTTCCCTCAGAGAAAATAGTATCATTATGATGAGAAAGATGAAAATATTTTTGTAGAGGTTGGATGCAATATTGAAGGGTTAATTTTAATTTTGTTTACTTGTTTTTGTTCATTTGCATGTAGAATTTCTTTTTAAAAAAAGGGACATTAGACTAGTGTTATCGAATACTATAACTTTTGCACGTGTGCAGGTATCTGAATACACTTGAGTTATCCTGATATTTTCATGTGAAATTTCAAATTTAAATATAACTATTTATGAATTTATAAAGGTTTTCTAGTTTTCTAAAATTCACTGTGCAAAAGAATGTATTTCCATTCCTTTTAAGTATTTTTAAAATTAAATAAGTTTATAGATAACATAAGATGGATTCTCTTAAATTTAGAAGAAAGATTAAAATATAGAAGTAATAAATTGCCTCTGCATAAGTGAAATAACCACATAAATTACATAAGACATTTTTTTTCAAACATGTCTATTCCAAATGTTCTCTTCTGGTCATAAAATAATTATATTAAAATCAAGCATACTTATGAAAACATTCTAAAATGATTTTAATACATGGGAAATTTATCCTCATTGTTAAATTGAATTCTTTGTATTTCCAACATATAATTTTTCACCTCTTTTGAATGATCTAAGAGATTCGTTTAAAATTTCTAAATCTGTAGTACTCTTAAAAAAAGAACAAACATTTCAGCCCCAAACCTTTGGCAATTACAATGCAATACATCTGCAAACAGAATGGATTTTGTTCTACTCTTAGCTCCAAATATGTGAACTTCAAAAGGTTCAGAGAAGATGTATTGCATTCTAGCATATGTATCTGTCATGCATAAGAACTAGTTAACTAATTTGCTTGCTTTGGGGTCATTTTTTTTTCTTGGAAACTATATATAATTCTTTGAATTCAAACTCATAAAATCTGTTGATGAGATTCAGCTTCAGAGGACTATTTCCTGACTCATAATATTTCAAAAAACACATTTCTGGAAACTTTACTATATTAAATCTTATTAATACAGAGGTCTGGAGCAATCATTATTGAGTTGTCATCAGAGTCTACAGAATATAAATCTAAACAAATGCGTTTAGTATAAAAAGAATTCTTTATTAAAACCACCTTTCTTTAAGGTTCTATTACCCCAATATGTGACTTTGGTGTGTTTAAACAGGGCTTTCCCTTATGTCGCTGTCCCTGGCCACTGCTCACTTGCATTCCATCAAAACTGACACCATTAAGAACTTAGAAGAACCACTTGGAAAACTCCTTTTTTCTCATATAAAGTACACTCAGTCAAACTGATCATCTAGGTGGCTTTATTATAAGATAGAATCCAAATATGCTCATAGTTCAGACAATTAAGTTCTTCCAAATGTTTATGATTGCTTTTAATTCATACAGCTCTACGTTTTTTTTCAATGTTTTCCTTTAAAAAAAAAAAAGCATTCTCTTTCCCTCATTATCACATTCCAAAAGATGAAATCAGCTGGCAACTAAACGTCCATTCTTTAAGCAAAGTGATGTCTTTGGTAAAACAAACTAGAGGTTTAATCCTATCAGTGGCTAATTTTCTTAGGCTGCTTAAAATGCTGACATTTGATCCTCATCTTGCAAAATGCACCCGTTTTTAAAATGTGTTTCCGAGGGAATGAAAGGGCTGCTCTTCAGACACGCACAGGTTGTTAGATGTGCTTTGCTACAGCTCCGGTTACTACAAGGTGGAAACAGTGCCATCAGGGGCAAAATCAGCTTTTTATGTAACTCATTGTACACAGCAACCCATGAGCTAATAAAGTCAGTATCAATATGCTGCCACTGTGCATAATAATTCCTAAATACAAGTTTCACATTTTAAATAGGGCAGGTATAATATAGCTGGTTATACACTCCGATTTCACCACTGCTTATGAAATTCCTTAACTAAGCCAGAATTATATGTGTATTTCCAAGACTCTAATGGGCGGGGAAGGAGAGCCCAGTGTTATTTTATTTCAAAACAAGGAAGCCACCATCTGCTTTAACAAATTGAGGGGAAGGTAGAGTTCGTCCATCCAGCATCAGCGGATATGCACGTAGCAATTCCATTGAGTAAGCAGTTCTATATTGGAAACGCAGCACAGCCAACTGTCCTTAAGAGAGGGTGATGCTGGAGTTAAATTGAGCTAATTGTTTGGAAAAGATTACACTTCAGTATTTATGTTTTATCACGCTTTCTCTATGCCTAGAGGGTATCGATTATTTTATTGTGAAATAAAACTTTAACACTAGACAAAGTCACTTTCACAGTTGAAATTCTTCCAAATACGTGGAATAAAATATCGCATGTGATGAATGTCTCAATCTCAACATCCCTGAGATTGAATAACCGCTCTTGCGACTGAAAGTCCAAGAGTGATCGATGTCGCAAAGCAGCCCTTTACTTTAGCACTTGCAATAAAATTAAGAACCCCTTTCAATCCTCGAGAACATGTTCTTAAAATACGCAGGTCCTAATTTCACTATGGTTTCTTAATTGGTTAATTTTAAGGAAAGGTTACTGTTAAGCACCAGTGGCTTCTGTGACTGCAGCTAGAGTGAATTTACCTTTTCATCCTCCGTCAGGCTTCCAGAGGTTTCAGGTGTCAGCTCAAAATTAAAAAGGAAAAAATAATTGTCTTTGGAGTTGCCTGTTGCTCTCAGTGCACGTTCCCATGCATTTTCAGTCCAGCTTCAGAGGTGGGGATTAAGAATGGATTATTGTGGCTTAACTCGAGTTTTTGTTTTCGTTTTCTCCTTTCTCCAACAACATGGTTTCCCTGAGCCTGATTACTGTGGAGGGTTTAGGCAGAAGTGGAGTGGTTGGAGTTCAGTCGATCCGAGACCGAGGGGCATGGATGGACCTGGGAAAGCAAAGGCTTATTGATGTGGTCAGTCTCTCCAGCTGAAGGAACGGTGCTCTCTCCTGCAGATGTGTCCCACCTCTTTTGTTTATCCCAATGTGTTATTGATTCTATGAGACTAGAAAACCTCGTCCCCATGTACACTGATCCCAGAAACTGCCGCTTCATGGTGCTGCATTTGGGAATTACATGATTTCTTAAGGTCCATGACTCTTACAATTTTTACACATATGAATTAGCTTCAGAATATGCCAATTTAGGGAACTATATTCAGTATCTTGTAATAACCTTTAATGAAAAAGTATATGAAAATGAATATATGTAGATAAATACATGACTGGGACATTGTGCTGTACACCAGAAATCGATACATTGTAATTGACTATACTTCAATAATAATTAAACAAAAGAATATGCCTATTTACTAATATGTTAAACCACCAATGCATTTCATTAAATTCCCTCAAGGAAAATGTCACCTCTTTGAATTCCTGAAAAGAAAATCTTCAGCAAGTCCACTGAGCTCCGTTTCCTCCTCAGGTCAGTTTTACTACTTTTCTCGTGTCTAGCCTCATTTTCCCAACTGCAGTAAAGTCCAAATAAAATCTGGACACATTGTACCCCAACTGCCCTTTGGAACAATTTCCACTGTTAAGTTTTTGGATATGTATAACTTTGAATTTCTTTGTATTTTCATTCTTTAAGCTATAGCTTTTTCTATTGGAATGGATAGGTCAAGTTTTTTTTAAAACAATTTATTCACACCAGAATGATCATATATTGGGAATTTTTAAAACAGCAAAATCAAAAAGCTCCCTGTAATTTTTAACCACGTATGTTCTAAACATGTATTTTTATATAGTATTCACATGTACCACTGTATCAATGTATTATATGTACTATGGACCACAAAAAATGAAATTTTTAGAGAAAAAGAAAAACTTCAATTTAACAATGGTTTTACATAAAGTTATTTTATTGTCAGATTCACAAAGGAGCATTCTGCATCACTTTGTTTTTATAATTTAAGAAGGCAATTCTGTGCTGTTTTTCTCCTTTGTTTGGTTCTAAGTTTTTAAAGAAAAGTTTCAAACATACTAAAGCATTTGACTAATAACATATTTAACACCTAAATATTCACCACCTGAAGTTGAGAGTCATTGACATTTTTCTTATTTATATTTTTTGCATCATCTGTTTGTGTAGGTGTGTGTGAGCACAACCGTATGAAAATAAACTAAAATTCTCAGGACACCTCAGCTTTAAGTGACTCAGCTTTCTTGTCTTATAACTGAGGGTGTTCTCGCCCATAATCAAAATGCCACCAGCACAGAGAATGAAATTAACAATAGCTTCCCAATTTTATCTAATATTCAATTCATATTAAAATTTCCTAAATAATCCCCCGAAGTTGTTTTTGAAAGTGTATATTGACGTAGCACCTAGAGGATCCTTAATACATATCGTTAAATGATGGTCTGCTTGAGAAGCCCCTGACACAAGACGTATTTTCTAATGGGAAACAGACAACATGTAATCAAGTGTAAAGCATCAGAAATGAGGTTTCTTTTCCTTATTTCTGATCAGAATGCTCGGATTTTATTTTAAGCCATTGTTTTGTGTATTCTTTCTCACTACTTTGAGTGAAGTTTAAACACTACTTCCATTTAAATTATTCCATCTTCTTTACTTTTGAACATCATTGACTTTACTTTCCGATGCTATTACAATTTTTGCTTCAGTCATGAAGGTTGTTTTATAAAACTCATGAAGATTCTCTGTTACATATACTCTCCGTTCTCCTTTTTCCACTGCTTTTTTTCTTCCTTTTTGGTGCTCTGGTTTTTTTGTTTGTGTGTTTGTTTCATAGTTGCCTTCCTGCTTGAAGATCTTCTTTTAGTCATACATTACTGGTATGGTTACTAGCAAGAAATGTTTTTAATTTTCCTTCATCTGAGGACATCTTCATTTCTCCATCATCCCTGAAGGAAAGTTTTCCTTCAGTACTTTGAGAATGGTGTGTCAGCTCCTGCTGGCTTCCCTGGCTCCAGATAAGAAATCTGCTGTCATTTGAGTTTTCCATAGATACTGTGCCATTTCTCTTTGCCCACTTTCAAGATTTTTTTTTTTTTTGTCTTTAGTTTTCAGAAGTTTAATTTAGAGTAGTCTTGGAGTAGATTTTTTTTTTTTTTTTTGGTTTTATCTTTTTTGTGATCCATTCAGTTTCTTTATTCTGTAGATTTTTATCATTTACCACATTTGGTAAGTTTTCTGCTATTATTACTTTAAGTCCTCTTATCAGTCCCACTTTTACCTTTACTGAAATTCTATTGATGATAATGTTGGATCTTTTGTTACTGCCCTACAAATTCCTGAGGCTCTGTTGATTTTTTTTTTTTTTTTCAGTTTATTTTCTCTCTATGGTTCAGATTGGGCAAATTCTACTGGTCTGAATTCAAGTTCACTGATCATATCCTGTCTTCTCCACTCAACTTTTAGGCCCATGCAGCAAGTTTTTGTGTGTTTTTTAAAATTTATTTCTATCTTATTTTTCAGTTCTATAACTACTATTTTGTTATTTTATATGACTTCTATTTCTTTGGAAAGATTTTCTATATTTTGTTTGTTTCAAGAGTCTTTATAATTGTTCTTTGAAGTATTTTTAGAATGCCAGTCAGTTGCTCACCAGCCAGTTACCCATCTTTTCTCAATCCTGGGAGGGTGGTGGCAACATTTGGCTTCAATTGTGGATGCTTGAGATACACATGTCCCCTTTTCCTGAAGGTGCACAGACTGGCCCTGCCAATCCTGAATTCTTTCCTGCTGCAGCCAAGACTCCTGCTTGCCGATGGAATCTACCCATCTTCAGCATTTATGTTCTCATCTGAAAATATGGAGGAGAAAACAGCATTGTGAGAAAGGAACTTGAAGTTAGCTTTTCCTCATTCATGAGAAACAAAAAATTGGCACATTTGAATGCATTTACCATGCCAAAACTATGCACTCATTACGTTAGAAAAAGATTCACTTTTGCATGTAATTGGATTCTGGTAATAATAGTCACAGTGAGAACTTCCACCAAAAACTCTTTGTCATCATTATTCAAGATAGAATTTGGAATCTAATGGCCCATTAGACTGGCCTCCAAATTCAAGGATATTAACATGATCTATTCTGCCTAACATGAGACATACATTTTAAAAATGCTGTTGATTTACTCTTGTTCACAGCAGAAGTACAGAAACAGGATGCCTGTTGAGAAGAGGAAAGACCAAAGGAAATTCGATTTCATTTTCTAACTGTGCTTCTTTAATATATGGTTAATTCCACTTCTGCATCAGAAAATAAACATTAAAGACAATCTTAATTCAAACAGCAGCATTTGTGTCTGTGATATGCGTTTACTGTCTTGCCTATTTCAAGAAATCTTTAATTATAGTTTGGTAAGAGTGCAATTCTTTATTTCTATATCCTATAATATAGAACCTTCTGGTAGTTGGAACTTTGGAATATAGATATTTGTCTCTTTAGGTATAAACTGATTCCCTCACAGGGGCAAAAACGGCTGGATTTTATCTACAGAGCTGAGATGACACGATAGCCCACTCTGTATAAAGCAGCACATAGATGAGATGGAGGGTGAGAACACTCTAGAAACTTTTAGCTCAATTAATGTTTATAATGTATATAATTATATATGTATGGATGAAGATTTATACTAGCATCTTAAAAAGATTAAAGATCTAAAGAAATAAATATATCTTCTGTTATTTTAAACTTATTTTCAAAAGGGTTCTATTAATAAAATGTTGTACACAATGGCAAAATAAAATTGACCAGGTTGGCTCTGGCCAGCCTGCAGTTGGGCAATATGACGCATCCATGGACTAGTCCTGTGTCTTGTGCCGTTTCATGTCATTGGATAAAGCATTTGGCTTTCAAAGGGCTACAGGAGACCCTGTTTTTTGAGTTGTGGAAGTCTAACCGGGTTTGTCAAGCATTTTCTGCAGCAGGCCAGAGAGTAAATGCTCATGGCTTCACGGCCACCCAGCCCCTGTCACAGCTGCTCAGCTCTGCTTTTACCAAGAAACCAGCCACAGGCAACGTGCATGCCAGTCATCCTGGCCGTGCAGTTCCAGTAAAACTGCATACACTGTAACGGGTGGGGCCAGGATGTGGTCCAAGGGCCATAGTTTGTTGACTCCAGACTGAAGCAGAGATGAACCCTCTTCACTCTTCAGCCCACTTACCATGTAGACAACCCTGAGGCCAAGAACTTCTGAAGAAGGAAAAAAAGCACATGATGTGCTGTCATACCATCAACACAAAACTTGTGTGAGTAAAATATATGTATATATACTATGTGGGAACTCTGTATTTTCTGCTCAATTCTGCTGTAAATCTGAAACAGCTCTAAAGAAATGAAGTCTATATATATATATATATACACACACACATACATACATACATACATATATATATATACACATCTATTTTATGAATTTTCCACTAGTTAAAAAACACTATTTTTCTGTCAGTTGTCTTTAAAAACAGCAATACAAAATCATTCCCCAAATTAATACATATCCAGCTATAGCCCAGTATCAAAAATAGTGCATTCAACAGCATAAACATACTGCTAATAATTCTGCATAACTGTGTTTTACTAATCCAGTATGGTACCTCTGCTTCATAGTTTCCTTACCAACTCAGCACCTAATAAGTGACTTTCCTGTATGTAACTCTAACATCGGCGGTAATACCCCATCCTTCGAAATTCAAACGAAATTTGCATCCCTTACACATGCGATGACTGATCCATGCCATTGCAATGCTTTTCTCTGGGATTCATGTGGCAAAATTTGGAAGGGTTTCTTTTTCTGTGGTGTCTCTGTATCCAGTCTTCTGCTTCCATGGCCGGGGTCTGGCCATTCCACTTGCTCTTGCCATTTAGATTACACCATGACACTTGAGAGACAGAGCATAGACCCTTGTCTTAAATGCAGTAAATGCTGCATTAACTTTGTATAAGAATTGTCTGAACTTTTTGCTGAGAGATTTTATAATCTCTAGGTAAATCACTATTCTCCTTCCAGAGTCCTTAATTCTTCATTTCCTGGTCCTCTCACCAGGACCTCTCCTTGGAAATTCAATCCTCTTAGTTTTATCCTTGTAGAAAAAAATCAACTTTTTCACCTCTCATTAATGTATTCTATGAAATACTGATGGATAGTTGGTCAATCTGCCTGCCCTTTATTACTCAAGAGAAGATGAACAAGAAGATGAAGGAAGAGGAGGAGAAGGGGGGAAAATCCGTCCCCACTCAGCACCTGAAAAAGCCCATTGCCCTGCCTTCCTCACTGATGTGGGTAAGGAATACCTAGGGCGGTATCTGCGTCTCCTGCCAGGCTACTATTTGCACAGCTATGCCCCAGAGGAACATCACTTGTGTGAAAAAGTCATGCTTCTGTCTAATGAATCCTGAATTCTGATGCCACGTTAAACTTCCCTATCATGATTTAAAAATGAAGCAGGATCTATCCCTAAAATGACATCTGTGGGGCACATACCAGGTAGGGACAAGTTTTAAGAAAATTACATTAACAGCAGTTGTCTCTAGACAGCGAAGGCAGAGAGGCTGAGCAGTGTCCAAGGGAAGATGCCATTTTTCCATCCTGATTCTAAATGGTTGTCACCAATGCAGCCAGTTATGTGGGACTTGTCCAGAAGTGAGAATTCAAGCCATGGGAAATATTCTGCATTATTTAGAGAAGGGAAAAATAAAATAAAGGAACTACAAGACAACTGCAACTGATCCCTCTGCTTCTGTGACTTCATTAACACAATCCATGCATGTATATGTATGCGATGTGTCTATGGTTGTGTATGTGTGCATGTCTCATGTGTGTGTATCTTTTTTTTCTTTTGCAAGAAAATCCTAGTGCCATTACCCCTCATTAACAGTTCTCTGGAAGCAATTACTAAACTGGAGGGCAAAATTATGCCTGTTATTCAAAACTTCAAAGGAAGGAAATTCATGATAGTCCTGCTTCTTGCTTTTATTTTACCTCTACCCGCTAGCTCCAGCATCAGTAACAAGGAATGTTCAGTCACTCTTCTACATATAAAAAAGGTTTTACATTGTTGATTTAACTGTGCGTCGATGCTCTCTTCTCTAAAGACCAGCTGAAGAAAAATATTGATTAAACCTAGACATGCTTCATTGCAGCCTCCTTCTTGACTATCCGTGGCATGAGGTCAATGAACGTTTAATCGATTTTTGATTCATTTGTGATTGGAAAATCAGTAAATAATTCCATTCAGCCTGAGAGGTACACTCATCACAAAGAAATTTAGTTGAATTGAACTTTGGCCGTGGTTTGAAGGGGCAGTCACATGGCATAATTAAATAAATACATAAATTTTATTTTATAAGGTGAATATTACGCTATAGGGATATGCCAGGTTCTTGGTTTACATCCAGACTCCAGAATCTTGGCAGCGTCCTCCAGGGCAAATCCTACCTCTTGCGAGAAATGCAATTACGTCTTGAATATATACATACCATGGACCAGTAGTAGGCATATACATTTTTGTAGCATATTCTCTCAGCAATAATTACAGAGAGATCTGGATTCTCTCTCTCCCCTGCATTGCTCAACGTGGTGTTGACACCATCTTAATGCCTTTATCCTCGCAATGAGTAGATGGACTCACTGGATAGAAGTCTAGCAAAAAAATCTGCAGCTTGGGACTACGATGCAAGAAAGATTGTTAAGCTGGTCACTGTTGTAGATAAAGAGGTCATTTCTAGACACAGCCAACCCTTTGACCTATAGGAGTAAGTATTTCATGGAAAGAGAGGAAAAATCTGGAGTACATTATGCACATTACATGGCCCTGTTACAAATGTAATTACTTTTCTATGTGCATTCTTGGAGCGTGTCTCCAAAATATGTAAGGATAGGAGAGATAATAACCAGGTTTGGCAAGCTAAGAGATAATAACCAGGTTTGGCAAACTTGTTTTCATTGCTTGGCTTAGAAAATAGGACTGTTCGGTTCTTCCTGCTTCTGCTGAAATGAAACAGAAATAGCTGTAACCCTGCACCTCATTGTTCTTATATAGAAAGTAAAGTTAATATACTTTGCAGTAAAAGGGTAAATGAAACATTATATGATTTTTAAATTTGTCATAAATGCTTAATAAAGGATATGGAGAAACATGATAGTGGTTTTTCTTGCTTTTGCTGATGATGCAGGGGTAGCAGTGAAAAGGTCTGTGAAGCCGTCGCTGCTTCCCAGCTGCAGTAAGATTCTTTCCGGGGTTCGTATATGTAAAGTACATCACGATGCTTATGTAAAAACAAGAACAAAAGTGTGAAATGATTGCAATCACTCTTCGGCTTCTCTCCTCTTTCCTGTGTGGTGTTTGTCAGCAGATCATGCCAGGACAGTGTATCAGCTCTTGCTGGGGTGGAATCTCTCTGTCCCAGACTGAGGTCGTAGATTGCCTTTGTCGTTTTAGTAACCATTACTGCATCCTTAACGTGATTCTCTGAATCTGTTTATGTTGCTAATAATGGCTGATGATTGGTCTTGGCTTCGAAATGTGGACACACAGAAGGTAAAGAACTTTGTGTAATAATATGCAAGGTATCAATTCCACACACGTTTTTCTTTGCGGTCATCGATCTTCTATGTGAGTTATGCAGTGTTATTTTGTCCCACAATGTAAAGTAATATTTTCTTGCAGGATATTTGGAAGTGGCCAAGGAGAGTTGGATGATGAAGATGATGATGATGATTGATGATTGTTAGGTTACAGCATGCAGCAAATCCTGAGCATTTAAAAATTCATGATTTTTTTTTTTTTGGAATGAGTTCTTGACATATAATACACAGGAAGCAATTCAACATAAAACTGAAAATGTCTGGACTTACAATTATGACAGATTGTATATGTCGTTTCTTAGCTTTTACCAAAATAAAGAGCAGGACTCACATAAGGTAAAACAAACAACAGTAAAATAATTATTGTTATTAGTTTGTTCCTGAGTTAGCCTTGCCCCGGGTTTAATCCCTATAAGTAATTCCAGTTGACCTGCACTCTTAGATGGTGAGACCACTTTAAGTCAAACCCACCCATGCATATCTGGCAACTCCTTTCTTTCTCATGACTTCTTACCCCTGCTCATCTTTGACCAATCACTCCCATGTCCCCTCTGGGCTCTGCACTTATTTCTAGTCTAGTCGAGGATTTCTGCCACCATTCCGTGTTGGATCAGCTCCGGGATAAGACTCCCAGACTGTAGGCTTCACGTTTGTATCCCCATCAGTGGTTTCCAGAGTAGTTACTCCAGCCACCGCCGTTCTGCCCACTCCTCTCTTGACCAGAGACAGACATTTCCTTTACCCAGCATAAAAAGGAGAGCAGAAGACCACAAGGCCTGGGGAATCTGGCATCACTTATTAACTAATCTAATTTTCTAAGAGGCTATGAGTATCATGACCTTGTCATTAATCAGAGATTTGGTGGCCGTACACTTTTTTGGACAACTGAGTCAGTGAGCACACTCTCTTCCAAGGGACTTACTTTAAAGTGTTGTGATAGTCAATCAGTGGATAAATGGTGTTTACCATAACCATTGCATTTTCAATACGTTTTACAAGTGTACAGAGCTTACTGCTTCTTTTAACGGATGTTTTATTAAATTAGCTAGTTTAAAATTAGCACCTAATACCTGAGATTAGCATTGAAAAGACAAAAGAATATCAACTTAATAATTGCCATCCAGCAAATTTCAATCTAGTTGGAGATACAAGACTGAAAAAATACATGAAGATTAAGAAACAATGCAAATGTCAAATCAGACAGCCCAGATTATGGGAAGCGTCACAAAAGGTTTGAGCATAGCCAAAACACTTGGGGAACTCAGCAGATGAATCTTGCGTTATCTCTCAGTTTCTAATTTCATCCCCAAATGTTCCAGTTATTTAGAGGGCTTCCTACTCTACTAGGCATTTCAGAATATAATAGCAAGTCTTTATTGGTTTATTGTCTCTAATTCTTAGAGAACTCTGATCTGTGTCCGTTTGTATTTTATATCCACATCCTAACTGGGCTAAATTTTACATAATAAAGGAGAATGAAAAACAAGTTTTTCCTTTTATCATTTTCACATATTTTAAGAGTGTTTGCTTAAGACATGTTGATCTTTATGAAATGGAGACATGCCATTTTTCTGAATTATTTGGCTGGTGTTGAAAAGCAAAATTGCGGACTTAAGCTTTTATTATGATTCTTCACAACCATTAAAATTAATGCTAGAAAAAGTTCACCCAATGTATAAGTACCCCCCATAAATATTGTGTAACCACTGATAATCATAAGTTGTAAAACATTAACTTTAGACTGAGTCTAAATTTATATAAATTATCAGATGCATAGCTGAATTATTAATTTTGTTCACAAATTATAACTGACCGTGTAATATATACATCACAATTTTGAAACATAAAGGTAGAAATATTTCATTTACTTAATAAATTAGATTACCGAACTCAAGGACTTATCAGGTGATAAGGACCCTGACTTGTGAGACGCTCATACCAATAGAAAGAGTGAAACAATAACTTCATCTCAGATCTTCTGGTCTAGTGGGAAGTGCTTAACGTTTATGTCATTGTTTGGTTCAGCCTTCATCACCAAAATTCACAGTCTTAAAAATACTGATGAATACATACTGGCGTTGCCAGATTTGGCAGGTGAAAATATAAAACTTACCTAGGATGTGCTTGTACAAACATTTCATGGGATATGTAGATATATATCTGAAATATACATATATTGCTTATCTGAAACTCAAGTTTACCCCAATATCCTATATTTCATTTGGCAACCTTAACACAAACGTCTTGTGCTGGGTTGAATTACAACCCTCAAAATTTATATGTTGAAGCCCTAACTTCCAGCACCTCAGAATGTGACCTTATTTGGAAATACAATCTTTTCAGAGATAATGATTTGAGTTAGGTCATACTGGAGTAGGTTGAGTCCTTACACCAATTTATCTGGTGTCCTTACAAAAAGGGGGAAGTTTGCATGTGAAGCTGAAGGTGGAAATCTATAAGCCAAGGAAAGTCAGAGACGGCCTGCAACCACCAGAAGCCGGGAGAGAGGAACAAACAGACTCTCCCTCAAGGCCCTCAAAAGGAGCCTACTCGGCTGATGACCTTGATCTTGGACTTCTTGACTTTCAAAGCGTGAGACAGTCTATTTCTGTTCTGCAAGCTGCCCAGTTTCTGGTCCTTTGATACAGCAGCCCAAGCAAATGTTTACACCTCTCTTCAGACACATAAACTAGAATAGTTCTTAGCTCAATAAACATATTTGAAACAAATATTGGTAATTATTTATATGGTGCTTGTATAAGTTGATGGAATCCTTTTTACTGGCCTGGGGCAATAGAGAGGCCAAAAGTATGATTAACGTCACTTACTGACGACGAAACACAGTCTCCTCAATGGATGTAAACTTTCCTCAGTTTCCCAACAATTAGGTACAGGGCTCAGCCTACTCTAACTCCGCATCTAATTAAGTAAACTTACCTTCTATCGTGCTGCTTTTGATGGAAACTCGTCTTACAGTATCATCTGTAATTTATTCATTCTTCCAAGGCATTTTTGCTGAGAGAATCTTGGAACTGTTACTTGGGGGGAAGCTTTTCTCTTCTTTCCCTTCTTCCTTCCTTACCTCCTCCCTCCCTCCCGTCCTTTCCTACCCAGCTCTTACCTGCAGCCTCCAGGAGCCTGCATTTCTACCTGCTGCTATTTTCCATCCTGCAGTGCAGGCTTTTGTCTATAATTTCAAGGATTTCATATTTGCTAGTTGAGCTTTTCCTCTTAGTTCTTCTTTAAACTTGGGTCTTTTCAGTGTCCTCTAAGTAGGTCATTTGTATCTATTTTAAAAGGTCGTTGCTCTCAGCTTGCACCTCTGCGTCTGCTCCTGTGGGCGGGCAGAGCTCTGCCCCCGCCCCCTCCTCCAGGATCCCTACATCTGAGCTGCCTGCCTGCTTACTCTCAGCACTTTTGATAATGGCTGTGCTTATTAAATTTTCTGCACATTCAACTGAATTCTGGGAATTTATGACTATCATGTTTGCTGCTTTATCATCCTTATTTTGCATGCTTCATTTTTTTAATACTATTTTTTATTTCCTGTGAACTTTATTTCTACCTGCTTAGGTAGGGTATTTGAGGCCATATGTTCAATAGCTCCCCCTTGGGTATCCTTTTCCATCGGCTCTGCCGTGTGGCGTGTACAGTTCACTTTTAAGGTAGTTGTGACTATTTCATTGAGTAAGCGTTTAGAATTTGCTTTTGTTTACTTCCATTGCGTAAGTTATTTCTTATGAACATTTAAAAATTTTTATTTCTCCCTTATTCTTTATCATTGAGACTAACAAGCATGCATTCATGAACATGAATCATATGCCAAACAAGCACGTCACAATTAATATAAATCATTACTCATCATCCTTGTTTTTGGAACGCTGATTCTGTTCCAACCATAAGTAGAAGAAATTGATATATTCAGTTGCAAATAATGAACACATCGGGCCAACAGGTGAAGTTTGGGTCTCACATAGGGCATGCCCTTGATCAGGGTCGTCCCCAAAATAACGGGCAGGCTGAGAATGAGTCCACCAATGTTACAGAAGAACAGGAACCGACTAGCCTTACTTGTACTAGCCTGATGGCTTGCATGCTCTAGGAGCTTCATGCAGCTGGCCAGCTCCTGCCAGTCACTGAGATCATCTGCACTGGGCCTCACACAGGATTAAAAGACAATTGTCACCACGGGGGAATCAGGTTATGTCGGCACGAGTCTTGTCATTCCAGCAGAGTATCCTGACCGCGTGTGGGCCCTGACACGGTTGCCAGCCCAGAAGCCAGGGTCCTGCTCTAGCATTACCAGGGTGTGTCTAGATGGCCCAGTGCCACGTACTTCCCCCGGCAAGAACCTGTTCTTGCCCCTAGGTTTTGCTGTAATCCAGTGTTCCCTCCCTGGCTCCTGGGGGCAACCTTCTGCTCTCATCCCCTGCACTGGACCAGCGCTTCTTATCTTTATAACTGCTGCTCAGGGGCTTGGCTCAGTTCACACGTCTATGGAATCAGAAGTCAGCAGCGTCTCTCCCCTGCCAACTGTGTGTATGACTTGCTCAGGGACCTCTCCCGGCCTCCCAGATTAGCTTGTGAATACAGGAAACAGCCCGATTAGATGATAAATCTCCAAGGCATCTGAGACATTATGATTTAAACTTCTACACATCTGCCTTGTGACAAAATTTACAAATGAAATCGTCTTTCTCCCTGTCTTCAAAATATACAGAAAAAAAATGAAGGAAATGTATAACCATTACTATGACAATTTCAAACATATACAAAAATAAAGGGAATGGTGTAACAATCTCTATGTACCCACTACTGATCTCCAACACTTGTCTCTCATGATGGCTCATATTTTGTGTGAACTTGAATTGGGCTAAGGGATGCCCAGACATCCGGTAAAACATTACTTCTGGATGTGTCCGTGCCGATATTTCCAGAAGATATGAGCATTTGAATTAGTAGACTGAACAAAGATCACCTGTACCACTGAGAATGGGCATCGTCCAATCTGTTAAAGGTCTGATTGAACAAACAGGTGGAGGAAGGGAGAATCTGCTGACTCTGTTTGAGTTGAGACATTCCTCCCTCCTGACATCAGTGCTTCTGGTTCCTGGGCCTTTGGACTCAGGCTGGGACTGACACCATCAATCCCCCTGCTTCTCAAGCTTTTGGGTTCAGATAAAATGACACCACTGGCCTTTCTGGTTCTCCAGCCTGCAGAAGGCAGACGGTGGGATTCTTGGCCTCCATAATTACATGAGACAATTCCTATGATAAAACTCTCTCTGTCAACAATACATTCCTTGGCCTGTTTGTTCAATCAGACCTTCAACAGATTGGATGATGTCCGTTCATATATGATATATATATATACACACGTGTATGTGTATCATTGCCTCCGATTCTTTGAAGAACCCTAATGCATTTACTAATAACTAACCTTGCTTCGTCTACACCCACAACCATTCCCCTCTCTCCTGACCTCTGTATTTATTATTTTAAAGAGAATATTCCAGATACACATAGTTTCATGTATATACCTATTATGTATTTCTAAACCACAAAAACTCTATTTTCTTTTTTTTAATTCTTATTTTTTATTAAAGTGTAGTCGACTTACAGTGTTAGTTTCAGATGCACAGCAAAGTGATTCAGTTATAAGTATATATATATTTAGATTCTTTTCCATTACAGCTCATGACAAGAAATTGAATATAGCTCCCTCTGCTATATGGTGGGCCTTTGTTGTTTATCTATTTTATACGTAGTAACGTGTGTCTGTTAATCCCACACTCCTAATCTATCCCTTCCTTCACTTCCCACAGTTTGTTTTCTATGTCCCTGAGTCTATTCCTGGTTGTAAATAAAATTTGTATTTTTTTTTTAGATTCTACATGTAAGTGATATTATGTGATATTTGTCTCTGTCTGACTTACTTCACTTAATATGATAATCTCTAGGTCCATCCATGTTGCTGCAAATGGTATTATTTCATTCCTTTATGGCTGAGTGATATTCCATCTTCTTTATCCATTCATCTGTCTATGGACATTTAGACAGCTCTATTTTCTGACATAACTATAATATCATTCTCTCTCTAAAAATATTAATAATAATTCCTTTATATCATCAGTTGTTCAGCCACTGATTCCCCAAATACCTTCCCACACTCCCATCAGTTGATTGTTTGGATAAGAGTCAAACATAATGAATTGTATAAACATAATGTTTTTATAAAATTTAGGGAACAAATTTTCAATGAGTAATGAGAAGTAAGAATAATCAGCCAAAAAAACCACCCAAATTAAAAAGCTGATATGCTGCTTTTAGTTGTATCATCTCTTTCTCGTGTCTGTATAAATTCAATTCAGCAGAAAAGTTGCCCTTATCTTTAAAGAGAGATCGTATGCACAATTATATGTAACTGTGGATTATCCAAATGCCTGCTTTTAATCTAAGCAAAGTGGGTTGCCTGAAATTCTACCAGGAATGTAAGAAATCATTCATTCAGTAGAAAAAAGAAATCTGTGGATCATGTTAGCCATTTTATGACATTGTGCAGACACACAATATAAACAAATATACACACACAAAAGGGTAATGCAGCACTTTGCAAAACTTCGTGCAGATGGTTCTCTAGTCAGGATGCCCTGATGAAACAAGATTCCCAGATATCACAGTCATAAGGTTGGCTGGACTCGTTGTACCCGGATAAATGTATTTTTCCTTTCACCAAGCCTTTTCTGAGTTTTATTACTCTTTGCATTCTGACTACTAACCGAAAACAGGATTCCTTCAGATTCCTGGGCAGCCTGCCACTACTTTGGGCCAAGGGGCCAATAAAAATCATTAGCAATACATAAATTTTATCCAGTGGGCTTTCCTGAACATGTGCAAGCATTCATAAGGTCTGAGCACTGAAATCCACATGTTCTGTCTCATCACGTGTTCCAATTGGCAGGCAATTGGTTATACTCAAATCCGGTACGTGATTATATTGTAATTTATGTCAAATGAGGATCAATATGGCATTCAAATACACTAATAAGAATGGTGGTTAGACAGGCACTTTTGTTAATAAAAGACAGTAGATAGGACTAACATAGGTTTGGGTTTTTTCCTTAAGTTCTCAATACACAATGCATATTCTGAATTTTAATTTATTCATTTGCAGTTGATATAAATATATTCATAAGAGGGAAGTATTAGAATGAAGTATGTACATAATTATCATGATGAGCTGTCTCAGCCACTTTATGAAACTGAAAATCTCTACTTTCCTTTTTTTTTTGCATTTTAAATACAAAATTGCCCTTTGACACGTTGATTAAACTGTCATTTGTCTTTGTTTATATTTCATAAATTTTTCTTGAAAGTGAAAAACGTTTCATGAAAAATGTATCTTTACTTAACGTCAGGCTAAAACACACACACAAACACACCCATATAGACACAAACAAGTGCACCTGAAAGATTGTGTGAAGTGCATTTACCCTAATGATTAATTTTAAAAGTCCCAATATTACAGCAACTGCCACATGATACGCAATCAGGATATTTCCTGAGACTTTAACCTCGACTTTAACACTATTCCCAGTGTCTGCCTTTGGGTACGTTAGGCAGAAATAACAAAAACAAGAAGTAGGATTTTGGGAATAGAGAACGCGGAGAGAAGATAAAGAATTAAGGGGAAAAAAAAGCATTTTAGGTGCTGTCTTAACTAAGTTGTCATCTACCACATTTATCTAATTTCTAATGATATGCTTCTTTCTGGTGAATTAACTTTATGTCCTTGATCTTAGAAATCACATTTAAATTGAAATTCAAAATTTTAAAAGAAAAATCAAAGGATACTTTCTCCTTAATTTAAACCAGAAGGTGGCCCACTTTCAACTGAAGTAATCTAGTGGGAAATACATTTTGGCTATAAACAACTACTTAAAAACATTTTACAACAAACTAACACCTCTTTGTACATTAATAAATTCAATACAAATTAAGGACAAAGAATTTCTTTTTTTCTTAAACTCAATAAAATATCAAGTGCTTGTTTTTTAAAAGTGGAGTTTAGAGAATCTAAAACTTGAGAAACATATTCTCTACCCTAGCAGCATTTTATCAAACTTGTTCTAAACAGATGGGTATCTATTTACAAAATCTCCAGGGAAGGCAGACCCACATGTCTCGGGAGTTCATTCAAATACCCACCATAATCCTATAATTCTTCAATTCTCTTTTCATGTACACACATATATTTTTATTTCGCCAGAGGATGCAATAAGAAAGTTTTAAGTGAATTAGACATTAGGGCAAATATATGGCAAGTAAATGTAATTTATTTAAAAAAAAATAGAAGATTAATACTTAGCAGTTTCCAAAAAAGAAGCTCATATTTTCCCCTCAAAATTAAAAAAAAAATCTTTTAAATAATGCCTTTCTAACACATTTGGCTTATTTATATCACAAAGCATCTGTGAGAAAAGTAATTTATTTTTATTTAAATTTAGATACCCTTATTTTTTCCACTTAATGGGACATAAGTCCTTTTTTCTTAAAAGTCTTGTTTCAGCAATTTATGATATTCATATCCAAACAGTAAATATCAAGCACCAATAATAATAATGCTAATAATAGTAAAAAATGTTCACTCATTTTCTTGCTTTTTTCCTTCTTATTTTAAAAATTATGTACAATTGACATGGACACAGATAAGCATATATTTGGAAACCTACGAGTGTTCACACATAAACTGTCTTGACAATTTGTCTTTTAAGTGTTTTACCTAAAAGAAACTGCTCCATGAAATTAAACTGTTTCTCCAGCATCATGATAACCGACTGTTACACGTAGTTGATATTACGGAGTTCTCGTCAGAGCTGACGTTTCCAACCTTGTCTTCTTGGAATATAGGCTACTGATTACTCACAGCTCAGTCTTTCCCTGGGGACTGCCCTTGACGGCTGGGACCTGCTGAGGGCCAGGTCAAGTCCACTCTCACAGGCTGACCAGCACCCAGTGATTGGCTGACACAGGATGTCAGTGCACCTGTGTCCGACTCCCAGTAACCTCTTCAGTTACGCGGACTCCAGAGCTCACCGTGGACGGAGGTGGAGCTACAGGTGCTCTCGCGCAGTAGGTCAGCTTCCCCCTCTCCCTGCACCTGCTCCTCCTCCCCTGCAGGGGTGGGTCCTAAAACCAGTGAAATGTATATAGGTCATGCTCCTTCATGGGGCCCAGAGTACCCAGTCTAATACACCCAAAATATTGCAATGGATATACATTATTTTAAAAGCCATTCAAGATATTTTTGCCCCAAATTGGGCAGTCTGTATTCTATAGTTGCTTACATGTCATCTAAAAATGCCACTATTTACAGTTCTTGATTTACTAAAAAGAATCAACAGGTGAATTTGGAAACTACTATGTGCAAACTCGCTAGATGCTGGAAATACACCGTGGGGTTTAATCTTCATTTATTTATCCAACACGTGCTAAAGACATAGTCTCTAATCTAGGCGCTTGCAACCTGAGAAGACAGAACACACATATAAAAGTTGCGGGTTTTTTGGCTGAAATATTACATTTCTATTATTTCCTTTCTTCCTGCTTTTATCTAGTTTTTATTCATAATCATATTACATATAATTTTGTCATATGCCACCTCAACACTTTTTAAAAGTAATAAAAATGTAATTAAAATGGTGCTAAGAGTCTTCAAAGGGTTAAGTAAGGATCATGGATTTTGGAGAAAGAACATTTCTTTTTTAAGTTGAGAGAGGCAGGAACTGCATTCCAGAAAAAGGGATCAGCATTGAAGAGGTATCACAAAGCTGGATATATTCTTGGCATGTTTGAAGTCATGCAGAGACCAATTTAAAGTGGGTTTATGTTCTAGAGTTACAGGGGATACATTTGGAATGCTAAATGTTGCCAACCTGGCTGTGAATGACAGGATATGGAATGTGTTTGTTATAGAGAAGAGGGTTGAGTTCATAGAAATAGGAATAAGACTTCCCTAAAGAATCTTATGTTATTATTTTGACTGTGATATAAAACAACCATTTAACAATGCAAAAATTAAATGAAAACTAACATAGATGTTCACTAAAATTGGATATCAAATTTAATGAAGGAACATGGCTGTATGCTGATTGAGCGACATGTCCACGCAGAGAGAATAATTATTTAAGCAACTTCGACTATAAAATCAAAGAAGATGATCAGTTAGAAATATTACCAAGAACTCCTTTTTTCCTCCCTAATGTGTGTATTTACTAGTTCCGTGAACTGTTGAAGGCTTAGAATCAATGACAATCCAGCAGCAATGTGCATCTCCAGGAATTTCTTACCAAAGATAACGGAGACTCCTTAAAGGACAGATGATTCAAGTCTGGTGCAGAAAATATTCATCATATTTCTAAGAAATGTTGTGCCAGAAAGCCAGGAAGGCCAAAAAAATCTAATGAGGTTTTGTCAAAAAGACACTGGGGCTATCATGAAGGGATTGCAATTAGCCAACGATGGGTAATTTGAGCATCTAAAGACAACAATCAGAATAGAAACTACAGCAATTGATTGAAACATATGAAGTCTGTAAGACTGATGAGTTCATAGTGGGCATTGAAGAATCCATGTTTCAACATAATTCACCAGGCATGTGCATGCCCGTGAAAGCATGCAAAGTACCATTCTCCATGGTTAGTAAGTCTGACAATCTGCATCTTCTCCTCTCACCTCTTCTTCTTTTTGATGCTGCATCACTGACCCTTCTTGTTTTACTGGAATGCTGGTTTCAGCCTGCCCTTTCTCATGTGCCACTGCAAAGAGTGTGTTTTTTAGGTCTTCCTTAACCTTCTTTGCGATGAGGCCATTCCAGTTGGGTAGGATTTCCCTCTGTCCTCCCACTTACCCTTGAACGGGTTGAGTGATGCTGCGATGTGAACTCACGTCATTTCCTTTCATGCTGTAGATTCTCATGCTTTATTGCCCACATCTTCCATTTCAGCAGCACCTTAATCTCTTAAGTCCCTCACCAACATCCTTGTTCTCCTCGCCCTGTAATGTGTATCTAGACAGAGAATCTATTCTTGCAAATCTATCCCTGTGTTTCTATGCTGGCTCTGGCTCTGTAGTCCTCTCTCGTTTGTCCCCTCCCTCCTTTTTTTTTTTTTTTTTTTTTTTGACTAGTCTTATTTTAGTTTCTTGTTCTTTGCTTTAAAACAATCTATGTGTGTCAGTAAATGCAAAATAAAATCAGAGTCTCTATTTTACCATTTCTTTTCTTATATTTAACGTTCAGTTTTACCCAGTTATGCAACTGGAGACAGTTTTAAAATGAAAGCAAGACTTCTTTTCCATTGATTATATTAAAATTTTGAATTTCTTCCTGCTTTAACAGAAGTTTTTTTTTTTTAATTCTCTGCATGGCTTCCAAATTTCCAGGATACATGAAATTAGCTTTAGCTATTGAAATATTACAAGAAGAAAAAAGTGGTATTTTTCTCTTTACAATTGAGTTGACAATTCTCACTTTCCTAGACACCCATCAGTGTTCTTGTACACTCCAATTTACTGTAACTCTATTTTAGATGATTAGCATGTGCATCTAAATATACCTTCTTCCAGGTACATTCTAGCAGACTTGATTTTAGAGCACTTGACATTATCATTACTCTTTGATTGGATTCAGCCTTTCTTGAATTTTTCTAAAAGGCAGGTGAATTTTCCTCCCCCTGATCATAAAATTCCCTTTGCAAATTCTTAATCTCTTCAATATCTATACTCTGTCATAAATCCAGCTCTTCTATAGATACGGTCACTTATTTTTCACAGGGAAGAGTCCCAAAGCTTAGGACTACAGAGATTTTTCTCACTTCTGCCTGAATCCTTATGTCTAAAACTGCAATGCTCTTTGAGTTCCTTGACCATGTCCTTCCGTAACTCAGAAGCAGTGTCTTTTTGACCTTCTGTGCATGTGGTGTTCCACGTTGCCAGAGTGGAAGGGCAAACCCCCAGAAGGCTAGAGGACGAGGAGCCCTCCGCCATCCCGAAGCCCCATCTGTCACTTAACATGTAAGGAAACTGTGGTCCAGAACACCTGAAGCAAAGCGAGACACACCTGTTCACCCAGACTGTCGTTGCATTTCTCCTCCTCCTCCCTCTCCCCTTCCTCCTGCCCCTTATCCCTTCCTACGCCCCTTCCTTTCTTGTTTTTAGTTTTGTGCTTCTTTTCAACTGTCGTTAGTTTTAACCTTTTCATCACTCCTGAGAATCAGCTCATGTACTTTCTGAGAGTGGAAGCTGAAGGGAACACACAGCTTCTAACAGGTCCTCCAGTAAGCTGCATTCTCCCTTCCATATATTTCTGGGGTTGGACTCCTGTGTTCTTTTGAACATCTTTTCTTTTTATGCCCTTGAGTTATGCATCTTTTTTTTTCTGTGATTCTTTTTGATTTATCTTCTCCTGTGCTCAGCCTGTTGGGAAAGAGGGTTCTCCTTACAGTTCTGCTAATCTCATTTGCTGTACTTGGTTTCCCATCAATTCATTCACTGTAATTCCTCCCCATCCTTCTCTCCCTCATCTGAGGAATGTGGACAAAAGTGTCTCTTCTGAGGAGTTTTTGTCTCCTTTTCTCTGCAAGATCCATCTGTCCCCACTGTCTTCTGCTGGACCTCCTGTCCTTCCCTTGTGATGTATGTTTTTCCTGTCTTTTTCTTCTCACTGCAGTCTGAAATCAGTCTTCACTTAATTTCTTTCTGTTTCTTCCTGAAGGTCCCCTCACATCTACGTTCTTCTCCTAGAATCTTTTGTTATATTAATTTAGGAGAAAATTACTGTCTTCATTTTTTTCTTTTTCAAACTTTCATACCAAGTCCTTAAGTTGGTTCAGCTATCAGGCAGTTTGCACAGATAGGGTGTTTCTTGGCATAATAAAGATTGCAGGCATTTTATTGGAAAAAGTGCCATGTCCCTTTCCTCTACACCAAGCTCCCATTTCCTGACTGCACATTGCTCCCAGATGAGTTCTAGTGCCTTGGACAAAATGTGTCTTTAATTGTCTTTTTTATAATGACAATCCTTCTTTGTTTCTATTGGAAAACACCTGGCAAGTGGCTAACCCCTCCCTATCCTTGCCACGTTTCTGTTTCACACTTACGTTTCCTAGTCCAAATCCCAAACCTGCCTGCTGCATTTGCTGGAAACACTGACACAGTGCGCCACCATCGTAGTTCCCAAACACTCACCGTTTTCTCCTGCTAATTGGAAGCAACACCATATACTTCCAGTTACTTTTTTCAGCCGACTTTAATACAATAACAACAAATTCATACTAATAAGAGCATATATTGCTAGCAATAAGATATACTAACAATACAAATAAAATAAAAAATAAGTACATAGACACCATGTATTTCCAGTTTTGGGTTCTACCTACTTACTCTATTCAGGCTGACTCTTGAGTGGCCTTGCAACCCTCATTAGTTTCAGAATGAAAATAGTCATACTTGTTCTAGTTCATGATGCACTGCTGTTATTTTTGAAATTTTTAATTTCACCACTAATTTTTGCTCAACTGTAGCTCAACTGAAACTCTCATTAATGTCTTTATTAAGGTATTTGAATTAGTATAACATTTTCTACATTAACTTTTTCCATTTTTCCTTCTTTCTGGTTTCTTCTGAATTGACACTATGTTGACATAAGAAGCCAAGTCGGTTTCTAAAAGGTTGTAGATCAAATCTTATTTGTATTACATATAAGAGAAGCAAGTCTAAATATTGGGTGATTCGCCCAAGATTATTGAACAAGGTAAGAACAAACTGGATAGAGCTCAAGCTTACAATTTCCTAGACCAAACATGCACACTCTTCTACTTTATGTCATCTTTCCTATCTACCTAGTTAAATAATGCATGTGTTGGTATGATAATAATCTAGAGATGTAAACAAAATTTGACTTTAAAATTAACTAGTATTATATAAAGTTTTTTATAGTCAGACATATGAACATGGATTTAAAGAAAACTTATTACTGAACTATCAGAAACCCTCTGAAAAACAAGCACCCTTCAACTATTATTGTTGTTTTAAGACTTTACGTTTTTAGAGTGGTTTTAGATTCAGAGCAAAATTGAGGGGAAGGTACAGAGATTTCCATACACCCCTGCCCCTACAATGCACAGCCTCCCCCATTTCCAGTGTTCCCTTATTGAGCAGAAACCTTTGTTACATGATTGCCATCATTTACATTAGGATTTTTTCCACTGCCCTGAAAATCCTTTATGCTGTGTCTACTCAGCCCATGGAAAGCACTGGTGTTTTTACTGTCTTCATCCTTTGCCTTTCCCAGAATGCCATATGGTTGGAATCACAATATATAGCCTCTTCTCATTTTGCTTAGTAACATGTATTTAAGGTTCTTCCTTGTCTTTTCAAGGCTAGACACTCATTTCTTTTTAGTGTTGAATAATATTCCATTGTCTGGATGTAGCAAAGTTGATTTATTCATTCACCTATTGAAGGACATCGTGCTTGCTTCTAAGTTTTGACAGTTATGAGTAGAGCTGCTCTAAACCTCCCTGGATAGGTTTGGTGTGGACATATGTTTTCAACTGTTGGGTAAATACAAAGGAGCATGATTGTTGGATCATATGGTAAGAGTATGTTTACTTTTGTGAGAAGCTGCCCAACTGTCTTCTAAAATGGCTTTAACATTTTTAAATTCTCACTAGCGATAAATGAGAGTTCTAGTTGTTCCACATTCTCACCATCATTTGGTGGTGTCAGTGTTCCAGATGGGCCATTTATACGACCTCTTTGTTGTTTTAATTTGCATTTCCCTGATGACATGTGATCTGGACTATGTATTTATGTGCTTATTTACCATCTGTATGTCTTCTGTGGTGACATGTCTGTTTTGGGTTTGGAGCATTTTTTTATCTCATATTTTTATTGTTGAATTTTAAAGGACCTTTGTATATTTTAAGTGACAGTTCTTTATCATATGTGTTTCTTTGCAAATTATTTTTTCTCAGTCAGTGGCTTGTGTTCTCATTCTGTTGACATTGTCTTTTGCTGTGAAGAAGTTTTTAATTTAGTGAAGCCCAGCTTTTCAATTATTCCTTTCATGGATCATACCTTTGGTGTTGTATTTAAAAAGTTGTCACCATACCCAAATTCTTCTCGGTTTCCTCCTATGTTATCTTCTAGTAGTTTTACAATTTTGCATTTTACATTTAGGTCTGTGATCAATTTTGAATTAATTTTTGTGAAGGGTGTAAAGTCTGTGTCTACTTTTTTTTTTTTTTTTTTTTGCATATAAATTTACGGTTGTTCCAGCACTATTTGTTGAAAAGGCTGTCTTTTCTCCATTGTATTATGTTTGTTATTTTGTCAAAGATCCATTGACTGTTTTATGGCAGTTAATTTCTGGGTTCTCTATTCTGTTCCATTGATTTATCTGTACATTCTTTTGCCAGTACCACATTCTTGGTTACTGTGGCTTTATAGTAAGTCTAGAAGTAAGGTAGTGTCAGTCCTCCAATTTTGTTCTTATTTTTCAATATGGTGTTGGCTATTCTGAGTCTTTTTCTTCTCCATATAAACTTTAGAGTTATTTTGTCAATATCTACAAAATAACTTGCTGGAACTTTGGGACATTAAATTACATATTGGGGCATTAAATCTACAGATCCAGTTGGGAAGAAATGACATCTTGACATTATTGAGTTTTCATATCCATGAATATGGAATATCTCACCATTTATGGAGTTCTTTGATTTCATTCCTCAGAGTTTTATACTTTTCCTCAGACTGATCTTGTACATATATTTTCAGATTTATACCTAAGTTTTTGTGAGGAGTGCTAATGTAAATGGTATTGTGTTTTTAATTTTGAATTCCACATATTCATTGTTGATGTATAGGAAAGTGATTGATTTTTTATATTAATCTTGTATCCTGGCAAACTGGCTATAATCATTGATTAGTTCCAGGAGTTTTTAGATGGATTCTTTCAGATTTTCTACATAGACTATCATGTCTTCTGTGAATAAAGACAGTTTCATTTCTTCTATCACAATCTGTATACTTTTCATTTCTTTTTCCATGTCATATTGCATTAGCTATAACTTCTAGTACAAGGTTGAAAAGGAATGAAAGGGAACATTCTTTCCAGTGCCTGATCTTAGAAGGAATGTTTTGAATTTCTCATAAGAAAGTGTAACGTAAACTGTAAATTATTTTGTAGATATTCTTTATCAAGTTGGGGATTTTAACATGAGTATTGGATTTTTTTCAAATGCTTTTTTCCTGCATCTATTACTATGATCGTGTGATTTTCTCTTCACCCTGTTGATGTGATGGAATGCATTAATTCATTCTGAGTATTGAACCAGCCTTCCTTATCTGGGATAAATCCAGTTTGGCCATAGTGAATAATTATTTATATCATTGATGAATTCAATTTGCTAATATTTTGTTGAGGATTTCTGCATCTATGTTCATGAGAGATACTGGTCTGCAGTTTTCATTTCTTGTAATGCATATCTCTGGTTTTGATGTTAGGCTAATGCTGGCTGTATAGATTAACTGAGGAAGTATACCTTCTGCTTCCACCTTCTGAAAGAGATAATAAAGAATTGGTATAATACCTTTCTTAAATTTTTGGTAGAATTCACCAATGAACCCATTTAGTCTTGGCACTTTCTGTTTTAGAAGGTTATTAATTATTAATTCAATTTATTTAATAAATAAGGGCTTATTTGGATTGTCTATTTCTTCTTAGTTCTGGTAAATGGGGTCTTTCAATAAACTGTTCCATTCATGTACATTATTAAATTTGTGCACATAAGAGTTTTCTATAATATTCCTTTATTATCCTTTTAATCTCCATAAATTCTGTAGTGATCTCCTCTCTTTCACTTCTGATATTAATAATTTGTGTACTTTTTCTTTTTTTCTTAGTGAGCCTAGATAGAGGCTTATTGATTTTATTGAGCTTTCAATGAACCAGCTTTTGATTTCATTGATTTTATCTATTTCCTGTTTTTAATTTCATTGATCTCTGTTCTATTTGTTATTATTTCTTCTCTTCTGCCTACTTTGGATTTAATTTGCTTTTCTTTCCCTAGTTTCCTAATGTGGGAACTTAAATTTTGAATTTTAGACATTTCTTCTCTTATATATGCATTAAGTACTATAAATTTTCCTCTAAATATGCTTTTTGTTGCATCTCACAAATTTTGATAAGTTGTATTTTTATTTTAATTAGCTCAAAATATCGTGGAATTTATCTTATTATTTCTTCTTTGATTCATGCGTTGATAGAAGTGTATTGTTTAATCTCTATATATTTTGAGATTTTTCTAATTATCCTTCTGTTTTTGTTTCTAGCTTAATTTCATTGTGGTCTGAAAGAAAACATTATGTGATTTCTATTCTTTTAAATTTGAGAAAGTGTGTTTTATGGCCCAGAATGGGGCCCAACTTGGTGAATATTCCACATGAACTGGGGAAGAGTGTGCTTTCTGCTGTTACCAGGGTAGGTGTAGGTGTCAACTATACCCAGTTGATTGATGGTGTTGTTAATATCAACTATATTCTTACTGATTTTCTGTCTGCTGGATCTGTCCATTTTTGATAGAGGGATGCTAGAGTCTCCAATTATTATAGTGGATTCATCTATTTTTCTTTACAACTCTGTTAGTTTTTGTATCACATGGTTTGATGCACTGTTGTTAGGCACACACATGCTAAGGATTATGTCTTCTTGAAGAATTGATCTCTTTATCATCAGGTAATGATACCTGGTATGTATTGTTACTCTCCTTTGTAGCTGATAACTTTCCTTGCTTTGAAGTCTACACTGTCTAAAATTAATACAGCTAATCTTATTTTCTTCTAATTAAGGTTAACGTAGTATATTTTTCTCCATGCATTTATTTTTCATCCATATGTGCCATTAAGTTTAAAGTGTGTCTCTTGTAGACAATATGCAGTTTGGTCTTGTTTACTGAGCCACTCTGACAACCTCTGCCTTTTAATAGGTGCATTTACATGACCATTTTTCAAAGTGATTATTGATGTCAGCTATTACTGTTCTAAGACACAAATTAATCAAAGATATAATAATTTGTCCTCTTTTTTATGTATTCCTAAAATAATTACTCGAGCTTTATTTGTCCATTATCATTTACCTTAGATAATCTACAGTTGGATAAGAATATAATGACTTTCTCATTATAGGTCTTTTTAAAACAGAAGACTGACATAAAAAGGAAACTGTCTATGAAGCATTTGCCTTATCAGTGTAGTCACCCAATTTTATGTGTTTGTCATAACAATGACTAATTTTATGAAAAACAGTATTTAGTAACTGAAGGTTAAATAAAACTGGATACACTCAATCCAGTGAAAAATGGTCAGTACTGGGTGGTTGTAAAGATATAAAAGTAACTGTAGAATCTGCCAAGTGATATTCATAAAGAACAAAAGATTCAGGGTGTAAGAAGCATTATTATTTATTTTTTGGCCACATGTGTTAATTGAAATCCTGCATAAATGCTGTTCTTTCTGCCATTGCACATAAATCTTAGGTAAACATATAGTTGCAACTCAATGTATGACCTCATTTATTCTTAACAATTAGGAGTTTTTCCATATTCTATTTCTGAGAAAATTAGTAAATGCATTATTAACTTTCATATTAAATATTATATATTAAAACACCTTTTCATTATGCAAAAAATGCTGTTTTTTATAATTGGTAAAAAGAGTTCTGCAACAGAAATTAATAATGTTAATGCATTATTCTCTTTGCCATTACTTTGCTCTGTAAATATGGGTAGATCAATTAATATTAGTACCTTTATTTCTAAACTATAAAGAGAGGGTTTCACACTAATTAGAGATGACATAACACATTTGAAAATACTTCAGAAGTAAAAATAATTCTTATATACAACAGGCATTATTTTGAATCAATTAAAATAATACCTCAATACTACCACACAGCAAGGAAGTGAATTAATTTACAAGTAGAGGAAAATAAATTATTATTGTTCTGGAAATCTCTGGATCACACCATAAGTCTCTAAGGAGTATTAATTTCTGAATTATCATTCTTCCAAGTTGTAAGCGAAACCATCCAATTGCTAAAGTGCTAAGATTTGTCTATGAACCAGCAGTATCACCTGAGATGTTAACATGCTCCTTGAAATTGCATAGGTTAATTCTTACAATCACAGGCGAAGGATCCAATACACAAATGGAGCACAGATTCAGTCACGCTATTCATTTGACTCCGTGGTTGTTGTCTGAAGGTGACAACATCCCGGTCCACTGTATTACAGACCCTCTGAAGGGCCCTTCATGTTCCTTCATGTATCTCCAGAAGGGCTAGTACTCCACTGGTACACAAAGAAAGATGTTAACTGATTGATCTAAAAAATATTTAATTTGGGGAGAAATATTCACTAAGCTCTGTCTACAACAAGTTGGTTTCCATTTATTGTCAATGTATTTTTCTTTCTCAATAGTTTTTTTCACGCAGGGTGCAAATTAAACTATAAAAGGACATTAAAAAGTTTAAATAAATGTATTCTCTGAAGAGTAATGCAATTTCTTTAGCTTGGTTTGTGATGAAAGAGAAAGCTGGTTAAAATAGTAGTTTTTAGAAAGAACAATTGCCATATTATCTTATCCTGGTTTCTCTGTTAGAGTTGCCACGGTTACATGTAAGGAAGACTTAGCTACTTTTTAAAGATGTCCTATAAATTCAGCAGCATATGTGCACTGACTAAGCATTTCCCGTGCCCCGGGACCCACGGTGTATCTGGTTGTCTGTTTCCTTTCTGCTCCTTTACATCCCCCGGCTACTGTTTCTAAAACAGAAGGTGGGATTCATTGCCAACGCGTGTTGCACGATTGCTGTATGCTCCATATTTCACTTCCTCTAATTCTTCCTGTTAGTTTCTCAATAGGTAGGGGAGACAGTCGTGCAGTTGAAGAAACCCTGGAACGGCCAAGAAGGCTAACAGAATAGTAGCCACATAAGAGCATCCTCTTGCTTTCATCACTGAAATGCCCTTGTTTATGGTGCTTTGACTCCCTCATGTTGGATTGCCTTCTGCCCACCTTGATCTTCTCCCTGTGGCTCACTTCAATCTGTTTTCCTCTCCCCTTGGCTGCCGGCCAGCTACGAAACAGCAACTGGGCTATTTATAACGGATGGGCCTCAAAGGTGAATTCCTCCTCCAGGATAAATACTCTTTGTCTTGCTGTCACTAAGGCCACCATCCCAAAGGGCCCAGGGCTATATGAGTACACTTGGCTTCTCATGGACTAAGTGTCAGTTGTGGTCAGATCCTAAACCACAGTAAATCATTATGTAGTCTTGAAGCAGTTAGAGCTTTGCCAAATTTCTTGATATGGAATAGTGTATATTAAGTGTATTCACTCTAGAATGTGATGCTTGTTCAGCATTTGGGTTGGGAATAACATAGAAATACCTCCACCTTGAACAACTTTTGACCTGAAAGGAGAAAAAATACTCAACATATATAAAATTCTCATTAGTCTGGACGAGTATGTGCCAGAAGTGTACACTATCATTTTGTTCCAAAAAGTTATGAGTGAAAAGCCTGAATCCCATATTTTAAGAAAATAGCATCCCTCTGAGCCAGTTGAAGGAAGTTCTGAAACTGCGAGGGCAGTCCGCTTGAACGGCACCTGCCCTGGGCTCCCACGGCCACCTGCATCCTACAGAACCTCTCACAACCTACTCTTAGCATTAGTTTTCTTCCTTACCTGACTGTTTCCTAAATTCGTCTTGGCAGTCACATGTTTTTGTAAATATATTTTTTATTGAAACACAGCCACATTTATTTATTTCCTGACTGTGGATGTCTCCTTTCCTACTGCAAAAGTAGAGTTGAGTAGTGATCACAGTGTTAAATAATTGTCACAAAGACAGTATATAACTCCCAGTGCTTAAAATGCTTACTGTCCGGCCCTGTGCAGAAAAAAAAAAGTTTACCAACCTGAGTTCTAGAATATTTATCTGCTAAAAGTATGAATTAATTTATGCTCTAATTTGTCCAGTGCAGGATAATTTATTTTGACCATTCATTTCTATGTTTATTAGCTCAGATAAGATTCTCTGGGGTCAGATAACCCTCAGTTTAAACTGGATTTCCACTACCATACTAATCTTTGGTACAATTACCGAAACTCACTAAACCTTGGTTTAGTGACTTGTAAAATGAAAATACTAACAGTTCCTGCTTCATCCGTCCACTGCATCGTTGAGAACTCATGGGTGAAGCAGCAGGACTACAAAGCAGACTTCTATTGGAGAAACAGTGCTTCAGTTACTCTTTTTTTTATAAAGCACTTTTATTTTATTTTTTTTTTGAGGGGGAGCAGGGAGGAAGTAATTAGGTTTACTAATTTTTTTTTTAATAGAGGTACTGGGGAATGAACCCAGGACCTTGTGCGTGCTAGGCATGTGCTCTACCACTGAGCTGTTCTCTACACCACTTCAGTTCCTCTTAATCCTGTCCCTTCACTGTCAACCAGGAATCTTCTTCTTGCTTTTTCTTCTGTTCTCAAAATATGTAAATGCCTCTACGCATGTTGAGAACATACAGTGTGCCTGGCAAGAGTGGTTATTCAACAGGCACTTGTGGAAGGGAGTGAATGATTGATGAATGACTGCCTCTCTCTACTCTCCCCATGATGTTATGATGCTACATGCCTTTGGCTCAAATTGAGACATGAGGAGCACGGACAGAGTGGGACTGAAAAGGCACAGTGCCTCACCTGTAATAGACGGTCACTAATTCTTGAATGAATGTATTTAAATGCAAGGCAAATACTACATTGTTCCACCATAACCTTGTCAAAGAGAGGCTGGGTGGGTCCTGAAGTCCACCAGGTTGGATACTACGAAGATCAAAAGACCGTAGCCACGGCTGCTGTATTAGACTCAGGATATAACAGAGAACAAAGAATAGGAGAGTTACATAGCTCATGGAATTGGCACAAAAGGTAATTTTACTCAAGCATGAAGAACATTTGTAATGTGACAGATCTAACTAATGTTTCAAAGCTAGTCGATATTAATTCACTTTCAAATGCTGTAACCATTTCTCCATATTTGAGTTCCATCAATAAAATGTATGATTTCTAACAGATAAAATTAGTTTTGGGGTTTTGAGGCTGGTAACTTCTACCCTGGTATTGATTTTAAATCCTTTTGCTTGGGGAAAAAGACTGGCCTTCAAGGAGAAGACAGATCGGTAGGACAGTGTATGATACTGAGACAGTGTCTAGGGGTAAGTAAGGGCTAAGTATATGTACTTATATATATATATGTGCTGAAGCAAAGTCGTTGTATCCATCCCTGTGACGATCACTGCACATATGAATTATATTATTATTATTTAGGTTTTATTGAAGAGGGACTAGAACTGAATAAATGATGCTGAGGATGACTTATCAAATCATGGGAACCCAAGGTCACAAGGAAACACAGTACTGGGAAGGAGTACTTGCCCCGTGGTTTTCATTGACTGCAATATACCTGCAACACGGTGAGAACTGAATGCTGCACCATTTGGCATATCTAGTACCTGCAGCAACAAAAGAACTGGGAGCATGTTGGTCATAAGACACCTCTGGTCTCCCAGAAATAACTGGGAGTGATTAGGGGAGAGAAAGAAATCTAAATACGCAAGTGCAGGGTTTATAAGGTAAAGAAAAGCCTAGGTTGATGCTAATATACTGAAATCTCTGCACTTAGTCTGGTGAGAACTGGGGACATTTTGACCACATGCAAAAAGGAAAGAATAAACAGCAATGAATATTGTCCTATTGTAGTTAGTAACAAAAGAATTTAGGTTGAGTGTATGCTCACATTCAGTCTTAGAAGTTTAAAAAAAAAAATAGAACAGCAACTCATTAAAAGAAATTTGAAATAATAAGAAATAATATATTCTATCATTTTTATTGCTTTAATGAAATATTAAATTATCACTTTCATAATTCAGAATACACTCATCAATTTTAAATAATAACTATAATGACAATTACTATATCACTATAATCATTATTATGACTAACTCATCATTAGCATAAAATACATACGAAAATGAAAGGAAAACACCTAGGGATGAACAAAGTTCCGTAATTAGTCAATTAATTAGCTATTTTTAATTGTTAACATTTCTAAGAAGCATGGGATCTTATGGTAGCTCAGAGAGAAAAAAATGTGACAATGAATGTATGTATGTTCATGTATAACTGAAAAATTGTGCTCTACACTGGAATTTGACACAACATTGCAAAATTATTATAAATCAATAAAAAATGTTAAAAAAAAAAGAAATCACAGATTGTGGAAGCTAAAATCAAAAATTACTTTTTCAAGATGAAAATGGTTCTTAAACCAAACCCATTTTTCCAAATACTTTCTCATAATATCACTTTAAAAGCAATTTTTTTCAAGAAGTGATTCCCTTGTTTGTAATTCGTATCCAGAGTGATTAGTTTTGGGGTGACCCAACCCTGAGAAAGAACTGCAAGGTACCGAAAACTGTAAATAATAAGAAAGAACAGAATTAAAAAATGACTTTTGAAATAGGCATTTTAAGCGCCATTTATATGTTATGCATTTACTGGTAATCTAAGGAGATTCAGGAACACCAGTCCTTGTATTCTCCTCCATGTATAGGTTAGTTATGGAAATTTTACAATTCTTTACAAAGGAGATAAGGTCATGACGCTGTTGTTCTCACCAACTGGTAAACCAAAAATTTAAAATGTCTAATACCCATTTATCTTGGGGGTAAAAGTCACTCCACTAATCCTATAATAATGGTTTTAAGTTATTTATAAGTTTAGAAAAATATGAAGTTATGGCTCCCATGATCTAGTCTTTTCTCCCTTGCCAAGTCATTTGTCCCCAACATGCTTCTGATCACTAGGTCTGGTCAACTTCCTCTGCCCTTGTATGTTCACTTTGCCTTCTCCTTTACCAGGTCTTAACTACCTTTCCATAGACGATTCAAGTCTCACCTCTTCCATGATCATCCGATCCTTGTCCCCTTTCCCAGGTGCAGCTGCAAATTTCATGGTAGGTGTTGGACCACCTAGTATTTTATAACAGATTCTTTTGGGTTGTGCTGTGTTCCTTGTTTGTTATCTGTGTCATCTCACCTAAATCAGAGGCTTCTTGGGAACAAAAGTCATATCAATAAACATGTTTTGTTTACAGATTCCATGAACTACGTGTTTTGCAACAAGGAATCCTTTTACGTCAATAATGCCAATTTTTAAAATATAAGAAGTCCCTACCTGAGAATTGGAGAGGATTCTTGATTAGTGGTGCTCTGATTACATTGATCAATATTGTTTTGTTCTTATTTAATATTCAGATAACAAACATATTTTTGGCACACATTTTTAGACATACTGATTAAGTCAAATTGAATATCTACTCAATTTTACCTTTATGAAACTGAACATGAGCACTTGCATGTTCCTTGATGCAGTGGTAAGTTTCATGTAAGCAGGGGAACAAGGCATGAAAAGACGTTGCACGATGCAGAGAATTCAACACTCAGTGGGGGGGGGTTATTTTTTGTGCAGGTGAAGACAATCACACACTTCCTTCTTTTGATCAATTTCTGAGTTGCTCGTTGTAGAATTAACACATTTAGCATTTAAAGTTCCATGAAAAATTATAGGGCTTGAACATTCCTTCCAAGTAAATAATGATTTGTTTTTTAATTTCGCCCTCCAAACAAAACACAACATAGAATCACAGGATTATAAGGACTTCCTGGTTGTAATTTAGTTACATGGGGAAGTCCCACCATTCCAGTGACTGCTGTGCTGAGATGTTCCCAGGCACTTTTGGACACCACGGCAAGTTGAAAGGGTTAATAATTCTGGAAGCATTTCACTTGTAAACATATTTTATTTCAAGATGATGCAAATACATGGCTGGTAAGTTTCTCTGAAATAATTTTCAATAGAAATGGAAACAAAATCATATTCAAACTGCCTCTTGATGAATTCTTCCATTTAATTTCTATTAATATAAATCCTAATATTTTCACATAGTATGTAAGTGAAATTGAATAAGGCCTTTCATTATTTCTAAGATATTATTACATTTTTCTGTGACTCGTATCTTCTGTGCTTATTCTGTGGAAAAAAAATCATAATTTATATGAGCAATTATTATAAATGATCATATTGATGATGATTAATACATTTGAAATTCAAAATTTTTCCTTTGCTTTATGAGTTCCTAAATATTGCAGTGCAGTTCTCTGCAGACAAAACTTTGATGCACGTCTGACCCATCCGTTATCCCCACCCCACTTGTAAGTGTTTGTTACTCAGTTTACGAATTTCAACAGTTCTTCTGGGAGCTATTTTTTCATTATTTTGGTGTACAGGTAGAGGAAGTTGCTTTAGTCTTTATCTCTGATATCTGGGAATTATGTTAAAAGATTATCTTGCATAGAGGAAAAGACAGAAAGACAAATTAGAGATTTGGGAAGGGGGGAAAAGAGACGAATTAGAGAAAAGTAAGCAAGAAAGTCTCAAAGGTGATAGGAACAGAAAGGATAGAACAGATTCAAAAATAAAAGCAAGGGAAAATTGAAAGATTTTCACCAAATGTTTTCCGTGATTTGAAACTCACATTTGCACCTAGAACTGAAATTTCCGACCATAGATTTGTCAAATGAAAGATTGCATTTTTATAGGTTTACCTTACATTAATTATTTCAGAGTAGTTATTACCCTGAACACATAAACATTACATTATTGGGTTAATGCCTGAGTAATATTTTAAACATCATCTTTCAACTTGGAGTGAATTACGAATTAGAAACTTACCCTCTTTCAAACATACACCCCTTAATCTTGTACTCAACATGGAAAATACAAAAAAAGCAAACCTAAAAATGGCCCAGTTTAATTCTGTGTTTTCTACAGTATAGATGAGCTGCGCAGCAGATGTTGGGCTTCCTTCAAGTAAAATTCACTTTTTTGATGCGGTGCTACAAGCGTTCAACACATTTTCCTGCCTCAACAGCTCCTTTAATTTTCCATGGCAGCACTTTGGTTGATACCTGCTCTTTCTCAGACGGGTCGCTAAACAAACACCTGTGCCATTTTGCAAGTCCGTCCTCCTCATCTACCCAGCCCTTCCCTGGAAGCATAAAGTATCTACTTACAGATCTGCCAGTCACTGTCCTTGATCGTAAGTCACATACATGAAGCTCCAATTTTATAGGAAGAGGGCAAGGGAAAGGGTGAGGAGGAAAACAGAGTGATGCATTTAAGCAGCAAACAGCAAACACGGACATAACATCTAATTCTCTAGTGACTCCTTTTCTGACCAATGACATACCATTCTCAAAGGCAAAGAGACACCGAGCCAGGTTTTGCGGACGTAAAAACTGTGGAACTTCTGGCAAAACCATGGCTGCTGGAATCACATCTAATGATCTTTCAACAGAAGCTAAAATGCCGTCTTTACTTAATGATGCCGAAAAAGATCATCATTCAAAGTCTATCAGTTTCATCTTTGCTGGTTTACGTTCTGACGTATTCGGAGCCAATCGTGGAAGAGCGATATATGCAATTTGATCTACCCTGAATGCCTGAGCAACTCATTTTGCTCGGCTTATAAATGACGACGTGAATATAATAGTTCTTTTTGATAACAAGGAAATTTAAAGTTTGGCTCAACAATCTGGAAGAACGAAATGAATCTTGACATGGATCTAAAAATAAGAACATCTGTTTGCAGCAGGAAATAGTCATGATTTATGGTTCCGACATCACCGTGTGATGTGTTGTCTCACTTTATGGTAATTTACAGCATTTAATGTACTATATAAATCGACATGAACTGAGGTAATGCTCCCTCAAAATGCAATAAAAGGAACAAAAATGTAGATTATAAATGTTTCGTTTCCTGTGTGAAAGTTTTGGTTTTAAAGTGGAGATTCATGTGGGAAGAAAAGAATGATTCTGAACCAAAATGACCCTGCAGGCAGCTTTGAAGTTTTGCTGGTGTCAGCATCCCAGACACACACGAGGTGCACAGTGCTCTGTGTCCACGGCAGATCTCATGTGCCACCACCTCCTGATGAATTTTTATTTGCAGTTTTAAAAGCATTTCCTTCCTGCACAGTTCTAAAGCCCACCCAAATGTCCCTTAAGTCATGCACATTTATCTTTTTTTTTTTTTTTTTTTTTGGCTAATAGTAGAATTCTTTCATTTATTTTAAGTTTGGTAAATGCTTTTTATGTAAAATTGTTCTTAATCCTAAAAAGAGATCTGCCTTTGAATATATTTCAGAAGAACTCTTGCAAAGCTCTGAATCAATACCGCTTTATTCAAAATATGCTAAAACTAGAAAACTGTGCTATGCTATCATGAAGCTGCATGAATACCTCTCAGAGAAAGAAATCCGCAATCTTAAATGTTTCCTATTCTGCATTTCCTAACATTATTTTTTACACCTGATGAATAGAGCCCTCTTGGTGGGGACAGTGGGGGAAGGTTGATAAGTATGAAAGGTGAGGATTTTACAGCAAGATGCTCAGAGAATCAGGGCACAAATGCTTAGTGCTTTCCACTGAAGAATTGGTGGATACTTCTTATAATGAAAAATCAAGCTATTTGCCCAGGCTAGAATTTTCAGGAATGGTAAAGTCATGCTTATATGTAGAGTAACTTATGTGGGAAGTAGATAGTTTTAGAATTCAGTGCCCTACGCATATACAGGAGAGGATGGTTTTGATTCTCAGGATCCTATACCTACTAGAATTCATGAGCATTCAATTAAGCCAGTATTATTAGAACAGCGTGTGTCCAATGATGAGGAGTATTGAGTTCCTCCTTATTATGCAAGCATGGGAGGAAAATGACAAGTACTTTAGTTAAGATAACAACTAGAAAGAATTGTCTAGAATTTTCTAAACTTTGCACTCTTATAAAATCACGCCCCCTTACCCCCTGCTGTCATCAGTCTCCACTTTGCAAATGAGAAACTGAGGCAGAGAGATTAACAAACTTGTTTATAAAACAATATCTACTAAGTGAAGGTGTCAAAATCTGAAATCAAATTTGACTGATCTGGAACCTTCACTCTCCACTGCTCTGTTTTTTAACCTAATCATCCAATTTCCATAGTGTTCCTTTACGTTGTATGTTTTTTTTCTATTTAGATAACCTTGGGGCTTAATTCATCATTCTATGCATATTAGCTATGTTAAGAGAAATACAAAATAATATTAGCAGATCTCAGAAACTTGCATCAACAAAGTTATTTTCTCAAAAGAAGAGTTGGTGGGAGGTATTCTGCCGACAGAACAGAAAGGTAGACTTTACTTCCAATCCGGACCCATAGTTCACTCATCTGTATCCTCACCTGCCATGTATCCCATCTGAAACATGTCTCTCTGTCTCTACCAAATTGTGTTTCTCTTCTTTAAGCACCTTTTCAATATACATACTTTTCATGAGGTTTACTTGCCTCAAACCTTTTGAAATGAATATTCAGATCATTTAGAGAACTGTATAATATGAATCTATATATGCGAATAGTTGTAAAGTGCAGTTGATTATTCATTTTTAAAATTCACACACACATACATTGTTTACAACACTTAAGACTATAAGTTCTGTAGGGCTTCAAACATGGCTTCATTTTCTTTGATAGTTCTTTACAGAGCAGGGCAGATTATAATATTAGCAGTACAAATGAGACTTTTTTTTTATGATTACCTGTCGTAAATATTATATTCTTACTTTTTATAAATAGAAATGTGAAAAAGTGGTTGCTATTTAATGCTTTTCCTTCATCGAGTTTCCTGCCTTGGATAAATGCTTAGCTGTAAAAGAGCAGCACAATTTAACTTGGTAGGATATTAATGTGCTTTTTCATTTTTATCTTATTTATATTGCAGACAGGAGCTTGCAATGGAAGTTCTTTCAGACTACTATTTATTTCTTTTTCCCAAATTGAGTTCATCATTCTCTTAAGGGAAGGGCAAAAATCACAATTTTATTTTCATGTGTTTTCTTCCTATTTACTCCCATAACTAAGTAATGATTTGGTAATGATTTCATAGAAATGAGCATTTTCTGCAAATTGTACATTACCATAGGAAACTCTGTTTTGGAGTTTTTGTTTTGTTTTCTACTTTTCTTCCTTCGGAAATGACTGCCATCCTAAAGTGATATTATCTATTTTTACTGAAGTCTTTAATATGGCCCTGATAAGACATCAAATTATTTTTATGTGCCCAAAAGAGTTTCCCATTATTTAAATGTATATTTTCATGCTGTGTTACAATTCCTATTTCCTATGAATGCTTAAGAAGAATATTTTCAAACCATTTTAAGAACTCTCACATAACATATTTTTAAGGCATGCTGAGTAGTGAAGTGTCTTGGGCTCTGGACACTCTTTCACGTGAACATCTGTCTGGATTGTCATGTGTACAGAATAGACTCATTCTGGACGTAATGTGAAATAGAAGAGTAAGCATTCCTCCTCAAGAAAAAACATGTTCTCTCATGTGGCCAAGTGCATAGTTTACAGATTCTTATGCCAGTGATGTTAGCTTGAAGGGGAAATTTGAAAAGAAGATATTTAGGGATTCTGTCAGGATATGAATGTCAATTCAAAGTTCATTTAAAAAGTGCCGATTTCAAGAAAGAGGTAATATGATTGCAAATCAAGAAATGAATTAGTGCATGGACGAAATGCTGTCTTCACAGGCCATTGGAATTTTGTCAAGTGTTAGACTTCAGGGCTCACTGATACATAGAATTTCTTACATTGTGCATTTCTATGCGTATTTTTAGAGAAGAGTTATTTTCAATTGGTTACCTGATGTATGGGCAACAGACTCTCTCAGAATTTAAAAAAAGATACTTTGTTTATATATAGAATTGGGAAAACCTATGCTTAGATTTTCTGCGTCAAGAGACTGCGCTGCAAATTTTAGTCTAGCTTAAAGAAAGAGGAATCACTACAGGTCAGCCTAACTGCAGTACTGGAATGAAATCATGGGATGTGTAGGAAGGAACAGAGGCATGTTTTTGTCCTGGCCTCTGTCACGACTTTTTCTCTTCCAGTCCCTCAAGGATAGAATACACGAAGATACACAAAGGAAGAAATCCCAACCTACCTGGAATAGTTTATTTTTTTTTCCACTAAGATAATTAGGACTTGAGCCAAAGTAGTTAAAATATCTCTAATATCACACCCAAATTGTAGGTGATTTCAGGAAGGCAGAGAAATGGTGTGGTTGGGAGGGGGGTCATAGGAGCCTAGAGATAGAATGAAAGAAAGAATGTAAAAAGAAGGAAAGAAAGGATGTGAAAAAAAAGTCCCCAGACCTTTGTTCCCCGAACCAAAGATCTAGTCTGTCTTAGTGTCCAGCTGCCTTTTAGGAAGAAGAAAGGAGAGGATGACCAAAGAGAAGCAGAGCAATTTGGCTTTCTCTTTACGAGCGAATCCAACATTAGACACCAGGGCTCTTTGGATCTTTTGGTAGTGTCCACTGGTGATGATTTCTCTCAGTTTCTTTTTTTTTTCAATGAAGATATTTTTAAAGCATATTTTAAATAGGCAAGGGACTCTAGGCTGGTAGTTTTTCATTGTTTTTGTTTCGTTTGTTTGGAACACTTTGAAAATACAATTGCATTGACTTGTAGCTTCCCTTATTTTAGTTTAGAAATCATATCTTTGTTTTACTATTTTCTTTTGAATATAATATGTCAAATTTTTTATGTATGCGTTTGAGACTTTTGTCATAATCCTTGCTTTTTAGCAGTTGTAGTGTACCACGTGTGTGTGTGTGTGTGTGTGTGTGTGTGTGTGTGTGTGTGTGTGTTTCTGCTTGGAGATAGTAGTGCTTTTAAAATTGTGTCCTGATAACTCTCATTAGTTTTGAAATTTATTTATCCTATATCCTTTTTTTTTTTCCAAATATATTTTCTCGTCTATTCTCTTTTCCTTGCATTTGGTAGCTTCAAATATATGTATAATCAGCTTTTCCCGGTGTATTCCCTGTGTCTCTCAAATCTTTTTATCCTTCTTATTTTTTTATCTGTTTCTGGGGAGAGATACACTATTCAGATATTCTAGTTCACTCATTCTGTCTTTAGTTGTGTCTGCTCCACAGCTAAATGCATTTCTTATGTTTTAATTGCCCTTTATTATTATTATTTTTTGGTCCTTTTTATATATTTTCTAATTAACTGTGAAAAATCTTAATTAGACTTTTATTTGTTGAACTATGAAACATAGTTATTTTAAAAATGTGTGTGTGATAGGTCCATTGTGTACTTTCACTTGCTCTGTTTTGTTCTCTTAAAAAAAAAGTTCCTTATCTCTTGTTTGCCTGGTAGAGTATACTGCTAACAAAAATTTGAGAAATAGTTTGAGGTATAAAGAAATGTTTAATTTTATTTCAGAAAGATTATTTTTTCCCTCATCAGGACCCTGGGGACAATGGCAGATTAATGCTATCTTATTTCAAGCAACAAAAAGATCTCAGTCTTCACTCTAGTGGCTCTGTAACTTGCTCCCTTTGCTTTTATTGTAGAGTTTTTTTATGAATCCAAGCTAAATTTAGGTTGGTTTGTTGGACTGCCTCAAATTTTGGTGACTTTGAACTTACATTTGTATCTTACAGTAGCAGAGAACTACCAACATCTACTTGTCCTCGCAAGGTCTCCACATTATCCTTCAGCATCAGCAGGTTCTCCCAGAGGATTTAAAGTCCACAAATGTGGTTCAGGTGTATTGGGTCCTGGAAACTTCTCAAGATATTCCTACAGATTTTAAAGGGTTATTCAATGTTCCCTCATATTTTGCAGCAAGAGACTTTTCCTGAAGTCTCTATTCTTCCATTTCCAGGAGTTGACTTTCATGTCTAGAACCAATGTGAAACTGCACATTGTGAAAAATAGTCCATTTTTTTATGAGAAAAGAAACAGCTTAGGAAAACAAACAAACAAATAGCTTCCATCTACCATAACCAAGAGAACAAAATCCCAATCACCAAGAAAGAGAAGAGCAACTACCGTGAAGACAGCCTCTCACACACGGATCCTCAGCTACCCTTCCAGAGGCGAGCACTGCAGCAGCCGTTGCTGCTCTGCCGTCAAGTCCAGCACAATTATAAAGTGTCCTCGCTGTCATGGCGCTGGGCAGCAAGTAAAATGGTGAGTATTAAATACATGGGGAAAATGGCATAATCTTCTGTGATGAAGTTAAGCTTGAAGGAGCTTAATAGGTTTTTATTTTTTTCATTTTAACTCAGTAGCATTTCATGTGTTCCAAGTTCCTGACCATGGTTAGTGCCATTCTGGGGTTCTAAAATGTTATCAGGAGAAACAGGAGTTCAATTTTTATATGATATTACATTGACAAGGTGAGCATTTATTTGGCTTTCCAAGAGCATGATAACACACGAAGCTACTGAGAACACTGCCTTGGTTGCCAAGACAGTGGTAACAGTAACTTGAGAGTGAGGTGTTAGGGTATCACATGCAGGGAAAATATTTGGACTTTTTTATTTAAAAAGAAGAATTGCATTAAGCATATGAAGAGAAAAATAACTATAAGTACCTTTTATAAAGCAGACCAAAGACACAAAGATTAAAGAACAAATCTGCTCCTACAAGTTAAAAGTGATTTCTTCCACAACACTGCTTGTATCACTTTGCCAATTAACGCTAAGTTATACTCTGTTGGTTTGGGGGTGTGTGTGCAAGGAAAGTGACAAGAGGACAGGGGAAAAAATTACGAAATGACAAAGTAATAATATGCCTGGGAAACTGACATTTTAACATTTAGGAAGGTTCTTCTTAACTCTCAGATTGATTATATAGCTTCTTTTAGAGTAATTCCCCAACTTTTGAGTTTAATTGAATAAAATAATTGTATACAGTTATTCATTATGATATTGTATTATCAGAAAGAAGGCTTTTTTTTCACTTTTACTATCTCTATGAATATAAAGCTGAAACTTAAGCTATAAACAGCACGGATGGCCCCTGCAGTGTAGGGTAACTGACCAGCTGCTAAGACATTTCACCAATTGCCATGACACAGGAAGTTAACATATTTATCAGAAACTTGAGATGAAGAAATGGTATTCATGGGGACTTTCTACCCTATGCCATCTGGTCCTGAGGTGCCCATTACCTCTATTATTGACTCATTAAAGTCAATGAGGTGAATAACACAATTAAACTTGTTTACTTGTCATGTAACACTCAGTTAACACAGAAATGTAACTTCCAGTCTCAGTACCGCCAGGCAGCACAGACCCACCCCGGCAACATGGAGGCCCCAAGTTCATCTCAGACTAGTATCTCTCAAAATTATAGTGCAATTTAAAAGTACATGAATATTTGAGGCTACTTTTTATCATACTAATGCCATGTAACAGTCATGATGAAGGTTAGGCTTTATAATTAAAACAATAAAACAGGAATAAATGGCCAGCGGGGACCAAATGCAGAAGAGGCGTTCCTGCACCCCGCTAATCACTCAGCTGCAGTTGGCTTGCACACTTGCAAATAGCTCACAGAAAATATGAATCCTTTTGTGTAGGTAGGGCAGCAAGGGGCAAAGCTATCAGACTAGGAAAGCTTATTTCTACACAGCAGTTTAAGATCTCATTATTAGATAAGCCCTTAAATCTATGAACCTAAGTGGATGGGGTAAAATAAAGACACTATTTTTATTATTTCAGTTTGCCACTAATATTCCATAATGAAAATAATGCAAACAGAATCTTTTGATTTAATATTGGATCTAAGAAAAACACTATAACAAAAGGTTTGAGACTTTATAAATATTTAGGTAGTTGGGTAATAATATCATATTCCTCAAGTACTTCTAAGCAGGTAACACTTGAAATAAAACAAAATGTGCATTTCTCGTTTACAAATATTTACTTATATAAAGCAAGTTGGCATCATGTGTTCATTATACATGTTAGAAGTTGAGACAAATTAATGAAATGCCAGCTTTAAAATTAAGGCTTCCTGAATAACTGTTCAGTGGTTTCAGAAGAGGTCTTTGTCACTCACAACATAACCATGTATGCATTTAACCAATAAAGGATTGGAGAAGGAACAAAAATGACACAGGGAGAGAAAGAGAGATTTTCAACTATAGTTAGGCATAATGTTTTCTGAAAAATTTTGAAGCTAAAAATAGTTCTTAGTTATTTTCTCACCTCTATCTGTCTGCATACCCAGCAATTATTGAATACCACTCTCTGGGCTGAAGGAAATGTTCACTCAGCTTAAAAATGAAGTCCTCTCCATCAATATCAAATTTCACCAATTAGAGTTTCTGTAAAATTTTTCAAATTTTTTTCAATGTATGATATCATTGTACTTTTTACCAAACATAGATGAATAGTGAAGAGCTTGTGAGAAGTTCCCCATTCAAATGACCACAGTATTTTAATCTTAGTATCAGACAAATGGCATTGAGTGCTTTTCTTTGTTAGGAAGAAATCCAGAAGTATCGCTAGCCATTAACCTTAAATAAAGAGCACACTGAAAATATTTTCCACCAAAGAAAACATCCCTTGTCAACAGTTTTTTGAACCTAAGCAACTCAATTTAAGATTCACACTGTAAATTCTACCTCGAAGAAGAAAGCAATCAAATTAATCCAGGCGTTCAGTCTCAACTCACTACATTATTACGACTGAAATCTCACGTTCTTTACAGTACAAAAGTAAAATAGAAAACGAGTGAATACAAATAAATGTCCACTGCATCAGTATGCTATGAGATGGAAACAGCTACCCTTGAGCAATGGAATAATTGAAAATAGTTGTTTCAATGACAACCTTCTAATATATCTTAAGGATTTAGCAGTTTAAATACAATGGATTTGCTTCTTCATTCTAATATATGAGAAGATATTTAGTGAGTTACCACAACTAAAAATAATACCAGCTTTGAAATGCAATGCATTTCTATGATCAAATTTTTATCATATTAAAAATATCTATTATACATATTTATGTATGACTAAAATATTACATTGTACACCAGAAATTGACACACTGTAGCTGACTATACTTCAATTAAAAAAAAAATATTATATATATAATAAAGACCTAATATCTTTAGGGTTGAAATAATCATTATTTTAGAATATCCCAGAGCAGTGATTGCAGTTCAGAGTGTAAAGTTTCTGCGTAGTTTTGAGAAATAGCTGTGATATTTTCTGGTCATACATACATAAGGGCAAAGGTTAAGCTGGTGTGCATGTTGGGCTTATTGATAAATTTCAAGTAGTAAAAGTCCTTCCCATTAAAGAGAGCATCTCCAACAGCACCTCAGGGACAACACTACATAAAGATCAGATTGATTTCAGCTTGGGTTAACCTCGGGACTGTCTAATCCATGTGAACATACAATGTTGCCTTCAGTTATGCAAGAAAAATGAAATTCCATTGGCTTTTATACCCATGGAAGTTCAACTATGTAAATGGAAGCACACATTCAGAAGCGCTATAAATCCTGAATGCTATTCAGTAGGAAAAACTAAGAGAAGATACTTCAGAAAAATATCCTTGTATCACTTGGTATTCTCCATATATATTCTGCATAAGAACAAATAATGGCAAGAAGCTAGGCTATCCATTGTCAGATCAAGTAACCTTTTTAAAAAGGGAAATTGATCTTCAAATGGACACTTGGGATGAAATGATAGAAACCAATCCATATGGAACAGAGTAAGTAAATACAGGATTAAGTATTTCATTTTAGAAAAGTGAGGAAAGAAAGAAAATTTGAGATGATGAAGGTCACTTAATGTATCTTTGATGTCTATTTAATCAAGAGCAAGACTTACTTAACTATGGAAAACACAGGCTGAAAAAGACCATTAACTTTTAAAACAAAGTATTTTTCAACTAAACTATTTTTTTCTTTTATAAGATTAGCACTAACTTTACCTACTATGAATGTAACCCAGTGGAAAAAGCATTTTTATGGAGCCAGTGATATATGAAACGCACATGAATTTTTTTACACCTCGTGAAAAAAATAAATTTACATCTCATGTGAAAAATAAATTGAAAATGATTACTGAGCAATTCTCAAATAAAGTGGAATAAAAGGCTTAATAATATTGAACAACGTGTAACATGTTCAAACATGGAAACAAAAACAATGAGACAAGTGACAGCACCCCCTGTCATGCAAATTCATCCTTTCAGAACTTTCCATTAGGACGAAAAGGTCTGAAGGCCCACGAGTGCTGTAAACTGTGCTCTGAGTCACACACTATGTCTTCACAGGAACTTCAGCTCTGTTAGTGATTGTGAGTATGTTGCCAGCATCTTGCTGGTCCCTCTACCTGTTACAAATGAGAAAACTCATTTGGACGAGCTTAGAACACTCTGAAAATGAACTCCCCAGCATTTTAGTTTATTCTGGGGAAAGCCCAAACTTCCTGGTTTCTTTCTTTCTTTTTTTTAATGCTTTAAAGGATTACCAAAAAATCTCAAAAGTCTTCATAGATATCAAATCGCCCTAAACGACTGGTGTTTTGATGATTTAAGTGTAAATGAATCAAAAACATATGGATTAAATTTCCGTTAAAATACACAAGGTTGTAAAAATCAAGGGCAAAGTAATTCTAAAAGGGGCATTTGGAACTTTGACTTCAAGTGTTTGAAAAGCAGTTCAAGATGTCCAGTGAAACCAACCTGCAGACAGAACACACCATTCAGACTGAATTTGGTTGCAGAACAAGGATGATTTGTGTTGATCGGGTAGAGTTTTAGACTTTTTACTTGCCTCAGTGAAATCAGATAAACAGTGGTTTAAAGACATGATGGAAATTAGTAGACATAATACAAAATGCTGTACCTATGTCTCATCATTAGAAGACCAGTTTTAATTCTCCATTTTGAAATTAGTTGGGAAGCAGTTCATTATGCTTCAGCTGGAATCTTCACGCTAACTACATTTCATAGCATTTTATTGACATCACGTTTTGAAAGGAACTCTCCTTTAGAAGCCTAAAATATGAAAGAGAAATGGAAAATCGTTCTATATTTGGGCAAAAGAATCAAGAATAAAGCCCATTACTCATGTAGCACCCTTTTAAAATTATATCCTTATTGAAATAGAATTTGCCTATCATATAATTTTAATTTGTGTACAATTTAATGGTTTTTAGTATATTCACAGTGTTTTACAGACAAAACCATAATCAATTATGGAACATTTTTATCAACCAAAAAGACACCCATTCTCAGTGGTCACTCCCATTTCCACCAGCCACTCCCACCCTAGTCCTCAGCTCCTCCAGGTCTACTTTTTGTCTCTGGACTTGCTCATTCTGGACGTTTCAAATAAATGAAATCATATACTATGTGGTGTTTTGTGAATGGCTTCTTTCATGGTCTATCTATGCTGTAACATGCTTTAGGATTTTTTTAAATTGTCAAATAATACAATACTGTACGGATGTCCCACCTTTCATTTTTCCACTCATCAACTGATGAACATTTGGGTCATTTCCACTTTTGGGCTGTTTTTAATCAAACTGTTCTGAACATTCATGCAACAGTTTTTGTGTGGATATAAGTTTCATTCCTCCTGGGTGAAAACCTGTAAATGAAATTTCTGAATTACATGATTACTCTATATTTAAATGTTTTTTTTTTTTGAACTACTAGACTGTTTTTCAAAACATGCACCATTTTACTTTCCCACCAGCGGTGTGGGAGAGGTCTAATTTCTCATATTGTCACCAGTATTTGTTATTGTCTGTCTTTGAATTCTAGCCATCCTAGTCTCTGCTGTGTGGTATCTCATTGTGGTTTGGAGTTACGGTTCCCTGACAGCTACAAGATGGACTTGTCCCTGCCCTCTAGGTCCCTCGTGGGCTGGGCTGGGCTGGGCTAGGTGACACACACACAGATAGTTGATAAATAAAATGCAATTTCAGGGGGACAGTGAAAGCACACACATACATGTATGTAATGTATACAGATACATATCTGGATATTATATCCAGAATGAAGGAGATTATTTTTAGACGTCAGAGGGGACCTCCCACTTAGGTGACTGTGTATGGAGTAACTTGAGTAAGAAGGAGGAAAGAAAGCCAGGAGAAGAAATCAGCAGACATCTTATTTCAAAGAGAGAGACCAGCAAGGGCCAGTCCCTTGAGGAAGGAAGGAGCTTGGCTCTTGAAAGAAATGTAAAGCATCCTACGGTGACCGAGGCACAGAAAGCGCAGGAGGGCAGTGCATGATGGGTGATTAAATAAGGAATTCAATGCAGGATTCAGTGAAGTATTTTAATGTATGACTGAATGAGGAATTCACACAATATGTTTACAGCAAAGCCTAACATGTATCAAATGCTGCATAAATTCTGATTATTACTGTTATTTTTATTATTTTGTTATCATTACCCGTGCTAGAGAAGTAAGAAAATAAGGCATTCCAAGAAAGTTATAATTTCTGTTGAGAAAATATTCTGCACATGTGTTATCGCTTTTACAACTATGACTTGAGCATTGGAGTCAGGTGGCGTCATGGAATGACCGGAAGCTTTGGACACCAGAGGTTTAAATCTCAAGTCCACCTCTTTCAGAGCAAATATGCGTGGAGTAGAGTCAGAGGATGCTTTAACTCTGAGCCAGATCTGTTTTGTTTCACTTGGCCATTCAGGGGATTTCCCTTTCTTGCCCTCCACAGGCCTCCAAGGTGTGCGGACCACCACTCTGTTCCAGGCACTTTCCGTTGCCCTGGTTCGGAGAGTGAGGCTGTCTGCGCTGAAGCTCAGGTGAACGTGGGATACAGCCTTGCAACGTAGGAGAGTAGAGGGCCCCTCCCTGCAGGACCACGGTGGGCTGGCATGCTGGCCCCTGCTACGTTCCACCCCCAGAGTGTCATTAGAGAGATGGGCACATGCTAGGTGTCTGCTTGGCACAGGCGAACGCCAGTTCTCATTTGAAGTCCATCTGGGTGTTTCCAGGTACTTACCTTGGTACTCAAGGGGCTCCTGGCCCTGGTGGCAAATATTCGTGGCCAGACTTGGCTCTTTCTGTGTTTTGGTGTCACTCTCTCCCCGCCCACCCACCGCCGCCGATGGAATGTTAAAAGGAAAAAGAGCTAATGTGGAACACGTGTCTGTCCAACACGTCCTGGCTTATATGCAGACCTAGAATTGTGAACTTGAAAGAATGCATGGGTTCCTTTCTCTTGTGTCACCGCCTGGCCAGTCCTCAGGAATCAGCTGCTGGAGGTGGCGTTAGGAAGGCTACCGCCGTGCTTACTACTTGCACGGTGCATCGTGTCACCACTTAACCTTCGGAATCCTTCAGCTACAAGATGAGAATGAGAAAAACACGACTTCAAAGAGCCGTGGGCATCAAATGCACATACCGTAAACTGCTCCATGATGCAGATTTTGATGCCTCCCCTCTGCTGTCCCTCTAAAATAACAAATTCTACAGTTACTCCTGTTCTTTATTTTATTTATATTTTGGTTTTGTATAGAGTGCAACCAAGTTCAGTTTCAGGACAACCTCCCTTCTCTGCCTGCGTGCCCTCTGTGGACGGTGACTTCAGCTGGTTTTGAGCCTCCCTGCCCTGCCCTCTCCCTTGCAGACATATCAGCTTCTTTGCCGTCTCTCAAACGTCAGCTCATGTCAGTGTTTTGCACCTGCTGTTCCCTCTGCATGGAAGGTTCTTTCAACTTTGACCCAATCACTTGCACTCTCATTTCCTACAGGTTTCAATTCGACCTTGGCCTGACCTATGCCTGGTAAATGTTTTCTTTGTCTTAATAGAACTTAATACCAGCTGACAGAATATAGGCGTGTTCCCTCAGCTACAGTAACAGATCGTGAAGGTAAGAACTCTCCTTTTCTGTCTCCATCCCTGCAGTTAGAAAGCATTCAGTGTAGACACTTAATAAATATTGGGTGAGCATTTTAGAATTAGGTGTTTACTTTGGATAAAGCCTGACATAAAATATGCTTTTTTCAAGACACATGAAAGTCAAGTAATTTTTTTTTTCTGATAATGTTTTAATGATCGTTTTGGCATTCCAGTCTCTATCCAAATGATGACTTTGTATTTTAATGATCTCTTTAAAGCGTGAGTGCTTCCTACTCAGGTATGTGTCTCTAATCAGAGCTCCCCGACCACCCTTGCCCATATTTCACTCCCAGGGAACAATTTGGGAGAGGAGATGCTTACAGAGTAAAAACTGGCCAAAAATTTGACAGCAGATAAACACTTTTTTTTCCCTGGCAATGGATGCTATTATGAGATCATGAAAAATGTTTATATTTAAGGTAAACCTCATCATTTAGCTCTCTCTTGAGACAGAGACACACGGATTGATAAATATATCTCTAAAATAATAGATAAGGACAAGCCCACTCTTTTGCATTATACATGAACAAAAAGGAAATATATAGTGAATTTTAGTTTGGTCCCAATTTCTGCCCCAGAGGAGTAAGAAAAGAGTCATAGCGACATTCTCTGTTTTAGATGTGCAAGTCAGTCTCCATGTTCAGCTCAAGATGTTGAGACAATAAAAAATACCTTCTTGCTTGGTAGAATGTACCTACTTTGAGAAAGGAGATTGAAAACATTATCAAGTTTTTTGAATTGTATTTGGCGCTACATTTGACATTTGATAGTAAATAAAGGTCAAGGAGAACTACTGTTTGTCTCTTCTGTCCTCGTAGCACTTCAGTGAAATGAAAACTATCGTAATAGAGTCGTCCCAGGAAAAAAAAAGTCATCTTCACACAATTAAAGAGAAATAAACTGAAAGAGTAGACAGAAACAGTCTCCACTTACTAAGCAGTAATTCCCTAATTTCCCTGATAGATCTTTCTAACCGTTGATCCATCTGAATAACAGACTCTTAGCAGAAGCATCACACCCTTTTAAGGGTTAAATCCTTGCATTTTCAAAAATGGTCCTTGGTTGGGCCAGAACCATCAGCAGCATCAGAAGTTGCTGGAAACGAAAAATCTCCCCGCCCATCCCAGACCTACAGAACCAGAATCTGCCATTTTAACAAGATCTCCAGGCAATTCTCATGCACATTAGCATTTAAGAAGGACTGGGCTAAACTCCACGTCTATTATTCCAATACACTCAGGGCTACGGCAGGTAATAAAAAGAGTAAAGTGAAGCTTGGTGCGAGGTAAAATGAGCGAGTCAGGCTGAGGGGAGCTTGGCAGTGAGCACAAAGTCCTCTGAAGTTTTCAATTTAATGTAAGGAGAAAATCGTACACTGTGCAGGGATAGAAAAAAAAAAAAACCTGCTCTGTTTTTCATCTTTTTGTTGAAACTGTATGATTCAGCGTGAGTTACAATGAAATGGTATTTTAATCGGATCAACACCAAAATGAAGCCAACCTTAATGAGTTACAATAGAACTGGAAGTAAGGATCTTTGGGAGGAGAGGGTGTTTTATAGCAGGATTTTGGACCTTGAAAGGTCAGCAGGAGGGCAGCAGTTCTCCAGGATTAATGAAGGAGAAGAGGACAGAAAGTGAAAGTTTAAATAAAGCTTTGCTATTTTCCTTTCTAATCCAGTGAGAAACCAAATCTTCTTGAAGAGAATAAAGAATGCGTCCCAGGTTATGTCACTGGGGAATGACAGAGTTTAGAATCTACTTCAAGTCTGCATAATCCCACAGCCTGAGCATCCCTCATGCTAGGACCAAGGGCAACTCTGATCAATTTATTTCTATTAGACCAGTGTGGCAATGCTAACTGACTCCATCCATGCCATGTCTGCATCCCTTTGCCTTTGACTGAATTAACGCTGTATATTCCATCCTCAAAACAATCCTTCTACAGTCTCTATTTCTGACTTGTGAAAGCTTAAACTTCAACCAGAATTTTATTCTCTCATCATAAAGTCATCTTTTCCTTCTGCTGTAACTTTTCTGGTGTTATCAATATTAATACTTTTATGTATACCTACATCGCTATGGCTCTTGTTTTAAATCTAATTTACATAGACTGCTTCAAGTCGCATTTCTACAGCACAAGTTTGTTTCTTTTATCCTACTCATCCAAGATCCATATGTGACAATATGATTTGACTTAGAGTGTTTTATAGGTGACATCCTGCTTCATTCTGTCTGCCAAATATTTTTCCCAACATTCTGGTAAATCATTCTAATTGCTCCTATATCTTTGGGCTCCTAAATGTAAAATTTCTTCTACCTCCTGAATTTTTGCTTGGCCTTGATAGAGTAATCTCTGTTTGTTCTGCCTATTGCCTAAACTCGGATTCTTTGTCCAGCTCATTAAGAACTGATCTGGACTTGTTCTCTACTGCAGTTTCTCATCCTCTGTACTAACATCCAGGGCTGGATAATTCTTTGTTTGAGGGCCAGGATTTTGCATTGAAAGATGTTTTCAGCATCCCCAGATACAGTGCACAAGATGACAGAATCTCCCCCATCTAGGTCTTGTCAGTCAAAAATGTCTCCAAATTTTGCCAAATGTTCTGTGGGTCACAAAATCACTCCTAGCTGAGAACCATCGTTCTCCTGAAACTTGTCTTGCTAAAGTTACTAATGACCAGAAGAAAGAATCCATTTTAGTGTTTCTTCTCCTCCTGGCAGCTGGAGGCCACTGTACTCCTGGCATCTCTTCTCCCTGGGTTCTCCTTCCTAGCACATCTCTGCTTCTGGATCTGTTCCTTTTCCTTTCCTGGCTGCTAAAATGGGGCTCCCCTGGGGTCTCAGTTCTCTTTACCCGGTACCAGTGCTTCACGGTCATTGTTCTGGTGGCTACGTTCTATCATTCCTCTGCTACATTCTAATGATGGCTCTGCCTTAATGTCTAGTCCTTGCAACTGTCCTGAGTGCCAGACCTCTGGATATCGACCTCAGCTGCTCTGCCAGCACCAATATTTAGTTTGTCCCCTGTGTATCCTTACCTTTACCCACATACCTGGTTTCCATTGTGTATCTCTTGTCCATTTCTGCCTCCATCACCCACCATGTCTTTCTCCCATTTCAAATTAAATATACTACCAAGTCCTGTTTATTACAAACACCTATATATTCTGAATCCAGTTGCTCTAATACTGCATCATAACATTGACCTACACTATATTTACAACTCCTACATGGTCTCTGGTCACCGGGTCCCCTAGACTTTGAGTCACTGTACACATTGCTGGAAAGTTAACTGTCCTAAGTTATTAGTAACTAGGAGTGATTTTGTGACCCACAGAACATTTGGCAACATTTGGAGACATCTTTGACTGAGAAGACCTAAGAAATAAATTTGAATGCCATTCTGCTGATCAAAAGAACTCTGTCCATCATGCTTTGTTTTTGGAGTATAATTCAAATACCTTAATATAGCATTTAACTACCTTTATGATGTGGTTGAACAGGTCTGTCTAGGCTGATCTTCCCTGTCAACCAGCATGCACTACCCGGCCATCTTTTTGTAGGACTGCACTGAAGAATTCGCTCTTTCCCCGTACAGAGTGACTTACACCAATTCCTGGCTTATAATCTTTTACTAATCCATCCTGAAGAACCTCAAATACTCCTCGTCTTTGAAGTGGACTCCAAGTGACACAGGCAGAAGTAGGCACTATACCATTGTTGCCCTTTATCACAATGCATCTTTCTTTTAGAGGTTCATTTCTTTCAATGAGCTATCAGATCATATGATGAGAACTGCATTCTGTTGATTATTTGTTAAAAAATCAATTAAATAACTTAAAAATATTTAATTGACTCAGATGTTCATTTCACAATAAGATTGAGAAAAGAAAACAGAAAAGCAATACATGTATTTAGACGTGTGTGTATATGTGTGTGTCTGGAGAGACAGGGAAAGAAAGAGGTTATCCGAGCTGCATTGTTAAAGTAAGTATATTTAAAAAGACAATTTTTCTCAGTCTAATGTTATCTAAATCATGCAAACATTTAAAAAATCACAAAAATCATAAGCAAGTAAAAGTTATTTTTCATGTAAATGAAAGTGAAACTTGCAGGGAGAGAAAAATTATATAAGCATACTCTTGTTCCTATTTTAATTAAGTCAACTGCTAATAAATTTCATATCTCTCAGAAATAGGAATGCAGAAATATATTTTGAAATGCAATAAAAAGAAAATATATGTTTGTATTGGATTTTACACTTTCAAATGCCAGGAGTCCTCATTAAAGATCTAACCAGCTGAGAGGTTTTTTGGTTTTTTTTTTTTTCTGTTTAAATGCAAACAACTTTCTGTAACCTCGGCCAATTAATTCCATCCTCTTAGCAGGACCGTAACGTACTTCGGATTTCAGCTCTTCTCGTTCTGGGCTGGAGTCTGAATCATAGCTCAAATTGATGCAGTCTTGACAATGAAAGGCCAGTACTTCATCTGCTAATCTTCTTCAAAATATTGACTCAGTGCCCATGGATGTTCATCATTGCAAAAGGATAAGTCAGTAAGGCTTTCTTAATGGAGTTTGATCACTGAATGCAACCACATGTGTTCACAGGGCTCAGCCTAGTAACTGAGTCGATATGTTCAAACCCATCATTTGTGCTCAGCAAATTCATTAAAGAAAAGACAGCTTTGCCCCTTTTTCCTAATTGTTTTACGAGTTAGAGTTCTGCATGTAATTTACCACGTTGGCTTGTAAATGGGAAGTAAGACATTTGTTAGGAATTCCTTCTGGCACTTTTGATCAGCATACCAAAAAAAAAAAAAAAAAAAAAAAAAAAAGGAAAGGAAGGGTGTGAGAATCAACAACAATGGCAATGATCTTATTTTGGGGGGTAAAGTTGAGTTATTTGATTTATATTTGCATGACCTTATAAAGGTCATAGCACAAACAGCATTTAGTAACAGTACAATGCTACTTGCCATCAAAAATAACATTTTGAAGCCTATTTTCTCACCTCCTAGGTAAGAATGTAGAATTTAAGTTCTGGAGAGATACTTTGATCAGGACTTACTCTTTTTTATCTTTTTAATTGAAGTACAGTCAGTTACAATGTGTCAATTTCTGGTGTACAGCAGATGCCCCAGTCATGCATATGTATACACATATATTTGTTTTCATAATCTTTTTCATTAAAATTTATTACAAGTTATTGAATATAGGTCCCTGTGCTATACAGAAAAATTTTGTTTTTTATCTATTTTTATATATAGTAGTTAATAGTCACAAATCTCAAACTTATTCCTGGTATTATTTTACTCTTTGGTGGCAGAGTATAGGTCTAGAATAGTATGCTTTATTTTTACCCACTCATAGCACTTTTTGTTTGAAGAACAGAATAATGTGCAGCTGCTGCTCCATCAGGTTGACTGGCAAGTGATTTCAGAGCCTCATCCTAATTAGATCAATAAAAGCTAATCCCTATGAGAGTATAAATAAGGCTTGCCAATTACACACTTAATTTAGACAGAAGTAGTACTACTTTCAGTAAGTGGAACTATTATGACTGTTCCATTGCTCTTCTCCACCATTTATTTTCCTGGATCACTGAGCTGCAGGTGTAACCCTAGAAATGTGCAGGGGGCAGGGCAGGCTGTGTAGACAGAGCGATCACTGGTTGATACTTTTAGCTGTTTTGAGACTAGTGGGTTGATTAAAGAGGAGGAAAAAAGTGGCTTTGCAAAAGGTCACATGACTGTATAATAATTGCTCTGTACGGTAGAAACTCTAAGACAATCGTAAGTATCTGTGTGAAAGTGGCTTAAAGTCATTCTGCCCCACTGTCACTAGAAAAGTTCAAGGAGCCGTCTGACACAGCAGGCAGAGCTGTGGCCGCTGCACAGGCAGTGCTCAGCTCAATGTGTCATCATCAGTAGCAATGAAACAGCCTTTGCCCTGAGACTCTAAGGAAATGTGCCTTAAGCACCAACAGAGTCACTGTCTATTGACCAGGAATTGATTTGGTCCCTTGCCCTAGTCTCCATGCAGAATCACCAATTACACCATAATTATTGCTCTCAGGGATGGATGCAAACTGTCTACTCTCCCACAGTAGGTGAACACCAAGAAAAACATTGCAAAAAACCGTTTTTTGGTTATGACAAAATACAGCAATTGGAAGATTTTACTATTTGATTTACTGTTTTTAATATTGATTTTAGCTTCCTAGTCTATTAAATCTTCCTTTTGACATTTATTTTGAAGTAAAATAACATAACTATGTCAAATTCCTAAATATTGCATATGTGCGAAGTACCTGTGAACGTTAGGTTATAAAGATGCATGCATTCAACACACTGAATAAAATGTCATTTAAAAACCTGTTTGTGAGTTTATAATTTAATTATAGTTATTTAAAGTAATACTTGCTTAATTAATAAACTATAAGCATCAAATTTCATTTTAAGCAAGGCAATAATCACAATTTAAGGCAACTGAGAGAACACCTCTTCAGTTTCATAGTATAAGTTAATACAGCATTTATCTTAAATTCTTATTCTATATAGCTTTTATACAAAAGATTTTATACATATGCAATGTAGGGAAATGTATCAAACTCAAATATATCACCTGTGCTTAGAGAAATGGAAAGTATTATACATTTAGGAATGTGTATATATATATCCACACACACAAGTATCTGCTCAGGTTACCTGGACCATTAGATACTCAAGTAATGTTGGAAAGACTTCTATTTGCCTCTCAGAGTTATGTAGAAAACTCTGGTGGGGTGTGGAGGTTGCTAGTTTTGAGAAACTCTTACTCTCCTTTAAATAGAATGGAATAGAACACAGGGGACATAGTGAGAAGACATTTTCCTGCCTCTTGGGCAGCCAGGAATAATAAAAAAGCAGAGGCTGAGCATTAGGTCAAGGCTGCAGCCTTTCAATCACGATCCCCGGGGAGTTACTTCACTTCCCTGAGCCATTCGTGTGACTTGAAGGGTTCCTAGTCTAACAATCAAAGGTCCTTTTCTTTTTTTCTGGGGGACAGGGACTAATATCAATGAAGGAAGAAAAATGAAAAATCAAGAAAGAAGGATTAGGTAGTCTCTGAAGTGATGTTGAACAGCTAAAATTGGAAGAAAGCCATAAAAACTAGTCCTTTGTTTCCAAAGAAACATCTAGAACAGCACTATCCATCTATGGATCTATTGCTCCTCTATGGCACCAGTCTTCTCCCATTTCACGCATTCACATTTACAATAGATGGGTGACGACTGATCATCCAGCTGGGACCTGGGGGTCTGGAATGCTCAAATCCTCAGAGGACACTTAACTGTCCTAAAGATACGGTGATTTCATCATTTGATCAGATACTTGCATGTAATTGCATTTTGGATACACATGCATTCACCCACTTACACAACTGCATTTGAACTTCAAAGAGAAACTTTCTGAAGGGCATTTGTTTTTTATGGAAATAAAATAAGAATGAGCTGTATTCAAAGAGTGAGGAAGGCTATACACAGGAGACCTCTGTTTTATTGTGGTTTAGCTCATGGAGCAAATATGTTTAGTGGCTTCGGCTGACTTCCTTAGAAAAATGTCCACATTAAAATGACCACCCAGGTTAGCAAAGTCTGGCATAGCACTAACATCCTAGAAAACAGAAGCCTCTATCCAGGGCCAGTGTCCACTTCCAACTCTTACTAGATTTCTTTTCCTCTGGGAAGAGATTTAAGTAAAATTGAGAGAAGTTATTTTATGGGTCTAAAAAAAAAAAACTATAATAAATCATTCACTTTAAGCCCATAACTATTAAATAAAAATAATTTATTATCCTCCATTTTTAACCATAAATGGACACCATCCACTATGGGAGCAACCAAGAATAAACTATTCCCCAGTGGGTTACAAAATTTATTCAAATATCACAGAGCGGTGACCTGGTGACCTACCCAGTATTAGAGAGGCTGAATATTACAAATGGGAAGGCTGTTGGCTGTATGGCTTTTTTTTTTTTCCTAAAACAGTATAGCATTGTCAAAAAGCTGTATAATTATCAATTCATGCCACAATCCTGTAAAATGGATTGTCACCCTCATTCTTTTTGTTCCACCCTGCTTTCCCTGTGTTTATCACGTGATGGATTCCTCAGCAAACAGGCTGCCACAGTTGAGGAAGGAGCCTTATTCAGTCCCTGCACTGGACTATGAGTTCTATACACAGAGGACAGGCTTGGATTTTAGTTTCAAAGACCTCACATTCTGTAGACACAAGAGAAGCGAAGAGAAGACTTCCTTGATACATTGCCAACAGTAATGTGGACTGGTCAAAGAATTCTACCAATTGGCATAAAAATATAAATGCCCTAAATAAAGTGATACAATTGCTTCAAACAAGAATACACTTCTTATTTTGAATGTATTGAGTTGCAACGTAAATGAATATATATATATAAACATATATATATATATATTTCAGCCTGTATGATACCTGACCTCTACCACTGAGATTGATTTGGAATGTTACAAATAACATAAGGGTTAAGGGTTGGCTTTTGCCCACACAGTGGAGTGGACTGGAGGTGTTCCAGACTACAGGTGCTGTCAGCAGTACTTGTGGATTTCTCCTATATTATCTTAATATTAACTCAACCTCCCCTACTCAAGCCTTAATTTGATTTCTAAATAAATATTAGGAAAATATCATTTTCTAAAAATTAACCATGCTTGCTTTTTCAGTCTTTAAAATTCTTGAAAGTTTCTTTTTCAAGTAGGTTTCCAGAAAAGCAGAAGACAAATAGTTTTCAATCCAGACCAGCAAGACATGTTTCTGTCTTCTACAAGGTGAATGGTATTTTTGTGAAAAGAAATGTTGAACTCCAATCTCTAAACCAGAGTTTCCTATAAAAACAAGAGCAAGAATGACACATTAATACAGGGAGGCACTGGCAGCAAATTCGTGCCGACTCTCCATCTTATACCAGTAAGTTTTAGTTTGGAGTTGAAGGATCCACTTTCTACGTTGTTTGAAAATCACTGAGTGGAGAAAGGTATATATGATGATTTTCTTCTGTAAACATTTCCTGTAAGATGAACAAATGAAAGAAACTGACTTATATGAAAACAGTTTGCATGTGTTAGTAGAGTGTTCATTATATACTCCAGTAAAAAAACCAGACTAACAAAAAGTATCAGATCAAGTTAATTCAAGGCAAATCAACACAAAAAAATTCAAAAACACATAATTAAAAACTTACTGCATAGGTCTGGCTCTGTGAGTCTCTTACAGAGAATTTAAAGAGTTTCTGATCCTCCTAATTGATTAAATATCCTCCCTCAACACTCCTTCATCTTGGCAGCAGTTACTGGCTCCTGAAATCACATCTTCACTAAATTAACAAGTGTATAATTTTCTTAAAAGCAGTGATGGTGGTAAAGAATCTGCTGTGGAAGCGCAGACCAGGATGACGAGCAGACCAGGTGGGAAACTGTGACTTCCTTAAAGGAGAGCCTGACTGATCTTTTTAGACCCAGTACTTACTACAGTGCTTGACGTCAAAAGGAAATCAATAATGGTTTTTGAATTGTTGAATAAACTCTGTTCATCTTGTGGCGGGATTCTTATTTTAGCCGCAGATTTATCTTGTCAATAAAAAACCGCTTTCTAGTTTAGGTTTCCTTTAATCATCTAGTCAATAACTTGATTGTCGCGATAGCTGACTCTCAAGGAATCTATACAAAGGTAGCAAGGGGTACTTGTATATGTTTGTCATCAATCAATTACAGAAAGAAAAAAAAATCACATTACATTACAATGCAAATGGCTCTATAATTCCATGATTAACATGAAACATAAACTGTGATTTACTGTTAGTGAAGAAATTTTACTCTCAGTCCAGTTTTACTAACAATTGACAGGAAACATGTCTTTCCAGAGAGTGATATTTTCCATACCATTATCATCACAATTCTCTCCTAATTTGGTTTTTGTTTCTCTTTGAGTGGAATAGAACATCTTCTGTCTCATTATGGTCTTTTCAATTAAAATGAACTCATGTGTTCAGGCAAATATTTGTATTGTTATAATATTGGATTAGTAATAATCACAACAGCAGCAATTAAGTCTCTCACCACCAGCATTTAGCATGTTCAATTGTAATCATCTACGGAGAATACAATTTTTAAAAATCTGTTTTGTGTGTGTGTGCTTGTTGCGAATAGATTTCCTTCTTTTCTCATCCATCTGACTTTGGTCCAATATTGGTTGTCATCAGAAACACCAAAAAAGATTAGCAGCTGATCATGCTGTTTTCTGTTCTCTAAGGCAAAAGGTGAGAAATCATGAATTTAGTAAATCTTATTACCATGTGGTAATTTTCTCTGATGATGAAAATCACAGCCTTCTGAGACTCATTACTAGCACAGTGATTATTTGTAAAGTTTAGGAATCCATTATTTAAAAAGCTGTGCACATTACTCTAAGAACGGGGTCATATCTGAACGTCCATATATACACCTGTGTGCACACATCTATATGCATGAACCTCAATTCTCTGCAGTTTGGTTCACCCAGATAACACCAAAATAACCTTTTCTCCATAGAAAATACCGGGATGGGGGATTGTTATGTTAAAATGCAGATTGCGATTTAGGTGATTTAGGGAAAAGTCTGAGACAGAGTATTTCTATGAATCTTCAGCTGACAATAATATTTTTTCTTTTGGCCTGGGACTACATTTTGAATAGCAAAACCCTTATTGACAGGGTCGACTGAAATATATGCACAGCCTAAAAGTTGAGAGTTACGTTCTATTTTGTGGGAGGACTTGAGCTGGGATGGCAGCCTCTCAGATCGCTCTGAGGGACTGCTCCTAAGAGGTAGGGGAGGGGATAGGATATACAGGAGCTTTACAACAAAGACCATGTAGTTGGAACAATAAAAGATTACTTGTTACCTAAAGAAAACCAGGCATCTCAACTTAAAGAATTTAGTGTTTTTCTAAGTATGGGAGGAAGCAAACATTTGGGCTCATTGAATTCATTCCTTTGACAAGCACCTAGTATCCTGTCCTTTCTTATTCTGAGTCCCCTCAGGGTGCACCATTGTGAGTGGCTGCAGAGGCCGCAGGCTTGTCTTCACTAGGAGGTGGCGGCAGCCTTTGATGACTTGATGTTTTCAGCATTCTTTGTTTACTGATACGGCTTACAGTAGTTTTCGTTCATAACAGTTTTGGTGGTTCTCAAGGTATCGTAAGACTTTACTAAAGCAAGCATTGCCGAAATAATTGGCCCCGTCCCTGATGAGCCGAATAACCCAGAGACAAGGTGGTCTTGGAGCTGAGAAGAAAAGAGGCAATTTTATTGCTTTGCCGGGCAAAGCGGACTCGCAGCAGGCTGGTGCCTTCAAAACTGTGACCCCACCTTGGGGTGGGGTGGGGTGGTTACATAACCAGAGCTCAAACAATAAAGCATTGACAACAATCAACAGAATCATTTTCTCATCAGAAGACTTAGAATGGCGTCATGATGCCTCCAGGCGACCAGTTCTGTAGAGGCGGGTGGTTAGATCTCTTCATCTCCTAAGCGCTCAAGGTGTGGTCTTCTTGGTAATTCAGGCTGTTTTGTACGGTTGCAGTCCTGTGACCTTCTCCTTGGAGAAGGACTCAGAGACCAAGCTTGGTTATTACTTTCAGTTACTGGAATAAAGTAGAATCAGTAAGATCAATAGCCTTAGTTTTAACAATGGGCCTGGAACTGTGAGCAGCATCCGGTCACTCAGGTCAGTTGACCGTTTTAAGGGCGAGCATAAGCGTAAGCAATCTGTTAGCTTAAGTGTGGCCATTTTATTAATCCTCCTTCAAAATGACCAAAAAATCATGCAGTTATATAGGGGTGGTGGGAAAATGAGAAAGCTTGAGTCATACTCATCAGATCTCTCACCAAATTTGCTCTGTTTCCATTGGACCTGGTTGCTTCTTTCTGACGTTTTATTAGTCTAAACTGCAAGTTATTTTGCTGATTGCTGTTTAAATAGGAGGAAGCTGATGCAGTGCTTTCTAATGAAGCGAAAGTACCTGCTATATGGCCTACGTAGTATTTGATTCTTTGAGGAGACATGCAACCATCCTTGAATAATTAGTTTATATTTTTCATTGTAATTTTTGAACACTTTTATATCTGACTATATCCTAATGTCTGTATCCTACAACCCATGAGTCACGTGTTTTTAAGTGAAACCCAATCATATTTCCTAAAATACTCTATAGAAATTCATGAGGATGATAAAAAAAAGCATAATTTTCTTTTTCATAAATCTCGTTGACAGATCAATTATACGAGTGGAAAAGAACATCAAAACAAAGGTGCTTTACATATGCGTAGTGCTCTTTCAAAAAACAAAAACGAAAGCAAGCAAACGAACTAAATGAGATCAGTGGCCTTCCTCAAACAGCCCAAAGGGGGTGTTGCCCGTGGATGCAACCCATACTCCAGTTTCTTGTCCCATCCCAGAAAAAATTCAGTAGAGGTTAAAAAAAGTAAAGTGAGGATTTATTAAAGGATGGCCAGCACACTCTCAGGGGAGAGCGGGCAGGCTCAGGTGAGCGGCTGCCCTGTGTTTCATTGGCAGGTTAGTTACATAAGGTGTAAAAATGAATGGGCAGAATATTCATTGAGGAGGGAAGGGCTTGGGGTCATATTTCCTGATTATCATCCCAACTCCCCCTTCCCAAAGGGAGGAGGGATTTTTGTCCTTATTTAGTCTGGATCAGAAGTGTCATGGCATTGGTGCATGATGGGTACTTCTGATCTGCAAGGCTAATTTTATTGAAATGAGGGCATAATGAGCAAAAGGTTACATTCAGACACTGGAAATTCCTGCCATTTCTCACCTTTCTTTGTTGGTCTCCAGGCCAAAAGGTGTGGCCCTTTATCAGCCCAAAGGTTCCTGCTTTTCTTTCTCTGCCCAGGGATCCCTGGTGCTTCCATGATGTATATTTTCCTGCATTTGGCTTGTGCCCCTCCTTTCTGCCTAATTCCTGCCATTTGGTCTGTGTCCCCCTTTCTCTGCTCATATGTAGCTATCTGCCTGCTCTAACAGAGGTAGTAGTTAAGAAAGAGTCAGGAGGAAATAATATGCTTATACTTGTCTGTGTTTATTTAACTTTTTTATATTTTATTAATCATGGATATTTTGCATTAATTTGTTTTTTTAAAGTTCATTAAAATATTAATTATTTTGATTACTGAGGGTGTCATCTCAACATTTTTGGTGTCATCTCAAAATTTACACCTGTTCCTGATCCTCTTGAGTCTTGGTCTTGGCAACTGAGAAGAATGCACAGCCTAAAAGTTGACAGCTATGTTCCATTTGGCGGACGTTTCTGAGGACTCAAACCCCTTCGAGCCAGGATGACAGCCTCTCAGATCCCTCTGAGGGGCTGCTCCGGAGAGGTAGGGGAGGAGCCAGGGTACACAGGAGTTTTATAACAAAGACCAGGTAGTTGGAACATTAAAAGCTTACTTGTTAACTAATGAAAACCAGGCATCTCAAGTGAAAGAATTTAGTGCTTTTCTATGTATAGGAGGAAGCAAACATTTGGGCTCATTGAATTCATTCCTTTGACAAGCACCTAGCTATCTAGGGCCAGGGTCCTGTCCTTTCTTATTCTGAGTCCCCTCAGGGTGCACCACTGTGAGTGGCTGCAGAGGCCGGGCTGCAGGCCTGTCCTCACTGTGGGGTGGCAGCTGCCGCTGATGACTTGATGGCTTCAGTATTCTTTGCTTACTGATGTGGTTTGCAGTATTTTTCATTCACCACCTTGAACAAGGCCACAATCTCTTAATAAGTGTTTTATTATGAAAGAGTTATTTTTATTTATTAAATACTTTTAAAATGATTTCCTCTCCAAATGAAAGAAAGAAGTATTTGATTTTAAAAACTCATACATTAAAATTTGATTCATTACTGTCCCCTTATGTTTCCTTCTCTAGCCAATCCCTCTCCCTGAACAATATTTTATTTAAACATAAATTAAAATATTATTTCCTTTATCCTAAGACTTTTTTTTCAAGTTGGTGTATTGTGTCCCTTTCTGACCCCTAACTTTAAGCTTTTTTGTATTCCTCTAATTTCAACCTTTGTCCAAATTCTTATATTTTTCCTATGGTGCTACAGTCTACTCTAAAATGTGTTATCTTAGTATGGCTGGAAATATTTCTGAAACCTACACATTCCGAGTGATGCTTTTGGAGAATAAAGCTCTCCATATGATTATCTTCCAAGTTGTTTATCTATTTAACGCACAGTCTTATTTTATCAGTTCGATTTAATTTACTATGAAATATGCTTCACAGTTTGTCCTAATCTCCTCATTTCCAACACTCTTTAAAATCTTTTAAAATTAAGTTTTAATGGCTTCAATCCGAGGCATGATTATCGACCACATAGCTATTTACCTCCTTTATAATGTCTTTGTGTAAAATGTTTCTTCACCCCCATTCTGCCATCTTTGTTTCCTTTTACATTTCCTCCCTAACCCTTTTCATATTTATTTTTCCCCTTTCAATTTTGTTATTACTATAACGGACCAACTTTGGGAAACAATATTCTTGGAAAGGAATGCAAGGAAGAGAAGAATGAAACTAAATGAAGCAATACAGCTTCTGCAGGCCTGATTTTGTCTTACAAAAAGGGTCAAAACCACTCTCCTCGGTGTTTGCCTACGTCAAAGCGCCCATCTTTTCTGCTCACTAAGACTTCGCTCAGGCCTGCTGTTTCCTATCTTACTGAATCAAAATTTCAGCTTCAGCTTTCTGATTTTCCATTCATTACTGATCTCATCATAATTTTCAGTTTTCCATATGATGACTTTTCAACTTTCATATTATACATCTGTTTGAATCCTAAAGTTTTGTACTTTTGTGTGTCTTGAAATTTTTACATTTTTTTAAATTAAAGCACCATTTTACCTCCATTTGTGAGACACATATTTTACATCTATCACCCATGAAATGTGGGATGGAAAATCCTTCACCTACCTGACAGACTCAGTGAAGAAGAAGAAGAAGAAGAAGAAGAAGAAGAAGAAGAAGAAGAAGAAGAAGAAGAAGAAGAAGAAGAAGAAGAAGAAGAAGAAGAAGAAGAAGAAGAAGAAGAAGAAGAAGAAGAAGAAGAAGAAGAAGAAGAAGAAGATGATGGAGGAGAAGAAGAAGAAGAAGATGATGGAGGAGAAGGAGGAAGACTTGGAGGTGGATGAGGATAAGAAGTTATTCAGTCTAATAAAAAAGACGGGGAAGGAGGGAGAAAGTGGGAAGAAGATGAAGACGGTATCACAAATATACAGACTTCTAGGTTTTTTTGGCAGAAAAATCATCAAAATTCAAATAAATATGACTCAACCATTCATGCAAAATTGCCGTAGCTGATGATACCCAGTAAATCCATCATTAAATGCAAGGTGTTGTTTAAAGCATAGTGTACGAGAGTTGAATAGCTGAACTTGGAAAAAATTTCTCTGACAACGCACAAAATAAAATACTCCATTTGTGGTACCTTGACGTTTTTCTGTATGTTTGAAAGGAATTAAGAGAAGGTATGTGAAACACCAGTAGTAAAATATCAAAGTCTTTATGACTAAACAAGCAGATTCGTGATCAGAGGGAGTAACGCATTTCAGAATCCTTTTATCCCATCTTTACTATGTGCCTACGTCAGTGAGTCGTAGTAACTGCTGAAATGGCTCACAGCTGCAGCCTGCTCGTTACAGGCACGTGTTTCATGTCAGCGGCGCGGGCGGGGGCCACTTACAACTTCTCCCTGTGAACAACGCTTATACAGTCTAATAAAAAGGAGGTCCAACATCCTCAGTGTTTCACCTTTATTCATATCACCAATTCTGGTATAGATGCTTCTGTAAGCATTACATAATCCAGAGTATTCAAATTTGCCTATCCTTATGTTATGAAAATGTATACGTTTCTGATCCAGAATATGGAGGCAAAAGGGTCACTTCATGTGACTCTGTATCATTCCCTCATGATCTCAATCAAACTTAACCCACTTTCCTAAAAGAAAAACAAAAAACCTTGTGTGTTTTTTCTTGTGATGTTTTTACTGTTGTTTTTGCTATTTTTTCCCATTTGATTCTCCCATTCAGTTTCAGTAAATGAAAAACTTCTGTAACTCAACCCACCATAAATTTATCATGAGATCAAATGAACAAAATATATGATCCAAATAGTTTCTCACTGGGAAACTATTTAGGGAAATAAACTTTTCTGTTTATTAATTGATAAACGACAGAGTAAGTAAAAATATAATATCTATTTATTGATGTTGATATTCTGTCAATTTGACATAACCCCTAATATGAACTAACACAGTAACAGTAGTGCGAACACAACCTGAGTAATCAATTAATCACACTTACAAGTAGTTCGAGATTCAAAAATGGGAGTGGAGATGTGTTTTTCTTTCTCTTTGTAACTGGGGAAAGATTCATCTGCTGTGTAGTGAAAAGGCCACATAAATGGTGTTTGTTGTCACACAAACTCACGCCAGTAGGTTCTTACTGACCCGGAAGGAAGACAACCCTTCCTTATTCACACGGTAAACACCGCTGGCTCTTGGAAGCCCGTGAACCCGGGTTCAGCTCTTCAGGAAGCTGTTGTTGTCGTTATATTTATATTTATTCTAGAATGAAGACCTGCACTCAGAGAAGGAACAGAGTGTTCTGGGGTATGTGTGAGTGTGGGAGAGAGTGTGCATGGCTCTGAAACAGTCTCCGGCCAAGGCTAAAAGCCCCTCTCCACTCAACTAACTTGCGTGGACTGAGATAATTCCACAATTAACCTGGAATTGTGTTTTGTGCTGGAGACAGTGAGTATGTGCAGGTGAAGTAAGAAAACTGTGTGTTGGGATCCAAGAATGGATGCCCTTACGCCATTGAACCATCCAGGGAGTCCTGTCACAAGTGTAAGAACCCAGGGGGGTCACAGAGGATCACCTTCAAATTCAAACATCACAGAAGCAAGAAGCACAGGCAGTGGTCAGCATGAACTCAAGTCCCCAGTCAGCTCTAGGACCATCATTACAAGCAATCCTTTTTTGCCTGAAAAAGGTCTCAAGGATTTAAGAATAATTGTGGGAAAGAGAAGCTTCAAAAGGAAATAGGTAATGATGCGTTTGACCACCTGGCATCTCAGAACTAAAATAACTCTGGGAACCAGCATTTCCAGCAGCAGCAAGGAGCTTGTTAGAAGTGCAAATTTCTGCCCCACTCTCCCCAAACCTGCAGAAACAGCACCTGCATATTATTATTCATATGCATTTTGATGTTTGAAAAGCATGGCTCCAGCAATAAATTAGAAAAATAAAAGAGATATTTCCTGTTTGAGGACTCAGTAGCATACGATACATCTAATTTTTTTCCACAAGCATGTATTTACGATTAGATAAAGCTGAGGTGGGTTTGGGCCCTGCCCTTTATTAAGCTAATATTTTGTTAAGAAGTGACAGCAGTGATTTATTAGTTTTTTGGTTAAATTTTTGGAAGGTGGTGTTTTTCAAGTCTGCTTAATTAAACAAAAGCTACAAGTATATGCTAAAACATGTTTGTCCAAATGATAAAAGCAGTGTTTTTCAGGGACGAAGGTAAGTGCTGTTCCCAGACTCTGAGTTTGCCAAAGAATAAATCAGTGGCAACTGTGAAAGCCACCAGCTGGAGCGCCTTTGTCACAACAGGACCAGTAGAGAAGATGAAAGTGTGGAGGGTGAGCCCAGGTCAGAATCCCAAGACCCCTGAGGCAGTTTGAGGGCAAATCTTCAGTACAGAAATTGAGTCAGATTTCCTCCACTGGAATGGAAACTTTTGAATGAAGAATTCATCTTTCGGTCAAAGAAGCAAGATGGGGATAAGAAGAATTATGACCCCACTTCAAAATTCAACTGATAAAAACAAAGCAAAGAATGATTTGAATGGTTCTGAGGCGGTCATCAGAATATGTGCATCACGCTGCTGTAGAGTGGGAGATGGTTGTGAATTCGTGGGAGGAATCTCTGAAGTCATTTCAGAATGGGTTTCCCAAAATAGGGAATATGGCTGGAAACGCATTCTATGCTATGCCTGTTAAATCCATTAAGTGAATTCTTGCTTCAATCCATTGTTTCTTTCTCTCTATTCTTCCTTCTTCCCTTCCTCCCTTTTTCTTTCTTCTCTTCCCTTTCTTTCTTCTCTTTTCTTTTTCTTTCTTTCTTTCTCTTTCTTTCTTTCTTTCTTTCTTTCTTTCTTTCTTTCTTTCTTTCTTCTTTCTTCTTTCTTTCTTTCTTTTCTTTCTTTCTTCTCTTTCTTTCTTTCTTTCTTTCTTTCTTCTTTCTTTCTTTCTTTCTTTTCTTTCTTTCTTTCTTTCTTTCTTTCTTTCTTTCTTCTTTCTTCTTTCTTTCTTCCTTCCTTCCTTCCTTCCTTCCTTCCTTCCTTCCTTCCTTTCTTTCTTTCTTTCTTTCTTTTCTTTCTTTCTTTCTTTCTTTCTTTCTTTCTTTCTTTCTTCTTTCTTTCTTTCTTTCTTTCTTTTTCTTCTTCTTAATTCATCATATAAGACACCTACATTCAAAATACACTTAAAAGTATTATTGATCAGTATAACACCCAAAGAAGAGGATGGTAATGATTACCCGTGGTCTTTCAACTCTTTTTCTTTAGCCTCCCAGCTTTTGCTTTCTCCATTCCAAGTATCATAAATATAAAAATTGGTTTTGTTTCCCAGAAATGGAGTAAGTCGTCTGCTATTTGTCACTTTGGTCAACAACAGCAACAAAAATACATGTTCCAGGGAGGACTAGCGAGGCATTTGGCTTTGAGTTGTTTGGAATCCTGTATCTTTACACTCCATGTTAAAATAAGATGAACAGGTTGAGGCTAGAGTGCCCACCACTATAGTTACAAGAATAATGACAATTAGGTCTCTGCACAATGCTATTTTATACATTTTATATCTCCTTAATAGTTTAAAACTGGTCACTCCCAAAATTCAGTTTAGAAAAAAAGAGTCCAAGATAGAATGAAGCAGTGTGTTGACTGTTACTTCAGTCCTACATTGTTCTGTTCCTTGTTAAACGAATTAGTCTTTGAGAGATGCCATGCAAATTACCACAAGATTTGACTTGAAAGGAATTATTTGGGATCTCAAGGCCATATAATCCACAGCAATGCTGGTTCTTTAGACTATTAATTTTCACCAAGTCTTGCATTTCCATGTCTTATTTTGTTATATGTGAGCACCTGAAAGCACACATTTGCATTTGCTATAAACTGTATTTAATTCTCTTTGATTTCTCTTGAAACTGTATGCAGTTGAAGAACGTTGAAAATTACAGTCTATGAAGTGGGTTAGGAATTCAAGAGAGAAAACACTTGGATCAGTCTCTTGTCTTTCAGACACTATCAATATGGGGTTTAATCCTTGGCATATAGTAATTGTTATGTAAGTATTAGATATTATTATTATTGTTATTATATTATTTTTAGAAATGTGAAAATCAAATTTCTGTAACTATGATTATTCTAAAGCTTTAATGTGAACTTTATATGGTATCTACCAACCTGCCAATCAAAATATTCTGTGTGTTCAACACCAATTTGCCCTGATTAATATTTCAGATCACTTATTGTTTGTTTTAGTGTAGATATAGAGAAAAAACACAATAGTATCTTAATGGTCATATTACTCATGAAAAAAATCATCACTTGATTTTTATTATTGGTTTCAAATTTAAATATCTGCATTTCCTCTAATATAAATTCAAAGTTCAGTTTGTCATAAGTCTAATCATATTTGCTGTTTTCGCCAAAAGATTTGTTTCCATAATCAATGTCTTCCCACATGCTTTCAAAACAATAAAAACACAGACATTTAATATTTGTTGAACATAGTCACAATGTTAAACATTTTTGCTATTAGGAATAAATGACATTTTATTATAATCATATACTGTAAGTACTGATATGTTATTAATGTATATAGAAGGAAACTGAGGCTTAGGAAATGTAAGTAAAGCCAAGAGCACACAGCTAAGGGTTGGAACTGGGGAATGAGGTGTGGGCGTGGCCTCAGAGCATCCTGTATCACACTCAACGTCCCGCTGCAATCACTCTCTAATAAGGGCAGAGAATTCTCCACCTAAGCAGAGAATAATAAGTGCCACTGGACACATTCATACCATATTCCCTGTTCCATAATCTGCTGTTATTTATTTTTTTGGGTTTTTTTTTTTTTTTTGGTTTTGTTTTTCCTAGATGCATTATTTTAGTGACTCATAAAATTGTATGACACAGGGTCCTTACATTTCTAGCTAACCATTTTCCCTATTATACTATGATTGGGAATATATATATATTTTTATTCTCAATGCTAGCACATTTAAACTTTTTCTAATGTTTTGCAGTAATGTCTACAGTTAATTCTTCAGAAGAATATTTCTAATTTATGAAGGTCATTTTAATTATTACTTTTCAATATTTATTTTTCTCATATGTAATACAATATAAATGTTTTCTTCTGATAAACTATCAACAATTTCTTAGAATTGGTAAGAATGTTTATTAGAATAATTCTCAAGACTGATACATTAGCAGTCTTATTTATCCACATAACAACATATATATTGATAATTTCTTAGTTTGTTAATAAGGAATGGAATAAAAAACTGAATGACAGAAAAGGGAAATTGTTCTATCCCATACCTCTTATCTATGCTAGCTCCAATAAAATCTTTCCTGAAGGCTGTTCCTTCTTTCTATCTCCTTTATTTCTTATGCAGCAAAATATTCATTTCCAGGGTTGGATCCACACAGAAGACATATTTATTCATGTATTCATTCATTCTTTCATTCTATATGAATTTACTGAATATCTATTCAATCAGCCCAAAATATATTTACTTAACCTTAATCTTGAGCAGGACACCATGCCAGGCAGAGAAGGATGGAGTGAAAATATAAGATTAGAAAGGAGCACTATCCTATCTTTTCCATATTTCACCTTTACTCTCAAAGCCTCTATTTACTGCTGAGTCGCTCTGGGTGTGACTGGATAGTCTTAGCCATTTCAATATGAAACAGCCTCATTTGAAAAACAAATATTTCCCTAAGTGTCTGACTTACCACCAAGAGGAGATATAATCAGCAGGGAAAATCAAAATCAATGTATGCAGCTTGCATGTGATGTTTTTGGAGAGTACTGAATCATAAAATATATTGTACAAAAAAATACATGACAAGAACATATGCATTGGCTTCAGGAATCTGGGTTGTTTGGATCTCATTTAGGTCAAGGCTGCCCATACTTTCTGATGACAATATTCTGCTCTCTAAGGCTGAATTCTCCCGCAGCCTAACAGCAAGTAATACCGTTTTAAAAGCCACGAATATGCCTACTCCCTTGAATATCAATTACGTTAACATAGCGATCTCCACGGTCTCCAGTTGCCCATGAAACAGAGCCTTGAAATTACTCCAGAACCTAGGTCACCTTCATAGGAGCAGTCTGCTCAATCACCGAGATGCTCAGGCACTGAAAGGCAGAGCTGGCTAAGTTACGAGACGCATGTGTTTTTTTTTAAATGTAACTGTTGGGATTCTTTTATTTTTCATTGCACTAACAAAATAGAAAATAAAAATGTTACACCAGAATTTATATATTTAAATACCTATCACTCTCAGCAAAAGAAGAAAAGCCATGTGTTGTGCTTCATTAGACATGTGTTTGTCTACTTTGAAACATGTATTTGTTTCCTTTTTAGTAAAAGTTTGAGGCAATTTTGTGAAAAAAAAAAAAGAAAGAAAGATACAAGGTATCTATCTATTTGGTTCCCTTCCTCAATAAAGGTACTCACCAGACATCTGTTTACATTTATACACTAAACATATTCACACACACTTGTATGAATTTTTTAAAATCTCCACAGTCTCTCTGACTTTCTACATTTAAGATTATGTCTTCTGTACATGAGATGTCTTAAAATTTTAAAGGTACGAGACCAAAAAGACCATTGCTGAGAAGATTTTGAAAATACCAAGTTCTTGATACACACTGTCTACACTTGGAACAGACTAACTATGAAATGTTAGTGAAGAATTTGAACACTTCTTCATTCAATTTATTTCAGTTTACATCTATAGAAATAAAAAGTGCAGTCCCTTAAAATGATTTAATACAAATATCTGTGTCTCCTGTCATTTATCTACCAGCATGCACAGAGGCATCAGTTCCAAAACAATGATCCCTTGGGCCTGAAAAAGTAATTCTCAAAGTTAGATTGGAGGAAATTATGAGAAAATTATCTGGAATACAAATAGAAACTTGGAGGATCAAAAGACTGAAAACAATGCATCTTTTCTTCTTCAGTTTAGTGAAATCAATACAGTTGACTAGAATCAACCATTCAAAATGCAAGAGGTTATGCAATTTTTATGTTTCCTAAAACAAAAAAGTGTTCCTTTAGTATTTGAAGGTCTTTCTTTTGGGTCCTGTCACTGTCATTCAGAAACTGTGCTAACATGACAATATATATACATAATGTTAATTTCATATATTTATGTTGTATGTACATGTTTTCATTTCCTCATTTATAAATTAAATATGAAAGGATTACTATTTATATGTCACTCTGAGGAAATCATAGACTCACAAGTATTTTGAACTGATTGATTAACACCGTAAGGCAAAGCAGATCATCACTGAATGCCTTACAGTTTTAAGAAATACTAAGAAATATTACATATTAACTCTAGCCTGTTATAAGATGACTTATTATGATGTAGCTTCCTTGTGTGATTAGGACTTCCTTGAGGCCAGGGGATTTCTGGGTTCTCAGTACATAAGGCACTATGCCCTATGGTCTGTTAAATGAAAATTTTAATCAATAATCAAGTTACTTAATATGACATAATTATACCACCTGTCCAGAATTTTAATAGACAAGTGAAATATTAAGAGGAAAATTTCTCATTGTAAAATATTGATTGGGTTAATCTTGTAATGATACAGTTCTAATTAATCTCAAGACAAGAGAGTTAATTTTGTGTGATTTCATGAGAAAAGACAAAGTTCTATCTATTCAGCTCATTTTAAAGTAAGAAGGAACTTTAAAGGATCCAAAGTCAAATTTTAACTTCATTCAAGGACACATTGGAATCCTAAATACATTAAGCCTCTTTTTTTTTCTCTAATTTTCAATCTAGTCCGTAAGATAATGAATCCAGACAAATCCTAATTATATTTATGAACTTTAAAAATCCAAGCACATTCATTTTTAAATTGATGTACTTCCTTTTTGAAATCTTTGTTGAGAAATAATCTAAAGTATTCCCATGGTCTCATGGCACTTAAGAACCTACCCTGTTATTTGCGATCTAAGCTTATGTTGATACTGGCTAAGACCGTGTCTATCCACACACATGGCTTAACCCTGCACTCTGAAATGTAAAGGACTAATTTCCCCTCTTTTTACTTGATGATTTCTCCATTTTATTCATATTTTAAAATCTCCTTACTCTTTCACTTTATCTGATACTTGAATAATTATTGATGCTGCATCCAGCAGACATTAAGACATAAACAATTTCTTAAACATATTGACATTATTTATGAGAATTATAAGAATATTGAGTGATATGCTACTAATATAAAGTAGTTAATTTGGTAGAACCTGGATATATTTAAAGACTAGTATCAACTAAATATAACACACAAAACTACTCTGTGCTTACTAATTAAATTTCTTACTAAATTCTTTAGTCTGGAAGCAATAACCAAGATGGAGCAGCAGTTGAATGTATCCCGTGCAACCATTTAGCGAGTATCCTATGTCGGAACAAAGGTCACCATAGCTGATTCATTACTGAAAAGCCTGAGTTGTAGCTTAACCAATCCCTTGTTGGAAAACAAAAGGCCCATAGAATTACACCCCCAGTATCATACTGTTTTTCAAATATTTTAGATATGCTCCATGTAAGCCTTTTTTTTTTTTGTAAAATATGCACAATTTATCTTTATTTTATGTTCAAACTTGGTTGCTATTCTTTACATGAACAACTCTAAATAGCACAAACTTTGAATATTAGCATGGCAAGCTAGCCACTTCTGTAAGATTATTTCCTGCAATAAGTAAACAGAAAATGGCGACTGAAACACAGAAGTGTATTAACCAGCACCATTACAGGGCATTGAAAGCAAGTAAACTCGCCTTTAATTTTCTTTTCTCTCCAAAGTAAATTGCATGTGAGAGAGAACAAAAAAGTTACTGAAAATAAAGTAAAAGATTGCTAAGAAGAGAGAGCATTTGTTCTTTGACTTTATGTGGTATCACAAACGAGGTCTTTGATGATGTGAAAATTTCAGATGGATATCCATGCTGGGTTTTTTAGAGTAGACTGATTGATTGATTATCGGTCACCACTATTAATACTTTCCTGAATAAAAATCCTACAAATAAATCTCAGTAGAATGGCTGTTACATATATTTGATGAAACCCCCCAAATTAAGTACTTTATAAGGAACTCAAAGTGATTGCTAATCATACATACTTAAGCTATGGGTTTATTTAACTGTGACAAGTGAAATAACATTAAATGCATTATAATCTACCTTCGAGTGGAATTCATTCTAATTAAGGGTAAGCATTTTGTAAGTGCTTAGTATTTGTGATTATATTAAAAATAGCTCTTGTGATTTGATGAAGTTTCACCCAATGGCCCTAGCAAAACTGTAACTGTTGTTGGAAACATGTTATGTTTTGCATTTGCTTTAACTGTAGTAACCCATTGTCTAGAGCTCATATCACCAGCCCCTGACAATTCTTAAAAATATTTACTATAAACCAAAATTACAGGGAACATTCTTCCAAGGTATCAGCCATGTCTCTTTCTTCTGATACACAAAGGGACTCCATATTTGTTTTAAAAAAATCACACTTATTTCTTCGAAAATGATAAAAATATTTTTAACTGCTGTATTTTTCATGAGTAGCATGTATTTGGTTATTGTTAAATAAATTCCTATTTTCTGTATTATCAGATTACTCAGAATATTTGTTTTCACTGTTATCCACTATTAAAGTAGAATCTTAATTGCATTATCACCTTGTTTCTCATTGAGCTTGTTGCTTTATTAAAGAAATAAAGTTTTATAAAGAAAAATGTCACATTCAAATATATATGCACACACACACACACACACATATATATATATTTAACCAAAATACAATCTTATATTTGCAACTATTTTATCACTATATTAGGGATGATTATTCAGGTCTCTCTCTCTCTTTAGGTAGTAAATTATTTACCTTATTTGTTTAATCAGTAATACTCTCCAGGTTCAAGCATTTCCTTGATATTTCAATCTATTACTTATTACAAATAACACTGTAATAATTATTCTTTTTTAGGCTATAGAGACAAGCCATATAGAACATTCAGGGCAATCAATTAGACAGGGTGATTGAACAAATATGTTTCAGACAGATATCGCTCAAACTAGCAAGGATAAATTGGAAATATTGCCTTATTAAATCCAAGGAAATAAAGGCATTCAGCCATATGTTAAACAAAACAAAATGAAACAAAAGATCAGAAATTGCCATGTCCTTCTCTGTATCTCTCACTTAGCTCTACTCTTTTTTCTCACAGTGGACTGACTTACTCTTCTTGGGGACAAAATCCTGCTAATGACAACTCCTAAAATTCATAATGTAAGGCTTCAGCCACATACAGAAATGAATGTGCCTTCTTAAATCCACCGATAAAACATTCTGAGAGAAACTTCACCGACCTAGCTTGTGTCAGATGGGCACTATCGGATAAATCAATTGTGGCCAGAGGGCTGAGGTCAAGTTAGGACAACTAGTCCATTTCATCGGTACAAGAGCAGTGGCTGGAGGGTGGCTGTGCTTCTCACAAGAAGTTCAGCACATGGATTCTGAGCATTCACAGCCCAAAGGAGCCCAGAAAGAGAGCATGTTATAGTGCTGCTGTGGCCACAGCTTGAGTTATTCAGAGTTACAGCTCTCTCTCTCTCTTTACTCTCTCTCTCTTTGTTGTTATTGTTGTTAGTTTTAAATGGATGAAAGTTTTAAATCCTGTCAAGTTTCATGGTAACACTTTAAAAAGGAATAAATAGTATTATATTAGAAAGAAATAGATAAATGATGGATGAATGGAGATTATTCTTTATCTTAATTTTATGGAATTCAGTGTAAGTTCTTATAATCTTGTGTTTCCTTGAGAGATGTTTTCAAGTATTACATTAGCTTGACTTCTGCATAATGATAACAATCTTCAGAGCAATACTGAAGTCATTTGAGATTCTAAACATCATGCAATCCAGAAAGGAGAAGGGTTCTAAATTCTCATCATCTGGAGTCACAGATGTTTGACTTCTTCGTTTGCTTTTTTTGTGCACTTAGAGTGTGAACCACTTAATCTTATTGACTAGGATTTTTTTTTTTTTTTAATAGTCTCAGTTCAACCATTAAGAACCGTCTGAAAAATTGGTCTGGCTGAAACACTTAAGCAAAGTGACTATTATGAATGTTATTAAATAAAATTACTCCAGGTAGTGTAAGCCATTTGTTAATAGTTTATTCTTAATATTTTATTACTTATCTAAATTATACAGAAACATGCAACGAAGTCTTATACGTTTGTTGGTGTTTTGTTGCTGTCATTGTTACTCTTTTTGTCTGTTATCAGTAGCCACCAGTATTGAAAATGCTCCTGCCACAAAAGAGAAAAATTTTATTTATGGTAATATTGCATTTAATTAACAATATAACTATAGAAAAGATGTGGGATTTAGAGTCATTAATATCTATGCCCAAATGCCAGCCCTACCATTCTTTGCCTCAATGATCATAAGAAAGCTGTTAAAAAAAAAATCCATGAGCAACAGCTTTCTTGTTGGTAAAACTGGCTTATAAGAAACACCTTGCCAGGATGCTACAGAAGCCAAATGACTCTCTGACAGATTTTAGGACAAGGAGGACTACAGTCAGTTGTGTGTTTTAGGAATGTCTCTTTGGCAGCAGAGAGGAGGAGATGGTATTGAAGGGAAATAGCTTGCAGTAACTTTATGAGAAGTTACAACGGTCTGAACCAAGGCAACAAACGTGGGTTAGAATCGGATTATCAGAGATCGTGTATCTGACGTAGTGTCAATGAGGTTAGTTCTTAGCCTTGGATGGGAAAGTGGTGGGATTCAGATATCAGTATGTTTCCCAGTTCCCCAGACAATTGCAGGGTCTAGCCAAGGTTATGGACCAGTGACCTATAGATTTGGTAAACTGATGGAGGTTGGATCAGATAGAGCTGTGGTAGAACCACATAAGATATGCCTGACTGCAATGATCGGCTTTTAAAAAACATGAATGCCCTAGCTTCACCCGGAAACGTTAAATCAGAATCTCTGTCGGGGGGGGGGGGGTTCAGTTTGCTTTAGCATTATTTAAAAGTTCCTTAGGTGATTTTAAAGAGAAGTCCAAGTTGAGAATTCCTGAGAAAGAAGACAGCTAGGCAAATCATAAAATGCTTAGACACCCATGTACATGGAGACCATTAACTGAGGGAAAAAAATACATATGAAAATGCACAGATTAGGAGTGAGGATCAGAAGGAACGGTTTATTGGGCTGTGAACAGATTTAACATAAGATATCTAAGAGACCACCTAGTAATGATGCTCAAGAGGAAGCTGGGTCTATTACCCTGCATCTCAGAAAGGAGGCGTGGATTAAGAACACGTGTCAGTATGTAAGTGACAGTTGAGGCCAGGAGCAAAGATAGAGTCTCTCAAGAAGAATGTGTAGAGTGATGATAATACAAAAATAAAGGTACAAGTCCCTTAACACCGGACTAGGGGAGGGGAATATCCTCCATTATTCAGATGCATGTAGAAAGAGAGATAATGGACCACATGGGTATATATACATGAAGGAGTCTGTGTCAACATCCAGTGATTCGATCCAGCCATTTGGATACAGGACGACATACCAAAGAAAATTAGAAATGCGAAGAGCAAAGTGGCCCCAAACCAAAAGCAGATGAACTGATTCGAACGGCTCTGCAAAGACTCCCCTGCCTCCCAAATGAGGATCAATTTATTGTAAAACAGAAAATTAAACTTAGGAAACAGACACCCTGTCAGTGTTCTCAGCTTTACCAAAGCTATAGACCTTTCCATTGTTCCAGAATTCATAACATTTTAAATTCCACAAATTAATTAACTTGCTTTGAATAGTTGAAGAACAATAATTAAAACCTAATGTCTTTTCTGTTGGGAAGCATAGAATCGTGAAGTAAAGAGGATTGCTTTTGTATTTTCCTTACCTGCACCTAGGGAAATAAAACAAAACTGCATTTCACAGCCAAAATGTATTCTGGCAGAGCCGTTCAGGGCTGTAAAGTACAGGAGTTATTCTAGTCTCTGGAATTTAAATGTGGAATCCCACTAATTAGGGAACTATGACCTAGGTCATGCGAAAATTCTCAATATTTGAAGATTAAATCACTCTGAGTGGTAATAATTGACCTTTGCCAATTAAACATGCTTAGAGAATACTATGGTATTGTAAAATGTATAATTTTAGTGTATTTTAAGTATGTTCTTCCCTTTCTTAAAAATTATTTATTTTGTATTAATGGAATTGGAATTGCACTCTTGAATCAAACTTCACAGAATCAACCCATTCATTCTTATCTCATTACTGAGACCCTCCTTACAGCAAACGGAAGAGACCACCAGGGGAAAGAATTTCCCCCATGGTTTTCCCTGAGGGTCTGTTTGGTGATCTGTCCAAGTGGCTGTCAAAGAAATTGAGTCTAGATCCCATCTCCGATTTTAGACCAAAGTACAACCTTGGGCCAGTTCATGTAACTAATCATCTGGAGCTCTGGGATGGTACTAATGAGATTGCTGTGAAAATTGAATGAAAGAGTCATGTAAAATGCTCACCACACAGCTTTTTACAGAGTGAATAATAAATATTAGCTTTCATTGTTACAGTAATCAGCAGTATTGTCTGTTCCCTAAATGCCTTAAATCCTCCATTTCTAATAATAATAGATGTTAAGAGCAATACCTGGGACCTAAATTAGCAAGTACCTGCACTTTCCAAAAAAAAAAAAAGAAAAAAAAAGTTATTTTATTGTTGAATTTAAGGAAAATATTCATACACTTTATGTGAATACGTGAATCTCAACACCATACACAAAGGATGCTGACCTCTCACTTCAGTTTCATGTTCTAACCTGCCCGTGATGTGTTGAAATTAGTCAAACTCAGTACAACAGAAAGTCTTTGCCTGATTATCTCTCTTGTCTTATTGGCCACTGTGGTAGGCTGAACACTTGTCCCAGGCATACTTCAACATCTGAATTCCCAGACACTATGAATATGATCTGTTATATGGTAAAAGGAACTTGGTAGGTTTGTTTAAGAGTTTTTAAATAGTAAGATTATCTTGGAGCATCCAAATGGTCCCAATATAATCCAAAGGAATCATACTACCTGTGGAAGCTGAGATTGGATTGATGTGGCTACAAACCAAAGAAAGCTGGCAGGCACCCAGAGACTGAAAGAGGCAAGGAATGGATTTTCTTCTAAAGCTTCAGATAGAACAAGCCCTTGATTTTAGCCCTTTAAGATTTACTCCAGACTTTTCTTTTCCAGATATATAAGAGAAGAAAGCTATGCTGTTTCAGGTAACCGAGTTTGTGGTATTGAGTTACAGCAGCCATAGGGAGCTAATATAGCCACCTCTCACACTGCCTCAAGAGCTAGTTCATCCCTGTATATTATCCAGGCTCCTGCTCAAATGGCATTTCTACAGAGAATATTTCCACAGAAAAGAGACAGTTTACATAAAAGACTCAGGAATCAAAATGGCTTCAGATTTTCAACAGCAGCTCTGAAAGCTAGAAGGCAATGACACCATGTATGAAAACTCTGAAGGAAAGTAATTCCCAACCAGAATACTCTATATCCAGCCAAGCAATCAAGCCTGTTAGGAGAACAAAGACATTTCAAGACCAGTGAAAACTTTTAAATATTTATTTCACGCACTCCCATTCTTCTAAATCTACGAAAAGTTATGCTACATTCAAATGGAGGAGCGTTTCAAGAAAGGAAAACGACAGCAGAAGTAGGATGCACACGGTACAATCCCTAAAGTGACAGTGAAAGGAGATGCCACCGTGAGAGCCCTGTACCAGGTAAGCAGAGCAATCACCTTAGCTCAGAGCAAGTCAGACAACTGCAAGGGGCGTTCCTTCTAGCAGCTTAAAGGGATCCGTTACTCGATGCAGATGGTCGTCTTGAGAGGACATTTGGGCTGAATTATGAATAGGCGCATAGAAAAATATCAAAGTTACAAAGTACCCCATGATACTGGCACAAAAATGTGGAAAACATAAGTCATCCTTGTCTTCTATGTAGTTTAACTCTGAATAGTAGGCACCGTAGTGTAACGAGTGATCGCATCATACACGCTTTCACACTTAAGAATGTGGTGGGGCTGGAAGGAGAAGAGCTAAGGTGTTATCTTAGGAAATGACTTGTGCCTACACTTAGGAATGAAAAAGAGGAGTATGAGTGTGCTACTTAGAAACGGGGAAGTCCAGATCAAAGACTTGGCCAAAGTCATTGGATATGAGGTGAAAAAGGAGGCTGTTGATGTCTGTAAAAGTACCTTGTAAATAAGTTAAAATTTTAAACTTGGTGCTTATATAATTGTGATAGAAGTAAAAACATAAAAAGAATGTAAACTATAATTTCTAATAGCAAGAAAAAAACAAATGGTATAGGATTAAATTCAACAAGTAAATAGGACATTTATGGAGAAAAACAATAAGAAAGAAAGAAATAATTATAATGAAATAAACACTTTTTATGCATAAGCCAAGTTATTATCATACAAATGTAAAATTTCCCCAAGTTTATCTGATATTATTGCAATTGCAATCAATTCAACTGGGATGAAATTACAACAAACTAACTCTAAATTAAACATGAAGGGTAAATATGCATGAAGAGATAAAGTAGTTTTGAGAGAGAATGCCAAAGAGCGGACACAATCTTCAAAAAATAAGATATATGAAAAAGAACATTGGTGGGAAAGTAGGACAAACTTGAGTAAGGGTTTGAGTCTGGATAATGATATTATTCCCATGTTTATCTCCTGTTTTTGATAACTGTACTATGATTTTGTGAGATGTTAACTTTAGGAGAAGTTGAGAGGAAGATACAGGAAGCACTTTCTTTTTCCCATATTTCAGCAACTTTCCTTGTATTCTAAAATTAGTTCAAAATAAACCTTTTTTTTTAAAAAGACAATGCAGTTAAAATACTGAAGAACTGGTAAAAGTGTGGAGTTGAATTAAAAAAAATAGTGCATCTTAAAATACCCATCTATATATTTTGATTTGGTTGGACAAAAGTGTTTTCAGTAATCAGTAGGTAAATGGAGAAGTTATTTAGTAAATGATGTGGGAAAACTGGCTCACCCTTTAGCAAAAAAAAAGTTCCTATTACATCATAGAAAAAACAATTTCAAAAGAATTTATGCCTAGCTATAAAAGCAAAAACATTAAGATGCTAATAGAAGAAAATATCAAATAGTTTTGGAACCTGTGTACAGAGGACTATGTGTCAATTTTTAAATACAACTATAATGCATATAGATGAGTATATAAAACTAAAGAATTCAGGTAGAAAACTTAGTGGCCAACAATACATCAAAAGGCAATTAACTGCACTAATAATTTGGGGAATGCAAATTTAAATCATGGCATACACGTATTCTACAATACTGATGAAAGTTAGAGAGAAGGCTAATAGCAGGTGCTATCAAAATATGCAGAAATCAAAACCTTTGTACTACTGCTGGGAAAATACAGGGCTCCATTTTGAGAGCAAACTTTCAGTACTTAATGAGATTATAAACAGCCTATGGCCCCAGCCTTCCTTCTTCTTAGTAAACACCTGGAGGAAGAGAATCCAGAAGTCAACAGGATGTATAAAGGACAGAATTCATTGCCACATTTTGTTGACCAAGAAGAACAAATGACAATCTAAGCTGCGTAAAAGGACTATATGAATAAATGGGGTGATAAGCACAAAATGGAATAATATGCATTATCAGAAGTAATATAATTTTATAGACACATAAACCCAAAGTGATCTAAAATATGAAAGATGAACAAGGCAGAAAGAAATGTAATGAGATGTGCAGCACAATATTTTAAGTACATTTAAAACATAAATATGCAGAACATAAATCTATTTACTAACAAATAAAGCATATAACTAAATAAATATATAAATGTTGTGTTGAAAGCAAATTTATTAAATATGCTAAAATATATGTGGCAGTGAGACTGAGAATATGATTGAAGATGTCAGATGAAAAATAATCAGTAAATTAAAAGAAAAAAAAAAAGGTTTTCACCAAGAACTGATAATAGCATGCCATAAATCGGGATATAGCAGCTTCTTGTGCTCTGAGCTGAAAATAAAATTTAAAGCTAACAATAATAATAATAAGTCCAAGATTATTTTTGAGCAACTAATATAGTACTTCATTATTTATGATCAAGCATTTAGCATAAAAGTAGTAATGCCTATGAAATTATCAGCTAATAAAGTGTGCTTTTTAAAGGCAACTATAAAGGATAGAGAGAGATGAGGTTTAAATCAGTAAATACGTACATAAGTGTTTACACATATGGCTACAATTTAGATATCCACGTAAGAACCACATTGCTTTGTCATGCATACTGAATATAACTCACAAATTAATTTTTAGGGATTTAACTATGTTACAAGTAACTGCTTTTTTTTAGTATAATCTAACAGAATAGTAAAAGGCATTTCAAAAACTGAGGTGTTTAAAGTCTATACTGTATAGCTCAGGGAAATATAGTCAAGATCTTGTGGTAGCTCATGGTGAAAAAGAATATGAAAACGAATATATGTATCTTCATGTATGACTGAAAAACTGTGCTGTACACCAGAAACGGACACAACATTGTAAACTGACTATAACTCAATTAAAGAAAAACTGAGGTGTTTATATCATTAAGCATCATGGAGAAGAACAACCTACAGTCAAACCAAAAAGTTTTAAAAAAACTCATAGGAGGGGAGGGCACATTTGCATGGAGAGAATCAGTAAATTTGCAATTCACGTGAGATGAATGGTGCAGTTGTGAGAATTAAGAAATGTATACGAAAAACAGGAAAAGCTGTTTCAGGAAAGCTGAAGTGCAGAGGGTGATTTTATAGGTTTTCAAACTTAAATACAATTAACTCTGAATCTTAAACTGACGAATCTAGGCTTGCTTTACTACTGGCTTGAGCAAGAACTGGAGATCGCCCCCCCCGAAGCTCTGTTCTCCTGTAACTCTCTAGAGACCTTTTCACATATTCTCATCCAAGCAATAGAAATTTGATACAGAAACTCCTATTTTAAAAGCTAATTTTAAGTTAAACTCCCTTCCCTAATCTCTTGAAAGATACGGGATTGTTCTCTCCAAATACAAAGACAGTCTTCACTCTCGAGATTTCTTTTTTGAGGCAGTATTACCTACTTCTGGAGCATGTAGCTCAATGGTAGAGCGTGTGCTTAGCATGCACGAGGTCCTGGGTTCAATCCCCAGTACCTCCATTTAAAAAAACAAACAAACAAAACTAATATTACCTACTTTGGTGGGTATCTAGAGTCCATTTTAACTGCGCTCACCTACTGTTGACCAAGATCTCCTATTAGGCATGCTTCTTTTTGTTCCAATTATTTAGACAACTGTTTTCATCATAAATCTTAGTCCAGTGTTTCTCTTTGTTTTTCCTTAAGATGTAAATTTAACTAGTACATGACAATTTCATCAACCAAGAAATATCAATTGTTATATTTGGGATCCATGATTCTTAAAACAGTTTTTGATCTACTGGATGCAGAGTTGGCTCTTTATTTAATCTAGACTGCCATCCTATTACTGGTTGCCTATACAATGTCAGTTGTTCTGGAGTGTTGACTCTAAGATGATTGCTTGGGTTTTTGGGACAATAATTTATATATTATTATATATTGTGTGTTGCTAGAGCCAAGTGGTAGTAATTAGGTATTAAGCACCTTTACATTGAGAGGAAAGTGTTAGCAATTTCTCTTGATCCTGCACTGGCTGACGTGGAGCTAGTTGCTAGTGACGTTCCTTTGCTTATAATTCTAAGTGTTTAATAGATCTCTTTTGATTTAAATACAGATTCTTTGCTGTCACCTTGTTAAGTGGTTTCTGTTGTTCAAATGTCTATTTGCATATTAGTGAACTTACACTGCTGTGTATTTATGCCTTATTTCTCCCACCTTGAATTTATGTTTTTGCTGTCTCAACTCTATTGGCATTTGATGATTGTTTTGCTTATTTCACTTGTTAAACTTTTTAAAAAATGATTTTTACTCTGTTCCACACCTGTTGAAATATGTCCGCTCTTTCTCTTTAGTAAGCCTATTGGTCCTCATGTTTTCCTTGATGTTAATTTAACTTGATTTGAATTTTAAACTATTCTTGTCTATTTTCTTAACTCATTTCCTTTTAAATGAAAGTATATTTATTCTAGGTAACTAAAATGATAATTTTGTTTAAAGAAGATTTATTGTCATGTTACTGAGAAATACAAGTGTTAGAAAACTGATTACCAAAACCAATTCTGGATCAAGATATATATTTTATTTCAAGAATTATAATGTTCAAAGAGAAATACGATTTGATTGGAACATAATTGGTAAGAACTCCATCACTTTGAAACCCAAATAAAGTAATCTAACTGCAAAGCTTAGGAGTTTCTAAAGTTGTATTTGAAGAAGGATGTATACATATACATTTATATAAAGAGAGAGAAAAATTATTATTATTAAATTTGTTTTATGTTTCACTGTTTCATAATAGTTAAAGATCTGCTGTTTGGTACCAGAAGTGGGTTTCAGTGGAAAGATGTCATATAAATATATCTCAGGATGGTGATCATTGTTAAAAAAGTTTGGGGAAGAATGAATGGTTTGTGGGTGAGAGGAGATTACAAGAAATGGTGACACCAACTGAGGGGTCTGATGTGGTAAATACAGATAATTTTGACATATGGTTCCTCGCAAGGAAATGACTGTACTAATTACCTATGCTTAATTATTTATCAACAGTCTCTTTGAATCCTTCAGAGATCCTCAGTGACCCCATGGCTAGAGTTCCTGACCCTCAGTATGAGAAACATTGAGTGCAAACAAGCGAAAATTGCTCAGAGCTATGTTATTTCTGAAGTACAAAATGGCTTACAAAGTTAAAAATAGAAATCTAAATACATGTGTCAACACTTACATGAATGAAAACACTGAATCTCCTCTTTCAGACCCAGCATCTCTTCTTAAAGTAGTCAGAGTAGTATAATCAGGGTAAAGTCGAATAATTGCCAGTGGGGTCCTGGACAAGACATTTCTTCTTCCACAAGCTTTTGCTTTTTCTGTTTGTTTGTCTGAAGTACCTCTTATAATTGTCTTATAAAGCTTATGTTAAGAATTACATGGAATCTATATGGATCATAATTTTATTTAAATACAAAGCTCAACTTTCATTTTAAGTTGAATTTAATTCACATCCCAAGAGAGGAAAAGGCTATTAATTTTTAGTCTGAATATGACCAAAAACATGACAAGTGACAACAGTGAGGGTTTATGGACATGATGTGTGGTTATTCAATTATAATATTTGACTAAAAATAGTTTTTCTTACAATTTTAAAGGATTACAAATCAGAAAACAGATCTCAAAGTTATTGTTACAAATGTAGGTAACCTACTGGATTTGGGAGAGATGAAGATAATTTTAAATGGTAGATGAGTTCACATTAAACAGATGATAATTCTGGACATTCTAAATATGTAGACATATTTATTCAAATAAGAGCTGAAACATAAGATGAAATAGAATCACATTAATGAAGTTTTTGCTAATTATCATTGTATTAAGGATTACCTTTTTCTTATTGTATATTTTATACAATTTATCTAATTTAATCCGAATAAATTACATCAAATAATCCTACTGATTAAAACATATTTGGAGGTCCCTCTCATGTGCTAGTTCACAAAATGAACTGGAAAGCCTGGATTACTTTATTTCAATAATTTATTCCCTGATTCACTGAATAAGCATTTATTGTATGTTTACATGAGGCCATGTGAGGTGCTTTATAAAGGTGGTTATAATTTAATAAAGAAAATTATACAGAGGACTTAACATTAATACCACTTTCCCACCTGCATCTAAATCCATAATAAAGTAATATGTTTACTCAGTCACTTTTAATAGCAAGAGTGATCATTTTTAAAATTGCAATATTAATAATTTATTAAATATTCACATTGGGGCTTTAGCATACAAAGTATTGTGTTCTTTAAAATAATCACTATGGAAGAATATACTTTTTCTCTCTTTGATACTATGTCTATAATATTCAGGAGTAAAATATAGAGGGCACCCTGAATATTCTAAACGAAGAAGTTATCTAAAAAGATTAATCTGATCTTCAGATCATCTGTGTCACTTATGAACAAGATCCTCTCATTTTACTTAATATGAAAAAATAATATTTCACCTCTACATTTCCATTCAAGTCTTACTTCCCTGGGAAGATTTTTTTTTTTTCCTCTCCTTTTTAGAGTTCCAGCTCAACGATCTTGCTTTTCTGAAATTACATCAGATTGCATTCATACATCACTCATGCAACACATTAATGCTTCCTGCCTCTCAGGAGTCTGACTCTTAATGAAGGGTCTTCTCCTTTGCATCAGGTTATAAATGCCTAGAAGTTGGTACTTTCTTATGTTTCTGAGTATCTCAAGTAATAGTACCTTTTGCATGAAAATGGTAGGTTGATCAAAAATGTTAACTAACCATATATGGCAAATACAAATATAGATCCGACTTGATATTATAAAATGGTTCCAGGATCCACTTAAAATTGTGAATTAATCTCAAGTCCTGGGAGGCACCGGGTTAATTAACAGATGAAATTTTAAAGAGGAAGGTTGGATGTGGAGACATAATACAGAGTTAGCATTATATCCATGCCCTCTCCTAACTCATTTACTTATTTCTTCAAGCCACAATGATTTAACCAATCATAAATTGATATAAACCAACTATATGCTAAGAATTTTGTGGGCTCTGGGAATATAAAAATAAGGAAGGTAAAGCTGTGCTGACTTCTCCATGCTCAGGGTCTAGTTGAAACTTGTTTGTTGATTTTGTCAGTTCTCTAAAATTGAAAGCTTACAATAAATTTACCTTTTGTAAGTTACTTATTAGTTAACACCCAGCTGAAACCTCACTTTCACTAGAAGTCTTTTCCTGGATCTCTAGACATCCATGGTTAATAATTTCTCCCAACATGACACCAAACAACTCTATTTACAGCTCTCATTTTATCTTCTTATATTATAATTATGTGTTCTGATGATAGCGTTTCTTACTCAACAATTACTTATTTTCTTAAGAGTAGTGGATCCTCTGTTGACAGTAAGTGATGGATGAACTAATGACTTGTACAAATATACAAATGGATGATAGAAAAGTGTAGTTCATGATAGGATATTAATATAAAATGCTTGGATTAAAAATTATAGAGTTACCTGAAATAACTTACAAAGGTATGAAAACAGTGCAAAGTAAACAAAAATACAACTATATTATGTGAGTAAGATGACCCTATGATTTGTTTTCCAAGCCAGGAGAATGTAAAAATTGAAAAAGGGAGTCCCAAATAATCATGCCAAATAATATAGGCAGATCCAGGAACTCTCCAGACAGTCACTATGTTTGGCGGGACTAGATGCATATTGTTGATGCACAGAAGGATGCTTTCAAGTGAAGCTTTAGGGAAGGCTGTCCAGCAAAACAATCTTATTAACCTTGTTTCACTTTACTCATTCTGTTATAGAGGAAACTTCATTAAGGTCTCTTGCAACTAAAATAGAATTTTGCTTTTGTGAACAATCAGTCAACAAGTTTAACCCAAATATCACAAATTAGCTATAAACAAACCAACTGACAAAAATGAGGATATATACACATCCAGCTTTTGGAGCCAAGTAAGTATGCTAATTTGAGTGGGCACGCACGCAGAGAGAATTATATTCTAATGTATAGCATGATTTTTACAGCTTTTCTTTGCTCAGTAGAAGCTGGCATAATGTGTTTAGAAGAGAAAGAACACCACTACTGTTCTTTTTATTTCCAAGAATTCCAAAACACAGCTACAGAAAAATAGCTCTCTAACATCAGCCATACAGTCATGATGCCCGATGTCTGGAGCATTGATACAGGGTTCCCTGTTCAATATCCAGCCCTTCATTCTGGATACCACCCAGAATTTATGTTTTCATACATCTTCTCTATTATTCTGCTCCACTCTCTCCATGAGTGATTATTCACTTCCATGCTTAACTAACTTCTGTGCACACTGATGATTCTGAGTTTCATCCTCAAGCCATAGGTGTCTTAGAAATATGTGCAACTTCTTTGTGACCATTTGATGTTAGCTATGGAGCAAGGATTGGTAATTGTCCTCCAAGTCTGCTTTCTCTCCCCTCTTCCTTTTCTTGGCTAAGAGCATCAAATATAAATTTCAAATGATTTTTGAGACTTTCAACATTGATTGTCTACAAGTTCTTTACAATTCTTCACAAATTCTTCTTTATTTTCCATCTCTGACTTATGTCTGAAATACTTCACTATCTCCATACTGACTGCAGAATTCAGTTGAAAGGTATGTAACATAGTGTACAAAGTCTGTCATAATTAGGCCCTTGTATTTATCTAGTTTATTTTCTGTGACTTCACTACAAACAAGTGTATGACCGTAACAGCATCACAATGTCCATCTATTACTCATGTATATGAGCACAGCTGAGTTAGAGCATCTTTTTACATGCATGGTGAAACATTTTGGTTTTCTCTTCTGTGAATTATCTTTTCATGGCCTCTTTCAATTTTATTACCCTGTAACTTACTTTCTTCTTTTAAAACCTCTGTTCATCTTAAAATTTTACCTCTGGCTAAATTTTACGTTACATTTATTTTTGCAAATCGATTGACTGTCCATTGATTTTGCTTATAGGGTATATTCTTATGCAAAGCTTTATTGTTATAAAGTCTAGCATGTCATGCTTTTATAGCACCTTGATACAAGTCTTGGTTAAGAAACTTTGCTCTTGTCTTACTTTTTAATTTCTTCAAGATATCCTCACATGGTGTTTATCTTGATGTTTTTGTTGTTTTAGTCTTTAACTATTTAATTCATTTGAATCCCTCACCTTCCCCTTTTTCGTAAAATATTCATATGGTAAAGAATTAGAATTGGAGACATTAGCATGAACTGTTTAGTTTAATAGAGATATGGATGGTTACATATAGAAATATGTATATATATGTGTATATACAGGTTAATACATGCATGTTTTCCCTTGCTCTGTCAGCTGAGAAGATATAGGGGCAATCATACCATCATAGCAATGAGCACACTTAGCTCAAAAATGCTGGATTCTAATATCATTTTCCAAAAATAGGAACCAGGATTCTTGGAGAAATGGTTGATTCTAGGACAGGGTAGCAAATATCCAAGATGATCCTGGAACATCTTGTAGGACCAGAACGTGAAGTACAACAAACAAGCTACAGCAACTTCCTTCCAAAGAGTACAGTATGGAAAGAGGGGAAAAAAAAAGTAACTTGATAGTGAAAAACCCTGACAGACATTACTTCATCCAAGTAGTTCATTCTACTGTCTGCAGTGATAAATAACTTGATAATAAATACTCTTGATGTGATGTATAGAAAATGGGGCTTTACCTCTGTCTATAGTAAATACTAAAACTTACTAAAATACAGAGACTTTTCAAAACTGATTGAAGTTATTTCCTTAGTTCACCATCAACTACATGGGAGGTAGCTTTTTATTCACAAATGTTTCCATGGAATTCTCAATTGTAGAACTCCACTTCTCTCCCATGCTCAGTTCTGAGTTGAAGAATTATTTCCTATGTCAAGATGGTAACTCAGGAAAAGCCATGGTCTGAGAATTTTCCAGGGACTAAAATTTCACTGCCACCCAGTATCTATCAAAAGCTGAGCCGAATGAAATTAGCTGCATTTCCGTATTATTACTCCAATGAAATGAAATCCATTAATTCTACTAAATATTCTGATATGGTGGCCTTACTATAAAAATTAATAGGTCCATTTTTTTAATCATTATCCCTTGCCTAGTTTTTGGAACACTATCACCTAAAATAGTCTAAAGTCTGCACTCCTTTCTCGCAAGCATTGTATTTACTGATTTTGTGCTCATTTTCTGAGCCCCTTCCCAAAACATTTTCAAATATATCTCTAAGATGAGATCCAGGGACACTACACCCAACCATCGCTGGCTGTGGATCAGTTATAATGGCTACCTGAAGCCTTGGTATTATTTGTCTGTTGTTGAGTTATGTTGCTGTGAATTTCCCTTTGGCTTGACTTATTTTCAAGGGCAATAGAAGAAATAGCAACCTTGTGCTCCTACCTGTCTACACGGTAATGGTATTTGCTTGAGGATATTGTACATCATATTACATCCTCATCCTTAGGGCTTCTGGGAGAAAAATCTCTATACTCTTAATGTCAGGAAGAGGGAGAATGAGGACGGTGAATGCATGCTAAATTCTTTCCCTTATTTTAGGAAGGAGTCCAAAGGTATTATATATAACTTAAATTTGATTCTGTTTGGAAATGTGGGTTAAGGTAACATGGTGAGAAATATAAAGACAAATTTAAAAAATGTAATAAAGACAGGCTGGATTCCTTTCACTGGAGAAAATAAAAGTAAACATAATACATATGACAGAGAAAAAACAGATGAAAATAGGTAAAAGTAACAAAATTTTAAAATAAGGTGATTGAGATAAAACCATCTATATCAATTACAACAGAAATAGGTTAAGTTTTTAATAAGAAGCAAGTGATTTCATAAGGAGCTGTGCTCCCTGTAAGTTAGAAATGCCCTGGTTACTGTTCTGACCGGGGACACGGGTGTGTTCAGTGGAGCTGAGTGCTTATGATTGGGCTTTTTATCTATTATTTCCTGTGTCTACCTTAACCAACTTTTTTTTAAGCTATGCAACGTACAGTAGACACAACAAACACAACTGATACTTTTTAAAAATAAAGGTTGGGCTACGCCAGGCAGAAGAAAGAAGAAAATAAACTTGGCTCCATTAATATTAGAAATGAAGAATTCAAAAGAAAAGGCCTTGAAAGAGATACAAAGGAAAATGTCATAAAAGGTACCATTTCAAAGAATAAATGGTGATCATGAACATGTATAGCATTAAATATACTAATAAATTAAATTTATATAAGGAGAAACTGAAAGAAATATTTATTGTGGAGGACTTTCACACATTACTTTTTTGATAAACCAACTAAAAAGAAGTGAAGAAGAACATTTGCAAAAACAAATGAAACACCCATAGTTCTTCCTCTAAGGCCGTGGCTTGCACAAAACTTGTCTCATTTGTGACATCTGGATTTTACTAAAAAGGAGATAGTAAGTAAAATTAATTTTTGACTAAATTAGCAAATTTGCGTACAATAGGGTTTCAGCTATTAAAAATAGAATTTTTGAATAATTCAGATATTCAATGATTAAAGGGTACTCATATTGTCATTCAACATATCAATATTGATAATACCTGAAATGGCATAGCTTTGCAATTTACAAAATGCTCTCCATTTACAAATTAGATTCTCATACCAACCCTGTAAGGTGGGTCATTATCCTCATTTAGGGGTATTTATTAGTGCATACATGTTCATAGTTCATACTTTATCATATATACACCTTAAAATAGTATGCACTTTACCTGTGTTTTGCTCAGGCAATCGGTATTTAATTGTCACCTTCAACAAAACTAACTAAAACTGTGTCACACTTAAATAGAAAGTTCATTTCTTAATTTGCCAAATGTCTGCGGAGTAAGAGAAAAAATTTGAGAAAATAACAAAATTGCACAGATACATCTGCATTCTGGTCAGCATGCAAAAATCTGTGAAATCGGGCTGACTTCCACCCAAACAACGTTTTGTAAATGGAAAATGAGAGTGCACAGAGGGATCCAATGCTGAACAGTTCTGTGGGTGTTTAACAAGGAGGAAAAATCAAACAGTAAGAGAAGTCAGGGCAGAAGATATTTCAGATTACAACTCTTACTCTAACATGTAGCTTATGGGGAAAAATAAAACTCTTAAATAATCTCTAACCTTTCTGCCAAATGTGGCTCTTCCTGCCCCATTCATCTACTCATAATGCTAATTTTTGAGATTGTAGATCAAATAATGGATGCGACTTGATTTAATACTACTGTTTCTGTTCTTGACCCATTTCTTTTTTTTTTTTTAGTTTATTTTGATTGTTCTGATTAAGCCTTCCAGTATCTGTTAGGATTCTTAGAGCTCACCCATGTAAATACTCTCTTGAAGTAATACCATTTTAACATGAATAGGTCTGTATCTTTGATAATCAGGCAATGTCATGGAACAAGGAAAACTTACTTGGTTTGCAATTTTAGGTTTTAAGGATTGATCATGGATTTCATCATAATATATTTTGCTCTAGCAATGATCAGGATCAACCATTTAATTTGAGATGACAAACTCTTTGACTATATGGGCGTGAATACATCACAGCATAGATAAATTGTTGACAATAATCCATATTATTATTATTATCTCTACAGATTATGGACTTAATGAGGTCACTACTGGAGGATCAAGGAATGGGGATAGATGATATTTTTCATTATAACTTTGAAGAAGGTCTTTCAGAAGCCTGGAGTATTGCATTTCTAAAATACTTCAAGATATATACCTTGCAATAATATCCCATAGAATTAAAGGTAATTTTTTTTTTTTGCAGAAAGGAAGGTTTTAAACATGAATTTCTTGAAAGTAAAAAAATCTTAGTAAAATTATATTAATATTTTTAATAGTTTAAACTTAAACAAGCAAGATTTATCTACTTGTAAGTAAATTCATTGGCTGATTTTATAACTACATTAAGGACCCAATAGAATTCAACTTTATTGTACTTAGAAGAAAAAATAATCTTTGTATCTTTTGAAAACAAGAAAGTAAAATATTGCTGTTGAAGACATTTGATTATATAGTGAACAGCCATTAATTTATAAAAGAAGTAAAAATGGACCAAAAAAAGAAAAAAACTCGGAAGAAAGAAAAATATGTCTGCTTCAAATGAATAATAATAAATCTATATTTCAAATTCTCTTCATCAATACTGAAAATAAACAATCAATATTCCAATTGGAATAAAGTTATATAAATGCATTATTTTACAATAATATATTCAATATCTAAATAGCTACCACATATTTCACTACTATCATTTAAATATTATTCACCGAATATCATTTATAGTTAGTATGTTATTTTGACATACTAATAATCTAGCTAGATTACTCTGTTAAATCAGTTCATTGACTCCATCCATTACGTCTCCAAGCTTATGTGCTTCCTTAATCAAATGTTGTCTAATTATAAATTCAAGTTATATTCAGGAAGTCAGTGATCCAAAATTTATATTTTCATCCAGGTAGTGAATTTTAGTTACAAGTAATCTTATACAGGCAATATAATTTTAAATTAAAATGTCAGACCCCCATGACAGAGACCAACATATTTTGATTTGCTATGCCAGTTAAAACAGCCTTAAATTAGTTTAATGAGATAAAGCATTATTTCAATCTCAGTACAAATTTTAAAATATGAGAAATATTTTATATTATTATGTACTCACAGCAGGATAAAAGGTAGTATATGATTAGAACATTCAATTCCTATTTATGTACTGTACTCCTACACTGTGGAGTAAGTGAATCCTTACTATCGTAATACAAAATAATAATATTGCCTGATATGTCAGAAGGGATAAATCTCCTTCAAGTTTCTCAGTGTAAAAATGTGGTATACATTGTCCAGATAAAGCAGTTCTCAGATACGTTTCTCAAACTCTTCTCCCTTTTTTTCCTTCTGAGACATTTGTAAGTAGGGTAGAGACATGATACAGCTCTAAATCTTTAATGGGTACTCTAAATAAAGGGCATTTTTTCATAATCATAATGCCATTACCATGTTTAAAAACTTAACATAAACTAGTAACATAATCTAATATATGCTAAATAATTCCAGTTTCCCCTATTGTCCTGAAAGTCTTTTATAGCTTTTTTGTTTATTTGTTTTTCTATACAGGGTCCAATCTTTTTTGATGCACTTTTTTTTAGTTTTTTATCTTTGGTTTTTCATAATCTGAATAGTCTCAACTCTTTTTCTCCCCACAAAAGTGAAGTTTTAAAGATTCTAGTTCTAGTTTTCTTCTGAAACAATCAGATTTGCAACGTACAATCAGATTTTGACCTGTTTCCCCGAGACTGGATTATGTACATATTTTAGCAATAGTACAACACAGGTATTATGACCTTTGCTTTGCATGTCATCAGGAAGTGCTTAGTACGTTCCTGTCTGGGGTAGGAATCAGCTGTATTAAGATGGCAACTGCTAGGTCACTCACAGTAAAGAAACATATTTCACTTTGACATTGATACTTAGGTTTTGGAAGAGTACATTGAGACCATGTGAAAATCCTATTCCCCAACTACCCAACTGAAGATTTTGCCTTGTAATTTTACATTGGAAATTACTTTTAAAATTGAGATACTCTAATTGTATAATTTCTTCTATATTTATTACAAGACATTTTCTGTGAAATTATTTTTTATTTTTATCCTTTTCTTCCTATATTTTAATCTTTTGATTGATCACTATGTACTCATCATTTTGCTTATTATAAATGCCTAATATATTACCATGTTTTTCACTTCCATGTTCAAATTAGTGGAGCTTGCATTCTCACATGACAAATAGCAACATCAGATCTTGAATCACCTATTTCTCCAAGCAGCTCTCTCCAGTTTCATTTACTGGCCACTGGTTTTAGGAAATAAAGATTTAGACACTAGTTGTGCTCATTGATATGATACTGGGATCATTGTTTTAAACCCATTTAGTGGACACGTATATCATGAGTGTGTACTGGTACCTCTAGTTACAGTCTACATTTGGGCATACTTGTGAGCAACTAAGGCGTTCAAGTCGCTCACTACTGCTTTCTCATTGGTCCAATAAGCATAACATCATCCATGGAACGATGCAGTGTTTGACAGAGTACAAAAACAAACAAATTTCCTTACGCTTGTGTAGTGATAGCCAAAGAGCTGAAATAGCACCGCAATAAAATGAAATGTTCTGCTGCCCTATGAGATGGAAGCAAATTGCTTCTGATTATCTATGTGGTAACAGATTTGTTAGGTCAAGAGATGCATACCGAGTTCCAGCAGGCAAGGCAGAGACAGCCCATCGGAGTGACATCTGTGAATGGATGAGTATCTGATTAAGTTTAACAAAATCCAAAGTAAGAGATCTATCAATCTTGTCTTTGACCAACTAGGATAACAACATAGGGTTACAATAGGAATTCCTACCCTTCGAATCAGCAAGGGTAGGAATTGTTGGGGCATTAACATCTGCAATTCCCCAGGAAAGCACTATTGCTCTTGTTTTATTATTTTAGTGAGGGATTAGGGGGCCATTAGTCCTACTTTACTCCATGGCCAATTAACCATATGGGTAATCTGTCCATAATGAAGCATATTTATCTCCCTTACCTATACTGAGACTAAGCACATAACTAGCATAGATTGGAGTCGGGCCAAGACTCCCTCCATAAGCCTCAGCATGACCACTTTGTGCCTTTAATGATGAAGGTTTTGGTCTTTAGGTATTAATATTGGTTCATACTCAATAGCTAATAATCTCCAGATGGTCTATTTCCCTACCAGAGTACTGACACCTTCATAAAAGGCCACAGGATCCTCAAATAATGCTTAAAGGAAGATTCAGAGTCTACAGGTCTGGCTTTGGTGCAGAATCTTTTCTCAAAAGGACTTAGACTCCCCTTCAGTTCAGGAGCTCCAGGTGTGTGAACAGACGTTCTCTGAGACCTAGGTAAGAGCCCGTGAATTCCCACAGCTGTTTCTCCACTTGGGTTTCTCCCCACTACACGTGGAAATTTTCTGCTTGCGTGGGCACGTGTTTCCTTAGTAGGTTTCACTCCTATGGATCTGAGGATCCATTAACCACCAAAACTGATCACCGAGGTTCTTAGCTCTACCTTCATTTCTCTGCCCCCTTTACTTTTTACTTGCTGCTCACTTTGTCTCTCAGTGCCAAGAGTCACCGATCGATCTTTATAACTACAGCTTCCAAACTCAGGGAGCCAAGCTCCATAATACTTCTACCTTTACCGCCAGCCTACGAAGGGTGGTCAGCACAGAGGAACCTGTAGTTGCAGAGTGGGTGAGCCAGTTCCACATAATTTATCCACTCCAACATCCCTTTTCCTGAACCTTTAGACCCCACTCACTTCCTTCATGAGTCAGGAAAGTTCCAGTGTTTCAAATTCACTGTCTTTGGGAACCATGCAGTCCAGACTCCAAGTGACCACCTATTAGGCTCTCATATACTGGACACAATGTATTAATTCCCAATCCAGCATAAATTCATAAATATTCAGTATATTTGGTCTAATCGAGTTTTAGAAGTGCCCTTCTACATTCCATACCTTTATGACTAGTTACTATACCTGTTACTTAAACTCCTGATAATTCAACTTAGCAAAATCTTGCATCATCAGTACAATCAGTCTGCCACAGTTCACTCTCTGGCTATAATTATTTGCTTCCATTCCATACATTCATCCTCATCACTAGAACCTTCAACGTCTCACCCAACCACAACTGTGCGTACAGAATAATGACATCACATTTGATGTGGTTTTTTGTTTTGTTTTGTTTTGTTCTGTTTGTTTGTTTAGATATGACTCTCAATCCACACTTACGGAATACAAACATTATTTGTCACCCTCACATTGAATATGCAATGGTGAAGTAGACAATAAAACCAAAGCAAATGGCATGGCCAGCTGTTAAGTAGCTGCTGAGATTAGAAGGAAATAGACTGAGTGGACCTTTAAACCAGCTGGGTGAGGGGGACGGTTGGAAGCAGCATGTGTCGATGGAGAACATTAATCTTCTATGACAAGAGGATCCTAACATAGAGCCAATAAAAACAAAGAGTGCTGACCTATATGTAATATTGGATCAGTTCACAAACAGGAAAATAAAATCAGCAACAGGAAATGATTGAGACATACATGTATAATATAGAATAAATAAATGAAGAAAGTTCCAAGACATCAAGAGATTGTCCAATTCAAAATCTCAGAAAGCATATCTTTCATCACTGGGGAAATATCTCCACCATCATATATAAAAAGTATTGAAATAGTTCTTTCCAAAGGAACTAAGTATTTTTAAAATATTTGTCAGCTTTGAAATGCTTACGGACATTTTGGGGATCTTTGCTGCAGTATTTGACTAAAACTCAGTCCTTTTAAGCTTAATTTCAAAGCAAACAAATACTTAAAAGCTTATATGAATATGGAATTTTACATAACTAGCCAATAGATAATGCTACTGAACTGTATTATTTGTGCTTGCATTACAATAATATGCCAGTACTCTGTTGTGAAAGTCTGTTAAAACTTCCTAAAATAAGCTGAAACCTAAAACTAATCCAGTATAAAAATTTAAATCCTTATTCAAAAATGTGATTGTAAGGTGTTCAAACGTAACTCCTTGCTGACACTTGTGTCACTGAGAATTTTGAAAGTATGACTAATTACCTAGAAAGAAGTGAGTGTCACTGTAAAGTGATTATTTTTCTTAGGTGTATCTGCATATTCAATAAATTAGGTTAGATCACATTATCCTGGAATTTTACAATAGCAAGAAAACTCAAAAGTCTATTTTAGATCTCGTATCTTCAAAACCAAAGTTCTTTAGATCAAATGACTTTCCTAAGGACATGCAAAAGGTTAGCAGGAGTGAAACAAAACCCTACATAGACACACTTTCTTACTCCTCCGTCCAGCTTGAATTTTAGGTTAATGAGAAATAATAAACAGAAATACCATCTTCTTTATATCTTTCTGTAAAATTGAGTTCTCTGTGAGAAACAAATTTTATTATAAGGAAATAACTGGGCTAATGTATGCAATAAAAAATCAGGTAATGCTGATATATCTAGAATAAGTGGCTTTGGAAAAGACACTAGCTAGCATCATTAGAAGCAATGTAAAATATGAGTTGTCGAATTGGTACTCAGCATCTTAAGGCTACGCTAGTTCATTGTAGTATCATTATGGCATTGATGAGTGTGGGAAAAGCCTAAGAAAAGCTACTCAAGTGACATTGATAAATGTGGGAAGGACATGCGAATTTTTTCAGACTTGATACTTTTTTTTTAACCCATCTGCAAGGCTGTTTTACAGGAAATGACAATCTTCTCTGCTACTTACAGAAAATAATTGTATCTGGCCTGAAGACAGACTTTTAATAATGAAACCAGTTGTTTGTATCCACTTTCCATTGATCTTTTTTTCTGAGAAAATATAATTATGCTAGCTGAGAAATTCTTTGCCACCCCTTTGTCATTAGTTTCTCACAGCCTCAGCCACTTTGGTGTGACAGATTTCACCCTCTGATTACAGCGTAAAGGAAATCACTCACCTCCAGCCAGCCTGCTGGCGACTGCTTTTCCCTCCTGCTCCCTTATCCTCCGATCTCCAGCAGACCACATGTGCTGCTGGGCTCCGGTCAGCACCACTGCTAACAACAGGAAGCTGCAAATCAAAGCCAGGGCAGCAGGAGCTGGTGGGCCCTCCTAGCATGCTGGGTCAGTTGCAGATGGGCTTCATGAATTGTCCCTTGACTCTGAACTTCATGGAATGAGTCCCAAATGTCTTGGGAAAGACCTCTATGAATGCACCAAATTCTTGCTTACGTTTGGGGGTGGGGGGTCTACATTCATCTCTCTGCATGTGTGATGAGAAATGAAGGAACTGGATCTTTTCCCCTATGTTACATATTTCAGCCTGCCTTTTCATTCATGTTTTATCACTTGTGCGTCTGCAATTAAAAAAAAAAAAAAAAAGGAAAAGACAAACTCATTTCTCCAGGCTATACTCTACACCTATTTTCGGTTGGATTCCATCCAAAAGAATCTCCCCATTGCTTGTGCTTATTTAGGGGAACTTAAAAGACATGACCAGTCATCTCCCAGGAAGGACCAACCGACCGTTTTAAATCATGTGTATCGTTGTGCACCAAACAGGGATCGGAATCATTTCAAGACCTCTTAAGACAAAGTATATGATACTTGTCACACAGCCAAACTTTCCTAAGAGGTCTGCATTAAAATTCTAAACATCGGGAACAACTGCTAACAAATTACAAAGGAACATTTTAGGTAATAATAGTCAATTGTTTATTCAATATATTTGCCATGAATGAAATTTAGATGTTCATGGTACTTATTTTTAATAAAAGAGTTGAAAAATCACAGTTAATATTTGAATACTATATCAATAACTAGCTTCAGAATTACTTAGTACTGTCATCTTGTCTAAGCAGACTTAATTTAGATGTTTAGAAAAAGCATGTAAAAGGTTAATAGGTGAAGACAAGCAAAGAATATTTATAATCCCATTAGGACTGTGAAAAGAGCATTGTAGTACTGAGAATTAAAAAAAAAAAAAAGGTATAGGTATTGGAGATATGAAGCTATAAGCCAGTGTGGTCAGTTACAAATTATTAATTACTATTAATTATTTTTAAACCCCAGGATCATTGTAAGTTTTTCTTCAGATATTAAATGGTGAGTCTCTGGAGGAATTCTGGAAGTACACTCTTCTAAAACCTCATGCTAGACTTATTTCATGGCTCAGTTAACCTGATTCAGATTGATGATCTTTTTTGTACTCTATAACATAAAAATCGGTCACAGGTGACAAGATATTTATTTTGGAAGCAGTGTACTAGCATTCCAAATACAGAGATATTGAAGTGTATAGATAGAAATATACAGATGCATTGATATAGACATCAGTATCTATCTATATAGATGACAGTGTGTCTCTGAAACATCTTCTAATTGGGTAGTTCAGGGTGAAATTGATTTATTTCTTATAAGTCTAATTGGAACAATTTTAGTAAAATGATTTATCATGATGACAGAGATACATTGACAGTTCAGTAACACTGATCAATGACACTAACCAATGGACAAATGGTATGTTCTATGCTTTGGAATGGCATCCAGGCATTGACCACCGAAAAGCCATTCTCCGAGGTCTCCAAGTGTGAAATAGTATTTGTGGGCATAAATGTCAATCTCATTGTCCATTATTCACTTTAGAATGCAACCTTGCTCTGATACAAATGGTTCAGTAAGTCAAATTCTGTGTTAGACTCTGTAGAGCCGAGGACGTCTTTCTTGGTATGGGTGAATATTTGCTTTTGTTTAAATCCCTCTTCCAGGTGGTAAGTTACTTTCCATAAAATCACCCAAGTCACACATTTTCCTTCCCTTTGTTTCCCCCACTGAATTGGTTAAAGAATGCTAACTGCTGTAACAATAATTTCAAAATGTCAGTGGCTTAACAAATGCAGTTTTGCTCCTAATTTACTTCTCATTCCAGTAAGGGCCAATGGTGGAGTGGGGTGGAGCTTCAGCAGGGATTTAAACCCCTTCAATCCAGGAACTGCTCAGTTTCTACACTCTAGACCCCTCCCCTGGATCCTCCACTTGGAACCAGCAGGAAAGAAGAGTGACAGTTGTAAAAGCCGTAGACGGAAGTTTAAAGGACCAGATCAGTGAGTGACAGACCCAACCTCCTTTTTGTGAGCACAGTCATTAGCCCCATGCATCCACCAGGACTCCTGGAAAATGCAATCTTTCTATAAGCCCTGAAAAATAATAAACATAGAAACAAGAAAAAAAGAACATTGCAAACAAACAGCGTTATTTTTTTCACACACATACAACATATTATTTCAGAAGTTCTATTTTCACTTTTTTTACTAAATACCTACTAGAGTTATATTACTATTACAATAGACTAGACTCTTATTAATTACTTACAGATTCTTACTTCGTGTTTTTCTTTTTCAGTTTCCAACAATAACAATAAAAATTTGGCCTCTTCCCCCCCAATAGCTAAAAGCAACTTTAATTAGACTCCTTTTGATTCAGTAAATCTTGATGGATTTGCAGCACTGATGCCCAATAAATCTCCCGTAGAAAACGTGTATGTAAACAATACTTATCACTTAATGATTAATAGCCACCAAATGCTCGTCTCACATTCATCTCTTTCATATGGACACATGCAGTTATTTAATTTCCTACAGAATTTTATCTAGTAACCAAGGGGTTAAATTTTACATAGTGGATACTGGAGAAAGTATCATACATCTTCTGATACTAGTTAGTATGAAAATGACATTTTTTTAACCCAAATATTTAACGTGAAGTTAAGCAAGTTCCACGAGCTGACTTCCTGTGTGCAAGAAATACAAGGGATAAGGAATAAGTTAAATGACGCAATAAAGAAACGATTTGACTATCTTAATTTAAGAACTCTTCCAAAAGCAGATCTTGAAACAAAATTTGAGTGCATGGAGTTCATCTAGAAAGTGATAGGAGGAAGCATAAGTAAGAAAAAGGGAAAATTGAGGAAATGGAGAAAGGCCAGTAACATTTATGTTAATTATAAACTTACTGCTGCAGGGAACAAAGGCACAATTCCACTGGGGAGGCACTGAGATACCATGCCAAACATAACTGAATTTCTCTCGAAGGGATAGAGAGAGACACTAGGGCATTTACCACTCAGCTCACACTCAAACCCCACGCCTTGTATCCCAGCAGCGCCAACTGCCCCGGTCAAGGCGAACTCCAGGGGCCCTGAAGAAAGCCCTAAGGCAATGAGGCAGAGACAGAGAAAGAGAGAGATGGAGAGAGAAGATCAAATATTAACAAATACTGAATACTGAATCTGGGTAGAGGGCTTATAAATATCCACTGTACCATTCACTCTCTAATCTTTCCTATATCTAAGCAAAATTTTATAACCAAACATTGGGAGGAGAGAAAGAAAATATTTCACTCCAAACAAGATGCCAATGATATCCCCACATGTTTAAAAATACTAACCAATAGTAACCATGATCTTAGAAATTTTGTACATAAGCATCACAGTATTTTTAATGGTTGTTTAAAAAGTTCTAAATATGTAGGCACTTAACGTCAAATAAATAACATAAGCTTCCTAGATCTCCTTCAAAGTATTCACTCTTCAATATAGCCTTATATTTATGGCATTTAAGTTGTCACTATAAGATCTTATAAATGTACAGAGAAATAGACACACTGGGAACGTTGAAAAGGTGTATGAATTATGTCATAAGCTTGGGTCATTATTTTTAAATTCATAATGACAATAAGTTAAAATAGAAGTGTATTGTCAGTTAAATGAGGCTGTCCTGATAGGTAGTCACAGTGGAAAAAAGAAGGGCTCGCCTCTCCTATAAAACAAAATGGATCACTAATTTATTAGGTTGCTACTACTTGAGGTAATAGATAACAATGGGTGCAAATAGCATGCTAATTAAAAAAAACATAAACAAAAACCTAGGGAAGAATACATGCATAGATTTTTCTTAAATCTCCACATTACTGGGAATCTAGAAGGCTACACACACCGTCAGGGACAATTTCCAGCTGACCTTGAGGCTCCATGGAGGAAGGAAGGAAAGACTAAGAAAGAGTTGCCAACTGCCCAGCTGGGTGTTGAAGGTTTGCCTCAACACATACGCAAGGTCCTAGGTAAAGACTGATAGGTATTTTGATTCTTGGCATTTAAGGAAATATCCACCCAATGTGTAGCTGACCACTAAGCTAGTGGAACAGGGACTTTAGGGGCCACGATGACAGAGAATACTGATTATGTGGAATTAGCTCAGAAAAGTCACTAACTAAACAAACAACAACATCTAAAATATACACCTACAGCAATAAATCTAGGGAAAGGGAGAGAATCTGATTCCAGTGTTGCCACGGTATTATATTTAAAATGGCTAACTTAAACAAAAAGTTTCAAGTCATGAGAAGAAACAAGAAAATATGGCCCATACACAGGAAAAAATAAGTCAATAGGAACTGTGCCAGAGGGAGCCCAGATTGTGGACTTTTTAGGCAAAGATCTCAAATTAGCTATTTTAAATATATCCAGTGAGCTGAAAGAAACTATTTCCAAAGAGCTAAAAGAAAGTTTTCATCAACTTGAGAATATCAATACAAAATAGATATAATAAAAAAGAACAAAAACTGAAATTTTGGAGTTGAAAAGTATAATAATGGAAGTGAAAAATCCACAATAGAGTCTCAAGAGTAGGTGTAAACAGACAAAAGAAACAGTTTTCATGTTCTTTTTTATTATTGGTTACTATGAGGTATTGAATGTAGTTCCCTGTGCTATGCAGAAGAAACTTGTTGCTTATCTATTTTATTCATAGTAGTTAGGATCTGCAAATTTCAAACTCCCAGTTTATCCCTTAAACTGACTATACTTCAATCAATCAATCAATAAAAAAGTTTTTTAAAAAAGAAATAATCAGCAAACCTGAAGATACTTCAGATGATATTATTCAGTCTGAGGAAGAGAATGAAAAGTAAATGAAGAGAAATGAACAGAGGCTCAGAGTCCTATGGGACAACATTAGGCTTACCAACATATGCACAATAGGAGTCCCAGAAAGGGAGGAATGAAAGAAACGGGAAAGTATACTTCACTAAATAATTCCACAGTTGACAAAAAATATTAATCTACAAATCCAAGAAGCTAAATGCACTCCAGGTAGGCTAAACTCAAATATATCCACATCACAAAAGAGTAGAAAAATTTAGTCTGGAACATGGCATATTGTAGGATTTTCAGTTATAGTTCCATAAATGATGGCTGAATTTTCAGTTTTATAAAGTAAGTTCAGTTTGACTCATTTTGGTCTATTTTTTTTATACATTAGCCAGGTGACCACTAAACAGCCTGCAAAGTATACTTGAGGTTCATATATAGTTAATGCTACTATTTATTGGGTATCTGTGAGTTCACTTGATATTTTAAATGACTTTAATATTTATTACATTTGAATGATTGCCCCATTTTATGGGTGAGAAAATGGAGTCTCAGAAAAGTTAGATAAATACCCTCAAATCAGAAGAGTTATAAATGTTAAGACTATGATTTAAACCCAGTATTGTCAGACTCTAAATCCCATGTGCTGTTTGCTACTTAAATATATCCCTCATAACAAAAATAAGAGAGGGTCTTCATGCTGTGTTCCATCAACTCTAACTTGTGGAATTTAAGATAAGGAAATCTTTAGATTGTGTGCCATATACAATGTTACAGTGGTTAATGACCAAGTGGCTATTGAATAAATGTAATAAAAAATAGAACAGATAACATCTCAATTTACAAAAAGTTATTCAGGAAATGTTTTGAAAACAAGACACAAAGGATATTTTAGCACAAGTCTCTTTACTAAAGTAAGTTCTATTTTAACAGAGATAAACTGATTCTACATGATTCAAGAATTCATGAGAAAATCTGCTCATTTTTAGATATCCTGCTGTTTTTTTTGTCATGAAGGCATAATTAATTATAAAAAGAAATTTTCCATAGAACATGTTGTATGAAAAGTTGAAAAGAAAGGATTAGAAGACAGTCATACTGCAGACCTATTTTAAGACCATTTATATAAGACATCCCAGGTAATTATACTGCAGAAAGTATCTTTTGCTATTTTTAGGAAGCGTTTGAAGTACTGAATGCAGAACAAAACCATCAAAATCAGTAGAAATAAAATGTGATCACTTTTCACAGGGATTCTGAAAGAAAACTGCATAACGGCTGAAAGGCACTCCCTGGGTTAGGTTAGATAAATAAACATGGCTTATTATATTGCCATGGAACTCATAGTCTAATGTTTTAGAGAAAAAACTGTCAAAAGTTTTACAGAATGACCTTCCAACCTTCACTTCTTATCAAAATTTGTTGAGATTACTCAATATTATTAATGCTTCAACCGTTAATAACCTAGTTTGTGAAGCTAGTTGAGTTGGTGAGAGGCTGACACCAATCCAGAGGTAAGGGTTTCTTCTCCATATAGAGCATTTAGCATTGCTCCTGTCAGTTGATTCTAGTTGCTTCTCTGCTCTGTTCTACTTCCTTGAAAACTAAATTAAATGAAAAGACATTGGAAATATTTATAAGCTGTGGTTAAAAAAAAAAAAAAACCTGTCACATGTGCAAATAAGAGCATCTCTGTCTAATACGGAAAACTCTGCTAAAACTGCATAATTTTTGAAGCTATACATGATGAAAACTCTTGTTGTGTTGGTACTGCTATGTTTCTTTTGAAAGAATACCTGTGAGAGAAACCCAGTAAACTGATAATCAGCTTCCAGAATCTGGCATGCATAACTTAAGAACTATTAGAGAAGACGAGGTTATGTGTCTTTACTTTCAGGAATGCCTCTGATAGTCTGAAAAGAAAAGTTGTGATTTAGATAGTCCATATTTAGTAAAAAACAAAAAAAAACAAAACAAAACAAAACAAAAAGCAGGATGCTTAGTTAACATTTTATTTTCAGACAAACAACAAATAATGTGTTAGTGTAAGTATATCCCAAGCAAATTTGGGATATACTTACACTAAAGCATAATTTTTTTGTTTATCTGAAACTAAAATTTATCTGTGCCCAGCATTTTACCTGCCAGTCTCAGGTTCAGAGTGAGTCAGCAGAAAAATAGACATAAAGTAAATAGAATGTGAATCTCCATGGTCATAAACTAACTACACACAGTTGTTACAATTATCTCTGTTGTTTTTTAAACAGATACTCATGATTACTCTTGGCTGGAAGTTATGTAAAATCTGATTCTCTATTTTAAAAGACTTTAAACATTTTAGAAAAAAGTATGTCTAAAGTTTCATATGATTGAGAAGGATTTTGTTCATACATTTTACTGAAGAGAGACTAGAAGGAGAAACAGACCAAATTAATTTTACTTGTTACCAAACTCGTTCTTTGAAATTAACTCTTCAGAACTCATTCTATTCTTTTAGTCTAAACTCTTATATGAAGAGTGTCTTGTTTTATGTTAATTCTGTTTTTGATATCGAGAACTGCTTAGACAAATATTCAGTTTACAGATTACTCAATATTTTAATCTCTTTTTTTAGTCTTTTCTCAATTACCTATCATTTCACTATTTCAGAATTCATCATTATCTACATTTAGAAAGGAATGAAAAATGGTAAAATTCAATGAACCAGTTTTTCTATTTGATGAAAGAAGAATTTAAATACTTTAAAGATTGAAGCCAGGTTTTAGATTACATATTGGTTTCATTCTCTAATAAAATGAGTAAGTGACATTTGGCTGCCTCTAATTTAGCAAAAATCCTCTGAAAAATTATCTGCCAAAAACTAAATTGCACTTCTGCTTCAAGAATATTCATAAAACTGACACTTTAAATATTTTAGGTGTTTCAAAAATATAAATTTAAAATATCATCATATATTACAAAATATTTTGTTTCTTAACTAGCAAGTGTTTGACTTAAAATATTTACATTAAATTTATGTATACATAGGTATATACAAACAAAAAATATACATATATACATACCCATTATATTTACATCCATTTGTATAATGATATATAAATTTTTCTATGTATATAATATGCTGATGATGCTAGTTTTAGTATTTTTATATAAAGGTAAATAGCAAAGATTATATATACCAGTAATTAATGATTTTAGAAAGCTTTCCCAGGCTTTGTGAAAAATATGATTAAAAATATGTAAAAATCAATGTAATATTTGATGAAATCAATATAAATAAAGGGTTATATATCTATATCCATCTGTCTTATAACTATATCAATATCCATATTAAAATCCATATTGAAATATACTTGATCATTAATACAACGCATACACTAAACTTTTACCAAGAATTGGTAATAGCCTGGAGTATAAAACCTGAAAAGCATGCTATTTTATAAAATAAAATGAAAGAAGTAAAATTCTTTGCTAAAAGATTATGGAAAATTTTTCTGAAGAGTATCACCTGAAGTTTTAGAATCTTTCTTTTTTGATATTCTCTTTCTCGGCATACCTGAGTGAATAAATAACTACAAGACAGATGCTGGCTGACTTTCACCCTCTGGAAACAATGGTCAGGTTAATAACTTGGCCTGCCTCTTAGAAAGAAAATTGAAGCCATTCTTCCACTTGGTTTAGACAGTGACCATGAAAAGGAGTTATTATAAGCAATGTAATGAAGACCATAACATTTTTGTCATGAGCAAATCTATCTCTGACAGACCTAAATTTCAACTCAAAATTTGAGATTATTCTTCAATGAAGCAAATTAAATGAAACAGTAGAGAGCCCCATGCTAAGGAAGGCAGAAGGAAATGCTGCCCAGAGAGGCTCCAGGAAATATGTCTCAAAACTAGCTGTTTTTAATGATGCATTGCAGAGTCAAAAATTCTGATATGATTCGTCCATCAAGCCACAAAATTAGATATACACTGCCACATTTCGTTATCAAGCTTTGTTAGTGAAGGAAGAATACAACTTGATTGGGCCCTGGGGGCGCATGTTAGTTGTATGAGTAATGTTTTAGTTATGGTCTCAATAGAGTTGTTTGAGAAAAAGGGATTCCGGCCTGATGTACAGATGGTTCCACATGGTGTATTGACACTACTCAGAAAAGGATAGTTTCAGCACGATGGTCTAACTATGGGAGGCCCTGAAGGACAGTGGTGAAGGGAAATCCTCCCAGTTGGCACAACTTCGAGCAGAATACCTTTTTATGCATGTAAAAAGAAACAGCCAAAAAACAGTATTGTATTGATACATGGGCAGAGAGACAAATGATACGGATGGGTAGACAGGAACTGGGAAAAATGCGATTGGAAATTGGTGACAAAGATTTCTGGAGAGTAGCCCATGATATGGCATCATTCCCTGAGGAAATAAGCCAGCCAGGCTGACTACACTGGTCAAGGTGATTACATTGGACCATTTCTATCACGGAAGGGGCAGAATGTCCTCACTGGCATGGACACTTGCTCTGGAGTTTTTGTTGTTGTTGTTGTTTTTCCTCGTTGACTTACAAAGAACAGAGGATGCCCACTTGGGGCACGTTGTTACTGAAGACCCATAATAACAGGAATATGACTGTGTTTCCAGTAGCATGCTACTGTGCAATCATTTCCTACAACAAATGCTTTCAATCGTTGCTAGAATTACACAGGCCTGGAGGAAGTGTCTGTTTAATTTTGAAATCTCAAGTTAGTCAAAAATATTTAACTATAAGTAGGCACCCCTTTACAAAACAAGTCAACTTTTATCATTTGTTAAACTGAATTCCAGACTCCACCTTGCAGTTGGTGAGTTCAAGTGAGTTGGGGTGAGTGTGGAAGGAGCCCCTGAGGTGTGACCTGCCCTCTCCAGCCTTGTTTCATATGCCCATCGTCACGGTGCTTCAGACACAGACTGCATCCTTTGTCTCCATCAGTCCTTGCTTCCTGCCCCCATCAGCATGGAGTCAGCGACGCTGTTCCCCGAGGAGCTCACCCTTGTTGCTCTGACGACCTCACACCTGTCCTGTCCATCTCAACTCAGGGCTTCTGAAGAGTCCTGTTCTAACCTCCCGAAGCCCTGCGCACTGACCCCCCCGTCCTTAACTTCCTTCTTTTAATATCTGTCACAGTTAAAAATTTACATTTAATTGTATGATCCTTTGCCTACTCTGTCTCCCTAAGAAGTGACAAACTACACGGGAAGGAACTGCCTAATTCACTGAACGTGGTACTTCAGCACCTGTCACCTAAGTTGATTATATCTGTTTAATAAATAAATAATGTTTTTCTTGAGGTCTTTATGCCTTCGAAATATTATATGCATTTTTCTTTACAAATAAGACATATTTAATTATTCTGTTTTTAATTTATGTGTTCATTTAACAAAATATAATCAAATACATTTACATTCTATACCAAAACAAAGAGTAAGATTGTGTGTACTATTTTCTCAATAATGTAATAGAAATTCTTTATTTAGGGGTTTTATAAAAAAAATGAGAAATGTATTTGAATGAGTAAAGTATAAAATTCAAATTTATACAGTTTTGTTACGGAAACATTTCATCCTGCATGAGTGTGTTGAAAGAGAGTATCTCTGTCATGTTTTCTTTCATTACTCATACATTTGAAAATCTTAAGTTTGCCTGTTTGCACCCTGGAGGAGACTTATAATTTAAATGTCAGAGCTCTAAATATTTTTAATGTTTCTCTTTTAATTGGTATAATTATTTTACTTTACTTATAGCATCAAATTTCATGCAGGCTAGATATGTGTTAAAAATATACTTTCAAATTATCAAGTAGTTATTAAACACATATCAGCAATATACATCTTTCTTATTTTCTGGACATTAAAATATAAATATGAAAGTCAATTTGCATATAAATAATTATGTATCTTATGGAAATTTGAAATGTGTATAGAGATTAGGAATTAATACAAAAGCTATAAAAATACAGTATTTTAAATAAAGTATGATCTGCTTCAATAAATAAATGTTCTTTCATGTCATTTTTTAAAAATTACAATGGTGAGGATGCATTTATGCATGTGTAAAGAGGAAACTGACAAAATGGTGTCTGGATCTGAAGGAAATTGCCTCCAATTCAGCACAGAGAATAGAAAAGACAGACATACAACCTAGCAGGGCAGTTAGGAGCTCGCAGAAGGTAAAGCAGGTGCATTACCAATGAAATTTTACTCTTTATGTTTAGTAAGTATCATTATCTCACAATCTGAAATGTATATTTTCTTTAAATTGACTGTAGATTTTATTTGTTACATTAATTTTAAAGTATTAGAGATTTACATAAACACATTATTTCTATTATACAGTTCAAGAAATAAGGCTTTGCCAGCACCCTTGAAGCCCTTGTGGGCATCTGCCCAATCACCTCCCTAAAGGTTTTATTCCAAGTTATCGAGTCATTACTGCCTGGTCTACACCACTAGTCTCATTTTGTCATTTTTTGAACATTTAAAAAAAGTAGTTATATTATACGTGTTCTTCCCTATCTGACTTCTTGACTAATATTAAGCTGGTGAGATTCATCCATGATACATTAACTATTTTGATTGCTCTATTTTATTCCATTGAATGAATGCACCATCGTTTACTTATCAGCTCTTCTGTTGATGGATACCTGGGGAGTTTCTTTTCCTTGGATACGATGAATGACACTGCTTCTGCTAATTCTTATACATCTGATGCCTCTGTCCATGCACTTCTCTCAGGTCCATGCTGCTGAGTGGCATTACTGGGTAATGGCTGTACACTTCTCCAGTTTTTACAGATAAGCTTAGTGGGTCATGTTTTCCAAAATGGTTACACAAATTTACAATTTTGCTCACAATGTATGTAAGATTTATGTTTTTCCAAATCATTGCCTGTTCTTGATACTATCATTCTTTTTATTTTTAAGACATTTTGGTGGATGAGTAATGGTATCTCTCTATGGTTTTAATTCATATTTCCCTGACAACTGATGCAGTAAACAAATGATCATTTCATATGTTTAGTAGCCACTTACAATTAATCTATTATTATATTCCTGGTGTTGTCTCTTCCCCATTTTTCTATTGGTTGTCAGATTTTTTTCTTAGTGATTTGTAGGAGATTTTCTTGTTTGTTGTTTGCTATTGTTTATAAACCCTTTGTTGGTTATTTGAATCACAAAGACTTTCTCCTATTCTGTATATGTATGAAAAAGATCTTCTATTTTGTGGGTTTTATATTTTGTGAACAACAACTGTGATGTTTTTAGATGAACAGATGTTCTTAATTTAAATGTAGTAAAATACATTATTAATTTTCTCTGTGAGTAGAGCTTTCTGAATACTTTTAAAGATAACTTTGTTTTACTTCAGATTTTGTAGATACTTTCCTAAATGACTTACTAAAATTTTAATTGTTTTGTCTTTCACATTTATGTCTCTGTAATTTATTTTTGGATATGATGAGAGGTGAGACAAGTGTATTTTTTAAAAACATGTGCATACTGAGTGAGCCCAGACTCATATATTGAAAACACCTTCCTTTCTCCATTGATCTTTAATGCCAAACTTGTCCCAAATCAAATTTCTCTCTAAGGTATCTGCTTTGGGGCTCTTACTTATGTTTTATTATTTAATTTATTTATTGTTGGGTTGATACCACATTTTCCTAGTCATTTTCATTAAAGCTTTACAATAAATCATGGCATCTGGTAGAGAAAGCCTTCTTTATTTGTTCTTTTTCAAGATTGTCTTAGAATCTGCACAAAGTTTAGAAATTGTTTATTGAGTTCTACCCAAAGCAAATTTTCTTTTGGGATTTGTATTGAGATTTCGTAGAATCTAAAGATGTATTCAGTGGAAATCTACAGCTTTATGATATTAGGTCTTCCAGCTAATAAACATGGTATACGCCTTCATTTATTTAGGGTATTTTTAAGCAAAACATGTAGAAATTTCACCTCATTATAAGATGCTCATCGAGGAAGTTTAAAAATATATTTGGACTTTGTCTTTAGCAGCCATTAGGATCAGGACTCCAAAGAGGAAGCTAAAGCAGCTCAGAGATATGACAATCAAACTTGTGTTTCTGCTTCTGGAAGCAAGAGAGAAACCCAGTTCCTGAAGGGAATCTATCTCTTGGAGACTTGGAAATGGACCACAATTTCACAGAAGGCCCAAAACTAAGATAAATTAATCTTGAGCTGCCTAAATTTCTAACATGAGTTTTATTACATTGTCTCTATATCAGTTTGGCTAAAATCACAGACAGAGGCTGAGTCATCCACGCTATGGGAATTAGAGGAGGACAAAAGAATCCATGGAGGTAATTTTACCACTGCTCTTAGTAAACCTGTGGCAGTTAGAAAAGAAAGTGGGGAGTTTAAGAATGCTTACCGTGAAAGAAATACACTCGAGTTACTTCCTGATGCATTATTTTTCTTGATGCGTTTTTGCGGGGCTCTTCCAGTATGTCATGAAGGTTCACGTTTTTCCTCTCTCAACCCGGGCTGCTGCTCTCCACCTCTCCACTTGTTTTGCCGTTTCTTAAATCTTGAACCATTCCCTCTTTGCCTGCATTACTGGACTATCTCTAAAAGGCTGGATGGTAGCGCTCTCAGAAACCAGAGCTACATCCTTCAGTGAGAAAAAGACTTACTGAGCCATCAAATCAACATAAAATTTCACTTGCCTGCTTCTCATTGTTTCTTAGGGTTTGTTTTCTCTTCCTGTTTTTCAAGCTAAAAATGGTATCTGTCACCTGTATATTTTACCAATTCTTTCAAGATGGATGAGTGTTTAATGATCATGAATTGGGATTAAGAATTCTATCAAAACATAAAAGTAGTCTTATTTTTTAAAGAGCATGCTTTGTGGATGATAACACAGTTCAGGCAATATTACTTTGATTATCCTTACTGAGTATAACAGGCAGTTCAAAGCAATTTGCAATTTTATAGCCTGAGGAAATTATTTCTATGAAAAGACATCCATTTCTGTTCCTCATATTGCCTAAATGCCCTGTAGTTTGGAAGTTAAGATGAATGTCAGATTTCTCTCATAGTGCTACAAGCTTTTGAGTGACTTACTTTGTCTCATCTTTTGGGTAAACCTCACGTACCTTTTAATAAATAATTAGTATGTTGAGAAAAGTGCAATTTTGATACAATTTCTGTTTGACTTAACAAGGAATTGAGAAAGGGGGCTTGAAATTGAGTTAAATGTTTAAAGCTACTTACAGTCTAGTCATGCTAATGTTGTATGAAAATTAGTTTGCAGTTACTTTGTATATTTTATAAAATGAGTTGATGGCTGAAGTCATCTTTCCAAGGCTGTACTTATTTTCCAATACTAATTTCTCTCTCTTGGGAACTTAGAAAGGAAGTATGTATATATAAGTATAAACATCAAATCTCAAGTCTTTTATTTTTTTCCACTAAGCTTTATCTATAGTATTTTTATATTTGACCTCGGGTCTTCAATATCACTGTGCTAAGTACAATCTTGCATGATATTTACTTTATGTTTTTAACTGCAATGTACAGTGGTATCTAAAGCAAAATAAAAGTATCATAATGCTCTGGATATTACATCTTAGTAATGTAAATAGTTATAAGTGTCAGAGACAGCCATTTTCCGTAAAATTTTGCTTTTAAGGTCAGTTAGTTATTTCCAGGATGATGAAATAAGAGAATCCTTTGCTAGCTCAATGCAAAGGTTGAAGTCTGTGAGGTTTTGCAAAACCATCCAACTCTACGTTGCATTCACTTTTCCCATCAACGCCAAGACGTTTCCTCTGCCAGCTTTAGAATTGCAGTGCTTTTCTGATTCCTAATTGCATTAAATTATATAATTCAGTTATGTAATAATGAAACAATATCTGAGAAAATACAGTGAATCGTACACAATAATCACTTTATTGTTACTCATTCACACCAACCTATTATGCTTCCAAGAATCTGTTTCCTTTTTAAGAAAAAAGAATATGTTCATCATAAGAGAAAAACATAATTAATAATTTCGGGTATAACGTTTCAATTATGCAAGATGAATAATTTCTAGACATCTGCTGTACAACTCTGTGTCTATTGGTTAACGATACTGCATTGTACACTTAAACATTTGTTAGGAGGGTAAATCTCACGTTAAATATTCTCATCTCAATTAAAAATGTGTAACTAACATTAGCTATATAATTAATATTAATTAATGACATCAAAGTGTATTGTTATATTAATACATGTCAACTCATTTGTACATGAGCATATGCACAAATAATGTTATTAATAAATAGTTAATGACTTCCCCTTTTATTTGACTTGATATTCACCACACTCTGGTCTTATGAAAGTTAAGTGTGATGTGCAAATACACACCATTCCATTCTTTTATGAACAGATGTACTCTTTACAAATGTACACAATAACAAATCTGTGAGTCCGATTATCTTTTTTGTCCAAATGCATCAACAGTTTCGGTGCAGGTACATCAGCTGTCATTTTCATTGCTTTTCCCAAAGCAGATTCTTTCACTCACAATTCTAATATTAGAGTGGATATCATTGATTTATCTTCAGGTATACAGGCATTTGGGGGAACACACTTTCTCTGCTATATATAACACTTGTCAGTTTGTCACTTCATTTGCAATAATATGTGCCATGCCTCTCACAGTGGCTGTAGTGTCTTTTGAAAAATAAATAACATAGAAAGAATGCAAGTAAACAATATTTTATGCAGTAAAAGAAATGTTTTGAGGAAAATTTGATTTTTAATGTCCATAGTTGTGAGGCTTATTGAATACATAGTGGGTTTCCCTGAGAAGAGCGCAGTCTAGTCTCCCATTGACCATATAGTGTTCAAGCCAGGAAGGCTATATATTTAACATTTTTTTAAAAAAGGAAGGAAGGAAAAACTTTCAGATATTACAATAGTAAAACCAGTCCACAAAGACTGAGAAGACAATATAGAGGGTATTTGAAGATGCATTTATAGTATAAATAGGAATTGAATATGGTAGGTTTTTTTTTTTTTTTTTTTTTTTACTCTTGAGTAAATGAAAACCAAAACAGTGATATTATTTCTTCTGTTCCCTTATTTCCTTGCTACTCAAAATGTGGTTTAAGGTCGGGCAGCGTTTGTAACACCTGGGGGCTTATTGGAAATACAGAAACTCAGGCTCCACCCCAGAACTACGGAAGTGAAATCTGCACTTCAATAAATTCCCCAGGTGATTCATATACACAAAAGTTTGAGAAACACTGCAAGTTGAGGAAATCCTGTTTCATATGTGCTTGCACATGACTTGGTTACTTACATTCAATAAAACATTTTGGTTACCACAGATCAGTAGTGCCCATACATTTTCATAAATCTCTTACTGTTAAGTGAAAAAAACTAAAGTGGTTGGAAATGTTTTATGAAGGTCAAAGATGTATTTCTTTGAAAAGCAACATGTGTTTAAATAAAACAAATAGCTTCTCAGTATTTGGTTTGTGTGCAAGGAAGAGTCAGCTGAAGGACTGAATAAAATCTATGAAGAGCCTTGCAGCCACAGGAAATTAGAATACCTTTCTTTTTTTCTCCACCTGAGTGCAGACCAGGTCAATAGCAACCCTTCTATTAACGGCTAATGAGACAGAGACACAGTCAGAGATTCTTTCTTTGAGAACAATTTCACTTTCATCTGTTTCCATGCAATTTCTACCGTTGTGTTGGAAACAGGCAATCTCTATGCAGATGTATTTTTCTGCAAACATATCCAATAGAGCCTTAGCAGCACATTTCAAGAAAATACTGAGGGAAAAGTCCATCTCAATATTTTCTAGAAATGAGAATCTCTGATGAACTGCTGTGGTGCTCACACCTGCAAATTTTGCTCCTTTTGAAAAAAAAAATGCTTCTGGAATACTTTTGGCTTACAAGGAGAAAAGTGAAAGGAAAAATCTCAGTTGTACGAGTTCATAATCTAGAAAGAAAGAAACTAGAAATCTAGTTCACACTGCTGAATTGTATCTTACATGAGTAGGTATAAGCTTTTAGTGAAAAAAGAGCATTCATATTGTTATCATTTCTTATTGCCCTATTGTATTCAGGATTTGCCTTGTTTGCACATATAATTTGCATGTATATATTATATATGTATCTGTACACATATGTGTAGATATACATAACTGCCTCTATAGATGGATAGATAGATAACAGGCAGAAAGGTCGTCCACAAAGAATTAAACTAGAACTTTGCTCTATTTGTTGTGTTTATTCCTAGAAATTTTATTTGCTTCGCTCAATTCAAAACTTGTTCTTTAACTTCTCCGAAAATGATTTAAAAGAACTTAGCTTTGCTTTCTATCAACAGCTGTGTTGCAGGACAGTAAAGATTAATTTTAAAACTTGCTATTTGGTTTTAGTTTCTCAGTTTACCTTTCTAAGCCTTACTTTTTTTTAATCATCAATTTTGGGATAGAGTATATCTTCTTTCCATCTACAGGGGTATTTTGAGAATATGAGCCATATAAAATAATTTAAAGGTTTCTCTTTCCTCTTTCTTTCACTCCCTCTCTCCTTCCTTCTTTCCCATAGCTTTGGTCAGAGCCAACAGTGGGAGGAGCATGGAGGGACGAGGGATGGATCCCTGGCTGAGCAACCTCAAGGTCATATAAGACGCTAGAAAGCTGCAGGCTGTTTCTGATGGGAGGGAAACAAAGAGGCTAATGCCACATGATAACTAAATGCAACATGTGACTCAGAATTGGCTCTCGGATGAATAAAGGACAACAGGCAAAATGTGAGTGAGATTTGTAAATTGGATGACAACACCTTATCCATGTTAATGTCCAGATTTTAATGATTGTGCTCTGGTTACGTAGGAACTTATTTGCTTAAAAATAGGTTACTTTTTAGGTGCACAACAAAATTGAGTGGAAGGTGCAGACTTCCCATATCCCCCGTCTCCACATCTTCATTATCAACATCCTGCACCAGAAGTAGTACATTTGTTAAGATCAATGAATCTATACTGACACATCATTTTCACCTGGAGTCCATAATCTACATTAGGGTTCACTCTTGGTGTTATGCATTCTGTGAGTTCGGACAAATATATGATGATGTGTATCTACCAGAATAGGGTCATATAAAATTATTTTGCTGTCTTCAAGTCCTCTGTGATCTACCTGTTCATCACTCCCTCTTCCCTGAACCCCAGCAACCACAGATCCTTTTACTGTTTTCCCATTGTTTTACCTTTTTCGGAATTGTGGAAGCATACAGTGTGCAGGCTTTTCAGATTGGCTTCTTTGGCTTAATTATGTGTAATTTTTTCCACCATAACTTTTCAGGACTTGATAGCTCATTTTTTTTTTTTTAACGCTGAATAATTCTCCATTGTTTGGTTGTAGTAAAATTGATCTATCCCTTCCCCTACAGAAGGGCATCTTGGTTGCTTCCAAGTTTAGGCAACTAGGACTAAAGCTGTTATAAACATTAGTGTGCAGATTTTTGTGTACATGTAAATTTTCAACTAATTTGGGTAAATATCAAGGAATGTGAAAGCTGGATTATATGGTATGAGTATGTTTAGTTTTGTAAGAAATTGCCCAGCTGTCTTTTAAAGTGGCTGTACTGCTTTGCATTCTCACCAGCAATGAATGAATGTGTGGCTGTTGCCCCACATCCTCACCAGCATTTGGTGTTGTCAGTGTTTTGGATTTTGGTCATTGAGATAGGTGTGTAGTGGTATCTACTGTTCTATTAATTTGCAACTCCCTGATGATTTACGATGTTGGACACATTTTTTAGGACATATCCACTGAAGGATTTAGGGCAAATAAGGGGTCATATACAAACTGCATTCAAATGGCTCAGAAAAAAGTAAATGGGAATTGTAACAAAAAGGAAAAGGCAACTGTGAAAAATTTCCACAATTAATGAGTTTGGAACCTCTTTGAACTAATTTTTTTTGACTTTTCTCTACATTTGAAGGTATTTGAAAATCAAAAGTTTTAAATAGCTAAAGGTTTTGTATTAAAGAAATGTACCACAATGGATCATTTACATGTGGTCTTCATGAGAAAGAAAAGAAATATTGCTTCCAATTTTACCCAAGTTAATGGCAAAATAGGTGTTAGTGGAAAGGTCATAGGTGCAAAGAGACATGATGCGTAACACACTTACATGTTATGGCTCTGAACTTGAAAATAAAGTGTGCCCCTGCTGCTCAACATCCACACAGCTACAGTATAAGCTAAATACTACTCAGTTCAATTTCCATAGTGTGAATATAACTGAAAAGAGTTTAGAGTTGTAAGGACAAAGCTCTGATATAAAAAGTCAATACATTATCCATACTAAGGAGTGATTGGTTTCAAATAATTGCATCACTAGGACCGTTTTACGTATATAAAGTGTTTAATTGGGGTTATATGACATGCATGTGTGTGCATATATGTGGCTATGCATATCTATCTCTATGTCTAAAACTACATTTATATATAGGTTCCAACAACAGCAACGTGTTAATCCTATTTCGAGCGCAAACACAGTGCAGCCTTTGGAGGGAAGGCAGGAGCGTGGACTCCTGCTTAACAAGGCAGGGACGTTCCAGTTTATTTTTCTAACCCTCCTCACAGGCCCCTGGTCTACTTTAGCTGTTACGAATCCACCTCCACCCATATTGTAGGTCTGTTTGCAAAGTGCTCAATTCTATACAAGGAAGGAATATGTCAGGAAGAATTATGGCAAAAGAATGAAAAAGACCAGTGTGGGGAGGGGAAGGCAGGGAGAGCCAGACCAGGCGGGTCCTTGACATCTGTGTTCAGGTTTTTCCCCGTAACTAAGGAAGAGTGAAAAGCTGTTAGCTTAATTTAGGCAGAGGGTAACAGGATTAAATTCGAGTTTAAAATGCCCCTGGTTAAGCTTGGAGAATGGGCAAAGTTGGGGGGCGGGTGGACTAGTTGACAGTTACTAACCTGTTGCAGATAACGGTACTTGGATGAAAAAGGAGAGAACTGGACAAATTCCAAAGATACAGTTTAGCCTCATTATTCCAGATTCCCTATTTGCAAATTTGCCTAGTTGCTAACATTTATTTGCAAAGCCAAAGTCGAAGCTCACAGCACTTCCCCAGTCATTCAAGCGCAGGCACAGGACAGCGAGAAGCTCGAGTCTCCGGACACGGACTGTGCGCGCTCCCAGCTGGCGCTGAGCGAGAGGAAGCTGTGCCGTCCTGCTGCAGGGCTCGGACTGGAAACAGGATTCCTCTTCAAAGTCTGTTTAATGCCATGCTTTTCGTATCCATGTGCCTTTCACTGGTGGTTTCACTGTGTAAAATAGCCCCCAAGTATAGTGCCGAAGTGCTGTCTAGTGCTCCCAGTCTCAGGAAGGCTGGAATGAGACTGATGGAGAAAACACAGACATACATTCCTCATTAGGGCATCAGCGACAGTGCAGGTGGTTGTGAGTTCTACGCTAATGAATCAACAATAGGTGTTAAATACGGTGTCTATAAACAAAGATACTCATAACACAGAGTTATGTATTGGTTGGCTGATGGAAATACTGTGATCAGAGACTCACAGGAACCTAATCCTGTATTTCTCTCAGGCACGGTGGTTCCGTATCCCCTACTTCATTGTTTATGGTGATTTTCTAAAACATAGCTACTACAAAATATGAGAATCTAGTACATTTAAGGACTAAATACAATTAGACTTCATAATGAATTGGCTTTCAATGATGCCAGGAGAAACTGTGAAGAATATTTTACTTCCTTGGATTTGACAATAGATGCATATTTGCGGCATTTACTGCCTTGAAATGAAAATCTGCATAATATCAGTTTAATTTCTCTGCTCTAATCTTTTTTTGGGGGAGAGGGAATTAGGTTTATTTACTTTATTTTTCTTTAATGGAAGTACTGGGGATTGAACCCAGAACCTCATGCCTGCTAAGCATGCACCCTACCACTTGAGCTATACCTTCCCCCTAATTTCTCTGCTCTAAATTTTAAGAGCAAATCTTTATCATGCCACAACAATTTTAGAAGACAATCACATATTAATTGACTGATCCAAAGTCGTTCAGACTAGTCTGCAAATACCACACACCCAGAATAGAGTAGATATAATTTGTTTTACTTCTTTGCTATTTTATTCTATAATGCTCTCTTCAGGTAGTGGAAAGGATTTTTGAACAACTGCTTATAAACAAGAAAATACAATCTGCATATTGAATAGGCAGTAACTGGATAGAAAATGTTTGATTGTGTTAATGGTATTTCATAAAAAGTTTAAAGCCTATTAAAATTTAACTTAAAAACTGGGATCAATATGATAATGTGTGCAAATGTTTGGTACCTAAAGCATGAAAGACTACAATGAATAAAATAAATTCTGCCCATCATTATTCCCACACTTAGTATTTTTGCAATTCATTGAAACACATTATCATTTCACTTTTAATACCTAGAAAGAAGAAATAGTATAAAATGTGTTTGAGTTTTCCATTTTCTTAAAAATATTGTAATGATATTTAATTCCTGAAAAATTATATTCTTCATTTTATTAATTGCAGTGTTAAAAAGACTTCTCCATTATAGTTGATTTTTATTAATTCCCTATATATTTCTCAATTTCATACTACTTCAAATGATACTTACATATTACTTTTTCAATATAAAAAAGAAACTTCAAGAAATGTTTATCTACTTTGTTATGATAGAGACATGTGCTTATAACTGAGTATAACTTTTGATTTAAAGATATGTTTTAGGAGAAGGGACTTTTAAGAGATTTTATACTATTTGTTCTCTATTTTTATGATAATAAAGTTGACTTTCATTAATTATTGGTTTGTTATTATGGCCTTACGTTGTCACACTATACTATACATAATGTAATTCTTTTTAATATTAGTATATATGTTTTCTTATTGAAAAACAATTCTGATAATTTATGAATTCAACTTATACTCACTGTTATATACAATGCTGCAAATATAACTTATGCATAACTAACTTTTAATAAATGTTAATTTGATAAATAGGCTTGAATCAGGCATTTCTGGAATCTCAGCACTTTACTTTTTTCTCTACTGTTCTTTCACAGACTAACATACAAAAGGAAATTTGTGCAAAACTGTGTGATGTCAAAATGATAATAGAGACAATTCAAGGAACAATAATGTAAGTAGATACCCCTTGTCTTAACTTGCAAATCCAGCAGGAAGGAAGAAGGTTCTCCCAGCTCTCAGAAACAGCAAACTGCCCATTGCTGGCCACCAATGTGAAACCCTCACGACCCTGAACTCTCATTCTCCTTCCATGAACTTTTTTTAAATTCCTAATTATTCTTTTATTTACTTATTTCTTTTTTTTAATTGAAGTATAGTCAATTTATAATATACAATCTTTGTTTTCAAAACAACCCTCCTCAGTTTCCTCCCAAAACCTAATATGAGCTAACCTTTTCTTTGTCTCCTTGGACTTGCCTGTGTTTCACCATAGTTTGCTTGTGCCGAATTGCAATTCCTCTGTTATTCCTGAATAAACTCATATTTGCTTAACAATAACTGCGTTCACTTTATTTAAAGTTGGCCGAGTCTAAGAAAGTCTTGATTATATTTGATTCCCTAGTTCTGGGTGCCTCCTATCCCTACCCTTCCAGGCTTGGATAATCTGCAAAAAAAAGAATAATTGTTTCTATATATGTGAGTCTGTTTCTGTTTAAAACAAATTTACTTTCACCAAAAGAGAAAGGGGACAGAGGAGGGATGAAACTAGGAGTTCGGGATGGTCAGACACAAACTACTACATATAAATTTGATAAACAACAAGGTCCTAGTGTATGGCACAGAGAACTATATTTAATATCCTGTAATAAACCACAGTGGAAAATAATATGAAAAAGGATATATTAAAGAGTCACTTTGCTGTACATCAGAAACTAACACGACATCAACTATACATCAAGGATCGACTATACAGCAAGAAAAATTTTAAAGAAAAAAAAAGAATCAGTGTATGGAAGCTACTTCAGGACTGCTCTCTTTGGGTTGAAATCAGAAGCATCCTTCGTAATAGGATTGCCTTTATTTGTAAGCAACATATAAAATCTACTATGACCTGTCATCACACAGAGAGCCTTATCAGCGTCAGTAGATGATTTAAATTTTATTTTACTTGTATTTGGAAGCCACTGAAAGTTTATAAGCAAAGGAGGACTGTATCTGACTTATGTTACCAGAATGTCTCTGGCTTCTGGATAAACAGTCAAATGCATTGCGAAGGAGGAACAGGAAAGTTGGGAGGGTTCTGCAGTAGTCCAGGTGGGAGGTGATGACAGCTTCCATCAAAGTTTTAATGAGAGAGATCGAGAGCAATGCTAGGAATATGGATGTACTTTGAAGGTAGACTAGCTAGAACTGCCATGAATTAGATGCAGGTTGTGAGACAAGGAGAGGAATACTGAATGGCTGTATTATTTTTTATTCCAATTTTAAAATGCTTCTTTGGCGTACAAGAGGATGTATGGGCAAGCAGTTTTGTTTGAGAACAAGAATTACAGTTTTAGAGACTTTGAGAGTGCTGACCTTTCCCTATAATGGACCCTCTAAAATGGGTGTGTGTGCGTGCACGTGTGTGTGTGCACGTGTGTGTGTGTAAGATGTCCAGATGTGTCGCATCGCAAGCCTTGGGCAACTGCAAAAATAGCTGATTAATTTTGTCCTTTGGTCAGGACTTTTGGAGGCGGTTGTGAGTGGAATACTTTCTAGTTGTTTTCATTTTTTTAAAATCTCAACAATCATACGCATACCATCATTTCACACAATTCCTTGTCTTTAGACCTCTCAGGACTGTTGTCTGCATCTTCTTCCAGTTCACCAACTGCCATTGATTGGAGGGTGTATGTTGAGACACCTCCCGTCCTAGATCTCCCTAGGGGTCACCATGGCAATGAAGGAACACTCATTAAGGTCCCCAGATCAGACACCAGTCACAGAACAGAACTGGGTATATTTCCTCCTATAAATATGTTCCCTGTCATTAAGTTCTTAATAGAACAAAGACACTTCTTGAACCATTACTTCTAAATACAGTGAATTTCTAATCACATTTTTTTCCACAAAAGGGCTTATATGGCATTGAAACCAAGTATACCATATATTCACTTTATTCTGTCATGCCTAGATATACTGTCCAGAATTGCATTACTTTCCCAGTTCCTTTAGAGGTTAGGTTTTAAGTTTGAAAAATAGTTTCAATTTAATTGCAACTTCATATAAATGTCATTTCTTTCAAAATTCTAACAAGGTTACTTAGAATCACAAATCAGTTCTCAATTATGTATTGGCTAATGTTAATTTTGTCAAGAATTAATCAGATGTTAATTGAATGCTTCCTTTATAGTGTTCAGTGTTTTAAAAATGTTCTGAACATTAATTCTCATCTTCTAAGTATGCCAAGTTTTTTGTATACACTCCTTTCTTCAGTCTTTCATTAAAGGACAGGGTATAAGGCACTAAGATTTACAACCAAATTGAATAAATATGTATTTCTATGTTTAATAAAATATATATACACACAAAAAAGTCCATAACAAAAGAACCAACTTAATGTATATAATATATATAAACTACATAATGTCTAATGCATAGTATGCAGCCATATCTTACACAGTCTGCCCCTCCCTGTGAAGACAGCCAGTCACACTCGCTCTCTCTCAGGGTTGAGGGCCTCTCATTACTCAGATCTCAGCCGGAATATCTGCTTATCATGCATTGCTTCCTGGAGACACATTTTTTGAGGCAGGAACATGATGGTTTAGCCTTCCCTCCCCCCCACCCTTTCCCTCTTTCCTTCCTTTCATTTCTAAATCATGACCTATCACTGCAAAGTGTTTGGCACATAAACTGCCCTCAATAAATATTTGTTGAAAAAGTGAAAGTTATTTGTTTTAATCATGTGTGGAATTGGATGTGACATTCTGTTACTCATAGGCGAGATTAATACCTAACTTTCTTACACTTACTGAGCGTACTTGTGTGTCTGTGTCTTCACAGCAGCTTTGAAATATTTAAAAATCTAAATAATAATTGAAAAAAAATTTGTGGTCAGCAATATTTTTTCTGTAAAAGACTAAATAGTAAATATTTGTGGCTTTGGCGACCACACAGCCTCTTTTGCATGAACTCATTTCTGTCTTAGCAGCACAAAAGCAGTCATGGGTAATGCAGAAATAAATTAACATGGCTGTGTTTCAATAAAACTTTATTTACAAGAACAGGCAGTGGGCCGGTAAGTAGTTTGTCTGATCCCTGTCTTAAGTACTTAAAATTTTGCATTAAAAAAATTAAAGAAAATAAATTTTATTAACACCAAGACAGCCCTCAGATTTCAGAGAATTCATAAAGATCATCTAGATTAAGACTGTTAAACTGTCAAAATTGTGTTTGCCATGACTATCTTGTATTTATAATTATATCTGATTAGTAAATCTTGTTTCTTGTAAAAAGAAAACTAAATAAATAACACATGTATGAACTTATTCAATTAATGTAACTGGAGTCTAACCTTAAAGAAAGAAGACCACTGATCTATCCTTGTGAAGGTCACTAACCTGGAAATTTACTTGTATCTTGTACAGATTCGTGCACTTAAGACTTTCAAGTCAATATGTACACTTTTGTTGTTTTTTGATGAAAGTATTGCTCTTAGTGGCCATTTTAAATACAAGAAAGCAAAATACAAAAACCAAAAGAAAAGAAAAGAAAACCTAAAATAAATTTAGTTGGTTAGAGTCACAATGTACACATACTTATGGATGTCCATTTATATATACATGCCTGTTTACTTTTATTTTAAAACATTTAAAATTAAGTACAAGCTCAAAATGTGTTTTAAACAATTTAACAATCTATTTCTCCAATTAAATTAAAATAAACAATCACAAAACATACTAATAATGAACTCCCGAAAAATTAGATTTTTCTCTTTTGAGGAATAATTCACGTATTTGTAAAACCGTTTTATTGGCCCTGGAATGGTAATTCAGATATTGTTGCTAGGGAAAATACAAAAAAAATAAATCTTAGGTTCTAATCATTTTCAACCCAACTATTCCTAGTAGCCAATGTAAAAGTGCATTCAATGGTAGAAAATCCTGTTGTCTGCATGGAAAGAATTGTATTACTACCTTGGTACATTGCAATGTATTTTTTCCTGAGAAGTACTCATTCTCAAGAGAAATATAGCATACCTTCTCTTGTTGAGAGAGACTTAGGTTCATGCTGAAGGGCTTGAATTCTGGGGACAGACTTCCTGGGTTCCAGTGGTGGTTTGACTTTGAGCAGAATTCTTAACCTTTCTGTGACACAGTGTCTAAGTTGCAAGCCAGGAAAAACAAGAGCACTGTAGCTACTTTACCTTTAGCGAAGATTTAATGTAAAGCACTTATAAGAAACTATATAAATATTTACTTACTTATTTTTCCTTAGAATATATTGGTGTGTGTTTGAGAATTAAGTTGAGTAAATTGGAAAGACCCCAAACCAGAAATTTTAATGATTGTTCTCAGCTCATGACATGAGTGTTGTCCTCAGCTCAGCTGGGAAAAGCCCCTGCTTTCCGAGAACCCACTTTACAGCCTGCTCGTCAAAGCCCAGCGCTCAACCCAGCAGCACTGGTATCACCTGGAGGCTGGGTATAAGTGCAGGGTCTCCTCCAGCCTTCCCGAAAATCTGTAGCAGCATTTGCTTGCTCCCGAGTGATTTTTGTCCCATCCACCCTTGAGAAACGGGGCTGTAGGAGAGCCATGCGAATTACCAATGTCTGGGTAAAGGTATTGTACCAACGCCCATCTCCAGGATCCGGGACTCAGGTGCTACCTGCAGACCTGCTCAAGGAAAATGTCCAAAAGCTCTTCCCTGTGTCCTTGGAGAAAGTCAACAACACAGGTACTGCATGAAGTGTTAAGTGCTACAGCCAACATGAGACATGGCCGACGTTTTCGACTTTGTGGAGTGTTTGAGCAGCAAAAGTGCTTATATAAGAAGACAAATTAATTGTTAAATCCTTTATTTCAGATAGCATAATAATAATGGACAGTTAATTTACTCTTAGTAGCATCAAGTGCCCATTGTTTGGGAAGAGAATTCTCGTTCCAAGTTGCGGATCCATAGGAATTCATGGGTTAGCTCATTATCCACAACAGGTGCACACAAAACCTGAACAACTGGCAAAATTATGAGATTCATATAACTTAATATCACAATTAACTTTCTACCAATTCCTTACTTTGACAACTTTGGCAGCCAAATAGCCATTGAGCACTAGAACAATATACTTTTATTTCTTAAATCATTTATTAAAATATAATTGTCTTCAAAATGATAAATGTTTAAATGTAGCTTTAATTCATTGTAATTAAAATTGTGTGTTTATTGATAACAAATTATTTCTCTTATAGATGATTTTGAATATTTCAGAATACAAATTTGAAATTTATACTTATTTTACTCTTCTGATGTTTATGTTTATTTTAATTTTCATTTTTATGAAAGCACATTATTATTCTGAGCAGTTTGGTTATAATTACATTTTACTTTTTAATCCTTTAGTTTATTTCTGTCAAATTAAGTAAAAATCTTGATAACAGTATCATTATTGACATTGCTGAAACACAGACATAAAATAAATCATATTGAATAAAGATCACATAATTAATTATATGCCTATCTTCATCTTCTCTCTCCTTCAAACACTGATATCCTGTAAACAGAACACCTGGAAATAAGTAAAAGTAATAACTTTCAGACATCTTAGCTTCATGTGTTTTTCAGTCTCACTGTTGTAAAAGTGAATTTGTCAAGGAAGGAGAATAGAACGTTTATTTTTTTTTACAATATTTTGGCTTCATTTATCACTTGTAAGTATCTAGAGACATGGTATAATGTGGATTTCTCTTTATATCCCTGCCTAAGTCAATGTTAATGGCGAGTCCATGTGATGTGTCTTCCCCTCCCGGTCTTCCTGTTCTTCCTGCCCGACTTCAGCTACTCCCAACCCGACCTTATCACATTTTCTTTCAAAGCCCATCTCTTTTCCTTGCCACATTGTCTTTCTACCTCTCCCTTGTTACCACGTCATCCCTCACCTCTTCTCCTTGCCAGTAATCTTCAACAAAAAGTAAAGGAAATTCAAATGTGAACTTCGAGGAAACGCTGGTTGACTGTCTTATCATATTATTATATTTGCTTTTTTTTCTTCTTCCGTAATCCCTGAAACAAAATTAAACCCTCTAAGGAGGCAACTACCAGGTGTTTTGTTGTTTCAAACTATGACTAAGTATCCATCATTTGACCATCAATTAACAGTGTGATTTTAATATTTATGAGCTTGTAAGGGGATCCTTAATAATGAGATTAATTGACTTGATGGCTCCTGAAATGAGACCCATTAAATGTAACAGACAGATAATCCCAGAAAGAAGGCAAATGCTTCCCTTGAGATCAACCTCCCTAAGTCTTGAAAGATCAGTTTCTAAAGAAAGGATTAAGAAATCACTTCCTGTTTTCATTTGATCCATACTGCAGACGCTGAGTGAGCGGCTGAGTGGGTTGGGTGGAGTAAATTTCACTTAACATTTAGGTCATATAGAGATTAGTACAGGTCATACAATTTGGTAAATTATTTGGGATTAATTAGCCTTCTTGTGGCCTGGTCACAAGTTTCCCCATCTCTGTGAGGACAAAAATCTAAGACAGATTCCTGAGAGATTAAGTTTAATTGTACCATTCTCTACCACTAATATATCCTTTCACTGAAGCATCTCAATACACTCACAAAATTTAATTGAGGGCGATGACTCAGTGGTTTCTTCTTTCTGTAAATATAAAGAACTATTCATGTTTGGATGTGCCTGCAAACTATGAAGTGTAGTAGAGATTATTAAATTGAATCTATCAGTGCTAAGCGAATATGACATAATTGGAGTACGTGTTTTTGGGATATGAGTTTACCATTTATTAGCTGTGTGGCCCTGTGAAAAATGTTTTAACTCTCTGAATCTTGATTTCTTCAACCATTAAACAGGAATGATAACAATATTTGCTTAGCTTCACTTGCAGTGATATGGTAAAAATCCAAAGAAATCAAAAATACAAAATCATTATAGAAATGTGACTAATATACTCTGGACACTATGTATTCAGGACAGATTGTCCTAGGGCAACTTCCATCATTTACAGACGCTAAGAGACAACAACCACTGTCTTTACCTCTTCAATGTCTAACTCAGGTCCTGGGGTTTAGAGGACCCTCAACAGCTGTTATAAAATAGTCTTAGATAATGAAATACCACCAAGTCCAAAAATGTGTCATCAAAGCTTCTTGAGACTCATAGGCTATTCATTAAAAATTGAGTGAGTGGTGTATGGCAAAGAATTTTCTAGATGCTTAAGGAACAGAATCAAATAAACAACATTTTGTGATTAGTTGTTGTAAGTGAAGTGTCACAGATTGCCATAAGTGAAGTATTCAGGGAGCACCACAGTTGGATTCCCCTCAGATTACTGATGGGTTGGAGCGTGAGGGACAGATACTGTGAAGGAGACTGTCACTCTCTTTAGTGTTGATACGGAAATGTGTGGCTTATCTCATGTGATTGAGATGTTCTCAGGCAGCTGAACAGCAGATCAATGTGTCCAAAGGATCAGAGGGAAGAAGGGGAGAGGCATGCCTGTGGGTCTCTGGAGAGTTTAGTATGCATTGCTATGTCAAGGGGAAAGGACACTGACACTTACATTCCTATCAGCCAGCACAGAGCTTTCTTCAAGTCGGGTAGAAAAGCAAAATACGAAGATAAGCCAGGAAGGACCGCAGAGTGTGAACGTCCTGATGGTAAAGATTTGGGTCTTATCTTAGATGCAACAGGAGGCCCTGGAAAATGTTTTAATCAAAATTATGTTTTAGGAAGAAAGTATATTTAAAAATACTGAGTTAGGGAGAATGAAGTGGAAGAAGGGAGACCAGTTGATGGATTTTGTAGCGAACCAGGTGAGAGAGGATAAGAGCACCAAGAAAGGCTGGGGAGGGGTGCGGAGAAGGAAATAGCTAAATTAGACATTGGTAGATGGTTTTGATTTGATGTGGGAGGTGATGGAGAGGAAGGCCCTGCATTTTTTGGTATGAGTACCTCGTGATAGGCGTTGAAACAAAAATTACAAAATGAGGACTAGATTGTAGGGGAGTAAAAGTTAGTTTTGCATATTATGCTTTTGAGGTGTTTTAATGACAAACAACGATCTCTGGGAATGATGTTAAGAGGCATGATTTCTAGGTAGGAGAGCCACCTGGGGTGGGCATCAGGGTTCCGAAGTCTTTAGGACACAGGAGACACTGAAGCAGTAGGGTGTGAGATAGCCTGGGGAGTCCCTGGATGCAGGCAAGGGGGGATCGGCCCTGGGAAGCCTGTGAGACTCCAGGACACGGGGAGGAGTAGAAGATGAAGTCTTGAGCAACAAAGGAAAGAAGGAAGGAGGACAAAACTGATTTTGCAGTTCTGGTCTGACCTGAAAATCTCCCTGTCTTGCTGGTTGATTATATTCTATCTTTCCCTGATTTATTTCTATGAAAAATTCCAGATATTCATCCTAAACTTAGTTGGACTGCTTGTGTCCACACCCTACGTGAAAGCTAGGAATGGTCCCATTTGAAATGTTCACCATTAATTATCTTGGGAATTTTTTTTTAATGAAAACAATCAAATGTACGGCTCATGGGTAAAAAGGAATCATTCTTTCTTAAAGGATACAATTTATTCTTTTCATGATTTCTTCACATGCACACATATGCTATTCAGGAAAGAATGTGTTAAAATTGCGTCTGAAATTACAATATGATTGCTTTACAGAGCGTGCTCTCAGGTTGTGAAGGAAGCAAAAAGATAACATCTGTGCTCAACAAGCACTTCCACCAGCCTTCCGGGGAGCGCCAGAGCGCTCACGCAGCAACGTGGGAAATCACGGCTGTTTACTTCCCTGCTAATTCTTTGTTATGCCTGCCTCTTCCTCTCAGCTCCGCATGTTTTTCCCCCTTGCTTGTTTTGCCAGCCCTCTCAGTCCCAAATTGAAGGTCGTCAGTTCCTAAATACCCTCATAATTTAAGCTCTATTAATTCTGTAACCATGTGGGCACTTTCGGCCTCGAATTACAGAAAACCTGAGCGAAATGGTCTTACTGTTACTATAAGCCTTACTGCCTGACATAACAAGAAAACCTGGACGGAGGCGACTCTAGGGTGGGTTAATGTAGTTCCAGCCATGTCGCCAAGTGCACGAGCTCCTTCTCTGCATCACTCCCACATGCTGGAAAGGCCCTGAGTTAATCAGAAAGAGTAAGACAGTTCGCTGTCCCATGTAAATATGACTCCGCGGCTCAGCCATCACCAGATGAGAGGGGTCCAACTTCCTATGTGATCCTTGTATAAAGTGTGTGTGGGGTCCTTTTTCAGGAGACCTTGAATAGAATCCCCTCATAGCCCACTGACCAGAACAGGGTCATATGCCCTTTCCTAGGTTAATTACCAGCAAGGGAGAGACATGATGGCTGAGATTTACTGATCTGTGCTCCTTGGAGCTGGAGGGGGCTCAGTGCTACCTACGGTCTGAATGTTTGCGTGCCTGCAAAATTCATATGTTGACATGCTACCCACAAAGGTGATGATGTTAGGAGGTGGGGTCCTGTGGGAGGTGATCAAGTTATGAGAGTGGAGCCCTCCTGCGGGGGATTCATGGTCTTAGAGAAGGGGCCCTACTATCTATAGCCCCTCCCTCCACGGGAGGCCTCAGGGTGAAGTTGGCTACTTGGAAGAGAGCCCTGACCTGTCGGAGCTGGAGCCCTGATCTTGGACTTCCAGCCTCCAGAACTGTGAGAAATAAATGTCTGTTGTTTTTAAGCTAATTGATCTATGTTATTTCGTTTCAGCAGCTTGAACAGACTAAGACACCCAGGAAATACACAACTGCCTGACACTAGAGGGGACAAAAAGAAGGAAGAAATGCTTTTAAATTCGAAATTACATGAGCTGACGTCTCTCTCTCTCTCTCTCTTTTCCTTCTCTGTATATGAAATGCAGAGGTTCGAATTTCTCCTTCCCTTCTTAAATTTGAATCCCAGAATAGATCAAATTCAAATCGAATTATGCTCTACTGGTCACAAAATCTGTTCAGATGTTTTATTTGGTGACCTGCACATTTTTACACATCTGGTTTGACCAATTTAGACTTTTATAAATTTCACATGTCTCATTTCCTGAAGATGTTCACATTGTTGGGCAATTATACTTTAAAAAGATACTGTTTACTTCTCAATCAGTAAAAAAATGAGATCGAGGATTTACAGGATATGTCCTCTCTAGACTCGCTGTTTGTAATTTGAATACAATTTGCCACATAGAAAAAGTGAAGTCATCATGAAATCAACTACTGACTGCTGGTCTAGAAAAACTTCTCTTGTCGTTTCTTCAACGGCGAGTCAACGATGAATAATAATATAGTGTATACAGTTTTACAAACAAGCAATTCGCTTCTTAATGGCGACGTTCTCAAATTTTGGCTATTTCTCATAATCATTATTTAAATCTACATTATCATGCGGAGTGAAAATGCTCTGCTTTTTATACAACAACAGGGCCGTGTATCCTCTCTCACCTGGGCTAGCGCGGCTGTTGGGTCTGAAGACATTCGCTCATACATGGCTCGTCCAGTGCCTACAGAGTGACAAGTTGCTGGCCACCACAGGATGCAAAGCTGTACGACATACGCCCAGGGTTGCTAGTGATTTTATTTCAGAGACACAACAGCAATGTAAAGCCACCTTTCTTGGTCTGATACATGAAGCACCATGTAGAGTGTGGCTTAGTCTACATTTCTGGTCTCATGAACCATTTCCCTGAAGGACAGCCACGTGGAACCTCTCCCCACTCTTCAGAGGGAGAGACCCTGCCATGGTTAGAGGCTTTGTATATGGTTTTCCCCATACAGAGAAGACACATGTCTCTTCAAGCCCGAAGAGCATCATTCCCTTGTCACTCCAACACGCAGAAGCACCTTTACATCCCAGCACCCAGCTAAAACTTGCTCCTTCTACTCCACCTCTCTTTCTCTGTCTCTGTTTCTCTGTCTCTGTCTCTCTCTCTCACACACACACATACACACAGACACACACAGACACACACTCACATACTCTTTCAAGACCCTTTATCTGTGCAAGTTTCCATGACTCAGCTTCTCACAGTGGAATTATATTTCATTTCTGAGTGAGTTCACATCAATTTTTAGACTGGAAATGCTCTATATTAAATTGAATTTTCCCAATGTCTGGCCAAAAACTCTTTTCCTTCCAAGTCTCTCGGTTACTAGCCCTTCAACATACTCAAAACTCAAGTCTCTTGATGGTTCTAAATTTACCCCAAAAATCTAGCTCCTTCTTGTCTTCATTTCTCCCCATATATGTCAAATATTTCATGATCTCTAAAGTAATCATCCTTTGGCTTATGTCCATAACTCAATAAAATCCTTAATCTTTCCAATATATTGAGAAAAATCCCTGACTCAACCTGATTGTTCACTTTCTTCTTGCTTGGTTGGTTACTAATTTTTTTATCTGTGAAAAATGATATATTAACGTATTATTAATTTCTAGTTTCTAATTCTAACTGAGGCTCTAAGAAGCCAACATAACTGCATGCTCCCTTCCTGGCCATGATAGATAATTAAAAACAGGATTACATTCTATGAGAATAGTGAACATCAGGTCCCTCATTAAAGATCTGAATGAGGCAAGGGTGATGATGTCTATCATATCTTCCTTTAACTTGCCAGTCTGGTTCTTGCAGACTAGATGGATCCCCGGAGAATGGAATAACACAACCTCATCCAAAGGGTCCTTGATTTGGCAAATAGATTCTTTTCTTTTGCAAGAGGATCTGAAGAAAGAGGATCTGAAATAGTTCTCATTCACGTGGAATGGAAAATAATGCACATTAACTGTAATGTCTCAGTGCTATATTAACTCTGTCCTCTGTCACAATATAGTCTGAAAATATCTGGACCATCTGGACGTGCGTTTAGAACATCAGGCGTGGGTGATAGCATCCTGCTCAGGCAGGATGAACGTGAGCAGCTTGTGTGGTGGAGACCTTGCTGAGAAACAAGTCCTAAAGTTTTTAGCAAGCCCATGGGCAGGAGCATGCTCCAATATTGCTTCTGAAGGTAAAGACAAATCACTGCATTTTTCATGCCATTGTACGAAGTATGAATGATATCTGTCACTGCTCCTAGGGTCCTAGGCACAATGCAGTCAATACCTAGGAATACTGTTCCAGATAATATACCAAGTGAAAAGCAAGGCTGCCTTCTTGAAAAGGGCCCAGAATGAAAAAACAAGTTTTATGGCCTGCTCCTTGGGTCGTACAATCTGAAAACACCATGGCGATGGATGTTTCTATGGTTAAAAAAGAAGCAGTGTGGAATCTGTGACAACTGTGAGGGGGAGGACCACAATGTGGTCACTGGTAGCAAAGCCATGTAACCTACAGCAGAAAATCACAAGCCTTTTGAGGAAAAGCATGCTACTGTGACTTGGTAGAAACTGAACACTTAACCACGGATTCCAAGAGACCATGCATCCAACCGCCTACCTGAGCTGGGTCCTGTCTTGTCCTGCAGGTAGCCGTGGCAAGCGGGCATAACAGTGATTCCTCACCAGATAGAAATGGCGCATCCAGGATGAAGTAAGACCAGAGGGTATAGACAAGATGCGTGAGGTGATAGCCGAGACCTCCACTTCTCCCACTGTGCTGCACTAGAGCCTCATCTTCAGCTCACATCTGGGGTGGAGGAGAGAAACAATGAGCAGCATCGGTGTCCCGAAGAGGAAACGTGGTAGGAGGGGCTGTAGTTTGTCCCTTTACCTTCCTCTTGCAAACCTCATTCCCTTAGTAGGAAGAAAGACCATTATGGACTTGAAAGAGTTGGTCCCCAAACTGTGAAGTAGATCAGAGCAGCCCAAAGAAACGAGCGTGGCATAAACTCCTTGCAGAAATGACTTCCTGCCCAACTAGGAGGAATGTGGGTAACTGATCATCGGCAGCTATTCGCTTCTTTACCGGGGCTTTCCTCAGCTTTCCGGTCGGATCACACGCATCTTAGGGAAGCCTTCAGTCAATAACAGTGCAATGTATACTAGCTGGTGCACAGTGTAAGGGTCCAGCTATTTCCACCTAATGCGGGCTCTTTTCTCTGTGTCAGAGCTCCTTTGTGGGCTACTATTTAATCAGGTCTGCAGCAAACCCTATTATCACAACAAGCCCTCTCAGTTTCAAGGGAAAGGGACAGAGACCTCATGTCTCAGTGGAGAAGTGTTAACATCTCTTCCAGAGAAGAGCGTGTTCCATGGAATGTACTGGCATGGCGTCTTTGTAAAACGCCATCTGCTTCTTTTCAAAGAAAAGAGAGTTTCTCATTCCTTTTATTTAAAAAAGCTCTACCTGCATCCATATGGCACTTTTCTCTTTCCTTCCTGTGATAGGAAGGATGAAAAATGAGAGCTTCTTCCTTTCCGAAGCCAGCTCCCCATCTGTGTTCCAGATCTGACTCCTCGCTGTCTTCTTGGTGGTCTCTTCTCTACAATGGATCTCTTCATGCATTGATTCCACATCCTTGAAGTTGTTGTCTCTAACATTATCGGCCCATCCACATAAAAAATCGTTCTTCTTCTCTTTAAGAAAAAAAGAAAGAAATCCCTTTTATGACCTGGATAGCCCTCCTCCTCCTGTCTAACCCATTTCCTGCTCTGTTTAGCCAAATATCTTCAAGTGCTGTCTACACTAACAATGTGTGTTTCCATACCGTCCACGTACTACTCAATCCACTAACTTTTTTAGGATTCTCGTTGTGCCATCCCCACTAAAGCCACTTCTTTTTTTTGAGATTATCATAACTTCTGTGCAAATACTTTCAATACAAATTTTGCTAAAAATCATACTTGACTTCTCATAATTTTGAATACTTCTTCCTTCTTAAATCTATTTTTCCTCATCCTTTCCTTTTTTTATTCCTTTATGGCTGCTGGTTTATGTGCCCTTCCTCTTCCCATTTCTTGAATGATAACACTCTTCATTAGTCGCTTTCTTCATCTCAATTCAGAGTCTTCCTTGACAATTGCAAACCCTTGTGTGTTTTTATTTGCTGTCTAAGAGCTGAATGATTCCTACATCGACATCCTATGCCCCCGATCTCCACAGATTTTTTTCCAATAAGCTTTCTTTTTGTTCCATTGCATTTTAATTGACCCCTAAGATTATACTTATCACACACTGAGTGACTTATAATGGATATATTTCTCCTTGTCTACCTGTCCAAAAATGCGCTAAGCCTTAGGACAATTCCCAATTTTGGTCCTAATTGACCTAAATAAACATCCATGCTTTGGATAATTGCCCTGAATATCCACCTTGCAATACCTTACCGGATCAAAGCAGGTATCTATATTAAGACCTACGTCACAGGGCTTGACTCAAAAGATGAACTCTACCAACCATATTTTGCTCAGGATTTTTCACTAGGCTCTCAGTGGAGCATTTTATTTGTCAAACAATAGAATGAGTGGTCCATGTGCCATGTCATGCTGAAAATTATCTGTATACTTCAGCCCCCTGCAGACTTCTCACACTGGTTTTTGATGCCCCAGGAGAGTTGGCTTGCACTAACATTTCTGGCCAGTTATTCCTGAATGTCTTTCTCTCCTCTGCACCCATCCTAATCCCAGGTGCCATCACCTGCAAGGAGTACTCACAAAGGAAATAATGGCGCCTACGAGGCATCACTGTGTTCCGTGCTCAGTATTTCCAATTACCTGTGCAGTCTTTGAGATGAATTTGGGGGAACCTTAAACAGCACAACTTGAAGTATAACAAGATAAATATTTGCAGATAAGACTAACGTTTTATATCAGTTATTTTATTAACAAGGGACTCACTCAAGTAACCCTAGATCATAGAATGCTTACTTTAAGAATAGGGAAATGGATCTCATAGGGTTACAGGTCTCTACAAACAGATTATCAGCTGAGCTTCAGGAGCACTGGGACAGAATGTGAAGCAATTTTGAGGAGCTCAGAATATCTGGTTTCTCTCTTGGATCTGCTTCTTACTGTGTCACTCCTTCATTTAGCTTTGTCTTTCAGTTTACCATATACCTTATACTTTTCTTACTTATAGCTTGTGCTTCTTTCTTACTTTTCTCTGTTTATTCTATTTATGTGCCTTTCAAATTTAACTTGCTGCAAACTCTCTTCCTTGATTAATATTTTCCTGTTTGTATTCCTAAGAGAATCTGATTGGATTGGCAAATTTAGAACCTCAGCTTCATTCATAGCACATGTTCTGTTGTCAGGGCGTGTTATTTAGCCGGGGCATCATTATCCCTGTCATCACACCCATTGGATAGAGTCAGAAATTCAGGCTCAGAAAATTTATTTACTTATTTTTTATCCCAACCTCAAAAAAAAAAACTAAAGAGATAAAACTTGGACCCAGGTTCTCCAAACACGATGTTACATATTTTATTACACTACCATTCCATTTTCTCTGAGATAGTCAACGCTAGCCAAGTTGGGTAGGGTGACACGGTGCAAACTATGAGCGCCCAGGCTCCACTCTCTACAGGAGCTTTAAGAACAATACTTTCATTCCGAAGGAGTTGTGATGGACAGATTAAGAAATGTATTATTGTAAAGTGTGAGTATCAAGCTAGGGATATGGAAGCCAGTTATGGGGCTTCAAGTTTCGGAGGCTTTTCTGAAGCCATTGCATTTCTTGCTTAATTAACACTGTGGGAAATTAAATGAGCAAGAGAAACAGCATGCGGCCGTGGATGGACCACGTTTGCTCACTTGTGCAAGTCCTTACTCACTCCTAGTTAAGCAATAACCGTGGTGGACAAAATCAGCAACTTTTTTTGCTTCTTATTCAGGCACAAGAGTTCAGCCAATGGAGAAGAAACTGTTAATGAGGACAGTCACTGAGGGAGGACACATTACATGACTGAACACAGTTCCCTGGCCAGAGAAGGAGGCCATGGAATCAAATAGAAATGAAGAGGTTGGAAGATAAAGGAAAGATTGAGTCACTGGTTCTCTTTTCCATCCCCTATAACCTCTACTTTCTCTGGGAAGGAGGAGGCTCCAGGTATGAATTCTTTCACTTCTCTGCCATGCTCTTACCTTCTTCTAGGAATTCCTGTCACTGATGTTCTTACAGGAAGCATTTTCTCTCCTGCCATCTACGGTCAGTCCTTATTCTCCAAATCTGTCTCACATCCTCCACAACATTGCATATGACCATGTTTTCATCCTTTTCCTTTCATGGTTATTGCCTCTATGGCAACCCTTTAAAAATACACCCCAAATCCTAAGTAAATGTACAAAATTAATTGAGATCTAGGTCGTTGGATTTTAAATTATTAAAAGTAGGTGACAGGAAAAAAAAAAAAAAGAAATTCATCAGCATTGTTGTTGAAATGGGAGCCTTTTGGAAAGAAACAGGGAGAAGTGGCCAACTCAGTCACTGATGAGTCACTGATGTCATTGAGGGAAGCGGGTAAATGTCAGGAGCATTCAGATCGGATTCTGGAGAAGAGGGCATACCATCAGGATAAAACGATGGTAGGAATTCCAAGACAGGACAAATTATGAGAAAAGACAGTGTTCTAATTGTCTGGAAGCAACAGTACGTCACAAGAAGCACTGTCCCAGGAAAAATAATTGCCATCATCTCTCTAGTCCTAAGATCCTAAGATCCTTGACTCTTACTTCTATTATCCTCTGCCAAGCCATGTAATTGTCTTTCTTGCTCCATTGGGCAGCAGAAGATTTTTTTTTTTTTTAATCAGTGTATTTCTAAGATCAATCACACTGCTGGGAGCACAGGAGTAATAAATAAATGTTTGTGAATAATTGATTGAATAAATCACAAGAACGCATGCACCCCTGCACGAATGAGTATGTTGACACTGCTCCTGTTCCCCTGAATGATGGAAAATAGGAAAAAAAATTAAGAATGATCTGAATTAGAAAGACCTGCAAGGGGTATAGTGTCCTCTGATAATTTAATGAAGAGGTAAAATGAATGAAGAAAAGTTCAGAAGATAAGGACAATTGTTCATTATATTCTCCCGAGAAATCAGAGAAGTAAAATGCCCCTCATTTCTCCTGTTTAAACAGTGAGGCTCATTCTGTTAAATCTCTGATGTCCTACGAGTCCCTGGTCACCAGTGAGCCGCTCAGCGGAGACCAGGAGTGATGCTACGTTGTGATGTATCCTCAGGAGACAAATGACAGGAATGTCCTGGAGAGTCCTGGTCCTCTCATTCCCCACTGGCCTATGGCCCTTTCTGTTGGTCCCCAGCCAGGTTATTGCAAGGGACATTGTATCCAGACCCCCACCGTGAGGGAAAGGAGGGCACATTGCCCACCTGGACTATATTTCTTAATCATAATTATGATGATTCTGCTTTCAGAAACAGGCCATATTTTAAAAATAGAGATAATTATTAACATGGGAAGCTTTAAACAAGGATATAAAATGATAACCAATCTAAAATATCTCAATAAACATTTTACTTTTTTTTTTTTTTTCAAAAATACAATTAAACGCATCTAGCCCTTCAGGATCAAAAGCTATTGGAGGCACGGAACTTGCCATTGTGGTTCTAACCTTTTGGATAACGAGAATGAAATTAATGGAATTAATTCAAGAATACAGAAAACACTGGCTGTAAATAAACAATTCAGAGAATGAGCTGTTTCTGTTTCAGCTAATGAAGAATGGCACTCAGAGAAAATACTGTTCAAATAAAAATACACGTGCATTTCAAATTTTGCCTTAGATTTGAGTCTTACTTTGACTGGGTACTGAGAAACTTCTGTTTGTGAGAAACAGTGAGACTTGTTTTCCATTTCCAACAGTTAGTCATTTCTTGTAGTCGATGGCGGGTTTTTTTTTTTTTTTTTTCAAATTAGAATTGTTATTTATGAAGTTGTCAGAGGTGTTAATAAACGCACATTAATAAAACTCGCGTCCGAAATCGAATCCTTAGTAGACTAATGGGTGAGGAGCAGCAAACACATTCAACTGGCCTAAGTTAAAAAAAAATATGCTTAAGTTAACTTCCCTCAATTAAGGATACAGAACACCTAGGGCTTAAGGTAGGATTACAAAATTTATACTTCTCTGCCAAAAGCAACTCTAATACAGGATCCAGATTTTTGCGAAAGAATGTCATGTTTTGGAGACGGGACATGCAGGAATTTCACTAACACATATTTAAAGATTAATGTTTCTTTTTGTTGTTGTTATAATGATAGTAAAAATCTGCTTGATCTCCCCTACATACGCCTTCCTTCCAACCAGAAATTGTGTGAATGTGGGGTTGGGGTTAAGGAGGAGTAAGAGAGTACATGTTTGTGAGTCTCATGAATTATAGTAATCTTAAATAAACTGTCTACGCAGGTATGCCCCGCTTTTCAAAAGTTCATTTTATGCCACTTCACTTTTACAAAAGGCCTATACTGGTATCTGTTTTTGCTAGCTGAAAGAAATTTGAAGAGGGTTTTCACATTTATGAAAAAAAAAAAAGGGTAAAAAAGAAAATAATGTTCAGTGTGTGTTCTGCAGCAGCCTTCACAGAGGCAGTGCACACCCAGAGCGGGGCACGGGGCCCCGCCAAGCTCCTTCCCTTGAACTACACTTAGCATCAGGCTGCCAGAACTTTGAACCGGCTGTGAGCATCTGGGCTTTATCTGGGTGTGCTGTGTGCATCCGTTAGCAAGAGAAGGTAAGTTGTAAGAGAATCTCTCCTTCATTTTACACCTTTTCGCCTTATGGAAGGTTTTGTAGAGATGCCTTTTTTTTTTTTGGATGGTGGGAGAAAACTGTACCATGGAAAACAACTATTTGGGCAAGGCTTCTAGTTGTGAGCAGTTTCTACAATCATGCTTTAATGAGCATGTGATGTGTGGTTGATGGAAGGGACCAGATGGACCTGTAGCAGCGACTGTGGTCCAGTGTATCAGCAAGCTGCCCACCAGCAGAGGCTGTGCCCCATCCCTGCTGTACGTCTGAGAGGCTGGACGGAGCAGCAGTTGGAAGCCCAACTCAGGGCTCTGGTTTCTGTGTCTCTTCATATTTGATACACTCTCACTAACATTTTGCCTGTATTCAGCCCTCTTTCCATAATTTTGAGTTCTAATAAATCGGGTTATTCCTTACCAAGCACTCTGCCAAGGCTTAAAAAATAGATAAGGAACTAGTTTTCTCATAGTTTCTACAGCTGCTCATTCATTTGGATTCTGTGGATCTGACCTGGCTATTAAGCCCTCAGGAAAAGGTGTTAAAATCCACAGACTAAGGATTTTTGGAGATTTTTTCAGGCAAGGATAATGTACTCTTGACTAGTCCAAGGGTGCCAAATCAACTGAGAGATGAGTGAACAGGAACGCAGGAGGGTGACAAATAAATGAGACATGAATAGAAGGAATGGGAAAGAGACCAGAACAGGTGTCAGAAAAAGGGCTGTTTGGCCAAATTATGTGAAGAATTTGGCAGAAGGACAAGAGGAACAAAACTGTGACTATTAGTCATGTGTTTTTGTAGGAATATAAACAGGAGTTGCATTCAAGTAAGAGCCAGTATCTTAAACCAAGAAAAAGCAATGACATAAGATATTTATTGAAATTCATGGGCATTATCTGTACCCCAAGGAAAGAAAAACAAAAGAAGGATTCCGCCTAACAGTCCTCAAAAGCAGCCAGAGTTCTCTGTGAATATTTGTCATCCCACATGCAGAGATACTGTTATATTGCAAACGACATTAGACGTTATGAAGATAGCCAATTTGTGCAAGTAGATGACCTAGATTTAGTGCAACACCCATGATTTTCTTAATTAGAAGGCTTTTACACCCAGAAATACTTTAAATTATCCTTGGTACAATTTGGAAACTCTAAAACCAGATGGCACTTTTGTGAACACTTTAGCAAGCAACTTTGCTGTTGTCATTAGATTTAAAGGAACCTGTGGACTGAGGCCCCTTCAAGACAAATATAAAATTTTAAAGTGTCTGGATCTGTCTCCTCTTAAATCAGAACTACCTGCCGTCATCATGTGATGATGACTGAAGGTCATTATCTTTGCATGGCTGAACGTGACATGAGATTCCTTCACACTTTCACCAAGCATTTTTTTTTTCCAGTTGGATAAAATGCAGCTCCTAAATTTACTTTTAAATACAAAAGGAAATGCAAAATGTAAATAAAAACACAGTGGAATCAACAACGCATCCCTTTTAATCATAAATAATTGACTCCCAGTTTTACCCAGGCCATTATACTTAAGATCACCACGCTATTGCAGGAAGTATTCGCACCCTATTTTTACATACTGACTGTCTTTTCTTTATCATCTGATGCATGATCATTATTGCTTAATCAAAAGAATGCACATAAAGCCTTAGATTGAGCCACACAAAGTGCCCAATAGTTCACCATGTTTGACCTGCATAAATGGCATTTTCATGGCATTTAACATAATGCACGTGCAGTTTAAAGGACAATGTTGTGAATCCTGTTTGCTGCTGCCTTGCTTAAGAAACAGAGTATCACCGAATATTGGAGAGAACTTTGAAGCACGTGTGTCCCTTCTCCTCCCCATCCTCAGGCTGCCTCAGAGTTGTGTGGTATTTACTCCATGACTTTATTTAGAGTTTTACCATGTATTCTATGACAATATATCACACTGTATATTTTTAATGTTACCTTTTTGGATGTAATATACATAGGAGCATAGTACATAAGTAATTCTATAGCTGCTTTTTCATGTTCCCTGTTAAACACACCTATTCCGTGAGCAAAATTAAAGGTTATCTATTTCCACTCGTTAACTTCCGTGGAGGTCTTCTGTGTATGTTTAATTTCCAAAAGAATTTTTGTAACTATTTTTTTTGATTGATTTTTTCCTTAATTGGCACAGCCTGTAGAATATCAGTTCTTTGAAAGCTGTAGTGTTTATTTTTGTGATGTATTAATGGACAAATATCTCCAGTGGGAAAAAAATGGCACTCTTCAGTTACTGAATGCAATAATAGGTAACTATATGTGTATATAATGTGCGTCTCTTTCTTACACATACACTGTTGTGTGTGTGTGTGTGTGTGTGCTTGTGTAATCTTAAGGTAATTAATTGTGTTATTTGAGTCCTCTGTGCACATTTTTTTCTTTTGCGTGAGAGTGAAGTTTGTCTCCTCATATACAGTAAATTTGTCAATGTTTACATTGTTCTGTCTACTGTACTTTTCCGATTTTGAAGTTGTATTATTAAGTATATCTATATTTTTAGGTTTGCCAAATCGTCCTGATAAGTTACGTGTTTTAAAATTCTGTGTGAAATTATACTCCACTTATGTCTAGAAATGCGTTTTAAAACTAGAGACCATTTTTTTACTGCCATTTATACACCATTTTTCTTTTGGTAGTATTTGCCAGGTACGTCTTTTTAAATTTTTATTTGTAATCTTTCTGTATCATTTTGTGTTATGTTTCATGTAAACCTAATATGGTGAATTTCACAGAAAACCATAATAATGGTAATACTAGTTATGGCATTAGTGGTTTAAATGATTTATTTAAGCAGATTAAAATGGCAGGGTAAAAAAAATGATAATAATAAGAGTGTTAAAAATCTCCATCTTTCACAGCTTTAAAATGTTGGCTCTGCTGTGTGGTATAATTAAGTCAACAGTCTGCTGGGCGGGTTCCAGGCATGCAGACAACTGTTCCCTCACTGCCACCTGTAAATTCACAGATCTGTATTTTTCCCAAAAGCTGTGGTACACAGACCTTTCCAAGGTATGGCTGACACCTGTAAAAGCCGAGATGGAAAGGAGAACCCCATAGATCATATCAAGCCAATTACCTAGACGGTGCTTAGAGCCATAGGTAGGTCTGCAAAATATTATTTATTGCTTGACTGCCGAAAATCCCTAATATTTGGAACTGAATTTGCCCCTACATAACTTACATAGTCTCATACAGATAGAAAAACGTCCATCTCATTTTGACAACTCTTAGGACAATTTTCCCGAGAATTTTATGTTATTTCTGGTTTACTTTTAAGTCAAAGATTTTAGCACTGCCTTTAGGAACTGCTATATTTCTTTGAATTTTTGTTAGAAAAATACTATTTTTCACCTTTATTTGTTCTTTAGAGAGTTTTAGATTATTGGTAATCGCATTAGATGGGGACGTATGCATGATGAGGATAGTGTGTATAAGGTTTGTACAGACAGACATGTGGAAGTTGCAAATCTGAAATCTGACCTGTGCAAAGAAGGCATTTGAAGGAGTAAAAGCTAACGTTTACCTGTTTGTTTCGGGCACTGTTCTAAGCACTTAACGTCAACCCCTTGAATCCTACCGATCACCCAACAATGTAGCTACTCTTTTCAATCGTATAGACAAAGAGAGGACAAGGCACACAAGGTGCCAGATGGTAGGTTGGCAGAGCTGGGATTCGAACACAGTTGGGACTCAGAGCAAGCACTCTCACACTCCCGAGTAAACTGTTCCGAGAAGGGGAGGGGTTGAAACGCTGGTTGTGTGGCGGTGGTGGCTTTGGTTGCGGTGGTTGTAGCTGTAATGAAAGTGGTACTACGGGGAGAAACGCCCAACTCCATTCTGCTTCAGGAGATGGGCTAATTATGTTGCACTGTAGAATATCACATAATTGTCTTCAATATTTTATGAGCTAGGGGATATTACTATCCTCAGTTTTCAAGGGAGGAGACTAAAGCTGAGAGAGATGACATCCCTTGTCCATGGTCTCAAAGCCAATATGTTAAGAGCCAGGACCTCCCCTCAGGAGGTCTGAATCCAATACCTCTTCTCCCATCCATGCTGTTTTGGAGGTTTATCGCGTAAGCATAGCACTACTGCTCCAGCACTAAGGTAGGTAGTTAGTCCTTTGACTGAGGATTACCGTGTCCTCAAAGTCTCATGCAGGTTAAAGTCTACAACCTTTTCTAACTTCCACTGAAACATCCATACAGATTAGAAAAGGTTACTCATTACATTATTTTCAAAAATGTTAAATACAGAGTAGTCACTGCATTCATAAAGAACCTGACTGAATTCTTTAAATATAGATCATTATGGGCAAACCACGCTTCTTTTTAATTTCTGCTATTAAGCTATCTTAGTGTAGGGAAGGGCAGAGCTGCATTTACTATGACAAAAAGATATGATAAAGATTACAAACATTATGGTTCAGAAAGATCACTTAGACTTGGTCATGTAATGAAGACAAGAAGTCCAAGGATAATTTCAGTTTGGCAGGGCGCAGGGAGGAATGCATTTATCAGGGAGTGTTGAAAGCAGGGCAGGTGGGCTTGGTCTGTGACGGGGGAGGGCAAGTAAGGAAAACACGGCGGCCTGCCCTTAGGACTTCCTAGTGCACCCATGCTTGCCAGATGAACCGGCCAGGAAATTCTGAGTTAGAAACAAAATTAATGAGCATTACAATATTGAAAATGGAATATAATGGTTAAATTTATGTCTTAGCTTTGCTTGCTGTCCTAATACACACATATTTTGCTTACCATTTGTCAGTCTTCTTTTCACTTAATGGAACATATTTTTCTATTTAACATTGCGTTTTCGTTTTCTTATATTTGCTGCATAATTTCTTTTTATGTTCCTGTGCCATAATCTGCATGTCCACTCTTGTATTTTTGGCATTTGTGCTGTTTCTGGAGTTGTGCTGAGGAGTGTCACGGTTGGATCCAGCACCGTATGACATCCAAACACTTGGAAAACGAACGTCCTATCTTTCTCCTGTTTAAAACCTTCAAGTGTTTCCTGCTGCTTTTAAAAGAAAATCTAAGTTTATTACAAGGCCGCCAGCCCGCCAAGTGATGTGACTTCTCACTACACCTGCAGCCATTTTCCCTTTTGTTCACAATGTCCGTAATCACAAAGAATGCTAATATCAACACTTTAGGAACATTGTCTAACTTTCCTTTTTTGTTTCTCTCCACAACATACTGCATGATAATGTCTTAAGTATGAAATGCCTGTGTCATTTTTTAATGAACATGTCTGTGGCTCTTGGTGTATAGCACAACATTGTTTTCAGAATAGTGCACATTTTATGCCCCTTAAGGGCGTGACGTCCCACTAGTTACATTACTACATTGCTAACTTTCACATTTCCACCTACCCAATTAATGAGTCTAACGTGCTATGTCAGGACCACAGTATTTGAAGGAGTATCTTATAAAATGAAGAACATTTTGAATCTGGACCATGAGTTAATTCTCTTTTAGATACGTCATTTCTAGCCTTCGTTTATTCAAACTGAAACAAAAGAGTCCAATATTCGGGTCAGGATTTGCAGTGGGCAACCAGAGAGGTGCTTTTAGGAGAGGAAATCTTGACCTTTGGGCACCTTATTGCTGATGAAAGGTTCAAGTTAAAACTTTACTAGTTAAGGAACTTCTAAAGTTTTATAAGGGTTTGCCTGGAATCCAGAATAAGGACCTGGGGTTGAGGTCAGACGGTGGCTTGAAGGGAAGAAAGTGGTACTAATGGATTTGCTTGAAGGGGACAAAGATATCTACCTCTTTGCAGTATTTTGCCTAAGGCCACGCTGGCCCTGCCACTCAAAATCATCTTTTCCATCATTTTGGCATTTGCGGTACACTGCAGAGCCCTGACTTAGACTATCTTCTTGATGCTTTAACTTCGTAAAATCTTACATAAAATATGACTTCTAGTCATATATCCCAAACATCAAATGTACATGCATATAACATTATTTTCAAAACTGAAATTTGCTCTAGCAAATATACTTCATCTTTTGTCACGGTAATTTCATTCAATTTCCAGTTTCCCTCTTTCATTTTGGAAGAATAAAATTCTATATTTGATGTCTATAAATACTCTCCAATGGGGCAATTCAGAAATAAAAGTGCATCCTTAACATTACATTTCTTTGCTTTCAGCTTGCACCAGAACTTTCCCCCCATTTCAATGTAGCTTTTGTATGGGCATGTGCAATAAAAAAAGCTAATAAACTTAATAAATGGTTCAACTGCATGACTGCACCTGTATGTTACCTTCATCCTCATTATCCGTTCCCCCAGACATTGTCCATTACTTCGTCTTGGTCACAGAACCCTATTGTAAGTCTAATAAATAGTGCAATAAAAGTAAATAATCTGAGAAAATATTACAGTGCAAACTGAAAATAGTTTTGTTGTAAATTTATGCACGTTTTTATTCACTCTGCCAAGTACAAGTATGCTGGCATTCTACTGTTCGCTTTAGATCTCCCACAGGAATATGACCCAAATCCTTATTTCTTATGAGCTTCATTCAAATATATATTAGCGTGGCTCTGTGCCAGCAGCTTTTTTTCCTCAATAGGATTGTTGAAAACTGATTCAGACAATAGCATTTGCATGTATATAATGTGCCTATATAATTTCTGAAATGCCTCTTTGAAACTGGATGCTCAAAGTAAAATGGAAAATTAAGTTTTTTATTCTAGGAACTCAGTCATCAAATGCATTTTCCTCCTGATATTCTATAGATATGAACAAACTGTATTTTTGTTTGAAACTTTTGGGTAATTAGATATGTTTTCAAACCGATGTGTAGGTGTGGACTCTGAATATTTAGAAAGGCAAGAATTTCCAATGATAATCAGTACTAAAATTGTCTGTCAGATATTGGCATGACATGACGAAAAGTAGGCCCACCTCTTCATGTCTCACTAGTTTAAAAATATTTTAGATCCTTTTCGCTAAGGACCGTCTTTATGTGAAACATGCCATCTAGTTAGTGGATGTGAGTGTGTTTTCCATCACTCTTTTACTCGAGGTCCTTTTGCAGCTGAGTGATAGTATTCTCATTAAGACTTTCTGACAGTTCATAGCTGTCAATCAGGAGAGATTTTCACAAGCTACTTCCAAGGTGTGGGAAGTGCACAAAAATGAAGAGGTGACCCCAGATTAATAGGCAATTTGGGGTGGCTTGAGTAGGCTCTAACTGAGCCTCGGTTTGCTCTTTCCTGCAGTCTAACCAAGGTACCAAATTGATGAAGCCATTTGATGAAAAGCTTGGCTGGATTTTATCTGGTCCTGCTACTAATCAGTGGGGCACATTCACACTAGATATATTTTACACACACGCACGCAGGATTTAGCGTTCCGAGTGGCTTGTGTAGGGGACGGGATATTTTCCTTTACAACATACTTGGTTCTGTTAACAAGAAACAGGACTATGAACAGCCAGATAACCTCTGAGAATTATAAAAATATGGAGATAACGTCCAACAGTTTACGTGTAGTAGTTTATACATAGTAAAATGTCAAACAAGGTGTATATAGAAAGTTTCCACCATGTAAATTTTATGTTCTCTCTAATCTGATTAAGAGGGGAAAACCTAACCTATCCACTTAAAAAGGTCTTCTCTTCAAAATTTCTTTCAAGATACTTTAAAATGTTTTATTTATAATACAGGCGACCATCTGTTTAGTGCTTGCTATGTGCTAGACCTTGTACTGAGCACTGGACCTCCATGAGTCCTTGCTTGACACTATAATCCTACAAAGTAAATATTATTATCCTCATTTTTCAGATGAGGACATGTATGCTTAGACAAATTAAATGACTTGACTAGGCCCATGAAGGTCGCGGCTGGCTGATACAGAACAAGGCTGTTTGAAAGCCAATTCTTTGATCTCCTGTGATGCGCTGTGCCTCTTGAGGTCATCTTCAGTCATGGCAGAATCTATTTCTTTTATCTTGAGTAACTACTCTTGTTAGAGTGATTTGGAGGCCACTGCTTTTCGCTCTGTTTTGTTTCTTTATCCACCTCAGGTATGTATTCTTATGTTTAAGTTATCTCCCCATTTACCAAGCTAGGACACAGCCCTAGTCAGAATGATGGCTTCACTGCATCAGTTTCAAGATGCAGACAGGCATCCTTATAAACGTGCATAAATACTCCTGACTTTCAAATGATGCAAAGCAAAGGAAAATAGTTGATGGTTCATCAGCTAAATACTGTGTACAATTTGTTATTAGAATGTTGCCTGATCTGAGAATAATTTTTAGAGCAAATTATCTATCAGAATTTTACCTGACCCTAAAATGAATCTTCTAGACAAAGCTATGGTTTCTCCAGAAGACTTAGAAAAATTAGTGCCCTAATTTATTAAATATTTGATCTAATTGAAAGAGACAATAATCCCCATATATAGATTAGTTATTTTCATGTAATATGACGTATAAATAGATATTTTGCATATTTTATGAATATATGTAATTATAAGTTAGTAAACAATAAATATTTCCATTAGATTCTTTTATTACTGCAATCATAAAAACAAATGCAAAAGAATAACGTACATCTAATGTTAAAACTATGCAAGAAACAGTTCTCTCTATATGTAACAATTCTTCCTTTATTGAGGGTGATCACTGGGAACAATAATTTTCAATGTACTACCCAAGGAATATAGAATACATAAGATGGTTGTACATAATTTCTGCTTGAGAAATGTCATATAAAGGAATAAGTGAACCCCTTAGTAAATGAACTCCTAAAGATAACCTACTTTATTTTTATTTGAAAGCATAATGCTTCTACTCTATCCTCAAGCTAAACTTTCAGACGCTAAGCCCAATATTTTGAATATAGGAGATCCTTACTAAATGCTTGTTGAAATGAATTGAGTCTGAAAATATTCTACGATGTATTTGGAACAATGTTTCCAAAAGAACATTCTGAAGAATTATTTCCCTGAAGGGTGACCCTCCAGTATGAGTTCCCTAATCATGTACATTGATGGCATGTTCTATACTGTATTACACTTTTGGAGACCTTAAAAGTGTTAGTTTACTTGACTTCTGACAAATTTTACAGGACAGAAATCACTTAAGCTTTACCCGTCCATTTCCCAAGCCTAACTAACCACAGAGACTCTTTCTTCTTCACTGAAAGTCTCCCAGAACTGACAGCTAATATTTCCAGTAAGTCAGTATAAGAATCGTTGTTCAAGACGTCAGTTTCTCTAAGCAAAAAAAATTCTTGATATTACTTTATTTAAAGGCATTCGTCTCTTTATAGATTATAGCTTTTATCTATGGCTTACATTTTGGTCTTCTGTTACTTGCACTTTAGCTAACAGACTTTTACAGTGCAAATAAATAAGGATATAAATGTGCTTTGAAAATGTCCCCGTTTTCTTAATATTATCGTGACTAAGTTTCATTATGGCATCTTGAATAATAAATGTCAATGCTTAAGATAAAGATGAAACTAATATGAAAATTCCTTCCTTGTAATTTTTGAAATCTGTCTTAAGGGATACATTCAAAATGTTATACTTTTAGCAGTGGGCAAGAATTCAAGACATGTATCTTCTCACAGAATGCGTCTTTTCTTTTTTTTTTTTTTTTTTTTTTGGTAAACTCCATGTTCTTTTTATATTAAATCAAAACTAAAAATTGGTGTAAATTACTCATGTAAAATTGCTTTTTATTGTAATGTGTTCTTGGCTCAAAAAGTTTAGTTAAGCAATTGAAGGTTATGTTAGTTTTAATAATGTGTTAAAATGATACTTTAATACATCAGAAATGCATACATCAGGTGTATTTCTTTGTGAGTATGACTGAGAGGCAGATGATGCACTGAGAGACCCAGTCTTTGCAAGCCCTGGGTTTCAATCTTAAATCTGCCACAGGAAAGCTGTGCGTTGGGTTGATTATTAAATATTGAATTTAATTTTGTGAATCTTTAGATGGGTTATAAAACCTAGGCATGTGCTAAGGGTACTTAATCTTCAGAGATGGAAATTGTTAGCTGAGTATTCCTATGTACACCTTCTATAGAAAGTATAATAAAGACCTCAAGATTGCTATGAATCCCTGTTTTAGGCAGAAATGCATGCATTTACCCTACAAAATGCATACATTGATCCTAACCCTCAGCATCTAAAAATGTGACCATAGATAGAAATAGGATCACTAAATAAGCAATTAAGTTAAAAAGAATTCATTTGGGTGGGCCCGAATCCAAAATAATTGATGTCCTCATAGAAGATGGAATTTAGACACAGACAGACACAGAGGGAAGAAAATGTGGAACCACGGGAGACGACAGCTGTCTACGGCCCAAGGAGAGAGGCCTGGAACACATCCCGTCCTCACCACCTTCAGAAGGAACCAGCCGCGCCAACACCTTGACTGTGGACTTCCAGACTCCAGAACTGTGAGAAAGTAAATCCTTAGCTGTTTAAGTCATCCAGCTGTGGAATTTTGTTGGTGTAGCTTAGGAAATTCATGCAATCCCAGGGATTCCATAGGCAATGGTTGCTTCTGGCTCCAGGTCTAGATTCCACTAAATTCTATTACCTGTGACCCCCTGAAAATGTTTTCTGGAATCTAGGAGCTATATAGACTTGTTCTCAGTTTTCTGCTTTGTGTTAATCGAGAAAAAGTGGCCCATATTCCTTGGTTTCTCAAAAGATGACTCATGAAGTATTCGAGGTGATTTCTGAGTTAACATGACAACACCACAAACAACCTAAAACTGTGTATCATATACTTCTTTACTGCAAGTCCTATATTTAATGCTGCAGGGAATTTCTCAGCTGCCACATTTCTTTTCGAATTCCAGACTCCTACTTACTGTGTTATTTGAATCCCACGCCTCCTGTCCCAAATCCATGCTTTTACAAAATCTCTCAGCTTTTTATTCTCCTATGGTATTTCCCTTTAAATCCTTCCCCAAAACTGCATTCCCTGCATTTTATTATGCAGAAAAATTTGACATTCCAAGTGGGCCTGGCTTTGCATTAATAAAGAGCCATTGGTTTCACACTGAGCAGTCAGAAGTCTTGGCTAAAACTTAGAAATGTGAGACATACTTTTCTCCTTCCTTCACCTACCTGCCTTCATAAGTAGAAAAAAGGGAGGTAAAATTTATTTTTTTTTTAAATCATTGTGAACCATACCTTCCTTTTCTATGTTTGAACAGCTATGTGAATTTCCCACTTCTAAACATTCCTTGATGGTCTATTATGAGGACTTTCATGTCACTGACTGACATGAAAAGGGTGGAAAATACATGTCCAGTGAATAAATGAACCAATAATTAGTTTATTGTTTAGTACATACCTTGCCAATTAATAATATCATCATAGTAAAGATGAAACTTCAGTCGCCATTGAAGGATGCTTGGATTTCCAAAAAGAGAACACATGGTACATACTGATACCAGTTACAATGCAGGAAATGAAAAGAGCAAGGGTTTCAAGAAATTATGAGAAGTTAAAAGCATGAGAATTATCGATAGTCATATTAGACTGCTCAGGCTGCCGTAGCAAAATACGCCAGACCAGGTGGCTCACACACGAGAAATTTATTTCTCACAGTTCTGGAGTATAGAAGCCTAAGAACAAGGCGCTGGCGAATTTGGTTCCTGGTGAGAACTCACTTCCTGGCTTCCAGATGGCCACCTTCTCCCTGTGTCCTCGAGGTTCCTCCTCCTCTAGTAACAAAGGCACCAATGCTGTCATGTTAGGGCCCCACCCTTGTGACCTCACTTAACCTTTCTCACCTCTTTGGCTCTGTCTTCACATGGAGTCACAATGAGGGTTAAGACTTCAATGTGAATTTTGGGGGGACACAATTCAGTTCAAAGTATTCCAGACCTGGCCCTTTAAATTTTTTGTCCATCTTATGTGCAAATAGATTGATTCCATCCCAACATCCCCAACGTCTTGACCTATTTCAGTATCAGCTCTAAAGTGCAAAGTCTCATCTGAGTATCTTCTAAATCAGACACAGGTGAGGCTCCAGGTAATATTAATCTTGAGGTAAAAGTCCTCTCCAGCTAGGAGCCTGTGAAACCAGACAAGTCATGGGTTCCCAGAATAGAACGGTGGGGCAGGCAAAGGATAGATGCTTCCATTCCAAACGGTACAAAAATGGAAGGAAGGAAGAGGTGATGGGTTCCAAGCAAGTCCAAACCTGGCAAAGAAAATGCTGCTAGGTTAATTTTACGAGAAACTCCGTTATCAAGGTGTAACACAGTGTTGCATCTTTTAACTTATATTTAGATTTGCTTCAAAGTAAATTGACTTCTGAAAAAAAAAAAAAAGTCAAATGTGTAAGTACTGAACAACAGCTGACGCTGCATGTAATAATGCCGCATACTTACGGCATGAAAAGCGGCATTAAGGCCTCCGTAAATCCATCCAAATAGAAGCATTGTCCAGTGACTCCCCAGCAAGACCTCAGTAGGTTGGCCCTGTTATGTTACCAGCACGTCCTGGAACCAGCTCAAGAACAGGCAGCTATTTCTACAGCCAGTCCCTTCTGTAGCTTCTCTAATCTTTTCAGTTTCTTGTCGCCAGGGATCCTGAGACGCAGCAAGTCTGAAGCTCCTAAGGCACAGACTCTCACTGAGAATGGTGATGAAGTCAGCAGATGGATATTTAAACCAGCATGTAATGCCAGAGACAAAAGGACCAGATGAGGCTGAGCAGAAATAATCCAAGAAAGGGAAAACACGTATATGTAAATAGGAAGAGAGTAGGGAGAGGTGGAAGACAGGACAAGCAGGGCAGTAAGAGGAGGTGCCTGATACTCATCTTAGTTCTGCGAGATGCCGTGTCTCTGGGTTCGGGATTTCTCCCGCTCTGGTTCGTATACCAACTCATAACAGTGTTAGCTGAGGAGTGCTACCTGGCACGCAAAAACCTGACCCCATCCCAGTAATCTTCTCTGACTTCTTGGCTGGTCAACTGTTTAAATAAAGATGTGGCTCTTCATCGCAGTTGGCTCCTCCGCTTTCTCCTCTTCTGCAAGGCGACATTGTCCCAGCCTGACTTCTCTGGCCAGCCAGCCCGTGCTCTGTGACCTGGACCCTTCTGTTCACTAGTGGAAGCCTCACCACAGATAATCAGGCAGTAGCCACCACCTACAAGTGCCTCCTTCGTGATGGGCTTGGCAACTCTTTTTACGAGCAGACACATTCTCTTGAATTATTGAAAAGAACATAGTCAATTTCTTATCATGCACTAACGTAAGATACTTTCACATAATGGTGTTGCGTATTACACACGGTGCAATATTAAGCAAGCATAGACTCTGAGATTCAGTCCTCAATCCCTGGGAACATTTTGTTGCAAAATCTGCATCTCTTTCATTCTAGATTCCCTGACCTCTAGCAGGCAGGTCAGGCCAAAGAGGAACAGGGGAAGCAAAAAAAAAAAAAACAATGTGGAGCTAATGCTAAAGAAATCATTCATTCTTCAGGTAGCTGGGCTCCAGCCAGCATTCCCTGTGTCATACCTGCCTTTGCTCCATGCTCCAGCTTGGACTGTCTCCACCAGAGGACATTTACAAATAGCATGTCCTTGGCCTTAAATCCTTGCGCCCTTCCCAGCCCTCTGCGTAATTCTAACCAACGTCTCCTTAAGGAGAATTTCTGGCCCAAGACTCGCTCAAATACCTGTTTTTAGTTGAGGATTTTCCTATCCCCATGCCCACCCCAGCCCATCCCTGGGTTCTCCCTCTCTTGTGTCCTCCAGTAGTTTTTGTGGACACCTCTATCATGCTCCTTAAATGACTGATAAATATTATGCATTTGCCTGCTGGTTTTCCCAATTTTTAGTTAATTTCTAAGCATCTAACAAATAGGAGGCCCTCTGTAAAAGTTTGTCAATTAAAAAAGTGAATGAAATAAACTTGCATCTCAAAAATGCAGCATCCCAATTGTTTCATTCTTGTTTCTAATAACAAGTAAGTGAGAGTTGCATAACTTCACAGATTGATGTCTCATAATATATGTGTGTGAACATTCATTGTCCAGATCCTTGTAGGTTCAGAACCATAAAACTTAAATAGGGGATTTGAAATGGAAATAACAATAAACAAGCACAACTAGGCAAACATCAAATAACTGTGCCTCACGGTAAAGCACTGGTATTTTTCCTCTCTAAAGAAGAATCTGGGTTTCGATCAGTTTTTACAGTGTTTTAAGCAGTGAGATCTCTTTTTAAAATTTGTTTAGACTTTGTTTTAGTAGGAACATTTTGTTCTAAACCTGCAGTTTGCACAGTATACAATGATAGAGTCGTGGACCTGTTTGGCACACTCCATGAATGTTTTTTCATGCTCTGCTTCCTGGAAGCCTAGGATACATACAGTGAATGCCAAAGGCATCATGCAACACAATTTGAAAATAACCACCTATGATCTCTAAAGCCCTTTTCCATTATCCATAGCTTGGAATCAATAAAACTGAGTTTCATCATAGACAAACGTTCAATCGTCGGTATAGTGTGCGACCTGATCTATATTTTCAACGTGTTATTTCACTCTTCTAAATAGTTAAGGGCCTTTTGTTACTAAAATAAAACTGGTGAGTGTGTATACGGTAAATCCATTTTTCTAGTTGATCTGAATCCACACAAGTCTGCCTGTTAGCCCAGCTATCACACCGTATGACAAATTACCCAATAGCAGCCAACAGACCAAATATTTCTGAAAGCAGCAAAATGATATCCTAGAATATGTCTTCAAAACTTCATCTCATACCTGTGAAAAATACCTAGCCATGCTGATGCTCAAAAAATTACTACAATATTTTCAATATTATAATACGTTTCACATTGTATATCCTACCTAATTTCAGCCCTTGTATGCTAAGCTCATCTATAACAGAGCTTACATCAAAGTGGCTGAGTGATTTCATTCATTTTTATGGCCATTTGCATTGTACATTCATCAGCTGAAACACAAAACAATATATCTGTGAAATAGAGTCAAATTTTGCACGCATAGCCCCTTGAAATATGCAAAAGCATCCAACTTTGAAGCTTATGGGGTTGATGTTGGAAACTGACTAGGAGAAATGTGTTTGGAGCTTTACCAAATCAATAACTTTCGAACTGCAGTTTAAAACATTTGTTAAAGTCATAAGGTGTGCAGGTATGCACATCCTTAAAACACAGGAATGTTTTGTATTTACTGGATGGACACAGAGATCAAAGCCTTTGTCATAAATGCTCTCCACGTCTGAAGCACTTCTGAGGTAGGAGGTAGGAGTCTGGCTTATTTTCTTAAGAGTACAAAATCACTTGCAAAAAAAACCAATGACCTACATTAATAGCATATTTAGAACCGTAACCAGTGCTTCCTAACATTAAATTTCACATCTGAGGCTTTGATATAAACCATGTTTAAATATTGAAACTATTGTCTTACTTTATGGATATAGCCTGCCAACTCTTACTGCACACCTACCCTGTGCAGAATATTGCAGTAGGCATAAAACCTGCTGGAATATTAAATTTGTAACTCACTTTCCAGAATGCTTTGGCAAAATCTTCATTTTTCTTCACAAATTGTACTCTATAATTAGATATGTCTTTATGTTCATTAAGCATTGCAAAAAGATATCCACCTTGGCTGAGCTGAGAGTTTAAGCTTGATATCTACACGTTCTTGTTTGACTACCATGTGTCATGATGAATAAAGTTCCAGGTCATCGTTGACTGGAAGGCCCACTGTCAAATGTTTAACACACAGCATATGAGTGCCTTATACAACATAGATAATTTGATACCCTTGACAATTTAGTACTTATTTTAGCTAATATATCCTAACTATCATTTTCCCCCCAAACTTTTAAACCATTAATGTTCCAAATTCATAGAACCAAGGAGAACACATTTGCAGAGAGCCCATGTATTTGGAAGTAAATTACAAAATTTAAATGTTGGTCAGAAATCGATCTTCCACACAACAGTTGGTCAACCATGAAGTCATGGCAAATATGAAGAGCTCGCTTTGCAAGTCTACATGAATATGAAATGTATATTTCCTCAAGTCTTTCTCTGGAAATGGGGTTAAAGGTATTTCTTGTATTTTGTATCAATTCATTCTTACTCAACTTCTTCTCTATGGAAACTACGAAAGAAAAGAATGGATGGTCTTATGAAATTTTAGGCTCATCCATTCCTCCCCATACTCTCCCCCCAGGGAGGGACTTAGATGCACAGTGAAAAGGGAGGGTCCATGCTCATTAAAAGGAGCATAACTGGAAACCAGAAGGCACCCAGTAAGCAAGACATCTCCAATTTTTTTTTGCTGAAACAAAAGGATTTTGTCTTGTTTTATTTTGTTTAGCTCCCACTTAAGCAAAAACAGCTCTTGCTACAAGAACAAAGAGGAGGTAGGGGAGTTTGGAAGACTGAAATTAGATGTTTTAGTATAGATTTCATCTCCAAACATGGAGCTTCAGACCATGTGCTGTAATGGTCTGTAATGGCTTTTTGTCCAAGAAGAAAAATTTCAGTCCAGTTTGAATAGTTAGGAAGTGTTCATTGAATTGACGTAAATATTTATGTAAAATATAGCACAGCCTTCCTGCATTTAATTGCATTTTAGGAGAAAAAGGAGAATCTAACAGAAGTCATAAGCGGTTGCTGAAATGTCCCACAGTAGAGTGTGTGTCTTTGCCAAGAAATGAAAGTTATATTATGTGCTACCTTTTCATCTGTTACATGTCTTTGCCAGCTGTGGAGGCATGTCAGATGCCATTATTCTGCAAATTTTACTCTCTTTTCAATTGCTAACCTCTTGTTGACAGTAATCAGAACTTGATGGAGGGGCCTTCGCAGGTGTGATGGGATAGTTGGTGCTAGGGTGATATAGTAGGTGACAGTTTTACTATTACATCCTGCAGGATGGTACATCGTCAAACACTGTTTCAGATAATCCATAGTCTTTCAGCAGAAACGTAATTGTTACTCATCTAATAATATTTCCAGATGGCACAGTGGGTGAGGTGTGGGCTAAAAATAAAGGAAGACTAGGCTAAAAATGTGAGGCCAGAGCAAAACGTGATATAAAGAACATCACCAAGGACTGTGCAGACGTGCAAAAGTCTTCTCAAAACTAGGGCTGCCGAAGATGTCGTGGGACAGTATTTGGATAAAATGGAAGGGCAACTTGAAATGATCCCTGCCTAAGGTTTCTTTTTAAAAGGCAAGTGTTACAGTTAGAAGCAAATAGTGTTTTTCTTTACACATTTCAGGATGGGGTATCCAAACCCCAGAAATTACATCCTTGCTGACAGCATCTTATGACTAATAGCTGAATGCTGCAATATCTATTCTATGGTTTTCCATAAGATTTGATTTGTTAAATAGTAAAATTCAAAGAATTTATCAAAATTCATATTTGCCTTTGTTAACTAACATTTGTTTTTATTAAGTGGCATTGTTTCTCAACCAGAGCATGTCAAAATTTTGTTATTTACTGACCAATTAGCCAGCTCTTTCTGAGGATTCAGTGCAGTCACTGTAACAGAAGGCATGGACTTTTTAAAGTATTTGACCTGTTGGTAATTTTAGTGCTTCCTTAATAACCAAGCATACGACACCCACAAGATATAGTTTCCAAATTTGCAAGCAAATATTTAATAAACAAATATTCTATGGCACTTACATCTTGAATTTTTAAACAGTGAAAGATATTTTTTCATGTTTTGGAGAATAAAAAAAGCAAAGAAAAATGCCCTAAACATTTTATAATCTCCATAAGCAACGTTTATGTTTAAGTTCCCATAAAATACCTCTAAATTTTATACTCCGCACCTAAGGAGTCCTTGTTTCTTATAAAAGGGCAGGATTTTTATTGCATTATTTGGTAGACAGATACTATTTCCTGTTGTTTGGTTTCCAAGACTGAATAAAACAGAACAACCAAAATTTTGTGACATCAACTTTTGATAACTTTCCATAAAAAAACAAAGTAACTCAAATCTTTACATTTGATACGATAACTTAAGAATTGTGAGTATTTAGTTTGACGGTTTCTTCATTCAAATTTTTTTTTTTTTGTCTTTAAAACAAAATCTACAGCATGATCTACTAGATGTATATAAATGTGTTGCTTTTCCCTTCTGTTTAGAAGTGATAATGGAGCTCGGTAAGTTTATTAATGTAAAAATCAGTCCACTTTATGTATTTTTCATCTCCCTTTGAAACATCTCTTTGAGTTAAGAATGAAGAATATTCCCACTGTAAAACAGCATATGAAAAAAATTCCTGGATAAGCTACAAAGTGATTAAATATATTTATCCTGGTCTCAAAGTGGGTAAATAGAATAGTCAGGAAAATAAATCAGAATATCACTTGTCTCACAGGTGTTTCTACTCCATCAGGCTTTAATTTGTATTAATATGCTCGTGCTTTTATGTAAGTTTTTGTCTAGAAATGAAAAAAATGGCTTCAGCCTTTTTTTTGTTTTCTAGATTGTACACCAATACAATAATATTTACTGATAATAATTGCCTGTCCAAATATTGCCTTTCGGCCACTTCAAATATTCAGAGCTAGCTAGCTAGCTATCGATCATCTATCTTTCTCACTGTATATTTGTATCTGTTTTTTAAGGCACAATGGTTTTTGGAGGGACTAAGAAAGGACTTAACATGTTCTTCCTGGAGCCATGAGGGGTCTTCTGTAGTCTCATTACCAGGTGAATTACCAAAGTGAGGAGGACGGACCTCACATATTTAACCCAACTTACCATCTCCCAGGATGGAAAGTGTAAGCTGTAAGATTGTACCTTAAGTTTTTCTTTATTACAAAAACTTTCAGGGCTTTTTCTTAAGTCTGTACTGTTTGCTAATTTAGCCACAATTTCTATGGGTGCTGAGGAAAATTCTTAAAGCAGATAACAAAGAGGTAGTATGGAATAAACTTAGTTTTGTCAGAGGGTTTGACAGTCTCTGTTTGTATACGCAGGCTCTAAAACTTAATTTTTTAAGCACATACTATGTTGTAACTCTTATTTTGTACCCTGCAGCCACTGTCTTATAAAATCTTTACAAAATACTTTCAAAAGTTACCTATCACTCTCACAAATTGAGAGATTAGAAAACTGAACACCAGAGAGATTGCTTAATTTGCCTGAGGTCACACAGCCGTTGAGTGGGTGAACCTGGATGTGACCCAACAACTTGTCTCCCAGGTAACGTAGGTTCTCGTGCTAACGTGGCCCCAGGCTGGTGGCTTTGGTAAAGGGCTTAAGACAAACCAAATAGGTACACTTTTTAGCAGAATCCATTCATAAAACTATACTGTTTTGCTGTATTTCTTTTTTCTTTCCTTTATTTAATGTTATCCTAACCTGAGCAATATTCAAGTAAAATATGCTTTCTGGTCACCATGGAAATTGTCTGTAACAGCAAGTAATGGTGACAATGACAATAGAAAACCTTAGAAGGACAGCTTTATACATTTTATGTGTTGTCACATTAGTTGATACTTCTTATTTACATATATATTTAATTTATTTCTGGTTTTGGTATTTTTCCCTTCAAAGCCTTCATCCTCTATGTAACTATGTTAATCAACTCAAAAATTTACAATATTTCCCAGTCCTGCATTTATACAAACTTATGTTTCTCCTTGACCCCAGTTTCAGAGCAATCCTGGACTATGCCTTCAGAGAAAAAGCCTTTGTTTTTTCTGTTGTGACCTAAAAAAAAACTAACAAACGTTGCTGTCTTACTTATTTCTTTCAAATTTGCTTTCAAGAAGTTGAGATCTACATTTTCCAAAGTGCTCGTATTCATCTTCAGTCACTATGTATAAAGCGGCCGATTGAATCTAACTCCTTGGCTTTAGGTTATTCATCTTTTTATTGATAATTAGTTTCAAGAGAGATGCTCTGGAATTTCAATTTTAGCAAATACGTTTCCTCTTGAAATTTTCATGACAAGTCTTATTACTAGAGGGCACTTTTTTCTCTCAATTATTTTCTGAAAGAACTTCTCTGTTTAACTTTTTCGAAAGTAAATTTATACATAGAGAAACCAGATCTTAGCCCAGTTCAGAATTAATTGATTGATAAATTTCATTCCAGAATGTATAATGTACAATGTACATAACTGAAACAAAATCTTTACTTTTTCAAAAATAAGAAAGAAGAAAATGAGGAAAGGAAGAGAGGAAAAGAGAGAGAAAGGAAAGAGAGAATTTTTGAACATCACTAGAGGTAGAATATTGTAGTCTAGGAGTTTTATGGCTGGTAAAATTAGCACCCCTCTTTGGACATTTCAGAATTTCATTCCAGGTATGAATAACCTCAGAACAGGGAAACTTTCTGCAAAGTGCATTAGCCCTAAATTGCTAATAAAAACCAGATTGTATTTAGGGGCAGAGTTAGCGTGGGAATTGAAATTCCAAGACCGCACATTATTGTTCACTTAGGCACATTGTGTTAGGTAACAGTAAAGAAAAAAAAAGGAACAGTGGAAAGGCCAGTCGTCTTAACATCTAACCCCAGAGCATGTTCTAAGTGTGAACCACGATACCCAAAGGGACTGGAGTCTGGATGTCCGCCTGCTTGATCCAACCCCATAAGGTAAGAAGTGAAAGGCGGTTGACAGAAGCAGAGATTTTATGTCTTTTTTTTGTTTGTTTTTAATTGCCCACTGCTATTCGGGTATCCACGTGCAGTGCACAAAGGCAGTTTTCATTAGTTGAGTCCACTTGTTTGTATTTCTGCCCTAAAACAAAACAAACAAGCAAACAAAGCAAACATGATGTGTCATCTCCTCTGTTTACGCTAAGACGGCTTTCCTCCTGATCCCACTGCGCTGTGGACACACTGAAGCAGGGGAAAAGCGCGGCAGTGTTCTGATGGGGTGAATACTTGGGACATTTTTATGAAAATGGAAAAAGGAACTTTCTTCTTAGAACAACCAGCACCTCCTTGAGACCTTCCTTCTTCCAGCCTCATCTACCCAAAGACCTACATTTATAACCATTTCTGATACTATGTTTTCTGACCTTTTCACCAGGAAAAAAAAAAAAAATCACTTGAACTCTATAAAATACCAAGATGTGCATTAAATATATGCTTTTCCTAATGTGTTTCATGCTTCTTTAAAGTAAAGAAAATTGGTTGGTTTAGAATTACACAGAACTGGTGAAAAAGAGGAAATACTGAAACCTGTGGACGCCCCAACCGTGGCCGAGCAAGCCCCGGAAAGAGCCAACTTAAAGATTGCGGTGCATTAAGGTGCGGTGGGAAGAGACGAGTCCCAGAACAGACGTGTTACAGGGCTGAGTTTGTCCAGCAGAGTGAAAATAAAAACTGAAAATAAAAGTTTAAGTTTTCCCAGCAAAGGGGACTTTTGGAGTCAATATATTGACCAAGAAGGAGGAAGGAGGAGAGATGAAATTTGTGGGAAGAAATGGAACTTTGATGGAAGAGACTGTAGAAAGTTTGATCCTATTTCTGCTCTGGGATATAGAAACAAACCAAAAACCAAAAACCAAAAAAACAAACAAACAAACAAAATCCCTATTGCCCGAAACTGAAGAAAGCCTTTCGAATTACAGCTGTTTGGTGAATGCAGCACAGTTTTGACTTGGCTTCAAGACAGGTACAGAACAAAGACTGCCACCTGCAGGAAGCCCTCCACGCCTGGACTTCACACCCCGTCAGGCAGGCACGAGCAGTGAGTTTGGTAGCAATGCATACATTGGATTTGGTTTTCAACTGCCTCTCAGTGCTGTCCTCATAATTCTTTGGAATGATGATTCTCAAAGTTTGGGACAAGAAATTTTTGCATGTTGTTTCAGGATTTTTAAATCTTTTAAAAACACTTTGAAATAAAAATTATCCAAATCTCCTTTATAGATATTTAAACACAATTATTTTGCTGGTCTGACGTACTGGGAATAGTTGTCAGTTATGTAACAAATAGTTGAATAAGTAAATTTAAATGTGTTGCGGGTTGTTTTCAATATAATGTATTTCACATTCTTTCTCCTTGTGAATATTGGGGTGGCAGAACTCTGGGTACAATCTTAGGAATATATTGTTATTGTAAAAATTATCCATCAGATTGTGTTTGCCAATATTGTAGAAATATGGGTATTCTAGTAATACTGTATTAAAAACTAAATCACTAGACTCTGAAAATTAAATCACTCTTGGTCAGAAAAGAGGGATACAAGTTCCCAGGAGTGGACAGAGTATTAACACAAAATAAAAGCCAACTTGAAATTAAACAGTTACTAGATTCTGAACGTGGCAATATTCTATATTTGTAGATGACAAATGAACAAGAATTCTCTGAAAATCCTGCATCATCATTGTTCTGGAGATGAGTTGTCTCTGATGAAGATTTTACAAGAAGTAAGTTTTTCTTCTGTCCTTCCATGGAAGAGGAAAGAAGAAAGATAAACTCCTAAATCAAAAATGGGACACAGCGTAGGGTCCACGGCCATGTGACAATAGTCAAAGGCCAACCAACAAAGACAGAACTATGGCTGAAGAACTCAAACTTCGGTTTGAGTTTGTAATCAGCCAAAATATGTAACTCGGGATTATGCTTTAAGCAACTCAAAATTGCAGAGAAGGTTAGCCCAAGGGAAGATGGATAAAGAATTAAAGAATCAAACAAACGAGTAAGCATCAGAAAAAAAAAAAGTTTAAATTCATGTCGACTATGTCCTCTTTTTCTCTCTGGCATAGATAAAGAAGTAAATAAATAAACAAACAAAACAAATAATAAAAACCCTGTGGGCCTGAGAATTCTTTCTTTTAATGATAGGAATTCTGAGCTTTGTAATATCATGAGCTCTCAGATCTAAACATATAATCCTTCAGCCACAAAAGAACTGTAATGTCACCTTCCCTGCCTGTATGGGTTTACATGGTGTTTCCAAGAACCTGGTTAAGGGGAAAGGATAAATTGGGAGTTTGAGATTTGCAGATTCTGACTGGCATATATAAAATAGATAAACAAGTTTATTCTGTATAACACAGGGAACTATATTCAATATCTTGTAGTAGCTTATGGTGAAAAAGAATATGAAAACAAATGTATATATATATTACATATATATATATTCATGTATGAGTGAAACATTGTGCTGTATACCGGAAATTGACACAACATTGTAAACTGACTATACTTCAATAAAAACTAAATAAGAAATAAATAAAGAATAAAATACAAGGTGGTGCATCGGTGTTTAATACCTCCTCTCTGCTGCTCTCAACAATTAGTTCTTCAATTGCCTCAGAGCCTCCGTTTGACACTCCGTATTCTCCTATCTCTAGTCCCACATCAGTCATTGCTTTAATGAGTTAACTTCTGTAAAGTTCTAAGAACACTGCCTGATACTTTGTGAGCTTTATATAAATGTTTGTAAATAAATAAAACCCCCTTCCTCCCATTCACTTCAGAGGCCGTGGTCCATGGATTTGACAATGTCTCTGTCAATTCTCTGTCAATTCCCTAAACGCATGTTTTCAATTTTTATTTATTCATTTGTGGGTTTGTTTATTCAATCACACACACTTGAGAAAAAATACCGAAATTGGAGAGAAAAAAAAAAATCATGGCCATCTGTCTACCTGAGCTGGGTTTATGAGCATCCCTGGGAAAAAAATCACAGGACCAGGTAGAGTGGTTGATGTGGAATCGTGATCAGCAACCGGGGGGACCTCCAGCCGCCCAGCCATCCAGCCCGTTCTCTCACAATGGCGGAGGGATTACTTACCTGGCTCTTAGTCCTCACACCTCTGCCCCAACCTCCCTTCCACCATAACCAGGCTGCTTTGGCTCCTTCATCACATCAGCATTTAAATGGGCTCCGCCTTCTAACAAAACGAATGCTTCGGTAGACAGTACTTTCTCTTGCAGCACTGAACAGGAATGTTCTCTCCCTTTCAGAGACAAACTTCCAGAAAGAACTTCCTGAACAGAATGTCCTTGTTTCCCCATTTCTCCTTACCTGACTCAGTGGTCTGTTTTTCTTACCTTGAACGTGATTCTTGTAAGCCTTAGTTTTCACTCTGATTTCCCTTGCAGCACCGTTCGCATTTTCCTCTTTGCCTTCAGATGCCCCTTCACAGTCTCTTTTCTTCTGGACTATTGTTATGGTCTGACTTGTTTCCCCTCTGAATTCGTATATTGAAGCCCTAATCCTTAAGGTGACTCTATTTGGAGGTAGGCAGTTAGGGAGGTAATTAAGGTTAAATGAGGTAATTAAGGTTAAACGAGGTAATTAAGGTTAAATGAGGTCAGGTGGGGAGAGCCCTAATCCAGAGAGAGAGAGAGAGAGAGAGAGAGAGTCCAGACCAGCACCTTGATCTTGGACCATCAGCCAACAGCACTGTGAGTAAATATATTTCTGTTAAGCTTTCCAGTCGGTGGTCATTTGTTACGACAACCCTAGCAGCTAAATACAATCATTTAGCGCTTTCTGTTTCTTAAGTAGTACATTTTGCCATGCTTTGTTTAAGGCCAACTCTTCTCAGTTTCTACACTTTTTTTTCCCCATAGGTAGTTGTATCCACTCTCAAACCTTAAACCACCGTTTCTACATAGTTCACTTGCAAATTGGTGCCTCCATCCCAACATTATTCTTAGTCCTTACTTTGCAGCAACATACTGATTATCTTCACCTATGGCTCTTGCAAGCCCTTCAAATTAAACATGTCTAAAATTCAGTTCATCGTCTCAGCTTCTTTAGCCCACTCCTCAGCTTGCTGTCTCCCCCATTTCTGATTGTGGTCGTTGTGTAACTGCCCAGACCAGACAGCTGTAGAGCAAAAGCCGCTTACACCACGCGCCGGACCTGGGGTTGATGGGAAGCCAAACAGCAGGTTCGGCTGAAACATCCCTCTCCAGTCCGATTGCTTCTCACAGTTTGAACTGCTAATATCCAGCCCTCTCAGCCACTGTTGTTTTGTTTTTTCCTTATCTTGGCAAGACCAACAAATCCCCACCCTGTCTCTCTTTCTCTCTTTCTGTCCTCCTCTCCACTGCCCACGGCTAAGTAAAATTTGATAATGTTTAATCCCAGCTTCAACTACTTTGAATCCTTTTCAGTCCTTTAACTGCCTTATATGGCCCCATAAGACGTACCTCTTTTCTTGCCAACCTTCCTTTTGCAATTCATATCCTGTTAATTCTGAATTTCCTTCCATTCATAATATTTAAAGAACAGACCCTCTTGACATTTAAAAAGGGTAATTTTAAACAGTCAACAAGTGTATCTAGGTAATATGCTTTATCAGCTTAGATAATGTATATTTGAAATATAACGAAGTTTATAAACTCTGGATAGCCATGCCAACCTAGGCACTGGCAAAAAAGGGGCAGAAAATAATGAAAAGAGCACATGCTAGTTTATGTATTGGTAATGTTTCCTTGATTGCAAGAAACAGAAATGGACTTTGACTATTTTTCGGGGTGGGGGGAGGGGTGGTCGTATAGTAGCTCGCAGAATTAAAATAAGAACTTAGCAGTGAAGTCAGAGAACTAGGGAAGAAACCAGGAAAACACTAGAAAATCAGCAGCTGGTGCCTTGGGAACTCTGCCTTGGGTGAAGTTCAGTGGCAGTGTCTCCAGGCTTCAAGCGTCTCCATCCCAAATTTCAGACAGCTGGGCGTGAGGAGCTGATTGTTATCACCAGGCCCAAGCACCTGCCCCTGGATCAAATAGCTAAGGTCGCTCGGCATGCCGTGGAGCAGAGGACACGGGCACTGGTGACACGCACACCTATTTGTAACCAAGTCATTTCCAGAGCGTGAGGACTCACGTTGGCTGAGGATTCCTGATTGTGTTCCATTACGCTAGTCAGGGTTGAGTGTAGGTTTTGTTTAAAGCAACTGCAGTAAAGATCTTGTATACTTTGGGGTTTAATAAATAATTGACCTTTTTAGAATATGCTTCGCAAGTAACAGGAGGGGTATTATATTAAAAGAGTTTAATTAATTATTCTAATTACCAGCTATGAAAGGAGAAAAGTGTTAAAAGCCTTCTTTTTGCAGCACAACAGGATTCCTCCTATGCTGGTTCAAGATGATTTATCACACAGCCTGAACAGGCAAGGGCAGCCCTATATTTAGAATTGCATTACAGTGAGCACCTGAATATTTTATGTTCTTAAGGGATATCTGAATGGAGTCTGTAGATTGTTTTGCCTTCCTGGACATAGATTTTGGCCTCAGGCATGCCCACCTGCTGGGGCAGCAGTCACCAGCACGCTGTGGAAAAGGCGGGATTGCTGAGCAATGCTCTTGTAGATCCTTGCCTGCAAGTCCAACCTCCCACCCCCTCTACCGCTCCAAGCTCCCCTACCTGGAAGCTGCATGAAAACCCTTTATTATTGAAAGGGCTCTGAGAATATGAAACAGCTGGTCATGTCTAATGTCTTAAAGATGCACACATGCTCACTTTTTATTTAATGCCCTCCTGGTAATTTGAGCAGATGCTTGCTGCAATGCAACATGAGTCATCTGAAAACTACATATCTCAATACAGCTCAAAAATATCAGAGGAAATTTACATAACTTTTTTTAAACTAAACTAAATATATATATATATATATATATATATATATATATATATATAAAACACACACACAAGTGATTAAAAGAAGCAAAGAGATTTCACCTAAAATCAAATGATGCTGAAGACTTAATTGCCTGTGCCTGATGTCTTTCAAACTAGGATTTGTTACTTTTTACTGAAATAGAGGAAAGTTATTTTAACCATGCAAATCTAGTGTCCTCAAATCTAATCAATTTGCAGTGTGACAAAATAATCTGTTGCATTGCCAATTCACCAAGGTGTTTCAGCCATTTGGGGATAACGCAAACTGTTGAATTTATGATCATTGAAAGTGCATTGGAAGGAAATGTGATTAAGTAGTTTAAAATATTTTTAAAACATACATCCTGAAAGAATAAATTAAAGTAAGAGGAATTTTAAACATTCATCTGTTTTATTTTTTAATGTCTTCACAAAGTTGCCTGTAATTGCCACTGTCTGACGTGCAACTTTTATGGGCTCATTTGTCTCATTTTCCAATATGAGCACCAGCTAGATTTGGGCCTTGCCTCACGAATTTTGGCATTACCTTGTCCTTTATTTAAAATACTGACATGATTAATTTCTTACTGCTTATGGCTTTTGGGATCAAGAGTATAAATACCAGTTGCTCTAAGAAAAGAATCAGAAACAAAATCACTTTTATAAAATTTGATTTTTTTCCTCCATTTGTGCTACTCTGTGTCCTCATAAATGTAATATCTGAATAATGCAAGATTTAAAAGAAATCATCGTATGTCATCCATACTGAAGAATGTATAACTTAGGATTAGATGTGGCTATAAGTAATATAAAAATTAGTACTGGTTTAAACAAGATAGAAGTTTACTTCTTTATCAAACTAACCAGCTTTGGAGAGAGCCGTCTAGAGATGCTGAGAGGTGCACTGTCCAGCATCAGAGACTGGCTTCCCTGGTCTTGCTGCTCTGTTGTACACAACTTCCATTCCCAAGGTCATTCAAGGCTGGAGAGGGCAGATGGAGCTTGAGCTATCTGACCTACATTGTAGCCACCAGAAAGGCAGTGAGAAATATTCATTCTCCCAGAAGGGCACAAAATTTGCTTTTATTCCCATTAGCCAGACTAGTCATGACTCTCTTGGCTACAAGAACATCTGGGAAATGTACCCAAATAAATGTATGGGATGTATTTTTATATAGAAAGGTATCAAGAGATGAGGGTTAGAATCTGCCCAATTCTCCAAATGTCAGCTTTACTCCACATTGTACACACTGACTGTTGGTGGGGAAGTGACATACTGCAGCTGCTACGGAAGAGAGTGTGGAGGTTCCTCAAAGCAGTGAGAGCAGCGCGGCCATGGGATCCAGCAATCCCACGTCTAGGTGTTTATCCAGAAGAACTGACATCAGGCCTCGAAGAGACAGTAACACCTCCACGTTCACTGCAGCACTAGTCACAATGGCCAAGATGTAGAAGCAACCTGAGTGTTGAATGGACAGATGAATGGGTAAAGAACATGAGGTTTAAGCTGATAAATGGGATACTATTCAGCCTTTAAAGAGAATTACGAGACAATACGAGCGCACCTTGAGGGTATTATGATAAGTGGAATAAACTAGTCACAGAAAAATAAATTCAAAATATAAAAATCAGCATGGGCAGAAAAAGAAATGAGAGAATGGAGCATTAAACCTCTTATCTGTGGAGCTTAGTGCCTGGTGTCTGCTTGCCAAAATCTGGATGGGGAAAGAGCACTGTTGCATTTTAATGAATCAAATTCAAAATGCTAAGAGAAGATTTTTGTTCCTTGATCCATAATGGAGCCCTGAACAGAGGCTTGGCTTCCTTGAGTGGCATATTCAGCTGGCTTTTTCTTAAGGGGTTTTCCAAATGAAGACATGAGGAAATGGAACCCAAGGGAGAGGTACTGTCTTACCAGATGAAGAGAGAGACGCAGTTCAGGTAAGAGAAAATGTCTTGAAATAAAAATTAGAAACATAAGAGAAGCACCTAAAAATCTGCAGGTAAATTTTCCCCAAATTGTTGGTTCACTCCTAAGCTGCAAATGTTCAAGCCAAGATTCCAAGAAACGCAGCAGAAACCAACAGCTAGGATGCTAAAGTCAGAAAGGGTTTTCAAAAGTTAGTCACTTGGAGTTCAATGCCAGCCAGGGGGAGGGTGTCTGGATCAATATTCCAGGTCCCTCAGCTGAAGACCCAGGGGGTCAGGGCAGAGGAGAGAGGATTATACACAGGAATAAGCTGTGCCCTAAGAGTATGAGCCAACTTGAGTGGATCAGTCCTAATCAACCCTAAGATCCCACAAAGTTTCAGTGAACATAATCACACTTAGAAAAACAAGATATTGTGAGAAAAACGTAGAAGATCAATTAAAAGTGTATACTGAGACTGAAAACCTGTGCAGGCTTTAGAATCACTAGATACAGAACGTAATGTAAATTGGTACCACTCATGATAGGCTAGACTAAGCTGTGGTAAACTGACGATCGTAAAGCCAGACTTCGGGGGAGGGTATAGCTCAAGTGGTAGAGCACACGCTCAGCATGAGCAGGGTCCTGGGTTCAATCCCCAGTGCCTCCTCTAAAGATAAATAAGCCTAATTACCACCCCTGCAGGCCAAAATAAAAATAATACAATAACAAATAAATTAAAAAAATAATAAACACTGAAAAAAATTAAAGCCCAACTTTGAGAGGACCAAAGTGACCCCCCAGTAAACTAGCTGCCAGAGAGAGATTTAAAAAGTAAAAGTGAATGTATTTATTTAAACCTACATGTAGATTTGTAGTATCATATTTTTGTTACAGTAAAGTCACTTGGTTCCTTTTACTGGAAACGGAAAGCATAGCTGCTTTTCTGCTCTTTGAACACAGAAGTGGTGTGAGACTATTGACTGCTGACTAAATTGTTCACTGAAGATTGTAGAAAGAAACACCCAGGAGACTTGATTAATAACAAAGACAGGTTGGTGAGGGGACAAAATGCTTGAAAGGGCTGCTTATACCATTTCCTCAAAATAAAATAACACAGAGTTCATCTTAAATAAAGAAACTTCACTGACTATAATGTTTCCATTTATATTAGAAGTGAGAAAAACGTGTAAACTTTGGACACAGAGGATAAACTTTAATTGATTATTTTGTTTGCACGACCAGACTCCCAATCACATTATACTATCACCTGGAAAATGAAGTACTTCTGTTTTCACTGATTATGCACCTAAATATCCTTCCAGTGAAATAGACATGGTTCTTTAAGTATATTACTATTTTGTAAGTTGCTCATGTGAAGAGAAATTATAGTCCTCAGATTAAGATCAATCCATTGTGATATGTGAATTGATCATTTTGATTCAAAATTCAGTCTGAAATTAGTGGTAAGATAATCACACATTGTTTCCCTGAAATATTTCAGATGGAATTTTCCTTTATTTATTCACCTACATTCTACAACTTTATATCTTATTCTGATTATAAAACCTAACCAGCTTTTTATGCAGCATAAAGCGTAACTTGGAAAATATCCAAATAGTTTGATCAATAAAGACCTCAAACTAATTATTCAGATAGTAAAATAAAACTAGTTTTGAATTAGGGAAAAAGCTACTTTCTCCTTCATATCTTCTGCTCAACTCCATGAAAAGGGGAACCTGCTAGTTTATGGTTAAAACAAGGCCAAACAAGGGGAAATAACTTGTAATACTCTGTTAATCCACATATAAATATATCTTATAAAAGCAGATGTAAATGAATCAGTAACAACGTTTTATAAAATGTGTGTTGTGTATCACAAGCAAAGGTTAACTAGTAGACATATGAAAATGAGGAATACATGCTTATACGGTGGTCCCTGTATTAGCATTGAATGCTAATACATTCAAGATGATTTAAATAGAGTTTGTACAGAAATAACCAAAACTGTTAACTTTTCATATTAGGCCTGTATTGTCAAAACCAAAAGAGGATGTTGGACAATTATACAGAGAGATTAGGCACCTAACATACTTCATCAGATGGCTTGGATAGGTGTTTAAAATTTGTCCAATTTAAAGATTCATTCCATGGGGAGAGGAAAACAATAAAGAAATAAAGTTAATTCTACTTCAGCTTAGAAATTGATGGATGCAAGGAGGGAGAAGACAGCAGAGGGGAGGCAAGGATGGCCAGGCTGCTGAGTGAGGTTTTTAACTTTAGAGGGAGTGACTTGGGAGTCCTCACTGACACTGTAGAGCCAACAGAAAGGAAGAGAGGTCATGAACTAGGTGGGGGATCTGGGATGAATGGCTTACAAGTGAGAGGGACCATATTTTGAATTCTATTTATACCAGGGGCCAAAGAAAGTGATAGAAAATGATGTTGAAAAGAAACAAAAAGTGGTGGGGAGAAGCAACAAATAGATATGTGAATAGGCAAAGTTGAAACGATACAAGTAAAATTAGTATCTTGAAGGGAATCAAAAAATAGAGTGGATATTTTTTAAAGATGTCCAGTTTTCCTGATAAAAAAGAATGTGTAATACAAATTTTTTAAAGCATAATATTTAAATAGATTTTTAAACTATTATCAGACTATCAGTGAAAGTACACCACAAATATAATTATTTAGCCAATTAGATATAATTTGAAAACTGAAGTGTAAACATTTGCTTTTTTTTTTTTTAATAACTCTTTAGGCACCAAGTTAGTAATGATAAGACATCTTGATGGCAGAAAAGCCAAACTGCCTCAGACAGAGCTTGCCAATAATGAGGCAGTATTTCCCTCCCAGATCTGCAGAAGTACCTGTGAAACAGGAACTTTATATTCTGCCAAGTTCATCATGCATAGAGACATGGACTGACGTCTTCCAACATGAACAAACTTAGCAACAAGAAAAAGAGAGAGTTCTTGTCAGTAAAATCTGGTCAAAGAAAAGTTACAAACAGTTCAAGAATTGAGAAACTATGATGAAATGAGTAGTGTTCAGTATGAATCTATTTAAATATAAAAATAATACTAAGTAACCATGAGAACTATCATTACTAAATTTAATAACAGTGTTACAGACCTGGAGAACTGGGACCTAATATACTTGACAACCTTGACATGTGGGGATGAAGTGGGGATGGATCAAGGCTGGTGTTTTCCACGGCAGTAAGGCTGATACTAAGATGTGAGGATAAAAAAAAGCACAGTGATGCTAAACCTTAATGTCTTTAAAAAATTATATTCTTAACATCCGAAACAATGTCTCATGTGAGAAATCTTATTTTATGTTTAGTAATTTTTATGCTTTCTTTGTTTTTATCTTTATATCCATTTCAACTAAAATTAACATTACAAACAATGCAGTCATTATTGTAAAATATCACAAATGATATAACATTTACAGTATAATTTTAGCTATCTTCTGTCTACTTTGTAAATCTTTATATATTTATTTTGTTGATGTACATTTATACAAATAATTGTGGAATGATGTGTGCCTAATGTTAATCTCTATAATTCCGATGGAGATTGGAAAGTTTTTTTTTTTCTTTATCTTCTACCACATTTCACATTAGTTAAATTCTTTATATTAAGTATGTGTGTTTTACTCAAAACATTATTTTTCTAGGAAATGTAAATAAAATTTTCACAAAAATTTTCCTGTGGGTAAAACTTAATTGAACTGTTTTGATAAATGAATTAAACATATCTGTTTCTGGGAAAAACATTCCAATGTAAATTATTTGGTTACACAAACCATTAGAAATATTTCCAGAGCACGTCATGTCTGTAATTAAGCCATGTGGAACTCGACAGTATAATTATGCAAAGTTAAAAGCTTAAGACTGTGTGCGTGTGAATTCACATGGGTTATGACAGTGAGGTTCTTTGAGAAGAAAGCTAAAATTTTTTAAAAGGCAAATTTTTGCATCTAAATATTACTGTTTAGAGAAGCCATATGAAGTCCAGTGTTTTTAATAAGTTTTCTTAATTAGCAGGAGGATGTCAGTGCTAACAATAATCTTATAGGACATGTCTATCATAAAAATAGAGCTTCTCTGTTCAGATATAGGAAATGACCTCCTGCACTTAATTTATCTCCTGTCCCTGGGGTGGGACCTGAGCTACCTCTGTGCACCTCTAAGTTTTGTGGAACACAATTAGAACATCTCTAGGTCATGGAATAATCAATGAGCTAGAAGAAAAGAGAGCCTCAAGAGAGAATCTATATTATTTGCAAGTAACCAATTTGATTGTACTCACTTGCCCATTTCAGGCCTTTTCCACTTAATAAATTTTAACTTAGAGAGTTCTGTATTTCAAAAAATTCCATTTAAGCATTAGCTTTTCATGAATATATATGAGCAACAGAACAACTGGTAAAGGGAAAAAAGTATATCAATATTTAATAATTTTGAAATATTTCAACAGAAATCATTGTATCTGTGTGCTATCTGATGTACACACATACATACATTTCTTAATTAGTAGAGGCTTCAAGGAATACATCTTTGTTGTATTTTTCCTAATATTAAATTGGTGGAGTCTGTGATTTAAATTAATTTCAATAACTTCCTTATAGTATTTAGATCTAATCATACATAGGCATCAATCATGAAGATGATCCAACAAAAATATCATGGTTCTATGTTGACCAACTGCTTTTCTGACCACAGACGAATTATGCAACCTCACATTACAGAATACTTTGCAAGTCGGATAATGTTGCCAGCAAGAAACAATGCTGGGCAATTTAAAGAGTACACATATGAACCTGAAATTTATATTTTTTCCCAGAAAGAAATTTGCACCATGTCAAGAATATAAAAATATAAATCCATCATGAGTAAAAAGCATGGAAAAATCTAGTTGTTAAACATGTTAAGTGTTTCGTATTACTCCAGCAATAAACAAAATTTGTAGGTTTCATAAATCTTCTCTGAGAAGATTTAATATCTGTACCATTCTTGTTTTTCATAAAAGCAGGTAAACACTTATCAGTGAAGCCCAAATATTGTCCTTTCAATTTTACTTTGAAACATGCATTTTTCTAGTGTAGGCAAATATTAAAGGAGAGCAGGAGGTCACGCAAGGATAAGGTTCTTGGAGAAAATAGTAACTTCATAAAAGGAGGAACAGAAATAATACGAATCAGAGCTGGGTCCAGGCCGTTACATCTCGCTATGAGAATGTGGTCGGCCGCGGACAGGCATGCTGTCTGAAAGTCACACGGCTGAGACTGCACCACGTGCGGGCTGTGTCACCACATGGGCGCTACAGTAACGGAGTCCCACAAACAGAGCAGCTGAAGCAGCGAAGATGTGTGGTCTCAGTTCCGTGGGCTGGAAGTCCAGGATCAAAGCACCGGGAGGGACGTCTCCTTCTGGGGGCTGTGAGGGGGGTTTGCTCCGTGTGGCTTGCTGCGATCTTTGTTGTCCCTTGGCGTGTAGCTGAATCGTCCCGATCTCTGACTTCATCTTCATTTGGCATCCTTCCCATGTGCCTGTCTGTGTCCACACTTCCCCTTTTCATAAGGACACCAGTCATATCGGATTAGGGGCCCACCCTATTTCCATATGACTCATCATAACTAATTACATTGCGATGACCCTGTTTCCAAATGAGATCACATGGGGAGGTACTGAAGGCTAGAATTTCAACGTATGAATTGTGGGGGGGGGGGACATAATTCAACCTATAACAGAAATCTTCTGTGTTTAATTCAAAAGCTTTAAATTCTGAAGCACAGCTAGAAATCTGGTTCCAGGAATCCAGAGAGTAATCCTGGCTCATATGCCAATCACGAGATAGTTAGACAGTTTTTAAAGCAGAGATTGGGGCAAAAATGCCAAAGCACAGATGTAAGCATTGGTAGGTGACAAAAGCCTGAAGTCCAGAAGACTAAGACATTTTTGACCTGGTGTGGCACTAACCCCCTGGTTGTACACATGCCCCAATTCTGGAAACATATGGAAGATGCCAGGGACTCAGGCATTACTGACAAAGTGATCTGGCAGCTTTGTAAGAGTAAAAGCAGGCTGCAAAATGTGATTGTGGCATAAAGGATATTAAAAGGACGTGTATGGCAGATTTTATCCTTGGCGTCTTTAACCTCCAGATTCAATTACTTCCTCAGTTTGGACCAATGAAACCCGGTCAACTGGAATCCGTGGGAGTCTTCGTGGGAGAGGAGTGACTCACTGATGGCACTGGCTTTGGAGTAGTGTCTGCTTGAAAAGTAGTTGGCATTGGAGTCTATTTCCAATCAAGCCTCGCTTAGAGTAGCATGAACTAAACTTGAAGTAAAATTGGATCATCTCAGACTTAAGTCATTAGTGGTCAATCGTATCATCAAAATAGGGTTAAGTGTGGCTCATCCAGGTTGAGAAACTGGGAACGAATAGTTACCGGGCTTTGAGCGCACCTGAGCTCCACTTGAGGTCCTGGGTTAGTAAGAAAAATGGACTTTCTAGTTCATCAGTAGCGCAGTCTACTACCTTCATGGGTAGTGCATTGAACACAGGCAAGTTCTTGTGGCAGGCAATGCTAACAGAGACCCCCGTGTGTCAGCACAGTGGGAAGAATCTGAACAGTCCTGCTGCTAGGTGAGATATCCCAAGTTGGGACCAACAGATCTTCATGCCTGCTGCTCCCTAGAAATAGGAATGGCACACGCAGACACGCGTGACCTTCACAGACGTGGGTCATGTTATTAAGGAGTGTGTCTGTGCATATCTGATAAAATTTAATGCATTAAATGCAATCTTTTGGGTACTTTACAGGTACAAAAAGGAGGCCTGGACATTCTCAGCAATGCTTTGCCTTTGGCCCGCAATGTAATTTTCAAGCCAGTGAGTGCCCTGACACACATCACAGAGGTAAGAGGCTGTGTCCATAAACAGCCATTGCTGACTGTCACAAAATGTAATGATTGTCTTAAAAGGGATGAGGCTAAGAGAGCAAGAGGGTGGCTCTCATTAGAACACACATTCTTTGAGATCGGTATGAATAGACTCACTAAGAATTCTGAGTAAGCTCGTTATTATTTATTCTTAATCAGGACTAACAATGACAGTCACTGTGTGTTGGATCCTGGTGTTCGAAAACCACTAGGGAGAACAGAAGAGCAACATCCGCTCCTCCGAGAACACCGGTAGCGCTGACCAGGGAACTCAACTGGCTCATTAAAGGGCCGGCATTGGAGGTGTTCGCAGCCTGGTCGAAAGAGGTGGTCTGAACCGTCTCACTTTGGGACGCTGAAGTTCTTGAGTCCTAAACAGCTATTACCTAACATTTCAAGAATACAAACCATAAGAGTAGACACCTGGGGCTAACTTTACCTGGTGACTTTGGTACGAGAACTTAGGGGAGATTTTTCCTGTTTTCTCTTCTTCATAAGTCTATGATTCCATCACTAGAATTTTATCAAGGGGTGACAGAGGAATGTTGCTGCTTACGTGATGGCCAAAAGGATGTATTGTTTGGCTGTGATAAAATTTGACAAACTGTTTCACCCAATCAGCTTGCGTCCTAGAACAGGAACAGTGGTCATACGGGAAGCCAGACCGATTTTGGAAGCAGTGATTGTAACCAAAGCTCTGGTGGGTGTGGAGTGGTACTTTCAGGCAATTTGATGTACCGGGAGAGTTTATTTACGCCAACAAACACACTGACCTTGCGTACAGGACACTGTGACTCATCAGTATTGATGCCACTTATGTGAAATAATACCATTACCCAGTATTAAGGCATACTTCTCATTCCATAGCCCTGTTTTAAATTGCACAAATGAAACACCACACCCTAGATGAACAGGTAGGGGAGTAACATCACAGCTTACATTTATCAGAGGCAAGGAATTCGTAAGTAGAAACTTTTTATTACAGGAGACAGCTCGTGTGGTGATAAAATTGTTCAAGGAAACAAAAATATTGAGGGAGCCTTAATGGCTCACCATTTTACTAGGAACTGTCATAAAGCATATTATATATTTCCAAGCTCAGAGACCCTCCATTGGCTCCTTTCCCTTGGAGATGGCTCCTCTGCATTGCTTATGTATGCTTCTACAAGTCTGGACTTCTAACAAGTAGGTCAAACCTAATAGACCGAAAGTATCTGCTTCTCATGGCAGGTGCCACAAATTGGGCTTTAGGTATGGGTGGAAAATTAACTTCCATTCTGAACTATAATGACTGGTTATATGAATCATGTAAATACACTCGAAGGGTGGGTTGGGAGCCATTCTTAGAAATAATCTAACAAGTACCTAACATCTATTTTAAGATAAAGGGAGAAAGAACAAAGAAACAAGAGTATTTTAACATAAAATTTACATTAACCAGTTGATGAAGATCATGCAATGCAGTTGCCATATCAGGAAATCTGGCCTAACCATACGGCAGGTATCCAAGAAAAAGGGGTCAGGAGAAATTAGTGCTCCAAAACCACAGAGCCTTAGATTCTGTTGTAGCTCAGAGGAATGATTACGTACTGTTGCGGGGGAAGCACTACACCTAACCTCTCGGACAGCTCTCACAGCACACAGAACTCATCAAAACACATACATAAGGCAGGGACTCAAGTTACAGGTTAGACCTTGGGGATGTATGCTTGGTTTTTCACTATTTGGGGAACATGAGAGCTTATATATTAAAAAAGTTTCTTGGTTTTATTTTTGTTTGTTTTGTTAGAACAGACTTTTATTAATTAATAGATACTGTCACAATTTTTAAGCCATCTCTGTGTACTTCAGGCCATCATAGGTTTTAGTGCTTTGGAAAGAGAAATGGCTTCCCTTTGCCCCAATCAAAGGGTTATATTGGTCATGAATAAGCCAGTGACTTTTATGGTCCCTTGTATTCATGGAAAGCTTTTTTTTTTTTTCTTTTAATTAAAAGGGGTTTGGGCTTTTGAATTCAGCTAGAAATCTGATACCCAAAATTTCAAAGTTGGTTTTGGATGACTGTTGGTGCATGATGGTCCAAGGGTGTCATATCTGCTGACTCACTGAAGGGTGAATATTGATTTATTTTTATGCAGAAAGCCTATGATGCAATTATGACATCTAGAAAAATAAATCATTCAGTTTTCCTAGAGCACTGGTTTTCAAAGTATACTTCTATAATTCTTCTGAAGTGCCTTTGGAACCCTGGGCAAGAGCTCTCACATAAGAGAGTTTTGAGACTCATTCTTTAATGTACTACTTCAAAAGCAATGAATAAACACACTTAGACACACGTTCACCAAATCCTGAAAACATCTCACATTTCTAACTCTACCACTTCATTAAATCAGACCATCTGACAGCTACATAGCTAGATCACATCATGTTAGCCTTTACAGAAATGTTTCTTGTAAATGGCATTTGGAACATACACTATTAGTTTAAATCTGGGGATGCTATAAAAATAGCATTGCAAAACTCATATTGCTTCTTTTATCGTGGTAAAATATACATAACACAAAGTTTACCATTTGAATCATTTTTAAGTGCTCAGTTCAGTGGCACTGAGTATATTCACATTTTTGTGAAGCCGTTGCTACCATCCATCCCCAGGACTTTTCTGTCTTCCCTGACTGAAACTATTCTCATTAAACATCAACTTTCAATTCCCCTCTGCCCCCAAACCCAGGCAGCCACCATTCTACTTTCTGTCTCTATGAATTTGACTGTTTTATGTATCTCGTGTAAGGGTAATAGTGCAGTACTTGAACTTTTGTGTCTGGCTTATTTTACTTAACATAATGTCTTCAAGATTCATCTGTTTTATAGCATGAGTCAGAGTTGCCTTCCTTTTTAAGGCTGAGTAATATTCCATTGTAAGTATATAACACTTTTTTTTAATCCATTCATCTGTTAATGAATACTTGGGCTGCTTCCACCTTTTGGCTCTTTTGAGTATTGCTGTGCTGAGTCCCTGCTTGTTGTTCTTCTGGGTGTATATCCAGTTACTGGTGCTTATGACAATTCTACATTTAATTTCTTTTTTCCTATGGAAGTATAGTCAGTTACAATGTGTCAATTTCTGGTGTACAGCATAATGTCCCAGTTGTACATATACATGTACATATATTCATTTTCATATTCTTTTTCATTAAAGGTTACTACAAGATATTGAATATAGTTCCCTGTGCTATACAGAAAAAATTTCTGTGTTTAATTCTATGTTTAATTTTTGAGCAGTTGCCCTACTATTTTCAACACCTGCTGCACCATTTTACATTCCCACTCATATTGTTTTTACAACAAATATTTTTGTGGAAATTTGCTACATTGTATGTATACACATAACCACATCTACACTCGTATCCATATCTTTGTTTTCTTTTTATAAAGAAAGGCCATGGGGAAAATTGCTTGCATTAAAAAAAATAACAGCAATTGCTTTTCTCCTCCAGAACAGCCTGTTGTTCTGCCCCCATTGGACACTATGAATCATGTATTTATATTTTTCTTTGGCTGAGATCTGTAGGAAACAGACAGCCAAGATTCCAGCCCACACCTAGGAGGCTCACATCTAGCACTTTGTGTCAAATTTTTCCCAGCTTCAGCTTACTTTCATAATGTATTTTTTTCTTGCCTGAATTTGCTCAATTTCCATTTAACGGTGAACCACATGAATTTGTATAAGCAGTTGGAACATGGTAGGCTACAGATAAATAAACACACAGTATTTAAATTCCTTCAGATTTAATTTCCATTATTCACTTGGAATAGTTTGGAGTTTGAAAAAAAAAACCCACATCTTGCCTTTTTCCAAGTAGAATTGTAATGGACTTTGGTTAAAGTGATTGTACTTGTTTACATTGATGGAGGGCAATATATGAAAAGTCAAAGTCGGGTAGAAAAATTCAAAGGGAGAAATGTTATAGGACCAACCTTTACCTCTCTCCCAGTTGCTAAGGCATGTATGTATATTGTTTTAATTCTACATTGTTGAATTAGTTATTTTCATGGATAAAAAGAGACCTGGGTTTCCTTGTCAGTGCATAAACTTCATGTTTCACATTTTCAATGAAATGCATGTGAAAAGGGAAGAGAAAAAAGTGTTTAAAGGTGTTCTATTTTTTGAAGTGCTTGACTCAGCCTTTAGGGTGGTTTCTATGAGTATGTTCAGGAAGCCTCCTCTTGGGAAAACCTGGGGAGTATTATATATATAATATAATTATAGTCCAGCTTCAGCTGAGCTTAATGTGGCTGCATGTGTATATCCAGTCCCTCCCGAGTAAAGACAATATGTGACCTTGATTCATACGAGACTCTGGAAGGAGCGATGGTGAGCTATATACTTTTTATGAGCTCATGGGTTTAGGGCTCGATAGGGCATGAGCAAGGAATGCATGACATTGATTATTGAAGAACACAAGTCATTCTGAATTGTTCTCCTCACCCAAATTAAAATTATTGTAACCTTTGCTTATCTTTGGGGAAACGAGTTCATATTGACCTTAAAGGGATAAACGAACCCTAACTACTTCTGTGTATGATCTTTGATAGCAATAGTATGAGAAATTTAATTTTAAATGCTAAGGAAAATGATACCCACACATACTCATTACATATATTAATTTATATTCAACACATATAGAGTTAGTGTATTGACTTTGTTACATGTATCTATTTATATCTATAGGTGGAGATGTAAGTTCTGAGTATGTGCTGTATGGAGCATAGCCTTACAGTGGTTTTTGGCCTGGTTAACAATCACTTGGCAAAGCTTGGATTATCAGGAAGTTTGCAAAACCAGAAATGGACCTGTGCTTACAATATACTTCCTGCATTTTCAAGTCGCGTGGGCATCTCAGCCCTGAGGCTTGCATCACAGATGGCAAAAACCAACAGCCCGTCAACGCAGGGACCTAGGAAACCGCAGTCTGAAGGCCAAGCCAGGTCAGGAGTCAGAACAGCACCCAAAAGTGCCCAGAGACACAGGGACTGAGTTTGATTGTAAAATGGTAGTGAATTAGATGTAAGAGAAGAAAAAAGATTCACCGAGAAAAGCACAAAAACGGTTGCATCTTTTTTTACCCGTTGATTCACTGCTCAAGCTGTTCATGCATTTTTGAGCGGGGGGTGGGGGGGTGTCTATTTCTTAACAGCAAAACCAGTACCCAACCAGCTCAAGGACCCATGAGATTAACCCAGACCAAGAGTTCACGTCAGGTAGAGGAGGGAACGCAGAGGGCCACGTGGTTAGGATGAGATCCTGCCACACAGGGCTGCTGGCAAACACACCTTCTCCAGAGCCTGTGAGACCTCTGGCTGAAGCTAATTTGTTGGCTCCCACCCAAACAGTGGCCCAATGTTGGTGATTTGTGACGGCAGCATTAATGCCTGTGGCTGGAGCCCTACCTCCCAGACAGTGGCTCTTGAGCTAGAACAGCTAAGCCAGTCGGCCTCGTAGACACGACCCATGCCTTAATCCCTCTTAATTTGCTCCAGCACAGAATAGTTATCCTTCCAGAACCAATCTCTGCATGTGCTTCATACCCAGACTGAAGACTGGGCACTCAGCCATGTCCTCCCCCAAACCATCTTCTTGGAATCGTGTAGATTTCAGGGAGAAATGGAGGCAACATTTTATGAGCACTGCACCTAGAATAAAATCACCTCTTCAGTTCCTTAGTTCCACATTCTTTCTCTTTCTTATAAAAGCCCATAAAAGAAAGGCACAGGTTGAATAATGGTCAAGTGAACACCTTTGTCACCATTTTCCAGGTCAAGAAACAGAATACCGTCAACACCTTAGAAAACCCAGACCTACATGTTTCCAAGTCACCTCACCCTCCGTGTCCCTGGAGAAAATCCCTGTCCTGCCCTCGATGGTACTCACATCCTTACTTGTCTTTTGATTTGGTTGTTGAAGTATCATTGAAGTATCATTGAAGCACCATAGCTTTGTTTTTCTGTAAATGAAATAATACCACATAATATAGCATCTACTCCTCGGTCAGATTAATTCTGTTCAGCATCATGTTTGTGAGATGGATTTATATTTTTTTTTGTGGCTGTAGTGGTCACGCAGCACTCCATCCACGACTTCCCGCTTTGTGACTGTACCAACATTCAACTATCTGTCCTCCTTCACTAGACTTTATAGAATTCTGTTATTTTTTGCTATTTCAAATATTTTTCATGTGTAACTTTTATCCACATATGCAAGTACTTCTACTTAGGTATTACACTTGGGAGTATAATTATTAGATTATAGGATAAGCTTATTTTCAACTTAGGGGATAATGTCAAACAGTATTTAAAAACGATTGTACCAATGGCAGCTTTCATCGGTAGAGGATGAAAATGGGAACTCCAGCTTCACTGCAGGCTCACCAAATGCGGCAAGACTTCGCAGCCTTGCAGACGCCCTGACAGCTGTGCAGTGGCGTTTCATCATGGTTTTCATGCGCATGTCCCTAGTGACTATGGTGGCTGAGCACATTTTGGAATGCCTACTGGCCAGTTGGACTTCCTCTTTCTTTGAAGTGGCTGTTGGAGTTGTTTGTGCCATTTTTCACTGAGTTGTCTGTCTTCCTGAGGGTTCGGTGCTCTTTCTGTATTCTGAATATGAGCAGCTTGCCATTTTTAGGTTCTAAAATGTCTTCTTTCACTCTATCATTTTAGTTTTCACTTTTCAAATGGTGTCTCTCAACGGCCAAAGGTTCTTAATTTTAAAATAATGAAGTCGACCTATCTTTTCCTTCAGGTTAGTGTGTTGTTATTGTTGTCCTGTTAAACAAATCTTATTTGCCCTGACATCAGGAACGTATTAGCTCATATTTAGAACTACAACTCATTAGACTAGATTTTTTTTTAATTAGATAGTGTTAAGGAAAAAATACTTTCTATTTTATTTTTCCATATGGACAACTAATTCTCCCACAGCAGCATATACTGAAAAGTTTGTTCTTTCACCACTACTTTGCAGTGCGTATTTGTCATCAGTCAAAATGCAGAGGCATCTCTGGACCTTCACTTTGCTCTTTTGATTCAGTCGTCTATCTTCACTAATACCACACTCCTTTTCTTTTTTTTAAGTTGAGCTGTAGTCAGGTTACAGTGTTGTGTCAATTTCCAGTGCAGAGCACAATTTTTCAGTTATACACGAACATACTTACATTCATTGTCACGTTCTTTTTCACTGTGAGTGCACTCCCTTAATTATCATAGTATTGTAGTGAATATTCATACTCAGTATAGCACGTTCTTCCACTTTAATTTTCTTTAGGATTTTCTTTGAACTCACGTGCATTTCAGAAGTAGCTTGTCACGGCTCATCAAAATACCAGTTGGAGTCTTGCTTAATTTATATAACACATTTGGCAAAGTTGGTGTATTTACAACATCATCTTCCTTCCATGAACATGGCATGGCCTTTATCTAATTTAGGTTATTAGTAATTGCTGTCGATGACTAATACTTTCTTCTCAGTAGAAATATCACACAACTCTGTTGGGTCTATTCCTAGTCATTTGTATTTTTGTTGATAGTGTAAATGGTATCTCTTGAAAATTTTGCATTTACTAACCCTTAGTGTTGCTATATAGAAATGCAAGTGATTTTCCGATATTAATGTGTCTCTAAAAAACTTGCCAAAATCACTTACCAATTCTAATAGTTACGTGTAGTTGCTTTGGGATTTAAAAATATGTTTTTAAATATTTATTTATTTTTACTTATTTGTTTTGGGGGTAATTAGGTTTATTTTTTAATTTATGTTGACAGAGGTACTGGGGATTGAATCCAGGACCTTCTGCGTGCTAAGCAGGTGCTCTACCACTGAGCTATATCCTCCCCGTGACTTTGGGGCTTTTTATGTAGAAAATTATGCTATCCATGAATAATTATGGTTTTATTATTTCTCTTTCAACCCTCATACTTTCTTCTTTTTTTTTTAACTTGCCCTTCTGCACTGATCAGGACAGAAGTGGAACCATTGTGATACTAGGTGTATTTCTCAAGTCAATTGCTTCAGAAGGAACAGTTTCAGCATCTCATCATTAAGTGTCATGTTTGTGCTATTGTTTTAGATACTTTTTATGAGACTAAGAGCCTTCCATCTCCCCCTAGTTTGTAAAATATTCCGTCAGGTGTATGTGATAAATTTTTCATTTTTCAAATGTATTACAATGACCATATGACACTTCTCCTTTACGCTAGTGATGAGAACAACTCGACTGATAGAATTTTTGAGACTTAAACTACCCTTGAATCGTTGAGAACAAAACAGCCTTACCATGATGTATTATGCTAGCTATAGGTTTCTGGAATTTGTTTGTTGTATTTTCTCTTCATTTTAAAAAATTATATTCATGAGTGAGTTTGGCCTTTACTTTGTCTACACTTGACATTCTTACCAAGTTTGGAATAATGGTTATTCTGACCTTTTAAAAATTAGAATTGATCCCTTGTAATTTGAGTTCTGAGAGAAATTGGGTACTTGGTTATTTCTGCCTTATATATTTAGCAATTTCTCAGTGAAATTATCTGGATATGAGAAAGCTACTATTAATATCTCACTTCCTTAAATAATTACATAACCATTTAGATGTTATGTTTCCTACTTATTTGATTTTACGAGTTGCATATTTTTCAAGTAATTTTCTAATTTATCCCATTTATTTGTATTTTTTTGCTATGAAGTTGTGCTTATATATTCTTACTATCCTTTTAATGTTGCCAGTTTCTGTGATAATGTCCCACATTTTATCTGTCACCTGGGTTATTTTGTTCTTTCTCTCTTGTTTTCACTGTCTGCCTCAGGAATATACCAATGGTATTTATCTCTTCAAAGGATGTATTTTTGTTTCTTGGTTTTTTTCAACTACGTAATTGCTTTCTGTTTCATAAATTTATATTTGTGTCATCATTTGCTTCTATTTTGGGGTTTTCTTTTGATAACTTTAATGGATGTTTAGTCCATTTGTTTTTAGTCTTCTTTAATTCGTAACAAAATAGTTATACCACTAGTCTCAACCCAGTTTTTTCGTAACAGGTTGATCATGATATTTATATAGCCATTCAGTTTGAAATGTTTTCTAATTTGTGTTTTGACTTTTATCTTTTCCTTATATACAATTTATAAATATAAATACACACACCTTACATTCAGATGTGCTTCATGGGTGTCCTATCACCAGCTTTTGAAAATGTAAAGTGTATTCTTGAAAAGAATGCATGATTTCAGGTTGTTGGGTTTGGTGTTCATTGTATAATCATTATGTCAAACTTTTTGAAACTGTCATTTCAAATAACTTCTTAGCACTGTCCAACAGTATTTCTGTGATGACGTAAATTTTCTGTATTCTAAACTGTCTATTTTTGACAATCCTTAGTACATCTGCTAATAGAGAGTTTGAAATGTGGCCACTGTAACTTAGAAACTATACTTTTAAATTCATTTACATTTAATTCTATATACCCACATGTGACTGAATGGTTACCACGTTAGACTGGGGCAGTTCTGTACCTTTACTAAATTTTTCAGTTTTTTCTAGTATGTTCAGTGAGAGGTAGGTTAAAATCACCCAGTACCACTGCTTACTTTACAGCTGCCCATTTTATTTTACGAATTCTGATGTCATTTTTAGGTACATATAAATTGAGAACTATTATATTTTCCCTGTAAATTAATATTTTTAAATGTCAATTATCCCTCTTTCTCTCTAGTAAATTTTCTGCATTATTTTTTTCTAAAGTTAGCACAACTTCCTCAGCTCCTCTTTATTAGTGTTTTTATGATTCCGCCTTGTCTAACATTTTCTTCTCAACATTTCTACATCTTTGTTTTTGATGGCTCATAAACAACATATACTTCTGTTTAATTTAATTGAGTCTGAATGTGTTCACTCAAAAGTGATAGCCTTTCATCGTTATATTCAGCATAAAGCTGTGGCTTTCTGCGGTTTTAGTCCTGACAGTTTCCTAGTTGATGACTCTTGTTCATCACCTCTTTCTTTTCTCTCTCTGTGCACACACCACACACCATGCACACACACACACCACACACCATGCACACACACATAGCACACACCATGCACACACACATGCACACATACTTATTTGCTATTTTATTGCTAGAAATAAAAATATCCTTCTTAAAAGTATCAGAAACTAACGTGCATTTTAACTTTTGCCCTCGACACAGACGGTGTGAAGGACTTACCACACTAATTACATCTGTCCTTGGCTCTACATATTTTTACTGTTGTTCTGTAGTGTATTCTTTGTAATAGTTCAAAACTCATAAAGCATTGCTTTTATAGTTTGCATTTCATGTTCAAGATTTACAAGCATATTTTTCATTTTCAGTTCACTCTACTTTTGTCTGCATCTCTCAAATTTAATCTCAGATTATGTTCCTTCTGCTTAAGGAAAACACCTCAGTTTTCCCCATTACTGTGGGTCTACTAGAGATAAATTCTCTCATTTCTCCATGGTCTAAATTAAGTTTTTCTTCATTCTTAGAAGGCACTCAACTAGGTATAGAATTTGAAACCTGGAGTTAATCTCTCTCAACCATGTATCTCCGACTTCTACTGTTCCTGCTGTGCAGTTAGCTGTAAGACTTACTCTGGCTCTTTGAAGGTCATCTCTTTTTGGTTTGATTGCTTTTAATATTCTCTCCCTCTGTCTTTCTTCTTCCCTCCCTTTCTCTCTCTAAAATTTTACTCTATGTTTATGAATATGAACTTTCCTTCTGTAAAAAAAAATTAACCTATGTTAGGGTTTGCAGGGCTTCTTGAATCTGTGAATTGATATTCTTCATTTGTTTTTGAAACTCTCATCTATTAATTCTCCAAATATTACATCTGCTCTGTATCCTATTTTGCTTTCTTCTGGGGCTTCAAATAAGTCCCTTTTCTCATTGCATCCATGTCTGTCCCCTCCCCTTTCTATATACATATTTTATCTTTAAATGCTACGTTCTGGTTATTTTCTTTCTGGCTATTTTCCAGGTCATAGAACCTAATGTGCTATTTATCATATTTCTTTGGTTATAAATTATGGTTATCTTTTTTTAAATAAATTTTCTCTAATTCTGTCGTAAGATTTTAAAAGTATCTGGTGCTTATAAAAATTCTACTGTTTCATTACTATTTTGCTGTATTAGACTTACAGAAAAGATGCAAAATTGGTCTCCATTTGCCCTTCATGCAAATTCCCCTTATATTAACAACTCATGTCACTACAGAACATTTATCAAAAGTAAAAAATTAACCTTAGTGTTATGGTATTAACTAAAGCAAAACACTGATTCATATTTCAGTATTCTTTTCCACTGATGTTCCCTTTCTGTTCCAGGATCCAGTCCTAGAGCTGCCCTATATTTACTTCTTATGTATCCAGAATCTCTTCACATCTGTGACAGCTACTCAGTCTTGCCTTGTCTTTTAAGTCCTTGACACTTTTGGTGAATACAGATTCGTTATTTTGTAGAATGCCCCTCAGTTTGGGTTTGTCTGTTTTCTCATGACGATATTGAGGCTGTGCATTATTGGGAAGCGTGCCCCTAGGACACGTTGGCTCCCTCTTCACCATGAGCCTTGCTCAGGTACTGCCAATCGACTGGATGCTCCTTCCCCCATGAGAACACAGGTCAAGGAGCTGACCCTGTGCCCCACAGCAGTAACTGCCAGGAGGTGGCACTGTTGTCAGTCTGGAGGATGGAGAGCACATCTCAGTCTGAAGGACGGAGGATGAGGTGGCCTGACAATGCCAGCAGGGGTGGGCAACAGGAAATTTTTCCTCCCTTGCCCTTCACTCCAGGATTTGGTTTGACCGGTCACCCTCTGTGTACTGCCTGGTGCTCAGTCAATGGCCAGACTCAGAGGTCCCTTTCTTTATGGCCTCACGATGCCTCCACGATTCTGCCCTGAAGTGTTTGGTGCCCCACCTCACCCTTGTGCCCACTCCCCACCAGACCAGATACAGTGGAATCCAACAGAGACAAAAATTATGAGTCCTGCTCTTTCCCTAATTTCCCTAAGATACTCAGAACTTTTCTCCTTAAATTGGCTGAGGTTAACTAGACGGTAGGAGGCACTGGGGGCATGAATGGAAATAGTGGCCCAGGTTCCATTATATTGCTTCTTTTCTATAAATGAATACAGTTTGTTCCAATCTTTCAGCTGAATCCTTTCTTGCCATAAAAAACAAAGTTGTGTGGGATATCAGGCAAAAACAGGACAAAGAAGGAGCTGGATTTCAATCAAACCCCTCATGTTACTGCAGCAAAACAGCTATACATCACTTTCTCTTCTCCCCTCACCTTCTCTCATCTCCTCAATTACAGGAAAACTCAACCACAGAGATACAAAATTACCAGTCACATGTGCAATCCTGAACCGTGGCATAAAAAATTCACTGGCAGATAGGATGTAACAGCAGATATAATAAATCATAAGGTTCTTTTTATAAATCTCACTTTAGAAGTTGGCCTATATTCTGGATTTGTCAGTTTGCACGTGGTTGTGCCCGATCTATAATTTCTCATGTGTATTTCACATTTCTTACTCCGTCTCTTTATAGAAAATGAGTAGGTTAATGTATCAATTATGCTACAGCTGGTATAATCATTTCAGAAAGTCAGTAGAATTTTTGTTCATCCAGTAGAGATCATTATTTTTTATTTAATTATCTCTCTTAAACTTTCTGCAAAAAAAAAAAAAAAAAAAAAACCCTGCAGGCTTGAATACTCTAAGTGCTTCAATGACCTACAGAAACTCAAAGGTTGTTGAAGAGAAAAGGTCACTAAACTGAGAAGGGAAAAGAGTGAAGAAAGGTTTTAGTGGTTGAATGGATTAAGCTGAAATATTAGTTGAGGAAAGAGGTAAATTCATGTAGAAAGGAATTCAGAACTAAAATATCTCAGGAAACATTATGTAACTGAGAGTTTACGAAGCTTTAGAAAACACTGTGTGAAAATATGTGTAATGCCATTTCTGGAATCATTTTAAAATTAGACTGGTCAAATATTCAAAAGGGTGATCTAAGAGGTAAAAAAGAGCTCTGAATTTTTGAAGAGATTAAGTGACCTGACAGGTCTTTTCTGTCTCTAACTTAGAGGATTCCATTATCTGCTCTATCTATATGATAACTCCACTAAAAAACAAAAAACAAACAAACACACACCCTGCATTGCATTAAATCACCTACACAACTTCAGCTGAAAATAAAAGATGTGCAGAGTGTATAAACAGAGTCTATGCAGATATTAGCCAGGAAAAATGTATCGAAATTAAAAAGCAGAAATAGGTTATTCTAAGCACTGTAGTATTACACAAGAAAAGCAAAGTTCTAGGAACATATACTAAAATGACGTTTGATCAAATATTGAATCAGGTTATTGTGCTAGCTCCATTCTTAACTAGTTATGTGAGCTCATTTTTAGATCTGTAACATGAGAAAATTGGATTGCTTTCTGCTGAGACCCTTTTAGATCTAACAGTAAAAATTCTGTGACTCAAGTTATAATGTATAGTGTTGTGATGACAAAAGTGTTGCTATTTTTGAACAAATATTGAACTCTTTATGTTTTTTATCTGTAAAACTCACGATTGAAAAATTAAAATTGCACTGCTGCAATAGAATATCTGAAGAGAAGGACTCCAATTTTTTTTCCCCGAAGCAAAATGTCCAGGATTTTATTTCCTCAACAAATGGAATTTATTGGGACAGAGACATTTTTCCAATTGCAGTGCTGAAAAGTCTTCAGAAACTGCACCAAATACATCCTAATGCTTTGTGTTTGTTCACTTTTCTCCGTATTACAGGAACAACACTCCCTCTCTATGCTTTGTGTCCCCCGTCCTCTGGTCCAAATGCATTTCCAGTCTCTCTCTAGTATTTTCACACAACCAACCTCTCCTTTTCCATTTGTCTCTTTCTCTCACTAAGACTTTGTTTAGATCTTTTATATCTTAATATTGAATAAAGTCTTTATTTAATAAAGATTTTCTTGTACTTGTGCCTCTTTTCAGCTATGATTTAATCTTACGTCTTGTTTTTTCTATTTTTTGTTGTTGTTTTAAAACGAGTCTGTATCCACTCTGCTTCATACTTCTGACTTCTACAATCTTACTTACATATCAGTCATTACAATGAAATGGTCTTGTTCAATCTACAAAATAGCCACCTAAAGGTAATTCCCATAATCTCTTTAACTGTCCTGAACCTTCCTTAACATTCATTTATAGGTGTCTGGGTACATGTTGTGTTCAGTTTTAGGGCTGTAATTTTAAACAGTTCCTGCCCTCAGCAAGTATATAATCTGAAAGAGACAGCTATGTTATTTAAGCAATTGCACAATTAAATATAAGCTTTCTACTGTGATGAGTATTTTAAAGAAAAGGTCATAATTCTTTGACTGAATATAATAAAAGGATATAAAATTTTCTTTTGAATTAGAAATAGTATACTTGAAGTGACAGATCAGCTGAAAGACAGTGTCTAGAAAAGTCATTTTTAGCAGGGAATGACTTGTTCAGATTGAAATTGTTTAGAAATGATTTTGAAGGCACTATGGAGAATCATAAACAAACAAAAAGAAAAAAAAAGAGCAGACAGATATGAGTGAACCTTAGAAAAAAGCTATTATGCCCTCCAGTTGAGAGATAATAGTAGCTTCACATAAAGTGCCTATTTGCTGAACAGAGAACTAAATGGATTAACTTGAAGCTATTCACAAAATAAAATTGAAAGTGTGATGGAAGATGAGAGGCAAACATATTCTATATTTCTGTGATTCCGTATTTCTAACATCTGTAGCTAAACTCAGTGACATATGTGTTACAGAAAGAAGGATGGATGGAGGAAAGAAAGCTATAGATCAATATCTCTCATTAACATAGTCGCAAAAATCCCTAACAAAATGTAAGCTAATTAAATATCCAGCAATCTATAAAAAGAATTATATATCCCAACCAAATACAGCATATCTCAGGTGTGCAAAGCTGGATCAACCTTCAATAATCCATGAAACTATTCCACTGCATCAAGAAGATAAAGAAGTAAAAAATGAAAAAAAGCATTCAGCAAAATTCAACATCGATTCATGTTTAAAAATTCTCCGTAAATTAAGAATAAAATAAAACTTCTTCAAGTTGATAAGGAATGTCTAAGGAAACTACAGCTAACATAGCTCTTAAGGGTGTGAAATGTGATGCTTTTCTAGGAAGACCAAGAACAAGGTAAGGATGCCCCTTCCATCACTGCTTTTCAACATCTTATTGTAAATCCTAGCTGATCAGAAAGATGAGGAAAGGAAATAAAACGCACCCAGAAATTGAAGGAAGAAATAAAACTGGCTTTGTTGCAGGTGATGTGATCATCTATGTGGAAAATTCTAATGCGTGGACAAAAAAAATTCTGATTTGTTAAAAAGCAATTATATTAAGTTTGAAAGGTAAAAGGTTACTATACAAAAGTCAATTGCTTTTCTATATGCCAATGATAAGTGAAATTTGAAAGTAAAAGCACAATATTATTTATCTTACCCTAAAAATGAAATACTCAGGAATACATCTAATAAGATATATGCAAGAAAACCTACAAAACTCTGATAAACACAAAGAACTAAGTAAAAATAAAGGTATCCCATGTTCATGAATAGAAAGACTCAATATCATCAAGACGTCATTTATTTCTAACTTGATCTATAGATTCAATGCAATTCTAATAAAAAAATCCCAGCAAATTATTTTATAGATATTATAAACTTATTCTACAGTTTATATAAGACCCAGAATAGCAAACACAGTGTCAAAGGAGAACAAAGTTGGAGGACTGACACTACCTGACTTCAAGACTTACAAAAAACTAGAGTAACCAAGATAGTGTGATATTGATGAAAGAACAGACAGACAGAGCAAAGGAACAGAAAATATCTTTGACAAAGGAGCAGTACATTGGAGAAATAATTATCTTTTCAACAAATGGTTGTAAAAATACTTGGCACTCACATCAAAAGATGAATTTAGATACAAACCTATACTCTTCACAACAATTAACTCAAAATGGATACTAGTCCTAAATGTAAACCACATACCTATGGAAACCCTAGAAGGTAACATGGGAGAAAACCTAGATAACTCAAAATGGATACTAGTCCTAAATGTAAACCACATACCTATGGAAACCCTAGAAGGTAACATGGGAGAAAACCTAGATGGGCTAGGTTTGACGATGAATTTTCAGATGCAATACCAAAATAACAGTCTACAAAAGAGATAGTTGGGAAGCTGAACTTCAATAAAATTAAATATCTCTGCTCTGTGAAAGACACTGTACAGAGAATAAAAAGAGAAGTCACAGACTAGGAGGAAATATTTACCAAGGACAATCTGATAAAGGACTATATTCCAAAATATACAAATAATTCTTAAAACTTAATATAAGAAAATAAACCACCAGATTTAAAAAATGGCCAGTGACCCTAACAAACATCTCAAAAAAGAAGATACACAGTTGGCTAACAAGCCTATGAGAAGATGCTCTACCTTATCTTTCAACAGTGGAATGGAAATTAAAACAATGAGATATCACTATACACCTATCAGAAAGGTCAAAATCCAGAACACTGACAACACAAAATGCTGATGAGGATGTGGAGGAACAGGAATTCTTATTCTTTGCTGATGGAAATGCAAAATGATACAGCCACCTTGGAAGACAATGTGGCAGCTTCTTACAAAACTAAATACAGTCTTACCCTACTGTCCAACAATAACATTTTGTATTTACCTAAAAGAGTTAAAAACATATCCACACAAAACCTGCACATGGACGTTTGTGGCAACTTTATTCATAACTGCAAAAACTTGGGAGCAACCAGGGTGTCCTTCAGCAGGTAAATGGATAAATAAACTGTGATACATCCAGACAATGGAGTATTATCTAATGTTAAAAAGAAATGAACAATCGAGCTATGAAAAAACTTGGAGAAATCAAAAATACATATTTCTAAGTGAAAGAAGGCAATCTGAAAAGGCTACATAGTGTATAAATTCCAACTACAGGACATTCTGGGAAAGGTAAAACAAAGGGGACGGATCAGCAAAAAGATTAGTGGTTCCTAGTGGTTGAGGGGAAAGGGATCAATAGGAAACACAGAGGATTTTTAAAGTGGTGAAAAAACTCTATACGATACTATAATGGTAGATGCGTGTCATTATACATTCGTCCACACTCACAGAATGTACAACACCCAGAGTGAACCCTAATGGACGCTGTGGAGTTTGGGTGATGGGGTGTGCCAGTATAGGTTCATTGAATGTCCCAAATGTTAGCTTCAGATGGAAGATGTTTTTAATGAGGAAGGCGGTGTTTGTGTGAGGGCAGAATATTTATAGGAAATCTCAGTACATTCTGCTCAATTTGCTTGAATATTAAATTGCTCTAAAACCAAGACTTTTAAAAAAAGTTAAATATATTAGAGTGGATGGGGACCTGAGTAAAGAATTAAATATAATCAAGTGGTACTAATTAAGGGAAACGAATTAGAGGGCATGAAATTCATGGTCGTTTTGAAGATTGTAAACAGGAGTGGACAAAGAATGGAAGGTTTTCTAGGTAAACAGAGGGGCACAAGGAATATTCCTGCCTTTCTTCGCCCAACCCTCTGTCCATAATTTTACCCTTTAAAGGATATCCTCTTGGAGAAAGTAGAACATTAAGATAAAAGGAGTGTTGTAATTTTAAAAAAAGTCACACAAATTAATGATAAATAGTATATCAAGTAAGATGAAATACTACTAAATATTGACCAAAATAAATTTGTATGCATATTAATATAACCAAAACCATTACCTCTACATTATTTGATAGTTGGTTACAAATTCACCATGCAAATCTTTGCTTTTCTTAGCTATACAATGCAAATCTAATTTATATATTTTTTATATCTGATGTCACTACTTATAAAATATCTGTGAGATGCAGATTTAGTGTCAGGAGGCTATATTAAAAGAAGCAAAATAATTAATGTCTTGATTTTATTGAGGATTAAAATATTTTAAGTGCCCATTTGTTTGTCAGAAAGCTGCAGTGTTTCCAGTGTGTTTTTGCAAAGTAGAAATTACCATGAATGCTTCAGTTAAGATTGTACTGATATTCAGAATCCTTTCGGCTGCTTAACAGGAAGCTACTATTAATTATGTTATTGTATTTCCCATTTAAGGCAGAAATGAATCCAATATATGTTCATATTTGTGCTGATTTTTTTCATTGATTTATGCAAACAAAATAACACCTGTTAAGGCTCTTATTAGATCTTTCTTATTAGTATAAAGGTCTTATTTGCTTTTTAAATTTCTAAAATTAAAGCAATTAATTACATCACGAGGCTGGAAGGAATTTGCCATCATTGGAAGCTCTGAAAGAGAGTGTAAAATGTGTGAGCTTCAGGGACTCAGCACTTTTAATTCTCACTTCAGCTACCTACAGTGTTGCTTCAAACGGAGCCAAGCTCGTCAGCAATGATGCAGCTGGTGAATCTTTCCATCCTCAGAAGAGTTTTTCTTGTTGTTATTTTCTTTAAAAATAAATGCTCAGATGATCTATCATGGATGAATATAAAGTGAGGGTCATTTTCTTCTGTTTAAAAGAAGAGGTATGGAGCCATAAGACATTAATATAATATTTTTACAATTCCACTCTTTGTTTGGTACCATATGATTTCTCTTGAGAATACTTAAATGTTTGCATTCTATATTTCTTTAGAAAATTGCAACCATCCATTATAATATGATTCTAATCCAGCTCTGGTTCTTTTGAAAAATAATATGTAAGATATTTTTCAATGAAACGAATGCTTAGTTTATTAGCTATGTGTTTAGTTATCTTTTTGATGGGTTTTAAGAAGAAAGACTATGCACTGTATAAAACTCATTTTGATCCTGTTGGTTCAAACAGGTACTTTTTAATTCAGTGCTAATTAATAATTGAAAGTTTAAAGAGTAACCTTTACTTCTAAGAAATGTGTGACATGAAGTATATTCACATAAATATTTTCAAGCAAGTGCCCTGTGCTGCAGGGACCATATTAAAGAAAACAAAGGCACTCAGCAGATCCCTTTCACACTGAGAGACATTCGAACCCCCAAGGCCCTCAGAACAACTATGCTAGTTGGTCCTTTGCAAATAAAAAATGTCTAGAGATGGGTCAGGGCACCATGACCCTGAAAGATTATCAACAACTCTCTTTCTGTGCTGCTTCTCCCTTGGTTTCTGAATCCAAAAGTCTTAAAAATACAACTCATTTCCTTCCTCATGAATATGTAGACTAAAATAAAACCACCTGAACCCATTAGGTTGGACACCAGTAATTGTGACACTATGAGAATATGGAATTTTACACCTTGTCAATATTTATACATAAAATTGGCTGAACAAGTTAACAATGTGAGCAAAATTGTCCCAATGAGATTATTTGAACTATGCAATGGAATCAAATGGTTTTGATCATGCTCCAGGGAGTTCAGGATTTCTAGTCTCTGAAGACAGAAGTTATTGCCAGACCACATAGCTCACAGCTTCATTGTACATATAAAGAAACTAAACCCAGAGAGATTAACCAAAACTTTGTTTCTAACAATTGCTATAGAGAAAACTAAAACTAAGTCTTATGCTTTCTACTAAAGTCATTTCTTTAAAATCAGATGTAAATATCAATATTTCAAATATTATCATTAATTTGCCAAACAATTTTGTAGCAGTCTATTTGAATATATTAAAATATATTTAAAATTACTTTGTGTACATTCATTACTTTATACAAGCAGTCTTCAAACTGTGGATTTGTGCTGTAATAAAAGAGAAAGCTGAGAGTTTTATCAACAGTAATGATAATATTTTAAATGCCAGTTTTCCTGTGAACCTACTTTATGATCATGAAATCAAACATTTTATATTAAATAACAAATAAATCACTTTGAAAGTTAACTTGTATATTTTCCGGGAGCAGAAATAGAAAAACTTATTTCAAATGAGTTAATTATAAAATACGTGTGTATCCTCCACTGTTTCCATTGTAGAGAAGCACTGATTTTATCATTAAAATTTTTCTTACGTTTTGTGAATTATATAATTTGCTTAGTTTTTGACAGTACTGTGAAAATAGAAAGAAATCAATTTCGTTTTGGATTTCTATCTAGAATACACTGCTTTCAGCTGGAGAAACGGCAATCAATACCATAAGCACAGTTTTTTAAATGGGAGTTTTGGCAAAGAGTTCCTAATTCTTCATTATAGGCATGAATTTTCCTATGTACATGAATTATGTTTTATGTTTGTGTATTTAAAGATGCACTTTCATAAGCATAATTTCATTCAGATCTATATGACCTTTTTGAGCACCTGCTATAAACTTGCCCATTATCTTACCTATCAGAAGTGTTCCCTTACAAATATACTTCTGTTTCCTAAGGCATGGAACACCTCTGACCCTCAACCAGATTACTCCTGAGGGCTTACTTCCCAACAAGCATTAGCTATATAGGCATTTGATGCTGACTATATAATTTCTTCCTAATATTTATTTCCAAATCCCATGATTGGAATACACTTGGAAGAAATGCATATTCTTATCATTATATTGTAGTGTAATATTAAATTTTGCCACTTGTTTTGTTATAGAAGAGTATTAAATAATTTGTCAATATAAGTGTTTAATTTTTGCTGCATTATATTGACATATTTTACATAGCAATCCTTTAAGATTCTTGCAGTGCATATATGATGTTCCATCTGTTTACAGAGCCCTGAAAGCTGATTAGAACGAATTCTGCATTTCTGACTTTGCAGAGACCATTGCTTTTCCCAGTTAATCTTTGACTAATTAAAAATACAACTTAATTTTAAAGCCAAATATTGTTTGTGACACTCTATGGAATGCATATTCTAGATTTTAATATTTTTTGCACAATTCTTTCCTTAGTTTTGATTTTACATGTATGCATATGTGCAGTTGGGAAATAGGGTTTTTCCCCTGTGTTTGTGAGGAAAATGTCATCAGTTGAAGCCTTTGGTTATGAAAAATTCATGTTAGATAGGCTTTACCTAGGATTTTATCTTAAATGATTAGTTTAGACACAACCTCAATTTTAAACCATAATTCTTCCCAGCCTTCCTTAAAACTCAGTCCAGGTGGGAAGAAGGAAAAAAAAAGACATCTTGGCAAACTTGCCTCCTGACTCAGTTTGTAATAAGCATCTTGCTGAGCTCTGCTCCTGAATAATAAAAACACATGTGATCTAGCAAAAGATGGACCATAAAACCTTAAATATCCTGTCTATACTAAGAAGATTGAAAAAGGAGACTGGGTCCTTAGTCTGCTGATCTTTTAAAAACAATTTCTGGCTTTATGTGTTTCCTTGTCACAATATGAGCACAATTCAAGTGTCTCAATGGTCAAAGCTGCAATTTTGCAAGGTCTGCACGAGCAGAGACTCATATCCGAGGTGTGAGTTGGGCGGACAGTCTTCCAAGAGAGACATGGCAGAAAGATGCAAATATCAGTGCTCTGCATGTGATGGAGCTAAATGGTGGGTTTTTTTAAAAAAATCATCCCAAAATATTACCTCTACAGGAGGTCCTGATCAATATGTCAATTAATTAGATAAATGATGGAAGGTCAGTGAGTGAGGAGAGCAGGAGATAATTGTGTAACAATTCACTGAAGAAAATTAAAAAAAAAAAGATCTATTTTATGAAAAAAAATAAGACAAAACCTCCAAATCTGAGTTTTTTCCAAACATCTCCTAGTCTGTTTCATTGGGTTAAAGTATCACCTGTTGGAAAGTTATCAAATGACATTTGAAAGAGAAGATAATGAAAACCAAAGGAAAGGCGTCAAGATAACTGGCATTCAGCACTCGTATTTAATCTGAAAAAACTAAAACTTTCCCTGGTAACAAAAATAGAAGAGCTAAAATTCCATATATTGTGGAAAAAAAAAAGGGGGAAAAAGTTGCATAAATAAAACTTGAATGGACACAAAGTCATATAGCTAAGTGTTCAGCTTATGTGGTTTGATGTGCTTCAGTTACTGTGACATATTTTATTTAACAATCCTTTAAGACGCTTGTAGTGTATGTTATTTTTAAAACCCTTTCTTTTCAGAACTTGTCAGGGTCAAACATTTTAAAAATCAATGTCTAACTAAAATGTATAGTGCAGTAGTTTAGTAAGGTCTACATATTTTAAATAGCGTACCATGTAAGGTAATAATAATATATGATTTGACAGATATTTTTCTCATAACTTATGTGCTTTATAAGCATCTAAAACTGAGATTAGCTCAAGGCAAAACCCCGCCTCCCACCAATTTTTGTGATTTGTAACAGAATAATCGTGAATATCCTACAATGAAAGACTCAAGAAAATAACAGCCCATGTCGTTGGTTCAGCTGTCTACGGCAATCAGAGTCAAGTGAAAATGGGCATAACAGGCATTATTTGTCTTATACAAACACAGAGGAGACACACAGCTTTCCAGAGAAAGTCAGAAAATTTTAATTTATTATTGAATCCCCCTTTCTTCCCCCTCTAATTTAAAAGGAGTTCAAACTACAGTTGACCCTTGAACAACATGAGTTTTGAACTGTGCGGGTCCACATCTATGTGAATTTTTTTCAGTTGCAAGTAAGACAGTGCTACCCAATCCACAGTTGGTTGAGTCCTTGGATGCTGAACCGTGGATCTGGAGAAACCATGGATGTGGAGGGACAACTATTTGTTATACTGGGATTTTTGACTGCTGGGATCAGTGGTGCCCCAGACATCCCTGTTGTGAAAAGGTCAACTGGTGACTTTGTTTTGTTAGTTTTGCTCATTTTTTTTTTCTTATTTGTGTTGCTGAGTGAGCAAAACTTATCTAGATTTTTCACTACATAATTCTGCATAGAGCGATGAGTAAATGAAAACATACATAAAGCTAAATTAATTTGTTTTATATAGGATAATCATGCATATATCCTGCTATTACCACAATAATTTTTTTTCTAATTGGAAAATATGATTTATATCATTTTCATCAAAGCCTTATTTTTTAAACTTGAACTACCTGTTATTGAGGGAAAGAGGCTGACAGGGGTGTTAAATGAAATGGTTATTACCATTCACAGCATCAGCTAGGATTTTAAAATAACTTAAGCCTTAAACCTGTCTACTGTGCAAAATGTTGAGCAAAACCATTTTGGTGGACAGAAGTGTCCTGTATTGTGACCGAGCATGGACTTTGGCTGGCAGAAAAGTCACTGCTTCGTGACTTGTTACTTGTGTGGGCATAATCTGAATGGCCCTCCCCTGCACTAGCATCAGACTTTGGGACTCAGGGAGGTTGGGAGTCCCTGAAAGATCTGGTGAACCTGAGGTTGACAGGGTACTGATAACACTGTAAAGGAACTCTTAGGTTGAAACAATTTAGTCTCTATTTCTTCCTACAAGGTATTTTATCTCAGATGGTGACAAGCACATTAAGACACCTAATGTGTGATCAGAATTTTAAAAAACCACAAAGAAACCAAGGAGCTTGGATATAAAACCATAGGCACACATACGATACTGTTTTCAAACCCATGCAGATTCATCTGATGGTTGATAATTTAAAATAAAAATACAAATTTAAATGCTTAAAAATCATGATTTTATTTTCTTTACCTTTGTTAAAGACTGGTGAGAAAAATGACAGAATTTTTTTCAAAGTTAATAAAATATTGATATTTTACAATGTTAATGTAAAAGAAGTTCACAAGTATTATTACTGACCCTGTGTAAAGACTTTAAATATGATTTAAAATGATAAAGAATGTGACCTGAACCTATATTTTAAGTTGAACAAATAGAAGTTTTACTAGAAGTTGTTCCTGATTCTGGAGCAAACTGAGGTGCATATAAACACAAGTATAATTATATTTTCTTCTTAGTCCCAACACTGAGCCTCAAGGTTGAACTAGTGGGATTGTTTAATGCTTTCATTCCTTTAATACCATGAAATCATTTATTATGAATTTTTCTTTGAGCAAAGTATATTATTTTTATAAACATAGTAATAATAATCTATGCTTGTGTGGGAAATTCTCTTCATTTTCATATTTTAAAAAGGGGAGAGATTCTTGGGGAAGATGTTGAGCTGGAAAAATCTCCAGAATTAACCTATTACAGTAAAAAAAAAGGGGGGGAGGAGAGAAGAAAGACCACAACTCAGAGAGGTAACAGAATTCTACAAGTTTATTCTCCGGACCGTCTTATTGTCTGCACACTGTCAACAGCATTGCTGACATGACGCTGCCCAACCCCCCAAATTACCACTGGTTCATCTATTCAGTTATTTGTTTTGTTTTTTTTTTTTCATTTTTCCCATTCTCTATATCATATAATCATAGTTGTGACATTATTTATTAAGTTTCTAAAATGAAGGTTATAAAAAAAGGTTACCAATTTTGTTCAAAATTTATTTTTCTTAATTTTATTTAATATAAAAATAAATTTTAAAAGGATTTTTAAATTTTTTATTTTTTTTGTTTGTTTGTTTATTGGGGGAGGTAATAAGTTTAACTTATTTATTTATTTTTTTGGAGGGGGGACTGGAGATTGAACCCAGGACCCTTGTGCATACTAAAGGTGTGTTCTGCCACTTGAGTTATATGCTTCTCCTTAAAAGGAATTTTTAGAAGGAAGCACTTCTCACCATGTGAAATCCATCCATACTTCCCATTTCCAAAGGGTCTCAGCTTTTTTTCTAACATCCATTCCAACAACTTCCTGAAACGTACTTTTGCAAAAGAAAAAGTCTTGTTTTAGAACCATTTTTCCTGGCTACACTAACCTTGCTGAGATAGCAACGTCATTTCTGGTACCTGCATCGTTGCTGTATTTCCCTAGGCTCAATACCATCCATGCTAGTTTTGTTACGTTCTACCTCATTGACCTGATCAAGTTTCTAAAAAGTGGGACTTGTTTCTGTTCTATGTGCTACTCAAAGCACCTGAGAGGGTAGTAGGTAATACTTGGTGAACAGTAAGTCGTGTCAGAAAAAGAATGAGTAGTATTTAAAGATTGGTTTGCAACCACTTAGTTGGAAAGAGATAATATTAGATATAAAATATTGTATGCTTTAAAAATTATATATAAGATTTAAACAGTTCATAAAATATAAACAGATAATGCTATAAGGTGCATTATGCTATATCAGTGTATATATTCATTACATATGCTCGATGAATATTATATATAATTCCTGTGACTATTACTGGTTTATTTCATGAAGAACCTATTAGTTAAAGGAAAAGAGTTCTGTCAATACAATGAGTCTTAACACAAGTGTGCTCTATTCTGAACATATTCTCTCTCCCCTTTGTATCGTTAACCTTCCCTTGTTCTGTTCCGTGTGACATTTCTTTTCTAGGGACTGTGCAAAGACACACCGTCCCAGCAAGCACATCATCTGTTTGAAGGACATCCAGGGAGGGACGGCCAATTGTGCTGCAGCCAGACTTGCGCTCCACTCCCAGGGGAAAGGGAAGAGGGAGATGGACATTTGCGCAAGTGCCAAGCGCTCTGATCATTTAACTCAGAGCCTCCACAGGCTGCCACGGCGACATTCTTTAAACCAGTGTTCTGGAGATCAATGTTTTCTTTTTATATTTTTCCTCCTCTTCAAATAAAGCAAATGTCATCATATTTCCAGGAGGCTGAAATTTGCCAATGTAGCTCTAGTCTAACGTTTGATTTTCGAGCTAGGTGTATGGCCACTACATTTAGACCTCCAGTGCAGCTCAATTCTAATAATAAGAGAAAAGTTTCCTAAACATGTATGATGATTAAAATAGCCAAGAATTTCTGTAGCTGTGCAGCTCTGCGAGGATTCAGTTACTGAGCCAGTCACCAGCCCAAGAAAGCAGACACTCCCACGGGCTGACTGATAACGTCTATCAAAATCAGCCTTCAGCTGGTGGGAACATCATGGGGGGAGATGCCTGAAGGGGAGCAAACAAAGTAAGGAGACGGAGCAGGCAGAGGCCTCACAGCAAGATTAAAAATCCGAAAATATTCAACGTCATGGGACGCTCAGTTTTATACACATGGAAAGACTCTGTTAAAATGTCAGAAGACATAAAGAGCATAAACTGAACTGCATGGCCCTAGCGTATTAATTATAGAAGCAAATGACCTTGCACTCCTCAGAGGTCAAATCATACAGTTCAAGTGCATCTAGAAATAACTGATATTCATAAAGACACTGATCTATAGGACTTAGTACATTGCATAAAATAAGAGGCAATGAGCAATGCATTTTGGATATACATAGATACCAAAATAAGTATCATTGAAGAACAGATGAACAGATGAACAGATGGCTCAAAGTTCCAGACTCCAGTAGATGGAGATTTGATGTATCCAGAATTTTATTTCTTAGGAAGTTCTAGATAAACAGTGTGTCCTAATCATTTAATGTTTTCCACTTTCAAGTTTCTTTCCCCTTTATTTTCTGTCTGCTATATGACTTTTTTTCTTAAAGTACACTTTATCAATTTTTAGCTATTATTAGAAATAAGAAACTAGATACCAGTCACCAATACAGCGCCAACCTAAAAGATAGAAGAATTTCTTTCAAATGTACTTATAAGTTTAAAAAAATCAGTAGGTTGTGTGTCCACTCCAAATTATATGAACTTGATTTTTGAATGGCAATCAGTATTTCATTTTGTTTACTAGATAGTCCAGCAGTGCCCTGGTTTTTGGATAACTTCATCCTGGTTATCCTGGAATTGTAAATAAATACAACATTAACCAGTTAAAATAACATGATTAATGCAGCCTTACAACATCCAGCTTTGACATCTGAAGCGAAATATCTCAGTGCATGTGTGGGTGTGTGGTGCGCATTTCTGTTTGTAAAATAATTATGGTAGTACTTTATCAGAAGGAGTTGTGGTACAGAACTTGGACTATTTCTTCATTTGACTAAGCTTCTGATGAATTGGTGCAGATACAAAAAGCAATAGTGCACAGCCGTGGCCTGCCACAGCCAAGAATAAATCAGAAGTGATCACTAGTTGAGCTCAATTTCTGAGAAGTTCATTTTCTTCAAGCTGGCATAAACTGACAGGCAGAACCATTTGCCTTAGAGCTTTCTGACAGAGCCCATTGAGACCAGTGAAACGGCAGCTAGAAAGTTAAATGGATGCCTTAGGCCAGCTCAGTGACTTTCTTCTGCTATTAAAGATCATGTTACCAGGGCCTTCTGTTTGCAGATGACTTTGACACTCCCACACGCAAACAAGGAGCCTGGGTTCTCTCCTACAGGAATGATGTTTACAATATTAATAAAGGATGCTGCAATTTGGAACGTCTGGAAGTGAGTCACAGAAAACAGAAAAGCTTCAGACAGCAAATAGTGACTACAGCCATGCTGTAGACTGGGTCCACCTGTTATGTGGGAAGGGGGTACGACTTCTTAGTGAGAAGGTCAGCATAATACAATTATTTGGTAGGAAAGAAGGAACTATCCTTGAGGAAGGAGAAAATGGTTTCATAAAAAGACAACACTGAAAGGTATGTCCTTTCATTGAGTACCTTTGTATTATAATAATCATTGTGATTATTGCATGAAATACACTCTCCTACTTTTTTTTTTTTTCATGGTTAACAGTAACATTTGTGTCTTTCTACCATACATATAATGGGAAGCCAGCTTTAAACTTGGAATAATAGGATGGGCTTTGCTGAAATAGAATACCCTAAAATCCTTTTTTAAATAGATAGTAGAGAATGGATTACAGACAAAAAGCAACAATATGAAATCAAAGGAGATGAGCAGAATAAAGCTCATGAACTGAATGTCATTTCAGCTGTAATTGGGTTTTGTTTGGTGGGAGGTGCTGAGCCTTAACTAACCTCCAAGGCACTGTCCAAGCACTGTGGTTCTAGGTGGGAGATAACTGGGCACCAGAGAATGCAATCCCCTGATGCATTTCCAAGCTTGTGTTCGCTTTTAGACATTACGTTTGAATTGGTACCAGGATGTTATTTGGAAAATGGGTTCAGAAAACATATTAGGTAACAAAAGAAGGATTTGAAGTTCATGTATTTATATTAGGGTGGACCCCCTTCTTTTCCCCTTTGATAAGGCAGTAGATGAGACTGAAAATATGGGGAAACGTGAGGGGAGGTAGACGAGCAACACATTACGACAGTCAAGTATAAACCGTTTTGATCTAAGGCTAGTTTTGATCTAAGGCTCCAGTTTCTGAAAAGATGAATTCAACCAAACAAATCCTATGTGTTAGGGATTGCAGGAGTGATTTATTAACCAAAAAAGAATAATCAGTTTTTATGGAGATCTTAGTGAAATATAACCCCACAACAAATCTTAAATTTTTGTATGTAAAAATAATTGTTTTAATTGAAGCAATATCTTAAATGCTCACATTTAGCCTCCATTTAATCAAACATGCTTCAATTAAATGCAAAATTATATACATAATATGTAATTATTGGTATTCATCCATGAATACTTAGGCACAAAATTTTCCACCTATCTTCTGATTTCTTTTTCCAAATTATATAATTATAACAAAACATTGGTTGAATTTTGAAGTTTTAGGGTTAAATACATGTTACCTACAAATATTTTTAACATGCTCATGTATTTGATAATTGTTTGTTTTCTTGTATTGCTGTTTACCTTTTCCATACATAGTTCTTATTTCTGTATTAGATTTTATGCATCTTGACAACTTTCATACATTTTCTGTAGGTTTCAATGAATCAGTACTCTATTCTTTGTTTAAACCATGTTTATATTGTATTTTTGTTGGAGAAATTTAAAAGACATATTTTTTTCAAATAGAACAACATGTATTTTTTAGAAGCATGTTTGCTTTGTTCTTAATAACACTGAATTAAAAATAGATACAATTGTGTTCACTCATAATTCACATTAATTCATAATTGACAATTATTAAATTCACTCATAATTACTGTTAATTGATAATGGACAATTATTAAGTTGTGGAAGAAACTTTGGGCATTGTCATTAAAAAAAAATTCTGTTTGTACCTCATTAAAGGACCTTATGACATTGGTTACTTTTTACCCATTCCTCATTGCTTTTATCATCACCCTCTCAGTGGCTAAATTTTATGTAACAAATAGAAAGCAAAAGTTGCTATTTAGAAAACCAAAGCACGGTTCTAACTGTGTAACATCCAGCTATCTTCAGCTATTTTAAATTAGAAGGTTTATGTTTAGAATTGTGGACTCTGGGGACCATATATATTTTTAAAGTAGGAGACATGGATGAATACCTCCGCACATATAATTCCTTTAGTGAATACAAATAAAGCTTCAATTAAAATATTAGTTTGACAAATCTCTTTAATTTAATTCAATAATTCCTTAGCCTTATCTTCTCCACTATAAATACGCACCATCCTAAAACCCTTTCATCATCATCTATTGCCATGACCTAAACTAGTACAAATTTTTCTTCTTTATTCATTGCTGATTCAGTCACTAGAACATTGTTTCCTGTGTAACATTAGATGATGGGGACCAAACTCTATGGATATGCTTTTTACAATATGGTGTAAACCATGCATTATGTCTTTGAATTATGTCATTAACATAATTGTTATTCCTTCAAAAAAGGAAAACATCTTAAAATCGCAGTGATGTTTTGTAACATGCTGTCACTGATCATTTAACTTCCCTGCTTCAGTTCACCTATGACAAGCACGTTAATCAGTTCTGCTGTTTGTCTGCTGTCCTATAGTTTAGCGAAAGTAAGCCAGAATAGCTATAACACGTTTATTATTTAAATACAGTATTATTTACATTTATTTTCATGCAGTCAAAAAATAACCATGTCATAGATTTTTTAAATAATATTTCCTTCAAAATATTATTTTATTTGATGTTGATATTTGCAATTTAGCATAAGAAATTATCTATTAGCAAAAAATAAGTGAAAGCAGAGATTTTTGTATTGCACTATTTCATGAGTTGAAAAATTTTAATATATTATTTAACTTACATTAATTTTCATTTTATTATTTAATATTTTGAAGAAGTTTATTTTCAAGAATTTGAAAACGATTTCATCTTAGACCACTTCAATAAAATACACAAAATCTGAATCCATAATAGATATATATTAATGGCTGATGACTGATTCCATGCTTTCATAAAAGAGGATTTTTTAATGATAATTCTTCTGAAAAATTTTAAATTCTACCTGAAAAAGCACTGGCAAAACATTTAAGATGATAGCATGAAAAAAAGTTAAAAAAAAAACAAAACTCTTTAGAGACTTGGAATCAAAGAGTCCCTTGTCTTAATCTGAAACTTTAAAGATTTATATTATGTTCAGATTTCAATCTACAGGAACCTCGGTCCTTATTTTACTGTCACTGACATCAAGAAGGGACAGTTATACACAGAGTCCGAGTATATGCCACCAGCAGAAAACGCTACAATATATAAAAGTGGTGTCTGGCTTACAGCTTGAATCGACTAGTCCTATGACCCATAACTAACTGACTGTAATTAAACAAACTGAAGATAAATTAAATAAATAATACACTAATTTTTTGTGCTTCATGTTTCGATGCTATAATACGGAGACAGATTGGACAGCTGCTTTGCCATGAACATTGGAAAATGATGGGAATGCTAATTCTAATAATGATCATTTGAACCACAGGAAATTGCTGTTTTTACATGTGGACATCACTGAATATTGGCAATTTTCTGTGGCTGAATCTGTGAAAGAGACGCTTTAGTGGTTAAATCAGTAAGCCCAGATGTCACCTCGCCTAGACTGACGTCTTGGCCTCCTTCGCTGGCTGTGAGACCTCAGGTGAAGCTCTGTTTCTCAGTTTCCTTGACTGCAAAATGTGGAATAACATTACCTACTTCATAGGCTCATTGGAGGATTACAAAACTTAAGATATATGGAAAAATGTAGAATAGTGCCTATTATTTTTACATGGAATTAACTACATTGCATGGACATATTAAACTGAATGAATCAAGAGTATCAGGAAGATTCTCAGTAAAAGTCTCCAAAAATACATTATTAATTCATTTCCGATGGGATTTTCCCACACCTAACTGGCCCCTTTAATTCTTATTCTCCTGAAATCTCTGGAATGTAAATGTTCTCCCCGTCCCTTCTCTATTAATTACACCTCCAATACTTAGGAAAAGAAGAAGCACTAAGCACATGCCTCGCTCCTGACTTGACAAACACAGTCTCGAGCCCTGGTGTCTGTGAGTCTCTAACGAACGGAGGTCAAAGGAATTATTTAATTTTGTACTTATCATTCCACACCTTTCACGTGATGGGTTAGTGATTTCACGACCCTGATTTTTAGCTTCCCAGTCTGTAAAATGAGTATAGTAACATGGGAAAGCAATATGCAAATGCCTTGTAACTTAAGAAGTGAACTCCAGAAATCTAAGCTCAACAAGCAACAGGGGGAGGAAGCTATACCACAATCACGTGTCAATGGGAAAAAAAGGTGTTAACGTATAAATGCAAATTACAGCCTTCTTAGAAATATATGGCTATTGATTAAAGAATGCACCCCTGCAGTAGGACACCTGCTTTTTTTGATGTTTTCTAAACACATACGGGCATTTGGGCTATAATCCTTGCCCGAGGCCCTTATTTAAACAATTTATTCATTATCTCTGTACAAGAGCTAAGGTATCTAAAAATAATCTTATAAAGGCTCTAGATTTGTTTCAAAGAGCCTTGGGATATGGAGGTTTATTTCTAAAGTTTCTCAACGGGGGAAACTCTTTCCCATGAGAGAATTAAACAGCTCAGAACGTCAAACTTTGATCTCAACTGCTCACAACGTTGAGAAGTAACATCAAGATGAAATTTCCTTGTTTTTGTCTGCAGGTGTGAGCCTCAATAGCAAAGCACGGAAAACCCAAAACGTAAAACTGTGACAGAAAGCATTCTCCAGCACGTATTTTAGTAATTATCTCACTTAACTCATGATAAATATATGGGAGGGATGGAGAAGGGCAAGTCAGGAATGCAGAATTTAATGTAACGTTTTGTGTATATTGCATAAGGTAGATGCCAATTAAAAGATGTGATTTTTGTTTATTTTAATAGCTGTGTATAAATCATTTCTAATTACAAAGTAAGGAATGGGACCATATTTTCTGAAATCCATTTCAAGCTCAACCAGCCCCAAATGAAATAGCTCAGTGCTCCCCAGACACAAATTCCTTCTGTATAATTTTATCTCTGCGATGCAGATGTCGCTCTGAGGTTTCTGATACAGGAACAATATCCCAAGAAAACCTTTCCTCCTCAAGGTAATGGAAGTAAAAATAATTTAGCACTGGAACGTGAAACTTTCAGGTCCCTGTTAAACATTTTCCACTAGTTGGGTTCTTCCTGTCTTTTCTCCTCACTCACTGTACCCCTGCCTTTTCCACCTCCTGCTGCTGCAGCTTAGCCAAAGACGGCCCCTCCTCATGGGTTTGGTGTCATCAGTATGTGCACATGTCCAGTCTTCTTCCTGCCCTCGCTCTCACGGTCGGGGTCCCTTCAGTTTATGGGTGTGGACACAAAGGCAAGGACAAGTTGAGGACTTAAGTAGGTCTTCAGCGTATTTTCTAATCCCCAAATCATTTTCAATACATGAAAATAAAAATTCCTTTGATTTGTCCAAATGGATTTCCACCTCGAGTGACACATACTTGATAAAAAAGTGTTGGGCCATCTACAGTGTTCCGGCATGCCGGCCATTTTTCTAGACACTATATGTATGTTTAAAAGGAAGGAATGAAGGATGGTAGGGAAGGAGGGAGGGAGGGAGGAAGGAGGAGAGGGGAAACAGAGAAAACTGCTCTGTTATTTTTCTATCACTGAGTAACAAATGGCCACACACTTAGCTCAAAATGAAACAGAGTCACCATCACACTGTGAGTTAGGAAGATGTGTTCACGTGTGTGTGTGTGTGTGTGTGTGTGTGTGTGTGTGTGTCTGTGTGGAGTGGGGGGTGATCTAGAGTCTCTGCTCTCTGTTTCTCTGGACTGAAAACCTGAATTTGAGATGTCAGCGGTGCTCGGATCTCACGTCCGGCTCAAGGTCCTCTCCCAAGCTTTGCAGGCAGAACTTAGCTCCTAGTGACTGCAGATCAGAGGTCCCATTGGCTTGTGAGTCTTCAGCAGGGTGTCACTCTCAGCTCCTGGAGGCCACCCTCAGGTCCTAGTGATGTGCCTCTCTCACCAGAGGTTGGCACACCTCTTCAAAGCCAGCAGAGCAGCCTCACTGCAGGAGGCTACAGGACGGACTTCCATAACGTAGCAACACCACAGGCATGACTGTTCTTCACTTTGGTTAAAAACATGATCCAGAGAATGATCTCCCATTATTTTTACCAGTTCCATCCATGCCGAAGGGGACATTATGCAGGGGGGCGGTGCAAGGGCTTGATCTTGGGGACCATCTTGGAATTCTACCTGCCACACTTTTCCTTATTCTGAGCGCTCTCCTTGGGAGGGACACATTCAAGAGGCGGATAACAATAGAGTAATATATGCCTAAATCATTGAGCATAGAAACGTAGTGATGGGGAACTAAGCCTGAAGAATGGAAACCAGAGAGTGACTCTGGGAGTTAAACAAAGAAACAAGTTCAAGTCCAACATGGTGAGGTTGAACAATTCTTTTTGAAGGTCGTAAATTTGGCATTCCTGATAGGCTGCAATATCTGCCTTCCAGTTTTATATAAGGAATTAAATGAATAATGTTTGCTCTACCTTGCAGAGAAACTCTTAGTGTCTAATATCTATTATTAGTCAAACTTTCCTGTATATGAAAGCTCTGTCATTATGAGACCAAAATGAATATCAGTATATAAGCTAAATATTTTGTGCATCCATGGTTATATATTTTTTTTCTTTTTTCTTCTGCTTATTGAATTACGTGTCACATGATCGGGTGAAGTTTTTTTGTACATTTGTTTCAGAAGGTCTTGGGAGAATCAAACTTTACAAAGTTCCAAAGGGCAAAGTCCATCACTTTACTCTGAAGTTGTTTCAGGGAACTTTGCAGTCAGTGTGCCGTCCAGGGAGTAATGACCACCCTAGAAAGAGGAGTCCTGGCATGCCTGTAGGCAGCTTGAGAGTTACTGAGATGATGAGGTTCACAATTCTGGAGAAAAATGTAGATGTGGGCAGTTCCACGTACATCCAGAAGATGCAGGCAGTCAGAACTGAATATATATTGTAAATCTCAATGGAGAAAAGTGGACATAATTGTTACCATTTGTCACAAATAGAGTTTCCGACTATTTCTTTGCCTGCTATAAATAACAAGCAACTCCAGAGGTTGCTGAAGGAAATCTTAGTTTATTCCCAATACTGTTTCAGAGGAAAGGGAAATGGAATGTCTTCATATCCTATTGAGGAAGAAATATGGTAAGGAAGAATTATCCAGCCAAAGACTGGGGGCATGCGTTGGCTGGAGTCTTGTACAGTCCATCTCACGCAGAGTCTACTTCGAAGCTACCAGTGGCGTGTATTCTGTGTGCTCTCACAGAGAAGAAAGGCATTAAAATACTGTCCACTGCTGTCCGGGAGATGATACTTAACACGTGTATTAATATTGAGAGAAGTTCCAGAATTTAAAAAATAGTGAATAAGAACTCCTACTGTGCTAGAGGAGATAAATTTAACGTCTTCTCTCTGGTTCTCTTCACTCCATGATTAAAGTACCCAACTCACCTGCCACCTTCTACTCAGCTTCTAGGGGGAAGCTCACATTTATTGTCATCTGAATGTGACTTAATAAACCTTGCAACTTTCAAAATTTTGTCTACCTTCCCTCTAATTCTCTTGCTAGAAGACAGTGGACCTCTTTTCCCCAGAGAATCAGCCAGTCCCGTGTGCTCACGCTCTGGGTGATGCAGGCGCCCTCCTTCTCCTCTAGAACCAGGAATGAGGGCCTGACTGGTGGACTGAGGGAGCAGGCATGGGCAGGTGAGAATGATGGGGCTAGACGTCCCCAAACCTAGCTGGGCTCCTGACCACTCCCAGGGTAAAAACAGTAACTCAACTTCTCTGAAAAGTTTCTGTCATCATCTAACAAGGTCTTAAAACTACAACCATTGTATTCACCCACAGCACATGTGACTTAAACCTATGAGTTCTGTATTTGCTCATCACTTGGGGAGATCAGCAGTTTGGGCTGGGCTCATAGGAGAGATTCTGCTGGCCTTGCTGGGTGTCACGTATGTGACTGCAGTCATCTGAGCTGTGATGGGACAGTGACTGCTTTCAGGGCTTCAGCTGGGATTGTGCCACAGGTAACAAGCTTCCACTCCTGCCATGGCAGCACTGTGTTTCAGCTAAACAGGTGCTGAAAGGCCACTTGAAACTTAGACTTTGGGTGGCATGTCCTCTGCATTGTATTGGACAAACCAAACTAGGAGGCTGGCCCAGAACCAACCTGCGTGACTTGGTGGGAAAAACAACAAGCTTACCTGGCACACACAGCGTGCTCACACCATTGGGAGGAATTACCCTGGCATGTGTGCAGATCTACCGAAGTCCACTATCTCTCCACAGTAATTTACATGCTCCCTACATGTAAAAGGTGCCCCACGCCTACCTCCAGAGCATCATTCTGTTACCTAAATCAGGGCTACTGTGGGTGATGCACCTGAATGCCAGTCCTCAAGTGCACTTTCTTGGGTGTGACTCCTCTTCATCTAGAAATGTATCAGCTAAAAACTACGCATGCAGAACAAAATAGTGACACATGACAAGAACAACCCCAGTAGGCACTCCTGTTCAAAAAGAGTAAGAACAGGAGGCCAGCGCAGTCAGCGGTCCACAGTGATTCCAACATCCAGCAAGGCGTGTGCTGCTGGGTTTCCCTCACTCCAGGGCCAAGGATGTTTAGAGATTGGCCCCAGTTCTGGTCACTGTGAGTAGAGTCAAGTTCATAGTTACCTTCAGTTCTCAGCTCTACCCTCTGGGTCCTTGTTTACGTTCTGAGATGGTTTTCCTCTTAATAAGAAATGGTTTGTGTTTGCATCTGAGTAGCTTCCTCAGCCCACTTTCTACATGTGGAAATGAATTTAGGGTCAAAGGGGTCACCTTTCTCTTTTATCCATCTCAATTTCTTCTTGTGCATGCTGTTACAAGGCTCAGCGATTCGAGCTGAGCACATAGGGGAAGTTCTTGCTCTGGTGTCTTCTGAGGTCACTTACGTGGCTGTGGCCATCTTGTGGCTCACTGAGGGGCTGGCTGTCATTGGAGTCCTCAGCTGGGACGTCTGGTCTCTGTTGCATTTGTTCTTCTCCTCCACAGGCTGGATGGTTCTTCCCTACTTGGCAGCACTGTGCTCAAAGAACACAAATGCTGAAGCCACAGAGCATTTTGATGCCTCGGCTCAGAGTTCACCCAGCATCATCTTCATCCATCATTTTGGTCAAAGCAAGTCCAGCCTAGGTAAAGAGTTGGGAAAACGGACTCCAGCCCTTGAAGGAGAGGAACAGCAAATTCACATAGTGAATGTGAAAGAACCTAGTGATAAGAATAATTTTTGTGGCTGTCTTTCAATCTGTCTCTTCTTCTCAAATCTTATTTCAATTTTTCCTGTAAAAAAAGCAAACAAGCACACACCATGCAAACAAAGGCAACCTACTGCTCTCTTGCCATTACTTCCTCTGCAATGGGTGCAATTATGAATCAATTTCCATTCCTCCTTCATCCTTTCTCTTACAGCAATATTTCTGAAACTATGTAAAGCATGATGGCACTTTGTTATGTCACATGGAACAGCTGTGAAATAAGGCTGGATGTGTACTCTTCTAGTGACATTCTTAAAAATTATTGCCATAAGGTAGAAAATATACTCTAAGTACCATAGTATTCAATTTGTTTTAGGTCATATTCCATTTGAACAATATGCCATTTGTCTTAAGACATACATTTTCATGGGATGTGTGTGCTGTTGTTTCATTTGATATTTTCCCTACCATTTCATTGCATTTTATATCTGACTTATAAGAATTGGATACATGACTCAAACATGAGTCAGGGACACAGAGAAGTAATGAAGAAAATTGTAGCAAAAGTACCACAACTTTGTAAAACATCATGAACCAAAAAAAGGGTCATTTCTAGAGCAAAATGAAACATGAATTTGCATTTGCATTGACAAGTCATCTATAAATACAATATTTTTTCATAAGCACCAAAACAAGAAGATTGTGCACCAAAGTACCATGGACACGGGAGAACAGAACTTGTTGAATTCTTGCTTCATTTGTACCTGGTTCCTAAGACGGGGTCTGTCACTCAACTTTGTAAGATTGTACGCTGATGTCATTCATACATTGATCTCATTTTTAAAATGCGCTGCTCTTTGTGTTAAGCCAATTGTTTTTACAATTTTTCATCACAAGTTCAGTATGACGTTTATAGAACCAACTTGGTGATTTTTCTTCTTAAGTTTAAGAGAAAGGGAACAGAATCATCCAGGCATCATTCGAGTTAACACTTCTCTCCTCAGGAGCGAGCACAAGGCACTATGTTAGCTGGAAGATTGTAAAGCCAGACACTAAGTTCACACAAATATTATGCTCAGGTGGAAATCTGAAGAAGCTGTTGACAAAAACGTTGCTCTGTTAAGTGACACCGTTGGAAATGGAAAAATATGAATGCCATACAACCAAGAGAAGTTACTGTCCGGATAAGCGGAAACAATATTTTATCTCAAAGATGAACAAAATTAATTTGCACCATAATGTGTAGATTCTAAATCAGCCCTTAGTTTATGTGGCTAACATATCTGAGGGAGAATGTTTGAACAGTTTTTCTCTGTATCACTAAAAATACATGTGGTAGGAAAGTATATTTTATTCAGTTATTTGATAATTTATGAGTTGTGATGTAAGCTACAGAAGAGGCTGAGGTATGTGCTGATGGAGTATCAGCAACATGGAAGGACAATATTTAAAACATTTAGTATTTAACACCGGTATGGCAGCTCCCTAGCAGAACAGAAGGAACCACAAGCCATCTGCGTGGAGGTGCCAGTGCACAGTGGCTAAGGTTCAGCCACCCAGCGCTTACAATAGGGAAGGACACTACTGTAAAACAGATAAAGTGACAGTTTGGGGGTGTCACGCTCTGCCACCTAATTCTTAAACCAAACTTATCGAGAAGGGCTTCGATAATCTTTTCCGCAAACTTGAGTGTCCGCAGCAGCCAGTGCAGTTACAGCACCTCGGCTGCCCCGAGGCTGATGCACCCCCCCGCCCCGAACCAAAGAGGGAATCGGGCTCTAGCAGGTGAATAAGTTTACCCTTTGGAAGGAGTAAATAACAGACAAACGGAACTTTTCACTGAGAGGTTTTTGAAATGGAATAAATCAAGTCTTCATGGAAAAAAGTATAATACAAAATCAAAAGTCCATGTTTAGAGGACTGAATAAGATATTTCACAACCATAATGACATTTTTACACACCGAAAACATCATCAAACGGAGATCTGAAAATATGCTCCAAGTGGTAATGTGTCCTGCCGGGTGCCCGGGTAGCGGTGTCTTCGTGCTCCACTGGACTGAGGAGGGGACGCGCACAGGAAGCCGGGGGCAACTCCATCAGGGTCACAGACGGAGTTCGTAACAGCCCAGACCAGATTCTGAGGATCTAATTTTCTATTATGATCAAATAACATTACCTCTCATGTATTTTAAAATGCGGTTGATCATAATTAAATTCATCTCTAAACACAACAGTTTACTCTTTTATAAATGTGAAAATGCATCAAGGTGGTAGGGGGCTTGGGGTATTTCATATTTGCTTAATATCTATGAATTTGATTTATTGTTTTAAAAAAGTGGAGCTTACCAGAATTTATAGACTCCAGTGAAAGGAAACTTTCAAATGAGTGGTCTTTGGGGGACGTAAGGTTAATTCAGCTTTAATGCACTCAAATACTGTACATAGTTCTATATATATAATTGCAGGAATAGAACAAATTGCCTATTTGGTTGGGACATGCAATAATTGTAACTAATCTCTTCACAAAAGTGTGCACAAAAGCCTCACTGGAAATATAAAATCAAAGAATTATAGAAAAGCAATCTCTACAGACCCTGAGGAGACATAATCTACCATAAACCATGGCTGTGTACTATAAATTAATTTGTCCACAGGGACACACTCATGGAGTTTTTTTTTTTTTTTAGCCCTTGGAGAGAGTTAAGGCAATTTACCAAAACACATCATTATTGGACATCTATTGAATGTCAAAAGCTGTGAAGGATGCACCTCATACACAAAACAAGTCTATGACTTGCTTGATCTTTTAAGGAGTTTATCAGCTTGTTGACCCCTTCACATACTCATTTAAATATTTTTCACGTGGATTGCTATGTAACTATAAAGTTACACACAAGCGTGTTCCCAGGGATGGTCAGCCCTTGGTGGAATTAGTAGAAAGAATGTGAGGAGGAACAAGAAGGAGGTAGAAGAAAGAGTGAGTGGAGCAAAATGCTCGTGTATTGTTATTTCAACTCCTTTCTCTTTCGCATCCTACCTAGTTCTTGTTTTAGGGTGCTCACTATATTCCAACTTGTTATGAATATTTATAAAAGTCGTGTTTACTACTTTTTAGTAACTAAGAATGGGTAAACCTCCTGTTAATGTTTTCTTTTTCTGAATTTTCATGACATTATTACCATTTGGATATGATTAGAAGTTGGATACAAAACCTAAAACTTAGTGAAGTTTTGACTTAATTAGCAACACAAAAATAGTATGTGTAAAGCCAATATTTTAATACAATTTCTCACTGAAGATCTCAGTCCCTCTTTGTACAAACTGCACATGTCTTATCTTTCCGACAATATACACCCTGATTAAAGGCAGGTCGACACACCCAACTCATCTATAGCAAATGTAGCAGGGTGCCTGCTCAGGAAAGACGTTGTGGTCAGGAACTACTCAGTGTAATGACGCTTTCCTAATTTACCCATAATTTGACTTCTACCCTCGTATGTCTCCAATTTTAATTAACTCTTTAACTTACGGATTCCTGAAGGTGATAATTTATTTATGAATATCGTTCAACAACTTTGGGACTCTGATTTATGTCAGGTGATTTGCTGGGTGCTAGGAATGCAAAAATGATTTTTTTTAAAAGAATAGTTTCTTATCTTTGGGGATGTATAGATTAGACATAATAAACATATATGTGGTATAAAAATAAAAGTGCTCTGATAGACATATGTATTGCTGTGACATTGGCTATAACAAAGGAAATAGAAAATGATCTCAGATAAACAGAAATAGATTCTTAGCAAAGAGGTTGGCATTCATAGCTTAGTCTGGGATGAGAGCCGTGCACAGGGAAGGGAGGACATTGCAGGTGCAGGGACCAGCATGACCAAGGACCCAGACAAGTCATCACCAAAGTATGCTGATGGGGGTGGGCATTCATATAATTCAGTAAGATATGACCATGAGGGTGAGGAAAGAACAGTAAAAAATGAAGATGGGAAGATATGCAGAAGCCACTCCAATGGTAGTTTATATAAATCTTAAGTGAAAAAGGGTGATGTTTTACTTGGGAGAGGAAGAGGACGTGTGCTGCGTTTTAGCCTTGTGCATCACTGACACAGGGGGACGGCTAAATGAAACAAAAACAACCAGAATAATCTCTTTGTGGTTTGAACATGATTTGATGAAGAACTGAAGTTCGGTGACGGCAGGAACCAGAGAGTAGAAATCAGACAGGATAAATGGGAAACTGCAAAGGAGAATACAATGATTCTTGAGGATCACGAAGAGCGCACTGTAAACTGAGAATTATATACTTTCTGTGACATAATCAAAATGAAAACTAGGACTATGCACCTGAAATAATGAAGGCTTTACCGTGTGTTTGTGAGACCAGCTTCTCCTTCGGGAGCACGTGACAACGAGAACAGTCTAGACATGCTGGGTTCCCTTCTCTGCATCCCTCAGGGCTGCTCATCCCCTCTGAACGGCTGACTCGAGGCTGCGCTGGGAAGGGCTGCCTTTGTGTGAGCCACGGGGTCTCAGTCTTTACTGATCAGGTCACTAAGTATGTTCCTAGCAAGCTTATCTTCCTCACGTAGGCTTGGCAAAGTACTTTCTGCAAGTCACTTTTTAATCCCCAAACTCCGATCGAGAGCACACTGGGTCAGCTCTTCATCTGGTAGAAAGAGGACTGATTGTGAAGGACACCACTATCGCCCAGAGAGCAGCCATTTATACACCAGCCTGGAGCACCTGGAATAGTTTCACGGCATCGGAACCTGATGTGTCCTTAGCAATTACTTTATCCAAATTCTCTTTTTACAGAGAAAGAAACTGATGCCCCAAGGGGTTTTAATAAACTGTGGCCATTCAGGTAATTCATGGTAGATACAGAAAGAGAATTAAAAATTTTTGGACCTAAAATATGGTTCCATCGCCTTCTATTGACCGAGTGAATTCAAGAATCCCGCAGGTAGAATTTTGGAAAAGTCATATCAAGAAAGATTTAGGTGAGAGTCGGAGAGAACTCCCAAAACTCTTACGATGTGCCAAAAGAGTAAGTAAGGTTTATGTTCCAAATTGAATACACTTGGATTCCTCACTTACAGATTTCTAATCCCCTACTGGTGTATGGTTTTTATCCAGCTATTGTATACCTGTGACAAAGCAGCTTTCATTTTGTTTCACGTAACTGACCTGATAGGACACACATAAGTGTGAGCATATAATTTCTTACAGCTGTGGCCATAGCCCCAATTACCAAAGGTTAGTACTTCACCCTACTCGTGACAAATATTATCAGGCTGACTCATTACAACGTACAGAGCCTTCTAATAGGAACCAGTTTTGGAGTGAGTGTAAATTTACAAGTTGTTTGAAGCAAAAACATTTTTCTATGTTACTCTACAATCATATAAATGGAAAATTACTGTGAGTATGTGTGTGTGTGTGTGTGTGATCAGTGAAAGAGAAGTTATATGTTAAGTATCTGGATTTGCAACTGTATTCTAAATTCAAATACACTGTGGCTAAAAATACAAGTGCATACTTTATTATTTATATAGTTTAAAAACCTTACATTTGTGAATTTTCAGCTTGCATCTGGACTACCTGGCGTCCGCGACCTGACGCAGTTAAAAAGTAGGGAAGAGAGAAAAGGTCGACCACAACACGAGCTTCCAGCTCTGGGAGGCACAGAGCTGATTGTGGTCGGGGTTCAGTTATGTTTTCCAAGTAATGTTTACACACCTTGGCTTCCAGATTCTCTGAATTCTTGCCTTGCACTGCACTGTTTATACTCCTTGAAATCCAATGAACACTGTGTGAAAGCTTGGTTTACGTATTTGTCCCAAACCTCATCCAGCTACACATTTATGTTTTTCAAATGGGCGATTGCAATGTAAATGAATGTGGTCTTTTAAAGCATAATGTGCAGATTGTAGCTACTGTAATGTATGCTGAAACAACTTTCAGCAATATTGCATTCTTATGGTGAGGCTTGTTTTTTCCCCCTGTTTTGTTAAATATATCATTCAGGTTAGGCTAGGTTTTGCCAAGTTTAACAATTCAGTCAGGCAATGATTCAGACAACAGAGAGGTTGGTTAGTGTGGTGAAGCAACCTTGAAATTTCGTGGGATTTTATAAAAGACGTTTTAGTTTTCGTGAAAGCCCTGTTTCTTTTGTAAGAAAGCAGGACGTCCCATCCATTGCAGCCACTCAGGATTCCAGGCAAATCAGGTAGCTGGATAACAGACCACAGAAAAAAATATTTCATTGGCAACTAAATACCACTGGCCTGGGCCTGACCTGCAGCTCAGTGGCCAGAATTAGTCACGAGATCCCCACCAAAGAGGCCAGAAAGCAGAGTCCCAAAATGTGCCCAGAAGTCAGAATCAGAAATAATTGACCAATAACCCTGAAGGTTATCTCAGGCAATAATTAAATGTACATTGTGTTATTGGTAACAGAATAAGAAAGGCAAGTTCTAAGCATTTCTTGATATATTTTAACTCATTTAATTCTACAGCAGCTGTATTATGTTGGCACCTGTCGACTGAAATAAATGCACAGCCTGGAAGTTGAGAGTTATGTTTTATTTAGTAGGAGGACTCGAGCCCGGATGACAGCCTCTCAGATGGCTCTGAGGGACTGCTCCGAAGAGGTAGGGGAGGAGCTAGGACATATAGGAGCTTTACAACACAGACCAGGTAGTTGGAACATTAAAAGATTACTTGCTATCTAATAAAAAACAGGCACCTCAAGTTAAAGAATTTAGCACTTTTCTGTGTATGGGAGGGAGCAAACATTTGGGCTCATTAAATTCATTCCTTTGACAAGCACCTAGCTATCTAGGGCCAGTGTCCTGTCCTTTCTTATTCTGAGTCCCCTCAGGGTGCACCACTGTGAGTGGCTGCAGAGGCCAGGCTTCAGGCGCCAGGCTGCAGGTTTGTATTCACTGGGGGGTGGCAGCAGCGGCTGATGACTTGATGGTTTCAGCATTCTTTGTTTACTGATAGGGTTTGCAGTATTTTTCGTTCACACACCCTTCCTCATACTGCCCTTTTAGATGAAGAAACTAAGCTCAGAAGAGTTAAGTAACTTGCCCTTAGTCACACAGTGAATGAGTGGCAGAACTGGGATGCAAACGCAGCCATTCCACCTCCAGAAATTCATGTTCTTAATCATTGCTCTACACTACTTCGAGTTTTAAGCATTTATTGAGCACCGATTACGTTCTAGACTCATGGTGATGAAGATCACACGCTCTGTGGCTGGTTGGAATCTTTCGTTTGCCTCCACACACTGCGCCCCAGCCCTGGAGTTGTTCTGTAACTCAGGCAAGGCACTTAAATCGCCTCTGACCTTCACTATCTTCATCTGATAAATGCAGGTGCTGATGGCAGTACCTGGCTCAGAGGGTGATTGTGAGAATGAAATGAGTAAGTGTATGTAAAGCACTGACGGCACTGGCCTGTAGTGAGCACTCGTAACGCTGTCAAATTACGCAAGAAAACAAGGGCTCTTATTGTATCTCATTTAATGTTCGCAAGGACCCTTTGAGATGCGTCTTACTACTCCAGGCTTAAGACGGTGAAACCAGGGCTCTGAGGGATGATGCAATTGCCCTGGTGTCACAGAGTCTTGAATGGCATGCTTGGGGTCCCAGTCCAGATCCCTCTAGCTGCTAAATACCTTCTTCTGTCTGGCTTCAACGTCTCAGAAACAAGCAGTTACCATAGACTGAGGGAGAACTTAAAAGAACAACTTAAAATTCTGGAGCATGTTAACTTTTCCATTTTGATCACTTGAAAATGTAGTGTCTGCTAGATTTCTCTGCTGTAAATTTACTATTTTCTCTTTTCTCCCTTTTATAGTTTGCATATTTTGGGGAATGCGTTTTGGCGATTATGCAAATATTCTGTTTCTCAATGAGAAAATGAGGAAGAAAGTTTCAAATTCTCATTCTATTTTAGCATCCATCCCCTCCAATTTCCACACTCCCCCTCCTCCCTGCCCCGAATGTAACCAATCATTTTACTTTCTGGTTTATCTTCCCTATATTTATTTTTCCGATATATGTATATTTTTAAACCCCCTTTTTTTTTTAATGGAAGGCAGCATATTACACTCTATGCATTTTACTTTCCTTCCTTTAACACTATACTCTACAACTCACTCCATAGTAGTTATTGATATCTTCCTCCTCTGTTTTTATAGGTCCATAGTTGGACCTTTTTTTTCTTTTTGTTTTTATCTATTCTGATCATTTCCATCTTTTAATTATTGTGCTTAGAGTATTTACATTTAAAGTGATTGTGGATACAGATGACTTAATAACTACCGTGTTTGTAACTGTTTTCTATTTGTCGTGATTGTTATTTGTTTATTTTTCTTCCTCTCTGTCTTGAGTAGTATGTATTATTTCAGTTGTATCCTTTCTTATCATCTGAATTACATGCCCTTAGTTTTTATTGTTATTATTGTTGCCTTTGATTTTTCAACATACATTTATAAGTAATCAAGGTCTACTTTCAAATGACACTGCTTCTTGAGCAGTGCAGGTAACTTATAGTGTTCCAATCCCTCATTCCTGTTCTTTTTATAATATTCCTGTTACTCATTTCATTTACGTATAAGCTGTAACCACCTTACACATTTTTACTATTACTTTCAACAAAGTGTTGTCTTCATATAAGACCAACTACGAACATGAAATACAGAAAAGATTTTATTTTGCTTGCATTTAGTGCCTGGAAGCAAAAGCAGCCAAGTAGAAAGGAGCGCCCCCAGCGTTCAGGTCTTGTGCTCTGACATCATTTTCCAGGAGAAGGTACCCGGGCTGCCTGAGGAGCTGGCTAATACCAGAACTGGGACAGGAAATACCTAAGATGAGCCTGGAGGGTCTTACAGTGCCAAAAGGTAAGAAAGCATTAAAAAAAAAAAAAAACCAAAAAACCCAAACCTATAAGTTATGAGGTATGTCAAGGAGCACAGAAGCCAAATGAAAGAAATTTTAATGAGATAAAAGAAGAAATTTTGAGCAACAACATACAAAGTAATACTGGATTATTACCCAAAGTATGTGATACATTCCAAGAGTACATACTGTAAAAAAAAAAAAAAAAAGGTGGATATATAAATAAATGGGGAAGAGAGACAAATCTCCTGTGCAGAGGAATTCCAAACAATGTGTGTAGATACTTCTCACTCGAGGAGGTGGTGCATAATGCCCTCTCCTTAAATGTGGGCTTCTCATAGCACCTGCTTTCCCAAGAGTATGGAACAAAAATTGGAAGAAACAGTGGCATGATTGTGGAGAAACCTACCAGCGAGCTGACCGTGGTTAGCATCTGCAGTAACAATTCAGGTTAATAGTGTATACCCTGGATGTGACGTGATGAGAAGGATATTTTACCTCTGTGGTCTTCCTACCAGAGACTCATAACCCCGTTTTAATCAGAGGGAATACCTTTGACAAATCTCACTCGAGGGACATGCTACAAATATCTGACCAGTACTTCTCAAAACTGTCAAGCTCGCCAGAACACTAAGAAAGTCGGAGAAATAATTAGAGGCCAAGGACACCTAAGGAAAGGGGACTAGTAAATATGGTGTGGTTTCCAGGAACAGGAAAAAAAGGATATTAGGTACAGCTATGAAGTTCTGAGTAAGTTACGGATGTCAGCCAATAAAAATGTGCCAGAGTTGATTCATTGCCCATTAACATGGGAACTCTGTGCTGTCTTCAAAGATTTTCTGTAAACTTAAAACTTTTTACACATTTTAAAATGTTGATTTTAAAACAAAAGCAAAAAAAAAAAAAAGTTGGCAGGAAAGCTAGAGGTCCTTGATTAGGTCTATGATGCAAACTTCCCAGCCGCACAGATCAGAACCTCCCTGGTGCAAGCCAGAGATGTCTGCTGGCAGGAGTAATGCAGTCTCATGAGCTGACCCGTTTCCTCAGGCTTTATTGTCACAGATTAAATTGTAACAGCAATATCAGGTTTCCCAAGGGCCAGATACAGAGCTAAAACTGTCCCCGTGTAAGGCCTGTCTGGTACCAAGAAAATTGGTGAACTTGACTTGAACCTGGGACCAGAGAGGTGTGTTCTGCTTGCACCCTGAATTTGGAACTTGGAAACCTATCCGTGGAGATAACAAAGTCAGCAGAGAGCATCCTCTGTGGCCAGAAGGCTAGAGGGAGCCCACGCAAAGGGTGAGGCTGAAGAGAGCAGATTTGTAGAATGGAGCAAAGAGGAGATGGGAGTTAGGGATGGAGGGCAATGTCTCTGCCTGAACACAGGAAGGCAGAAGTGGGAGCCTGGTGCTGACGTCACCACGCCGGCCAAAGAGATCCACTGGACAAAGGTTGTTCACTCAGTTAAGCTGCCCTCTGTCTTTTGAGACAAAAGCTGGTTCATACGAGCTGGATTTAGTGTGTTCTTGCTGTCAGAGAGGTGATCAGCTGCCCTCCATCTTCCACGTAACCTTGGGGACAGGAGACATGTTCTGCCAACATCGCCATATTTTATACATGCAGAAATGAAGTCCTAGAGACGTAGAGAAATTTGCCCCAAATCACAAAGCAAGTTAGAAAATAAGAATCCTCTGGTTACCTTTCACTTTCTCATAAAACAAGATTTATGGTATTTTTTTCCACAAAGTAAATGACCCCAGTTGATTTAAGTTCTTCAGTTTCATTTTAAATGAAAATGTAAATGTTTACGATGTATCTTTTTGAAGAGTATTGGAAAAAGGCAAGATAAAGAAAAATAGAAGGAAAAGATGAGTCAGGCCACCTGGAATGAACTTGAAAAAAAAAAGATGCAGTTGGCCCGGATTTGTAACACAAATAGAGCTATCGGAGACTTTTAAGGAGGACAAGGTCATGGGGGAAAATGGCCAAAGGAACCTGAATTACATATTTACTTCTCAATCCATCAGCACCAATTGCTGCCAAATTGGCATTCTCTGATTTATTATTACTCAAATAAACAATTGAGAAACCAAAGGCAGGTCTTTTTGCAGAAAGCTTGTGCAGAGGGAGAAGACATGCTGGCTACAATGAAGATAAGTGTAATATACTGGGGAGAAAGGAGCCCAGAAGGAAGTAAATGCCACAAGAAAGACATCACTGGGAAATATGTGTGTATCTCTTTCATATAAAACAAAGAGAGTGAAATTGCAGGAAATAGAAAGGATATGAGGTAGAAATTTTGCCGAGAAGAAAGAAAAGGGGGTGGGAAATCATGGTGTAAGAACTGTTTATGTGGACAGAAAAGTCCTTGCAAAATTGTACAGGAGATGCGGGTCCTACAGGAGCCTGAGAACATCCAGACCTGAAATGTGAAAGCAGGAAGCAGGCAGATCGTTTCATGTTCTTCCCAGGAGTGTCCGACATGGACTGCGTGCTTCCTCTTATCTTGTTGTAATTGTCTGCGGTCCTCTGGCCCACTTTCTCTCATCCCTTCCAAATTTGTTAGTGGATTGCTATTTCATTCTTCACTATTTCTGCCAGAATTCTGGATGACTTAAAAATTCACATAGAGAATCCTTCCCATGTCGTCCCCTTAGTATCTGAACATCTTCTCTGTTTCATTGGTCCTTCAGTTTTGCATTGTTCCTGGAAACCATCATTTCTTGCCTGTGTGACCAGCATTCTGCTTCTTTTCCCTGGTTTTGCTCTCAGTTCCCAGCAGTCAACTTTCTGCAATGCATCCAGTTATTCTTTCAGATGGAAAGGCTGTCACTCTTCTCCTCACAGCCTTCTAGGCGCCTCCCTGCTCATCCGGCATAAAAGCAGAAGTCATTCCGATGGTCTCCTGACCTCATCCCCTGCCTCTCTGCCAGGAGCATAATTTTCCAACCGCTGTATCTTCATGCTGCTTCCCAAACACCATGAGCCATCAGGGCATGTGCACTGACTGCTGCTCTGCAGGAAATGGTCCTTCCAAGGATGGCTTCTCCCTCACTGCTTGGTGGTCACTCGTTTCCCATCTTTTCACCTCGATAACACATCACGTGCACCAGCATTTTGTACCAGTTCCCCCCCTTTTATTTTTTCACAGCACTTACACAATCTGACTTAATGTTTGGCTCATGTGTTTCTTATTTGTCACCACCGGGAGAGATTAAACCATATGGTTACTTTATAACCATAAAGCTGACATCTAAAACATATCTGGCATCTAGAACTTTAGTATTTTCTTAGAAAGTATATCATTGTTACTATTGAATTAATGTATCAATAATGCATGACTAACACTTCTTTAAAAGCTAAGCAAAACAAAACAAAAGCACATATATGTTTCAGCCAAGCCAAATATAAATAATAATTGTACCACTGAAAAACTTTGGAAATTTACTTGTATTCTCTGTTTCTTTACCTGGAAAAAAAGTTCTTGTTATATCTTATTTATGAGATTATTACAATAAACTAAATAATACATGTATACTATCAAAATCAGGTATCTAAATCTAGTGATTTAGAAATTACTTGAAATTTATCACCTGATAGATAGATAGTACCCAGTAAAGAGGAATCATGATCGATGTTCAGATACTGGAAGGGTAGTATTATACTACATAAATATTTAAATTGATTCCACGCTCTTAGAAAATGAGAGAGAGTTAGAATGGGAGTCAGACTGAAGGCAAGTGAAAGAACAAGGGAGAAAGAAAGCAAAATAATAATTTAAACACTTCGGCTGATTCAGTGAAACATGTCTCTCCATATGCTTATGCCCCTGGTACCATGAGATGGGAGGAAGGGCTGCGTGCCTTCCATCACCCCCAACTACCCCTGCTTCTCCTTGGTGATTGGCTGACAGACCCAGTGGGATTCTGCTTTTAAAGACAGGTACTTTGGGGCCGTGTGGGCCAGAAGTGCAAGTCACTACTAAATCAGGTGCTTATCCAAAGAAACAGCGATCTGCCTGCTCTAGGAGGGAAAAAATCAATGACAAAAACTGTTTTGAGAGGTTGTATGTAGAGTTCCAACAGTTTCCTTTTCTGAGCGATTATCAAGATTAATACTAAATATGTTTATTGTGTAAATCATGAGCACAGTGTGTGCTTATATGGCTCTACTGTAGGAAAAAGGCCTCCAGTGATCATAGCGAAAAGGAGACCTCGCGTGCTGAAGCAGGAGAAAGGAAGACGTGGTGCCGCCATTGCTTCCTCAGGAGCTTTATATTTATTGTCTCCATGTTTCAGCGTCTCTGTGAATCAAATTATAATTAGGGAGCCCATATATGAAATTACGTAAAAGCAATATGAATCCAATGTCTAGAGCGTAATTTTATTCCGTTCTTGGTGAAAATAAATGAGGAGGAACACTGCCCATTTCCGAATGTCCTGAGACACCTTTGAAGGCAGTACATCACGTAGGCACGAAGCCTGAGACAGAGCTGCTCCCTCTTGCCTCACCCGACAGGGAGGTCAGGTGTGCGGGGGAGAGAAGGAAGGATGCCCTGGGCACCCGCGTAGGGCCCTCTGCTCCCGTGGCTCTCTGACCTCCAGAGCTTTTGAGCAGATAGAGCCAAAGGCAGCATGAGAAGCAATCCTCACCTTTGAGCAGTGTCTGAGTGGGCTTGGTCACGAGCCAGACCACTGCAAGGTTAGCCTGACAGAGCGGGTACAGCAAGGGAAGATGTGGTAGTAATCCAGACACTGACTCCAAGAAGGTGTCTTTCCTAACTTAAAACAGAGGATGGTCATGTTGCAAGCAGTTCAGTGCATCTGATTTCTCACACCTGCTTACCCCTTGACCTACTGCATGCATTTGAAATCAAACACAATTGACACAAGACAAGAAACCCCATGAAAAGGCCAAACCACTAGGTGGAGGGCTTTTAGGCAGGACAAAGGTATTATACTTTAAAAATCAGGCGTTGGGCCAAGCACTGTTTTCATAGCGTATTTTTTTCCTAGATAATGTTCGTGACTGTGTGATAGGGCAACAGATTTGAATTGCCAGGTTTTCTCTGGGCTGCGGTTAGCTGTAGAATTCCACAGCTCTTCTGCAGGTGACTGGGGTATAGGCTAGGCTCGCACCCACACTGAGGATGGAGATCCCTCGCTGAGCAAGCCTGGCGGAGCCAGGGCTATTACACAGATAGCTCAATGGTGCCATCCTCTCTGTCTCTCATAAAACCAGTTGTTCTTCCAGCAGTGATACAATCAAAGGGAAAGAAAAATATTTTTTAAAATACTAAAACATATTTTATTGAACTATAGTCTTCTTATCTTTTAGATAAGATGTCCAAAAATTATATGGTATTTTTGGTTTTCATGTATCCCTTGATTTAATAAAATATTCATATTAGAAATCTTCATTATAATAAAAAGGTCATTTTTGCTAATTGAGGTAAGATATGGTAGTAACTAAAAAAAAAAAAACACCTTTTCTCTGCCAATAGAATAATGAAATTGCTCTTGAAAAGTAGAATTTTACATCTGATATTATATTTCAGTGGAGTATCACTATGAAATTGGCCTCAGGGTTCAGACCACAGGACAATGCTGTAATTATAGCTTTCTGGCTCTTTCAATAATAAGATTCTTTGAATTGACTTTGAGGTGAATCAGCCTCACACTGAACTCAGCCCCAGAAGAATTTTATTCTATTGAAACTTAAACACACTTTTAGTTCATCAATGTTGGAAGTCTTTTTTTTTTTTTTTTCCTTCTTCTTCCCCTTAAATACGTGTATTAAATAAGTAAAGGAGGATGAAGAGGGGAAATGGTACAATTGGGAGCTTTGGGGAGAAACTCTAAAGTCACGACCATCTTTTCTGGCTAATCAAAAGATTTCCAAGTATGGAGAAGACAGATTTCATTACTGTTCAAGTTATTAACAAGCTCCTAATCAATACCATTTTTTAAAAACAGTGAATATCGAAATGAATATTGAATTTGCTTCTTTGTTACTTACTTTTAATACCTTCACAGAATGTGCAACCTAAAAGCACAAGTAAGAACAGATTTAGTAGTGACTAGATTGCAGATCACCACCCGTCAAAAGATGAACGTGGTCTCTTGGCTGCTTGTCATTGACTAATAATATGAATAAAAAGGATAAGAAAGTGTTCTGATAAGAATATGGCATGTTAAGTCCTATTACCAAAAAGTTTTCAACAGTGCACAAATCTTGGATTCTTTTCACATGGAAACTAGCAAAACACACAAGATTAAACAACTATAATGAAATTACCAGTAAACCAAATATTTATTTTCTCTATATTTTGTTCTCTTTAACCTAAACAGTGGACATGTTTTGGAAGATTAAGATAAATTTAGATCATGATATTAATGTGCTTCATTACACGGTATCTGATGATCACATTTTTTCTTTTTTGCACCAAGAGTCATTCAACCCAATGCACATTTAACTATCCAATTAGTAGCAACTTCTTTAGGCTTGGAGAGTTATATAACTGTTGATAGTGTATTTCCGCTTGTTAACATACATTTCAGAGCTCCCCTAGGTATTTATATGAAAATTCATTTATCTTGGCCCCCAGCAGTGCCTTTCAAAACAAGCAGTGCATTCTGCATCGCTGAAATTCTCAAAGATCACATAGGAACCCATGTGAGAGCACCGCTGAAAACAAAGCAGTGTGCAGCTTACATTTCAAAGACATTTCCCTTGTATTCTTAGCATGGATAATGAACCCAGGCCTCTGCAAACAGTATGAGATGATTTACTCCCACTGTGCTGTGCTTTTATAGTGCTCAGTTCAGCAATACGTTTTCCCCAAGATGCTTAATACGGTCAGGTAGGACTGCAGCGTCCCCTTAATTTTTAAATCAGTAAAATATATTCAATCCACCAATATTTATTAATTTTATAATTCAATTAATTTATTAATGAATAAGTGAACCACAAGATCCAGAGTTTAAAAATAGCTCTAATGAAATGCATTTATTTCCACAAGTGTGGAGTTGTGTGCACCTTCCAAATTCAGGTTGCTTATACCATCTCTGCCTCCACTAAACCATCTTTACCGTCACCACCATCAATGATTAATCACAAATTGGATTTTGCTCAACTTAATCCTCTGACGGTTTTAAGATTTGTGTCTTATTTTACTATGCATCCTTTTCCCCCCCCCAAAAATAAAAGTTTTATATTTAGGATTTGAATATGAAGCATCAGTTCTCTAAAGCATTTTGCACAAATATTTTCCTTAGTTAAGATTGCACCCTTATATTAGTTTTCCACCTTTCCCTTTGCAAAATAAGTATTAAATTTAAAATGGTGATTCGATTTTGGTGTGACATGGATATATATAGTAGGTAGTTTCCTATCAAAGTACTATAGTAATGATTATTAATATGTTGCTATATAATTGTCAATATTGTATTAGCATGTTTTAATATTCTTATCATTTCACCTTGTAACCCTCTTTTTAGTTTATAGTTGAAGCGTTTATTGTTTTTAATTTGATATTTTCTAGTTTTCATTGTTTATTTCTTTCACGTGGAAAATGGTTATGTTGCCATGTATTTAGAAATTATGTTCCAGCCTCAAGAGCCACGTTCATACTTCCAACCCAAATCCTCCGAAATGTCCGTATTACTTATCCCTTCCGCTTAAAAGGAGCTCAATCTAAACCAGCTTTCTCCAGCCCCGTGTGCTGGGTACACACAGCAAGCCGGGAACGATAGATGTTTGGACAGATAGATCAATAGATAGATTTCCAAGGCTGGGTTTAAACATGGGCTCTATTCTATTCCCAGAACGCTGTGTGCTTAACCTGCTGTGAACATGTGTCCGCCCCACCTCGATCTCCATTTAGCGCCTCACCGATGTGACAGCTTCAGACGCTGATGTTGCGACGGTGTGGTCCAAGGGGAATATCACATCCGGGCAGATCTCACAGCTCACTTGTCTTTGTCATTTTAAATTACAGTGTCAAACACTTCCTGCTGCATAACACTCAAATTTGTGTCAGAAACAGAAGAGGGCGAAACCTTTCCTTGCACTGAAGTTCATCGTGTTCTGCATCAGAAAGAATTTTAGAGAGAGCGGTCACCACCTTCATTTCTGCCGGTGCAAAGGGCATTAAGCGAAAATGACACCCTGGCGAGGTGTCCACCCACCTCATTACGCTTCTCAACAGTCCGACTCCGTCTCTGAGGCCCAGTCACAGCTCAGCCCATCCCCCCCCCCCCCCCCGGGTACCAACCCGAAGAAGCGGAGCCGGAAACCACCCGTGGGTGAGGGGGCTGCACCTGTGAGAAACGAGGTTCACTGGCCTTGTTAACCCCACCTTCTGCTGAATGGGCACCCTTTTCTGTTTGTTGGAGCTTTAACACTTCTGCTGCCATGGCTGAGCAACCTGGCTCTACGTCGTCCTTTCCAGCTGCATCTGCCTGGGGGTCTGGGCAGACCCCCTTGGCCACAGTCAGGTTCGGCTGTGCCAGACGTCCTCGGGTCTACAACCTTCCAGATCCTCCCAGAAGCCCTGACCCTCCCGCTTGTTCTTTACAGCGTCTGCCAACCTCTGTTCGTACTTTCACATCTCACACCTGCATTCTGTAGACGCTTCCCATTGACTACATCTTCGAACATGATTAGATGTCTGAGAATTGTTTCCAAATAGTCTGGGGGTGGGAAGTGGGTAGAGTTGAAACAATATCGGCCCTAATTCCAAAATTATTGAAGTTGGCTGGAAGCTCCATGGGGTCTGTGATACAGTTTCCTTTTCTTTTGAATGTATGTATATATTTAAAAATCGTGTAAAACATTGGCAGGCTTGATGTTCATTTTAGCTACAATGTATATGTGAGTATTCATAACAACATCAAAGGGTGATTACTATTATCCATCTCAGAGATTTTATTTTTTTATTTTTTTTACAATGGACCGAAGGCCTTTAGAAGCAGCAAAATAAGGCAAAATAAGGAGTTTTATGAGCCAGGCTGGTTGAGTTAAAAACCCTAGCTTTACAACTTACCAAATGTGAAGTTTTGGACAAGTTATTTTGTTTCTTGTTATATTTTCCTCCCATGGAAATACTGGAACGAACAATAGCATTTATCTTAACCTGTGGAACCAACGTAGGCGTGTCCTGTTACACAACAGAGTTTCAACAAAAAACAACATTAGTACAGAAGCGAATTCCTCAGTGTAGATCCTATGGCTTTTTCTAGGTCTCTCCCATCCAATGAAAATACCCAGGGACTCTTCCTTGCATTTTATTTACAGAGATACAAACATATTACAACACACTCTAGTGTATTACCAGTTTTTTTAATTTCCATTTATTCTTTGTTACTTAGGAATGAGACCACTGATAATCTCTTTATTTGTAGAAAAAGTAAAAGTGTTTGAATTACTTTAGAATCAAATTGAATAGCATTTTATCATATGTTGGTAGCATTCCAGGACTGAATCTACCAAGAGCTGTTTTGAGTCAATCTGACCCTTTACCCTACCTTTAGGTCTTACCCTCCAGCTCTGAACACGAGCTTTCTCCTACACCATCCCAAACGCATCTGTCAGCCACACACCACCTCGGGCCTCCTGTTCTCTTCATTTCTGTGTTTCCAGACCAGAGAATGGCTGGAAGAGGGCACGGGGCTGCTGGCTCAGGGCTTCTTGTGAATGTGACAAGGTCAAAACTGAGCTGCCGTTTTGCTCAAAGCATTTCTCAGGCTCAGAGGGTCCTGACAGGGCCTTGCTTTGTGTGGAAGTGAAAAGAATGACATTTTCCAAAATTCAATGAATCCCAATGTCGCCTGAAATTATAGCTTATTTTTATTTGTGTTTTTATTTATTTTGAGGAAGAAGGGAAGAAGAAAATATTCTTTGTTACACCAAGTTCATACACACGTAAACCTGATCCTTTAAATAGCACTGTTTGTCTCAGAGTTCCACTAACAATCTCAGGTGAACAGTATCCTCAGACACTGAGGCTGAGCACATCTCTGTGAGGACTCAAAACAAATCTGAGTTGGATTTAGCTAACGTGTTACCCAGTTCAATTTTTGCATAATTTTGTTTTCTCTCTCATCTTGAGAATTCATCACAAAACTTCTCTAGTCAATACTCAAAATGTCGAATGCATGTTTGCACCTCATGTATATGGCTGCTTCGTTAAGTCACTGTACATTAATTCTATTATATACATATGTGTGTGTGTGTCTATAGTATACACATATATATGTATAATCTGCAGAAAGACTTCCAGTAAAACTCCTGTGGGTAGCTGCAGCTTAAGATCTTGGGTAATCTAATGCCATGATAGACTTGAGCTAGGAGAGCGTATACTTGTTGGAATTTACAGTTCAAAGATTTCTTTTTCCAACTATGGGCTTTTTCAACACTTTCATTTCATTCAGAAATATGGAATTTCCTTTCCCTCATTCTTGGAAATGCAAGGATTTCTTTAAGTTTAGCTATCTTCAAAAGCAACAGAACATTCAAAATTTTACTCCCTTCTTTTTCTGTTAGTTTTAATAACATCTATTATCTCTCTTTACTATTTAGAGCTGATAAAATAATCTTTTCAACTCAATAGATGTAATTTTTCAAAAGATGTGATTTTAATGAGTAATCCACGGAACAGAAGACCTATCAAGAAAGATGGATAAAAGTAAGTTGTGGGTTAAAGAGTGGGAACAGAAGAGGTAACTACGCCACCTTTAGGTTGTTTTTTAATACGAGTATTATCGAAATTTTATAGGCATCTTCCTCTTTTCGAAAAGCTGGTGAGAGCGAGAATTGAAAAGTGAAGGCTAGAGAAAGCATATACCTGCAATGCATTCTACCCCAAGGAGGGACGCGCGATTGCATGCTGCCAGAATGCGTTAGCAGCTGTGTTAAAATGTTTCACAGCCAGCAGGATAAACTAAGGACAACCATTCATTTAGTTAGACTGCTTTTAAAAAATTTCAAAGTCCTGCTATTGCTTCATGATGCAGAAGTGAGGAATGAATGCCAATGGCGTTTCTTTCAACCATTTTTCCATCGAAGATGATGTGAAACAGATCTGTGCTTTGTATTTCCCTGTGTGGTTCTGCCAACGTGGGGCAGCTGTGCCGTGGACCAACTGCCAAGCCAGTGTTTAGATATTAGCCCTACATGCTGACGAGAATGCCCAGTAGGAAGACCGCAACGTGTGGGACCAGAACAACCAGCTGTGTGATCTTGAGCAGGTCACCAAACTTATCTCAGCTTCTGTAGTTGTGGTCATTGAATAAAAGTGTAAATGGGAAATTTGCAATGCAATCAGAAGGCAGCATGGTGGGGAAGAAACAGTATCACATTCAGAGTCAGGTCAATGCGATTGGTCCCCATTCCCCACCTCGCATCCTCTCCGCCACTGACCGTGTCACCTAATGTCACGAGTGTGATAAAGTTCTGAAGCCTTCTGAGTGATTCTTTTCTTATCTTTAAGGTGAGAATAGTCATATTCCTGCATTGGGTTGCAAAAATGAAATAAAGGGACATGGAAAAGCACCTAGAAAATGATAGGCATATAGTATACTTTCTGTATGAAGATTTTTCTCACCTTAAAGAAAGAGATGTTAATCGTCCTGTGTAATAATCCTCTATTACTGCTCTAAGAAATCACCACAAACTTAGTGACTAAAAATACAACAACAACAAAAAACAAATTTATTATCTTACAGTTTTGGAAGTCTCAATTCTAAGATGAATCTTACTGGGCAAAAAATCAAAGGTTAGCAAGACTGCAGTCTTTCTGGAGGCTCTGGGAGGAGAATCCATTTCTTCGCCTTTTCCATCTTCAAGGATTTCTCATTTTCCTTTTCTTGGGACCCCATTCCTCCATCTTAAAAGTGAATAACATCCAGCCAAGACCTTCTCACACTGCCATCTCTCTGACTCTCCTTCTTCTGCTTCTGTTTTTCAATTAAAAGGATTCTTGTGATTACATTGGCCCCACTTGGGTAATAATCTCACCTCAAGAACAAGTGATTAGAAACCTTAATTCCATTTGTACCCTTAGTTCCCCTTTGCCATGTACACCAGTGGATTCACATATTTGGTGACTAACACATACTTGGACATCTCTTGGAGGTCATTACTCTGCCTGCTACTTACTGGAAAGGACCAGAAGGCTCCATGTGAAAAATTGCTTTTGACATTCCCTGAGTAGGATCATTTTACAAGGTGTAGGAAGAAGGAAAGGGCAGGTCAGCTAGAAGAAACAGTATGATGAGGGCATGGGGACATAAGAGCACGTAACACACTCGGGGAATTGTTGAGGTCTGATGCGATAGACCAGAGTGCGTGACGCCTGGATCCATTGAAAAGGATGTTACTGACAGGTGAAGAATTAATACTTAGGACATGATAGGGAAATGGATAATAAGGTGTGAGTTAGAAAAAAAAATGAGTCTTGGCAACAGTGTTAGAAATGAATTGGATTTGGAAGCACTTGGAAGAGTTTTACACATTTGGAGTTTATTACAATAGACCAAGGGGGAAAAAAAAACAGAATTGGAGCAGAGAAATTGGAAATGTAAATGTATTGCTGAGATGGAATTGATAGAATCCATACATTTTGGGGGGAGTAAGAAATTGAGGAAAAGACAAAATCTAAGACAAAAATGATACATTTTAGGTGTGTGACCCCACAAAAGGTATGACATAATTAGGACTAAGGGAGGCAGAGCACATTTGGAGAGTGTGACTAAAGAAAGTTTAAAAAAAACAGCATGTGTATGGAATTTGCAGGAAAAAAAATCCAGACCCAGGTGGATATAATACTATTACTATAGTATACAAGTGGAATTTTGAGTTTACCCTGCCTTATTCTTTCCCTTGAACTAAAGCCACCCTTCTTGATTCCACCACAAAGATTTTACATCCATATATGACCAGTTCTTCCTCTGCTTAAACCCTTTTAATGGCTTTTCGTAATTCACATGATTAAGTCCAAGCTTTTTAAAATGACATAAAAGCCACTCCTTCATGTTCTTTTAGGATCATGGGACTCCCTCCAATGAAACCAGATAATTCTGGATAAAGAAATCGGTGGGGTTAGAAGCATCAACTTGCAGGCTTGGTGTCCAAATTTCTGGCTTTCTCTGTGATTCTGGGCTATAAAGATAAAATGAAAAACTAAACAGTTGTATCACATGCTACTTACAGCAACACTTCTATGTGACTGATTTTTCAAGTCCTCTCGTCCTCCTAAATGAACAGGAGTGAATGAATCTAAAACAAACCGCCAGACTTACTTCCATGATGTGAAGGTGTCAGATAAGGGGGCAGCAATATGTCTGCACTCCGTCCATGACCAGATGCAATACACTTATGCTGAAAAGCTGTGCTTCGAGCTGAATAGTAGTGACTCTGAAAGACAGCACTGATTCTTCCCTTCTCAGTGCCTCTGTGCATAGATTGGTCAGGTTGCTTTGGTTTGGTTTTAAAGAAAAGATATGGAGTTTGAAGAGCCTGAGAAATAAATCCTAGAAACGATTTTTCACCTTTTTTTATTTTTAATTTTTTTTTTATGAAACATCGCTTATGGCCTGAAGACCTTGTAATGCATTTCCCACTTACAATAAAAAAGAGAGAGAGAGAGAGAAAGAAATTGAAGAGCTTCACCTTGATAAGATCTCATCACCAGACAGGGCAGAAGTACGACAGTATCTGATATGTAATCTTATCCTTCTTGACAGCTCTATGCCATTTTGAAATAGAGAGACAGAGATACTGAGCTGGTCTGATCGAAGATTTTAAAAATATCCCCTGGTAGGCTATTTAAACCCTTTTCTTCCTTGGTGTTACTTTGGAAACCTAGTTTAGTTTTAGACTTTATAAATGCATTTGGAAGAGTAAAACAGTGCAGATCAAAACCAGTGGAAGTGGTTTGTTAACCAAGTAACTCATGTTACTGCAAGCGTTGAGGCAAAAGCTAATTAGCTAATTCCAATGCATGTTAAAATGCGTAAGTGCATTATTAATTGATGCATTAATTCTTCAGCATATTTTTCCTGGCTTGTACCTTGATTTGTATTTAGCATATTCATTAAATTGATCATTTAATATTTAATAACAATGCACAGTAAAGCAGGGTTATAATGAAATCACAATTCATGGTTATCAAGAGAATATGTTTGCATCTTGTATTTAATTGCTTTAAATTATTTTGTGTACAATAAACTCGTAAAACATAATTATACAAAATACATTACCTCAAAACTAATCGAGACAATATGGAAACAAAATATCTTTTCTTTATTATCCTCCCCAAATCCAACACCTTGAATATTGAAATAATACTAACTTTGAAACTCCAGCACCTGTTAGATTGTGAGAGTAACAATAGCTTGCCCGTTACTTTCTTTGCATCACGTTAATTTATCTCAAGCCTATAGTCACTTGAAAATCAGTGACATCTTGGAAAAATACAAGAATAGATTTGCAATATCCATTAATCAAAGAAAGGAATACAGATATCTCGTGCAGAACACAGCTGTATTGAGAGGTGCCCATGTTTGATCAGTGACTCCTTTAGTGGGAGGCAGCCCCAGAATGAAGTGATTTCATTATTGAAATTTAAAGAATAAATGCAGAACTATTGCGCTAATTCTGGGGGCTGTGATAATAAAGTGCTACAGCCTGGATGGCTTACACAACAGGTATTTGTTGTCTCAGATGTGGAAGCCACAAGTTCAAGCTCAAGGTGTTGGTGAGGTTGGCTCTTTCTGAGGCTGTGAGAGAGAATCTGGCCCAGGCCCTTTCCTTGAGTTCCTGGTGGGTTCTGGCAATCTTTGGTGTACCTTAGAATGTAGATGCATCACTCAGATCTTTGCCTACATTTCAACGTAGCATTCTCCCTATGTGCCTGTTTGTCTTTGTGTCTAAATTTCTTGTTTTTTTTTAAAATAAAAAGTATAAACCTCCTGTTATAAGATGAGTAAGCCACAGAGATGTAACATACAGCAAAAGGAACGTAGCCAATAATGTTGTATTAACTTTGTGTGGGGACAGATGGTTACTAGACTTGTCATGGTGGTCATTTTGTATTGCATGCAAATATCAAATAACTATGCAGTACACCTGAAACTAACATAACATTGCACATCAGCTATAGTTCAGTGAAAAAAAACTGTCCCCTTTTTATAAAGACACCAGCTCACCATCATGACCTAATCTTAACTGATCGGCATAAAGCCTATTCCCAGATAAGCTCACATTCTGGGGCGAGGACGGCAGTGTCTTTTACGGGGACACAATTCAATTCATAACAACTAGCCTAAATTTTTAGATAATTATAGGAAGCCAAAATCATATCTATGAAAACATTAATATCCTTGTGGTATAAAGTAAGGATTTCTCTCCATGACTTTGAGTAAATTCCATGTTGTTCCTGCTTTGGAAACTGCGTATATACCCATACCTGGCTTCAGTTCTACTTTGAATATTAAAGTAACTAATTTTACCTCTAGAAGGTCATGATCTCCTCATAATCAATGGAGGCATTTCTCTTCTTTTTCTTAATTAAAGTGTAGTAAACCTGTTGTGGGAAAAAAAACTCTATCCCAGAAGATTACATCCATAAAAATTAAAATTTAACAATGAGATTAAAAAATATACATTACAAATATCAAAATTAAGAATGAGAAGTTATTTTTTGTTGTTTGGGGATATTGATATGGATGGATTGGGTGATGTTCAGTACTGCACTAGTAGAACCAGGAGAACTCAATAGGCTGTCCACAAACAACCTTGACACCTTGAGATAACCCTGAGGGAAACACAGCCGGCTGAGATGTTGAATCAAGATAGAGCCACATTGCTCTCACCTGAGATTCCACCCAGGACCCCTCAGTGATGCTATAGAACAATGGAAGCCTCTAGATCACTGTAGAAGGCAATGCCTACAGGCTGAAAGAGGTGAGGAATTCCTATATTTTATAACAGAAATAAAATTAAACAAAACAAAAACAAACAAAACCAACAATAAGCAAATAAATAAACACAGGAAGTTCTCTTTAATTCCTCCAGGTATTTGCTCAGGATACGGGCCCTGATTTAAAAATCTGGCTCTTAAAAGGGTTGACATGTGAAAGTGTCTCTTCATATCACTTACAGAGAGAATATTTGGAGAGCTGGGTCCTAGCAGAGGGCTCTTGCCTGAGATCAAGTGAAAGCCCCAAATTGGCACAACTTGGAAAAGGGGGCTTCAATTTTAAAAAAAACCAAAACATCCTTCTGCCACGTTCATTCCACTGAGAGAAGAAGGAATTTAGGGAAATGCTTTCTTCCTTTAAACAGGTGCATTGTGCTGCCTCGGAGACTTAAGGTTTGTCTGTGCAGAGGGCTATGTGTGCATGTGTGCATGTGTGCATGTGTGCTTCTTTGTCCCAAGGACTGTATTAAACAATTAGGGAAGATGTGCAGGGTACCAGTGGTTCGCCCTGGCATGGAGAATGAGAAGGGCTGATTCCTTGGACAAAGCTGTGGGATGTTGAACAACTCCACAACCTGATGTAACTCCTCCCCCACTATAAAAAAAAGACAATAAAAACAAAACATAAGTAGTTTGTCCATCCCTGAATCAGTGACTGTTGCGCTAAAGGCTGAAATCCTTCCAGCAACTCACCAGACACCACACACAGGGGATACGGACTTGAGAAACGTAGGCTGGAGAAGCCCAAGGTGGAGCCTGGGTGCAGATAAATTCCTTTGGACGAAGGGTGTGCCTTCTCATTTTGATAGGTGGAGATTTCTTAGGAGATAGTTAGAGAATGGTTTGGCCTTTGCATTGAGTAGTGACCATAATTAAGGAGAGTTGGTCTTTGGCAGATCAGTACGATATATCCCACCCTATTTTAAGAGGCTAACTTTTAAGATGCTTTCTACCTTGGACTCTGGAAACATAAGGTTTAAAATATAATTTTTGTACAGTGATGCTCCCTCCAGAGATTTAATATGCTTCATCATTTTTTTCCAAAAGTCATCATGGCAAGAAGTCATCGTGGAAACACAGGATAGCTCAATAGCTCTGCCGACCCCACCATCATCCATACATCTGGGCACCCTGAAGACACCTAGTGAATGGCATTTAGAAGTCACTGTTCAATTACTCTGTGAGAAATGTAAGCTCTGTGCTGTTTATAAGGGATGCTTCCTCCAGGGTGGTGACCAAGCTAGAAGAATTTTTAGCAAAAGAGCTTAATAGGCACTTAGGGTTTGGAAAATTCAAAAATAAAACTTCCAAATTCTGATGCGACTCACTGAGGAGGGAAGAAGGATTACACTTCTAAGTCTCTAAGAAACCACCCACTGGAAGTGGTGGAACTCAACTAATACTGTTGGCTTGGCCCTCTCGGAGATGTGGGGTGACCACTGGGACAGGAAACCAATAGACCAGAGATTCAATTTTCAAGCCCCTAGAAAGGCCGTCCCAAAGGAAGCTTAAAGCCTGAGGAATTCGGATGGAATTTATCCAGGAATCACAGCCGAGCCGGCATGGGTAGGAGGACCAGAATGCAGGTGGACTGATTCCAATCCAGCCGCGAGCCCACTAGGGCGTGGAAGCTTGTGTACCTTTTCTTCCATGTTCACCTTTTTGATTCCACTGCATCCAGGGTTCTCAGGTGAAGGAGAGGGAACACTTCAAGATGAACATCCTTGATTTCTTTGCTAAAAGGGCAAGCAGCATTTCAGTTGACTAATAGGGTAAATAAATAGTAAATAGCCTTATATAAATTAATGTTTTGAGTGAACTAAGAACATATACCTCCATAAACTGACATAAAACCTCATTCTCATTAAGACTTAATTAGGAATAATCCACAAAACAAACTCAGATCAGTAATATAAAAACAAATTTTGGAAAAAGTGCAGGGGAAGAGTGAAATATTTTCAATAAAGCAGGACACAATTTCCCCCCGCCCATCCTCCTTCAGGGACACATCCTGAAATTACAGGGTCTCCACTTACATGCCATCACCTGAATACTCTCAAGTACCATCTAGTTATAAAGAAGTTAAAATATATGAATTCCAGGCTGCCATGTGTTCAAGTTATAGAAAGATCTATCACAATACAGAAAGGGAGGCCTGAAAGGGTGGCAGCCAGCAATCTGTCCCCAGTCCATAAACTAAGACATGCATGTAAATACATCACCCAAATAAAGCCTTGACTGCGGTTTGCAAATGTCATAACAGTGTTGTAACTTTCACTAACAGTGATGGTTTCCAGGAATAACTGGGCTGCACTTAGGTCCCTGTTCTCAGAGGCTGTGATTTGTAGTATTTTATTAGATATTCATCAATGTTAAACAGAAACTGTGTTCAGTTTAACACAAAATAATTTTTTTTTTGTAAAAATTTGTCCTGTGAGGGGAACTGCGCATATTGTGAAAGGCAGAGGACTGAACATATTGAACATATTGTGCAGGGAGAGAATTCCGTCCAGCAGGAGGTTTGATGCTGGGAGCTTCATTACACACCCTTGAGAGGACTGTCATGGGCAGCTTTCAAAGTGAAAACAGATACTGTTAAGAAAGCAACTGCAAAGTGCAAAGCGTAAATTGCAAAGACAGAGGGGAGACATAGAAAAGCCCACTTCATTTTCCATATTAAAGCATTAGAGACAAGAGTTATCACTGGTAAATCTCTGGGGAGTAATTTGATCAACGCTCAGCTGTGACCTTTTCTATCTGAAATAGAAGGTGTGTTTGCTTTATGATTTCTTATAGTCTGTTGGTGATGAAGCCACACACACACTCTACCCATAATATGATGAGACCTATTTGAGGCTGTTTCCTCAACATCAAATATAATGCACATTTCATTACGAATCCATTCTTATCCATTAAAATGCCATTTTAAATGATGTTTCGGCAAATGTTTTCAGGATGGTTTTATTCTAGTAGGAGGTGATTTATGGCATTAAGTAGTATAGGCTGAAATCACTAGCGCTGAAATCACTAGCACTGGAACAATGGGACTCACATGAGGAATGCATCAAAATTCCCACACGGCATTATTACTCAAATAGGAAAAAAATGCATTATTCAATTAGCAGCTTTAATATAATTTCAACGTCAGTCACATTGGCTTTTTAGTAAGTCTAGAATTATAAACACCAGATTTAATATACAAAAATCTCTGGGTAAAATATTCTATTTATTTTTAGGAGTTTTGTTTCCCCAAATATTTAAATAATTTTTATTTTGCAATGTTTAAGTTATTTGAGCAACAAAAAGAAGGAAAAACAACTTTTTTAGATCTTTTCATTTTTTCCACTTATTCCGGGAATTTAATCATATGATACCATTGAAAATGCTTCAGTCAAGCCAGTGAAAGCTAGCTAAGTGATCTGAGAAGCAAAAGCAGTTGAAACATTTCTGCTTGTTTGTTTTATATACATGATCGGTTATTTAAGGGATATGCGAACATAATCAAAATCTACACTAAAATGTTAAATATTGTAAATTGACTTTCCTTCAATAAAATTTTTTTTTAAATTAAAAAAATGTCAAACATTGTCCAAGTTTGATTTTTCTCTTAAGTAAATTTTCTTTTCTTTTTTATTTGAAGTATAGTTGGCTTTTTTTTATTGAACTATAGTCAGTGACAACGTGTCAATTGCTAATATACAGCATTATGCTGTTTCTGTCACACATACACATACATGTATTAGTTTTCCTATTCTTTTTCACTAAAGGTTATTATAAGATATCAAATATAGTTCCCTGTGCTATACAGAAGAAATTTGTATTTTTATCAGATTTATATTTAGTAGTTAGTATTTGCAAATCTCAAACTCCTAATTTTTATGATAGTTTCCAGTATACAACATAGTGATGTGATATTTTTATAGGTTACATACCAGACAAATATATTATAAAATATTGACTATATTCTCTGTGCCGTACATCGCATTCCTGTGAATTATTTACTTCCTACCTGGTAGTCTGCACTTCTTAGCCTCCGTGACCTGTTTCACCCCCTTCCCCATCCCTTGTCCCTCTGGTAACCACTAGGTTTCTCTATCCGTGAGCCTGTTTTTATTTTGTTATAATTGTTCATTTGTTTTGTTTTTAAGATTCCACGTATAGGTGAGAACACACAGTATTTGTATTTCTGTCTGAATTATTTCACTGAGCAGAATACCCTCCAGGTTTATCGATGTTGTCACAAATGACAAGATTTCACTCTTTTATGAATGAGGAGCATTCCATTGTGTGTGTGTGTGCATGTGTGTATATGTACACCACATCTTTTTAATTCATTCATCTGTTGATGGGCCCTTTGGTTGCTTCCATATCTTGACTATTGTAAATAATGCTGCTGTGAACACTGGGGTGCATAAAGCTTTTCAAATTCGTGTTTTTGTTTTCTTCAGATAAATACCCAGACGTGGAATTGCTGGGTTGTATGGTCCTTCTATTTTTATTTTTTTGAGGAAACTCCATACTGTTCTCCGCAGTGGCTGCAGCAATTTAGATCCCCACCAGCAGTGTGGGAGGGTTCCTTTTCTCCACATCCTCTCCAACACTTGTTTCTGCTTGTCTTGTTGACTACAGCCCTTCTCCAGCTGTGAGGGGATCTCTCCTTGTGGTTTTGGTTTTCATTTCCCTGGTGATTAGTGATGATTAGCGATTAGCAGTCTTTTCATGTGCATGTTGGCCACCTGTATGTCTTCTTTGAAAAAATGCTTATTCAGGTCCTCCTGCCCATTTTTATTTAGATTGTTTCCTTTTTTTGGACACTGAGTTGTAATGAGTTTTCTATGTTTTGGATATTAGTCTTTATCAGACACATCATTTGCAAATATCGTAGCCCGTTCAGTAGGTTCTCTTTGCATTTTGCTGGTAGCTTCCTTTGCTAAGCAAAAACCTTTTGCTTTGATTAGGTCCCATTTGTTTATTTCATGCTTTTGTTTCTCTTGCCTGAAGAGACAGATCCAAAAACTATTTCTCAGACTGATGTCAAAGAGTGTACTGCCTATATTTTCTTCTGAGTCTTATGGTTTCAGGAAATTGTCTTGAATAATGTCTCTGGTAAGTCTAATTTCCCCCATCATTGTATATATTTAAAATAAAAATTTATTTGGTTTATACCTAAATGCATATCCCAAGCTTTGTGGATATTTCTCCACAGAAATCTGATTATGCTGAAAGTGAACATAATTAAAATTAAAATCAATAAACAAATCAATGATAAAAGCTGCTACATATTAGTATAAATTAACCTACATTGCAAGAAATACTAAAGAAAAATGTGAAATAATGTAAATTATGAATTGTGTTGTAATTACTAATAATCAACAAAAGGAAAGAAAATGCTGTTGATATAGTGAAAAGTGTTTTTTCTAGTCTGTGCTAGAAAAATAGCGTCACTCCTGGAGGCTCGTCCCCTTCATATTAATTTAGAAAAAGGTTCATAGTGCACTGAAATCTCATATAACATGCATAGCAAAAATGCCACTGAGTGATGTTTTGTTGTTTGTTTTCTTTTCTGTCAAGAATAACAGATAGTTTTACTTTATTCATGGGCCAATCAGATTTTAAAAGGATAATGTGGATGCTGACATATCTACTAAATTGTAAATATTATTGGGAAAAGAAGAGCAAAAGAAAGGTTTGTGCCAGCACAGCTTTTCAATGTAGACCAAGATAATCAAAATCCTATATTGATTAAAGATGTCTAATGGAAATAGAAAAAGAATATTCTTAGTTTCCATGTTTTGAAGGACTGACAGGCATTCTTATCTTGAAGATAAACATATGAGGGCTTATGCCTAAAGGATTTTTAGTTACATGTGATTTAGGACTTTGTGAACTAGCTGAACTTCCTTCTAGAACACAACCTGTTTATAAACGAAAGAAGTGTCTGCATATTGGACAACCTCTCATGTACGTACTGTACACAGTCCAGATTCCATTGTGATGATCCTTGGGAAGTAATAAGCACATTTCTCGTGGACAAATTGTATCATTAAAATAAGACGGCATTACGCCCTAGTTGCTTTTTCAAATAGAATCACTGATCCTGAACAAAAACAACATGTCTCAAGATCAATAAGGACAAAGGAAACCACATTTTTTAATTAGAACCAGCAATCCCTAACAGTAAGATTTCATGGCCTATCTTGACTTAAGAAGTACAACACTTAATGACTATTTAAATAGATACCTCCATACATATACAGGTTTAGTGGCAAATAAACTACCGTCTCTTCCCCTGCCCCCACCTGCTCCCAGCTGCCCTTTCAGTCAAACTGAGCACATGTTGGCTGCAAGAAGGATTGTTCGGTCTGGAGCAATAATACGTAAAAAGCATTTTATGGGAGAATATACTAGGGCCACTTAGTTACATTTAATAAAGTTTTGCATAATCCTTCACTTAATACGTTAGTATTTCAGCAAACTTATGAATGACTGTACTTAAAAAATACACGATTCTGGAAGAGTTAGTTGGGGATGAGAAGGGGCAGAGGGAGCGTGTGAGGTGGGCTCAGGGATCCACGGGGAAAGAGGGTGTAGGGGCCGGGTACAGGGACAGGGGGGACGGTCAGGACAGCCTTAGAGCTCAGGTCCAGCAGGGCAAGGACCCAGGGGGAGGGAAGAGTGGGCTTTGAGTTGAAAGATGAGGGTGAGAGAGGAACCAGAATAATTCCTTTAGAAAAGAAAAAAGCAAATTATGATATAGCGAAGGGGATGGGAATCCCAGATTAGGGGGAAAAATAGATGAATTCAGGTGGGAGGGTGAGGGCATCTTGAGGTGCCTTGTCTGTGTTCTAGGGCTCTGGGGAGAGGAGGGCAGGTGATCGGAATGGAAACTGAGAGGATGGACATTGTCGGAAGGGTTTGGATTGGATGTGAGCAAGCTGACCTTTCTGCCAAGGGGTCTAGGCTGTCTGGATTCTCAGGGGTCCCAGGAAGGTCTCCTGCCCACCATGAGGCCACGGTCATCTGGGCCAGGCCTGAGGCCAGTGCTTTGGCAGGGGAAGACCCAGGCGTCATGAGCTGGTGGCCTTCTCCATGGTCTTGCTGAGCCATGGAGACAACCAGAGACAAGCTCATAGCCCTGCACTGCACACCTGCTCTCTCACCTCTGACCGGGGACCACAGAGGCTGTAGAAGCTTAGGGGGGAGAGTGAAGGCACTACCCGGAATCCTAAAACATAAGCGGAGCCTAAGAGCTTCACAGCTTGTCTCAGTGAAGCCCCTCCGTTTTGTTGTTCCTGCCATAATTCTATCAGGAGCCAGGTAGGGACCAGCGAACCATCTTTGGATATTTCCTACTTCTCTCAGGAAATGGGAAAAGAGGAGCTAAGAGTCGGGTGTACTCGGCTGTTACTTAAGGTTATTACAGGGTCTTTCTCGTTGAAAGGTGGCCTGAAAAATGAATTGAAGTGCCTTTTTCTCCTCTGGTCCAGGGGAATGTAGGTGGCTGAACACAGACTCTAGAGGCTTCAGATAATCTGGAGATGTTTCAACCCGCAGGTCAGGGGGACCTGGCAAGGGGACTGGTGGTCTTCTCTTCCTGGGAAACATGGACCATCTTCGTCCTTATGATTCTCCAGGTTCCACTGGGCTGATTCCCACATCCCACTTCCAATCTCAGCCCTTTCCAGTTCTGCCAAGAATGGCTCCCACCTCGGCTCTCAGACATGCCCCTGGTCCAACTCTCAGCCCACCACAATGTCTCAGAGAGGTGGCCTGGGAACCAGGAGCCTCAGGTGGTCTTGTAGGAATGGGATGTTTCTGGTAATGGGTGGGAGCGAGGGCGGAGAGGCAGACAGGCATCCGTGGTCACTTTTTTCTTGGGCTTTCTTGCCAGTGACTCTTCTTTCACTGAAATAGATCCCTCGCCCTTTCTCAGCCCTTAGTTCCACAGTTTGTTCATTTTTTAAATAAGCAATTATTGGCATTTACAAGGGATAGATTGTGCTAGACTCTAGGGATGGGGATAACACAAATGAATAAGAGAGATTCTTACATCAAGGAATTTAAAATCGTAAGGAAGACAGAAATGGGCCAGCAGCTGATTGTAGTAAGCAGGAGTATAAGGCGAGATGAAGATGTGCAAGCTAGGAGCACAGGCTGTGTGCCTGGGGAGTGCAGGGTAATGCAGACAGAATCTGTGCTGTAGCTGGCCATGCTATTTGTTGATGTGTTGACTCTAAATATTCTTATTCTTAAAAAAAATTCAAATGAAAACCTTCTCTATATCTCTTTTTGAAGCACACATTAGTTTAATTATTTATGTATTAGTTAATATTTTATAGTCAATAATATCAAAATCCCTTTATGTAGGATAGTAAATTGTAGTAATAAAAACTCTGTAAATTGAAAAGCTAAAAACAAATTAGTTTTTACAAATGGTACATTGATAAAAGTAGAATATGCGTATCTCCGTTCTCAACATGAACGTCAAGAAAGACTGTAAAGTTATGAGAGATCTGGCTCCCTTCATTGATCCAAGTTGTCATGCAATTATTTGGGTAAATATATAAATGGAAATTGTAGCACTTCAACACCCACATCAGCAGGCAGTACAGACTTCCTTGGTTCTGAGGATGTCTGTGTTTATTTTATTTTTTATGTCTACTAGAAACAGCATGCAAATATGGTTATGAACAAGAGCACTGGAGCAGGGCTGACATGCGTTTAAACGCACAGCTTTTCTACTTTTTTTCATTCAATGAATGTTTATCAAGTACCTACTATGAGACAGGAGCTCTCCAAGGTGCTAGAAAGACACGAAGAAAACAGACTAAATTCTTGTTCTCAGAATATTTACAATTTCATGGGGGAAAGAAAGAATAAAGAATGAAATACGTTAGTTTTTAATATATTTCCAGGTAGTGAAACCTTATTAAGGGAAAAAAAAGAGTAATGAGGTAGAAAATAGTGGTGTGTGCTCTGTTTTCAATAGGATACTCAGGCCTGATTCAAGGACTTTAAAAGAATAAAATGAAGTCTTGAATGAAATGAAGCATTCTTCTGAGAGAACAGTGTTATACATAGAGGGGCTTCACATGCCAATTTCCCGAAGTCAAAGAGGGCTTGCTGTGTCCACAGTGCAAGGAAACTAGTGTAGTCACAGAGTGAGAGAAGGGGAGAGGGCAAGGATAAGAGAATTAGTAGGGACCTGGCCTTTTAAATCCTCACACGTTAGAATAAGAATTGGTGCTTTATTCTTAGTGTAATATGAAGCCAGGGGAGAGTTCGTGTAGGGTAATAACATGGTCTGGATTATTTTAAAAGACCCCTGTGGATGCTGTGTAGGAGGAAGGGTATAAATAAGTCATGGGAAGAGCTGAAAGGCTCTTCTGACCCAGGAAGAGATGATGATGGTCGGGATGTAAGTGCCTGTTGTGGGAGTGAACAGCAGGAAGCTGATCTGGGATTTACTCTGAGGATAGAGTTTATAAGGTTTGAATTCAGTTTTGTTTATTAAAAAAAAAATAGGAGTCATGGTCAACTCCACATCTTTTGGCTGAAGCTGCTGAGTGAAGGCCATTGCCTTTTACTGATATTGGCTTGTTTACCAACTAAATGGATGACTTTTCACCTCACTAAAACTTGCTTTCCTCGTGGGGAACAAATGCAAGCAAAGATATTGCCTTCACAGTGTTCGTCTGTATTAACTCAGATTCAAGACACAAATTATAGAGCCTGTCAGATAGTTAGCATCTAATGCAGGGTAGATACACTTAATCTACATAATTATTATAAAGTGCCATACCATAATCTTTAATTTGGCCATCAGCATTTTTAGATTTTTTTTTTATTTTGTCTTCTTTTCATCTGTCTCTCTGATACATTCTGTCTCCTTCCTATCATAGTAAGGACACTTGTCCCCTGCTCACTGATGAGTTAAGGGACATTTTCAGGACTGAATTTCTACAAACACAAATACTATAACAAGATACTCTGGGAGCAATGTTGACTGTGAAACTAGCAGAACACAGACTTGACAACCTCCTCCTTAAAACTCCAGTTTCACTTCGTACTTGCTAGTACTAACTAATTTTGTTTTGCTTTTTGCATTCTCAAAGTGCGTTAAAATATAACCAAATTCTCAAAGTATTACCATGAGAGGCACTTACTTCACTATAATAAAAATAAACAAGCAAATTAAAGACAACAACAACAAAAGCCGAGAGAACCAAAGTACACACAGGCCACAGTCACTGGGAGACAAAAGTACCATTAGCCTCAGAGTCAATACGGGGAAATGCTGGCTTGAGACATCTCAGCACAAATGCTATGCTCCCTCCACTGCTTGCTCCCCCCTCCAGGCACGGATAACTGGTCTTGACCCAAGGAAGATTTCAAGAAAACAGGAGTCTATTTGGCTTCTCTAGATTTGAAGCTATTTTGGGATACAAATCCTCCTGAAAATAATTTAGTCACCCCAAGTGTAAAGAATGAAGAAAGGAAAGTTTCCCTTCATCTCTGCCATCGCTGTTGTCCTAACCTGGGCTTTTCTTCTCTGACCACCTAGATCCCTCTTCCCCGGGTGCTCAGGCACCTCTTACTTCTTGCCTCTTTCTTGGGTAAACAGATGGCCATAGGGGACTATTCTTAGCATCAATATTTATATGAAATCATAAATCAGTTTCATGAGAATCAAATTCAGATGTGGTAGTTTCTATCTTGTATGTGATTTAATCATTTAAGTGAAAGTTTTAGACACTTTCCATGTATCAGGCACCATTCAAAATAAGCTTAATGGGATAAGATAAAGGATGCATCCTTTATATATGTATATATATACATATATATCATTATGTATATCTACATATCATTAATGTATCGTTATGGCTGTAGATCTTGGTGCTCATGATAAAATGTGAAATAAGACCAGTCCCTGCCCCCGAAGAGCCCCTATTGTATAGTAGCTGACATCCTCCTGCTCAGCAGAAGAGAGCACCTTTGTCTAAATTCTAGCCAGTATCTGAGCTTCACAAGGACGCCTTGACTGGCTCAGAGGACTTGGTTTTCAAGATCTCACATCTTCCCCTTGATCTTGTCCAGATTCATATGGCTCACCAGATGTCCTGGAAATGCCCAAAGGGCGGAGGCTGGGTTTCTGCCATCTGTAAATGGTCCTTTGTAATGTTGCAACAATGCCATCTCCCCTTTCCCGACACCCATATCAAAAGCCAAATGCAACAGCTGGATGTTCAATTATTCAGGCTTCATAAGTACTCTTTAATTATCACTATCCAGCGTCTCTTAACCCAATAAACCCAAAGTTATGCTGTGTAGTTGTAGTTATAACTCCACTAAATATGAGGAGTATTTGCATTCATTGTTTTTTTCTTCCAGAGTTTTAAATATACCTTTATATAAAATTTAAAGATCTGTATTTTTGATATTTAACTTGGGACTGATTTATTAATTTATAATCTACATTTAATTTGTAATTATCTTTATAATTTAAAATATGTATCTTTAATTTTACTGTCTTGTGTGTGATTAACTTCATAGATATCAGGAATAAAAGACAATGCTTAAGGAGACAAGCAAGGACCTTACATTGTCTAGCAATCTAAGATGAGGTAACTTATGTGCTAATGATTTATGTGGGCTTTTCATTCTTTCTTTAAATTATTTTCCTTCTAGAACAAATCTGACAACTTTATTATCTTTAAACCAAAGCAATGAATACTTTAATGCACAATTTAAGTAAAAGTTATGAAGAATAAAAACAGTTCTTCTAACCATCAAGTTATCAAGTGATAAATAAAAAGCAATAAATTGATATTGAAAGTATATTTGACATCTTCACTTGAACTCTAAATGATGAAATTTTAAAAAATTAATTTCTAAAAAATAAAAAGTAACCCTGCTGTGACAATGACCATGATACCTTATGTCCCCAGTTTGCAAATAAAAATCCAGGGAAGGCTAGTGGCCACCAGAAGCTGGGAGCGACAAGGAAGGGGTTCTCCCCAAAGGCCCTGGAGGGAGCGTTCATTGATTACCTTAATTCTGGTCCAGCAGTATTGATTATGGACTTCTGGATTCCGAAATTGTGAGAGAATAAATTTCTGTTGGTTTAAACCACCAAGCTTGTGGTAATTTGTTGCAGAAGCCACAGGAATCCAGCACTACTGAGAACATCAGTATTGGTGACTGACTGGGTTCAGTGGGTGTCAGCAGTATGCCAAGACAATTACTTACTTCTGGAGGCCCAAACTATTTCCTCCCCCTGTGTGGCCCATCTTTTTCCCTTGGTCTCACTTGTCTCACTTCACCTTTGCCTACCTGTCCCATCCTGCCATTGCAGAGGTCTGTTCTGACGCAGAGGCCTGCAGCTACATGGCAGATGGTGCTGAAAATCAGGCCCCCGATTGAACTGTGAGGATTATAGTGCTATACATAGGTGAAGGCAGCACTTAACAGGACTTTCTAAAATCAAAGGCCTTGATAGGATGACACTGGGGCCACGAGACCTGCACTGGGGACACTTCTTCGGTGGACAAGTCTGAGGATCTTCAGCTCTGTGCAGCTGTCCCCTCCCTCCTCCAGGCTAGGGGAAGTGGCTTCCTTTCTGTTGCAGAAGAGAATATTCTCTCATCAAATGGATACCATGTAAAGGCATGCTGTCAGATAGGTGTCTCACAAGACAATCTTGTTTTTCAAAGTCTGCCCATCTGCCCTCACTGATGCTTGACCAAGATGCTTGTCACAGTTTCTCTGTAATCAGCAAGAGTAACTGGTTTTTGCTTTGAGGGACAAGAGGCAAAACTGAGATCATCACGTGGGCATTTATGTAGCCACTAAAAATTGTTAAATCCATTTTTAGGCCACTGGCCATAGGAAAGCAGACAGCGTTCTGCTCTTAGACCATAGTTTGCTGAGTGCTGACCTCATCCTATTGATTCCCAAACTTTAGAATCCATCACAGTCACCCAGAGGACTTGATAAAATCTTTTCTAGGACCCAAATCCAGAGTTTCTGATTCAGGAGTTCTTCAATGAGCCTAGTATTTGCATTTCTAAGAAGTTTCCAGGTCTTGCTGACACTCACTGCTGATCTGGAAATCACTGCTCTAGACTGATGAGATTAAATGTTATCCTGTGCAAAGAAACATAGCCCTGGTTCCGAGAGGTAAAGCGTACTCAGCTTGCTGGACAGAGCTGATATGAACCTACAGAAACTGAGGGGAGATATTCTAGAGTGGCTCTTGGGGTTGTTGAACCAGGGAGGGCAGAACATAAAGCTGAAAGGAGGAGAAGGTATTGATATGGGAGCACTTGGAGTCAACTTACTGACTGAGGCTTTGATACCCTGGCCAGGACACCTGCACCAGGTCCTGATAAGCTGTTTATATTGTTTCTTGAGGCCTGAACATAACGGTGACCCACGGAAAATAGGGTAGGGACGTTGGAAACATTTTGGCACATTATTGAGAAAGGGCTTGGAGGCAAGGGGGAGGATGTGAGTTTTGATCTATTATATGAGACAACAGAATCCCCCAAGTAATTGTGTCACCTGAAGTGCAGTGGTCCCTCATTTTACTCTGACAACCTAGAGCTCAGGAGCACGGAAGCTGTTCACATCACTGAGCCCTGGCCAAAGATCACTTGGTCTAATGGAAGCTCCCGGCAATCACTTCCCTGACTCCTACATGCATAATTGTGATGAATTCTCTTAGCAGCGGACTGGGAAGCTGCACTTTGAAAACCAAAATGCTCCCTGTTGGCTCTCCGACCTGTGAAGCAGACCACGTGAAAATTCCTGAAGCTGCCCACTCCCAGGCAACATAGCAGAGCAGAAAGAATACTGCGTCTCAGGAGAGGCTGCAGAGCTTAGCACGACATCAAAGACTTAAAGTGCACAGGCGTGTGATGCCCCTTGCACAGCTGTTCAGCCACCTGCTCTGCACCTGCCGGGTCCCAGCGGGTCACGGAGATGGTGAAGGACTCTCATAGAAGGCCTGCTGCGCCAGCTGCAGCTCCTGTGCTGGGTGTGGTGTCCACTCCAATGCTGGCACTGGGTTAATGCCTACTGAAATGGCAAAAGCATGATTTCGGTCCTCACCGTTAGACGGTCATTCGCTGCAGTCACGTCTTACACCTAAGCGCAGGATCAGTAATGTGGAGTGTCTTCCATCTACTGTGGGAAGACCAGCCATCCTCTGAGAGACAAGTCATATCAATTAGCCGCCGTGTACTGAGGAAAGTACTTATCATTACAGAAACCAGGAAACCGCTGTGGGAAGAGTAACATACGGTGGGGAATATCCCACGGATTGGGATAGAGAATACACATTCTCATGCATGCCAACTTCCGTCACACCAAGGAAACTCTGGATTTCAAAGGGCCATCCTTCATCTCCTGAATTACTGCAGCATCATTCAAACTGTTGTCCCTGCATCCATCCTTATGGCCAAGCATTTTCCAGTCAATTTATCATTTCCATCCAAGTATCTTCTTAAAGGCAAACTGGATAGTGTCGCGCACTTGCTTACATCCCACGGTGGCTGCATGGCTCTTACACAGGGATCACACCAATCAACGTGACCTACAATTCCTTAAGTCGAGACACCGACAGGACGCATTTCGGCCCCCTCTGTATATTCTAGGCACACTGGCCTTGTCTGTGTTTCTTGTTCTTTCCCTGTTCTTTCTTTTAGGGTTTTAAGTATGGTTTCTTCTCTCTCTTGGGAACACAGTCGTCCCCAAAATTCATTTAGGTAATTTTAGCTTTTCAGATTTTAACTATATTATTACATCCTCAGAGAAAAATTTCCTTTTTCTTTCCAACCAGGCAAAAAATTCATATTTATTGGCGTGATTATCTGGTCCCTTTCCTCAGGGTCCATATATTTTCATGCTCAACTTTGTATCACCTGTTCCTAATAGAGTGGCTAATTCTACACATTTATGCAATAATAAAGCAAAAAAGGGAAGAAGGAAGGGAAAAGAAATTGAGAACACTCAGTGTTTATCTCCTCTCTAAACCATATAGCGCCACTCTGTAACTCACTCTCTTCAAGGGGGAAAAGAAAATCTACGAAAAGTTGGCATCTTTTAGGAGATGTCATCATATTAGGAAAGAAATGTGATCCTGGGAAAAGATTAAAACAGGATGAATTAACAGGAAGAAAAATAAACAAGAAAGCTATTGGCTATTTTTACTTATCAGGAAGAATGCAAAACTCTAGTGCACAGAAAAACTCTGAATGTTACTCTAACAATAAAAGTTGTTATTATATATCATTTATTCCAACTAATAAATAGTTTGATAAAGGATAGTTATCAATATGAATTTTTTATATAAGTAGGTAAAGGGAGAGTTAAGTAGATATGTTAATTTAGGAGATACTAAAAAGATAATTTCCATTTCTGAAGAAAAGTCTTTCTTGGCTATAAATAGATTTTCCCTTTCTCATATTAAGGAAATCATCTCTATTGCAAATAGATGGTTATTGAGGCCTGAGTTAATATAAATCTCTTTTAACATATGAAGTCTACCAGAGTTTGTAGTATGTTCTGGAAGTTCACATCAACAATATAACAATAGAAACTACAACAACAGCAAAAATAAACCTTGCAATTGAACTTTTTTTTTTATTTCCAGGTAACATAATTGGCAAATAGAAACAAATGAAGGGAAACAAGTAATCTCTTAGAATAGAGGGACTCATGTGAATGAAGAACCATCCAAATAATAGAATTTTAAAAGACAAACACACTAAAATGTTAATTACAATTATACCAATAGAGTTCTAACACAGGAAATTAATATATACTTATTTCAGTTTTTGGATTTTCATATTACTTTTATGGTCAGAAAGAATAGTGGCTATTTAAGTTTTAAAGGAATGGGAAATTGCATTATTTAGAGTTTTAGCAACTTGATATATAGAGTACATGCTGGTCTTTATTCTTGTCAAACTCTAAATCACTTCCTGGTCATAAGTGAGACGCTAATGTAGATAAATTAACTCTGCGGGGTCACTCGAGCATCACTCAGAGCAATGCTCTGTTCTGGAAAGTATGGGGAACCGCGCGATAAACTTGGACTGAAACAAATGGCAAATATACGTTTTTAGTGACTACCTTTTAGCAAATGTATCCGAACACACAAGGTTACAAGTTTGTGGTCCTTTCTGTATTGTAACTTTGGAAGTCGATATTTTATTCTGTCATGCTTCCATTTGTCTAAATAACTCCAGGTCTCTTCCTATTTGTTTTCAGAAGGTTTTTTATTTTTTTCAGATTTTTAAATAGTATCTTTTGTGAGAAATTTTAATCTTGGGAATTAATTTGACTTTAGAAGTTAGGCAAATGCCATTCAAATCCAGCTACTAGGTTTAAATCTGTGATTAAGGTATCCCAGTGATGTTTTGGTCAAATATCATAAGACATATAATAATAATGGCAATAATTTTACTTGGAGGCACGGGGCCTGGTTCTAACACCTGGCCAAGGGTTGTAAATTTTAGAGAAACCCCTTAAAATGTTTGAATCCCTGTTTTACCACCTTAAACTGTGGTAATATAATCAACTTCACGTTCCTTACAGAATTTGCAGTCAGAAACTGATATGATAAGTGAGTAATTTTGTTTCTGTTATAAACAGGGTCTACGTAAATACCTTGGGCAGCAGGGGGCATTTTTGGCATTCTGTGCTTCTGAGCTGACAAATCAAGGCCGTATGAAATATATGTTTTCCAAAACTATTTAATAAAGAATAAATAAAAGTTTAATTTATATCCCTATTGTTTCTAAAATACAAACATCTAACTGCAATACGTATTTCCAACAGTAATGCATATTTATATAGAAAATACCCTTTCCTTCTGTATTTTATGTAAGTGGTGGGACTCCATTTTTCTTATTTGATATATCTTGGATCAAAGTTGTCATGATTTATGGCTAAACTACTTCCTATAGTAGATGTGAAATTTATAACCATTCTATCAGGAAAAACAAACCCTTTCTTAATATATACTTATGCATATAAAACATTCTTCACATTGTTTGGGGTGGGCAGAGGTTGTCAGAAGTGTGTAGAAATGATGATAAATTAATATTTACTAGATTCATTCCAAATAAACTTTTACTTCTGGAGAGAGAACTATTTATGAGTAGTGTTAACTTCCTTCTTTTTCACTTTAGATTGTCATCTTCCTCAAATGTAATTTAATTTTCAAGATCTTTCTCAATAGAATGATTTCCCCTTCGTTCTATGTATAACATTGATTCTGGTTCTTGGAAGAAGTGAGAAGATCTGTTTGACAGAGCATTTTGTGCAGAAATTCATGGCAATGTCCTGTTGCATCAAATCTCCATACTAATTTCAGGTCATAAAGCATTGCCAAGCTTAGTTCAGTCTGTTGTGTAGATTGTCAACATCAGAATGCGACAACTCACTGTTTCAAAACAAATGTGGACATACGTGTACATACACAAGTGCATGCATAGTATATAATCTGGTCAGAAGAACTTGTCACCTGATAGTGATTCATATTATGAAGCTTAAAATATTTGTCCTTATGTTTTTTATTCTGATTTTACATTGAAAACACAAGGTGTGTTATCTTGTAAATATATAAAAATGTTAGGTAATGTACAGATAAGATGGCCTGGTTCTCAAGTTAAGTCTCATAAAGCTATTTTGTAAAAGGTCAAAATCCATTCACAGTTCGCTAGAGTGATGGTAAGGCTAAGATTTTTAAATACCACTTAAGTGAGAGGCTGTGTCCTTTTGCAGACTTTCCACATGCGGGCTTACATTTCGTATGTTCACTGACCTTTCTTTCTCAATATCCTTTGCTCTTTCTCATTTCCTAAATTCCAAATATCTGGGAGCCCCAGAGGTTAACTTGGTCTTCCTTTCCTCTTTATACATTCACCCTCTTGGCAATCTTGTACCGTCATCATATTTTACTCTGGGAAGCTCAAATTTATACAGTTTATAATATTAGCCCCTCTTCTCCCTGGGAGCAAACCCCATTGCATTCTGGACAACTCCACGTGCACATCTAATAGATGGTTCACATTTCATGTGTCACAGCCGAGCCCCTGATTTCTTTCTGTAAGCCTTCATTCAAAGACACCGCTCAAATATCAATGCCTGTTGGTGAACTAGAAAAATTCTTCAGCTAGATGCAGACCAACGTTTTGGCCACGTGTTGAACAAATGGCATACTGCATAATCATATAAAAAGCTAAAGAAAGAAGGTGCTCTAGCAAAAAAAAATCAGGAGCAAAGTGCATGGCTTGGAGAGAATGGAATCTACATTTTGTTCGGCGCTCACTGCCATGGCGGGAGAAATACCACACAGGGCCCAGTCTGTGCGCTGTCCCTGGCTGGCTCCCCAGACCCTTCCCTCTCAGCAAATGACGATTCCATCGTTCTCATCACTCAGGCTGCAAACTGACTTCTTTACTTCACTCCAGTCATCCAGTGCATCAACAACATTCTCTTGGTTTTGTCTCCAAGTGATACCCAGAATCGGACCACTTCTCCCACCCTGGCCATGGCCATTTTCATTTCTTACCCTGATTACTGCATATTAGCCTCTTGCTTCCCTGTTCTCACCTAAAACTTCTTTTCAACATAGGAATAAAAGTCAGATATTTAGAAATTCTTCATTGGCTTCTCATGTCCTTCAACAAAATACTTTCCATTGCCTACAAGACCAGCACATTCTGCCCAGTTCCCATCCCTTTAGTTCCCTCTGCATCTTTCTTCCTCCCCCCGACCTTGTTCTCACTGTACCAGCCACAGTGTCCCCCTTGGTCCTCCCTAAACAAGACAGGGCTTTTGGACTTACCTTTCCCTCACCTGGAGTGCATTTTCCCACCAATATCCACAAAAGATTCTCATACAAATGACTTTGCACTCATAGGAATATTTTTGTTGGGTAGTTTTTTTGTTTGTTTGTTTTTTGTTTGTTTGTTTTTTAAGTAGAGTTGCCAGATCGTAGTCTATACACATTTAAACAAACAGCAGATATTACTCGTGATTTTTTCCAAGAATCACTGTTACACCCTAGTCCTTGCTGTTGCACCAGGAGAATGCCCAAATCCCTACCTTCTCCACAATATCCTGCAGTATCATTACATTTTTGCCAATCTGAATGAAAACAATGCTGACCTGTTTTAGTATATTTTCAGATCTTTACAGGCCGTTAGCCCTTTTCATGACTTCTTCGTGACTTAAATATTTATGCAGTTTGTCCACATTCTATTCAGTGATTTGCATTTTTTCCTCAATGATTTTGAGTGGCTTTTGATACATGTTATGTATAATCTATTTGTTATTTGTGTTGCAAATACTTTTCCTGGACTGGTATTTCTACTAAGCTAAGTTTGTGCTGTGTCTTGCTGCACAGGTTTACATTTTTTTAAATAACTATTTCTATTTTATTATTTACATTTATGTCCTAAGGGTTTGTATAATTCTTACAAATTTTAACCTGAAATTTGAAAAGTAAATCTCAGATGGATAGCTAGATATAAAATATATAAAATATATAATATTATTTGCTGAAATTTGTAACGTGTAAGGTTAACAAAGTTAGATACTCTTACTTTTGCCATAAGAGGGACCAGTGTTCCCAGCTCCATTTTAAGAATTAATCCATCAATTCCTTCATGCTATGGAATATTACATTTCTCATTTAATAAAATTCCATATTTCGGTGGATTTGCTTTTGAATGCTGTCTTCTCTTGTAAGACAGTCCACCAACAATAGTGCTTTGATTACCACGGTTTTATACTACATTCCTATGAATGCTGAGGTCCTTCCTCTTCCTTGATAATGTTGCTCATTATCGAAATTCCTCTGCTTGTTTGTGCCTTTCTCTTCTGGAGACACTTCCCAAAGGCAATAATCATGATTGTTCTTTGTACAAAGAATGATTTAGCTTTCCCCATAATGAAATGTGTCGAGAGGCAAAGCACGTTGGATTTACTGCCTTCTAGGTGAGTTCAAGCAGCAATTCTCCTTTTAAATTAAGTACCTGTGAAGTACATGATAACTGTTCTCTGACTGTATCTGTGTGCCTTACCATGTAAAACAACGAACACTACTTAAAAGCAAATCAGTTCATTTCTTTATGAGAAACAACTATTACATATGAAAGAGCTTTCAAGTTTCCCCACAGTGAAGTTTCTGTTAGTTCCGAAAAAAGACAATATGTGCCAAAAATGTGCAAAGTCACTGCTTCTCCTTAACACACTTTTCCTTTAATTCTTCTCATATGTTTTAGAAAAAAAGAGGAAAAACCACACGTATCAAATTCAAAGTCTTTTCTGAGTTTCAGTTCTTCTTGACACTGAATATTCACAATGGTGACACCTGCTTCTGATACTGCTGTGGCCCTCATGTGCCATTCCAACCCCGCTTTGTCTTCCTTCTACCTCTCTGATTGGCAGCCAGCCCCAGCACCTCAATCTCCCTAAGTAAGAATCCATGTGATTTTTTTCCCTACAGCCTTCTATTTTCCCATATTAGCAGGATTTCCACTCTCCTTTTTGCTAGATAGTCTGTATCAATGCCATTCTTCCAAATTCCAATTTTTTAGAGATCTGTGCTCAAAACGCTCAAAGCAAATTTTATTTTAATTCTCTGCTAACCACCTACTTCCTCTCAAAGCCTCTCATCGTCATAGTTATCTTGGTCACCTCTCCTCAATTTTTATGGTTCCATCTCTAATTCTCTCATGCTGGCCATAAGCATCCAGTCAAACAACTACAGCTGACTGTCCCTTCATAAGGTCTTTTCCGTCTTTTCTTCTTTTCCATCTCAGTCATCCTCACTGTCTTCTAGACCTAGACCGCTATCACTTTGCCAGAATGTTGCCGGATCCTTATGCTAGATCTTCTTAAATTCACAAATGCAATTGTTGAATTAATTTCCAAAAATCATCTTGGCACTTCCCTGCTAAGGAAAATAGTAGCTCCTCGGTAAATATTTGTTGACTGTCTGCTAGAACTTTCACTGACTCCCCGTTACCAATCGCAGATAGATGAATTGCTTTGGGATGGCAATTAAGATTTCTGTGTTGTGTCATAATCTGCATGTGCATTGTATCATAATTTTATCCTTCCTAAAGTCTCTATTCCCATACATGAGCTCTAGTTTTCTGACCACCCTGTGATACTGAAGGAGGATTAATAAAATGGCCGCACTTAGGCTAACAGATTGCTTACTCTTATGCTCGCCCTTAAAACGGTCAACTGACCTGACTGACCGGATGCTACTCACAGTTCCAGGCCCACTGTTAAAACTAAGGCTATTGATCTTACTGATTCTACTTTATTCCAGTCATTGAAAGTAATAATCAAGCTTGGTCTCTGAGTCTTTCTCCAAGGAGAAGTTCACAGGACTGTAACCTTACAAAATAGCCTGAATTACCAAGAAGACCACACCTTGAGCGCTTACAAGATAAAGAGATCTAACCACCAGCCTCTACAGAATTGGTCACCTGGAGGCATCATGACGCCATTCTAAGTCTTCTGATGAGAAAATGATTCTGTTGCTTCTTATCAATGCTTTATTGTTTGAGCTCTGGCTGTATAACCACCCCACCGCATCTCCAAGGTGGGGTCACAGTTTTGAAGGCACCAGCCTGCTGTGAGTCCCCTTCGGCCAGCAAAATGATAAAATTGCCTCTTTTCTTTTAAGCTCCAAGACCTTGTCTCTGGGTTATTTGGCTGTCAGGGACGGGGCCGATCTTTCTTCAACAATACCTCCGTGACCATGCCTCTGCACCTGGAGCTTATCACACAGCAAAAGCGACTTCTAGTCTATTCATTAAAATGCTGTATATTCTTCAAGTAGAAACACAAAACTGATCTCTCATAAAAATCCCTTACTCTTTCAAGCTCTCTGTGACGTGTTCCTTGTTTGCAGGGTCTGTGCTTTCTAACTCAGCAATCATTTATCTACAACTATTTATTATGATTATCTTTCCGATTAGACTAAACATAAAATGTCTGAGTTACAGCTTTAATTCTTGGCCTCTCTCAGCTTATTGCAGAGTGTCTTTTAAAATTTTAGTCAGCATGGTATACTGGCGTGAACGAGAAACACTGCAAACCACATCAGTAAGCAAAGAAGGCTGCAACCATCAAGTCATCAGCAGCTGCCGCCACCCCCCAGTGAAGACGAGCCTGCAGCCCAGCCTCTGCAGCCACTCACAGTGGTGCACCCCGAGGGCACTCAGAATAAGAAAGGACAAGAAACTGGCCCTAGATAGCTAGGTGCTTGTCAAAGGAATGAATTCAGTGAGCCCAAATGTTTGCTCCCTCCCATACACAGAAAAGCGCTAAATTCTTTCACTTGAGATGCCTGGCTTTCTTTAGATAACAAGTAATCTATTAATGTTCCATCTACCTGGTATTTGTTGTAAAACTCCTATGTATTCTAGCCCCTCCCCTGTCTCTTCAGAGCAGTCCCTCAGAGGGATCTGAGAGGCTGTCATCCTGGCTCGAAGGGGTTTGAGTCCTCAGAAACGTCCACCAAATAAAACATAACTCTCAACCTTTAGGCTGTGCATTTATTTCAGTTGACACTGGAAAGAACTTTAGGGGGTGGGTTTACATTGGATCTCTGAATCTTTCTGACGATCTCTTGAACCTTTGACAATCTTCATAATTGTCACCATACACATTTCTAGCCTCCTTATCTAACTCCTGCACCCATGCATTCAACTCCTCATACTTGCTCTTGCTTTCCACCCACCTGGACACGCCTGCCATCCTCGCACTCTCCATATAAAATTCCATACGATTCAGACTATGAGATACTGATCTGGGCACATTGCTTTTACCTCAAGATTATTTCTGTTTACTGCCCCATTCTACCAATGAGTGGAAAACATCATTTTTCCAACTCAAATGAAGCTCAGCCAATCCCAGATTTCCCCTATAAATGGCATTGGTCATTGCAAATTTTGGTCCTGATCTTATTGGTTCTGTAGGTCCTTGGATTTTCAGTGCCGCAGTAACGCTGTTCTCAGCTACTCCCTTATTTTACGGAGGCATTTCAGGCTCTGTGTTGCTACCTCAATCTCCTTCACCAGGCAAACCGTGAATTCACGTCTATGCTCTCCATGCTCACATCTTCCTACCATAGGAAAGGAGAGACTCCCAGTGCTGTTTTGTTTTTATCTCAAGCTCCATTTCCACATCGATACTGTTCCTCACCCAGTAGCAACCCCATCCCCTCTTTGTGCCATTATCTTCATTATGCTGCCCTGGGCTGCACCAAACTAGCAACCATTTGTTTTAATCCTTGCAATTTGCTGCTCCTAGGTTGCCTTGCATGCTAAGTAGGTTCACAAATTGCTTCACCAACCCTACGGGAGGGATCACAGGTAACCTGGGCTAAAACCTGAGCTCTGAGAGAGAGAGGCTTGTAGCAGTACGCCAGCACACTTGCCTCAGAAATACGTATTAGCAATGATGGTTTTTAGATCATTTATCTCTATTGTTCAAAAGAAATTTTCCCCAATATATTTTAAATATAAAATTTACCAAAGGATAGCATTAAGTTTACAAATGGTAAGTGTAAAAGTCAAAAGTTTCTTCCTATAATTATCACCCAGAAAAAGGAAGAGATTACCTATCATCAGCCCGTCTTACTTTCTCCCACTTGCAAACTTGGCTCCCCAAATCACCATTTTATTCACATCTAACGTGCTAAGTCAGTTTTGAATAGATACAGATATAAATATATATTACATTTTTTTGTTTCTTTCAATTAAGATCCAATTCCTGAGATTCCTCTTTATACGTTTTCATTCTATACTATGACTGTAGAACCATCTCACATACTTTATTTACCGTGTTTCTTTGTCCCTGGACATTTGGGATGGTCTCAAATTTAGCAGTTATGAATGTTGCTGCATAAGTATTATTAAAGATCTCTTTTGATGCACCTGCAGACGTCCACACACACCCTCACACAGCTGAGCAGGATTAGCGGTAGAAATGCTAGATCAGGAACGTCTGTCAGCTGTTGTTGATACCAGCAACCTGTTTTACAAAGTACCAGGCCATTTTAATCTGTGTTTTGGTTCACTTTTTAGCTTCTTACCCAACAGAGCTTAGCAATTTGAAAAACACCTAAAGGAGAAATCTGCAAAATCTGAAGGTTACTTTTCTACCCCTCCTTACTCACCAAGACATCATCCCTTTAATTCCTAGCTGCCTTGATTTCCCCATACTCCAATTTTCACCTCTCCATCCATCTTACATCATCAAAACTCTGCTGTCCTCTCTGAATTTGAGCATCAACCCTTCGCCTGAATTCTTAGCTTCTCATCCTCTGCCAAAAAGTTGTACATGACCTTAGAAGAAAGCAGCTTGAAGAAGGTCCTTCCTCTTTGAAACCGCTCCTTAGGGTCTTGATGGCCACACGCTTGCTTTAGTCAGCAGTTCTCTAGTATCTTCTGCTTTGTTGTGTTTGTGTGTTTGTGACGTGGCATTTTATCCAGTCTTCTCCGTCGCTCTCTATGATGGCATGGTCTTCTAGGAGCTCTCTCTCCAGTATATTTGGGGAAATGTTAGAGCATCTCCAGTTGGGGCCCTTGGAGGATGGATCGGTGGTTGTTTCAGACTTCGCAGTCGAGAGAGCTGAAGTATGTGCCACCGGGGAAGTACTATGCTGCACCTGATAGGCATGAACTATAGAAGGAATCCATGTACTGAAAAGCCTTTCTGCCAAAAAAAGTGTACATTGTGAGCCTCTGATCCCAGCTGGACTAAAATAATGAGTAGGATAATGTGCGTCCTTGTCTCTACATTCAAATATTTTGAATAAAGCACCATTGGCAAATTGCTCCAACTTTCTGTTCAAATTCCAGATGTTGGATTGCTTCCAGTTCCAAAAGTTCCACGAGTTACAATTGCTGTAGCTTTGGCATTAGAACCAAACACACACCTTCTAAACTACCATTTACAAAAATTCCACGTTATCTTAAACTATTATGATTTTGATATCATTAGCAGTGTCAGAATATACACATGAGATTCAGATCAGTTCTTATATTGTCCTGGAGTGGTGGGGAAATTGTGAGATGTTATCAGGCAAATGAAAACATAGTTGAAGTGAAAACGGGCAGGGTCTCAAATAGGTATTTCCCTTTATAAGTACAAACGTGTTTTATGATTACAAACATGGTTTTACTTGTAAAAAAGGGAGACTTTCTCTAATTATTTGGCACATTATGTGTACATCTTTATTCAGCAAATATCTAATATACAATTACTCCATGCTATGCAGACTTTTTCACATAAACTGCATTCAAATATATTAAGCATGTTTGTTGAATGACCAAGTTTGTTACATCCAGATTCTGTCTCAGCATACACTGAACTTACAATTTTAAAAAATATTCTTAGGAATCTTAAAAAACACTGTTTTAAGAAAAAAAAAAACTGCACCCAAAAGTAAAATGAAAGAGATGGTATAATTACAAAAGTATAAAATACCGGGGGGTGGGGGGCGGAGTGGAAATCCATCTCACACCTCCCACCGAGTTTACCACTTGTCTGGCAATTATCCTAAGTGCTTCCCCACAACTGAGAGGGAGAAAGGGCGCTGCTGGGCTCCCGCTTCTGAGCTGTGTGTTGCTATTTTACCCAGTCTATTCCTGTAAATAACTTCTCAAAACCCTTCAATACCCATTTCAAAAGCACTCCTCAAAGCAAAGTACCCACTCGTCCTTCCATCTCAGAACTTTGTATTCCGACTGCCAAAATGTCGCAAAGGATGTAGCTGGCCTGCTGAGAACCACCTCGCTGGGTGACATCCAGGTACTGTAGTTCACGTTCTCTTTTAATGGTGGCAGTATGTTATTTTAGTTAACTCACAGACACTGAAAGAAAGAGAAAATGGAACCGGGAACTAAATGCCTTCAGTTTGCTGCCGGTAAATAAAAATGCCTATGCTTTGTGGCTGCATTTTATTATATACACGGTTCTCCAGTTTTGTTGATTTGTTTTGTTTTTTGATATGTGTACGTAACATCAACACTTTTGGATGGCGTTTGGGAGAATAATATCTTACGTCAAAAGTGAGACTAAGCTATTTCAAATAGAAATATTTCAGTTAAAACCGGGAGGTGATAATATGTGTGTGGAGACCTGTGGTCACAGTGCTGATGCTAAGTGCTCTGTTCCGCGAACAGGCCACATCATAACCTTGCAACAGTATCTCAGAGGGCTGGAACCCATGGTCCACGGCAGTGTCTTTCAGCTTTAATGTTCCATCTCCTGCTGCCTACCTGCTGTGCAGATCTTCCCTCATAGCTGGATCTTTGCAACAGAATTCTAGCGAGTGTGTTGTCCTTCAAATATTTTTATCGTCCATACTTTTTCCCGCCACCTTGCATACAGCTGCTCAGCTCATCACACATCAGTCATGTGCTTCTCTACCCATGATGCTCATCACATAAAATACAAACTAATGTTTGAATGCCAATATCTACAACAATTTTATCCAACCTCATTCTATACTTCAAAGTTTATATTCCACTAGTAGCCTCCATCCCTAACTCACTGTTAGGGATGAACTCACTGTTCATTCGTTTTTTGGGTTTTTTTTTTAACTTTTCCCTTGAACCTCATCTTGAACCCACTGATCCATCTACTTCCACTGTTTTCCACAAGTAAAATACATTTCCTATGCCTTCCTTTCCACCATTTCATAAGAGCATCGTGTTTTCAGTGGCCACCTGTGATCACTTTAAGCTATGCTTTCTGTTTTCCTTAAATCCTATTCAAGTATGAGATGATCTTTGTAAGTTTTGTCTCCCTCAAGTGCCTCAAAGCCCCTTGAAAGCTAGGACACATGTAGCATATGTACGGCTGGCCACAAACACGACACAAGGGTAAGAGGTTTCTGAATTCCATGTCACATATTTAGATGAATCAGGCATACTATTTAAGGATAAGAAAGTGTAGGTTTTGACCAAGAAGCTTAATGACACGTATCAGATAAAAGGGGGGGGGGTATCTTATCAAATCAAAAACATTTTAAGGGGCTAGGAATCAGTTAGTGGGCTCCCACAACAAGGCATGGAAGAGCTATGTGAACACATAGAAGATGCTTTGAAAGGATTTGTGAGTTGCATGCTCAAAACCTCTCAAGGAGGATGGGTGGGTGGATTTCAGGTCTCAGTCCAAGGCTGGTGAGAGAGGCTTCACTTGGATCGTTGGTAAACCTTAAAACCTGTCTCCTACAGTTGAGGGCACGGAAAGATGGTGTACCAATCAGGGTTCTTTTATAATATAGAGGTAGCTAGGTAGAAAAAGATATTTTAAAGAATTGGCATAAATGACCATGGAGGCTAGAAATCCTGAAATCTGCAGGGAAGTCTGGCAGGCTGGAAGTTTGGACAGGGGCTGCTGTTACGGCGTTAAGGTAGAATGCCTTTTTTTCTGGGAAACCTGTTTTTGCTCTGAAGGTTTTATCTGTTAGATGAGACATATCCTTATATTGTGAAAAATCTCCTTTACTTAATATTAACTGATTCTAGATGTTAACTACATCTACAAAATACCTTCATAGAAATGCCTAGATTAATGTGTGGTTGGATAACTGAATGCTATAGACTAGTTAAGTTGAAACACAAAACTAACTATCACTGGCGGTATTTGAACTTTTGCCTGAGAAATCTCAAACACAGGCAACACTGTTAGTTGTGATGGTGGCCATAAACAAACGGTGGCAGCTTCCCTGGGATTAATTCCACCAGGGTTTGTGCGGACCTCATCAACCTGACAGGGATTCAGAACAAAGCCATCTTAAATTCTGTTGACTAAGACCGCCTACAAGCGAGTGCAGCCCTCATCCCAGGACTGCCGAAGTCTTCACAGGATCCCGAGAGACTGAGAAGAAAGTAAATGAAGAGTCAGAGAATCATGAACTAACCGCATCGAGGGCTGCAGGTGAGATGGTCCTGGCAGTGGGGCTTCAGTCTCCATTTACCACGTGTGCCCATCAGAAGGAAGACTCAGTTATACCCAGAAGCCATCACCAGGAATCTAAAAGTCACCATTCGCAACTCCAGTTGCAAAATAGGATCTCCTGCCTTTCTTTTTCTCCTCTCCACGAACACCCTTCAATACCCAAGGAGCTTGAAATAGTCCCCAGCGAGTGAGGAGGCGGTGATGAGTGCGGGGTACAGGGAAGTGCACACAGCTCCTCCCCAGGCTGCAGGTCCCCAGGCTGCAGGTGGCCAGGCTGCAGGTCCCCAGACTGCAGGTCCCCAGGCTGCAGGTGGCCAGGCTGCAGGTCCCCAGCCTGTAGCCAGCTGGAGCTGGAGAAGTGCAGCAGCTTCAATAGTGAAAGAAATTAGAAACATGACTAATTCATGGGAACGAACATCCTAGGATCCAATTCGAGATTTTTGTGAGTGTTCCTTAAATTAACCAAAAGAACTTTTGCCAAATAAGAGTTATTAGAAAAGCCATGAGACTGTCTGAATTTTCATCCAGGGACATAATGAATAAATTTCCATACTATAAATTTTAAAAGTGCAATAGCAGACACAGTAAGTTTGCTCTGGGATAGCTTCCTTTGACTCAAACTTGTGCAAAATACAGGCTGCACTGCTCCTTGGGTGGCAGAAAAGGTGGTACCAGCAAGATGTAAGATACAATATTAGAACTGAGAACACTTTGAAGTTAGGGATTATACTGCAACCTATAGGCTTGGAGAGACAGGAAAGGGGCAGAAATAAATAAATGTGACTTTTTGGTAGACTCAGCGAGGCTGGTCTAACTGGATAGAGAGTATTGTGTTATAGGGTAGTGGAATATAGCAATTTTTAACTGCTTAGATAAGAACTTTAATTTCACAGGTAATTGAAAGTCTTTACATGTTTTTGAAAAGTAAACCACAGTGATTCAATCACACATACGTGCTATCGTGTATCCAATATTACTCTAGTGTTCAATGCAATCATTTTGCATATTTTAAGCTACCTTCATTTTTTCTTTTCTTAAAAAAGCAGCATTCTAAAGAGTATAAAATTCTAAAACTTTAGAATTTAATTTACCTAATGACTTTCTTCTGGTGATATATCAGAAGAAAATCATTAGGTAAATTACACCTAAGGTGTCTGTCTCTATCTATCTATCTATCTATCTATCTATCTATCTATCTATCTATCTATCTATCTATCTCAAGGGTCAGAAGGGAAAATGAGGGTGGCATTAGGAGAACGTAAGTCAGTGAAATAATAAGAAAAACATGAAACCATTGATCTAAGAGTGGGATCCTGTGACACACAACTTGAAGGCAGCTTGTCACATCTCGTTCTGTGACTAGAACACTGTTGTGCAGAGAGGCAAGGTCACCCCTCTGTGCTTCCTCCTCCCTGGGATCTCCCTTTGTGACCACTCCTGCCTACCCCATGGCAACGGAAGTTCTCATGGAATACGGGCACTGCCTCTGTCTCACCTCCCACTGCCTGTGAGTCACAAGTTTCTCTTGAGTTCTCCACGCGTAAGACCAACTATTTTGAAATAGTGCTCCTGGTTCTTTGTGAATGGGCCTCTGATGCCTTTTCCAGCCCCGTCTCTTACCATTTTCCTGCTCCGTGCGTTCTAGTGAAAGTCCTGCAGCACCGCGATGGTTTAGAGCAAAATCAGGGCGTGGATGACATCAAGCCATCGTTAAACACACTCGAAATATTTGAAGATGGATTCACTGTGGTTACTTTCAACAGGGACATGAAAGCTTCTATTCTTATCAAGATTTGATGAAAACCAGTGTGTGAATAATGAACACTCATTGCTTGTTCTGGGGGAGTAGATTTCCTCAGATCTCAGTGCCAGGTCATGGCAGGTTAGTTTCCAAGCCCTGCTTTAATAAAAGCAGCCTTTCCCATTAACCTCGGAGACACACTTAGAACAGGACGGTCACATTGCTCCTCTGTTCACACACATCTGACCCAATCCTCTTCTCCATTGTATATTGGTTAAAAGTAAGGCTATTAGACAACAATGGTCAAAGGCTTAGACTTTGGGTCGATTGACATGTAGAATTAATTTTCTGCTTTCCACCTACTATCTGTGTTACCTTAGGAAACACTGCAGACTTAAACTCTCAGTACTTCCCAATTCTCATCAGGAAAGTTGAATTTTTATTTGTGATTTAAGATAAAATATAACTAAACAAGGAAAACACTTAGAAATTAAAGTCTGAAGACTGCTGCTCTAAATTTTGAGGATCTCAGTTTTTATTTACGACTTTCTTTTCACCTTTAAACCCAGTGGTGCCAAAGAGGCATTTTGTTCAAATGTAGTGATCTCAGTTTTATTTTCCTCCAGTTCCTGGAAGATCCAACTTCTCCTTGGATTTAGATTTCCCTTTTATACGAGCGCTATCACTAGAACCACCATTGATTCCCTTCCATTTTTTTCAATAAATCCGTTCACTTCATTTCTAAACTTGAAAAATGTAAAAATCAAACAAACAAAGCATGGAAAAAGTGCTCAAAAAGCTCAATGGTCTCTTAAAAAATAAAAACAACAACAAAAATACCTTTCATCTACATTTTATTTAATGTCATCAAACTCTTTTCCTACACATTTTGTTAATATTTGTAATTATTCAGTAAATAGATTTCTGTGCTCTGCTTTATTCACATAACCAGAAAAGCAAGCCTCTTTCTACATTATTTCAACTTCTCTCTAAATATAATTTTAATAGGTGCAAAAACAGTTTTTGCTAAAGTTGATATTCTGATATACATAATAATTTCACAACCATTTAACAATAGTTTCTAAAAACTCAGCATTATAAATAATGTTTGGGGAGTGTCTCAATGCTTACAGGTTTTTATGATGCTGTCAGATAATTTTTGAACTGTTTTCCCAAAATAGAGTTGCCTAGTGAAAGAATATGAGGGTTGTATGCTTTTCACATTCATTGTTCTGTGTAACATTAGTCTTCATGGACTAATTTTAGCACATCATGGTACCCAGGGAGATTATCTATAAAGATCCCTTCAACTGTTTATTAAAACAGTATTTTTAATCTATTATTACATACCAAACACCATTATAGATGTTGATGACTCGCTTGTGAACAAGACAGAAAAGATATCTTTTTCTGGGGCTTGCAATTTCGGTAGAGTGAGAGAGGAAGCAATCATAAATCAAGTGGGAAGAAAGAAAATGAAAGGTTGATGGGTGGGAGGGAAGGAAGGAGGGAAGGAAAAGGGGAAGAAAGGAAGGATGGAAGGAGGGAAGAAGAGAGGAGGGGAGAAAACATGAAACAAGAAGCAAAATGAAATGAAAAAAAAATGAGATCCAGTGAAAGTCTCTGCTGACAATTGTAATGTATGTAACATTTAGTTGGTCCAATTAGGAGTTAAAGAACCAAAATTTTTAATAATGTGACTAATGAATTGCACAACAACTTTAAAATTCAGGCAGGGTTAGGAAATATTAGTTCAAATTTTCATAGAAAACACAAGTAAGTGAAATATCAATCATGGGAAATTCAAGACTCATATGTGACCTAAATTCACTCTGAATGGTCAGGGGGATTCCTCATTTCTACATTTTGGGGAGAATCTTCTTGATGTAAGCAGTAAGGATGAGGACTTTTATGAACTCCATCTTATCTTAAAATATCTCCAGGAACCTGAGGCACAGAAACCTATCATCTCGCCAATAAGGATTGAAAGGCGAACGTGGATATTAACTCATGAGAGCATTTCACTATTCAAGAAGAAACGAATCATTTTGACTTTTCAATGATATTTGATAGGAAGACATCTGATTAGATCATTAAGGTTATTTCCCACAAGCCAGAGCAAGGGAAGAGTTTAGAGAAGGGCACCTGGCCTCATGGTTTTCTGAGGGAGGGTCTTGGCTTCTCCTTGTGAGGACGACAGCATGTTCCAAATGGATTTGTTTGTTATCTTCTTCACAGATGATCACAGAACAAGTGACGACTCAAAGAGGCTTCCAAAAGCAAATAACTCAATTAAGGAAGACAAAATCCCAAGAAAGATAGTATGGTTGCAATCGATCAGTTAGTTACTAAAAATATTCGTTTTTCAGTACCAGTGTTTTGCAAGTGCTTAATAGTGACTTCATTCCTTTCATCTGCATGGCAACCAATTAGGATTGTGTTAAAGACATTACTTCTTAAACTGAATATTTTACCCTTGATTTTTTCCCTTTACTGCAATTTTTAATTTTTCGACTGCCAGGAAATTTTCCAATTTGAGGCTGAGCGTAGCGTTAGAGTGGAGCAGTTGTCTGCATAACAATATTTTTGAAAATTAATTAGTCATTGAGATAATGATCCCTTTTTTCTCCTTGGGATTCTCACTTGCTGAGAAATAGTGTGAATTTTTTTTTTTTTTCCAAATTGAGTGGTGGCTTTTGCAGAACAATGAGAGAGCTGGTTCAGCGTGGGTGTCTTTTGTTTTAAAGTACTGTCTTCTATTGTGAAATTAAATTAAGCAAGCCATGTTCAATATTAATGCTATTTCCCATTTCTTAATAGGTTCATATTTACATTTTACAGTGTGAAAAATATCTGGTTTAAATTGGTCAGAGGGTCTTTTAAAAAGAAATGTATGTTTATTAATTTATTCTTCAGGTTCTAATATCAGGGGACTAATGTAGACATGTTTTATATATATATATTTTTCCCTCCTCAGTGTGGGTAGTTGCAAGCAGTAACTTTTCTATCCTTTCAAATCAGTCTTTTGCAAACTGCCTAGGGGAATCCTCCTGCCCCAGAGATTCAGAATTAACTGACTTGGGGTGATGTTTGGCGTGGCCTTTTGTTAAGCTCCCTAGGTCAGACCCATCACTCACATTTGTCAGGCCGGAGCAAGAGAACATAAACATGTCCAAATATTTTAAACTTCTGCACTAAGTTATCAACTTCTCAATGAGAGATGTTCCGTCATCCTACCTGGATGGTACATCCTTGTTAGGATCCAAAGGCTGGTTACACAAGTTGAGTTTGAGGATCCTGGCAGTTCTCCCGGTAACATGACTTCATGGAGTGAGTCAGGCTGACCCTCTTCCAGCCTGCAGCTCTGTCCTGCACCATGACACACCTATGTAGACGCCCCATCCCACACCTGTGTAGACGCCCCATCCCACCAGTGGACACTCTCAGGACTAGAGGTGTGAACAGGGAACAGGACGTGGTCTGTCCTTGAGAAGGTGGATGTAGGACAGAGCCTCTTAGGGTCTGGAAGGAAGCTTGGGCCTTTTTGTCAGGGAACTCTGGAGCCCTGGGCACCAGGAGCACAGGTTAGAGGGGAAGGGCTATTGGCCTTGTGTGAGTGTGTCTCCATGGAGAGTTAGAGCAGGTCTCCAGGAAGAGCCCCGGCGGCACCAGGGAGCGGCCAGGATGGAGCATCACGGCTCCGCCCTTCTGTGCTGAAGGTGCGCAGTGCTTGAGGTCTTAGCACAATGCCTGTCATTGTACAACTCAGGAACAGTGTCTCTAGACTTAATGAAGGATTAACTCGTAGCATTTCATAGCATATCTCATTATAGTATTATCTGAAACGATACCTTAGGCATAGCATTATATACATAACATTCTAATCTAAAAATTAACCCTGATTTTTTGTTGTTGTTGTTGTGTGTGTGTGTGTGTTCACAATCTGGCGTCTTTCTGTTTCTCTTTCTCTCTGACTTCATCTGGTTGCTCTGTGCCATGTCCTACAGTTTTCTCTACTTCATTCTCTCCCCCTTAGTTTCTTATTCTTTCTCTCCTATGCACTGTGTTTCTCTCTTTCTCTGTCACTCTTGTGTGCTTCAGTCTCTTTCCTTAAAAACATACACACTCACAGACACTCACACACACACATGCACACATAAGCACCAAATAGACTGAAATACGGGTGCATAAAAGAGTTAGATACAGATATGACTTGTTCAAGAGTATCCAGAGATTGACAGGTGTGATATTCTTTGCATCCAAATCAGAACACCTCCTCCCAGCTGGACACAATTCTTAGAAGAGATTTTTGTTCCCTTCCCACATATTTCTCTGGCTGGGAAGAACGTGAGTACAGTATACTCGAAGTGCCACCATTTTAACTTAGTATATACGCGAAGTCCAGTTAACAAACGCACAGCTGTTACTTCTCTGGGTAGATGGATGGCGTGTGCCACGTACCTACCGAGGAGAGGAGGGGGCCTTCCTGGGAGCAGTTTATGGGCCGTTAATTGATGAAGCAGTGATGTCAATGACCAAATATGAGAGGAAAAAGGACTGTGGCATTTCGTTACATAACTGAATAATTCTTGTCTATGTTCTAAAATAGATTAAATTATTTGATTCAGATGCAGTTCTCTTTAATGTCCATGGAGATTACTGTAGAGTCGCATTAACCAAGCTGCTCCAGGCCAGGGATCTATTATCAAGCAACTACGTCCTGCTTTCATTAAGAAGCAGGTCTTCAGGTTCGGTCGTTTTACGTCCTCCCTCTTAGATGCTCACGCACTTCAGAATGAAGCTGCGTTATGTAAAAAAATACACATCGTGCACGCCACTTCCTATAATTTATTTTCCCATTTCAATAACTGTGTAAACATTGATAAAGTTGTGCTTTTCATTTTGGAGGGCACACATGTGGCCCTGTAGGACATCATTTAGAGAAAACTAACCTGTTACTCTGCATACAGCATTATCAGTTTAGATCTAGCCAGCAATGTTGAAATGTGTTTGGTATTCTTCAAATAGATTAACAGAGGAGAAGTGAGGTTTTTTTTTTAATTTTGTCATATAATTTTATCACTTATATGTTAATTTCCAACCAAGCCTAAATCAACCCAACCTGGGTTCTTTTTATTTAATTTGTTAAGTTAATTAATTGTGACTTTTACTGCCACTATAAAGTAATTAAAAATTGAGTTTTCTTTTCAAATTATCACATGCAAATGTATGTTATCTATATTCATGTAGTTTATGCATCTATGTATACACAAACACAATGTAGAAAAATATTTTCTTGTATTTATTATCTGCTGCCTGTAAGAGTTGAGAAGTGTCATCTGTCACTTTTGCAGCATACTGCCAAACAATATTATGGAAAAATTTGTAAATGTGAACTGATGAATTTTAACATAATTTTCCAAAGAACCACACTTGTTATCTCTGAAATATTCTGATTAAATTTTGCTTTGATGAGCAACCTTCTGAAAAAAAAAATTGAGGAATATATGTCCTTAAGAATATGTGACTAAATTAAGAAAGGTTTTATATCTTAAACCCCAAGGGTTTGACAAAAATAGAATGAGAACTTTGCAGATGAACAAATGTACATAATTTTTATAATTCTGCTTTTTAATCTTTTGGCAGAATTTGATGGCTCCATTACTTCCCTGTATATAACTTCCTAAAGCTTCGAGGCTTGCGTCTGGAAATGAGGAAGGATAACATCTCAAGTGCAAGGGCAGCACAAACTCCTCGTTCACGAAAGGGAATTCCAAGGTCAAAGCCAGAGCTTCCTTTCCAATTCAAATGAAGCTGCAGATTCTGTTTTCTTTTTTGGAATCTTTTAAACAACGGGGTATTATTTCCCATATTTCATTCATGAAATGGATGATTTAAAATCATTTTCATGGTTAATGTCTCTGCACCTTGATTTACCGCAGAAAATGTGAGTCTGTAGATCTCCGCTACGACTTACTCTGAGAGCCAAAAAAGGACTTGAATAAATGCTTTCAAAGCTCAGGCAGCTGCTTGTCAATTAAGTGAGGCTTTTTATTGGCTCTCTGGTCTTTCCTTAGCACAGATTTTCTTCATTAACGTTTCCCTCCCTTCCTGTTTCTGAACATGCTTTTGTTAAAAGAGAAGCAGTAAGAGCAAGCTATTACACAAGTCTGATTCATATTCCTTTAAATATTCAACCTTTTGAGCGAAAATGGGCTAGGAAAAAATTGAAGTTCGATTCCATATCACTTAATTCTTAACTGGGACGTTCCAAGGACTGGTTCTCTTTGTAAAATATATGATCTATGGCATATGCTATACAGAATATATAATTACATAAACTATTGCTGTCTGCATGACATCATAACATTTGCTTATTGCTGTAAAATGTTTCCAACCTTTCCAACTGCTTGTGAGAAAAGACCTCAACTGTCTGAGGAAACAAAAGTTTCCTTTTTTTTTTCTCCTTACTTTTCCTCTATGAGGAAAAGAAGGCAGCGAAGGTGATTCATGTGGTTTTAAATATCATAAATTTGGCAGATACATGCCAATGAAAATCATTCAACTAACACAAAACTTCCATTCTTCTGCAAGTTCATTTACATTCATAATAAGGCAGCATCTTCTATAAGGATTATGTGAATCGAGTCACTAGACTCTACACAGGGACACACAGCAGTGTGGTTTCTTTTTTGTTCATCCATTAATTCCAGCTGGTTGGTTCCATAGACTAAGATGGTGTGAGGGAGAAGAAGAAAGATTGTTGTCAAGAATTATACCACACTTTAAGATGAAAGGAAATGGGTGTTTTCAGAAATGATGCTTGTAAATGCCATTGAACAACACCATACAATATAAACCTCCTAGAGCAGTTTCATTCATTGATATTTTTATAATTTTTCTCTCACTTGTTTATTTTCAATGAGTTTTTGTGTGTATATATATACTATATATATATATATATATATAGTATATATATATTCATCTTTTTCATGTGCAGCTGAACAACCTTTAATTAAAAGGTTTTTTTTGAAACCTGAGGAAACAGTCCATTCAAACTCTCCTTTCTCTCCATTGCTTCCACCTTTAAAATTCTCCCAGTGAAGAATGAGCCTTATTTGCATGAAGTTATTCTAGCATAAAATTATTCTTGCTGAAGGAGAATCAGAGGAGGGGTGGAGGTAAATCAGCAGCGATCACTCCATGCGGTTATTCCAGAATACCCTCCCCATAAACCTGCCCACCAAAGCCCAAGGCTTTGCACAAAAACCACCAGATGTTGTAACAGATACAGATGAGCACAGCTATGCAGGTAGGGATTCAAGCAGAGACATTTCAAAACACCATGCCTGAAACACTGGAATTTCACTGAGACGTTTGCTTCTGGAAGAGGTTAATGGAAGCACAATTTCATAAAGCCATCTTCATGTTGGGTGTGTACGTACCTGCCCACTTATTAAGAGAGAAAGAGAACTCATAGTCTCGTATTGGAAAGAAAACATTCACAGAAACATCCTCCTTTCTTCCTGCTGTTACAAACTGAGGACTATCATGATAGACCTTAAGGTATAACAAAATATTATGTACACTCTATGTAGTGAGTCATAAAAATCAAAGAATAGAGGGAAAATCACTTTTCCTTCTTTTTTCCTGCTTTTGCTTCTACTCTATCTCAGTGCTTTATAAAGCCAAACTCTGCCTGAATTAAATGGAATAAACACCATTGCGTATCCAGCACACACATGCATTTGTTGGGAAGATTCGTATCGATTATTACACAGTAAGTGCTACAAAGCTCATTTGTGCTTCACTCACACAGCGTCCCAGTGGTGCCCAGGCAAATGCCAATAAGCGTCTCCATCACCCTGAATTGTTTTAGAGATTTAGATTTGCTAGATTCGCCAGCAAGCCAATTGCTATATGAAAGGGCTATGCGGAACTACCAGGAATCACAGGCATTTTATGTCTCCAAATAAATCTAAAGGTTTTGCTTAATCAACATTGTCAAGTGTACTGCTGATACTCATCTTAGCCAAACAAGCAATTGCAATCTCATAATGCCCCATTTACTTATTAAAATTAATAATTTTAAAGTATCAATGTATGCTTTTGAAAGTATATAAAGCCAGTTAAAGACATACTTTTTTTCTTATTTTGCCTTTTCCTACCTAGTTCAAATTGTATCATTGTTATATAATACTAGAGGACAGTCATTACACAAACACACTTCTGTGGATAGGAACGTCTATATCGAAATGAGCTTTTGAAAACCATGTTGTATATGTTTTTGTAAATATATTTCTTATAAAAATTAAGAAATCATCTCAGAAGATTTTATTTGAGGGTCTTTTCCTAAAAACTGGTAAATCTTTAGGTATCTTTTTGCAAACACCAACAGGGTATGAAAATCTGGGCTTATTAAGAGAAGTCCTTTCACTTATTTAATCCCAGAATCTTACTACTTTGTTTTCTGTAACTGGATGTCCACATGCCAGAGTACCATGAGGATATCGGTTTTCAAGTTCTAAACATTTTCCTACCCAAACTGTAGTTCAGGACATCGAAGTCACAGTACACATTCCTGGGGGATGGACAGTACGGGGGAGAGAGATTCCAAGAGCATCGTTGCAGCTACCTGGGGGTGATTCTGATCTCCGTACTTCTCTTGTCAATTTAGACCCTAGGTACACAGGCTGAGCTGGAGGTGTGGCAGTGAAGCTGTGGCTCCCTTCTTTCCTTCCCTGTCTCCTACCCCAGAACTCGCTCCAGAATGGGAACACAACTCTTATTATCCAAGGCAACATGCATGACATCTGGCCACAGATTCTTGGTCAATGTGTTGTTGTTGGAGCATCTTCTGAGGAGTGAGGCCCGGCTGTGACGTGTTATAGCAGGTGTGGGTGTAGGAACCGCCTAGGCAGCACAGGGAAGCTGCTCCCCATTTGGCAGCACAATGCTGTCCTCAGGATATATTGCAATACCGGACTTGGAAGCCTAGCATCCAACTTGGGCAGGCTCTAAACTGAATATCTGGGTGCCATTTTCAAAACAAAACAAAAACAAAGAAAACAACAAATATATATATATACACACACGTCTAAGTACTATACACGTATACTTATGTGTACATATGTATTTGGTGGAAAGAAATCTTTGGAAAACAAGGTGTTTTTATAACAAGTTTTCAGTAAGAAAACATTATTTGTATTTACTCTACAAAGGCTTTTTTTTTAATACCCAAATTAAAGTTGTTGAATCATAAGTATCAGCCAGATATGCAAGGATGCTTCTGCAGGTGGAGCTGGTTCTCAAGGGCAGCGACATGTGCTGCTTCAGTTCTCCAGCTGTGCCCTTCTCTGGAACGGACAAAGAACATTCAGGAAGTCTTCTCTTTTCCTCTCAAAACATATAGAAGTCCCCCTAAATGAGTACCACTTCAATAAACTGTAAGAATACTTTAGTTCGAAGTCATACCAAAGATATACACCATGAAAGATTAATATTCATCCAAGCTATTAAGTAAAACAATCATTGCCTGAATTTCTGGCTTTATGTCCTCCCCAGTTCAATGTTTCTTTCATCAATCTTATACCCTAGCTACTTCTGACTTCCTGCAAATTCTATCACGTAGGAAGAATGGCATTTTTACCTAGGATACCAGGCTCTAAATATTTTAATTACCCCCGTGTTGTCAATGGAGTTTTCCCTGGACGTTTTCTGGAAATTACTCCATTACCTCATTCACCACCACCTGGACAGCACATGCTCTGCTGACTTAGTAAGAGGACTGGGAAGAGGTATGGAACAGAATCTCGGAAAAACTGCACTGACTGGGTCATGAGCCTCACGAGAGGACACCACGATGAATTTACTGGATCTAGCGCACATTCTAGTATTTTCTATTTGCCAATTAGTTAAAACTCATTCCTCAGACACTCCAGATTGTATCTTCATGTATTGTCTCACAGAGAGAGAGACTGAATTCTTCATCCAATTGGACCATTATTCTTCTTTAAAAAAAAAAAATCAGTGAAATAATCCAGTGAGTAGAATTTAAGGTGTAAATTTAAATTACATAGCAAAGGAACTTCAGACCTTATATTCCTGTTGTTAGCTAATATTTAAAGGGCTTGTCAAAATCTGTCTGATAAATCAGTCAGATGTTTAATCTTCAAGTACATTTTATTCAGATCATTCTAAAATGTACTAATCTGAGCATGTGGGGCAGAAAGTAGGCACCAGTGAATGGCAGATTTTACCATCAATTTTATTATTTTACTAATTAGAAAACTTAAATTAAACACATATGTTATGCCAAACTTGCTAGGATCTTTGTGTAATTTGTTCTACAAACCTGCCTAATAGAAACAATTATCCTCACTTTTCTAGAAAAAAAATGAGGCTTTTGAAGGTTAAACAACACGTTCCGGACACAACTGATACATTGCACGCAAGCCTGTCTTCATGGAAAGTCCACACCCTCCCTCATGCAATGGCAGGTGTTTCAACTAGAGCTAAGTACGAAAATCTATTCATTGGAATGAGTGGTCAGTATTTTTTTAAAAAACTGAAAACACATTGGGGAGAATAAAGAAGGAGAAAAAAGTGTTGGATTCAAGATATCAAGTTCTGACTCTATTTCAGAGAGTCATGTGGAGATGACATTGCACATGAAAGAAGAAAGATGTAAGGGGAACTCAGATACATTTCATGTCTAACAGTTTTCATGCTCCATGAAAACATAGACACGTGAGGCATTTTATCTCATTTAAGTATCACAATAATGCTCTTAGCGTGGGATTTCTTGCCTAGTTAACAGATAATGGAACTTCAAGGCACCACAGGATGAACTTAAGTTGAAGTTCACTCACCTAGGAAGTAGTGATGCTTAATTTTGAATGGTTTTTAGAGTCACAGAGAATGTGTATATTTTCCACTGTAAACAGATGCACAGAGCCATTCTTATTTGTAAAATAAATTATCTTATGAATTTATTTATATATTTCCTATTAAATACTCCCAATTATGTAGATGAACCCATATCTCAGCATCGAGTCCGAATGGGCTTGGGTGAGAAAAAAATTACATACACACAACATAATCTATGAGAAATGAAAATGTTGCTTTTAAGGCTATACAATTTTAGAATATAATTTTAGCTACATCAAAGTAAGCCTACTGGCCAAACACTTTCCAAGTTACTGAAGATATTGTATTTCTTCTAATTGATGTTAAAAATTACTAAACAGGGACTGAATGCCACCTATACTCTGAGAAGACTCATACAGATGATTTCATCTCATTCCCTGAGTTAGCGTTCATGGATGTGGTATTACAGAGGAGGAGACCAGGGCACAGAGACTCCTGAGTTGAAACTGCTGCTGTGTAGCAGAAATTGTATTTTTTAACTCAAATGTAATGTTTTCCATGCTCTCTTTCATTTCTTCCACAAAAAAGAAAAAAAAATTGATGACAGAAATATGTTAACTCTAGTATATTATGAAGCTGCTAAATTAGCTCTTTTCCCTGAACTGAACCAATAGGCTTGTTGTGTTGTAGCTTGTAGGTAGATTCAAAGAATTTGGACTTTGATATTGTTGCTTCTGTATTTATGGGAAGTAAAATTGATTTTAAAATCTGTAGTTTTAATTTACATAGACCAAAAGAGCAGGTAGTGTACAAAAATGATAAGTTTACAATTTATGCTTAGATAGTCCATGACGCCCAGGCTTCCTGACATTCTTAGCCAGAATCCTCAAAAAGGACACAAAAATGGTTGTACCAGAGATAAGATTTAAAATGCAAAACCTTGAGTGTTCAGAGCATCTTATTATCCTGAATTACCTAGAAAAATATTGATGTTATGAACATTTTTATATAATGTATCTTTAACATTAGAAGTTTTTTGGTTTTTTTAAGTGTAAAATAAATCATGTCCACACAGGTTGCTGAACACAAGCTTACTTTTCTTTATTGCCTCTTTCTTGACAGTTTTGATAAAATTGTTTGATGGAGAAACACTCATGTTGCTGATATATGCCAGGTAGAATGAACAAGGTTGTGTATGGTTTGAAAGAGTGGGCAATAAATTAAATTCAAGGGTTAATTGGCATAGGAAAATCTATACAATGAGAAATTCTGACTCTAATCTTTTTGTGATAGAAGTAAGCATTTCCCAACTTCTTTAAGTTATTTCATGCACGTGCTTTTGTTGAACAAGGTGATAAATACACAGGCTATTTGATAACTATCTTACTGCAAGTATGTACCACTTTTTAAAATATTTTCAATGGCAAGGAGATGTTACACGCACACACATGCACATGAAGACATGCACACACACACATTATGTAAGATACATGTATGGTTAGTGATTAGGAAAGTGAAATTGAAAAAAAATTAATAACTTCTCAGAGTGCAGGGCAAAACTTAAAACCAATGCCCCTATACTGTCGTCTAGAATCCTTTTCCCAACATCGGTCAGCCAGAAATTTTTGAATTAGGATTATGGCGTCTAGGAATTTTCCTGTGGGTCGTGCAAAATTATTCCATGTCTATAAGATATCTGAGCTATAAATGCCAGAAAGAATGCAAAACTCATCGGAACCACCATTTAGAATGCCTTCAGACACTAGAGTATTTCCTTTCACGTGCTTTAAGCAGAATCAAGGAAGTAGCTCTACTACATACTTAGCCCTTTCATGTCAAAGTCCTCAAAGCTTGAATTTCTCACAAGGCCTTTCTAATGAGTTCACTATTTTGTTTATCCTGCTCGTAAGAAAGTCTGATGTGACCTTTATATTTGCATTGCTAATAGCTGTCAGGGGTTGGTTCCCAGGCTCTCTCTGCTAAGGCACTTTGGCAAAATTAATTGAGATCAAAGTCCATTTAGGGGGAAGGCCATCAGTCCAAACTGGCTGATAGAGGGAACGATCAGGATCATCAGGCCGGATTCTTTAGCAAAAAGTTCAGAATCTGGGGTGAGGCAGAGAAAACAAGTAAGACATATGCTCAGAAGCATGTTTCAGAACTAAATTGTACAGAAGCCTGGAAGAAAAGGGCTGGGATTCACGGAAGAAGCAGGAGTGATCCTACTCGGAGACTCTAGAGGGAGGCGCCCGTGAGGTAGCCCTGCCTTCAGAGAAGAAGATGCTCATGGTTTTGTCGCCCTGCCCTGTACTTGGATGCATTTTTTGCACAAGTTCCCAAACTGAGTGGCTAAAGGATTATCTAGAGATATCGATGGTTGTTTCTATTCAACTCTCATTTGTTTATGTCCCAGAGATAGAAAATACAAAAAGTTTATCCTTGTATAAGGAGAAAGAAAAATAAGCAATCAAGTTGGACACATGCAAAGGCACAGTGGCAACCTCGGGAGTAGACTGTTCATTCTGCGCTTCTACACCAAGTGCTGGGAAAGGATTCTGGAAGAGGCGATGTTTAGTTCAGCCTTGAAAGATGGTAGTTATGTTCCAGTTGGATAAAGGTGAAAAAGGTATGGCAAAGAAATTGGTGCTTGAAGTCACTGATGCACTCCAGAGAAGTCAGAGAGTTCTTTATAACTGAAGCCAACAATCAAAGCATGTTCATGGTATCACGGCGGAAGCCACACAGTAAGCAGCCTAATTAAGTCCTGGCTCCATCCCCTGGTAGCTGTGTGACCTTGGGCAGGTACATAACCTCTCTATGCCTCTCTGTAGAGTGGGAACAATAACACAGCCTGCCCCACAGGGTTGCTGCGAGGATTAATGGGTGAATGCTTCCAAATCATTGGAATCTCTTAGCATATGGTAAGCGTGATACAAAAGGTTCTACTCTAAATAAAACAGGCAAAATTCTCCTGATAAATGTGTTTCTGGAGATTTTTTTCTTTATCCCCATCCAATGGATATATGTCCTAACGACGTCTCTCTTCTCCTTAAAACTTCTTACTCATTCAATAGTCTTAAACAGTTTATCATCTGCTCTGTTAATTTCCCTTTCAGCACAAATTTGCATATTTGAAATTATAATTTCCTTCTTCAGAATGTGCCTTCTTGCTTCTGAATTTCTGCCGTTTTACTAGAATTGTAGCAACAGGAACACCCTTGTCAAATGACAGTTTTCTAAAATCACTAAGCAAACCCGGCAGATTTGAGCTTACCGGTTACCGCGGCGAGGGAAGGCACAGACTCAGCAGAGCTTGGATGCGGGGGTCTGGAGCAGGAGGGCAAGGTGGAAATGAGTGTGAATCTGACGGTTAGTTTAAGGTGAGTCTTCTTAAGATGCAATTGTAGAGGATTGGTGGAAACTGCAAAGCCAGAACTTTGGAGTCAAGGGTTCAAAGAACCTTGAGACACAGACTGTCTATTGATCTTTCATTGATGAATTGATGAGAAGTTTCTGTAATGAACAGTCAGGCCATTTGCTGGGGCAAGAGTCTCCTGAAATGGCAAAGCAATACTGATAGTACAAGCAAACTATGTGGGGGATACTTTCAGACCCCAGTGTCCAAGCTGTGTGTGAAGGTAGATTGTTTTGTTTCTTATCTGTCAATCAACACATTTTCCTACATTCGAGTTTTTGGAGGCAGTTTGCTACTATGGTGGAGAGAATGGATTCTTTTTTTTTTTTTGTATAAGTATGTTTTATTGAAGTGTAGTCAGTCTACAATGTTGTGTCAATTTCTCATGTACAGCACATTGCTTCAGTCATACATGAACATACATATATTCGTTTTCATATTCTTTTTCACCATAAGTTACTACAAGATACTGAGTATAGTTCCCTGTGCTGTACAGTATGAACTTGTTGTTTATCTATTTTATATATAGTAGTGTGTGTCTACATTCTGAAGCCAGAATGTTGGTAGTTAAAGTTTCTCAGTTTACCTGGTGTCATCTTGCACAAGATACTTTAACTCTTTGTGCTTCGTTTCTTCATTCCCAAGTAGGAATAATTATAATAACACCTAGTCACGGATTGCTATGAGAATCAGTGAGTTACCGTATGTACAGCTCTTAAAATAATGCCCAGCTCATAGTGAGTATTCAGTAAGTAAAAGCTATTATGGATCTGAAATGAAAAGCTTCGGCACTATTTTTTGGTTCATGTTACAGATTGTTATCTACGCTATAGCTACTAATCCAAAATTAAGTTTATTTTTTATGATTTTGTCTAATGTATATTAAAAAGGACTACTTAACTAATCAGCTGGAGGAAAAAGTGCTAACATAAAGCAAAATTCTTTGCTCATTTAAAAAAAATGTTCCCTCAATTCCTTAAATTCTTTAAATATGGAGGTTTTCCAGATTTTTGCCTGAAACTCCCCAGTCTCTTTATTCTAAATCCTGTCCGCTCCACCTAAGACCTTCCATCTAATTACCTTCACAAGTATGAACACTGGGTACCCTCAGATGTCTTAAGCTCCTACTCAATTCAACAGGTTCCAAATTTTTATTATATTCTTGCCCAAGACTGTTCTACCCATTATCAGATTCCTTGTCTCAGTTTTCCCTTAGTCTCCTACCCACCTGCACTTGAAATTATATCTAAGTCCTCCTAGCTCTCATTTGACCTCTTCCCATCGGGCTCGCCTCACATAACCCAGAAACTGCTGCTTCACACGGGCCCACATAGTCTCACCCTGACTCTCTGTGTTTGCGTCCCCGAGTCAGATGCTTATCATCTCTTACAGGGACTATTTAGGTTGCCTTGCAATGCCTGCCTTAGATAAAATCTATTGCTTTTTATATTCATCATTTACACCACTGACAGATTGTCCTTGATGAAATACAGATACTACCACTTATCTGCTCAGAGATCGTCAGCGACTCACCAGAGCTGAGGGACTAACGGTCAGGGTGGCTCAGGGAGGCGTTCGGTACATTCCAACACCTGGACTAACGCATCTCTGGTCACATCCCTCTGCTGCCCTCTCCTATTGCTTCAGACTGTGCACTAAGCCCCCACCGGCACACCCTTGCTCAGGTGCCCCTGAGCTGATGCGTTCACCTGCCTTTGACCCACGTTCAATGCTATGCTTCTCTCTCCTGCTGAAGACTTCCTTTATTCCACTAGTTAGCATACAATCATCTCCTCCTCAACTTTCTCAGAACAATAAGTAGGTCCAGGTTTGTAGAGCCTGAAGCTCTGAATTTTTGAAGTCCTGGGTATGAAAAAGGACAGGAAATAATAAGTAAAAAAAAAAAAATTGTCATGAAAGTGAATATTTGTTAAAGTGAGAAAAGAAATCACAACATATTATACATTTCTAAAAAGCTGACAAAAACACCACCACAGATATGTGACATTATGCAATATTTTTATTAATGAGCTCCATATCAGATGTCTATAATACAAATAATAATGTTATATATGTAATCTATGTATCTATTATAATATATTACATATATTATAATGCATGTAATGTATGTATTATCTGTAATCTACGCATCTAATATCTGTATAATATATGTATAATATATAATATATGTATATGTATATGTAATCTATGAATCTATTATTTTATATTTTATTTAATATATATAATTTAATATATGATAATCTATTTATTTCATTTATATATTATACATTATAAAACCAATGATAATATTATATAATAGTTTCTGACATAGATAGTAGAAATATAATTCAGTATTAGTTTCATCTGGATTGTTCAAAATATGTTTCAGATTATTGATAGTTTAGAATTACCTTCAGCCTAAGAACTCGTTATCCTTAATATCATGAAAAATTGTAGAGGAGTTATCAAATTTGGGGAAAGTCTGTCGACTTTTCTTCATAAAGGAGCTGCACAGTTTTGGAGGTTGTTCCGTAGATCTCCATATGTTTCAAGACGTTGACTCGTCACTCTACACATGCCTTCGGGAGTCTATGCCTGAGGACACCTAGATGTTGCCACACAACTCCTGTACCACACACGTGTGTCGTGGCCCCCAGGGAGTGCCAGTGGAATCCTTTTCTATATGATATTTTTCTAGCAATAAGTTAACTCTGTATGGAAGTAACTGCAAACAGCAGAACTATATCCTACTAAACCAGACATTGAAGTACCTCTGGCCCAGCTTTCTCCCAGCTGACTGATCTAATGCATCCGGCCACTCCAACATCCCCCAATGAAGACTGATGAGATTTAAGGGAAGACTGATTGCAGAGACATGAAGGTTTCAACAATTGCTGTTTTAATATCTTACTTTCCTTGCTAGGGTCCTCACTCAAGTAAGGGTTCCTAAAGACAAGCTCAGCTTATCTTCATTAACTTCACTGCTGTGCTGGGAACAGATTAATTGACCTGTAACAACACTCATTCCCTGCTACTTTGCATGGCACTGTGTCGTTTACAAGCACTGTGTACATGTGCTTTGTTGTATTTTGTTGCATACGTGTCTAATTCTCTGCTGAACTAAAGATCAGGATGAGTTTTACCTGTCTTTGTACCCATCATGGTAACTGTACTCTGTGGATATCCAACAATTATGTGTTTATTTAAATCGACTTAGTTTGAGAATAGCTAGGAGTCATATTGAAAATTACATTTTTTCCTTCTTTACACATTGGGATTGAGGTCAGAGATACAGCAGTCCTAGCTAAAATTAATTTTAGGCACTTCTATATATAAGAAATTAATTAGCTTTTGTAGAGATTAATTCATGCAACAGTAAGAGTATATCGAGCTGCTGATGACATATTCTGCATCAGAATAACTATCAAAGAAGGGTTCAGAATCAGGACATCTACAAAAATAAGCGAATAATTAAAAGATACTGTTTCTAATACTAATATTAATCAAATAAAAGTATCTAAAACTAAAACATTTCCTTTGGGGAAACTACACGTTAATCATATTTACATTAAGTTGAGTCATATGAAAATGCCAATAGTTTGCTGTTTTTAACGTACAAAAATGGCAATTTTATACAGTGCAGCCCAGGATATTATGTTTGTGCTTCCGTTTTCAGTTGTAAATCAAGGGAAAAAAGTTACATCTTTATCCACACTTGGTCCTCAAATTGCTTTTAGAAGGATTATAGATGGTGTAAAGTAAGTATTCAGCTAGTGGTTATGTTTCCTTTAGCCACATAGTGACAAGAGGATGGCTACAAACAAAAGCAAATCCAGGGCACTTGTTCATAAACTGTAATTCTCTGTACTTTCACACAATGGGCAACTTCCACCTGTGACCTTGGACGAATGCTGGAGTGCATTATCTGGATTCAGGCTTTATGTTGAAAAAGGGAAAAACAGAACCTGCCAGAGTTAATATAGCCAGATAATGCACGTTCGCTCCAGAAATGCACACCCCAAACAGAGCATATGCCACACACAGCTGTAGTAACGTAACCTCCATTTCTCACCACCGTGTGTTCTCCAAAGGCCAGCAAAGCTTAGCTTTATTTCATCGATCTTCATCAACAATTTACACGATACTTATAATTACAGGAATCAAATACAATATAAAAATGAGATTTTAAAATGAATTTCCTTGCCCTGATTAAGGAAGTTTACATATATGTACATATTATATAAGTAAATTTGGAAGCACAAAAAAGTGAGTGGGGGTAGAAATCAACAGTAACCCTGCAGCTCAGAGATATCCAATGTTAATACAGGGATATGAAACCTGCCATTTTTCTATGCATGTATATGAACTTAGATTTTTAGTTAAATGGATTTATTATGATATAATTCACATACCGTACAATTCACTCATTTAAAGTGTAAAATTCAATGTTTTTTTAGCATGTTCACAAATACATGCAGCCATCACCAGAGTCAAATTTAGAATATTTTTATAACCTTAAGAAAAATATTTCTATGACTTAACCATCCTCTGCTTTCTCCCTCTCCCCTCCTCCATCCCTAAATGACAACTCATCTGCTTTCTGTCCCCATAAATTTAGCTATTTTGAATTTTTGTGTGAATGAAATCATAGAGTATGTGGGTTTTGGGAGTTTTTCATTTAGCGTAGTGTTTCCAAGGTTCATTCACATTGTGGCATCTATCAGTATTTCATTCCTTTTTAGGGCTGAATAATATTCCACTATATACATCACATTTATTTATTCATTCCCTCTGTTGAAGGACATTTGAGTTGTTTCACGTTTTGGCTATAATTAATAATACATAAGTTTCTGCACAGACATCTATTTTCATTCTCTTGGCTATAGAACTATGAGTAGAATTACTGGTTTATTTGGTAACTCTATCTTTAATCATTTGAGAAACTGTCAGACTGTTTCCTTTGGTTACTCAGCTATAGAACACTAATACAACAAATATCAACTGGGGTTCCTCTGAGCACTCTGTTCACAGCTACCTGTTATAGGAAGTAACAACAGAATAAAGCATTTTCCCTATTCTTTGAGAAATGTGAGTAAAGTTGAGAGAGAATAAATCACTTCTTTCTTTTCAACAGTGTATACGATATCCATCCCTCTTTATTGTCTGCATAGACCCTTTCTCTTGCCTCCATGATATTATTGTTTTCTTGCTTAGAAATGCAAACTACTCCATAGCGCTGGCAACTGAAGCTCAGGATTGCAGAGTGGATGAAGCTCAGCGTTTTCAGAGTGGATAGATATGGTTATAATGCTTATGAAATGAGTAAAATAATGTAAAAAGAGTGAACTTCAATAAAAGAAACCATTCAAGAAGACTTTATTGGCAAAAGATCGATTTATTGAACTAGAGTATATAAAACCTAAATTCAAAGTAAGTAAAAAAGATGATATCCTATGCTCTTCAAAATAGATTAGGAAAATATATACAAATAAAATATATCACTAAATAGCTATATTATCAGGGATAAGTTGAAAAGTACTTATTTTAGTGTGTACATAGCAATATGGGAATTCAACATATATAACTGTTTTTTTTTTCCAAATGAGACAATATATCCTCCTGAATCATTTTCCCCAAAACCTCAGCAAAAGCACAAAATAATTCTTCTCACCAGAGATAAAGGAATACAGTACAAAGAGATATTTCACAAACATAGATAGTCAATATCAACATAAATGTTTTCCTATTTTCTGCAATTTTTCCTTCTATCCAAGGTAAGCTCTAGAGGTTTGAATGTTTGAAGCATGTAGCAAAATTTTAACATTTTAAATAAATATTTTGAGTATTTAAAAATTGAGTAACATTTCGCTGGAAGACAATCTGCAGACTTTTCCTTTTTGTTTTCTGTCTTAGCGTCATTCATGTTATTATTATTTTTTTGGGTACCAAATGATTTTTGAAATATTACCAAAGAAATAACTAAAAGAAAATGCATATGACGTAGGTAAGTATTTATCCATCTTTAAAGAGAACAAAAATAAAACAAATAAAATAACAAGTAGGGCAATTCCACCCCAGATGGTGCTCCTGCTTAGCGGGACATGAAGGGAGCTGAAGCGACAGGACTTCACTGCGAATCCTAGAACAGCCCCTGCATAGCTCTGTGAGCTTAGGCAGGTTAATTAAACTTCAGAGTATCAGATCCCTCATGGTGAAACAGAGTATTACGATGAGGTATGCCTACTTCACAGGGCTCATGTGAGAATTACATGTAAAGTGGAAGCAACAGAGCTAACCATCACCCAAAGTCAGTAAAAGTTAACTTACAAGCTCCAAAGCCAGTCTTAGCAAGACTACAGTGAGTCAGATGGGAAATTGTATTCTCTTAGTGTGTAGCCTAAGAATTTCTTGTCATAAAATACTATGTGAATTTGAAAAAAAATGCATGTACATTGGTGCATTTCCATTACATAAACATAGGCATATTCACACAGTGTTATTACACACACACAAATATATGTGCATATATATAATCTTTATACATACTCAAGGCAATTAGGAATAGAGGATGAGACTCCAAAAAGACTCAATTGAAAAAAAAAAAAAAGAGTAGGCAGCAAAGTCTAATCTGTTTGCATGATGAGGCAATAAGGAGATAGGTGAAATTATCTGTTTTTAACACCCTAAGAGTAGGTACCCAAAGGTAACTTAAGAAGTAGTACAACCATCTTCCCACTCCTGTTACACTGCCTAGGCATCATTATCTCCCCCTCCTAGGCAAAGAAATTTGGACCTGTTACCCTAAAAGGGGAAGGGAAAAGACCCCAGTTCTTGTCTTACCCAAAAGATGAGAATTCAGATGGGAGGTGGAGCCCTGTGTAGCGAAAGATTTTAAAGCATTTATTTAGCAAAAGGAACGTACACCTCCAAGTACAGGAGGCGGGCTGATCAAGGGCAGGAAAGCAGAGGTCTTCGGCCTTTCTCTTATACCCTCACTCAGACGTGGTCTTTTGATTGGTTGGCAGCCCTTGCCCCGGGAATGCTTAGTCATGTTTGTCCCCTTTGCGCATGTCCTTACCCATGATGCACACAGAAAACCCATGGAAGGGAGCTAAGCCACAATGCTAACTATATTACAGTGAGCACTGGGTCATGTCCGGTTAGGCCCTTCTCGCTGCCGTGCAGGTGTGGCTGTCTGGTTATAACCAGTTTCTTGCTGGTGCTCATTTAGAGGAAGTAAAGCCCCTTTATGCTGGGGGCAGGCATAGCGCCACCTTGCAGACCAGCCTCCCTCTCCTCCACCTTACCTGCCCAGTGCCCCCACCCATCTAACCACCTAAGAGACCCACGAAGTTCCAAATGTGGCAGAAACACTATTCCCAGGTACTGTTTTGATATCCATACTCAAAAAGACGATTTTCACAAATTACTTTGTTCTAAAATAGCTCTAGTCTTTACATGAGCGTAGTTCCTTATTTCTTTGATGATCCACTTTGGTTAATAGTATTAGAAGTGATACTATAAAATTGCATTCCTGACTGTGCAAGAACTTACATTTTTGTTTGGAGGCTTCATTTTGTTTTATTCCTCAATATCTTGCATTTATCTTATGTTAACTCTTCTAGAACCTTAATAAGTTTTCTTTCTCCCATCCCTGCTCTGTTCAGTAGTGAGAAAAAATTGTAAAAGTAACTAAAACTACATGAAATCAGGTTAAAGTTGGAAAAGCAAATAAAATTACAAATACAAGTTTGTAAAAGCTTTATCTCTCCTTCAACAGATTCACTTTATAATTGTTAAAAAATATATAAGTTGTAATGTAAGCGACCTGTCATAAATTCAAGTGAATTTTGTCAGTTAGAAAACATGTTTCTTGCTGTTTTATGGAACAGTTGAAGCAGGAAACAATCTTAGCGTCATGCCATTGGCAGTTTCAGAAGCAGACACAACAGAAAATGTCTGAATAGCTAATACTTTGGGGATGATTCAAAACTGCCATTAAAGTCTGCTTTGCATTACGGTGTGACAACAGTAGGCATGCTATCCTATGCAAAGGGGGAAAAAAAGGTGGGGGATGAGAGTGGATTTATCTTGTGTTATAAAAACTGACACCTTCTTTACATGCTGGGTTCCTTCATCAAGGCATTCCAGAATTGCTTCTGCCGTGCCAAACCTTCTTCTATTTTGTTATAATTAAAATATACACAGACTTAAGGAATGTAAACCTGCTATTAATAGTATGACTTTGGGAAGTGTTCTCTCCTTCCTAAGCAGCATTTAGTAGGAAAGAATTGACATGAAGGAACAGCCAATAAATGTTACAGCACGTTGATTCAGAAAGGTTTATATAAAACATTTTAAAGGTCAGAGAAAGGCGTGAGTATGTTTCACTGCACAAGTTATGTACCAGGTAATATTTAGTGTCAATCATCATTAAGCTCATACAAAAGAATCAAAATGAACAGTCGCCCTCACGAGACACCCCAAAGTGGAGAGTAGGGCAGAGGTCCCCCAGGTGAGGGAGATCTGTCTGTGAGCCACCTTGTCCCACTGTCTCATTGTGGCTGATGGAGGCTGTGACTCAGTTCAGCCTTCTGGCATTCATAAACTGCCTGCTTTCCCTGTCTGCTTATCCATCTGTGCAAATGGGATTCAGTGTGACTTTAAATCTGTCTGAAAATGAAATTCAGTTGCAAGGTAAGAACTGTTAATAGAAGTGAGCAAATGGAATAAAAAGGTGTTGATACGGTAAATTGTAAGTCGACTTCACACAAATACCTCATTTTAATGTGAAATTAACCTACAGCCACAGTAACTCATCCTGTAATAGGTGCTCTCCATCACTAGTTTACCTGTGACTCTGGAAACTGCTTATATCTTATGCAAAACCAGATGCACCTCAGGTCACAGTCAAGGTGACGGAAGTTTTAGGAGCTGTTAGGCCACGTATCTTTGCCTTTTTCAACGTAAGGAACATACTGTACAATACTGTTTTCCCTCTCGTATAAGATCACCTTGATTTCAAGCACAGAAAGCAGCCACCTTTATTTTGCTGTAATTTCTTAAGTTGTACATTAGGCTGCCTTGGTTGCAGTTGAGTTTAATTTCACCTGTGTATCTGCCGCCACCTCTGCTGAATTAGATCACAGGATCTTTTTCAAAACGATCTTGGGGAGTTGCTGTGCAATTTTCACACAGAAACTGGTAAGGTTAAAGACCCATCCTTTTTATTTGTGGAGGGGAAAAAGGAGAGAAAAAAAGTTTACATATCTGACAGGCTGCCTAAATAAAACTTGTATTAGTTTAAATAAATTAAACCATTTAGAAGCTAACTACTTATGAGATCTTTGCAAAGAGTCACACCAAAAAGTTATCTGAAGCCAACTAACTTTTATACACTTTGCTGGCATAGCAAACATCGCCAGGAGCCTAACTTAATTTGGTTTTTTTAAAGTGCCTGATTTTTTAGATCTTATAAATAAAATGAATATTAATGTTTATAGCAGCAGGAGCTATATCTGATTGTGCAGAGGAGCACCACAATGAATATTTAATATGGTGTCCACTTAGGGTACCTAAATATAATTACTGGCATCTGACCAGCTAAAGAAAAAAGAAGTGGGGGAGGAAACTACATACTGCTTATTTTAATTAGGTGAAATTATGTGGTTCAATAAAGCATGACAGCCTGCATAATGAGAGGAGAGACCCATGTTTATGGGAGAATTATTGGTGACAAAAATGTTGGCAGTATGCATGCTTTACTGAGGCAGTTGAAAGCCACTGTTTTATCTTCTCACTCATAATTTCCTGTAATGCCTTTTAAAAATAAACTGATATTAAGCAAGAGAAAAAATATAGGGATGTATGGTTTTTCTTGTTTGTTTTCTCTGTTTAACAAAGATGGAGATAGTATGTTTGGAGTATTTCTGAAGATGATCTAGAAGTTGCCAATGACTCTCTGTCTCTGTCTCTCTCAATCTCATCTCACTGCCTCTATCTCTGATTGTTTCATATGTATTACATATACATATGTATTATTTATATATATATATATATATATATATATATATATACACATAGAGAAGTATATATATAGTTGTTTTTCCTTTTTTAGAAAAAAAATCTTTAGGAAGAATTTGAAACAGAAAAAAATGAAGTAATAGGATGTATTATAAAATAACAATGATTATTGCTCCATTTTTTTTCTTCTTTACCAATCTTTATTTAGAGAGATACTCAAAATGGTTAGTTCATATTTATCACTCTATGATTTTGATTAAAATTATATTTAATTTAAAGCATATTTTATAAAGGTAGCTTTATTTGGTAGTATTGAGACTGTGTGGAAATAAAGCACTTTTTTCCCAATGGCTAGCTTGTAATCTTGCTTTAAAAATGTTACTATATGTATATATATATAAACACAATATCATAGGCTAAAATATGAATATTGATAAATACTGCTATTTAAAAAAATTCTGTCTGGAAAAAACATCATAATCAACAGTTTAAAAAGCATTAAACAAACTGAAGAAGAACAGAAGAAATATCAAACTATTTATTTATTTGGTTAATGTGTAAAATTTTGTAAATCATTGAGAAGAAAGCAAGTATGTTCATAGAAATTGTATAATGAGAGCATATGAATCACAAAAAAAGAAAAGACAAGGCTCAATAACCAACTGATACAAAGAGTTATATCTAATTACTCAAGAAATACAAATTATAGGAGGCGATCAAGATGGCTGAGTAGGAGGATGTGGAATACACCTCCCCCCAAAAACACAAAAACACATCAAAAATACAACTACATGTGGAAAAATTCTCACTGAAAACTAACTGTAAATTGGCAGAAAGGCTCTTGTACAAGCAAGTCTGTAAGAAAGGGCCACACAGAATCAGGTAGGAAGGGAAGAGAAGTGATGAGGTCAGTACCTGTGCCCATGGAGGGGACTCAGAAAAGAAGGGAAATAACACGTACAGAGCTCCTCCCTCGGGAGTGAGGGGTTTGAGCCACAGGTTGGGTGCCCCAGCCCTGACCCAACAGTGATGAAGGGCGTGGAAGGTTATACAAAGAAATAGAAAGATACCCTGTGCTCTTGGATTGGAAGAATTAATATTGTTAAAATGGCCATACTACCCAAAGCAATCTACAGATTTAATACAATCACTATCAAAATACCAATGATATTTTCCACAGAACTAGAACAAATAATCCCCAAATTTGTACAGAACCATAAAAAAACCAAAGCTTCCAAAGCAATCTTGGGGAAAAAAGAACAAAACTGGACACACCTTGCTCCCTGACATCAGACTATACCGCAAAGCTGCAGTAATCAGAGCAGCATGGTGCTGGCACAGAAACAGACAGGTTTCAATGGAGCAGAACAGAGGGTCCAGAAATGTAAAATCTGAAGAACCACCTTGAATAAAATTTGAAAATTAAAAGGAAATAGGACAAAAAAATGAAGAAATTAGTTTATTGAACACTAAAGAAATGCATAAGAAAGATAAAATTATCTCATCACTGACTAGATTTCAAGACACTTGAAAGAAATATCCAAAAGGCAATTTAAAAATAATCATTGAAGAAAAGTAGGAAGCCAACCAAGAGAATAAGAATGTGTTTTAAAAAAATCAAAACTTTAAGGAGAAAGTGGTGAAAACAGAAGAAAGCCAAAGGAGGGGTATCACTCCTGTAATCCAGCATCCTTAGGAAACAGGAACAAAACAATGGAAAAGAACTAATGTTTAAATCATTAGCTAAGAAAACTTTGTAGAAATAAAAGAAGGCCTAAATCAGTATAGTGATTGACCCATAAGGTACATGGAAAATTTAACTCAGATCAGGAATCTCTGAGATAATCGTTATGTAACTGTTTGGTTTCAAAGATAAAGCAAAAAATCCTTAAGACTTTGTAAGAGTAAATTTTTAATGTCAAATCACAAGTCAAAAGGGAAAGTTCTAAGGAGAAAGAATAACAACAGGAAAACACAAACTCATTTTCTTCCACTTGTAAATCCAGATTCTTCCCTTAAAGCTTCTATGTCTTCTCAATGTATTACACTTCAATGTTGGTAGGATAAAGGTGTGTTCAATAGACTGTTTAAATGACTTTTCCATATTAATAACTTTTGATTTTTTTATTCATTCATTCATTTTCTTCTTTTTCGTCTAAGAAACACCTATAACTGATATTAAAGGGTATTAAAAAGATAAAAATAATTCTGCATAAACATCAAGTTACCAGTTTTAATACCTCTATCTAAATTTGTGATTCATATGTAATATTGTGTGAAGTACATAATTCTTGAGGGGGGGTTTAAAATTTGAGGTATCCAGAGATCTCTATAAGATTTGTTGTATTAAAACTATCTGTTTTCTGTGTGAGTAAGATGGTATCCAAGGTTATTATTTCTGACGGAGGTGGGAGGGAACTATATAAGCAATCCTAATGATCTCAGAAGGTCACCATGACAGGGTGACCTTAAATAGAATTCCCCTCAAATCTATTCTTGCTGAGATTATACATTCTGCTCTTTCTCTAGTATCTTAAAGATCTGATGTCTAAGTTGAAAATCATGCTTTTTCAGCTGGTACTTAATTTTAATCGTAATCATGATTAAAGGACAATATAGGAGACTATGTCATAATAAATGACAGCAAATAAATCATCCCTTAACTCTGTTACAGTTAACTCCACAAAACATGAATGAGGACAGAGTTTGTAAATAATGATAATTTAGACTGGCCATTTGGGATCCCATTGCAGTTTCTGTGCAATATTTAATTTTCTCATTATATTATTAGTTACAAAATTTGAATTTTAACTTAAAAGAGAAAAGTAAACAAAAAATTTTAATTGTCCAAATTTACTGTGCATGGTGTTATTTAAAAGTCACAACATAGGTGATTTACATTATCTTACATTTTTTCTAAACAATATTACAACAAATTCCATACTGTCCACCTCCCTACACATCACTTACCCTCTTCACCTACTCACCTACCTACCTACACACATGCATACATTTACTTAATTTCAAAACATTAGAACTGTATGGAATGATAATTTGGCATTCGAATTAAAAACTCATGTTGAAAGAAAGTGAATCACTCACTGGACAATGTAACACCCACAAAGGATTTTTCAACCAACTCAGTTAACCTGATCCCTGGATGCGTTCTGTTTCATACTAACTGCTTCTTTACTGTTACAAGCACCAACTATTTTAACGTATTTAATAAAAATGCATTAAAACCCTGTGTCCTATTTTGAGCCCAGCTTTAATTTATACTTGCATAAATTCTACAAGCTCTCATCCAGAATTTTATAAGAAAATGTTAGATTTTATAAAGCTTTTCTAGTGAGTCACGTATACAGGTTGTCAAAGAAACTCAGTTAAAGCATGTGCTCCTTGACCTCAAAAGTGTCAAGAGAGAGGAGAAGCTAGAAATACTAGTGACTGACACTTCTCCTTTTTAAAAAGATCCCCCTGTAAGGAGTATGAATGACCTTGCTGATTGGGAAGTTGTCTAAAGCATCTAACACTCCTCAAAAGGGAATTGGAAAACAGCTTGTTATTCCTCTTATCGTGTAAAAATTCTTTATTGTTGGTAGGTATCAACTTCTCAGATCTTGAAAGCCTACAAAGTAGCCTTTCACCTTTTACTATATTCAGCCAGAGAATGAGCAGAACATGACTGTACTGTACCATAAGGGCACTGACTGTTTCTGGTCTTCCCTGAGCACCCTCTCTTTATCCCCTACCAGACTGCCCAGAACACTGTAGAAGCACCATGCATATTCATTGAATGATTTCAATGATTTCCTTCTTTTTTCACTGCGCACACACATATTCACATTTTAATTTAAAACAGTAAAGCAATCACCTGCCAGATAATTACAAAATGTTTACTCTTCATTTGTAAAAAAAAAAAAAAAAAAAAGTAAAAAAGATTACTTTCCCTATTCTAGCTATGTAGCGTTTACATCATACTTAAGGGCAAACATATTTATTTAATCTTGACCTTTAAAATCTACTGAGCTATCAATAATTTCCCTTCCCTGTAATTGTTGTTACTAATTTTAAACAATGTTTTATTCCATCAATCACAGGTAATAGCACAACTAATTGACGGGAGATGCTTTTCTGAAAATGCTGTTGTTCAACTTCTTTGATTGGGCTAATTATCCTTATTTTCCTTGACCGCTTCCTTGTTAATTCTCAGCTGACAGTAATGACCACTAACAGTGAGAGATGAATGGGCTGGTAGTGGATCTTGTGCCTGACTCAGCCATTAGAATGCTAGCGATTTTAGCAGATGCTTCACTTCGTTGCACCAGTGAAATCCATACCGGCAAACACCCCTTTGCTTTTAATGATGGGGTGGCTGAAAATCAGCATGAGAAAATTTCCACGTGACACCCAGGTTAAAGTGCTAACAGATTTCAGTTCCTGTGCTTATTTTTGGTGCTGAGTAGATGGAAGAGGGCACCCAGCAAAGCAAGGCAAAGAACCAGACTCCAGCCCAGCGTGTTAGTCTGCGGCGTCCCCTCCGTCCCATCCTTAACATTTGTTTCTTGACCTGACCTCGCCCAGCCCAGGGCTGGGGTTCTGAGCAGTTCAGTGGTGGAGGGGGCTGCCCTTCTCAAAGGACCTGCTGGGTGCCTCTGGGAGAGGCGTTCATTCAAGAGTTCTGAGAACAAGAGCCTTTTCATAACCTCAATTACCACAGGGTCAATATGCAACCGGGCGTTTCCAGCAGTACTTGGCCTGCCTGGCAAGCAGCTGTGGCCCAAAAGCTACTCTGAAACCAAGTTAAACTGTCATCAGCGTCTGTCTCTTAATGACAGCAGCAACAGAGGATATTTTCTGATAATTGGCTTTTTGAGCAACCAGACCCGGGATCTGACTCTTGAACAAATAAAGCCTTGTCAGGATTAAACCCCCATTAGTAATTCATAAGAAATTTCTGTCAAGTTTGTGTGTGTGGTTTTGATAGAACAAAAGAACATTAATTTCCTGGCTACAAGACCTCATATGCTTTACATTTATTCATGCATTTTACCAAAAAAGGTATATTACATCTTTCTAATAAATATATTTATGGTCTGCCATGAGATTCATGCATAAGAATGGAAAATTACCCTGAAGCTGATGGCATCTTGTCAATTGATTGAGGATCTTTCGGTCTCCCCAGTGTGTGTGCATTCAGTGAGGTCTTGCTGTAGGTCAAAATTGCGGTATGAAAAGGACATTAGGATGAAACGAATCAAGGCATCCGGTTAGATTAAAAACAATGTTCATCTTGGCAAACACCGGGTTGGACTGTTTCAAATCAAAAGTGAAAACTTAACCAAATGGTTTAACTTAAGGTCTACTATATAGCCTTATTAAAGAACTGAATGTGTTGTAGTCACATCCATTTGGATGTTTATGATATATCATAAACATACATGTTTTATGCATTATGAAAGCCTCCTTTGATCTCTCCCGAAAACCACAGCCTCACTGACGATTGCTTTAGCTTGACAGTGTTTTGCAGAAAATCCATTAAGGCACACAGAAAATCACATGCTATCACTTTGAGATAATTTATTCTGGAAAAAAATTAAGTTTTGCCTAAGATAGAGGATTTAAATAGTGAATTTTTATAATGCTATTATTGCTAATGATTGTACATGTGTGTCAAATTTAAACAAAATGTTTAGTGATATTACCAAACATTTAAAACTTCAGTAGCACACATACAAAATACCAATCCATTCCTGTTTTTAGTATACTGGCCTTTCTGCATAGTGAGAAGTATGTCTTAGTTTATAAAACTCCCCAGGGTTTTCCATCCTTCTTTCCCATCTCGCTTATAGGTTGTATCTTGTTCTTTCAATTATTTTTTGTAATTGAAGACCTCCACATAGGCCAGGCTTACTCCCAGGGGTCCAGGCACCACTTAGGCTGTGCTATGTCTCTAGTGCCTAGAACAGTGCCTGATACAGACAGACAGACGCTCAGTGCTTGTTAGAAAGTGAACGCGTAACCTGGCGGATTAACAAAACAATGACAAGGTACTGGTCAGTGTCGATGGCAATGGAAAGGCTGAAGAATTCCTGGGAATACTTGGAAAAGTTATAACAAGATTGTTACCCTTGTAAGTCTACGGAATTTATAGTGTAGGATTATGTTTATCTAGTCATATATATGAAAAATATTTCCAGGAAGAATTGTATAGGCATAAACCATTTCTTAATTTCAAGCAAATTTTTAGGTTTTTCAGCTGCATAAATAAATGCAGTTTGGACAAAAAATGAATGTGTGTGCAAGTAAATTTATCAATTTATTTCACATAAATGAGCTTTAATCTTAGATTAGGTTCAAGCTCATACGTCTCTATCCAAAAAAGAATCTATAATAGGACCTTGCCATAGCAGAACCTCAATGACCATCACATAATTAATTAATTCCACCAGTTAGTTAGCATATATCATTTTGATGTCAATGAAAAAAAAGCAAAAATTGAGAGTTTCCTATGTAGTAATTAACCATCACATGGATTATTTAGTTTAATTCTCACAACTACCCGTGAGGAATGAACTGAGAAAGGAAAATCACCTTTATTGATCACATTATAAGGGCAAGCACCCTGTTCTAGAAATTATATAAATGGACGTGTGCAGAGGGAGGGAGAGGGAAGGAAACAGGGAGAAAGGGAGTGAGAAGATAAAGGGAGGGAAAGGAGCAGAGAGGGATAAGGTGCTCGGAGAAGGTGTCCTCATGAACCACAAGACTGGAGATTAGAAGCAAAGGGACAAGGAATGACCTTGACCTCCTGCCGTTAAGCTGGGATGGTGAGCACAAAGTGATGAATTCAGGTGGCATGTGCCAGCAGATACTGGTGCAGCAGCTCAGCGTGTAAGCAGAGAAGGAGCATTCGAGGTGTCACCAGGACCACTCCAGACGCTGCAACTGTCTCCTCTGTTGGCCACTGGTGCTGGAGAATCTCTGCCAGGGACTCGCATCCTGAGCAGGTAGAGCTCTGCCCCACCCCATCGCTGGCTCACCGCAAGGCTGCAGGGTAGATCAGTCTTCATTTTGCAGATGAGAAAACTAAAGTTTTACAAGATTAAAGCCAGGCTAGTCTATGACCCGTCCCTGGACAAGCCGTACACATTGACTGCAAAATCCAAGCTCATGAAGAGTGCTAACTAGTGCAGGCCCAGGTCACATGTGCGTGTGCGTGCGTGCGTGTGTGTTGTGTTGGCAGCTTCCGTGACCAGAATACAGCTTCAAAATGCAACTTACATAAGCAGGTATTATGATGTTTGCGTTCATTTTCTATTGCTGGATAACAAGTTACCACTAGCTGAGTGATTGTAACAACAGACATTTATTATCTCGTTTCTGTAGGTCAGTGTCTGGGCGTGATTCAGTTGGGTTTACAGCCTGTGGTCAGGAGGTGCAGTCGAGGCGGTGGCTGAGACTAGGTGTCCTCTTCGTGCTCACTGGCGATTGGCAGAATTGGGTTTCTTGTGGTTGTAGGACTGCGAGCCTCATCTTCTGGGGACTACCCGCTGTTCTCTGCCATGTGGCCTCTCTACACCATGCAGTTTGCTTCTTTGAGGCCAACAGGAGAGTTTCTCTCTCTTCTTTGGTCTCTGACCTCTTGACCCTGTTTTGAAGGGCTCACCTGCTTAAGTCAGACCCACCCAGGATAATCTCCCATTTGATCAACATAAAGCTCATTGACCAAAGACCTTATATCTGCAAAACCCCTTTGTCTTTGTCATACAGGAAATATAATCAGGAGAGACACTTCATCCCATTTTTGCCATATTCGCTTAGGTGGAAGCAAGTTAAAGCTCAAAAATAGGGACTAACGCAAGGGCACGCCACATCCAGAGCTCTCTTAGAACTCCACCTTGGACAAGGTATGAAATACAGACAGCTTGGGGCTGACCTTCCTACATCAGCCTATGTCACGCGTCCATGTCTCCTGCCTACTTCATGGATGCATTTGAATTTGTAGAAACCTAGTCACTAGTTTAATACAATAAAAGTACAGCTAGGTGCCTGCATTTCTTAAAATTGATAGGTCTTGAAGAAAAATAAGTGATTTTTAAATACATCTGTAAAGAGTTGTTTATTCTTATTATAACAAAGTAGCAATCTGTGTAGCAGTGGAAGAAGGCATTTACTTTGTCTAAATGAATACTTGCCTCACATCTCATAGCTGTATTTGGCTCTCAAAATATAGCAGAGATCAGGCAATTCCCTCCAAATGCTTCTAGTGGAAGAGTGGACCTCTCATCACCTGCATCCCCTGGAAGCTTGTTTGAAATGCAAAACTGTGGGCTTCATGCCAGACCTACTCCTTCAGAGTATTTTTTGTAACAAGACGTAGGTGATTTTTTTTTTTTTTGCATATTAATGTTTGAGAAGTGCTATCTGGAAAATCTTACATTAAGTTTACAAATTCTTTCATCTGTCTGTGCCTTTAAATAGTCTTTACTTGTTGATTTAAAATAGAATATATAGGAAAAATTTAAAGTCCCTTTTAGATATTTAGTGGTTTCCACGTAAACATGCTGGACAAAGTTTGGAATCATAAAGTTGGGGAAATTAGGAGAACAGAGAGATGCACATGTCTTTTGTTTCTTCTTTTTCTCTTTATTCTCCTATTTTTCTCTTTATCTTCCTATTTTTGCTGTCCCCACAGAAGCCACAGACCTCACTTCCTCTTTTCTACTTCATGTAGAGAGAGAGAAAATTTAGATTAGCAGTAACATCCAACTGGAAATGCCAGACTGGCCAGAGGTAAATGGGATGAATTAAGGGATATTTGAGCTTGCCAAGTGAGTCTTTTTAACTTCATTAGTCATTAAAAGAAAAAGAAGCAAATATCATACCATAATACATATATCTTCTTTACTATTGCAAGGGAGTGTGCACTTCACAGAGCTCAGCAGGAGCTATGAGTCATCTGGGATGTGGCACACTGCAATTACTTAAAGTTAGAATTCAAAACATAGTTTTGCATTAAAAATTCCTATAAAACTACAGAAAAATTATATAATAAGTTCCCTAAAGATCCAGAATCTCTGATCTTACGAACCATTAAGTTCAATAAAATTTCTGAACAATAAAAGAAGGAGGGGGAACCTTAAATTTAAAATACTTTCTTCCCACCTTTGATGTTTGTCAAAGAGATGGTTTTTGCTTTATTATCTTCTACATAAATTATATTCAAAATTAGTAAGGATTCAACACAATAATTTTGTTTTCATTTTCGCATTCTAAAAGATAAATATATTCAAAATCGACTGTGTTTTACAAAAACGTACTTGGCTTCGTCAGAAATCCTCAGTGGTCTGCTTTGCTTGAAGTCAGCACAGATGACGTCAGAACACCTTCGAAATCCACCACTGATGGGCTTTTTCCTTCGGGAAATTACTCCGACTGCCTCCACCTCAGTTTCATGGGGTAACATATCAGTAAACCTTTACCTGGTTGTGATAACAGAATGGCTGATCAATGTGAAGCATTTAATGCGGTGCCTGACAAGTAGTAAATGCTCAATAAACGTAACTGTTGTTGTTAGATACTGTTGAATGCACACCTCAAAACCTTGTCTTCAGTGACTATTAAGATAACTAAAACCATGAGTAATTTGAGTTGTTTCTTTGTGAACAACTGTGACAATAATCCAGGTTAAGACTTAGATGCATATTATCAAATACCCCGATGCTGATGGACTGAAAGGAGCTCACTCAATTCCCGCTTTTGCATTTTGTGTGTGTTGACTAGCATCGAAGTTACCATATGGCAACCTTTGTATACCATCATTCTCCTATTTCACTTTATTAAGATTGTCTAAAAGAATAGAAATAACTAACTGTATTGAATTATAGTTATTTTGTGAGCTGTGAGCAATGATTTTTATTTTGTGAGCAGTGAGAATAACTTAGAAAAATTATGATTTCACCAATGATTTTCATATTGCTATTCCCATTAAAGTGAAAAAATACAGTATTCCTATTTAGTTTGCTCTGGTTTTTACCAACAAGTGTGTATTGTACATAAGCTACCATCTTAATTCTATAATAGATTTCAAGTAGCAGTAATAGAAGTTTAAACATGATCTCTACTCTAAGATATGTAATGCCCCCTAAAGAGCAAATTAACACACATCAAACAACAAGGAGTCAACAGAATATCTTAAAGAAACTCATTTTAATAAACCACATCCTAGTGTGCCAAGTTTTATGGAGTAGACAGAAAAATTTGTGGAAGCACAGAAATGAAAACTTAATGGAAAGTGGCATGATTCTGGTGTTATTCATTCATCCATCTACTCACTTGTTAAGTATCATCCAGGCTTGTTTAGCCAATTCAGAAGACCCTCGCAAGCTTGCAGAACTAAGGGAGGAGGAAGGTGTTACTTGTTGTTTAAAAACTGGGTACTGGGAACAAATACAATGAGGAAGGTTGGAAAGTGTTTGGTTCCTGGTTATGGGTTGAGACACCACTGAAGAGCATAGAGTGTGTTCTGGAAACTTTTATTGGATTCTTTACTGTGCCTACCACTGTTATAATCATTTGTAGAGGTTCTATTAGCAATCATTGTCTGAAGAGCCCACTGTGCCTACCTGCCACCTCCCCAACTCTGCCAGTTCTCCAGCTGACAGGACCGGAGGTAGATGTCGAGTTCAAATCCGGTTTACTTCTCTGAAAGATGCAGGGGCTGTAGCTGGTTGTTGGGAATGGGTGAACCCATAGAATCATGTTGGCTTGAAGCTGGTGGCTATGCATTGCCATTCTCTAGCAGAAGGGCTTCTAAAACAGAGAAGGTAGGAGGTACGTGACAAAGATGTGTGTTCCTCAGCTGCTTCCCAGCAACATTCCTATTGAACGTGGTGGTTTAGCTCTTGTGTTCACCACAGGGCTATTGCACTATGAAAATTGTTATTCCTACCACCCTTACTTGGAATTTCTCAAGTGGTTTTGTGTGTTTTGTAACCAAGGACTCTTGACTAGCCCTGATGTGTAGGATGAAGCCAAGTCATGGTGAGTCATGAAGGCTGAGCAGAGAAATTGCGTTTAGGTATAATTGGGAATGACACCATCAAAGCCTTTGAATAGGAACCTGAAGTGATCAAAGTCTTTTAAGAAAGAGGGATCTGGCAGCAGTATTCAGGGTTGATTAGATGATCCTAGAATCATGCAAGCCAGCTCATACCTTCATGCAGTATGTGGAGAATCAGATTTGTAAATTCGTATTTAGATACATCTAAATGTAATTAATATTATTACAGAAATAATGGCTACCATACGATGAAAATTTATTAAGCATCAAGCAGTGTACTTGCTAAGAACTTTATACATATTAATACATTCTGTTTTTACAGTCACTACAACCCTTTTAGTTTATAACAACTAAAGTGTAGCAAGAACAAATATCTGGCTTAGTTCTTCAGCTAGGACTTAAACCCAGTTCTATCTGATACCAAGAACCTTTCCCCTTTGTTTTCCATCATTACTGGAGCATACATCTTGTACCACATTCCAGGACCTGAGTTAGATGCTAGGCATGTAAATATGAACAACCCTAGTACTCTGAGAAGTTCATGCCAACTGCAATGTTTTTGCAAAGAAACATTACCAAAAAATCTTTTTGTATAAAGTTTTAGTCATTTAAAGTAAAACAATAGAATGTCTTGTGATAATTGTCGCAAAGAACTTCGAGTGTAATTATCACATGTAATTATTACATCTCCAAGGGAGAAGAGCATTTACAAAGAGAAACACTTAAATACCCTTATTTAAAAGATATTCTTGAAATAAGAGCAAGATTACAAGGCGAGAACAACATTGTGCGAAAGCAGGTGATCAGGATGAAGTCAGGAGTCCAGCTCTGGAGAAGGTGGCAAACCCACAAGCGGTGCTCGAGTTTTCTCTGGAATGGTTACAAACATGAAAGGAGGCAGGGATGAGTCTCAGAATCTAATATGAAACTGTATGAAGAGACCCTTAAAAGCCAAAGGTGAAAGGGTTCCAGAGTGTTCTGTGGGTGTGGTGGGTGGGAGACAGAAGTGTAATTAAGTTGGGGAATGGAGCTATGGGCACAACAGAATCCAATGACATAGGTCACAGTGTCCCTTCACATTGACCTGAGAGGAAGTTTTCCAGCCCTGTCACCTTCAGGGTAGGAATATATAGTCCAAAGCCAGTGTCAAAAAGTCATGGCATCATAATTTGATATGGAAACCCATTTGGGTGAAAAATGGATAGAATAAGAGGTAACATATACGTTCCTTCTTTCCTAAACTGCAAGAAGCATCTCTTTAAAAAGAGAATTTCCCAGTACAGAGATTAGTTAATATTATCCCAATATGTGTGTATGTGGGGAGAGTCCTTGATGTCACACCAGAAAACCTCTTGCACAAAGTACATTTCCACATCTCCAGTCTGGCCAGAGTCAATGCTTAGGTCCTGGGATTTGATCACTCCTGAAAGTGTTCCAAACGCAAAATGACAGGAGATGCTAAAAAAGAATATGTGTTTAAAATAAAAATATTGAGATAGATATGGAATATATGCAACATGAAAAAGAAACCAAAAATGGACAACCTATAGAAGAGGGACAACTAATAGACCAGAGAGATTACAAACTAAATAATACAACCCAATAACAAATGCCTCTTAGTGAACAGACTTAGACATTAAAAAATGAAACAAGAACAAATATTCATGAAGAATAGAAACAGATATTCACAAAGAAGATTTCAAGTATAGTAAGTATGTTACTTTAAGTAAAGAACTCAATAGATAAGTTAAACAACATAAACTAATGAATGAATGAATAAACATTGAAAGAATAAGCTGAAGAAAACTGCTCCCAGAAGGTATGAACTATGAGATTTAAAACCCAATGGGGTGCAGTGGGCAAAAGAAGATGTGTTGACAGTTGTATCATAAAATCGTGGAAGGAAAGAAAGTACTAGTCCTCAGAAGAAGAAATATTTTAAGAACTGAGCAAAGTTTTCTTACTTGTAATTTAAATAAGCAATTACAAGCTCATACTGAATGGGTCCATACCAGAATATGTGAATAACAAAGAAAAATTCAGCTCAACCCATTTGAATAAATTTTGAAAAGATCAGAAACAAAGAATTAAATCTAGAATCTTCCAGAATGAAATAGAATGTATTTAAAGAACTAGGAATGAGATTGACGTTGGTCATGTTAATAGCAGCACTATATGCAAGATAGAGATATTCTCAAAAGATGAAGAAAGAGCATGTGAAGCCCAACATTTTATAACAAGCTAAATTTCTACTTAAATGAAAAGGTAAAACAAAGGCATCTTTCAACATAGAAGACCCAGAGTTAGACACTATTATTCTAGGGAAAACAAATGAGTTATTAACAAAAATTTTCAGATAAAGAATTTACAGTTTAACAGAGATAAATCTGAATACTTATCATTAAAATTGCGAAACACACATGTGCCCTACTTTAAAGAGCACTTAAAGATGCAAAACCTGGGTACCTCAGTATCAACTGAAGAACTTAAATTGATACAGATTCTCAGGCTCCGCTTCTAGTCATTAAGATGCAAGAGACCCCTGGTAATTATGGAGAAAGACAGATTAAGACAGGCTTTCTCGACAATGACACTATTGATGTTTTGGGCTGGATTGTGAACATTTTGTTGTGGAGGCTAACTTGTGTACTGCAGGCTCTTCAGCAGCATCTCTGTCCACTATAGCCTAGTTGATGGTACCATCCCCTCTTCCTGTCCCCTCTCCTCCAAGCTGTGAGAATCAAAATGTTTTCAGGTATTGCTAATTTGTCCCTGGGACAAAACTACCCCCAGGTGAGAACCGCTGGATTCAAAAGTGATGTCCTCTCTCCTGGACACTCTTCATGTTTATGGCAGGTCAGCATTTCCTATTTCATGACTCCTGCCTTCCTAATGTGGAAGTCATATACTCAGTTTCCTGTCATCCCTCAAAACAGCCACGTGCACATGACCTAGGCTGCTCTGGTAAGAGGATCCAGCATAGGACTTGGGGTCTGCAGCGGGCAAGGCTGGGACGTAGCCTTCAGTAAGGACCCACAGTCCATCAAGGGTGACGGGGGGCAGGGATGGTGCACACGTGCTGCGCTGCCTGATGTCTGACTTCCTGGTGCAGCTGCCGTGCCGGCAGCAGCAGTGCGGGGGTGACAGAGGCATCTTGTCTCCTACGTAGGGTGTGGCTCGGGGATCTACATGCTCCAAGCACTGCTTTAACTGGGTCCCTCAACCAAACCATACCGTGTAAAAATGACTTGAGTGATTATTTTCTCAACTGCCCCAAAGACGATCCGTAATAGGACCGTTCCACACGCACAGGAGGGAAGTTCGTGCACTACGTACTATGGCGGCCTTAGCAGATTAGAGCTCAGTCATCACAAGGAAAATGGGTTGAGGGGGAAAAAAAATCCCATTCTGCTAAAACCAGTTATTTTGATTCTGCTTTTCAAAACTAAATCACTTACTGCTAACAACATTCAACTGGAGAATTATAAACAACCTTAAAATGGAGGTGATTTTCTTTAGCTAGACCTTGAAATATGGTTTAATAAGGAAGAATCCGCCTATTCCTTGTGTGTTAGCATTTCCCTAAGTGCTTTTACGAGGACAATACAAGAGATCGTATTCTAGGGTTTTGGTGTATTGCGTATTATATTGTGTTGTTCACTCTTTATGACTCCTTACCCAGGCCTGGCTAAGTAATCTGCAGGGTCCAGTGAAAACTCAAATACAGGGCTCTTTGTTCAAACACTGACAATGTAAGATGGCAACAGCGGAACATTGAAACAAACACGGGGTCCTTCTCAGCCCAAGACTGTGTGGCTGCTTCTGTCACATGCTCGTGAAGCCAGTTGAGCCCTTGTGAGACCGACAAGTCACATGACATCTACCAGTTTACATCGGAAGAGACCAAGACTCCACGGTCCTCATTGTGGTCTTGTGGCAGTTTACGAAACAAATCCTGACAGCTTATTGCTGGACACGTCAAAAATAGCCCTGGAAGTGCCACTGAGCCAGCATCTTTGCACCCAAAAGATCGTGGTGCTGACTTACGAGATGTCTGTGGTGTGACATAGACAGTATTTTATTAAATATACACAAATGCCTTAAGAAACAGAAGAGGTTATACACACACACACACACACACACATATATTTATAACCGAAACTTGAATTATGCTAGTGTTAAGCCACTGATTGCATAATAAAATTTGTTGACATCATTACAACTAACGATCAATATAGTATTATTTATTACAAAAGCAATAAATCTTCTTGGCATAAGGAGTGGATGCTGTAAACTGAATGCACTGAGTAGACTCAGTGAAGCAGCAGTTCATCAGAGCAGGAAGCACTCGGTCCTGAGTACTTTTCCCGGCTATAGTCCCTTCAAGCATGACTCTCCTTTCTCAGTGGGATGCTTCAACAGAACCGCACAGTATTTATCACAACACCCATGGTTCAGCTTTCATTCTCCATACTTCTATCCTAATTTGAAAGAAAACGATCATTAAGATAATTTGGATGAGCCCAGCCTTGTATGTCACTATGTTCTAATGGTATATTGATATGGTAATTGTGCAGTTATTGACAATTTTAAGTTAACTTTTTCAAGGAGTAGGGAAAGTTTTTAACATTAAAAGCCATATGGGGATTTTTCAACTTTTGGATGACACAATAATTATGAAATAACCTTTATGCACACAGTGATTTCTTTTATTAAATCAGGAAGGGAATTGCCTTAAATTACAATTTTAACTGTTTCTTTGAATATGGGGTTCTAATTCAGAAGCAATGACCTGTGTTGTTTTCCAGTGACAAATACATTTCAAAAATCATCACTTGAGCATTAGTAAATACATGACAAAATAGTGTAGTTTTTAAATTATTGATGCATTAGAGTATTTTAATACACTAATTAAAACATGATGCAGTGCTCATGGTTTACTTGTATTTTATTTATTTTTGATCCAAAATACTGTATTTAATATATAATAATATATTTAAATATTGTACCAGCCTCACGCTTGAGATATTAGGATGTCTTAGGCATCTGTAGAGTAATATGGAAGGGTAAGGATGATGTCAATTTATGGATGTTTATTATGATAAGTGGTTAACCTGCTACTGCAACTCTTCATCTAATAGATTTTCGCCTATTCCACCCCCCAAACACACAACTGTATGCCCATAATGATCACAAGAGAAATATGTAAGAGTTTGTTGTACTGAATCAGGCATGACTATGAAAAAGTCAATAAAGCCAAGGATGTTTTTTAACTATGATTTCAACTGGGTTTGGAAAAAAAAGTCACCCGGGACATCTTCAATTCTAAAGTAATGCCTCTCCTGGAAGGACTGTTATGCTGACACACCAAGCATTTGCTTTCTGCATCGATTGGCCTGTGATGGCCCAGCTTTGATTTATGGTCTTTCAACTGAACTGTTTGTCCTTTGAAATAGGTGTTGGTCATTTTCATTGGTGGTTCCTGTGGGTACAGACGCTTTTTTAAAAAAGATGTAACTGACATGTAACATTGTATCCGTTTTAGACGTACAACATAATGATCTGATGTGTGTCCACGTTATGAAATGATTACCACAGAAAGTTGAGCTGACATCTATCACCACCTATGGTTACAGATTTTTGTTGTTGTTGTTGTGATAAAAACTTTTAAGGTCTACTCTCTTAGCAAGAATAAAACCATGAATCTTGATATACTCATCAATTGTCTAAAGTATTTCATTTGAAACGTTGGAATTTGGGTGTCTATTTAAAATGCTGCTTCTAGGGTTCTCACCAGTGATTCTGATTCAGTCATTTGGATGAGTGTAGAGAAATTTTCATTTTTATCAAGAACCCAGGGAGACTCTAACTTGTTCAAATCCAACACAGAAAGGATGGCTGAGATTAACTGGATGTGAACACAGTTGTAAAAAAAAAAAATCAAACCAAAACCAAAAACAAACAAACAAAAATGAGCAAATATTAGAGTCAAGTGGCAGGCAGGAGCAGGTGGAAGTGGGCGAGGAGGCAGGGCTCGAGAGCAGAGGAACCACGTTCACTGCCGGCCGCCTAGCAGAAGTCTACACGCTGGTCTAAAACATGTTCTATTAGTTGATGATTCCTCTACATTGTTGCCTCCACAGTGAAAGTGTCTAGAAAAAAAATCCTCAGATATTTAATAACATTTCCTTCAGGTTAGAGAAACAACAGTGCAAGATAAAATAAAACTTCTCATCATGTCAAGAAAGCCATCCGATGAGAAATCACAAGGTGTGTGAATTGATTACAAAACCAGAATATGTTTTTCTTGGGTACTTTCCTTGATTATTTTAAAGTGTACAGCTTTGGTTTTAGTTTAAAAGTACACAATGCAACACTCTTTTGCTTATCACTCGCAAAGGATAAGAACTTTCAAAAGAATAATATGGGGTTTTGTTGTTGTTGTTGTTGTTAACTGGCAATTCCCCCCCCCTTCCCCCGCCTTGGTTACCAGTTTTCAAGATGGAGAGACACAGAAAAGACAATTGATACCCACGAGCTGGATAAATTGTGATAACCGACTCAAAAGTCTACCAAATATAAATAACTCAATCTTTACTTTCCCCGCTTATGACATCAGCAGATCCCCTTGAGCGAATTATGACTTGAGATCTGACTCTCAGTCATTTTTCACTGTATCTATTGCATTTATTTTGCACTTTATCATTACAATTTTGGTATTTGGGGACAGAAGTATGGGAAAACCAGGGCACCCAGAATGCTTCTTGTTAGCTCAGTGAAAACTTGGAATGTGTATTAAAGCATTTCTAAATAAAGCGATGAAAAAAATGTTGAAATGAATTACCTCTTTCTTTTAGTTTCTTCTAATGCTGCTTGGATCTGCTATTAGATTCTTAAAGAAAACACATTTGGTTATCAAGTGTCGCCCTGGAAGGCAGGCTATGCAGGTGCTGCTTGTTTCTCCAGCAGTTTAACTACATATTCAGTAAGTGCTTGGCGTAGCTGGCCTGGCTGCTGAGGGCACCGGAATACAAGTGGAGCCCCAGGGCATCGCTGAGAATATTGAAGGACACCTGATACTGTTCACTCGTCATTTGTCTTCTTTAGTGTCTAAAATCCGTGAATCTCGGAGAAACATGGGGAAACAAAAGTTAAGCAGTTGTTGTCAGGGTCCTAGGGTTTTCCACTTCTTTTTGTCACAAGTCAATGGAGGCATATTTTTAAGCCCAGCTATGGCTATTTTTCTTGATTTTCATCCTTTATGTGGATTACTTGGCCTCCTTTTCTTTTTAGAGTTAGCCATACCTAGAATCTCCAAAAAAAAGAAATTGCCACATGTATGTCTCAGGAGGCAAAAAATATAGGGGGTTAGAAAGCCTCAGTGTCTGAGACCTTAAATAAAAGGAGGTCATGAGCACAATCTTGCCATGCACACCCCCCCCCCCCCCGATGAAGCAGAAATAGTCATAGAGACATTGGTCAACATTACTCTGTGGACAACGAAAAGAGATGCTCTGCTGTCCATATCTGCTCACCCAGGGCTGCTGTCGGCTTTGATAATTTGCGTATTTTCCAAATGCCAATGGAAATGTTGTCAATAATACACTTTTCTCTACAAATTCTGTAACTCAGCAATGTTTTGCATGCAAACGATTATGATTTATGGTTGCATATGTGGTTAAAAGGTGATAATTAGATCTCCCAGGATAGGAGGTGGCTCAGAATCTTTTGGCATCAAAGCCCTCAGAACCCAAAGGGTCCATGTACAAATGGATAGATGTATAAATACAGTGATTAGGAACCTGAGGCCAGAGTGTCCCCAGCTTACCTCTGTGGCAGGAGGATTCATGACTTTTGTTGTTATCTCAGATGACAATTTGTGTGCGAAAGTGTATGTGGGCTCACAGTGTTTGTGAAGCATTGTGGTACTGATTTGTCAGTCCCTCTGCAGTCAGCTGGTGATGGTTGAGACGAGTCTTGATAATCCTCAAGTCTGCATTGTGTTCCCTTCATTTCCTAGACATTGAGTTGCAATTTTCCCTAAGGAAGCAGTTTCCTTTTCCATAAGTTAACTATTTTTTTCAGAATTGGGGGGATTTTCAGAAAGGAATGGACAAGGAAAGGACTTTCCTTCTCAATGGAGGAAATTCAAAGATTTTTGTTGTCTCTCCTCCTCCAACTCTTCTTATTGCTAAATATAATATCTAATTATGTTTAACTAGTTTCCAGTCAGATGTAACTTGAGATAAAAAAATATGTTAAAACTTTAGCCCCTGAAAAAATGATTTCCAAACTTTTAAGAGAACACATTTTAAATCTATCCTTGACATTATCCAGTCTGAATGATGGATAACTTTACTTAATATGAACAACCAAAGAAAAAATATTCTTCACAAAATAATTTTTAAAATATTTCAAGTAAAGTTAATTTTTTCCAAGTGAGTGCTTCAAAAATACTTGTTAGTGAAGATAAATTATTTATAAATTCTTCTTACCTGTTATTCTGTTGGTGAGTGCATAAAGTACTTTAATAGTTCTAGAGGGCAATTTGACAGTATGGACCAAAAGACCTCAGAGTATGAAAACCTTTGCTTTTTAATTATCTAGCATCTTTAAAGTGGAACATATTAATACTTTTTGATAAAACAATCATATTTGTGGGATTTAATGATGACAATTTACACAGAACCCTTCAAAGATAGATATATACATAGATGGACAGTGGGTGTTCAGCCAAATATAATTTATAGTAATTAATTAATGAGGAAAACCACATATTCAATAAAGAGGAATTAAAATAAATTTTGAAATCACTGTATCATAAAGTCTTGGCTGCCAATAAAATTACATTTCACAGATTGGCTTGTTTCTAAGAAAAAAAATGCTCATAAAAATTAACATTAAGAGCAGGTTAAAAAAATATAAAATGCATGTATGTATATAAAACATCCTTGTAGGACATGCCACAATGTTAAGGGTAATTATTTCTGAAGAGTGGAATTGCTTGTGAGTTCAATAATCTGAGTGCTTTTTTGTTTTTGAGACTTTTTGCAGTGCACTGTTAATATTTTTGTAAAGCATTAAGTATATATATATACATATATATACATGTATATATATATATATAAACCAAAGTCTAAAGTAATGTTTTAGATTTTCTGTTATATTTTCTTCAGTTTGTATAAATGGGCATAGTAAATAATATAAAAATACTAGACTTTTTCACTGAAAAATCCTAACTTTAATGTTTTCCTCCTTGCGGTAAACAATTTCTTACTTGGACGTTCACTTCCTCTATCCTTTAATTTCAATATGAACAATTAATTAAATTGCTCTGCGTGTTTTAATGAGACACCTGTGAACAATGCAGTGGCTTTTGGTTGTTGGTCTGGCATTTGTCACCTCCAAACGGATCATCACACCTTTGACTGTTTCTTTCAGGAACTAACAATTGCTTAGTATGTTTTAAAAATCTTATTTCTAAGGAAGAATATATCATATATGTAAAACTGCAAATTCTCACGGATGGTAGGTACGTGGTGAGAATGACTCATGAAAACTTTAGGCAAAGGAAATCCTTTCTAGAGAACTAAATCATAAAAATGCTTCTTGGTGAGAGCTGTCAAAATATTCCACAGTCTTGAGACAGAATGCTGGACTGTTAAATTTTAATTATTTTAATCTAGATGGAAAATACTGTGGTAGAAGCCAATGCTGCCCCAAGCCAAGGAATGGTCATGGTTCAGTATTAAGATGTTTTGATCTCTAATCTCAAAAAGTCTCAACGTTTTGGGTTTGGTCCAGCAAAGTGGTATGTTGTGGTAAGGAGACAATGGAAAAGTTTGATGACGAATCATTTCTCTTTAATGAGTAAGATAAGGGTAGAAATGTCTCAGATGCTAGTTATGTAAAGGCTGAAAAAAACAGCTAAAACAATAGTTTCTTAATTATCATTCCATATGCCTCCTAGCATTTCATCTCCACCATAGCCCCTGAGGAGGAGGATGCATATAAATATATAAATATACTAAATGGGGCAACGCAGCAGTCATCCTTTCTTCCTCCTTCCTCCTTCCCTCCCTCTTCTCCCTCTCCCTCTCTCTGCTCCCTCCTTCCCTCCCTTTCTCTCTCTCTCTCAGCACTTAGTTATTCATTTTTAAGACTGAAATTTGTCAGCTCAAAACATGTCAATTCATTCATTTTGAAAGTTTGCAATAAAATTACCACTCAGAGATATCATGTCAGTGAAACAATATTCAGTTTTATTGAAAACTGCTGTCTTCATACAACAGCAAAGGGCAAAAGGAAACATGGACCCACAATTTAATAAGGAGTAAGATAATGAAGTATTCCACTGGGTGATGTGGTTGGCTGATGTGTCTTGCACTTTGAACATATAACCTTGTTCATATTTATTCTGTACATTAATGAGCTACTTATTTTTCATATTACTTGTTGAAAATAGGTAATTTTCTTATTTAAATTTATCTTCTTATTTAATCCTCCTATGACCTCTCTTCCATCGTAATGTTAGAGGGCAACGGAGTGTTAAAAATTGCATTGTCTCTGCTCAGTAAATTGTGACAGCAAGATGTATGACCAGAAGCAGGGTCCCTCATCTTAGTTAAAGAATATTTTTACAGTAAAATCACAGCTCTTATATAAGTATGTGATAAGGACATATCAAAGATTGTATTTAATTAATTAATGAGGAAATCTGTAAGCTGTTAGAACTAAAGGAGAATTTGTAAAACACATACTTATACAGGCCATTAGGAATGCTGAAATGAATGTACAAGTTGGTTAAAGTTCCTAAGACAATAATCAATTGAATATCCACCTTAAATATTTGCATTTTTATAGTTGAGAATTGCTTGCATTACTATCAGTGTTTCATGAAGATAAACTGATAATATATAGTAAATAGCACAGTGTTTATACAGAGTTTTAAGAAACTGAAGGACCATGAAAGACGAGTTAACCTGGAAAGTTGTGCTAGACAGGACATCCAAGATCATTTTTATCCCTTTCAAAATCTTTTAAAATCTTTAGTGACACCTTCTACATCTTAACAGCGGTGAATTGTATAACTGAGACCACATTAAGTATTTAGATATGTTGCTCTTATGCACTGCATTATTCAGGATGAAATAACCATGAGCAAGTAGTCACAGGATTATGGAACTTAGTTGTCAAGGAAATCCAGGACATCACTGGAGCCGACAAACTTTGTATTGATAATTTGTGATCATCGTCATTCAGAGGAAAAGAATAGTGCTCAGGGATTTTGCTCGAAAGGACCGAAAGTCAAAAGGAAACTTACAGAGGTGTGGATTCAGATGGGACTTCCTCCATGTTTATGTGAGTACTGTCCCCAGCTGTACCTTAGAGAAGTCTTGGAAGTCCTAAGTGTGTCGTACCAACAACACGCTTCCCAAATTCTCCCAGAGCACTTGTGATAACGCCCCCTGCCCACCTGTCTCTGACAGCCACCACCTGTTCCCGCTTACCTAGAAAGGAGGGGAACATGAGGCACTGAAAGTGAATGGGAAGAAAAAATGAAGGAAAGATATCAAGAATAACTCACCACCTGCCCACCCCCCTACCCCCCACCCCCGGTTCCCCCGACACCACATTCAGCTATTTGCCCGACTCCACTCCTCAAACCTACACAAGACATACTCTCCACATTCTCAGACTGGGACTTGCATTTTAATCTCGCATTTACTATCTTGCTATAGTTCCTTGGAATGTTTTCTCCCTCCTGTCTGCCTGTCACTTTCTTAGCCAGTCCTCAAGATTCATTTAAAATTCCATCTGCTCCATGATCCCATGTTCCGACCTCTCAGATGTCCCCTTGCTATAGTGTGACTGTCAGTGCTTTGCAGTAAGGGTTTATTCAAATTTGTCTCCCTCTGCATGTTTGCAACAGAGTACTTGGAATACAGAAGATGGCTAACGGCTAAGAATATTAAAATAACTAGCAGTATAATGAGTACAGAATACATAAATAAATATGTGTCTGAATATGTGAAACTTTCCAAGCTGCCTTCTCAACTTGCTGGCGCGCGCTCAAGTTCTCAGCAGAGTGGTTTACAATATAAAATATATTATAATTTTAGTAAATGAATAGTACGGCTTAAAATGTAGGCAAGTGCCCCTTTTCTTCCTCAGGTACGTGAGTCCTGGGCTCTGTTGATAGCTCACCCTCAGGTTAGGGACAATGAGGAAATCATCCAATTCATCTTTCCCCCTAATTCAAGCCCCAGTCTAGCCTGCCTTCTGAATTGAGGCATATTTAGTCTTTTAAAGTACTTTAGGGATGAAATTCTGTCATGCTCCTCAAAACATTGAATCCTTGAAAAGTAGAGCTCTTAATAAAGAGTAATTGCTAGAAATTCTCAGATTCTCAAAAATTCAGCCATGGGCTGAAAACAAAAAACACTCCCTCAGAAGATTACTATCTTAGTGTCAACTGTTACTACTTCATTAGGTACAAGAGTAAAGTATAGGAAATTCTTTAGTCTTTTTTTATCACTATCATCAAAATAAATTCTGGCAGGTGCATGCCTTAGCAGTTTCTTACTTGGATGCTATGGGATAAATGGAGACTTTATATTAGAGTTTTGAAGTTTAGCTTGATTCTAGTAATTGAAAGTGAACAGTCTCTGGTTTCATAGGTGAAGCCCCAGACCCCACAACTCTACCAGTGGGTGTTGAGTTAATCTGAAGCGATTCTGAGGTATTTGTTTTAGGGATGACAATGGGAACTGCGTGGGTAGATGCCTTCAAGCTCTGTTCGGAAATGAGGCTCCACGCTTTGCGAGCACTGATAAGTTAATTTCCAAATATTCAGCTGCTTATCCGAAACTTTCCAAGCTGCCTTCTCAACTTGCTGGCGCACACTCCCGTTCTCAGCAGAGTGGTTTACAATATACCTTTTGTTCCTCATCTTTACCCAACGATTCTCCCCAAATGATAGTATTGGCTACTCTTTGGAAACTGTGTTCTTATTTTGACGTTTTGGTACTCTGTGTGTGGGGGTGATGGACTATAAATTTAGAAACTGTGATCCTAATTCCAAATATACATTAATATATAAATAACTTTTGCATATGCTTTAACACCTCTGGGTGAATGTTTTAGTGTAAACTGAACATTATAATATCATCTTGATTACAGAAGCACTATGAAAACAAAACAAAGAAAAAAGTGAGAAATATGCCAAATCCTAAAAACAAATAGCTCACAAACTGCATCTAGGAGGGTTTTTTTTTTTTCTTTTTTTGAATGAAATTTTGCAAACTATGCACTTTATAAAACAGTCTTAAATGTGAAAAATGGAGACAAGAACTCAGTGGGAGGGTCAGTTCTAGAAATGAGAGCCAGGACATGGTGGAAGCTAAATGCATTAGAAATTATAGCGAGGCAAGGCGTTGAGAAAGGTGATTGATTTGAACTAAGCTGAAATATGGACGTGTCCAGGCACTTATAAAAAGGGATTGGATTTTGATTTACTGGTGGCTCAGACTTCACATAGTTTACATGAAGTAGGCAATCAGGGAAGTTCGACTTAGGATCACTAAGCATATAGAATACATTTCAACCCCATAAAAAGTTCTAACAATAAAGAAGCTGTTACTGGATAAAAGTTTTGTGGAAACTATAGACTTTAGAGGTAGATTGGGGCCAAGCGTTCAAAACTCAACACTAATAACAAAATTTTGCCTCTAACAAGTATGCTTTTCTTGTAAGTTACTGATTTATTTTGAAATTTTCTTTTTGGCATAAAAAATTATATTTGATTTTTTTTTTTTTAACTGGGCAATACTGTGACTTCTGTTTCCTTCTTTTTCCCTGCCTCTTAAAATTAATTCCTTTGGGAAAGAAATCATCTGAGATTCCATACTGTCCGAGAATGAAGAAGGGAGGTTTTCAATTAACTGCCCTGGGGCCTGTCATTGCAAGATGGGAGTACTTAGCTCAAGTGCTGTGAAGAGCTCTTAAATTATTCTAGCAAGTGAGTTTCCATCCTTTTTGTTCTATATTCTAAAATCCTCTAATGGCTAAACACACCCAAGAACTTGGACTTTAGACTCTATGAACAGCAGGGGGGAGACGTGTAACTGATGTAATGCTCACTCCCATGTGGGCAGAATCTTTAGACTTTCTGGGATTCTTGAATATACTAAGAGGCTGAATGCGAGTTAATCAGAATGGCTGTACTCAGGGAGGCCAAACTCTTTTAGTTCTCAGAAAGAACATGGGCGGGGGTGGGGTGGGGTGGGGAGAGACAGGATTAAGAAATTGAAAGGTGAAATAAAACAGAATCAGGCAATCCTCTAAGTTCTTTCACACTAAATGAGGCCAAATGACAATAGTTTGATTTACAATCATCCGCATCAAGTTACTGTAGAGACAAGGAAATGTGTCTGACGTGGCAGGGGCAGATGGATGGTCACCTGACCTCAGTGGCCATTCATCACTAAGCCGGGGGAGGTGGTTCACTTCTCTGCACTTCAGTTAACAGCCCCTAAAAGGATGAAAGTCAAGACTTGAGACTGAATGTCAAGGTCAATCTAGTTGTCAGGCCAAACCCTGAAACTTTGACCAGTTTACTCTCTGACAATACACGTCACTTAACCTCTCTGTAGATTTAAGCTTATTGTATTTCATTTTTTTAAATGAGAAATCAGAAGTCTTGAAACAATACACTGTCAGAATTCTTTTCCTTTAGTGTGGGTGACAGGTGTTATGACAGTAACATTCACCCTACACTGAGGTTCTCGGGTACCCTTCCATGTATCTCAGAAATGGGATTCATAGGAATTTTTAAGGCCATGCTACACTAAATCTCTCACAGACTGGAAGAAGATTGTTGGAAATAACAAGATCTCAGGCCCTGTCTCGGACCTACTGACTCAGAATCTCTATTGTCACTTAACCCCAGATAATTTAAATGCATATGAAAGTGTGAGAAGCACTGTTGTAACCATTACTTATGTATAAATCACAGCAAAGCAATGTTTAAAATGCTGCAATGTTCATCCTTAGAACATTACCAGCTATTGTTTTTTTTTTACAAGGATGCAATATTTTAAATTTCAGCTTCTGAGCTCTGTGAGGGGGTGGAGGAATGGGGAATGACAATCTTATTTAATTATCTCCACATATCTAGAATGTTCTGAGTAACTATAACATAGCAGGAATTCAAGAAATGTGAGTGGAATTTGTTTAGGATATAAATTTGTTTAGGACAGAAACCTAAGTTTTGGTAACTTCCTTTTATTTTATTATTTTTTAAATACATTAAAGTTATGAAGCTGAAAATATAATGTTAGAAGCCTTAACCTGCATTTGGGTAATTTATGGGTAATTCAGAGGTTATAAAATCCAATCTTCTCTGCATAACACTCTGGGTGTGTGTGGGGAAGAGCAACAACAGTAACTTCCTGCTTCCGGGTAGATCAGTGGAACGTGACAAAGAGAGTCACTCCCAAAAGTGCAGCTAAGAGGACAGCCTCCGCCCTCTATGGAAGGAGAGAGAGGTTTCACTGCTTCTCCTTGCTCTAAAGCTAAGGGTAAGTGAAGGGGCATCAAATGCCATAGGAAGAGCTGAAAAACCAGCCAAACTGAAAGGTGGGGTTGCATTATCTGATAAGACGCCTTGCTTGTATTAACTACTGACCTGTGATGCAGAAACACTCAGCACTGATTCTGGACTCTCCCTGCCTCCCCACTCTCCCCTGTCTCCACCCTGTTCCCCCCCGTCCCTGACACACACATTACATGTTTTTATGATTTTTCAGAGTTCTGGAAGATGCATCTGTACAAAGCTGTAGGTCTGATTTAGCCAAATAGAGGAGATGAGATCATGGGCTTGTTACTAAACCAGATGGGTCCACTCACCCACACCCAGTGAAGCCAATCTACTGACTGGGTTTTGGTGAAAGAAAGTACAACATTTAGTGTAGGGCACCTAGCAAGGAGAACAGGCAGCTCCTGCTCAGAAGACCCCCAACTCCCCCATGGCTTTCAGGGAAGGGGTTTTAAAGGTAGTGTTGGGAGGGGGGGCTGCAGAGTGCTCGACCGGCTTGTGTTCAGGTTTCCAATTGTTCGGCATCAATGTGAAGTCTCATGCATCATCAACATTCTGGTTTCAACTAGTCAGGAGTCTGTGTGATTGTGGTCAGCAGTTTTCATCTTGTGGGGGTTTGCTTCCTGCAGAAGTAATTTAGGAATGTTTGTCAGACCTGTATCTATATCTTTCAGGGAACTGGGCATTCAGTGATTCTGCTAGTTTATAATCTTAAATTGTTACCAATTTCCCTGCCCAACAAGTGTCCTTTGTTCCTGCATCTTCACAATTCCTAATCTTTAACTCTTGAGCCGGTCTTTTCAGATTCAAGAGATGCCTGGGAGACAAAAGCAGAAATCTTTTACTTCAAAGGACAGAGACACAGGGGCTTGTACAAGGTTTAAAACCTGATTTTCTTTGCTACTTCTTCATCTTGAGGGAACAGGTTCAGGACAAGAAAGGGAATAGGTTTTGAACAGAGAGATTAATCACAAACTTGACAGAGGAACTTGGTTTTAGAGGGACTCAGTTTCAGGCCACAGATTTTTCTAGACCCCTGGGACCTAGAAGGGGAATAGGTACACATTTTGGGAATATGTCCTGTGCCTGTCAGCAAGGAAGTACCTTGAAGACATAGTTTATGCTGGATAAAAGGAGGAGAACTTGGCCTGGAGAATGAAAGAGACTCTTTAAAATGAACAGGGCAGCTCTTGAACACAAAGATGAAACTGACCTAATAGCTTAAAGTGGCTGAAAAGTTAAGAGATTGTTCAGGAAGTTAAAGTAGCTGCTATGTAGCCTGAAAGGTAATTCTACATAGCACAGAGGAGGAACAGTCACTGGAAATAAAACCGTTCCACATTTCCATTTCAACAAGTGGATATCCATTAAAAAGTCTGCTTATAATAATATATTCATAAGAATATATTCTACAACCTGATATTCTGGTTTCTGTATGAAATCAACATTTATTGTACCTGCCAATATTAAATAGTTTCATAGCAATCGTGCTGTTTTGTGTGTGTGTGTGTGTGTGTGGAACTATGTGGTCAGATTTATCAGGGAAAAAAATTTTTTTGACCTAATAAAAGTTTCTAACACCAAAAAAACTTGATATGAGAGCAGGCAATAATTTTTCAGTCCATCTGAGCCCCAGAAACTCTTCTGTAAATACTGGGATATGGTCTCTATTATGAGAGTGCTAAAAGTTGTATTTTTAATATTTGTAAAGAGTTCATAGCATCTAGTAATGGTCAGTAAAGATGTTGAAAAGGAAACAATATATGTTCTGTAACACCACAAGATAAGGACAAGGGAGTCCCTAAGATTAAGGTGTGTGTATATATATATATAATGTATATATATATACTCATTTTAAAATTATGAGAAAGAAAAAGTGGTTATAGAATTCCTCTCCATATCCTAACTTCTGATGAGAATCAAAATTAAAGTCCCTCCTTTAATTTTCCAAGAAGAAGGGACTAGCATAGTTTTTAGCCTAGAAATGGCCGGACACACAGATAATCTCGTCTTTGCATGGGAATGTTCTCCATCAATAGTAAAATCACTTTCATTTGCTTCTGTGAAACCACTTAATTCACAGCCTATTTAAAATAGCACCATCTCTGATAGCTGTAATTAGTTTCATAACAACTCTTCCTGCTGCCACTTTGCAAATCAGGCTGTGAGTCCAACTTTTAACACAGACATGTCACTAATTAGCACGGCCCAAAACCAAGTCCAATAGGGCCATAATGAATGCACGACAATTGGAGAACTGAGTTCATTTCTCCATTTGAATCTTGGAAGCAATCCATTTTAATCTGTATGCAAAGGTCGACTTTTGAAGGAATAATTGTACTTTGTTTTGGTCCATCTGGATTGGGCTATAAATATGCCTTCCAGGTTTTATAACATTAAGTTACACAGACAGCACTCAATGTCAGAGTAACGTTCATGAAGTCCTATATGGGTGATTAACTTGAGAACATTCATCAAATCAGTGCCCTGATCTTAGGAGAAAACATGCATTTTTAAGCTAGAAGCAATTTCTGAGCTTTTGGTTTTGGTGAATGAGATGAATTCATTAAGGAAAAAAGTTCCAAGTGTTTTTCGTTCTCCCTTACAATCAAACCTAAAAAAAAAAAAGAAAAGCAGATTTTTCTTCTTTCTTTAACATTTGCATATTTTTCTAGGCCAGAAAGTATGTTGGAATATTAGAGAATCAATAATAAAAAATCCCTTCCTGATCCCCACGGCTTAAAGCCTGTATACCAACCCCCCATGATGATATTGTCCATTACACTCCAGCACACGGTTTTACAGGATTTTACAACACACGTCAAAAGCATTTGAGGTTTGGGATTTCCACTTGTTACTATTTATGGTTTCAATGTTCACATTCCGTTGTTTTTTTTTTTCTCCTCTCCCTCTCCAAACCTAAATGTCAATTGTAATCTAAATTAATTTTCACTTGAAGTTGGCAAGGTGATAACTTCAGTCCACGTAGAGAAACCACAAAGCAGAGCAGAAGACTTTAACTGCAGTTCTTGATCCATCTTCCTGATACTTCTGACATCCCTCTTCAGTTACCCTAAAGCCAGTTAGATGCTTGTCATTGTCATCTGGGAAGCAGATTTGCGAGAACTGATACGTAAGTACGTAAGTTGATTTTGGGTTTAGAAATTTTATGTCCAGATTTCTCATAGAAGAAAAATTATGATGAATTTCCCATTGATAAACATGCATAAAACCAATTTTGGGAAGCAAAATATATACCTTTACTATGAAAAAAAATGGACATTGGAAGTTACAGGAATTTATTGGGCACCTGGATCTTGTGCTTTTGGCATCTTGAATCTCAAATACATGGCAGAGTGCCTGAAGCACTGAAGATACTTGGTAAACAAGTTGTAGACTATGTGAAAAAAATAATAATAGATGGAAATAAAAGGTGCCTGTCTCTTCAAATCCGAATGTGCAGTGCCCAACAGACACTGTGAAATGGTATCACACGATCTCTTCAGAGACCAGGGGAGATACTGGAGACCAAGAGAGGGTCTTTGGACTTGATACCCTTTGCTGTGAGACAATGAGTAACAAGGGAAGATTTATAATAAGCTCCAAAGCATGTAATATAAAATATAAAGAGGCTAGGATGATAAATTCACAAAAAATGAGATTGAGGAATGCAAATGAAAGTAATATGAACTCTTGAGGCAAATGAGATGAGGGTGATGACGTAGAAAACTAGGAATATCACATCCCTGTGTGTGTTGTCCTTGACTTTAGATATTTTAAGAGAGCATGAAATGTTCACCTTGGTTTGCAATTTTTCCCAATGCCGCCTAGACACACTGACAACTGGTAAACTTAAGATTCCAGAGGGGGCTTGCAGCTTAACCACTTCCTTGGGGAAGAGAGTGGAGCCGGTGAAGGCCACTGGGACAGAAGAGGGAAGGAGGGTAAAATAAAGAGGGAGAGAGAAGAACATGAGAGTGGGCTCCCTGGGAAGACCTGGGAATGGGGCTCCCGCACCTCTGAATAGTGTAAGAAAGCAAAATCCTTAGAGTGGGAAGGAAGCTCATGCCCCATCCACCCACCCCAACTGAATTTAGTTTGTAGACTGTAAGGAAAGCCTTCGCGCCTGCATTGCTCTTAAGGTAGTGAGACTGCTGTTGTTATAGTCAGATGCTGAAGGGCGGAACCTAGGCGAAGCAGGTCGATGCTGTCCGTGAACAAAGTCTACGCGTTTACTTGTAAGATTCCAGCACAACGTCAGTGAAGCCGCAGACAGGCACTTGGCACCATTTCCCATCACAGATCCTTAAGTATGGCTCAGTGATGGTTACATTCGGGAAGAGTTAATGATAATTTTCAGTCTGGAGGTCCCAAGGAAACCTCTGAAAATGAAAGTCAGGATATTTTATAACATAATGAAGAATAGGCAGAAAGTGGACAGGAAGGGAATCTTTTTCCGTTTCCAGTTGTGGATTAAGGTCTGTGTTCTTCCGCTCTTCAAATAGTCCTCAGCTCTCATTCATATCTAACCAGACGTGAGGAGCTAGGTAAGAACAACGCTCCCCTGCGCACCAGGCTGCACCCCTCGGCCTCTCCAGGGTGCGTCAGTAGCAGCTGCTAAGGGAGGTAATTGCAGCCCCGGGCTTCAGCCGCCCTCTGGCCGGGGTGGAAATAAAGGCTATAAGGTTTGTCATTTGCTATCTGCACGGGATGGACACCTGAGGATTTGAGCAGAAGAGTCTGTGATCTTCCCTGTACCCTTGTGGGTCTTCCTACTTGCCAACGAAAAGCCAATTAGACAGTAACAAAGAGAAAGCGTGCCACCCTCCTTCGCATGATCATCAGTGGCTTCTGAAGCGCTGGCATCCTGGTACCACTTTTCTTATAAAAAATTTCCCTAAGACAGGTTTTATTGACCTAGTGAGAGTCTCAAAAATGCCATCTGTGGAGGACCATACTATTTAGTTCCCATGCTTTTAAACTCAGTCTTAGGTATCTGAATTTATTGTCCTTAGGTTAATTTAGACAAAATAAAGGTTGTGAAAATGGTTTGTAAACTGAGGAGCTCTGTAAAATAAAGAGAGTTTTCATGGGTTTTGTTTGTTTGTTTGTTTTTGTTTTTTAATGAAGAGGACAGTTTCCTCAAGGACATCAGGGTACCATACTGAGTTGCTCACATTCTACAGTATCATCAGTCTAGACTGAGATTGTCTCTTATTTGACTTGATTTCCCTTCCTTTATTCTACATATGCAAACCTATCATCTTCTCTGTCATAGAAACACTCCCTAAAACATTTAAAATATATCCTTCCAGTCCAGATTCCATTTTTGTGAAAGTTTGTATATGTTTCAAAACATCTTATGGCTGTTAATTTTTCTGTCTTTGGTGCAATGCATAAATCTGATCAATTCTCTCAATCAACGTTTTGCATTTTGTTGATATGTATAGATCCAGTCCATAGCATCTAATTACTGTAGAGTATCTCCTTCAATGAATATATTTCACTCTGTGTATTAGTCTCTTCATTTCCATGTCTATTATCTAGTTTTATATATTTTTTCTACTCTGATAGTTAACAAAATTATTTAATTTTTAGTTTATCTGTTTTATCTTCTATTTCTGACTGTTTTCCTAGGAATAGGTCATGAGTTGCCGAGAGATAAGTGAGTTGCATGAGAGGTACCCCCCTCTATTCTCTCCAGCATTTCTAGCGTTTTATTAAGGGGTAGGATCCAGGAATCTGTGCTGACTCATCACCTCATGTAAGCGGAGAAAGTAGTTAACTTAAAAATACCTAAGATTCATTAGTAGGTGCTGTGATAACCTCCTGCTTCCTAAAGAGCATCCTTCAGATGTGCCATGTTTGTACTTTTCCCCAAATATCTGCTAAATTTAAAAGATCACAGTACAAAAAAATATCTAATGTGTTGACAAGAACGTAACTAAAGTATAAATAATTTGCTTTGGATGTTTACCCAGATATTAATTCCTTAGAGTGTTCTCTCTTCAAATAGACATGTACACACTTAAAATAGTTATTTACCCAATAAAACACACATGCATCGATGCAGAGGCCTTCAGCTGGGGGTGCTCATTAAAACGACTTTTGGTTCTATTTCCTAATGCCAGTCCCAGTGACACAAGTGTCATTGCCATCACTTGTGCAAACTAAGCTGAAGAGTCTCCCTCAAGAGAGAAACAGAAAATCGGGCAGGAAATGCTATCAGCATTACCAAAAGGGCCTGCTGACACAGCGGCCCTGTGCCCAAGGGCGTGAGTGGATGAGACGGCTTTCTTTATTATAATTATAATTATGGTCCTCACCACTTTCCCACGGTGCAGATGAATATTCCGCCCCGCCATATATGAGAGTTCCTTCTTATCCTTGATAACTGAATACTGAATTATACTTGGCCTTCCAATGTTTTCTGTCCTCTGTCTCTACTTAGAGAACTTCTGTTCTTATAGTTAACTACTCAGCATGAAGTTAAGGGCTCTAAGACTTTATCTCAAGGTCTGACCTCTCCATCAGCTCTGACTCAGTCCAAAGGGGCTTCTGAATTAGAACTCCCACTGTAAGTGCAAATGAATGTATGCACAAGTCAAACCCGTGAGCTTATTGTCCCAGTTTCTTGCCTTGGACAGTGACTCTGCTGTCTTCACTGTCCTTCAGTCTCAGTATTTGAATATATTTTTCTCTTTGCTCCATCTCCTTAATAGAATGCATCATTTTACCCTTGAAATGTATCTCAGGTGCGCGTTTTCTTCATCCTGACCACCATTTACCTGCATGGTTATGCTTGAACGAACGTGATGTATTCCTACACGTTATGCACAATTCTTCCAAATTCTTTATTGCGAAAGAAGAAGCAGGATGGTATAGTGCTTAAGACTGTGGGCTCCAAGGAAAGATGCCTGGATTCCTATACAGTTTCACTTCCACAACACTGTAGAGATTTGACAAAGTTAGTTAATGTTTCAACACCTCAATTTCTTCATCTATGAAGAGGGGGTGGTGATGTTGCGGCATAAGGTTACTTGCGGGTTTATCCACATAGCCCGCATTCGGCTAAGAGTAATTCAGGGTCTGCTCTAGAAGTGACAGCGATGATATTTGTGTGACTTTGAGACAATACACAGAACAAAATGCCACCCTGTTTCCTTCAATATCCGATAAAATTCCTTCTGCCAGCTTTCATGGCTTCTGCAGATTGGCCCCATCCTATGCTCAACACCAAAATTTGTTCTTTTGTTTCTGATTTAATTAAGTAAATTATTAAAAAGCTAAAATAATTGCTTACATCTTCTTAGTGAGCCATGCTAGCTAGCTTACTTTTTTTTTTTTTTATTTTTTGCATAGTTGATCTCATTTGATTCTCACTACAGTACGAGCTCATGTTGGGAGAGGAAAGAGATTAGGCCAATTACAGGCAGTTAAAAGAAGATCTAAGTCTTTAATTGAGAAACCCTAAGTATTTGATTTTTCTCCCTACAAGAGCATCCTCTTTTAGCAGAAGAATTTTCAAAACACTTACTATTATGAGTTTTGAGAAAAAAACATATAATTAATAAGGGATTTCTGAGAGCCTCTATTTGGAAAATAGTGAGTGTAGCAGTTTGAGTTTCATGCTCCGGGATGAGATAAATGCACTGATGTAATTCTTGTGAATATGAGTTAATATCATGCAAAGAAAGAAGTGCTTTCTCAAAACTTCAAAACAAGGAGAAATCTAAAATAAAACAAAAATTAATTGAAAAGAGAGATTACTTTTGTTTTCTGGGATGGGAAAAATAAAAACACTTGCACACAAATAATTTTAACATAATGTATTGTTTTACCAGGTAACTTGTGTATAAAATGTGTTCTTTTTTTTTTTTTTCAATTTATTTGGCTGCATACTCCTGGCCTCTTGATATAACAGCTATTTGTAACTCATTTTTTTATAGGGAGATGGAAATGAAATTCAGTCTTCAAAGACATTTTCATGCAATTTATTTTTCAAGTTTAGATGAAAAGCTGCAGTGAAATTTTATTGTGACATTGAAAAAAATAATTATACAAGTTTTCAAAGAAACAAAGTGATAAATATAATTTTTTAAATAAATAGAAAAGAAAGATGAGACTGCCAGATACTAGCACATGTCATAAAGAAGATGAACCTTACAGAACAAAAGCATGTGTTTAGTATTTCTTTATAACATAAAGTATAATGTGGTCTCCTGGAAAGATATATCATAAGAATAATTGGTCAAAATTAGACCTTACTATATATATAAATATAAAAATGGAAGTATCACTGATACTATAATGTGGAACATTAAGCAAACAATTCTCTTTCAGGTCAAGTGACTTGAAAAAATTTAGTCAAATTAGACCCTGAATTTACGTGGTAGACCAAAATGTACTGCAGCTCTACTTAATTCTTTTAAAAATAATGACATGCTATACAACTGTTAGGTCTGTTTTAATAAAGAAAATTAAAGGAAGTAATGATGGAAAAAATCCTGTCTGAAAATATTTTACACAATCATAAGCAAAATAGAAAAGCAAAGAAGGGTACAGGTGATACAAATGTAATAAAAATCTATTATTTTTATTACAAAAAATCAGGAAAATTAAAGGAAACCTGGTAGATGGAACATGCTTCAATTCTGCTCAGGCATTAAACCCCACTAAAATGTAAAAATACTTACAAAGCAATCAAAAAGGCATGAAACTATACGGACAAAAGAGACAGGATAGCAGATAGCAGAATCCAAAAGAAGTCAGCAAAACTTGGCATTACGGAAAGCGGTGGCCTAGAGGGGGCGGAGAGTTGACCTAGAAAATGCAGGTTGTAAAGGGAGAGGAGGTGGAGGAGGTGAGTCTTTATGGAGAAGGTGGTGTAGGAGAGAGATACGCTCAAATCCAAGTCTTGCGCCTTTGGTGACTGCCTGCTTCCTGGATCCCACATCATCCTTTTCATGGTATAACCCCCCAGTTTGGTGTAGAGCATCCTCCAAACACCCCAGAGGTAATGACCTCTAAATCTAGGGTGAATGAGCTCCCATTATATCTGCATTCAAATGGAGGCCAATACTGTACAAGCTGGTATGTAATTTGGGGGAAGCTTCTATTTATCTGTATCTGAATATTTGTCATATACTAGAAGCATATTGTATTTTATAATTAATTTTATGTCTCAATTTTAATAAAAGCCAAAAGTCAAGATAAATTATTTTTTCCCTAAGTAAACATCTTCTAGAAGTCTAACAGTGTGCTCTGAATTCTGATGACTTTTAAAACTACAAATAGAATGCACACTCTTTGCTTTTGTGAACATACATTGATCAGAAACTATTTATATCCTGAGGGAGAATGGATACTAAGAAGTCTAATTCTCTGCTTTTCTTTGTGTAGACACTTTATTCTTTATTTTTTTTTTAGCTCAAAGGAACTTCATGTGATATTTCAAATTAGAACTAAAATTAACTTATTCCAATTAATTTATATTTGCTTTTTTAAATTAGTCTGATAATATGTAAAGTAAACTCACATTCCCCAAGTGCTCTGAGACATTTCAGAGAGATGCACATTTCAGGAAAATACTGAACAAATAGTCTTGGATCACTCACCATGAAAGCATCCTGCCTTCAGAGAGAAAACAGAGCTGGAGAGATCTTAATACGATGACATCAAATGCTTTCAGTAATTCATTATTTGAATATATATTACTGAAAGCAGTTTCAACTGTATCTTACCTTTTTAAACAATAAATGGATGCCAAAGAAAGGTCCTTAAGAATAGGCCTGCTACCAGAAACCCTGACTCAGTGAGGGGCACAAGGTAACAAAAGGAAATTCAATTTCCCAAATGCCAAACAAAGCACGTCTCCCCGAGTGATCTCACACATCCACAACAATCCAAAGAGTGAGAAACAAAAATGAAAGCATCATTATGGAGAGTGCAGGCACCCTCATCCGTGTGCTCTGGAGCACAGCATTCTCCAGTCCAGACAGCAGTGTGTTTCCCTAGTCTATCTCCCAGGACAGAAGGATGTCTGGACAGCAGAAAGTGGCACCTCAATTCTGAGTCTCCTTTAGGCCCCTGGGTTTGGACATCTCAGAGCATCGTTTACCTCTCGTCATTATCTGATATGGCTTCATCATTGACCTTGAGCCAATCCACCCATCCATATTCTCTCTCTCTCAATCTTTCTTTTTTTTCTTTATTTCCTGCAGGTATTGGCTTGCTTAAAAAGCTGTCATAAATTCATTTCTAGTTTGATCTCAAGGGGAGAAATGTACTCATCACATCCAAACCCGTTTCCTTAGCATCAGATGGATAATAGCAATAATAGAGGATATTTACCCCAAGGCTGCTTCTGGGAACTTCAACAAAGTCATTCCTAAAAAACATGTCAGACAAAGACATGTTCAAACCGAGCTGCAGATAAGATAGAACCCACCCTCTCTGTCTCCCACAGAGTGAAGTCATGCAGCTCCACACTCTGCCAACTATTAGCGTTAAAGCTTGACAACCACCCTCAGTAGGAAAAAGTAAACAATGGTGCTTAACTCGTGTGGAAGAACATTGTCTACCACTCCTGAGACGACACCTTGAGAATATCCCGCCCTATGTGCACCACACACAAGGGCACATCGTGTTACAGAAAATGATTCCTGTAACTTGGCTATGTTTTAAAAAGTAATTTTTCCCCCACAATTTCACATCTAAATGCTCAGTGTATTATTTGGCCTGAAAGAGTTCAGTGACCTCTTTTCTTCTTTAAGCAGCTTTCTTAGAAAACATCCATTATATCAATAACAGATTGCTATAAATTATATGCATTTACTGAAAGCAAATGAAACAAAATTTATTGCAACTCACATTGTAATTTCACTATGTGTGCTCATAATGTTTTCTACCATATAATCTTCAGTTACAACCTGATAGCTTATAAAAGTGTATAGTTGAAAAATAATCTTGACAGTTGGAAGTGCATTAGGTTTTTCTAACCTAATTTGATTGGAGTATGTTTTTACTTTCTTTTAGAAATTCATTTTTAAAATTGATCCCCAGATCAGTTGTGGGTTCTTTCATTGCACCCTAAATTCAAACTTCAAAACATCTGCTTCTTCAGTTGGCCTTATGAGGGCGAGAATCGTACCATCATGATACCTTGAAGGAAGTTATCAAGTGTCATAAACAACTTAATTTAGATCTTAAGCTTGACTGTCAAAGAGAACGAGTGATTCAACTTTGCTCCCACTTGAAAGCTCCCTTCTAAGACCCTGGAGATTTATGTGGGACAGGTTGTTATACTTCACTTACTAATCAGAGCTCTCATTCCCTTGGCAATCTGCATACTTTGTTTCCCCCACACCAGCATTCCTGGGTCCCCCCTCCCCAAATGATTTATTTCCCTATTGCTACAGCCCATGGGCACATTACATACTTTAAAACAACACATTAATCTATAGTTTTCCAGCCCAGACAGCAGACACCGCCATCCTTCTTGATAACCACCTCTGTCTGTTACAAAGGAGCATTCCTGATTTAGGCCACAGTCAAGAAACTGTAGGGGAGGACGTGTCACACGCCAGTCCCCAAACTTAAGTTTAGGCAAATTGCCAGGTGAGTGCAAAAGCCACAGCTGCAAATTTTCACTGAAAACACCCTACACAAGTCTCTGATGCCTGATTTTGACTATTTGTGGCTGGCCTTCTTGGGAATTAATAGAAAATAAAAGGACCCACATGTGTAATGGTTCACGTTTATCAGATACAGAGGTGGATATGATTTAATGTGTGGTCCAGACCTTTCTCTCTTCGCCTCGGCTAGCATCAGTGAATCTGATCTCTTGGATCTCTGGTCTTCACCCCAGGTACCTTTTATATTCACAGTAAAACCTTAAACTAAGAACTTTGGATTTATTTTCCATTTTCCATACACTAATTTGGGGGAAAAAAAACCCCAAAACCTTTCAACTTTTTGCCAGAATAGGAGCAAATATAGTTAGTCTGTCTTTAAAGAAAAGCAGACCCACTCCAAGCACAAACATTCTTCTATGTTCAAATCGTTCTTTAACGTGTTTTATTCAGAATTATTTCATTGCCTAGAATGTAAGGTACATGCTCAGGGTCTCACACAACTCTCATCAAGCACAGATTCATATTGATTACAAGAACACACGGCATTTAAAGGAAAAATAATGAAGACATTTTCACTTCTAAGTTTTACTCGTCCACACTGTATCCACTGAGTAAAAGCAGCATGTGTGTGTGTGACAATTGATTTCATTCTATTGATATATATTTTTATGTTATTTTCAGAATTCTGCAATTCGGCTCACCAGCTTTCTTTTTTTTAATTCCTTCTTTATACATGTATATTTTAAAAAATGAAACATCATAATAAATAGCAAAAATGCCATTATCCATCACTGCTACCTTCTTCCTCTCTCTGCTTAGAGATAATCACATTCTTAAAGTTTTAAATGTTTCTTTCATGTCTTGAAGTTTTATTTTATGTTTGAAGTATGTATATTTACACATGAACATATTTGTATATCCATGTGTGTACATCCATATATACACATAATTTTAAATGTTTTAGTGTATATATATATATATAATTCTATTCCTTATTATTCTTCATAAAATGCTATTTTTTAAATTAAGCATTCAAATCTAAATTCATTTATTTTAATTAATTGCTGAATAAATGGCTCCCAAGGTCAGCCCTTGTAATCTCTATAAATAAAATTGATTTCAACAATTATATCTAAAACCAAAACCTTACAATATTAGGTCTGACCTACTCTAGAGGATTAAGAGTCTTTAACCAGGAGTCTAGAACCTGACTTCCAAGTTCTAATCACATAAACCTCAGTGTAATCCAATTAATTGAAATACTCCTGTAACCTAGATTGATGACCTAACACTTACCATTAACTCTAGGTGGCTGATGGTGAATGCTCAAGAAAAATGAGGCTCATAATTCACCTAAAGTGTGTAACACTAGACCAGAAGGAATTTTTCCTTCTGACCACATGTACCTTAATTTTTCACTCAGCGTAAATTGTGGGAACCTTCTTAGTCGCTCAGGCTGAGCCGCCACTTGACTTTCATGTTTCAGTGTTTAAGTCACTAAAAGAGTCATAGTTTTGCTCTGACTACAATTTTCTTTTTATAACTAAATTTCACTTACCCCAAATGGGCTTGTGTTAGTTTCTTGATACTTTCCTGTGCTGTGGCCTGTCTAGGTAGCTTGTAAGACTGAAAGTGTTTTAAAACACTTAAACTCTGCAGCAAAGGTGCAGTAAAAGAACATCCCTTACTGCTAATACCTGGAAGATTCTATCTTTGCAATGGGGGCTTTGCACAATCAGTGGGTTTTTTCAAGTTATTCAGGTGGAATAGGTTCATAGCTTACTTCCCATTGACAAATCACTCAAACAAGGATGTGAAATCATGAACACACAGACACACCACACAAGCATGACGTCAGTAAAACCAGGATCGCGGTGTGTCGTGTGTGTGTGTGTGTGTGTATGTTTTGTAATTTCTGCTTATTGGAAACCCTGCAAAAGCATCTTCCGGGTGAACAATTAAATATATTTGCAATGTGATTTCTTTCCAAATTTTGGACATTTCTTCTATTGCATCCATCCTAAGCTAGGCAGAGTGGTATAGCATCAACAAACATCCTTAAAAACTTTCCAAGGCTGGCTTCAAGCTCTGCCTGATGTACTATTTACGGTTTGAATGGCGTCCAGTAAACTGCTTACCAAGTTGCTGACTATCGATCCCTCCCCAGCCCACTCCATCCAGTGGTTTCACCGACGACGTATTGCTCAGGCCAAGAAGGAGCGTCATCCTTGACGCAGCTCCTCCCGTCCTCCACCACCCGCAACTCACTAGCTCGTTCCTCCTCCAAACTGTTGTGAACGCGCTCACTTCTCTTCACAGCCACTGCTAAAACCCTGGCCCCAACCACAGCCATCCTTTGCCTGGGCTTCTAGCTCATCCGTTCTCTTCAGTGTTTCCATGCCTCCCCATCTTCAAAAATCATTTCTCCATCCAGCAGACAGAGGGAGCTTTCTTCAGGCCACGTGACGGCCCTTTTGAAGAACTCCCAACATTTTCTCATTGACTTAGGAAGAAAATCCAGTCTCCTTTCATGGCCCAGCTGCTCAGCTTCCTGCCTGTGTCTCTGGCGTGAAGTGCCTCTACTTTCCCATTTCTTATTGGGTGCAGATGACACCCTTTCTGCTGATCCCTGAAGCTTGACAGTTTGGTCTCCTTTGAGGCCATTTCTCTTTATTTCCCCACTCACTGTCATTATCTGAATGCAGACTTTCACACTGTTGGCTGTTTTCATTCAGGTCTTAGCTCCAAAGTCAGAGACTCTGAGTCCCGTGATCACCCAGTCTAAAGAAATCCTCCCTGCTCTGACACGATCACAACAACACTGCTCTATGCTCTCCATCACACTAGGACGCATTGAAACATTTACTTATATGTTAATTATTATATATGTACATGTCTTCCCACATTTATATGGTACGCATCGTATTTATATATTATTCATACACTGTGTGTCTTCACCCATTAAGCTCTATGAGAACAATTACTCAACATCGTTCCCACAGGGCCAGAATATAGGAAGCGTTTAAATATTTCTCGAATACATGCAGCTTTTGAGTCCTGGTGCCTTCATTTGTAACATGTGGTATAAGAGCCTCAGTGTTATAGCATGACTTGTAAGATTGGCTCTGCCTCAGAAGTACCTACTGTAAGGAGATGCTGCAGAAAAGAGGTGCTACGTATGGACTCCTTGTTCCACAGTCTTCAGCATAAAGTCTTTACCAGGCCTGACCCTCCGCTCCTGAAGGCTGTCAGTCTTCCTCGGTCATCATAATCTTCATATAAGAGAGTAAGCGTACACAATTTGAGTGGCAAAACTCAGGCTATCTTCCACATTTCCTTTATTTTCTATTAGTGTGGTAGAGTTTATTTATTATTATCTGCCAGCCTTATCTCTAGTGAGCCCCGTGGGAAGGTGCCCTAACTGATGCTATTTAACACTTTTATTTTTACAATTGAATAGAAAGTAAGTACTTTAAAATAAACATTTGCTTAATTTATGAGAAAAATAACACCTGCAAAATAAAAAATTGACTAATGAAAAATTTTACGCCAGGATCTCTTTGAAAGGCCAGCTTCATTAAAGCATGTAAAAAAAAATTTTATGAAATACAGCAATGCAGTGATTCTATAAGAAAGATATATTTGTACTAATTAAGGCTCCAACATAGATAGTAGGTCCTCAGGAAAGCAAACGAAGAGGAAGATCATTGGACTGGCAGCAAGGTATTTCAATCACTCAGAAAAATGAGGGTAATAAGTGTGCCCATCCCCTAAGGATTAAGAGGATGACATCAAATAATTTTTTTGTACTTTGCTTAGCACAGTGCGAGCTCATGGTAAGAAACCAGAAATCCAGCAAGATAATTTAGCCAAACTGAAAACTACCAAAATGTCAAACACATGGGCATATAAACGCTGGGATGGTATTAACAGAATCTCCCATTTCTTCCTGATACCCATCATCCCTTTTGCTCTTTTCAGATAGTAAAGAAGCTTCCTATATATATTGATCCAGGGCAAACGAAAGAAAAGATAGCTGAGAATAAATATTCCTATTTTATTTATTTTTTTGTTTTGTTTTATCTTTCTGTGGGGTAAACATTCCAAGTAGGCACCAAAACTCATTACAAAGGCAACGCAAACACTCTTGATGTGACAGAGAAGTTTGTGGTAGAGACTAGTACGTTTCTCACTATCCCTGTCTCTTCTTCCTCCTGGGCACAGACATGGATTACATTCTCTAGCCTCCCTTGTCATTAAGTATGGCCCGGTGACTGACAGAAACCATCTGAAGGCTGGTCCCTAACCATGTTTCTTGTGATCCTCTACTCTGTCTTTATCACATACCAGCCAGCAGGCTGGATGGCAACACCTGGGGCAAACGTGGGAGCCACATGCTGAAGAAGGGAGAGCTGCCACCCGCTGAGAGCCTAGACCCTCTCCGTGAGTTAGCGGCTCCCTTGCTTCTGGACCCCCTCACTTCCCTCATCCTGATTAGACTTGATACAAATTAGAATCTTTCTATGTATCTTAAGTCATGGGGGTTTCTGGGTTTGATTGCCACTGTTGGTAACATTGCCTTGTGCACTGGGACATAAAAAATCTGTTTCTCTTGGGAGAGTTAAGCATTTTGGAGAGCAAGCAGCAAAGCTTTGAGTGCTCAGAAGAAGATGGTATTGATACGATGGGAATCTATGTGACTAGAACTCAAGTACTAGTTGGTGAGCAAGACCTGGTTTAGTATTTCACCCTGCAGAGTCAAGCTAAGAAAGGCGATAAGAATGAATTTTCAGAAAATTTGTGTGGTTCTATAGCATATAAAAGCACATATTAAATTTGTGAGGTATAGCCAAAAGACACAAGTTACTTCTAGGTGTCCCGTATCCAGCACTCTCCAAGATGGTAGAGGATCAGTGGCTGGGGAAGAATTTTAGGTGGATGGGTCCTACCTGGGGTGGCTTCTCTGTGCCTCATGCCCTCCATAGCAGTGGGAGAGGCTGGTTGGAAGTGTTCTATGTCCTGAGCAAGTTGTGAAGAGAGAGGTGTGTTGGCCAGATGTGGCTTAGCAGGAGGGGCGGACAGATTGGGACGTTCTCTACGTGGGAGGAGACGGGGGTGAAAATTCTGTGCTGCGGTGCTTTGAAAGTGCCGAGGAGGGAAGCACCTTTCCAAACAAAAGGGAGCGTAGCCTCCTGCCAAAGTGAGAAAGTGTGTAGTTAAATGAAATTATTCATGTAGGGCCTTTCCGTATGATTTTTTTTTTAATATGTTAAATCATTGGGATGACCATGTGTTCATACCCTTTGCAGTTCAATTCTTAACTGAGGCAACACTGGAGTACTTTACAGTTTGTTTAAAAAATGAGAAGAGACTCCACTGCCCTGTTACATAGTATGTGGTTTTCACTTAACAGTTCATGGTGTACATGGTACCTATTCCCCTGAATGTCTTTTATCACTGAAACATGAATACATTCACTTCCCAAGTAAAACCACACGTTTGGGCACATCAATATGGGGAATGGAAAGTCTCTAAACTAAGCCAGTAACTGTGGAACAGAATTCTCGAACCAAGTCCTAAAGTTGCTAAACATGAGCTCCTGGAGATTGCCAGAAGGAAGAGTAGACATAACACAGGGGCCTTACTCAAGATTACCTTCGTCTTTATTTAGTAATTCTTGGCGAGCCTGAGTCAGCGGCTGCTGGAAATTCTTCCAACGTAAGGCAGAGGAGTGTGCGTAAAAATTAACCATATACCAGTCTCAGCAAAATTCTCTTTGTTTTTACAAATAAACTATATCTCAGAAAATCAGGGTTTCTAATTGAGAGTTAATTTTGTGTCATTTTAAGGGGGGAAGAAAAGCCTTTCATTTGATGTGTTAAATGATGAGCATTTGGAGATATCATTGCTCAGCAAGGCCCTAAGTGACATGCAGACTTCTCTCCTGGTGAAGTAAGCCCAAAATGAAATCCTGAAGAGCAGATGAGCATTTTTAGGGATAAATTCTTATTAAGGGGTAAGTTTAAGGGGTGAGTTGGCTGAACATTGAGACTGGAAGGACACTTGGAAGGTACTTGTTAGAATTAAATGATGGCAAAGAGAGAAAAAGACTAGACATGACTAGATTTTGAAAACAGAGAAGCTCTTTCTTATGAACGAGGGAAATAAAACGCAAAAAGATGAGCTGCTACCGAAGAAGACAGACTGGATGTATGGTCATTGTGTTTTTAAGGGCCGAAAACTGAATGTCCATCCTGTGGATGCTTCTGGGAGGTGGAGGGCCAGAAGGGAGGCTGATTTCTGCTTCATACTGAAGCAAGTGATAGTTTGCATAGTTCTAATGGAAATGTCTATATGTGCTGGTTTTCCAAGTTGACTTTATTGACAAGCCCTGTGTTGATTCTTCACTGTGACTTCCTATGCAGCAGGTTACAGTTGGGAGAAATAAAGGTGACAGGTGAAATAGATAAACTCTATAGTGTTGTGCCTGGCATAAAGTCAGTGATAAATACACAGTGGTTCTCTTCTCTCCACCCCCAGATTCCACTAGATCCTGTGTTTGTAATTTCAAATAAAGAGAGTGATGGTGATTTTACACTAGACCAAACCAAAATTTAAAATCTACTTATTTCAAGTGGTCAAGTAATGATCTAAAGACTTTTCTAAACAACACTTGGAGTTAGCCACTTGTGTTTACTTAGCCTTCTCCGAATCCAAGCCTGCTGCCTTCAAACTTGATGACAAAATGAGAAAGAACAGTTCACCCATAGGTTGAGTGAGTCATCCTTTCTCATTGAAGAAGCAACTAGGTGGGAGTCTTTAGGTATTTTGGGAAATTATATCTACGCCTACCTTCACATTTAATAATAAAATGTACTAATTTCTTTTTTCCAACTGTGCATCAAATAGGTGCAATTTTGTTGGAATTTTCCAAAGGATTGTAAAGATCTATTTAATCTGACACTGAGGGGAGGATAAAACTCTAAATTAGCTGGGATATATTTTAAATAATTGACTCCCCAACTGTTACAGAAGGGCAACAAATTCTGACCAACCCAACAAAACAGGCTGGGATTACCAAGCCCAATAAAAATGCCCATAGACTTCCAATCACTGCCTTCACCACTCACAATGCCCGTAAACATTATATACCCAACGCTTTTAGAAATAATAGTTTTAGAAGTTGTTCTGTTAAGGATGAATTTATTTTGTCTGAGTTTGAAAACTTAAATATTTATGGATCTTTGAACTTAGTCAAAGGACAATGGGGTCAAACTAGAGGCAGAGCCATGTACCTTACTAAGTTTCTCTCTTTCTGTGGATTCAATTGTATCCAGAGTAATTTGTGTAGATATTCCTGGAGAATTTTTGTTTTTAAATAAGTAACGAAAGACAAAGAGGTGTAGGAAGAGGGCTTGCAATGGTTCTTTTATCTACAACCATTACCCACACAACTGAATTAGAAGGCTGCATTACAAAAATTCGCTGTCAAATATACTAATAGTGACCAGGAAAGTGTTGATTAAAATGTTGTTTAATTTTCCTTTTCTCATCAGGATGGGTAGTTTTCAAAATATGGTTGCTTTTTTTTTTCCCCCTATGCCTATTTCTTTATTTTCAGTCTTAGTTGATCTGTTCTGGATATTTTTAGATCATAAAAAAAAAAAAAAAAGAGAAAGAGAAAGAAATTTAAAGTGCTCAGGCAGGCAGAGAGTTCACACAGCGGCATCTTATTTCATCCACTTCTTTACGTAATTTTTAAGTTAGGTTCCTGCTGCTCTCATAAGTGTTTCAACTTTAGAATTCCTGCCAACACAGACAGACTATTGACAAGGAAATACAACAAGAACGTTTCTTCTTTAATTTACTTCCTAATAATTGGATTCAGGGTAGAGGCTGGAAAAAAAGTGAAATATGGGCAGAAACGGTGCCCAGTAGGGAAAGAGAAGTGAGAGAAAAAACTATTTTTTGCAACTCTCTAGCTTTCTTTATTATATATGCCAAAGATTTGAGTTCTATCCTGGCTTCATTTGGCAAACATGGACCTGTTGCTCATAACAGGAAGATACCAGGATAAAGTTCGTCTTTCTGTGTTCCTGGGAAATTCCCTTACTTGTTTCATTGTTGTAAAAATGTGGTTATTTACTCCGTAGGAGTGAGGCAGAGATTATTAGCTGTTGTTTGGAAAGCACTGTATAGTTATTACCCTAAAAATTCCTTCATTGATTCCCTAAGTCAAACAAAAAGCTTAATAGAATTAGTTTAATACCCTGATATTTAATACTCTTACTATTCTTTCTTCTACTCAATTCATAGTTGAAATGACAGCAAATTAAAAAGAAGGTCATTTGGGGACCATGTATACACTAAGGGGAATTTCCAATTTACAGCTGTTTGTGTTTTGTAGCTCAATTAATTGAAACTCGGAATATATAATTTTAAAAATGAAGTGGTGTTATTTCACAAGAAGTTAGCTTCCCCTTAATAAATCACAGCATCGACTCCAAAGGGAATCTAATAAAGGGAAAATGTCTCTAAAATGCTAACACAGAAATATCTGATGCCATTCCAACGTGGAATTGGGGGCCTCACTCTAACATAACCTTTTTGAGAGCTTCTGAGTGATGACCTGGGGATTTGGGGTGACCTGTGGATTGGAACCAGAGTTTGCAGAATGCTAGCAAATCAGAGAAGAAAATCCACACCTATTTTGCAGAGGAAGAAACAGCCCTGGACCACCTGGTGGCTTTCCCTCTCTCTCTCTCTCTCTCTCTTTTTTTTTTTTTCTTTTCTTATTTATCTTTTATTTCTTTAATGAAGGAAATTGTATTCGTTTTTCACTGCTGTTGTATCACACTGTCACAAGTTCAGTGGCTTAAAACCACCACCATTTATGATCCTCCAGGTAGGCAGGTCAAAGTCCAAGATGTTGAACCTGGATTCCTGGCTGAGAGTCTCATGAGGCTGAATTCAGGGGCCAGCTAGCGGGGCTCCTCACTGGGGCCCCCAGCCTTCTTACAGCTCTTGTGTGTTACTGTCGGGACTCAGATTCTTGAGATTAGAGGGCTGAGACCCTTGTATCCTTGTTGGCTGTCAGTCAGGGAAGCTCTCAGTTCCTGAGACCGCCCTCTTTCTTTATCAAGTGGTCCTCTCCTAACAAGGCAGTAGGCAAACGCCTCACCCTTGGAATCCCTCTGATTTCTGCAACCAGCCGGGGACAGTCTGGTCCTCTCAAGGAGCAGCCTGATGGGGCTGTGCGCAGTTCGATAATCTCCACACTTTAAGATTAAGTCATTTGGGACCTTAATTATATACGTAAAATTCCTTCCCAGAAACCCCTAGATTAGTGTTTGAATAACCCGGGAGAACCTTGGAGACCATTTTCAGGTCTTCCCACCGCAGGAAGTTAGCGCCCCCTGTGGACGATAGTTGCCTTACCTGCTGACCTTGTAAGTGTCCTTGCCTGCTGTTCCCTTTGATCTTTTCCAAAGAAGCAGTATGTCCTCTGTCCTCTAATCTTGAAAAAAAATATGCATAATCTTCATGATATCCTCTAAAGCTTTTTCTTTTCCTGGAAAAATCAATATAAACCTCCTAATAAAGGCTGTCCTTGGTATTTGTTAGCACACCAATAAAAATTTAAGTAAATATGGTTAGAGTCTAGCCTTTCTTGCTCCAGTCCAAGATTCTTTAGGCTCATTTTTCCAAATTCCCAGAGGCCTCGCTTTTCTCTGAGTAGCTCTAAACCCTAAGTTTATCCAAGACAACTCAGGTTTAGAGAACATTCTCCCTTACCTCATTTTTGCATTTCCAACTTTTTAAGGAACATCCACAATGCAATAAGCAACATGCATCCAGAGGCAGGGCCAGAGTGTCTGACTCCTTTCCTCACAGCTTTTCTAACTTTTTTCTCATTCCTTTTTCAGGGTTTCCTCCAAAAGAGCATGTGGGGGAGGAGGCACTGCCCCCATTCCTGGAGCAGGAGAGCAGCTGGATAGACTTTATAACTCCAAGTCCATCATCTTTAGCTCTTGTCCCTTCATTTACAGACCCCATGCTTCCTTTTGCTCAAACTGGGAATTAGAAGAAGAAGGGAGATGGCTCAGCAATTATTAGGCCAGAATCTATTTCAGGTTGAGGGTAGATTAGACTAATTTTATTGACATTTTTGGCCCCCAGCCTTGCCCACCCCCATTCTGGACACTTCTCTAGGGCAGCCGCTTATTAATCATGCTGTTTGATTGAATAACCTTTGTCTTCAAGGGTGAGGTTTCTAAGGCAGGTGTGAGGAATTACACGCTGCCCCACCTACAACCCCTGCTGAAACCAGCTCACCATCTCCTGACACACACCCAGCACGACTTCAGGAAAGTGAAATGGGAGCCCACACCCTCTCCACATGACCACCCAAGCCCAACACAACACCCCCAATAGGATCCATTTAAATTGGGAACTAGAACAGTTCAGAAATTTAACATTTCCACATATGATTCATCTCTGCACACCTCTTCTCTTTTTTCTCTATTTCTGTTTTTTTTTAATCCCTTACTTTCCTTCCTGTTCTCATAAGTCCAAAAACAAAAATTCTGAATTCTGATACTGCGCAGTTTGAGTAAGGGAGCTTCCCCCAAACTCCTGAACTAGAATAGGATAAAAGTTGGAGGAGGTTAAAAAAAAAAAAAAAAAAAAAAAAAAAAAAAAAAAAAAAGGCTTCTAAGAGGGAGAAAGAAAAAGAGGGTGAGTGTGAGTCATGTGCTGTCCTGAGTGGCCTCGGGCTGCAGAAAAGTTGCTGTGAGGCCCTTTTACCTCCAACCGGCAAGGACCCGGTTTTGACAGTTAGGGGAGAGCTTGGGGGTAACTTTAAGTTAGTTTTGTAACATGATCGTCTCGGGAGATTGCCATTATTACAGCCCCTGCTTCTTTGGCTGGCAATATCATTCCCTTCTGAATTTTTGTGCTTTTCTTTTATGATCACATAGGGCCCCCCTACACACACACGCACACACATGCACACAGCGCACACACACCGGGAGTTCTGCAGAGCCCTGCCCCTGCACTTCAGTGGCTGGAACTCACTGTGGAGCGGAGTAACGCAGGGAAACACTTAGGTGAGGAGCTCCCACTGGTGGTGGAGAAAACCTCACCGTTCTCATAGAGCGCTGCTCCTTGTTAGTGCTCTGAGAATGTGTCTCTGAGTCACAGATGAAGAGCGTGCCAAGAGTGCTGTTTCACCCTGTGATGAAACAAACCAAAAGAATGCCATTGTTCTTTGAGGTGGTCGCGGGGATTAGTCACAGCTGATAACAACCGGGAGGCGCGGGCTGCGCCGCCAGCACCGAGCGCGCCCTCGGGAGCCTGGGCGGGCTCCCCGTGCGCCACTGTCAAGTGTCTCCAGTGCTCGCAGGCTGCGAGGGCTTCCCGAGCAGCGCCCAAGCCCTGCGGTCCCCTGAGCTCAGCGCGCCCTTTATCGCTTTTATTGCTAGTTCGACATTGAACCAGAGAGAGCACGGCTTTTCCAAGTGCAAGCTTCTCTAAACTGCTTTTGAGGGAGAACGGGGATTTATTGCATTTGAGATAAATTGTCAGATATTCAACTTGACTATGGAATCGAGCCACGTGAATTGGCAGGAACAGGCAGCCTGCTTCGCTGAGGCAGACATAAGCGGCTTCTTTGTTCCAGGGCCCTCCCTTTACATCATACGTTCCCACAAATAATATTTCAGCAGCCACATCGCAAGTGACCGTCGTGATGGCAATCCGAGAATGTGTTCATTAAAATCTGTGAATATACGTGGAGCCCAAGTTACCCAAGTAATAGAAGGGAAACGGCGGTGGTGTATGGGAGGAAACGCAGATTCTTCTTTTAGCCGGTGTCTTAGATGAAGGTATTTTGATACACCTGAGCAAACAGACTTTGACAGCAGGGAAAGCTGGGGCTGGTACAGACTGAAAGTAACAGGAACCATTTCAAGGAAAGAGTGAAGCAATTAGGTAATTAGGCCAAAAGTGAAATTCCATATATATGCAACTTACTCTCAAATCCAGAGCGCAGGTCCTTTTGTAATCAGAGCTCGATACAAAATTTCAGTTGGATAGCCTCGTGATCTGGGTTGGGTAAACCTGGGATTTCTGAAACAACTAGAGAACTAGACTTCTGTCCTACAGATCACACCTGCAGTGACACTTCATCAAATGTACAAAGTATTCTGCTCTGTTATTCCTAGTGCCTGAAAGTCACAAGCCTGGGTTGCATAAGTAGTGACTTAGTTAAATTAACTTAAGGTGTAGTTTTAAGGGGAACTGCACCGGCTCCTTAATCATCACTTGAAATTTGAGCGCTCATGTCCCATACCATTTTTTGTAAACACCATGTCTAGCTCCTTAAGTCACTTCGATCAGAAAAGGCAAATCAGGAAGACAGAAAAGGCGAGGCAGACCACGGTGAGGAGAGATCTGTTGGGAAGACTTAATTGGAAAAAGAATTTTTTTTTCTTTTAAAACATATTTTCTGGCACTGCCTGGTGTTTAAAAAGCACCGAATGATGACCTTGATGCCCTCTCCTTTTTTAAGTCGGCTCATTTGCTCATCGCTTAGTTCAAATTCCCGTGATGAGTGCGATGCTCAGCGTGTCCGCGCGAAGCTCGTTACGCACCACGCGCAACTGGCAAGGCTGTTCGGAAAACGCTGCCCCAGGACTGCGAGCAGGGCCCTGTAGAGAGTCGGAAAGGCCAAGAAAGATCATGTCTTATTCTTTGATTCTTCCTGTAGTCACCGAAACACAAAGGGGAAAGCAGCTGCAAAGGCACCAGCTCCTTTCCCCCGGCGGGCCTGCTGCCGCTGGGTGGGACGCCGGCACATCTCTCCGCGTTGCGCGCTCCCTGCCGGGTGAAACATGCGGCCGAGGTCTAAACTGTGGGGAAGTGGGTCACAGGGCAGGCTGGCTTTCCCGGGCAACTGGCTTTACTCTCAGCAGTGCCCTCTGTTACCCAGAAAGGGCCACATGGTAGCAGCTTCAATATCCGTCATAGAGCTGTAATTCTGGGTGCCTTTTTTATGAAATGGTACATTTTCCGAAGGTTTTAGGATGTACTAAAACTTGATTGAATCTGAATTGGGGTTCATGGACATGCACACATGCACACACAGGTATTTTTTATGTATATGTTATTTTAATAGCTGTCACTTGAGTTCTCAGGAAAGAGATGTCTTTGTTTAGGCAAATGCACTGCCAAGCACTTAGAAGTTGGAAAGGGTGATTCTAAAATTAAGGGCTTAAGGGAGACAAAAAAGATGGTCAAATTGAACAGAAATGAGGGGGTGCCAAAGAGAAAAGTGGAAAAAAGGGGGTAGGCAGCGTGGCAAGAGACTGGAAATTACAGAGTCAAGTGCCCAGAAATAACGTCCCCTTGGAGGAACAGCAGAGGGATGCTGAGAACAGTGAACCCTGCGACATGGACACGTGGCTTGTATAGAATGCTGTTTATAATATAGTTTGTAACAGGCAAGGTATTATGTTTCAAAGTAAATGTGAAAGTACCATTTGTTCTGCTGTCTTGGAGGCAATGGAGGAAAAGAGGCTCAGCCCCAGTTCTGGGCTGGGAAACAAACAAGAAAATAGCTGGAGAGAAACTCAGAACCAGAGGTTACCTTGTGCGTGTCAGCTTCTGGGAAGCTACAGAATCCTTGGGCAGGGCAATCCACTTGTTCCCAGAATTGAGGTAGTGGGTGGTTTCAATTAAATTGACCTGAATCCCAAAGGACTAGAAAGCCATTGCTGATATCTGGATAATTAATGATTTCCTAATATAGACGGTATAAATATTTTAAATGAAAGCAGAAACCAATTCATCATTTTATTGAGCATAAAAATCACTCCCACCCTCCCCTCCGAAAACCCCCACACCCCTACACCCTAAATTGACGGAGAATGTTGTGCTTCTTCCATCTTCTTTCATTCTTAGGGCCATGAGGTGGGTTCATCTGACTTCCTGCATGTTTAGCCTATTACATGGCATAACCTAGAACCCGGTGCTGCCAGAACCAGCAGAACAGGTTACCAGAAGGTGGTGATTTCTACACAGCACGTGGGATTTTTTTTTTTTTATTATTTCCCCAAAGAGGTCAATGAGATGGGGATAGACTTTGTAAAACATTTTTCTGTTTAACAGGAGAGAGCAAACAGATTATTTTCTCTGCAAGTCTTTTTTATATATAGTCAGACACATCCATAAAAATGGAAAAGTACTTAAGAAATTATATGGCCAAACCTCCTCATGTCAGCGATGAGAAAGCAAAGGCCAGAGAAGTTTACTAACCCGTTCATCCAAGTTTGGGAGTTTGAGAGGATTGTATAGTGAGACACGTGGAGAGCTTTAAGTTTATTGTGATTTATTATTTTGCTGCTCTGACGTTTTTGTGAAATACAATGTAGCTATCCAATACAAACTTATTTGTGATTGCAAATGTAATTCAACTTGTTTCACAACAGGGTTTACTATAAAGCAGGGTCTGTTTTTCACAGTGATGTAGAGACTCTGCTTTCGTACGCACACACTTATCCACATGACTACCCACGCAGTGTTCCACCTCCCCTGCCTGACGATCATTATCTCGATGGAGTAATTTAGGAAGAACAACTTACAGAAGATCTCAGAGTTAAGCACTCTACATGGATTGTGATGGATAAAATTTCAGGGACATACAAAATAACTGGGGAAAATACAAGTAGAAGCTTTATGAAAGTATATTCTGGAGCTTTAGTCAATAAAATTAAAAGGTGACTCATTTATTCCCCATTATGAAAGTCCCCCTCTGCATGGGTCTTGTTTTTTGTTCATGCCCCCATGAACTTCACAAGAGCTGATTTTTGAGACCCCATGTACCTGTCTGTTATTTAGATTTCTCACATTCCAACTTCCTCTAAGCATTTGTTAAATACTGTTTACTTTTCAAAACAACAACAACAAAAATAAAAGCCACCAAAACCAAAAAGACAAAACAAAACACAACAAAATCTACTTCCCTTGTCTCAATCAAGTCCTTTTGCTTTAAACCTGGAACATCACAGTAGAATTCCCACCAGCACACCCATCTCTGCATTCTTCCTCCTTTAGCTGTTCCATCTGGGAATGGGGATCACTTTGTGTTATTCACTATTAATTCCTGGGTCATATACACTGTCTGAAACAGTTGGAGGATCATTATTTCCTTAACATGTGATTTTATACACACTTGCCTGGTTAATTCTTCTAAATGTCTATAGCATCAAACTATAGATTTGGTGCCTACAAACCTCCCATTGGTCCCCACTGTGGATGTCATAAGCTACATACTTTTTTATCTTGGAATTTTCACCGTCCCCTCTCCTGTCTTGTCAGGGTGGTCTCAATTCACTTTTCCTTTAATTGTTAAGATGCCCTTAGTCCTTGCTTTCAAATATAAATATATATATATATATTTTTTTAACTGAAGTATAGTCAGTTACAATATGTCAATTTCTGGTGTACAGCATAATGTCCCAATCATGCATACATTATATATATATATATATATATATATATATATATATATATATATATATATACACACACATGTATTTGTTTTAATATTCTTTTTCATTAAGGTTATTAAAATATTGAATATAGTTCCCTGTACTATACAGAAGAAATTTGTTTTTACCCGTTTTTGTACATAGTGATTAACATTTGCAAATCTCAGACTCACAGACATAGTAAACAAACATGGTAACGGGGGGGAATGGGGGTGGGGAGGGATAAATTTGGAAGTGTGAGATTTCCAAATATATCTTTGATGGTGCCATTTTGTGCACGAGGAATGCACCCCTTACACTTTACCTCTCTCGGGTCGGGTCTGGTGACACCACCTACCTCCGAACTTCCTCAGTGCGCAGGCCCCCCAGGCTCACACCCTGCACCTCTGCTCTCCCACAGGTGGCTTTCCTGCTCCGTCTCCTTTCGCTTCTTCCCATCCTGATGTGAAGACTTCTGCTCATTGTGTTTCTTCTCTTCCGCCCCCTCCAGCCACCCACCAACGCTGCTCTTTGCTACCTGAACTTTCACTTTTTACAGGTTTGACACCAATTCCAGTCTAGATTCAGGGGCTCACCGTGTGCTGCCTGCAGTATCAAGCTATCTTTAATCTCTGCTCACTGGGGACCATTTCGCCCTGTGCTGCTTAGCACAGGTCAGGCCCTGGGAAACAAAGAACGAACTGAAGCCATTGCTCTGCCCACCAGGATCTTAGGTGCTTTTATCACAGAAACAGCCAAGCGTGCTGGTGAGTGTTAGTCACGGCCTCTCCAACGCCAGCTCCTTTAATCTATCTTCTGTCCTAGCCCCAGTGCTACCTTCCTTCAGTGAATGCACTCTTAATGATAAATGTGTCATTTTCTGCATCTAGACGCTGGTGGAAGGTGGGTATTCACCATTGCATAGTTTGAATACCTATTTGAGATCATAATGGATACATTTTTAAATTGACAATTTTTATGCAAATTATGATTACAATGTTAACACCTGGAGGCAAAAACTTTATTATATAATGAAAAAGAAGGAATTGGAAACGCCTCCCCTCCCTCAGGAAACTTTCAGTTGGATTGCACACCCAAAAAGGTGTAGCCTACAAAATCTAATCAGTGATTTATAACCATTAGATCTTGGTATTTTTGGTTTGTATGTTTTTCCACGCTTAATTCTTTCAAACAAACAATTATTGATATATTCCCTGCCAGTCTTTTTCTTTTCTTTTCTTTCTTTCTTTCTTTCTTTTTCTCTTTGTTTCTTTCTTCCTTTCTTTCTTCCTTCCTTCCTTCCTTCCTTCCTTTCTTTTCTTTCTTTCTTTCTTTCTTTCTTTCTTTCTTTCTTTCTTTCTTTCTTTCTTTCTTTCTTTCTTTCTTTCTTTCTTCCATTTTAAATAAGCTTCAACAAAACATGCTTTTTCACACATTCAGAAAACATCTAAAGGATGGAGAAATTATTTTCTTTTCCTTTGCTCCAGCATCTGGAAAAATATGGCTAGAAATCTGTATCAACTGAAAAAATTATTTTAAAAATACAAAATAGTAAACAAATGAGAGGAGGAATGTCATGATATCTTAATTTAAAGGTTCCGGGGCAGAGTTCTGTGATCTCAGGTGAGCAGTTTGAATGTAAGGAGAGTTAGTTACAGTGCACAGCCTACTCAAAATCTTGCCAACACAACCAAACAAAAATTTTCTTCCTTGATCCTGAACAGGGGACAGAGTTTGTGTTTAACAGCTATGCTATGAACTGATGGAATTCATTAAATATTTAAGCCCCACCTGAAGCTATTACAAGACAAACAAAATCCTTGTCAGTGGTTCTAAAACAGAACTAGAAGGCGATGGAGAGGCATTTCCTTATACGAGGGAACACACTTCTTATTACAGCTTTTGCAATGTTGGACACCAGGGCTGATCAGGGAATGAATATACAAGGATTCCTCTCCTTTACTTTATGGAAGAGATTTTCTCATACGTGCTGCCTAAATGTCTGCGCTCAGTGACCGTGTGTGCTGGGGCAGAGCTTTTAACAATGTGTACGTAAGTGCCTAAGAAAGTGATTTTCTCTGAGAGTAAATAAATGCTCAGCCTCAGCAGATTCTTGACAATCACAAGGCAGGAGACTCTCTGAAAGGCTTGATTGAAACACAAATTAGTCTGTAAGGCTAAGAGGATGAGGAGTAGACTGTCCAGGCTACGGCTGTGGGTGAGACCCAGGATTTTGACTCTGAGCTGATTTCCTCTCCAGGAAGAGACAGGGACCAGAACCCTGCGGCATCTCCATCACCCCCACCTCCGTGCATGGGGCCAAACGAGTCTTGAAGGCGGGATATGATGAAGTGACTCTTTTCAGCATTGTTGGAGCTCACTCCCTGATCCCTTTTTATAGGCCGCCAGTGAACTGGTTCAGAGCCAGGTGACAAGGAAGGGAGGGTGGAGAGGCTTTAGTCTCAGTTTGGTCAGACGTTAGCTATGTGACTGTATAATCTGTATGAAATAATAGCCTTTTAAACTAGTTTTGTTTATGAGATAATTACTTCTTTCGGACATCAGTATTTTACAGGTAAGGGTTGGATGCACCAGCGAGGGTGAGCGACACAGCCCAGCTCACCCAGCTAGTGCGCCCTGGAACCTGGTTTTTCTCTGGTTGGTGAGTTGGATAGGCACCTGTTGGTCCCTGTCCCAGGAACAGTGACCGTCACATGTTACCGACTTACAGCAACTTGTAGAAACACGCAGCAGAGCTCATTGGGAAGCCCTGATCCGAGGGAAGCAGGTATGAAAAACAAAGGCTGGTTTGAGGACTCAAAGGCACGGTGTAAACAGAAATTAAAACGTGATCAAAATGTGAGGAATCCTCAGTAGAAAACTCTTGTGTACAACTGGGATACGACTTGTGTTGGATGTCTCACCAGTTACTGTGGGACGAAATCACAGCAGGTCACACTGAGGAAAATTTCCTGAAACTTAAAAATGTAAAGTAAAATCAAAAGTATTAATTTTAAGAAAAAGTAGTAATTATCGCATCCCTTAAACACTTACTTTAAGGTGGTAAAATTCTAAATGTAGAATCACATTGCTATGTATGAAATTGTTCAGTTTTGTTTTCCTTTGTGTTCAAGTCTGATTTCCTTAAGGTAGAGATGCTCTGAAGAATCTCATAATACAGAGGAATCTGAAATCAGAAACTTCACGTGTGAAGATGGCTGGCTTCACATATTATAGAGTATTTTTATATTACTTTTCCATTACAACAAGATTTTATATCAACCCTTGCCTCACAAACCATTCTCCATCTAGAATTTTCTCACATAGAGCAGTTTGGTTCAAATATAATTCTACTCACGTCTCCTTTCCATTTTCAATTTGTGCATCAGAGGCAGTACTCCAGAACCACGAGAACTATATTCTAAGAAAAATACATGTAAAAGTTTTAGCAGAAATGTAGAGGTTAATACCTGGAGTGAGATAAATAGGAAAAGAACATTTGTTTTAATGAAATCGTCCTGGACATTGGCAGACCCTGCTTGCTGCTTACTGATTCTCTGCCATACAATACCAGGCTCTTTTGCTTTTATTTTTTTAAAAACAGACTATTGGGGGTAAAGTAGGATTCTACCCTCTTTCCTGTTGCTTTTCCCTTTAGTAGTGGGAGGGGTTAGCTCAGGATGGAGTAGCTACTTGAAGAAAGTCATACATTTAAATCCAGTATTTCTATTTTCCTGAGAACTCTTTTGTCAGTTAAATATCTTCTACCATGAAATAAAAGGGGAAAATAAGTAGATAAATCTTCACACTGACTCCAAATGGATTAAAATGTTTTCTCACTCTCCTGTGGATAATTTCATGGGAAGAGAAGATTGCTGTGCAACGAGGAAGAGCAGTCCAGAAAGGAGGTGAGCGGGACCACTGCAGCCAGTGCCTGGGTGCAGCAGCTGACATCAGAGAGGCTCCCAGTGAGGAGGGCAAAAGGCCACACACAGGAATTTCGTGTCCTGTGACACCTACCACTGATTCTCATGTTCTTTCATTTTTCCATCAGAAGGAGTTGGGTGTTTTTAATGTTATATAATCTATCCATTCTATTTGAGGATGCAAATGAATTAGTCAATATTTCAATAAAATTTCCTAATATTGCTTAAGTTTTAAATTAATAATAATATAGCCTTAAATTATTGAGTACATACCATGTGTCAAACACTATCCTGTGTGTTTTGCATGCAACTTCTCATTTATGTTGTGAAATAAACCTGATAGCTAGGCAGTCATAATATACTTGTCTACACATGGAGAAATTGAGGCTTAGAAAGGTTCGTTAGCTGGAGGCAATACAGAGTCAGGATTTTAAACTAAATAGTCTAACTCTGAAGCCCATCCAACTAGCCATTAGACCCAGGGCTGTAATTTATTTTTAATCTTTCCTTTTAAGTGTAAATTGGTGTTCGTAAGAAGTGCACATACAGGACAATCTTGAGATTTATAGAGTCTTTATTAAATTCACCTAAATTCATAATGACTGAAAAAAAACAAAAAATTTGAGGATGGGGTAAGAAAAAAATAGCAAAAGATTTACTCTTCTGGAGTAAATTCTGTAATATGGATACTTTTAAACACCTATTTTAAGCAGGGTGGTTTGGCACTGAATAATTACCTAAGTTAATTAAAGCAGATTAATAATGGGCCCAAGTTACCAATACCTGGGCTCTGATTATGTGCAGCAACATGTAAGCTATGAGTTACACAGGGCTGTTGGGTTTGCATGCACGTCTTTGTGCACTTACCAAGGGCTATTGAGTCATGATGAAGAGCAGAGCTG